>NC_089982.1:43822308-45029183 GCF_036417845.1 Apteryx mantelli | reverse complement strand
GACAGGTTTATCAATCAATATTTTGCTCACTAATACATATCCTTTATTCACTGCTTTTTCAAAACAAATACTATAGGTGTCCATAGTTCTTGCAAAGATTTATTAGTTTATCTTTCATAGGCTGTTTCTAGTATGATTAGTTTTTGTGTGGATGGGGATTAAATAGCAAACACATTTGTCCAAATATCTTTATGGATCCAATCATACCTCTCAAAGTATAAAGCAGCTATACATTATTTATATGTTAATGGTCAGGGTCACACTGCCAAGTCACTTCTATCTTGCTCTCAGAAAGAAAAAAAAAAGAAAAAATGAAGCTTTAAATAATTCAGATAGCATTGAAGCAAAATTGGAAGACTTGTTGGGCAAATAGCAAAGCAATCTAAAGCCAGTGTGTGTAGAAGACATATTGTACAATGACATGAGCAGAGTTATTACTCTGGGAACATTTGTGCTTGCACTGCAAAGTTTAATAGACCACTGACTGAGAAATGAGATGTCTTCCACTTTTTTTTCTTCATTTTTACCTGTATTTTTGTAATTCTGATCCCTATCATAATGAATAATGTCTATTGATTATTGCTTGACTTCACTAGTCACCCTAAGCGCAATTAAACAAAATGAATAAAAAATCAAAGAGATATATGCATTCAAGCCAAGTGTAACAACAATAAAACCAAACCTAGTAAGAATGAATTGTTCAAGAGCCCAGTAGTTAACACATGGTGCACGCTTACTTTTAAGACAGCATGGTATGGTCCAAAATCCAGAATTCAAAAGTCTTAAGGAAGGGTATAAGGAAGCACTAATTTAAGCCAGAAAGATCTAATCAGCCTGCACATCTTTCTTCTAAAAAGAAAAAGACCACCAGCTACAAAATACCTTCTTCTAGCTGGTGATAATCTCCCATGTAGTTTCAAAGAATAGAATTAAATTTTTAAATCATTTGTTTCATATACATCAATGGATACAGAAGATCATTTGAGGGTGTGAACAATTCTAAATCATGTTAGAAAGCTTAGTCATGTAACTCATATTTGTTATTCGTCACAGCAAAAGACTCCGAAGTTGCCTAAACTCAGACATCAGTTACCTAAGCTTGCACATTAACATTTCCATTTTCCATCCACAAATGCAACCAGTCTGTATGGTAAATTACACATTGATTGGTCAGGGTACATGCCAAGAAGAGGGCATAAGAAGATATGAATTATCCTTTGCTCTAATTTGTACTTATGCTCTTTAATGGCATTTTGCTGCATAGATTATATCAGCTTTAATTCACTCATTCTGCAACATTAACTCATTTAGTAACATTAAATGCTAGGCAAGAGGATTAATGTGTTAATATTTCATGGAAATATGTGGTTAATTAGTAATTTACTGTTCTTGGGTTTTTTTGATATCATGTCTATGTTCCATGTTGCAAACAATTCTTACCATTTCCACCACCATAATTACACTGAAAAAATGATACTGTGATGCTTTAAGTGCGTATAAGGTAGCAAGACAAAACTCTGACCTGAATGTCCTCTAATCACAGGGGGAAATATATATATATATATGGGCTACAGATGGATATAACATATAAGTAGCATAAAGGGCATGAGCTGCATAAAACTACCATTCATTTTGTTATATACAGCTGGCTGTATTCTTATCCAATAAATTGCTCCCTGATGCTTGCCTGTCATAGGATGAAACCAAAATAGCCCCAGACTGTGATTACAGAATGCACTTGTCACCCTAAAACTGGCAGAAATTAGTGAAGGGCATAGCAAGGATGCTGAGGGGAAATGACAACCTTTTTCTTAGCTGTGCTTGAACACAGCTCCGATCACTTCACTAAGCAGTAACTCAGTCCAGTTGCTCCAGTAAAAAGTGAGTTAGAGCTGCAGGCTAAACCCATACCCCAGGTGTACCCAAGAGCTCTGCAGGATGCTCTATTCCTGTGCGGTGACACAGTCCTTTACCTGGACTGCTGAATTCCCTTCAGAATAGGCTGCCTCCCTAAAACAAAGGGATGACTTCATGATCCTCTGGTTTTCTTTGTTAGATATTTTCACTCACTTATTAAGGCACTGTGTAAATCAGAGATCTCCATTAAATTCGTCATTAACAGCAGTTTTAGCCTGATCCCATTAATGAGCTCTGCATTCAAGTAAAGGATTGTTAATGGAAGTGTTCTTTTATCAGGAAGAGTAAAAAAAAAATCCGATTACTCTAATGATGCTGCAATCCAGCACTCTAAAAATGCTGGTGAAGTTTTTGCCCAAAAGTGAGAGAATCTTTTTTAAAAAAAGAGTGTGTATGTACGTGCACTTGTGTGTGTGTGTGTGTGTGTGTGTGTGTGTGTGTGTGTGTCTGTGTGTCTGTGTGTGTCTGTGTGAGGGTAGTAGGAAATACTCTCAGGCACTGATATATACATAGCTAGTATGCACAAATTAATGTTATAGAGGCTTTGTACACACGCCAGGAATGATACAAGCAAGAAAGATGACTGTAATATGCTGTATTTGATTACTATCGGCATAAAAACATAACATTACCATTTGTCTCCTTTACAAAACTCAGGACTAAAATGAAAATCTTCTCTGTGACATCATATATGTATATGCATGGAATGGAAATATTCAATTTGGCACTACAATAACAGCATCAGTAGAAATGATAAGAAAATTACTTTTACTTTGAAATGTATTTTAGAGTAAGAATACTTTTAAGGGAAAAATTCCAAAACAGAAAAACATGCTGTCTGATGAAAAGCAGGATATTAATCTGATCTGTTTACACAAGGTGCTAAAAAAAGTATATATGAAAGAAAAATATACTGAAAACCTTCCTCTATGCAGGTTTTTTTCTACCACATCCGCCATTATGACATTTGAGTATATATTAGATGATTTCAGGCACAACTAATATTTCTTACACAAATTTCATTACATGCAATATAAGTATATTCAAATATGTTTACAAGTAAAACAATCAATCAGCATGTCCTATTTGATTTATATTACTGGGTTTTTTGTCCTCTCATATTTGACTCGGGAAATTGCTTTTTTGTGCCGTAATGCATGCATCCTTCAGGGTTATAAAGCATACTAGTAAAGAGGAGAGCCTCAGAGTGGCTTTCAGAGTTGGACAAACAGAAGAAATAGCTGTTCAAATGAGTTTACACTCTTTTTCTTCCTCCCCTCCCCATCTTTAGAAAGATAATAAGCAGACTGGTGAAGGCTTTTCCTCCAAGTTTCTTCTGAAAAATGACCTTAAATAACACATCAATATTCATAGCTATGACATTTAGTATTCAATAGTTTATACGCCTGCTTCCTTTTCAAAAACAAGACATAGGTCCTTGTTATCCTGTATAGCACCTTGAGACCACGATAACCTCCCTTCACTCGTCTGTCATCCCTTCACATGACCACTGAAGTTTGTTTACTGACACTTCTCTTTTATACACTGGGCAGCCTGTCAACCCGGCTACTCACCTTTCCAAAGGCGGCAAAAACTCACTCGCCATACTAACGAAAAGCTGGCAGCTGATACATTCACTGTTATTCAGATAAAAGAGAAACTATCTGCCCAGCATGTTACTGTATTTCCTTGATCTGCAGCCTGGAAGTGCTCTGTGCCCTTGCACACGATTTTAAAGCGTTTCCTCCCTCCCACCTTGAAGCAATTCAGTTTGTCTTGCATAAGGTTCTTTTTTTTTTCAGGTAAGTTTGGCCTTATCTAGAGAGCTCAAGAAATTTGGGGCAATTTCCTTCCTCTCTTTAACACACAAAAATATAAACAGAAATGCTGAATCCTTAGAAAAAGAAATAAAGTGTGGTCTAAATACTAAAAAAATTGTGGGATTTTAGCTGCATGGTTTATACTTCTACATCATTATTAGTGAGAATTATCACTGAGAAAGAGAAGGCTCATATTTTTAGCCAATTAGCACCTGACAGATTACACTGTAGGAATTCACTTTACAGCCCTAAATTGTAGCTAAGAAAATGCTTTTGACATTGCTGTCCCTGAAATAGGCCCCATAGCAAAGCTAATTTTTAAACATTGTTGAATCAGATGCTGATACAGAACACAGAACATATTCCATTAGTCTAAGTGACATCAATTTAAAGCCAGAAATAATAATTTCTAGCTTCACCTCTCAAATAATATATTCTGTTTACTCTTCTGGACAAAGCAAAACCAAAACAAGATAAAAATTTGCACTTGCCATTAAAGGAGTTCCAAGGAATATAGACTTGAAAAATATCTGCTATCTCAACTAGTCCATCTTCCCTTTCTCAGCCTACCCCCTCCTTATGCAGTTATTAGTAAACTATCTTCAGCTAGAATATCATTTCTGGTAAAACAGCTGTCTGATATTTAAAATACAAAACAGAAATCTTAAAACTTTGAACATTTATGATAATATTATTTGTCTGCCTCAATATCACACCTAAAACGTAATTTCCAAGAGCTCTCAGGAGCTCACCAGGAGTTAGGAACACGTGTTTAGACTTAAATCCTCAATGAGAAGTCCCACCACTGTCAGAGAAGGGTGTTGGCTTTAGCGAGAGTTGTTACACAACTAAAGTTAAGTCAACAAATAAACATTTTGCTGGCTTGAATGCACAAGGTTTTTTAGATTTTTTTTTTATCTTTAATAATATAAATGTTTGCACTGGATGAGTAAGGCAGTATCACAGCTCTAGATTTATAGCTGGCTCAGTTCATTATATTGTAGATAATACCACTGCAGAATTGGTCAATGGGCTGTTTGAATGGAGCTGCTCTTCTCAGTGATACACCTCTGCATCGCAAAAATATCATCTATACATCATTCATTCAGCTTGTCTCTCAAGAGAGAAGCCTTTCTCAGGGGAAAGTCAGAAATACTTCCTTAAAGGCTCATGCTCAAGGCATAGTCATGAGGCTTACTGAATAAATTTACACCAAAACTATAGATGTTGTACTTGTTAATTAGACACAGACATAATACCTTATTCTTTGGGGCTGTCATCTATTGCATTTCTCATCATCACTTAAAAGATTACAGTGTACCATTATGGCCTTTATACTGCCCTACAACATTAGGGAGGAATCATCAACTTTTTTTTTCCCCAGGGAGAAAAAAATGTAGAGACTGACAAAAACGCATTAAACTGTCCTGTTACTCTAGAGCTCCTTCCCGCCCAGCTAGTCAAAGTATTTTTGCAGGGCGCTTAGCAGTTTTGGAATTGAATATTCTTGAAAGTCAACTGGATGGTTTGATTCTGATATTATTTGGGAAACAGTTTATTTCTCTTCAATAGCGGGTTACATATTTAAAAAACAACTACTCCATAATTCTAATAATAGTTCTGACCAAAACAAAGCAACAGAGAAAGTATGTGAAAGAAAAATTAAAGCCACCGTTCAGTATACCTTACTAGAAAAATCATATAATTAAATAAAGTTTCCAAATGCTTATAAGGAAAACAAACATCCTGGGGTGGAGAGGCAGAGAAAGGCAAAGGCTTAGTTGCAAATATACATTGCATCTTACAGTCATAGCACAATCAGGCTGCCACATCAACTTCTTAAAATTCCATGTATTTCATATGCTTTCATTTTATTACCAAACAAAATAAAACTACCAAAGAATATATGCTGCTAAGGTATATATAGGCTACAGATAAAATATTTTGCCTCAACTGTTGCAGTGCTAACTATTGGATCTCCTGCTATTGATCTATGAGAATAGTCACAAGAATAATATTAGAGTATATAGACTACACCCCTGATATGCTTCTAGATTATTAAAACATGTAAATAATCTCCCTTTCCTTTAATCTAGCTGAAGGACTACTAAAAAGCCCTGGCACCTTTGTGGATAGAACTCATTTAGGAAAAGGATGGGCAAATGAACTATATCCTTAGTTTATTAGCCTGACTGAAGCAAATCTCTGCATCACCTGAGCTGTCCTCAGTGCTGGACATCATAAAGGTCAAGAACGTGATAACTGAACCTAAGAGAAGTAGTTCTTGCACAACAAGGCTGAAGTCTACTAGTGTCAAATTTTGCATTGCCATTTTCACTGTTAGGATATTTTGTGGGTCTTCTGTCTCCAACATTTTCAAAATGGAAAGTTTCACTGCCACTTTCTTTTAAAAATGTAGCATTAATGTTCCACCAAATTACATTAAAAGATAAATACATAGAACGAGGACATCAAAACGCTAAAAAAAATGTGAATGTGAAAGATTTTCACTTCATGATTTTCAACTTTTGGAATTAAATGGCGGAATTTATTTTATTAAAACACACATTTTCATCTTACAGAGCGTATATATATAGTGGTAAATGTCTGTGTACTGCCCCTAAGTCCTTTCCTTCTTTGCCATTTCCATTAAACTGTTCAAGGAAAGGTGCAATACAAGCAAGATGCATTAAGTTTCCCCTTGCCAGGCAGAGCCCTTGCTCACAGGAAGAGATGTGGAGGATGAAAGAAATGAAACAGGATTGTCTCAGCACTGCTCCTTATCTCATGCAGCCAGAGCTACAGTTAAGATGATTTTAGAAGTATTTGTGGTCCAAAAAGAAAGATTAGAGTCTGGAATGGACTTTGTGGATTACTATAGGTTTGATTTTTTTTTTTCTTTACTGAGCTGTTCTGGGAAATGTAACAATATAATGTGCTTCAGGTTTGCATAGCCTGATGAGCCATGGAAGAGGTTTTCTTTAAATAGTTCTTTCTTCAAGGGGACAAAACTGAGATTATGGACTGCTTAGGCACTTGTTTCTTCTGTCACAGTCAATAACTGTAGGTGTCAGTGCAGTACTTGCAATAACAGCTGCTGGTTTCTCTATCAAGAAACCACAAAGGAGGCAAATTAGAACAGGCCAAAGACAAAAGCTGACTAAAGCTTTAACTCAAACCTTTACATGCCTCTAATAATAGCATGAGTTCTCAAAAAGACTGAATTAGGTACTAGGGGCATCAGTACTCTGAAAGCAAGAGATACTGTCAGTGGTAAGCTACTGACTGGGCTGTATAAGCAAGAGTGTATCTGGCACGTCACAGCAGGCGTTTCTTCTCTATGATATGAAATGCACCGACATACTGCAACAGTCCCAGTGGACAGCCACCAAAACGATTCAGGGGCTGGAGCACCTGACATAAAAGGAGAGGCTGAGAGAATCGGAATTATTCAGCCTTGAGAAGAAAAAGCTGAGAAGAGATTGCTGTCTGTAGCTATATAGTGGGAGGAAGATACAGAGAAGATGGAGCCAGATTTTTCTTGAAGGTGCATCCTGACAGGACAACAGAAAACCAACACAAGTTGAAACATGGGAAATTCTAACTAGATGTTAGGTTTCCCAGAAAGTTATGGGCTCTCCATCTTTGGAGATATTCAAAACTTGACAACAGGGCCCTGAGCAACATGATCTCATGGGACCTGCTTCGAGGCCTGAGTTGGACTAGATGACCTCCAGAGGTTCCTTCCAACCTAAATGATGATTCTACGATATGAAAAAGTATACTAGCAAAAAGCATAAAGACATTGATGGGGTTGGTGAAGCAAATCATTGTCTAGTAAAGGGAAAAGCAAGAGAAAGCAAAATTGATTCATTGGAAACAGTAAATATAGTCACATTTTTTAAGATGATGTAGGACAAGACAAAATAATGGGAAACTAACTGAAAGAAAGTTACCACCAAAACTGGAAAGGTATTAAGTAAATTTTCAAAAAGGGTACTTCTTGAATACTATTTAATTAACACTTTTTCAGTGCCCAATATGGAAAAAATAAAATAGCCAGTGGCAGCAGAAAAACAGGACTAAAACTGTGTTCTATCAGAGCCCTTCTAAAGATTTTGAATGTAATTTCTGCTCAGCATGCAGAACTGCCTTGTATTCCAGTCCTATAGTGCAGCTCAGATAAGGTGGCTTATTGTTCCTAACTGTCCCGTGAGCAACCAGTGCTTCAAGTGAAAAGTCTAACATTTTTCTGTTAAAAAAAAATTGCTTGTTTCTAATATTTTTCTGTTAAAATTTTATTTCATATTCATTAGCATCTTTCCTTTAAGCTTTTTTTTCCTTTTCCACACAATGGTTCACATTTTTCAATTTGGGGTTAAAATAGGATATTTTAAAATTCCCATGTTTCAAAATATTTGACATTCATTTTCATATTTTCTCCTTTATTGCTTCATTTGTCATTGAATAGGAGTAAAGTGCAGTGATACTTGTTTAACTTTTGTTTTCTTTTTCTCTTTGCACTGAATTTTTCTTTTTGTCAGTCTGCACCTTTTCATAACTTCTTCAGCTTCTTCGAATGAAAAATCATGACATCACTCAGCAACAAAAACAGTTAAAGGGGGTCATCAATGGAGAAGAAAAAAGAATTAACCCTAGAAAAAGCTATATTTTTCTAAAGCATTTTTCATCTGAATATAATTTCAAGATGTTCTGTTTTTAAAAATGTCTGGATTTTTTAACATTTTCCCAAACTCTTTCTAACTCTAGCTACCATTTCTAGTTTCTAGTTAAGAAAATTGATTTTTTTTTGGGGGGGGGGGAAATCTGTCAGCCGATTTCAGCTGTTTTAAAAAAGTGTAAGGGGGTAAGTTCCTACAACATCTCTGCACAACATATTGCTCCACAGCCACATGAAGTGATTGCTCCTCAGCTCCTCAGAAGATAAGGTGCAGTGTGTTTTGCTTAGTGGCAGTCAAAGAGCAGCAGCCAGCTTGGCCATCAGCACACTTGCACAAACCAGTGAAAGCACAACCGGAGGTAAGGCACAAGGTCGCAGCCTGGCCCCTAGTTTGGGAGTGAAATTTTGCTTATTCAACACTGTCTATGAGCCTAAATACTCAAAATATATGCAAGTTGAATGGCAGCAGTTTAGCCATATTGTATGAACAGAAATCATTATCTAGGATGCTGTCTCCCAAACTCTGGTGAGAAAAAATGACAAAAAAAAATGCATTCATAACTGAAATGTCTGTTGTTTATAACTAACACATAATATGAAGTTTTACCATTCCTTTTTATTTAAGTTATATAGCTTGAATCTTCATATTCCCCGGACATATCAAACTGTGCTTATACAGCAGCATGGTGAATCTACTTTCTTTACAATTTACTATAGGGCTTTAACAGTGCTATCAGAAAATTTAAGTCTGCCTGGATTTCAGTTAGACCATATCTACCTCTGCAAATGTTATTACTAGGATGTGTAAGATTATTACATCAAGCCCATTATAATTACATTGGAGAATAATAGCACTCTGCAATTTCAATGCCAATAGCATTTCAAAAGCATCCATAATAAATTACTAAATGTAATCCAACTGATTTCCTGTCTTTGAAATCGGATTTGCTTCTTTTCTGAAGGTGAAAACCTATTTCCATTTCCAAAGTTCAAAACTGAGTTAGACTGTGTTTTTAATGTAATTTTTTGTTAGGATAATTAAATCAATAACTATCTTTCAATACATGCATTAACGATGCTAAATGAGAGAATCATTAATATTTTAATCTCCAATTATGTTCTCCCAGCTAACAATTTTTCCCTTCCTAAAACATCTATGAGGAAAACATATTCAATTGCATTTTAAAATGCCTTGAGGCAGGCATAAGTACTAGGGATCCTACTGAAAAAAAAAGAAAAAGAAAAAACAGAACCTTTCTGTACAGCTATTGCACTTACTTTTGAGATCCTATTTAGTAAGTGACTCCAGTCTTACCATGTTAATTACTTGTTAATTCTAGTCTTCTTTTGGTCCTCTCCCCACTGCCTGTCTTTCTGAAATCTGGTGATTATGGGCCAAGCATCTGGCCACTATACAGTCCATGGAGGATCAGAAAAAAAAACCTTCAATCACAGGAAGGACTTCTAGGAACTGCTGATTCAGAGACAGATGCGTTCATTCATCCTGGTGCTCTCTGCTTTCAGTATTAGTGAGTTGAGCATTTTAACATGGTTTTATGTTCTGAGATTCCCTAGAGGCATACAGTTTTTTGCAGCTGTATGCTTGACATAACCTACTAGAACCCTTTGAGTAAAATACATACAACTTTTTTGCAGAAAGAAGTCTGAAAGAATCATCCAGATTTAGACAGTAAGTTTGAAAACCAAAAGGCAAGTATGAAGATCTTTGATTTTCTAAAGTCTCAGGTTGTCTGAGCACTATCATAATTTGGAATGCATAGTGTAAGCGATAATGTTCACAGGGAGAAGTCACTGTTTTGCAGAGAATGCACTGAAACTTTGTGCCAACCATCTCATGCAAGTTCAACCTCAATATTGGGCCAGGAAAATATAATAGGGCTCATTCTATTGCTTTGCACTGTTCTGTTAGTATTGACTTTTTAATGATTTCTCTTTTATTATTAATCGTTACAAGAAAAATTCCACTGTTTGTAGCTACTACTAACACTGAAATCTCCTTTTAAGATACCAAGCTTTATAAGGAGAAGATTATTTCTGCTAGGAAATCACTATGATTTTCAAAGCACTTTATACTAAATTTTACACCAATTTTGATGCATTTATTTTGGATTGCTTTATGATTTGTTTTGCAATCTAAAAACAGCTGCAATAAACATGAAAGCGATTATTAGCATCACTGGACATCACAACAGAGCAGTTCCATTATGTATCAGTGCACTGAACTCAAAAAAGTCTCTTTTCAAAGCAATAACACATAAAAATACCTACATTCCCTTTTAGAAACTATTAGTGGAAATAAAAAATATTTCTCCAGCAATTTCCATGATTTCAAACTGTCCTGATTTTAAAACGATCTGAGAATATTTAGATCAAAAGTCCTATGACCGAAAGTCCAAATACCCTACAGATATCCGCCAGGGTTCCTGGCTCTGAACTTCCATGCTGTTTTAAATGGTTTAAAATACCACAAGGAGCTAAGCATGCTAAGGAACTCCTTTTCAATAATAAATATTTTTGATAATTTAAAATATTAAAAAATAGAGAGAGTATAATTCAATCTTTTTAATGCTATTTTGAGTACATTTTAGGTTTTCATTTAGTTAAAACAGAAATCAAATTTCTGTGAAAAGGAGTTTTATTCTGAGCCATTGCCTCTCTTTTATAAGTCTATATACTTTCACATAGCAGAGAACTGTTACAGAGGGTGTTTTGCAATAATGCATATCAAGAAACCTCTCTCTCTTCTCTTTCTCTCAGATATATGCCATAGAACTGCAGCATTGCTAGTATTTATCACCATTATTATCTGTGTTTTGGTGAGATACAAAGACTGCAGTCATCAGTGAGGTTCCTACTGAGCTAGTGAAAACATGGAAGAATAGTATACATAAACGCTAGAACTGGTCAAACTCAGAATAACTATAAT
Organism: Apteryx mantelli; assembly: GCF_036417845.1. Taxonomy (NCBI): domain Eukaryota; kingdom Metazoa; phylum Chordata; class Aves; order Apterygiformes; family Apterygidae; genus Apteryx; species Apteryx mantelli. The sequence goes on along the minus strand of NC_089982.1, from coordinate 45,017,818 downwards.
GAAGTAATCTATTCTTGAATTTTTACAGCTCTTCTGAAAGCAAGGAGAGGGGTTGAAACATCAAATACAGAGCAACAGAAAGTTTTCATTTTGTCTTGATTCAGCGTTTTTATGTGCACTCCTATATTGACACAGTATTTTAGAGGATCTGTACAATTGTGCTCATCGCATGAATATGTTCAATGGGGCAAACCCTCCATGCACTAAGGCTTTCATAATGCATCCCCCTGGTACCAAAGACCAGACCACAGGTCAACATGCCACAATCCTGCATGAAATTTTACCATTAGACAACAACAGGGCTATTCTCCCTGGTACCAAAAGGTATTATGGGAGCTCTTTAAGCACAGATTAATCTCAGAATGACAAAAATGAAACTTTGTTACTAAATAACAATGCAATGATACTGAATGCAGACAGAAACATACTCTTGCTTAAAATTACTCTGTTATGCAAACATTTTTATACACTTTGGTCCAAGTACATTCACTACTAAGCACATAACATCTGTGAGATGTTCTATGCTAGTAACAACTTGACTCAGAGCTTTACCTATTTTTTACATGAAAGGTAAATGTTTCTCTTAGTTTGTGCCTTACTTTAGAGTACTGGTTTAAAAATATGTCCAGTCCACACCTATTTCACCTTAACTCACATGCTAATCTCTCAGTATACCACAAGCACTAATAGTGGCAGCAGACAAAGTTATAAAGCACCCAAACTACCACACAGCATTTTATGTCAAATTATATGTAATGCAATGTCAAATTTCTCATCTAATATTTTTTCCATGTTGGCAAAGAGCTCAACTAAAATGGCACCAAAATCTAAAGAGCCTTCACTATAGAAGCCTGACACACTGGCCAGTGCCAGGCCTGTAAAATCCATTTTCTTCAAAATCTTATACACAAGTATTACTGTTTTGATGTACCTTTGTTTTCTTTGGACAAAATGTGAAATCTTTGCTATGCACAAAACTGATAAGTAAATTTCATATTGTGGTTCACTGGTTTGGCAGTGCTTGTACTAGATGCCTGTTAGCTTCCCCAAGTCATCTTTATTTCAAATTCATCCTTAGGAGTTATAGTGCAATTATTCCTGCAGGAGCTATACTGCAACACAGTTCCTACGAATATCAATGACTACACACTAAAATTAATTTTGTTCATTCAATGGTGGCTATTCAGCATAAATTCTTGCTTAACAGCATTATTTCTTCTCCTCCCAAGGAATTTGTTCTCTTTGTGCATATTTAACACTAACTACTGGAATTAGAACTGGTGGAGATATTCTAAAAAATAGGCTGTTTAGCTGAAAGTAGAACATTTAATAAAAACTGGATTATGTTGTAATTTAATTTCAGAAGGAAACTGAAAATAAAGCTTTGAGGATGCAAGCAGAATAAAATAGTCCATCTTTTCAATTTTAAATGATTCCTTGTCTCCAACTTATGTAACAGCATAACACAAAGTCTAAATTAACACACAACATTTTGATTTTGCCAAAAGGATACATTTGAATGAACCTATTTAAAAAAATCTAGATTTTCCTAGCAACCAATTTTAATATGTTGGTGCTTGTTCATGTTGGGAAAAAACATGAAAAAATAAAATTTCTGCATCTTCGAGTCTTTTCATAATTTCTGTCCTCTTCATATTTTTAATCTGTTCTGCAGATACTAAATTAAAGAAAACATGTTAGGACAAAATTCAAGCAAAGTACTGGAAAGGAAGCAAAAGGAAAAATAGTGAATGAAATGGAAATCTCAGACAAATTGAGGAAGATGAACCAAAATTAGGATTATTTTGAGGTAAATTTGTGCAACACTGAAGAGTCATACGCTGCTGTACCTTATCTTGATTGTTCGAAGGCAGAACAACCTTAGTTTCTGATTAGAATCTCTGCTTTAGTCTCTCCAAATGCCTTCTCCATGTCCCATAGACACAGATTTCTAAATCCAGACACCAGAAGCTTATTTTTTCTCTTCAATCTGATGCCTGGCTCAAGCTTGATAGAATAAACTGAAACTTTTCAAGTTATCCTGGACATGTTTAGAAACCAGTCAGAGAAATGATGGTACACAGACTTTAACAAAAACATGGATTTTTATTTAAAGAAAGGCCCAAGAAAAATGGAGCTTGAAAAAAGAAAGATTAAGAAAAGAGTTGTTGAAAAACGGGGAAAAGCAAAGAAGTGAAACATCCAGGTAGCATCAGAATTGTATTGCAAGTTATATTACCAAATTAAACCTGAGTTAGCTCTTTTTTCTACAAACACAAAGAAATTCATCTAACTAGAGTTAGGAGTCAAGTTATCTCTATTCCTTTTTTTCCCTACCCTTTTTTAAAATAGTGGATGAACTTAGTCACGTGTTTTAAATATCCGTAGTTAAGAGGCTGACACATGCACTGAAAAATAGCATACATATAGCTATTTACAGACTGGAAAACATGTCAGATGTGATTGAAAACAGAACTCATACAAGAGCAAGGAGACAGACTAAATGACCTCTTGCAGTCCCTTCCAGCTCTGGTTTTCTATTATTACACATGATTATGCAGAATGTGCATAATTTTCACAAAACTATATTATATGAGACTGTCATTATGCCTTTTATTTGGGGCTGTGGCTATTGAAAGGGTTCAAGGTAATGATGTGTAGGTTCTCAATTACGTTCAGAGCAGGCTTGCTTCAGGTAATGAATTGTAGAAGTAGTTTCACATCACATTTACTAATAAAAGGGAAAGGAAAGAGCTGTGCTAGCCAATTCAGTGTTCACAGAATTAAGAACTGTTAGAGTGATTAATCTGGTACCAGCGAGATTATTTTCATTTGAATGAAGGGCTGGGAAACATCAAGTTTGTAAAGATATAAAAATACTGTCATTATACTGATAATATAGAGACACTGTCTCTTTTTCTGGATTTCTTAAAATAAATTTGAAACACAAAGGAAACTTGTGGTTAGCCAGAAAATCACAAGTGCTATTTAAATGAACAGACTTATAATAATTAACTACAGACTTTGATTTCTATCAAAGGCCGGTGGCTCCTGTGGCTGGTATCGGCGGGGGCTCCCAGTGGCACCAGGGCCCGTCCCACCGCCCAGCGCAGGAGCAGCCGGGGCAGCCCCGGGCATTGGGCACCACCATGGGCCGAGCAGTTGCCTGCAGGTTGGGGTTGGCGAGGCCGTGGCCAGGCAGGGGCAGGGCCATAGCCGGCACCGCTGCGGCGTCGCGGGACAGGGACTGGTGGCCCTGGGCTAGGCTGAAACGGGGCCTGGGGGCGCTCAGCGGTGGGCAGGGACAGTAAGGCCTGGTGGTGCCCTCAGGGCCCTGACAACCCCTGCTAAAGCATGCAGAACTACAGAGTAGTTTAGCTTTAAAAATGGGGTATGTTTCCTTATTTATAAGCATTCTAAATGTCTATAATATCACCATGTATTTCTTTATTGCCTTTAGACTCCTTGCTTTTCCTTCGCTGCTCAGCCAGCTGGAAACCCATCCCCTTTCCAGCCTCTGTTCTACTGTCTTGCTCCAGCCCATGTCCTTGTTCAGTCTTTCTACTCTTTCCCCTTGCTTATCCTGTATTAAAACCTCTGATAAAGAGCTACTACATAAAGGAAGCTGTTAGCTGCACACAAGGTGTTATTTTGGTGTTATCCATTACTTGGAAACAACATTACATATACCCAGGTACTAATCCTGGCATGCTACATCTCTCCTCCTAGGGCGATAGAACGATAAAAAGTAGAGACAAAAGAAACCTTGAGAGATTAGCCAGGCTATTTCTTTATCCCAAGGTGGAAGCAGTGATTCCTAAACCACCTCTGACATGTAATCTCTTTCACTAATGCTTTGTTTTTTCCTCTTTCTCACCAGCTATGCACTCATCTCCATAATCCTGAATCTCTCATTCAGGTTTCTAGGTGGAAAACAGAGTATGTTGTCCTACATCATGAAACTATTTCTGTTTGCTTTGCAGGCTAGAGATTGTTAACCACATAGCTCTTCGTATGTCATACCTCTCTACTCTTGAGCAAAGTGCCTATGTGCTGCACCTTACACAGACAGATTGCAACCTGTACCTAAGAATACAAAGCAAGCTGAAAGTTCAAAAAAAAAAAAAGAAAAAGTGAAATTATACAGGCTCTCAACACCAAAAAGAAAAATTCTTGCTGTAGGACTCTTCTGTTTTACCAAAAACAAACAACAGCCAAACCTTAAACATGTGGTCTTTCTCTATGTAAATTTTAGATAAGCATCCCGTACCACACCGTTATGTAAGCGCCTATTGCAACAGATGAGGTGCTTAAGAAAACAGAGCATATTCCACCAGCTGTCTCTGTTACTTTAATATGAAAGGAACAAAAAAAACCTGTCACAAAACAACCTAGGAGCCAGAGAAATTCTGAGACATTTGAATAGTAATAATTTAAGGGGGGATTTCATTTCTACCAAGGTTTCAGCCTTAAAGAGAAAGATAAGAACACAGCAGCAGTCAAACAAGAAACTCTGGAAGACCATTTCAAAATGCTCCTGAAGACCTAATAATGGTAGATTCAAAGTATGCAAAAGACCCCACATATCTTCTTTAAAGTGGAAAGCTACCAAAGTGTTTGCAACTCATTTCATCATGTCAGATGACAACTGCTCACATGAGCCAAGGTATACACCTATTTCAATGCTTGCAGAATCACAGCTTTAAATTATAAAAATGAAACTATGTATCAACAAAAATGAATTTACTTTGATGATAATTAACTTCACATTTCTTCCAGCACAGAAAGAAGAATGACAGTCTTGCAGCAAAGGCAATAGTCTCAGACGCAGGGATTTTATTGTTAAACAGAATACAGGCTTCTCATGGGAACTTTGCTTGAGTTTGTAAAGCTTTTTAATAAAGGCAACTGCAAGAATCTCTCATTAAATTCATTTATATTCCTTCTTTAAAACCCTCTTTGTTTAATGTTTAAGAAAAGCTTGGTTATAGTTAGGCAGTTCATATAGCAGGACACTACCTATGCCTATGTGTCTAACACAGAATCACTGAATGTTTCCTTGCCTATCTCCCCTCATTTTATGCATAGATTATAAATTCTTTGGCAAGAGATCATTTATTTTTGCTTGTTCAGTGTCTAGAAAGGTGGAATTCTAGTCCATGACAGGATCATCCATATGCCAGGAAATGACAAATAATGAAAGTAACAGTATTTGATTTATTGGAGAGTTCTCTCTCAAATCATTTTCTCAATGTAATTCTCATTCAGTAGCACAATGCTCTTTGCCTTCTGAACACCAGAATACGTTTCATACTTTATTTTGAATGTACCTTATTCAGAGATTAGTTATTTCATGTTTGTATACATATTCCAATAGTAAAATACAGTAGAAGCCCTAAGGTTATGGAGGTTTTTATCATGACTTTTTATTTTATTTTCCTAAATTCTGTAAAGACTTGCATACTGCCAAAACACTAAAGTTTGGTCTTTGTTGTTTCTGTGTACTATCTGAACATTGTGGGATAGATCCAAAAGTTGCTAAATCCATGAATACAAATACTGATGTTTTCTCAAGAACTTACAATGCAGAAACAACACAGAAAAGGAAAGTGTCTGGGAACACCATTTATATGCAACCCTCAGAAAAGGGTTTCTGCTGTCTATGATCCAAGTCCCAGTTTGGCACAATACAGCTGTGCAACCTTTAGTCAGTCTGCTGAGGAAACTGCTGAGATCAGCAAAAGTGAGCAAACCAAAAACCATGTGAGATAAGAAAAGTAAAACCACGCACAAAAGTGCAATTGTGGAGATGGGGATAGCAACATGAGGACTCAAGAGGAAAAATACTGACATTAAAAGGATGTAAAACACTAAAAAAAAAGAGGAATCAGAAGATGGCTACTCAGCAACATCAAGGATCAGCCCAACCTAAGGAGCAGTGAAGGTTAACCTTTCCTCACCTGGCTGACAACTGCATGGCCAGCAAGGACTCACTGGATGTTTCATCAGAGTGGATAGCACAGCCCTGTATTATTAAGCCTTAGCCTACCAGTGGTCGCTAGTCCTAGCTATCCAGAGTATGCTTGCCAAGAAATAATTGCTCTGCAGTCTTCTGGTCTGTATATTCTGCTCTCTTTGATCACAGTAAAAAGAGCAACAGCAATAAAAGTTGACAGAAGAAAGTGAACCAGAGGAGGCTTACAAATGCAATTTTATTCTCTTTAAAAAAAATGCTTAGAATTAGCATTAAAAAAAAGTGAATTATGGTTGCAGTACCATAAGCCTATTATGTCCTGAAGGAATTTTCAGACACAAAGTACTGCCAGGAGCCCTTATATCCACACTAAAGTGCTTATTATGAAATATGCAGTCTCCTGGAGTCATTGTGCTAGTATACATTCCATACAGTATCCATGCATAGAAAGTTTTGGCTAAAAAAAATCACACAAACATAAGCTTAAAATATGAATGAATAAGAAAGGTTTTTCATATTAGAAAAAATAACACATATGCAATTGAACTCAGAGGGTGGCCTGCACAGTATTGAATGGAAGTTTTGTAATCAGCTTCAATGTTAGTGTCTATATTGCCTTTGACATGCCTAAATTTAGGCTTAAATTTATCAGGACAAGCGATCTGAACCAGTGACATCCATCCAATAAGCTGCCATTACCCTCAGGCTCAAGACACTAGAGCTATACAAGACAGTCCTTCTAACGTGCCACCCACAAGACCTCACTATAAAATCCACTCCTTGGTTAACTCGTGTGGTGTCCCATTCTTACCACAAGACTTTTCAAATGCATCCCTTTACAGGGGCTCCTCTCCTCTCATCATTATAGTGTCTGTACTAATTTTTTTTGCATGAGCTTTATACCAGTTGCTGGTCTGCCAGCAAGTGAGCTGAAGCCCTCAGTCAAAGGAGGAGATTCCAAACCTATCCATTTTCTCTACCCTGAGGCCATGCACAACAGAAGTCTCTCCTAGCCTCCTGGCCCAGGAAGGCACTATAATTATTCCAGCTAAGAGGATGTCTATCCTTTAGTATATTTATGGGAGACAAGACTAAGTGACAATCATCTTCCTGCCTTCTACGCAGTGTCAGCTGCCAATGCTGCACCACTGGCACACGACCTTTAAAATCCTATTCCGGTGCCCAAGAGGGCAGCCACCACTGTTTGGACTCTGGCCATTTCAACAGCTATTGCTCTTTCATCACTCAGACTGGTATGGAAAAGTGCATTTCCACGTCACAGAAATAGGCATCATCATCCAGGAACTCTTCCATCCTTTTCCAGGTATCTCCAAGATACTGCTGAGAATCTCTAAAGCTTTACTCCAGATCACTCCCCAGCTAGCTGCCAAAAAGTGGTGTTCGCCTCCTAATCCATTGCACACTGAAGGCATCTACTTAAACTTTCAGTAATACTGGTCCAATGCCAACATCTTCAAGTTTACGGCCTCCTTGTTTTCAGTCTGTCCATTTGAGAACTTAAACCACAGATGATGTGTGTACATCCAACCCTGATGGCCTCCAACCATCACTGACTTTTCAAGTAGACCATTAGATCGTGCACAGGGGCAGTGGAGCACATCCTTAGATGGCTAATTGCACTGTACTGAATTTTATACTCTCACCACAAGACACCAGAATCTTGACAAGAACATCACATTTTGCTCTGAGTTTATAAATTCTCCAAGGACTCTGACAAGCTCTTCCAGAGCTGAGGTGTCTAGTCCTTCCTTGTTTGTCAGCTCATGGATGAGGAAACCAAGTCTGCACTGCTTGGCTGGCCCAGTTTCAGCCAGCTGTCTCAGTGAGTGCTCACGGCTGCTCCTGCACTGAGTAGCTTGGAGAAGAACTGGTCAGCTAGTCTCTTCCCTGGGCTCCAGGACAAGAACTACCCATCGAGACTGGTTTGTTGACACCTAACTTCAACCTGATAACTGAACCAGCTCATTTTCCATCTGAGATATGACTCTCATTCTTCAACTATAAAGCAAAATTGTGTTAAATCAGTGCAAGTTGTGGTCCGTACAGATATGGTGGAAGTTTGTTATGGTCTTCTCCCATTCATACCAGTTTGAAACTCTTTTTGTCATCCCATTTATTCCAACTATAACCATTAGGACACACCAAACAATTTGTTTGCTTTTCTGGTGCTTACACCTTTGTCTAAGCTATATTACTTGTGTAAGCCCACACTGGGCCCACAACTTTTCCAACAGATAATGTTTTGAAATGAATTTGCTAAATACAAAAGGAAATAAGGCAGTCTCATACAAATCTGTCCACAATCTCTCTATCCCACTCATAACATATCGTCTCAGGAACCACACATTCTTTCTCTCTTGACTGCATTATACAGATGTGTACATCCCTTTACACAGCTAAAAGAAGATGTTATATCTACCCAACAGAACTGCTTGCATACCTAAATAATATTCATTGTGAGCAAGGGATGAAAAATTGGCCACACATAAATATCTGGTATTTACAAGCTACCAACATTCCATAACTGTATCTGACAACGCTGGCACTTCCAAACAGTTTTCTTGTGCTGAAATAGCTTGGTTTTTTCAGCGAGAGAAAAGAACATCTGGGCTTAAAATTCACATTGGCCTGTTCTCAGTATTCGTGAGAATATTTACACTTCCAGCATCATACACATGGAAACAAATACAAAATAAAAGCACTGAGAAATGCTTTCTGTGCAGTTGCTTAAAATGTTGCAGATTTTCTGAAAAGAGCCCAATATGCACAAATAGTGCTGGGGAAATTGACCTTCCCATAAGTAAAACCTGCCTCAGTATGAGACCATAGAGCCAGCAAGAGCCACAGAGAAAAAATTAAGTTCTCTGAAGAACAGAAACAATTCATAATTAATATATTTTAAATGATTCCATCATTTTTGGCAGCGTTAATTATTAACTGCAATATATAATTATAGAAATCAGTTGGCAGTAATATATCTACAAAAGGAAGCAGATAATGTTTTAGAATTAATATCTTCTACAAATTTTGACTTCTGATCAAAAATAAAATGAAGTTTCCATCTCACAAACATTTTGACATATTAAGGAGGTCTTGATTTGGAAAGATGTGAAATGCATTATGTATCCACAATGCAAGTCTAACGTTTAAGCTAGTTAATGAAATATGACCAGAAATAGGGCCAAACACAAGAATACTATGTATCAAAGATCAATTACTTTCATACCTCTCTCCACTTTAAAAAAGGAAAAAAGAATTCATAGTCACTTTACCTCTAAATATGTACGAGTCAGTAACACCACTGACTCCTGCTTCCAATAAATTGTCAGACACTTAGAAAACAACGAAAATAGTTCTGAAATTCCAAAAAAGACATGTTTTGCGAGGATACCCAAATAATCAGAGTACTCTCTGTCATTACAAAGAGGAAAAAAAGGATGAAGTTAAAAAATAAAAAAAATTAACCACTTTTTTTGTTTTGACACAATCTTAGAAACTTTAAGATTTTAATATAAAAAAAAACACACAAAATTTCTCCCCCAGTTATGTCCACCTCACAAAGGTGTTTTTAAACCTTTTTCTTTATGAATTCATTTTTCTATGGATGACAGTGCCATTCTGGAGAGCAATCTCCAGTGGGTACATAAGTGTTTTCCTGAATAGAAATGAACTGATACAGCTGTTCAGGGCTTTTTTTTTTGCCAGATTGAAAGAACTGAAATATAACTGAAAGAATGGAAGACAGCAAAGCTTTCAGTTCATCTGGGGGACAGAATAATAATCGCCATTAACCTGAATGATCAAAAATGCAGGAGAAAAACACAGTATGTGCTTGAAATTTCAAACTGTGGAAAAACATAAGCTGCTTTTTAACACAGTTAAAACTGGAAAACATTTTTCTCTCTCAAATATATTAAGATTTTGGATATTCTGATCAGTTGTCATTTAATCTTTAGATATTCAATGCTCAAGCAAATAATGGGGGAAGAAAGTAGATAAACGTTATAGGTGTATGTCTTCTAAAAACTCCAATCAGCTACCATTCAGTACCACTGTGTGTGACAGTAGGCCTATTTCAAGGCATAGGCAGAGAAAGGCAGATACCTCGCAGATGACAGAGCTCTGGAAATGCAGACGGCTGCCTTTTGTTGCTGTTGTTGGAGGGACCACTGTGTGGAAGCTGGACAACATTATTCCTCTCAGAAGCTGAAACCTTCCTTTCTCATCCATTTTTAGAGAGAAACAAGAGTAGAAAAGGGGTCCTACCCCCCCCCCCATGGAAGAAGCACCCTAAACCCGGCCCCATCCTTCACCTCTGGGGAGAGATGCTCAGTATTTCCTGTATCTTGGACACGTCTCGAGCCCTTGCCAAGTGAGTGGACCTCTTCCAGTGGACTGATTTCTGCCACCTGAGAATTAAAGACAGATAATGGGACTGTTAAAACTGAGTGTTAGGAAGGGGAATAGATACAATAAATTTTTTTATCTTTGTACGGTTCCTGTCAATTTTCTAAAGCTTTTCAAATTGACACATAGCTCACCCACTAATTAGTAATAATATCTGTTTTAATTAGCTTCCACTCAATCAGCTTGTTAAACTGGTAAGATGGAAGTCAGGATCTTGTAAAGTAGAAAGGTAAGAAGATTTAATGCGCTTTATTTATTAAACCCATCTTATTTATTCCAGCCCACTGGGTAATGCTGCAATTTCTCACCAAGCCAAAATTTTCAAGGTGAAACTGAGGGAGCTTCAAACACCGTCCAGAGATGGGTCCCTGCCACCTGCCATTAGCCTGAAATTTGGTATGCGATCCGTCTTTATTCACAAGCCTGAGGAGTGTTTTGACTGTGAAAACAGCATGTGGTAAGTCTTCAAGGAAGCATTTGGGACTCCAGAAATGGAATACCTTAATTCCTGGCACATTTGCACTTGCGATGGTTGTAAATGTGAAACAGTCAAAGGTTTCTGACATCCCATCTCCCCTGACTCGAAGCTTTAGGCAGATAACGTTTCATTGTAATATAAAAAGAACACATTAGAGGAGAAGAGAGCTAGTAACATGAAACAAACTTTTTTGTTGTTCTTTGAAAACTAGGAAACACCACATACTCTTCTTCATTGCGCAGAGCAAGAGGAGTGGGAGAAGAACAAAATAAGCCAGAAAAATCCTCCAACCAGAGGGAAGGAGGAGCACTCTCTCACCATGGACTGGGATATAAAAGCATCTCTGCCCAAGCTTTCTTTTTGACTTGGCTCCAAGGACAGCGATGTGGGGTGCCCAGAGAAGAAAATAACTAAACAGACACACTCGCTTGCTTGTCTCTGTGTTATAGATTTCCATTTGCACAGCCAGCTATGACTGGCTTCTACACTCACAGTATTAGATGGAGAAAAACAGAAAGGTGTAGTTTACTGTGCTAGAAGCAGTGGCAATTTTCAAAGCATTGCACCACTAGGAATAGGGCTAGTCTTTGATGAGAGATAGGCCAAGGCTGGATTTCAAAGCCTTCTAAAAAATCTGTCCTTGCTTCAAGCATGCAACTCTTTCTTGTTTAAGAAAAGCATATTTAGGTGCTGTTACAAAGATCTCATTGCAAGATTTATTCCAAGTGTTTTCCTCCTGCCCTCGTTCCACAGAATGGAAAAATATAGACAATAACATGACAATTTTTAAATATGTAATTTCCCTCCAGTCATTAATACATTTTCCTAGTATTTTTAAATAATTCAGACATCAGTTATTATAAGATTATCCTACAAATCATGTTAAACAGCTGATTCTCATTTGGACCTTTGAAAAAAAAATTCTGGTGGCCCTGAAATGCTAAACCTAAGAGAAGATAGCATTATAGTGGTAAACAAGAAAAGAGCACTAGTTACTGCTTAGTCTTTCACAGACTATGGCTTCAGTAAACAATGTAGCAAATAAGAATCTCCTTGTTCACAGGAAATTACTTGTCCTCTTATTAGTTGTTTGGTTTTTTTTTAATTAGAAGTGAAAATAGCATAGGCAATTCACATGTATTCGTATATTTTACACAAATCATTTTCTATTGATCAACTGGATCAATAAAAAGTATTTAAGCACAGGATTTATTATGTGTTTGATTCACTACCTGGTCATCATTCATAGTATAAAAACCTACCAAGATCTAAAATCTCATCAATATTTGTTAAACATAACATTTGCATAACAGTAAATGCTGTGAAATTATATTTCCATTTGCTGTGAATTCAAGTGGAAGATTTTTAATAATTTTATTTTCTTGCTTAATCCCAAGCTTTTTCTTAGTCTCTTTTCAAGTTAGCAAATGTTCTGCCAAAAGGCTGCCCAATCTAGCAAGTTTCCCAACTATAAGCTGTAAGAATTTTCCAGACTATGAACTGTAAAATGAGATAAAGATTACACCGTGAAAATGAGCTAGCAGAAAAAGTCCAGCTAGCCGGGACTAAACTGGTGTCCTGTGCTTCAGCTAGCTACTCTCACGTAGAAGACTGCACTGAGGTCTGGATTCTCACCACTGTCCAATTTAATTAAAGCAAGCTATCCTGATCTATTTGTGCTGCTAATCCGGTTTTATAAATTCACTCTCAATTTTTTCCCCCTGATTCTCCTAAGGAGGTCAAGGTTTCTTTTCCAGTATCTCCCTCTCCTTTTCCACCCCCAACTAGATAAAGCCAGAAGAGGAGATTGTCTATGACCTGTAAAATCCACATTCTCTCCTTTTATTAGCTACATGCCTTTTCACTGCCACCCGATTCCAGCATTCATAGTGAAGCCCCCTGACAAAAACACTGACATCGTATAAGCTTAATCATGCAGGAAAATATCCAGCAAATTAAGGTCATTGAGAATACTTAGACAATTAAATGTGTTAAAGTGCTTTTCCAAAATAAATCGTAATCAAGCCGGTATTAAACATCCAGCTTTGTAATTAAACATCCAGCTTTGCAACAAACATCTGTGCTTTCCTTGATAAAAAAACATATCTACATGTCTGAGGGGAAGACTCAAAATTAGGAAAAAGTGGAATTAGGAAAGAATGTCACAAATTCTTACTTTCTTCAAACAAAACGTAGGTATTTTTAGTGAGTTTACTCATTTTTTCCTTGCACTCTATCCTGCAAAGTAGAAAGCATAACTTAAACCTGCTCCTACAATATTTGCTTATATACAGAAATAAATATGAGGCTTCATTCCTTGAACTTTTTATGGGTTTTATACTAAAAAAGCTGTTAAGTTTTGTTCTGCTATTGTTTCCTTTTTTCCCCCTAATGCAGAATGAACCATCAGTCCCTGAAAATACAATGAATATTGTTATCAACTGTGCAATTCTACCATATGAAAAGACCATGGCAATGTTTTCAATTAGTTTTGTATGTACTAAAAAGGCAGCAATACTGCACAGGCAATAAGCAAAATCTAAACAAACTCTTCAGGGTAATTTGACAAGACTATGTTATCAATTTCCATATATAAAGCAATAGCACCCACTCTTCTAAAATTCTTCACCTAAATGCATCTGATTTTGACAGTCATAATGTTTACTTACCGCGTTTTTCTACTGATTACTATTTATAAGGCTCAGGGGCAACTACAGAAACGGGCTAGCCAAAAAATAAAACTTGCTTTTAAGAGAGTCTTAGCTTTCCCACAATGACTTTCTCCCAAAGTAGTTCTTTCTAAAAATCCAGCTCAGCCCTCCTTCCTGCTTTGGCCATTTCTGTGTCAGCTTCCTAATGTTATCTGTCAGCACTCCCAGATGCAGAATCATTGGAGTGACTGACAGGAGCCAATATTCAGAAAAGTATTGATTTAAGATATCAGGGAGCCACAAGGTATAAAGTCCATACTGAAAGAAAAACGTTGAAGATGAGACTTGAAAAATATTCAGATTTTCATTGAACTGCTTGAAAGATAAATTCTAATCTCTACATTACTAGCTAGATCTCTACAAAAAGACAATACCAAATAGACTAAACAAAACCCTTAAATCTATTTCATTTGCCATCAGGGTTTTTTTGTTTGGTTGGTTTTAACAACTCTGTCTGAAAAAGATTTACTGCTCAGAGTTATTAGAAATTCAGGGTTCATCAATCAGGCAAGAACTACAGAACAGGGAAAGGAGTTTAATATCTTAAACTATTCCATCTACATATGCAGAAGTGTATGAATTGTGGCCTAACTGATTTTCAGTCCAAGATCAGAAGGATTTCCAAATCTTCATCTTGACCAACTTGTTACCAAAGTTAACAGTAAAGCTCTATCTGATTTTAATAGCTCCAGGTTTAACTCCATGCAAACTGCTTAAAAGCCCACTCCGTTTCCTGAAGGAAAACCATTTATTTACTAGAACTAGACTGCAAATATAATGCCTGATGTAAATCAAATCATAATTTAAATTGATACATAACTCATCATTGCTGTGAACATAAATCTTGTTGGGCTTGCTTGGGTATTTTTTTGTTGATTCCTTTACTTTGATTTTAATGGCTGGGTTGTGCTTCCTTGTGAAATCAACAGGAATTTTGGCTGAGCTACAATTTCAATTAAATGAATTAAAGCTTAGCTAGCCAACATATATGTCCAAAGAGCCTTTTCAAATATAAATATAAGGACTTGAAGCCTTGGCTTAATGACAATAAAATAACAAAGAAAAGCAGCAAAGCTCAGTTAATAACATTAATTAAACAGTAAAGAAAACAGATACCTTAATTTTCCAAGAGCAGGAACCACTGTATGTGGGTATGCACACATTTGGCAAGAACAGCAAGTACTTTACAAAATTGAGCTTTAATCAATACAAACAATCCAATCTAACATGGCAAGCATTTAGTTTCTTTGTACATTCATGTCATTCTTTTTACTGTAAGTTTACAGTCTGTAAAATAAATTCAGTTGAGATATGATGCATTTTTGTCACATTTTAGTGAATCACTGGTAAAGTTCATATATGCAAAATAATCAGGCTTTTCTTGCTTCCTGCTTCAGCCTTCCTTCCTTCCCTAAACAGTTTTTTAATCTTTATTCAAATTCTGTACATCCCCAAGTGTTTTGCTTTACTGCTCAAGCAACTTTGCAGGCAGAACTGACAAAGCAGATGCTTTAGCAATGTATGCGACAGCAAATTTTTATCTATGTGTAGTCCATGAGAATCCAAATCGTAGTCCCAAACACCTAGGGGAAGTTTGGCTGCTTCATTCTCTCCATATGACTTTAGAAAATATTATTGTAAAAATAGTTTCCTTTATTTGACTGAATTATTTCTTTAATAGCTTTATAGTTCTTCCATTCTGAAATTTTCCAGGTCAGTCATGCAATCTGATTGGCTTAAAAACATCTGAAGCATTTTATGAACATGTAAGTAACAGGAAGAAGAATAAAGCCATTAAGGTACACATGTGGTATCTTGATCAAGTAGTCTTCCCCCTCCCATTTGATCTCTCTCACAATAGTTCATAGCCCAGGAAAGGCTGCAAGAGCACAGTAGGAGACCCAGGTTCGAGCGTCTGCTTCTGCCAAATCAAGACCACAAACAGCGTTGCTGCCCAGGGAACGAGGATGAAGAGACACCCCCAGTAGCAGTGTGGCTGACCTGGAAGCTGTTTAGTGAGAGCAGTACAGCACTGTGTTCATGCTGCTCTCCCCAGGCTGAGGTAGTGAAGTATGCAGGTGCCGACTAATTTGGATGCAAGTCCCTCTGCCCAAGCTGCCTCCCTTTGTGCAACTAGCATTAACTGGAACATGGACTGACTGGTGAATTAGGAAGTTATGGAGTCGGCCTATTTTGCACAGTCATCTGAAAGGAAAGCTAAGTTAGCTTACTGCAGAATGCTCTCAGCATCTGCTGAGACAAGAGGGTCTCCTCAAGACGAGAAGCAGATTTAGGTCTTTAATTTCGTTGAGGACTTGACTCTTCCATTCCCGGGTAAGAACCTTTGCTCCCAGTTTACTAGCTATTCTCTAACAGCTTGCTATCTGTGCCTTTGTGCACAGAAACTTTCTCATCAAAACATGGAGATTTCCATGAAGTGGTTCCGATGCGATAGGAGTTTTATCCCAGCTTCCACAATATAGCCTCACAGATTCCTGTGAGGTAGGTAACAAATTATATGGCATAAACATCCACATAAAACTCTGCATGGAGCATTCAGGAGCGTGAAAATTCCTCACGTGCTGAGCTCTCTTCCAGCAAGACCAAGCTTCTGCAGAGACCATTTGAACAGCCCCTGCTCATTAGCTGCTTGTGGTTTATGCAACGGTTATGTAGCAAAGCCACGAAACATATACAGTTCCCCGCGTGGCAATTTTGTATTAACCAGTGCGATGTAAGGAAAACTACTGATGCTTTCAACTCAGAAGGTAAAAGTGAAATGTAAGAACACCTTTAAAGAATAAACCACAACTACTGAGTAAACAAATGGTCCCTATATCAATTATCTATCAGTATAGTAATGATACAAGTCTTACATTATCATATTTGAAATGAATTGTAAATAAATATAAAATTGTCTCATGCATTCATACTTTGCTAATTTTAAAAATACAGTTTTTCATCAAGTAAAAAACCTTATTTATATCTACTTGATATATACAGAAAATATTTGGATGCATTTCAATATTTAAGACAATATAACACAAAGGGTTAAAAACAAGCAAAAACATTATTTGGGGATGAGAGAGTGAATAAATGGCTAGAAATTTATTTAAAACAAGCATTTCTTTGATGTTTTTACTGTGTTTGTTTCAAGTAATGGTTTCGATAAGTGAGCTATCATTGATAGCTGAGGTTAGACATCCAGCTCTGCCAATATGCCAAAATACTTGCTCATGATTGCTTTAACTAACAGTAGGTAGGCCACCGCACCGGAGGCAGGCAGATTCAGAGACAGACAGCAAGCAAGACAAAGCAGACATACTACAGGAACAGTACTAGCAGGCAGCTGCCTGCAGGGATGGGTGCCCTGGTGACGAAGGATACAGAGAAGGCAGAGTTACTGAATGCCTTCTTTGCTTCAGTCTTTTCTGCTCAGGCCAGCCCTTAGGAACCCCAGAGCCTGGAGGCAAGAGAGAAAGTCTGGAGAAAGGAAGACTTTCCCTTGGTGGAGGAGGATTGGGTTAGAGATCATTTAAGCAAACTTGACACCCACAAATCCATGGGCCCTGATGGGACGCACCCACGAGTGCTGAGGGAGCTGGCAGACACTATTGCTAAGCCACTCTCCATCATCTTTGAAAGGTCATGGAGGACAGGAGAGGTGCCTGAGGACTGGAAGAAAGCCAATGTCACCGCAGTCTTCAAAAAGAGCAAGAAGGAGGACCCAGGGAACTACAGGCCAGTCAGCCTCACCTGCATCCCTGGAAAGGTGATGGAGCAGCTCATCCTGGAGGCCATCTCCAAGCATGTGGAGGACAAGAAGGTGATCAGGAGTAGTCAGCATGGCTTCACCAAGGGGAAATCATGCCTAACCAATCTGATAGCCTTCTATGATGGAATGACTGGCTGGGTAGATGAGGGGAGAGCAGTGGGTGTTGTCTACCTAGACTTCAGCAAGGCTTTCGACATTGTCTCCCATAGCATCCTCATAGACAAGCTCAGGAAGTGTGGGTTAAATGAGTGGACAGTGAGGTGCATTGAGAACTGGCTGAATGGCAGAGCTCAGAGAGTTGTGATCAGTGGCACAGAGTCTATCTGGAGGCCTGTAGCTAGCGGTGTCCCCCAGGGGTCAGTACTGGGTCCAGTCTTGTTCAACTTCTTCATCAATGACCTGGATGAAGGGACAGAGTGCACCCTCAGCAAGTTTGCCGATGATACAAAACTGGGGGGAGTGGCTGATACACCAGAGGGCTGTGCTGCCATTCAGAGGGACCTGGACAGGCTGGAGAGCTGAGCAGAGAGGAACCTCCTGAAGTTCAACAAAGGCAAGTGCAGGGTCCTGCACCTGGGGAGGAATAACCCCAGGCACCAGTACAGGTTGGGGGTTGACCTGCTGGAAAGCAGCTCTGCGGAGAAGGACCTGGGAGTGCTGGTGGACACCAAGTTAACCATGAGGCAGCAGTGTGCCCTTGTGGCCAAGAAGGCCAATGGTATCCTGGGGTGCATCAGGAAGAGTGTTGCCAGCAGGTCGAGGGAGGTGATTCTCCCCCTCTACTCAGCCCTGGGGAGGCCACATCTGGAGTACTGCGTCCAGTTCTGGGCTCCCCAGTACAAGAGGGATGTGGCACTACTGGAGCAAGTCCAGCGAAGGGCCACAAAGATGATTAGGGGACTGGAGCATCTCTCTTATGAGGAAAGGCTGAGAGAGCTGGGCCTGTTTAGCTTGGAGAAGAGAAGGCTGAGAGGAGATCTTATTAACGTGTACAAGTATCTGAAGGGAGGGTGTCGAGAGGATGGGACCAGACTCTTTTCAGTGGTGCCGAGCGACAGGACGCGAGGCAACGGGCACAAACTGAAACACAGACACTTCCATCTGAACATGAGGAAAAACTTTTTCACTGTGAGGGTGACAGAGCACTGGAACAGGTTGCCCAGAGAGGTGGTGGAGTCTCCTTCTCTGGAGATATTCAAAACATGCCTGGATGCGATCCTGTGCAATGTGCTCTAGGTGACCCTGCTTGAGCAGGGGGGTTGGACTAGATGATCTCCAGAGGTCCCTTCCAACCTCAGCGATTCTGTGATTCTGTGAAAACACTGTTGGCAGTACATACATTAATAAGCCTGCTATAAAAGCAAAGAAAGCAAACCATTAACAAGGAAACAAGAAAATTCTGGCCAAACTTTCTCCTCCCCCTCCTTCCTATCTGCACTTCCACACACATACATGCATTCAGTAAAGGACAGATAATAATATCTAACACCAAAATCTAAAGATAGACTAAAATGCAATTTTTCTTTCTGGCATCTGGAATGTATTTCAGATAACTCACAGGCCATCACAGTTCATGAGCATATCTAATTAAGTGCAAAACTAATATCAGAACCCAGGAGAGTAATCTTTCCAATGACCTTAGAATGAATTCTTCCAGTTGGTTATTTCAAATCTGAACCTTACTATTTCAGAAATGATACAAGTTAGTTATCCACAGTTTATTAGAGCTGTAACTCAGTAAGACATATTCTATCCCCTCCTCACATATTTTCATTGTTTTTGCGTTTTGTTCCAGATATTTAGAAGAAGTGGTGGTTTCAGCAAAGAGATTGAAAGCTAGGGGTGGGGGAAAGGATGGGGATGGGTGTTAAGACCCAGCTTGGTTGGATTATTTTAATTTTTGCATTTCTCATTCAATGGTGCTGACAATAGCGTAAGAACATATCACACTGGTAAGATATGTCCCAGAAATTCATCTACAGGAATTCAGCAACTTTCAGTTACAGGGGTTGGTGAGGACTGGTTATTCTGAATTATTTACAAGAAATAACAGCTCTGTCCTTCAGCAGTTGTAATATGTAACTCTTGATCCTCTTATTAATAAAGAGGTTAAGTGCTTGACTCTCATCAGTAAAAATTCATCTTCTTACAGCACTGGATACCGCAGAGGATAATCAGATTCTGAAGATGTACTTCTGCAGTGGAAGACTACACAGGCATCCTTTTAGTATGTTATATTTAAATACACATTAATTCAGTAATAGATACCTATTCTGGAAAATCTGTTTAGTAGAAATAAAAGTCAGACCATACTAAGATGATTCTATGAATAAATTTCTTAACATAAACGTATATCAGAAATGGTGTACAATGAATTCACCTCCCGACTTTTTAGGGAAAGGTGATGAGAATTTTCCAGAGCCCTATGCTCCTTCTAAATGGGATAAAGTCAAATTACTATTTTGAAATACATGCTGGTCCCAGACTTCTGTTCTTAAGGCTGTACATGTGATTATATCCTCAAACTCAATGCCCAGTGAGCACTGGATCAACAGTACAGCAAAGGTTTTTAGATCACAGAATCACAGAATGGTTGATGTTGGAAGGGACCTCTGGAGATCGTCTAAGTCCAACCCCCCTGCTCAAGCAGGGTCACCTAGAGCACATTGCACAGGATCGCGTCCAGGCAGGTTTTGAATATCTCCAGAGAAGGAGACTCCACCACCTCTCTGGGCAACCTGTTCCAGTGCTCTGTCACCCTCACAGTGAAAAAGTTTTTCCTCATGTTCAGATGGAAGTGTCTGTGTTTCAGTTTGTGCCCGTTGCCTCGCGTCCTGTTGCTCGGCACCACTGAAAAGAGTCTGGTCCCATCCTATCGACACCCTCCCTTCAGATACTTTTAGACGTTAATAAGATCTCCTCTCAGCCTTCTCTTCTCCAGGCTAAACAGGCCAAGCTCTCTCAGCCTTTCCTCATAAGAGAGATGCTCCAGTCCCCTAATCATCTTTGTGGCCCTTCGCTGGACTTGCTCCAGTAGTGCCACATCCCTCTTGTACTGGGGAGCCCAGAACTGGACGCAGTACTCCAGATGTGGCCTCCCCAGGGCTGAGTAGAGGGGGAGAATCACCTCCCTCGACCTGCTGGCAACACTCTTCCTGATGCACCCCAGGATACCATTGGCCTTCTTGGCCACAAGGGCACACTGCTGCCTCATGGTTAACTTGGTGTCCACCAGCACTCCCAGGTCCTTCTCCGCAGAGCTGCTTTCCAGCAGGTCAACCCCCAACCTGTACTGGTGCCTGGGGTTATTCCTCCCCAGGTGCAGGACCCTGCACTTGCCTTTGTTGAACTTCAGGAGGTTCCTCTCTGCTCAGCTCTCCAGCCTGTCCAGGTCCCTCTGAATGGCAGCACAGCCCTCTGGTGTATCAGCCACTCCCCCCAGTTTTGTATCATCGGCAAACTTGCTGAGGGTGCACTCTGTCCCTTCATCCAGGTCATTGATGAAGAAGTTGAACAAGACTGGACCCAGTACTGACCCCTGGGGGACACCGCTAGCTACAGGCCTCCAGATAGACTCTGTGCCACTGATCACAACTCTCTGAGCTCTGCCATTCAGCCAGTTCTCAATGCACCTCACTGTCCACTCATCTAGCCGACGCTTCCTGAGCTTGTCTATGAGGATGCTATGGGAGACAGTGTCGAAAGCCTTGCTGAAGTCTAGGTAGACAACACCCACTGCTCTCCCCTCATCTACCCAGCCAGTCATTCCATCATAGAAGGCTATCAGATTGGTTAGGCATGATTTCCCCTTGGTGAAGCCATGCTGACTACTCCTGATCACCTTCTTGTCCTCCACATGCTTGGAGATGGCCTCCAGGATGAGCTGCTCCATCACCTTTCCAGGGATGCAGGTGAGGCTGACTGGCCTTTAGTTCCCTGGGTCCTCCTTCTTGCTCTTTTTGAAGACTGCGGTGACATTGGCTTTCTTCCAGTCCTCAGGCACCTCTCCTGTCCTCCATGACCTTTCAAAGATGATGGAGAGTGGCTTAGCAATAGTGTCTGCCAGCTCCCTCAGCACTCGTGGGTGCGTCCCATCAGGGCCCATGGATTTGTGGGTGTCAAGTTTGCTTAAATGATCTCTAACCCAATCCTCCTCCACCAAGGGAAAGTCTTCCTTTCTCCAGACTTTCTCTCTTGCCTCCAGGCTCTGGGGTTCCTAAGGGCTGGCCTGAGCAGAAAAGACTGAAGCAAAGAAGGCATTCAGTAACTCTGCCTTCTCTGTATCCTTCGTCACCAGGGCACCCACCCCATTCAAAGGCCCCACATTTTCCCTAGTCTTCCTCTTACTGCTGATGTATTTGAAGAAGCCCTTCTTGTTGTCCTTGACATCTCTTGCCAGATTTAATTCCAAATGGGCCTTAGCCTTCCTTGTCACATCCCTGCATACTCTGACAACGTTCCTATATTCCTCCCAAGTGGCCTATTCCTCCGAAGATAAGGCTGTAGTAATCACTATCAATGTTCTCAACAGGGGAAAGACTGTTTTATGAAGTTTCAAGGCACAGGGGCAGCATAATTGGATCAACAGGTCCATAAGAGACCCCATACACCCAGCAAGTGGTTTGGAGAGGATCAGTAACATGTCTATTATATTTTCCACTTCCTCAATGGATAAACGTGAACTGCAGATTCAAAGTTTAAAGGCGGAGATGCATAAGAAGAAAATGAAAAGACACGAAGCTGAGAGTTGCAATTTGGAAAAAAGTGTCAAGCAAAGATACAGACACATCTGCAAGTCGCTGTTCTCTGCCATTGTCCCCTCCTTTGTTTCCCTTTCCAATCTAGTGTGCCTTTGAGTGATTTCTTGTCCTAATTTCAGTGAAATACTTCAGTTACGACTTTAAGATCAATATTGCAGAGTTGGAATTTCATACTTTGAGCACTGCATACTGTTTAGAGGTGCAGAGGGAGACAGAAAAATTGCTGTTCATTTGGCAAGATTATTTAATGGAGTCTAGGTCACTAAGTGGCAAGAAAACTGTATTTTTCTAGATCTGCTTTGTGGTAGATCCAGTCCATGCTTAATTCATGAATCTAGTCAATTCACATTCAAACAGATGAAGCATAAAACTTCACTTTTAATTGAGATATTCATTACTTATTTCCTCTTTAATGTATGAGGGCTGAGTGAGGTTACTGAGTGAGGTTGAAATAAGAAAGCAACCGTCTTATATATCACAGACACAGCTTAAAATTGTCTCATATACTCTAAAGTGTAAACTGCCATTTAATCTGAGCAAGCACAATCCTAACCCCAACATTCATTTCCAGCAAATCAACAATTTGCAGTGGAAATATATTCCACTGCAAAAATTTGTTTGCAAAATACATATAGAAATAGGGAAGACTACTAACAGTAGTTCATTTATCATGTTGAGTTATTGAACACTGCCAACTATGCATTCAAGACTGCAACTCAGAACTCTCTTCTCTTTCCCACCTCTTTAAACCAAATATAATATATATGATTAGCATGGAGATAACCAGTTTGGGTATCATTTTAGTTTTCCATCATTGCACTAAGGTCATATTTTCCACCCGAAAATAACTTACATTATTTAACGAAAGCGGATATTCTCATGGAAACATCCAATTTCAGCAGCTAGAGCTATGAGAACAATGCAAGACTGGCAATTGGAAGCTGAGATTTCTTTTATTGTTGTTTATTACATAGTCTCAGGAAACATGCAGGAAACTGGACTTTAAGCACACTGTCATGCTGGCAACCTAAGCAAACCAACAGGAAATGGTCCAGCAGAATGACAGCACATTTTTTAGAAGTTTGTTTGCATTCATTTTTTTAAAGGATATTTGTGAACAACAACATTATAGATATCAAAACTAGTTTGAGGACAGCTGCAAGACTAAAAAAGATTTACTTGTACTGGATAGTTTATTTATAAAGAACAAGCTTCAACAATTCATAAATACTGTGGTATAGGTTGGGATTCTTTTTTTTTTTTTTGGGGGGGGGGCAGGGGGAAGAAGTTTCTATCATAGTACAGGCCTGACTGATCCCAAAACAGACACGTACCAAACGATTCCTATAGCAAGTCTTATCCCTAACTTCTTTCCCTTTGGATTAGAAGGTACTGTTTTAAAGACAGTATGATATTTTACACAGCCTCCAGAGTAAAATATTTTCCTGATGGCAACTGCTAAGGAATGATGAGGTGCTAGGCTTCAACTTCTGTTCTCATAACTCTGCAAGATTTAGGATAAACTGATCATAGGTGGACTTTATGTCTGAAGTTGGTACTTCATCAAATTGTATTGCACTGCCCAGCTAAAGTTCTAGACATGACTGGTAACCAAGTCACAACCGTAACTACTAAAATAGAACAGAGCAAACAACATTAGAAAAAAACATGCTGACACGGCAGCAACAAAAGGTATTTGCTTCAGCTTCTTCTTTTTATCAGGGCAATTTTTGACCCTTTCAGCACCATAAAGCTAATCAAAGCAGCTTTACTCCATATCTCTGGGGGAGTACTATGGAATAAACCTGCAGCCTTGGCATGACAAATTCATTATGAGGAGCTGACTACTAGTGACTCACAGCAAATAAAACAGGGATAGGCCAAAAGAAAGCCTTGGAACTAAGAATTCACTGGAAATCAGTTTCACAGTATCACAGTGTGTCCTGAGTTAATGAGCCCATACTTTACTCATGAAGTATACAAAGGAACAAAATTATGTTATGTATTGCATTACAACTCCACCTCATCTGTATTATAAGAATTAACTGATGGATTGCCTTTACCAGCTGGGGAAGGATGGTTTGTGCTGACAGATTTTTTTGGATCAAACATTTTGCACAGGTTAAAAAAAATAAAATAAAATCTCTCTCATTTCTTTAAAATATCTGACTGTCACTTGCTCTTCTTCCTCCCCTTCTCCTTCTGACACTTTCATAGAGATAATTTCAGGTGCCACAGAAATGTTATTCTAGGGAAACTATTTGGCCCACGTACTCAGGATCAGATTTATACTCTTGTATAAAGCTCCTTTATATTCCTAACATGAAGATGAGCATATCTGAAAAGGATTGCAAAAAAAATCCCCCCCCCTTTTTTTTTTTTTTTTTAAATTTCCTCATTGCTGCTGAAGCCCAGTAATGGGTCCTTCACAGCTATTAATTTAGAGCTGCTTGAGTGTTCTGCCAAGCTGCATTTGCTGCAGCAAACCCTAGAGGCCATTCTGGCTATTGCAGGGGTGTTCATATTTCAGTGGCGTTCCTTTTTATTCCACTATTCCCTTTCACCGATACACAAGAGCTAGACAAATATTTCATAGTTTTGAAATATCCTGATGTAAAAATTGTCTTTTTTACTGCATTAAAAGTTTGACATTTTTGATAAAAAAGTACCTGTGCACTTTCCTGATTTTTGAAAACTATTAATTTGCAGAAAATAACATTTCCACTGATTAACATACCACTTTTTTTTCTTTGAATCATCACATTTCTAATATATTCTGTACGTTCTTTGATATACCAATTTATAGGACTTCTTCAACCTACATATAGGTCAACCTACGTCTCAGGGTTCCATGACAATAATTCTAAAGCAAACTTTTTGGATTATCAGTGATATTTCTTACATGGAATTGTCAAAAGAGTGAATACAATTAATGATACTAGGAAATTAATAGTTGTCATCAAACCAGAATGCTGTAGGAAAGTTTGATTTCAGATTTTATATGGATGCAAAACTATTTGGCTTTGTATGTTCAAACTCCAGAGACAGTAAAACCATGATATAAAAACAGATAAAGGGGGAAAGTGTTACAGGTTACCAGTCTCCAGTTTATCCTAAATTTTATTATATTTTAATGACTTATTCTATCAAGTAACCCCAAACTCTAAAAATGTAGGTGTCTACATTTCTCTAAACCTTAAATCCATGCCACAGGCTCTAAATGACTGATGTGTTCATTTCTAAAGCTTGCTGCCACATCCTTGTGAATCAATGGCACTTCAAGATAATTTAAAGAATGTATCTAAATCTATTTTTAAAACACATGCAAAACATAAGTTAGTAACTCCTATAGAAAATCAATGGAAATTAGGTACATAGCATAGATTTTCAAAACTATTCAGTGCCAAACTCACTCTGTTCACATTTAAAGCCATAGAAATTTAACCTTTGGCTATAGCTGAACCAATGTTAAATGCCCTTTAACATTCACTGTCTTGTTTTAAAATTCAATTTAATTTTTTTTTGTCAGGATACATAAGTGAGAGTTGATTTCAAAAGTCCGAAGTAAATGTATCCATGTATGAAATATTGTATTTACAATACTTCAGACTTTTACAGCAAGCAAGTTCAAAACACTGTCTAGAGAGAAAAACACAAGAATTTATTGTATTAATGAAGGTTTTCACAAAATAATTTACAACTTGGCAGGAAAATTTGAAAACCTGGAGTAAATAAACAAGACTAAAAAAAGTTATTGACATTTGCAAAGCTCTCTGCAGTTAAGCATGTATTTTCAGAAGACAGATTTTGGCAATATCTATGTAAAAGTACTAAGGGGTAGAGTTGAAAAATTTCTTTGCAACTATCAGTAAGAACAACTCCAATTAAACGCATATAAATTTGGAGATGACCACTTGCCACGAATCTTTACTAATTCCCATGGAAAACTGTGATAACATTTGAAGTTTATATATTATTCTGGACAGAACTAGTAGAAGAGTTTTAAATCAGAGTAAAGAGAAAGCTTTCTGCTTGTATAATTCAACAATTCAGACACACATTAATACTAAGCAGATTTATATCTGCAAGTGGCAACAGTATATGTGAATTGAAACACCTTAGGAAGCCCATTTTCAGTCTCTTTTGTGCTCTATGCCAAATCATGGATTATAAGAGAGGCAGAATTGATGTGTGTATGCCTGTGCTAGATTTCCAGAGCAAGCGATTTCTATGATGTCTACTCCTTAGCTATATGCCCCAAACTCTGTGTTCCCTTTCCATCTAAGCTATTAGAAGTTCAAACTGAGCATTTTAAAGTTGCAGCTGAAGGACTTTAATCTTTATCAAAAAGATGTCTAATCTTTAGCTTAATTAATACAGATATTACAATCATAACAGAGTTTGCAATCTAAACCAGACTTAAAAAAAGACAGTTCAAAATTTTTCACAGATGATGATCATCTGTAGTTCCTTCCCCTTTCTGCAATAACTCAATGCTGCAAATAAAAATAAGTAAATACCATAAATCTGCTGCTGCAATATATTCAGTACATTTCTTAAATTTGAAAATAGAAAATATACAACGGTTTATATGCAATTAGACTTTTTCTTCAGTACTAAAATATTTGATTCAAAACCAAACAGTACTATTTAATAAACTGGCTATTGCAATATGTAACTACTCACATAACAGTAGCATGAAAAAATGTCACAAGTATTTGTACATCAGCTATTTCATCTCTTCCTCCTGGCTGACATACACTGAAATGTATTTAAAACATTGGAAAAAAGTGATTGGGACATTACTTGTAAGCAGAGTTGATGTGATGCACCCCATACATGTTCAATTCACTGTACATGTAATATCAAGTGATTCTGCACTTCTTTGCAGTGTTCACTTGCCTATATCATATGTGGAAGAAACTATAGCATTGTCAAAGATAGAGGGGATTTTTGGTTATTAATAATATGGTTCATGTTAAATTTTTGTGCTGTTTCAGTGGACAAAGTTGTACGCATTTCCTGACCTTGCAAGGAAACTCAAGCAGAATAATGTGTATGCTCAGAATATCATTCACAGCCTGGCGAAGTCCATCTAAAATAATGCACTGCAATACTGGAGGTACGGAGAAAATTGAGCTATTTCTGTAAGGTAGGATTAAGTTTTGCAGTATAATTTCAAAAGTTCTCACAAAGGAGGAGAATGATTTTTTAATCCAAATTTATTTCTGCCTTCTTAATCTTCCAGTGTTACAACTTTAAGAGAGAAGTGAAATAAATGCAAACAAGTGATGATTCATCTTTAACAGCAAAGCAGCTAATGCACCTGGCAGATTTCATAGACACCTTTGGCTCTGCTGGCTGAGATCAGCACATATTAACTTCCTAGTACTGGAGAGAGAGTGAGTTTCCTCCCAAAATATATGTCCTATAATTACCAGAAGGGTGAAAATGCTTACAAGCTATGAAAAGCTTATTTAAGGAGAAAATATTTTGGAAAAATATTTTGTTTAAAAGTAACCTACAAATCAGTTGCTTCCAGGAGAGACCAATGTGGAGTTATGTTGAAAGCTGCTGCTTGGCAGAAGCCTGCTGAGCTGCTCTGCAAGAATTCTACAGATGTACTAACATTGTACACAGCCTGGAAAAGAAAGACCTGATTTTGAGAGGATCCTGTAGAAAAAGTCTGCTAGGGAGCTCAAAAGCTAAAACACAGCTAGATCTTACTACAAAGAATATAGTAATATCTTTAGAGCTGCAGTGAGGAATAAATACTACTTAAGGAAATCTTGGACTTGTTCACTTCTTTATATTCTATACATTTCAGAAACTCCCTATATCACTTTCCCCATATATAACTGAAGCAAACAGACCTCATAGGTAAAATAGGCAAACATACAGCACTGTACAAATAATCTACTACTTCTTTCTGCCAACCCTATATTCTTGCATGTGGATCTACCAGTGCATAGGCCAGCATGAAATTATCCAGGTAAGAGTGTTTCCCCCACTTCTCCTGGGAAATTATTTTGTAGTCTAAAATTGGAACATTTACAAACAGGAAGTCTACTCATTAGAGTCTACCTACATTTCTTCTTTTCCTTAATTTCTTCCTATTCACGCTGGTTGTGCCACTGTGTGCTGAATCCTAAAGGAGTCTTCTCCTGCCTTGTTGTCAGCACCCTTGGAATAGTTATGGGTTCTTCCCACTCTTCCCACAGCCGTTGCACTGGGGCACTTTGCCTTCACGGTATGGAAGGTTCAGAAATGCCTGCTGCACCACAACATCACTGAGCTAAGCCAGCACCACTTGGAACTGCTGGATTTCCAGGCAGAAGCTCTTATTATTGATCCTCATTTTAATGGTTTAATCAATTATTCAGTTAGCACAGTTAAAGTTAAAAAAATATTTTCCTGTCCTTTCTAAATTTAAATGTGCTTGTTTTAGTGTCGGGTATTGGGGTGAGGGATCTAACACTCATTTGAAATGTAATATTAATGGATTGGGGGGGGTCTGGTTTATGATGGATGTGTCTCATGCATTTTAATACCCTTTTAATGAGTATAAAGGAACATCTAAGCTACGTGCAGGAAAAACAACCCACATGGCACAATCAAGTGAATTCACAGCTCTTCTCACCTCTGCTTCCAGACTGCTGTTACACTAAATGTTGTGAATGATGAGTGAATTATGAAGAGTGTCATCAGAAAAGCTTTTCTACATGTGAGTTTCTTAGGAATATTATTCAAGAATAGTTTTTCCACAACAGCAGTCCCTGAATAATTCATCTGTAAATACTTTTGTTTCCAGACAAAAGTGCCACGTCTGGTTTAACATGATCCATTTTGAAAATGGTTTAAGAAAAGACATTGTGGCAATTCTGTGGCTCGTAAACACAGTTATTTTGGATAATTATTTAAATCCATTCCTAACCTTAATTCAAGCTATGCATCAAGAGAAAATAAGCCTTAAGTAACTGAAATGCTCAAAAAATACTCTGAACACAACAATAATGTAGCTGGAAATCACTTGAGAAAAAGTCAGCATCACAGCAGCTAATCACTCTTAAAACCAACCTGGTCTAACTTCAAGGAAACACACATGAGAAGAGATCAAGGAGTATCATATCCAGCTTATATGCAAATGGAAAAACCCTGGAAAACTTATGAGATACACATAGAAGAATCCTAAAGTCAGCAGTACCATAATTTAAGAAGGGAAAGACAAACCCTACATTTACATAATATTTTAGTTGTTTTAGAGCACTAAACCAAAAATATAGAGATTTTAACCTTACTTCTTCCCTTCAGGAAATCTTAATTATCCTGTTAAGTGATTAAAACACTTACTCAAGCAGTGGGAGATCTGGTTTCAGTTTCTTCCTCAAGCCATTATATGCTATGCAGAAGCCCTGAGATCTCCCCCGGAGAGAGTGAGAACTTCGCTTCAAAACACTGAGGACTCATTTCCTCTAGGGCAAAGCAATAGCACCTGTGAGTGAACTGAAAACTGCAATACTTTTTGACACAGAAACATACTTGGTTTTCTGCCATCTTACATTCATTACACAGACGGAGCCAGTGCCTCCCCATCCATGTCCTGCTTTTTCTTCTGCTCCCTATTATGCTCTTCATTGTTGAAACTGAATATACATATATAGGTATCTATACATATATATGTACAAACCAGTAATGGAATTAGAGATCACTGTGTAAATACTTATGTTAAACGCTTATAAGCTGTTGTCTGACTTTATCATCACAGAGTTACAAAAATACTTATATACTCCTGTTATTTTAGTATATTTGGGTTAAAGATAAGTTAATAGCAAACATATCCTGATTAATGCAATTTAATTTAAAGAGGCTTTTGCTTTGGCCACATCATGTTGCATCAAAAGCCTCAGTTCAATACTGAAAAGATCTGGTGACTTTGAGTGGCAGCCTGACAATACCACAGATCAAAAATTCCTCATAAGAGCATTGCATTGGATTTTATTAATTAACCCAATTACACTTCTATTAAATCAGTTAACTTTAAACAGATACAGGTGCTTGAGATCTCACAGGAAATAAATGTGTGTGAGGTTTGGCGCTCCTAAGAACCAGGGTTCTTTAGAGGATTCAACTATTTTGCCAGATGAGAATCGGAGGAATTGCTGAGAGACATTTCTTTAAAATACATCTTCCCTTTCAACACAAAATAACTGTTGAAAATCAAGTTCTACTCAAATTTAATTCTCTTGCCCTTGAAACTGTGTTCAGATGGTTCAGATCCCAGTTCCAGTGCAAATCTCACTGCCACTTTAAATGTATTGCCAGCAGATTAGCTTTCATTTATCTCTGGTCATGGAATGCCTTCCGTCTCCTTTTTCCTTCATGAAGTAAAGACAAATAGCAAAAAAAACCAAAACAGCACCCCCTTATAATCTGTTTGGGGATCTGGAGGGTTTTTTTTGTGCATTACCTAAGCATTAATCGAGAAGTCTGAAACTACCCCTTTCACATGTCTACTACTGAACATGAAAGACAACTCAAGAGAAGCCAGAAGAAACATACCCTAAAGCAATAAAATTGGAGTTTAAGTACTTCAAATTTAGTACAATAAACCTGTTTGCAGATGACAACAGCTAGGCTTATAGCCCAAAGCTGAACAATGTTTCTTGCCCAGTCAGCACAAGATGAAGTGCTTTGCTACCAAGTTCTGCTTATGCTATTCCAAAATACAGGCAGTCTGATAAAATGCAGATAAAAAACTCATACTTGGCCTTCTCCTCATCTCTGACTTGATTTTCTATAACAATAGTCACAAATCTGTAACTACAAACCCCATTCCAAAAGGATAAATAAATTCTGAAAATCCAGCATTTATGACCTGACAAATCCTTTTAAAGTCAGTCAATTTGTGAACTTTCATGTGCTTTTATCACTCTGGCCAGATACAAGGGTTTTTTTTTTAATTTACTTATTTTTAAGTATTTGAAAGCTGTTGCTGACAGGTACTTATTGCAGCCATCATCCACTCTTAACATTTAGACTGTAAAAATTGACTCTAGCCTGTCAACCATTAAGCAGCAATAATTATACCTGAAGTAGTGAAAGAGAAATGTGACAGCCATCTCATATCTAGTGCTTTAACGGGCCCCTATAACCTTCTAAATTATTTGTATTCTCTACTTCCCATGCACCAATCAAAAAGATGAGTGTGTTTAGAAATAACAGTAAAGTTTGTATATGACAAAAAGGTAGAATCTTATCAGCACTATTGTTGCAAAAGGGTATTACCATGCATAAGGTTGATGCTAAAGTGCAAATTCACACGATTTAAAAAAAAAAAAAATCTTACTTTTTTACGCAGCAGTAACCACCACTTTTTACCTAGATACACTGGCATTAATTACAATGCAGGGTTTTAATATGCAACTAAGCAAGAATGGACAGATGGAGGGAAAAGTTATATACCAATCAAAAGATTTTTGTGTTTTGCAAGTGCCTACTAACCACGTGATTTTGATCGCAAGACCAATATCAAAATATCGTGCAAGTTTTCTGTAATATAAAGCGTGCACCTCAACCACCAGTTTACTATCCTTTCAGAAATGGCATATTTGTTAAATAAACTGTAAAACCTCTTTGTATCTGCTTGCAGATGCTTGCTGATGCTCCTGTGGTAACACTCCTGTGGTGTGTTTCTCACGTATTCTGTTTCCAGGCACTAGAAAGAGGGAGAGAGATGCTGCAGCAGCCTTTTCATTTGCTATTTGAGGTTGAGCCTGACACCAAAACCCTCTGCCAGGTAAAGCTCCCTGCAGATATCTAACAGGCATCACTTGTAATGGCAGCAAGATCAGGTCCTGCGTAAGCTTTATAGGGTAGCCAATTATCAGCTGTTATGTCACGTGCAGCCATAAGATTCAATTCTCTTTCCCAAGTTAAATGGTCAAAAACCCATCAGTACATAAGAATGAAAATAATTCAGATGTTAACGATATTCTGCAAATCATTATGCAAAACCCAGACACATTTTCAACCTGTTTGGTTTTAAATTATCCCAAACTAATACGTTTTATTTAGAATGACTGACTCACAATGGGAGCTTCACTTGACATTTAAAATTACATTTTAATTTCATTTTTAATGAATGAAACTGTTTTCATAACTTGACATATCTTACAGTTTTGTGTTGACCTAATCCTATATGTGTATCTTGTTTACATTTCAAAAATTAAATGGCATAGAATAACAGGAATATTATATGCATGTAAAGCTGAATTTTTATTGTCTCTTTATATGGATGGCACCTCTACATAATACTGAAAGTCGTCTTAGAAACTCAAAGCCCTCCTTCTGTTACTGGAAAAATTCACACTGCTTCAGCAACAAGGAACTGATGTCTGAATAACATCTGGTTGAAAATATAGACAAAAGGTTCATAATTAAGTGTTCAGGTGCAGCAGCAGGAGAAGGCAAGATTTTTCTCACTAATTCCACAAGAGAAATCCTTCACACTGAAATGTTCATATTTTAGAAGAGAATCTGCCCCTCTGAATTCTGTAGGCATCATCCTCACAGTGTCATAAATGTTTGCCATGAAAAGAATTCATCATATTACTGAATTACCCATACATTTCACCCATACAAGATATTATCCTCTGAAAAATTAAGTAGGAAAACTACACTACATTTATCTTATTGTCTGCTAATATAGCTTTTCAGTTATTCAGAAGGCAATTCACTGAATATTCTCCTTGCACAGGAAAATTGTTCAAACTTTAGCTACTACTTAAATGACATTCAATTATAAGGGCAGGTTCAAGAACAATTTTGAATAAACAAAGGAAGAAAGAGAAGGAAATAGATGTTTGATAATTTGTATTTCATTCAAACCTAAGTGTACAGTATTTTTAATACCAAAAAAGAAGAACATTTTAACAAAATCTTCCTGTCAATAATCTTGTGGTTTTGATCAGCTATGGAGATGCTAGATTAAAATAATAATAATAGAACAGTTGTGATTTTTGAAAGGTTTTGGTAGTTTTATAAGCAGCATTATGATAAGAGGTATGATAGGCAAAGAGAGGTATCGCCAAGACTGGAACAAGTAACAAGCACTAAGCACACAGCCAGAAAGATAAGGCTGAATGAATGAGGTTATCCCACCTTTGTTCTAGAAGTCAGGCCAAGAGAAGCCTGGAAGGTTCCAGACTAACTGCAGCAATCCATGTGCACAGGCCAGAGTGCTTCCACTTGAGGTCACCTGCATTCCCAGGCTCTTCCATCAGCTTCTCTGAGACTGCACAGTCATTCCCAGGGTTAGGTGATCTTCTTTACAATACAGTATTGTTTGGTTTTGCAAAACTGGATTTTTCTTTAAACCTACTGCACAATGCAGAAGTCTAGGTCGGCTTTCTGAGGCAGGAGTTAACCTCTCGTACAGAGCTTCACACAGTGGATTCCTGGCTCATTACTAGCGTTGCTCATTGATATGGCAGTACCAAAAATACGAAAGGAAGATTTTTTTTTTCTTGTAATCCATGACTGAACATATACTTTAACAGGAGACAAATGTATGAAAAATCATTTAAAGCTTTCGAGTCTCTCTCAGTCCATTCTGGCCGTTACATTTTGTACAAAACACTTCAGCATTCATTAAAGCCAAGCCTGGGACCAACGTCTCTCAGATGAATATGCTCTCTACCAGGCTAGAGCAGCACTTTCATCATCATTCTCTTTGGACCATAAAGATCAGTATGGTGATAAATCGGAATCTAGTTCTAGTGATTTATTTCTAGAACATTTTTCTATAAAATTGCTGTGAGACTTTTCTTTCAGTGAAGATAATCTCGCTTTGCTGACTGGAAGAAGGAAACATTTCTATTTTAGGTAAATCCAATATCCGTATATGGATATGTTAGGTAAATTTCTGATTTTATTGAGTTCAGTATTTTTCTAAAGAAAGTTACATCAGTAGATCACAAAAATATCTTACCAAATTTATTTTATAAAATAATTGTAAATATTATCTTCTTGAAATATTTAGCTTTTTAATTTCTGGAAATGTTTTTCATTTGGTTGGAAGACAGCAAAAGTTCTAGTAAACTACTGTTCAGGCAGACATATTATAGTATGCTGATATTTGAAGTAGTAAGTACTTTGAATTTGTGCTATTTAGACGCTACCTTCATTTAACACAAAATTATAAAAATCATTTTTCTACAGTGAGAAATGATTCATATACCTGGCATATACCTGCATAATTTCCTCCCCCAGTAAAAATACTCCTCAGCACACTTCACAAAGTCCTGCTTTACTCTATAATACAGTTCTATATTTACAGCATTATCTCCTTTCTTTAAAAATCACTTTTCAGCAAATTATTGACATCAGTGGGTGTTCTGTGAAAAGAAAAATGGAAGCACCTGGGCCATACATGCATTTCCTTACACTGTTTTCCAGAAAACAGTATAAGGCAGACATAGAGGTTAGTAAAATGCAAGGCAAACAAAATCTGAATAATTTCCAAAGGATTCCTAATAGAAAGGAAAATATTTTTCTCTTTAGAGAAAACTGTAACAGCCATATCTGATATTTAGATTTCTAATGCTATGCAGGAATAATAGGCATTTGATCTAACAATACTCTAGTTGGTTACTTTGTTCTGCAAGAATAGGTCTTGTAAATAAATATGATGGTTTTCAAGTATACCACCCTCAAACAATACCCTGTTCTAAAAAATTAAGTAAAATTAAAACTGCTCTGAGATTTTAACATGCTCTGTTATAAATGCCAGCCTTGTCTCCCCAATCCTCATTTTTAAGAAAAATCCAATATATTGCAGACTGAACCAAAATGCTGGAACTGGGTTCTCCCTGCTCTGACCATCTGCCACAGTTTGCTTCTAGAGGGGCTCATGAAGCACCGGAGTGACTGCTCTATGTCATTTCCCACGAGCAGTTTTTTCTGAACCCCTTCTTTTTCCTCCCCTTTCCTATTCTTTCTTTTACTGTTTCCACTGCCCAGGATATGCTTGAGTGGTCACACTGTGGTCCACACTGTCAAGGCATGCTAGCGAAGCGAGACACAGGAGCATCTAAGAGATGCTGCTTTTATGCTTGCTGTCATAGGGTGGAAGGTTTCACATTTCTTATCGCCAGATCTAGCTTTGCTCAGTGACAGTGATGGAAGTGACCAAGCAGGGAGGAAGGAAGAAGAGGGAAAAAAGAAGCTGGTGTGGCCTGGAGACTGGCTCCAGCTCTTCCAGAGCCTCTGACAAAATAATTCAGGCAGTCTACCTAGCCCATATCACTATCTAGGATGTCTATATCAATTCTTTAAGTTTTTCCTCAGGAGATTTTTGGATAAATTAATTGCAAGTAAATTCCCTCCAATCAAGGAAGAGGTGTGTGTGTGTATGCAAATCTTTCTCTTATTAAGGAGAGGTTTAGCTGCTGTATGGCTTTCCCTCCCCACCAGCTCAGACTCAAGTCCCCATTTGAGGGCAGATGACAAAGATTTATCAAGCCAAAGGAATGATTAGGCAGGACAGAAGCCCATCAACAGTTCATGTTCCAGCATTTTCACCTATATACATTGCATATTATCTGTTCAAAAAAAAAAAAAAAAAAAAAAAAAAAAAAAAAAAAACACCAAGAAAACAACCTCCAAAAGCAAAATGATTTACCAGCAGTGATCATTAAAGCAAGGACAAGCAATAAAAGAGTACTGAGAGCACCCCACCTTTGAACCAGAATAGCCTGTTTTCTTTCTCTGCTTCCCACACCTTTTGCTTTTCACTATAGCACATCACTTTCTCCTCCAAGAGCATGAAAATCTTCACCCCAAGTCTCCAGAATTAACCAGAAACCATGGCTGTTTTGGGAAGAGACAGCCATACAGAGGTTTTTTCTTGTGTTGAAAATCATCTTCAAAAACCCTTAATTCCCTCAGTAACAGTGCTGTTATAAAAAGATGGATTATCTGTATGAAAATGGTTTACTTTCTAATATACTGCCGCTAGACATCAGGCTCCAAGAACAGCAACCTGAAAAGTTCCTGCAAATAATACAGGTCTATCCTTGGGGAATACAAATCTAGATTTCTTTCCTTCCTGTCTGGGGGTGGAAGGAGAATATTTATAAATTATCTGTGAACTTGGGTGAAAACTACACAGATACACACATTGAAATACTTTGGACATTCATTTAGCTAAGTTCATAACACAACAGTCTAGTGAGTCAGATATTCTCATCAGAACCTGTCAGATTTGGCAATAAGAAGCATCTGCTTGAGGAAAAAGTTGAATCAATGGGTGTTCTTGGCAGGCTCAGTGCTAAGCATAGTTGTGTTAAAGTAAATAAATCATTTTTACTAGTTCTAATGCCCTTTATCTCATTTGTTATTATGAGGCTTCTCAGCATTTTACCATGACAATCCGACATTTCTATGTGTAGCACTTGTTATATGTAGGTTTTATATTTTACCCTACCATTACACAGAAGTTACCTTGGAATTTCAATGCCAACCAGTGGTTTTGCTTTTGATATAATATATACTTACACTTCAGTGTTGAAGTTAATTTTGCTCTACCAAATGGTCATGGTGATGAATGTGAAAGAGGAGGAGAAAATAGTAAAAATCACTGGGTCTAAGTAGACAAATTCATGAATTCTAGTAGCAGTTAATGGATGGGAAAAAGTGAAACTGAAGTAGTGAAGTAAAGACAAAGTTGAGAGGACAATAAAAACAAAAGCAATTAAGATAAGCGACTACAATACTAAGAGAAAGAACCTTACCTTACTATAAAGTTGTTGGTGGATTATTTGAAAAATATGTCTGATTTTGGAAGAGGTACAAGGTGTATAAATAAAGTGGAGGCACAGAGTATAAATGATCTGCATCTATGCATTATACAAGAGTGAATAAGTGAATTGTAAAAAGATAATGTCTACATTAAAGTCTAAATAAGCTACTGCAGGCTAAAGAATTTGCTCCAGTTTAATCAGTGTGGATTTCAGTGCCCAATGAAAAAGGACCAGCACATTTTGGAATAAAAATGAGCTAGATAAAAAGAAAGACAATGTTGTAGCCCGTGCTAATCATAGAAATATAAAGGTTATGAATAATTAATTCAGGGGAAAATGAGAAATGGAATATAGAAGAGAAGCCTTAATGGTGAAATGAAAAATATGTCTCAAAAAGAAGGAGTGATTCTGTATAACAGGAAGAAGTATTAATGTAACTATACTGAGCAACTAACATTATCTACAGCAGCTTAGACTTCCTGACTGATTTTGTTTTGCATGACTTGAGGATCAGGTGCAGAAGCCCATGATCCCAAATTCCCTTCCATGTTCTGAAGGAAACTGCAGTGCACATGTGTGTATCCTGAACATCATTTCCTACCATTAAAACAATACCCAATTTAGACACACACTCTTGTTCTTGAAAGAAGAATTTAATACCAGGAGCAAAAAAGTGGGACAGCAATAGGAAATGATTAAGAAACAGCAATGAAAGGAATTATATGATGCATTTACCTGTGATAGCAGGGGACTAGATTGCATAGACGTTTCTAGCCCTTCGTTCTTACCTCAGAAGACTGCAGAGAAGGCAGGTGACCAGCTTGCACACCTCGCAAGTTTCACTTCTAGACTCATTGGGCCACTCAGAAATGATTCAGTTTGCAATGTGAGCACACAGTTCACTATGCAAGCTTACAATCCCAACCTTTCCTTTTACGCTGAGAATCAATAGCATAGGATTCTTTTCTAGCTTGAAACACCTGCTTTCAATTTGTCCCATTATAACCACACCTACAAATGCTGGTAGTAAAAATCATAGGAAATCACCCAATACAATTATACTTTCACAGGGAGAGGAAATGGAGGTTAGTTACCCATAGCTTGAGTTTTATTTTAAAAAAAGCAGCATCATATAAGACATCTGAGTTCTGCAATTATTAAAGTCAGTATTTTTCTCTTTTTATAGTCTACATCTGACACTTTTCCCACTTCTATATCTTCCATTACATTCTATTTTTATTTGCTTTTTAAAGTGCAGTGCCTGTAGAAATTTTCATTCCACTCTTAATTCCAGATTAGTATCCCAAGTAGTCTGTTTTATGAAGCAATTTCTATTAAAAAAATTGTAACAACTTCTAGCCTTCAGTCTTCCTATTTTTGATATCATGTTATTTTGTACTTTAATGGTGTTAGAAGAGTTTTGTATTTAATCCATAATGATTCTTGTAAGTATTGCTCTCTTCTTGATGCTTTTTGTAAACATTATCACCTGTCAACTACTTTAATTTTTCCACATATTCAAGCTACAATCAATCACTTTTAAGCACTTTTCAAAATACCTCAGTCCTTCTCGTTTACTTTTCCCAGAATCAATCTCTTTTAAGCACTTTTCAAAATACCTCAGTCCTTCTCATTTACTTTTCCCAGAATCCATATTTAGGAATCTATCTGGCAACTAAGCCAGCCAAATAAGCATGGAGGCAAATAATCTTTGTAGCATAACTCCAGATTCTTCTATCACTGTGTTTTCTTCACACCAAAACTATGTTACACTTTCCGCTTATTCTAAATGCTATTTGTGTAATGTCCTCATTATTATGTAGCATATTTGGTCTGCTCTACAGTAGTTTATTGAATAAATTGTAGAGATCATTTTTATTTTCATAATCACTGATATTTTCAATAGCTACTATACATGGTTTCAATTTTCTTTTCAGTTGTAATGGTACATCTGTCAGTTGAACTCTGTGCAAGTTTATGTTCTTTTTCCCTTTCAAGTTTATTAATGATATACCTGCCCACTGAACTCAGTAACTTACTTTGAACTATTTATTTCATGTAGACATTCCTCCCTCTCAATATACTACCAAATTTCCTGCAGTCTTATGTAAGTTCTTCTAAATTCCACTTTTATTCTGCTACAAGATTTTCATCCTTTTCCTAGACTACAGCTAATTTCAAACCAAAAAAGCTTTTGCCTGATAATTCTATTTCCAACCACATTAGAGAATCTTCAGTGAGAAAATGACAGTGAGAGAGAAACTAAAATATAGATCAGTATAATATGATCATGAGAACTGAAGCAACGGTGTAAGAAAGATCATAAATTGTCAAAACTGTGCATTCATAGTTCTAAAGGACTATTAGTAAAAAGGACAAAATAACAACATAGGTGTTTATCCAGAAGGAGGGATGGAGCTGATTCAAAATGTCTGTGGCATTGCAAGCAAAGTCATAAATCATAGAGGTAAATTTGCTTTCAGGTAAAATTCACAACATGCACAACAGCTAGTTCAAAAATAAAAATATATATATATCCACTGCACATTATAAAGAAGAACAGAGGAATTACAAATTCTATTTAATGCTTTCAGAGTGTAGTAATACTGCATTACAGATTCACTTCATATCAATAATAAAGTCTGAGTTGCCAAAAACCAAGCTGATGTTATATAGAGAGTATTCCAAAGCAGGCCACTTTCTTCTGAGTAAGCTATGTGATTTTCCATGAATCTAACAACATAAAAAAATATAGCAAACATCCTCTATTCATGAAATAGTATGTCTAGGACTAGCCTAAGATGAGACATGAGTAAATCTGCAAATCCACCCGAAAAACTGTTTACGAAGTAGTGACATCTGCTTTATCCAGTCTTCAGACTTCAGAAGTAGCAGAAAAAGAACTAAAGCTGATATTAGCAAAGAAGCTTTTCCAAATTATTAATAAGACATTAGCTGTAATAAAAGGACTTAAAGGCATCAATGAGCTTTGCATTCTGCTTCCTTTCCCTTGTTAAAGGACATGAATATGTAATATGGAAGTTCGATGATACTTACCACGAGCAACATTAATTATTGCACCTACTATTTGGCATCTTAGAATTTCAGAATAATTTACAAACATTAATTTAGTCATGCAACACCCTTCTGAATTAAGTGCTATTAGTGTTTGCTTCTATAAATGGTACAAAAGACTCAGGGAAGGCAGCTGATATTTCCAAAACTAAGCAGTTAGCCAGTGGCATAATTACTAACAGATATCCTAGTTCTCTAACTAAATAGGGAACATTAAATTTCCCTTTTTTGCTAACACAAACTAAATGGAATATAAGCTTTCAGTAAGTTAAGTCAATACAGCCACAAGCAAGAGATTTAGATCTAAAATACAGAAGGAGCAAAATATTTATGAGGATTCAGGAGAACACTCTCTAGACTGCAGATAGCACAAGTCTGTATGACAAAACGAATTCAAGTAAACCCAAATGTAAAATAATTATGAGGAGTTAATGAGATTCTCACATGTGTAAAAAGAGAAATCAGATGGAGCACCAGGACAGCTAAGCAACTCTATGAAAACACTGAGAAGACACAGTCTGACAAGTAGCTTAAGCCAACTATTGCCCTTCCTCCTTCCCTCACCTTCACACCCTTTGGCCACCTCTTCCACCCTCCCCACCATCAACCTGTGCCAGTGCCTCATAAACCAGACAGGGGAATTGATGCAGCTGAAAAACTTTTTTTTTTCTGAAATATAAAACTTTGTATTTTCTAAACATAAAAGAGAGGGGATGGCAGCTGGCACAGTTGTTTTTCAGATGGAGCTGCTCATTTTGCCCAGCTCACTACCCAAGCTTACCAACGCTATCACCCGTACAATACAGGTGGGGCAGTGGGCAACCCGATTAAGCAGGACTGCGTCAAAGGTCTGACAGTCTGGATCCTAAAGACTGATCTAGTGAACTCTGAGGCCAGGCTGCTGTTGAAAAGTATCATAGAAATGAAACTACAAACTTATTTCCATGTATTAACATAACCATAAGCCTGGTCCACTGGGCTATATTGCAGTATACAGTCCACCAGCAAAATACATCATTTTGGATACTTTGTAAAATTCCTACAATATAATACTGCTATCTGGCTACACTGCTATGCAATAAATACAGCTCAGCTTAGGAACAGAGCTTTTGAAATAGTTGATCTGAGACTGTATAGTACACAGGTAAACTGTATCTGAGTTATTTCTGTATTATTTCAAATATTTAAAATAGTCACACAGAAGTGCACTTTTTTGAAATAGTGTCCAGAAATCATAGCTGAAAGGCAGTGATTTAAAAAGTGATTTAAAATCTGAGCTTTCAGATGTGCTTTTGATATGAACATAAAATTGTCATCTATCTATGACAAATACCTAAATTAGAAGCTTGGGGAGAGAAAAAGAATGAAGGTCAGGAACAATGATCAGGGAAATTAGAACTGTGCACAAAACATATAAGAAAACTGTTATGGTAGCTACATGCACTGTATCTCTAATAGTTCATCAAATTAGATGAAACCAGATAAAAGTAATCAAGAAGCAATACATGTCATTCAACAGCTTATTGAGGAAGAGAAAAATTAATTTTTCATTCAACAATGTGGCCATGGAAATATGTCACAAAGCACAGACGCATAAAGCCAAACTTACTGCTGGGTTATGTGATAAGTGCAGTTACCTCTATTTGCACCAACTGTGGCTTGTATTTTTTTTCCCACAAAGTGAAGATCCTTGAAAATATACAGAAAGCAAGCATTTCAAAAGCTGGCACGGTCAGTCTTAGGGGCTATTTTCAGAAAGCTCCTCCTAGGGGTGCTGTAGCTGGTTAACACCTTCAGAAAGGAAACCAGCAACTCACCAGCTGCTTTCTCAACCTGTTAACCCTTTTGCCTTGCTTTAAATATTGTCATAATTACTTTGGAGATATAGCCAAGTACAGACAGATGCATGACCAGCTCTGATTTAAATTATTTCAGTATCTCACACAAGTGTATAATCTATAATTTAAATCAATAAACATTTATTAAGCTGGTTGTCTACTAAATTACAGCTGTTCTTGCTTCAATTCATTATGCTGACTCATTGCAAAGTACCCAGTGAGAGCGGGAAGGATAAGGTACTGCAAAGTAAGCGATAAAGGTCAAATACCTCTGGCTCTTCCAGGAAAAAATATTAAGGCACTTGAAGGTTAAGTTTAGCAATATTACTCAGCGATAGGATAGAAATTTCAGGCTGGAGTCCTGTTGCATATGATATTAGTTAAAAAAAAATCCAGAGCAAGAAAATCAGCACTGCAAGATTAAGTACCCTTCACAGAAACAACAACAAAACCTCAAAAAACTGAGACGCTCCCCTTAAATTGTAAATGCACTGCTACACTGCTAATCAAACAATGACAGGTTCAGCAATGTACAAATGTCATATACAAACTTCAGACAACTCATCAACTCAACAACTCAACAGTTCATCATATTCCCAGATCACATTAAAGGTTAACATTATACCTAATGACTTCTTTGAGATGACTGCTTTTAACAAATATGAAGGAAATGAACATTATACTCAGACAAAATAGGGTATTTAAATTTTCTGTAATGAATAAAAGCAGACTGCAGAGCAGTAAAATGAATTAGAAACAAGATCAGCAGATTGCAGATGAAAGAGATGTAATTATGTACAAGTCCATTTTTTAACTAGCAGCTGACTATCATATTGCTTAAAGTGATTGAGAGTACCAGAAAAATATCTCCTATTGCATATGAATTGGAAAGACTGTGAAAGTATCTAGGGTGAGATCAAAAGAGAAAGAATTCTTGTAAGGCTGTATATAAATAAAACTTGGACTGAATCAAAATTCACTGGGGTAGCAGGTATCTCTTGGGGTCACAACACACACGATTGGTTCTGTTGCCATTTGACAGAAAGTGGATGTTCTAGGTGTTCCAGGCTGTACATATTTTCAGAAATAGATGGCCACACTTTACCTACAACATAGCAGTTAATCTCTAGGAAATAAGGAGCTTTCCACAGAGTCCTTCATACTTCTGTGCAGCTGGTATTCTAGGTAAATACCTTATGTCAGATTAGGAAGAGATCCATCTGCGTATGTTATTTATCCAAAATTATTTGGGTGACTTTTTATGAGTCCCCCAAATTACTAAAGCATAGAACTGGCTAAGTAAAATTGATCTGAAGGTAGAAGTTTTCCCACCACACAGAGGCCACAACTCTGCTTAACACTCCTAAACAATATTGGTTTTCTTCCACTGAAAATTCTGTTCTTCAGGTTAAGCTCAGCATCAATAGACGAGTCTCAGAAACCGAGGTACCACAGAGGAGAATTTCACAAGGAGAACCAGCACAGAAGTTGGCTGTTGATGAAAAGCTGCAATACTACTAGTAGTAGCAAGGTCTGAAGAAATTACCTGAACCTTTACCCTGTGTAAGGGAATGGAGCCCCAGAAGAGGACCTGCCTCCACTTCCTCACCGACCAGCCTATGGAGCTTGTCCTAACTCTGCGCTCCTGACAAGCAGAGTTTAGCAGATGGGGAGTGGGAAGATGCCACGGAGAAGTTGTTAGACAGTCCCCCCTGGAGCTTGGACCAAATTAGCAAACTACTCAAAGTTCTCAGGGTAAACATATTAACTTTTCCTTGGATATTTTTGCCTTGGATAGAAAATACTCCTGTTCCCCACACCACCTTGCTCCTTTCCTCTCTAAATGTGCTTAGGTTTTTATTTTTACTTTGTAAATAAGGTGCATCTAAGTGGGGAATGCCCATTCTCAGGGGCATTTGAGTTGGTGGTTGGTTACTGATGCCAAAAACTAGCATAAACCAGAGCAAAATATGTGGATAGAGAAAATACTGAGGTCCCTGTAAACTTAAAAGGCTACACTTCAACAATGGATTTCAAGTTTATCATCAGCTTTGTGTGTAACAAACACTTATGAAGCTTCACAAATATAAACAGTATCATACAATTATAAATAAAGGTATCAGTTGGTCCTTGAGGATCTTTTAGTCCAGCTATTCTCTTTCCATATTTAAAATACATTCAGCCATCCAACTAAGTTATTGTACCCAAGTGTATCATGAAGTATAGTTTGTACAGTGTCCTTAATGTACACCAAACACAAAGAATGATTATTTGCACAGATCGTAGACAAACAGGGAAATAAAATACTCTCCTGCCATTATACAAATGTTTTCTAACTGTTTGTTTCAACAGCTGCAGTGCTTTAGTGGGAAATGCTAGGAACCTGAGTCTAACAATCTTATAGTCCCTGATCTCAGAAGTGCTTTCAGGTAATCTGGTGAGGCAATATGGGACACAGTCTCTATCTTGAAAACTCCCAGTTTGTCTACATGGAAAAGCTATATTGCACACTAAACTGGGAAATATACAGTGTACTAGATACTTTGTGAGAATTCCCAACTGTGAACAACCCTAGTTTCATCTGAGCATGAAGTTACATACTCTTTTATTGAAAAATATGGTAAAAGCGTATCTACACCACTTAGCAGTACACTGCACAGACAGGCTGCAGCTACCTCTGACAAAGCTGGTACGTCCATGTGACGTTACGAAGAGCTATTAATCTGTGATCTAAAAGGAGTATAGCTTTATGAACTTCAGTGCAGTGAAGCT
The DNA here is from genome assembly GCF_036417845.1 of Apteryx mantelli. Taxonomy (NCBI): domain Eukaryota; kingdom Metazoa; phylum Chordata; class Aves; order Apterygiformes; family Apterygidae; genus Apteryx; species Apteryx mantelli. Next base: position 44,973,206 of record NC_089982.1, on the reverse strand, counting down.
CTGACCTTACCACACTGCTGCCATTTCTGAAGCTAGCATGGGTGCCTCTGCACCATCCACTATTGTACTGAGCACACCTGCCCAGAAGTGCCTATGCAGGCATTTTGTCTAAACAGAGCAGGCAGTACAAATTACATAGATGAATATACAGCTTACTTTTACTTGCAGTCATTCCCCTTTGTAGGCAAGCCCTATTTTTCCACAGGGTATGCTTAAATCCTGATTTGGATTAAACAGCCATGAAATTGAGTGCTGGAATCCGAACAGCCACCATCACCAGCAAAGAGACATTCTGTGCAGATAAAGAACTGAGAGATTTTTTCAAGTTTTGGAGGGGTTAGGGGAGTTGTTTCGTCTCCTCCCCACCCAAACAAGACCAGTAATATGTATTTTATTAACTTAACAGGCCAGTAGCTTGTAACAGTATGTTCATTTGCATAATTCTAGCTCATGTAGCCTAGGGAGTCATAATCCCAAGTAAAACAGTGGGTTAATGAAGACTTTTGATAATTCCTCTTCAACTTTATAGTTTGAACACAACTTTGATTCAGAAGACAGAGTCTGGAAGGTGTCCACCTGGGAAGGTAGCACATAGAAGGTAAATATATTGTAATTCGCAAAGCACTTCATACAGTACATGTAGCAAAAGTGAAATCTCACAGCAAGATAGCCAAGAGACATCTGCTAAACTTCTTGGAATATACGCAATTAACTGAATCAAAGTAAATGACAGTATCAACTGTCATATAAATGCCAATTGGGAATTTGAAAAGAAACCACAACCAAATTCAAGGATTTACATTTCATTCAAGCAAATCTGGTCAAGGTTACATCATTCACTTTTTTAATCTGAACAATAAGACACTTAATATGGCTCATAACATTTATCAATAATGTTGAAGGTGAAGATATAGCAGTTGTAAATCTCTTCAGAGTTAGTATCTTTCTACAGTCAGACTAGTTGTCCTTTATTTCCCTGCTTTGGAAAGGAGAACCTGCAGTCCCATTAGCTGTGCCATGAACATGCTGGGTAAGAGGTTTCTGCAAGGCAGTCAGAGAGAAACACGGGCCATAAGTGCTGAAAGGTACTCAGAGATACCCCACTTTTTTCCCCCTGTCCAGTCTAACAGAGAAGATGGTAGAAGTTTGGCAGTAACATTACCCACCTATTCTTAACTTAAAATTAACTTCAGGGAAAAAATGAGCACAAATAACTTCTGAGCAGCACTCCTTCTCGTTTCCTCCTGATTAAAAATAAAAAGTGCATACAATTCCCATCAAAAAATCCAAGCTACCACATATATTATTTTGTATTTAAACGAGAATATACACGTGTGAAATTGAAAGAGAGAGCAAAGCAAGCAGAAATATACTGGGAGAGAGGGAGTGGAGAGTAGGAGAGACAGGGAAGGGACTGCCAAATATGCTCTATTATTTTTGTAGACCTTCAGCATGAGATGTTATTTGGGCTTAGTCAGTATTAATGCATGGAGAGAACTTTGGTTCACAGTGGGGTACTTAGTTTTACCACAGTATTTGCTTTAGTGAACGTAATAAACTAGTTGCGCTAGGAGGTTGTAGTAAATACAGTTTTGACCTGTTATAGGCCAAGATTACATAAATATAAACTTGGTAAAAGTTCTGAGTGTATGATCTAGACTTCATAGACTGAAGTTTGTCATTCTATACTGTTTGAAGAAAAAAAACGAACAATTTTATGGGAGTAATTTAAGAGTAAAATGAAAAATATTTATATATTTTATGCAAGTGTTTCTATATTCTGTACATTTAGTATATATTCAAGGAAAGTCTGAATATAAGATGATTCCTGATTTTTGGAGTCTTCTGCTGGAAGGAGTTTTATTACCACCCAGCTGTACCCATTTTATATCTCTCCACAATAGGTTATTTAAGTAACACAGATGCTGGTCATTTTTTTGCTACATCTCTCTCGTTTGTTAGATCATAACTCTGCTCTTTTTGGTATAGCAGACCAACAAAAGTTATTAATAAAATGTGTCACAAGGACAGTTGTTTCATTTGCAGAATTCAAGCTCTTCTATCTAATTAAAACTTTTTTCATGCAGCAATAAACTGGGGGCTGAATAGGCCATGGCCAATCCACCCTAAATTCCCATAAAGTGCCAAATAAAATTAATGCAACCAAAATGAAACAATACTGAGAGGCTTCTGGGTCAGGAGCTACTGGAAAAAGTCTTGAGGTTATGAGAACAAAATGCTCATATTTAATTTTTCCTGTATTCAGGAAAACAGATTCTATAAATAAATGAAGTGGCATCAATGAAGTACGTTCAATTTCTCCTTATAATTTAAACAAGCCTGAATATTGTGCTTCATCAGGACAACAAATGATAATAATAATACTTTCTATTTCATGTTACAACCTCTGAAAAGCAAATCCTATCACAGTGAAGGCCAGCAATACAGGAACCTTGAGATCACAACTAGAGACATCTGTGCCAAAACAGAAATGATTGTAAGTTAACAAACTACTTGGCTTAAGCATGGTTCACTATTAAAGTAGAACATTAAGTTTGTTCCTACAAATTCAATAATGTATTTGTAAAATTAACAGCACAAATAGCAGCTAATGGGACTTGAAAAGAAAAAGTTTAATTCAGAAGATGACACTGCATTATGTCTCATAAAAATATCACTAGCCTTCAATGCAAATTACCTGATCTATTTTTTTCTTTTTCTAAGAATAATAAATAATAGTAAGCATAGGCATACTCTAGTAGAAGTTAAATCCACTGAAGCGGAATCTGAACTTAGCATGGACTTACTGTTGCTTTAGTGCACGTAACAAACTAGTTGCACTAGGGGATTGTAGTAAATACAGTTAACTCCAGAGGTTTTACTCAAGAAAAAGGTCTTCCTAAAGCAGAGTTTCCTTTCGCGTGGTGCGATATTTACACAGGATTTAAACTGTTCAGATGACCTGGGTTACCACAAGGCTATACAGACCTGTCACTCGGAGCAAAATGTTATTACCTTTGGGGACTGGAGTAATTACAGTCAATTTGCTGTGTTGATTGGCTAGTGACCTCTTCATTTGAAAAACAGACAAAAGTCTCAGAGAAGTGACTGAAGGTCCATAATGATAAAGTGCTCTGACATTCCCAGAAATATAGCCACATCACTGCTGAAAACTTCATTTAATATCCATTTGAATTTTTAGAGGTCCTGCTAATTTTCTTTTGCTTTCGCCTATCATGATCCTTTAGGAGACCAAGCTTCAATGTCATCTAAAAGAATGAATAATACTATTAACAGTCGCCATTTAGAGCTACTCGTATGATGCCCAAGAACTAATCCCAAAGTTAAACTATCCTTCAGGTTGTGGTCTCACTGAAACCATTTTGTACCACTGTAATCTCATTGATTTATATGGAGTTACTTCTGTTTGACAGCTAGCTTCATAAAATAGTAAGCAAAAATACCTTTTTACTGATAAGCATTTTAAACACAAAGCAGCAAATCAGTCAAAATTAAATGCTTGGAAACTGCAAATGTTTACGCTTGATTTATTACTTAACCATATCTGGTCAGATGAACTTCCTCTCTGTAATGATTGCTATGGACTAGACTCTTGTTTGAATCATTTTTAGAAAGAAATCTGCATTTAAGCTGACAGTTTTCATGTCAAGTTGCATTCAACTACAAATTACCACAGCTGAATTATACAAACCATTGAAAATAGCCTTTAAAATAAACTTCAGTCCTACTCAACTCTGGCAATGCTGCTGAGTGTGACTATAATTATAGTTACAACAGCACTTCATTAACAGTCCCCTAATGCCCTATGTCTATTGGTCAACAAATTATGGATTACCAACCTAGTCAAATATAAATTGTCTGTCTAGTGTCCAAATTAATAACCTGAATATAGCTGTCTGGAATTATGCCATGTCAACACCACACATATAGGAATAAAAGGAAAATGAACGCAAATTGGAAAAGCTAAAGTCTGTGCACAGAAGGCTGTGTTGCCATTCAGAGAGACCTGGACAGGCTGGAGAGGTGGGCAGAGAGGAACCTCATGAAGTTCAACAAAGGCAAGTGCAGGGTCCTGCACCTGGGGAGGAATAACCCCAGGCACCAGTACAGGTTGGGGGTTGACCTGCTGGAAAGCAGCTCTGCGGAGAAGGACCTGGGAGTGCTGGTGGACACCAAGTTAAGCATGAGGCAGCAATGTGCCCTTGTGGCCAAGAAGGCCAATGGTATCCTGGGGTGCATCAGGAAGAGTGTTGCCAGCAGGTCGAGGGAGGTGATTCTCCCCCTCTACTCAGCCCTGGGGAGGCCCCATCTGGAGTACTGCGTCCAGTTCTGGGCTCCCCAGTACAAGAGGGATGTGGCACTACTGGAGCAAGTCCAGCGAAGGGCTACAAAGATGATTAGGGGACTGGAGCATCTCTCTTATGAGGAAAGACTGAGAGAGCTGGGCCTGTTTAGCCTGGAGAAGAGAAGGCTCAGAGGAGATCTTATTAATGTGTACAAGTATCTGAAGGGAGGGTGTCGAGAGGATGGGACCAGACTCTTTTCAGTGGTGCCCAGAAACAGGACGCGAGGCAACGGGCACAAACTGAAACACAGACAGTTCCATCTGAACATAAGGAAAAACTTCTTCACTGTGAGGGTGACAGAGCACTGGAAGAGGTTGCCCAGAGAGGTGGTGGAGTCTCCTTCTCTGGAGATATTCAAAACCTGCCTGGACGCGATCCTGTGCAATGTGCTCTAGGTGACCCTGCTTGAGCAGGGGGGTTGGACTAGATGATCTCCAGAGGTCCCTTCCAACCTCAACCATTCCGTGATTCTGTGAATTTAGAAAAGGAGTATGCTTAACCCACTCTTTTACAGAAAAAAAGAGATGGGACACAAAATGTCCTTTTGCCCAAGGAGATTATGATTGCAACTTCTTTTCTCTTTGTATTTGTAAATACTTTTTTCAGTCTGTTGCTTGGCAGTTTCTGCTGCTGTGAACTAATTGAAGGAGGAATATCAGCTTTATGGAGCTGTGATTAATCAAGGCAGTCCATTAACACAATCACAGGCACAAAAAATACCTTGATGTCATGCCTATTTCTAATAATAAGGTACATAATAAGAAAAGTAACTTCTCTGTCTGAATTTGTCCAAGAGTTAACCGTTTTTTTCCTATTACATTTTTCTCCACATTTCTTTATTGCATTTTGTGAAATTCTTTACATGGTACTTAGTTCTTAAATTATTTCCGTGTGTGTTTGTTTGTTCTCCTCTCCAGTTTTGGTCTTAGAGAAATCCATAAAAGGTTGCATGCACAGAGATAATTTTGGAAACCATGAAAACTGTGCAAAATACATCTGTATTCTCTTGGCCACACAAGCAGAATGAGTAAAAAGGGGAAGCAGGGTGCTGCATGCAGAAGTGCTGAAGCATATGATCTATTTGCCCATTGATGTGATGTGTAAAGACTGCCCATATCCTTTTGGAATATTTATGGTGGTCCCACTGAAATGACTGGACCACACATTCTCATCTCCAGACAGACTTTTACCTTTCTATTTTATATAATGTTCTTGCTATATGTGAGAAATCATAAAATTGCAGGTAGACATCCAACTGAGGTAAGAAATAATATAGATAATTTAATAGCATATCACAAATTGTAGAATACTAAGAGATGAATATAGACTCTAGCTCAGGAAGTCCTTAAGTTACTGAAAACAGAACTTGGAAGAACATGCCAGGGAAAGTATCACTGTTGCTCTCTTTCCCTCATCATTTGTTACAAACACAAGATGCCAGACTAGATGAAAACCTGATGTGACGCAGGGCCACCATTCTCAGGTTCTTCTAAGTAGGTATAATCATTCCAGACAGTGTCTCTGGTTCTTAAAAATATCCATCAAAGAAATATTGAGAATTATCTAACAGGCCTAGGAAATGGGCAAAAATCCCCAAAGTATATGAAGTGCTGTAATTACCTTGCTATCAAAATTGCTATGATGATTTAGATCAACCTAAGTTTTTGCCCTACAGATCTGTTTGACCAAGTCTGTTTTACCATGCTACTGTGACAGTGCTATTAAAATCAACAGAAGTGTAACCTACAACTTTAGGGGGGGAAAAAAGTATTTTTCCATTGTATCATGAAGTCTGACATTAAATTTGTAACTAGAAAACCTACTTTTCTAGTGCTTTTCCATATTTACAATTATATCCAAGTGGTTTTGGTAACTTTTTAGCTACACCATATTTTTTTCCCCACTATTGCTTCTTTCTTCTGCATTAATGCTACCACTTTTGGTAACAAAGTTTTCTTCAGAATCATATTTCTTAAAAGCACAAAAATTGTGTGGAAGTAATGAACTTTTCCAAAACATCCTCAATAGAAACTGAGAAATTCAAGAGAGTATTCATAGGTCCCTTAATTGGGCAAGGAGCACATTAGGACAAAGGATGCTTATTGACTTTGTTAAACTCTTTTGTAAAGTGATTTTGAGAATGTACAATGGTATAGGATAAGAGAAAGACTTGCACGAGACATCTTTTTATTTTGATTTTGTAGAGCACTAAGCACAATAGGATCCTAGACTATAGATAAAAGCTTTTAGGCCATGACAGGATGTGAATAGAGAATAGTATAATTCATAGTTAAGTATATATTCATAGTTAAGCATATATTTTATTAGAGGTTTTTTTAAGTCTCTACAATATTTTCTGAATTTGAAATTCTTTCTTGGATGCTTTCTTGTTTGCACCTGGGACTAACTCCTGAAGATGCACATGGAAAATACTGGTTTAACCTTGAGAAGGATGATTCGTCAAGATCTAATAACAATTAGTGGCAGACTAGAGCTGTGCAAACAAGGCCATCTCTTGACAGAACTGTATGTGGACCGCTAGAAAGAGAAAAGACTGCAACTGTTCTAAAAGTTGTTGTGATGTTGTAAGCTGATATTCTACTGTATGGGTCAGCTTCTTCAGCTTTACAGGTGTAAAATTTAACCTTTAAGAAATTTGACTGAGAACTATCAAAAACTCATTATCTATAGTACTGCAGGAAAAAAATAAGTGCTCAGAAGTTAGGATCTCATGCAGAATTCTATAAAATGACAATATATTCCCATTTTCCTAGCCACACAGGCAAAAAGGATGGAAAGATGGTTAGTTTCTAAGGTATACAGTGATCATCAAAACGTACTGTGTCCCAGCTTGGTAGCTATTTAAAGAATTTCACAACTACTGTCATGCTTTCCATAGGAGAGGATATGACAAGAGAGGCATTTCTCTTATTGTCACCCACATCCTATGAAAAATCATACAGAACATCAGACTTATCCTTACAGCTTTGAACAAAAAATATCCTCTTTTTACCTCCTTGGAAATGCAGACGTCTTTTTGACAGAGCAGGGGCTCTCTGCAGTACTGGCTAGTACTGATACTTCATATATTCTTAACCTTCTGAAGGACAAAATGGTTGGTGTTAAGAGTAAAATGGTGTTGCCCAGCTGGGGAAGACTGTGTGCAGATCATACTAAAATACTTTTTTATACTCTTGAGCTCTGTATTTTATTTTGAAATGACAGTTATCAAAATATATGAAATTGAAACATGCAGCTCCTTAATGGAGCTTGATTGATATATGACACAATAGCAACTATTTCACATTTCTGAGTAATTCCAGTTTTATCTTGTAAAGAGGCTCTTGAAAAAAGCTAATAAAGATAGGGAGGAAAATGAATGTAGGAAATAAAGGAAATAAGAGAGAGAACTGTCCTCATAACTGCAGAGTACATGGAGCAGTAATTCACCTAAAGGGAAGATAACTAGCTGGTTGTCAGTGAACAGTTTGCTTTCATTGATCTCTTGGTTAAATATTGAAGACATTTGCCTGCAGGGTTCAACGAGTGAGAATAAAATCCTTAATCACCCCACCTTTTGTGCCTGTGCTTGTAAATCAAGATCTGTCACCAGAGAAAAACTGACATAACATTTTAAAGAGTGCTCTGCCATTGTCAGCTGTCTTGTAACTGCCCACGTTACAAACTTTCCACCATGGCACCCCTTCTTTTCTTTTCTGATCTTTATTTCCTTTACAAAACAAATATATATATTGAAGGATGAAGTAGTTTCATGTGTTTTAACAGCTAACAGTAGCATCACAACTATCACAAATTCAGCTATAGTTTTCTAACTGTATTCTGTAAACTATCAAGTTTATAGGTTGAGAAATACTGTGTATGATTATATGGCCATATAACATGCATGTGGTTACAGCAAACAGCTTGTTAAACTCTAGCGCTCTGTCTTAGCCTTTCTAAAAAAAAATCCTTCTAAATACAGTATAATTAAAAACAGATGGATCTTCTTACATTTTTCACTATGACTAACCCATAGAATTTAACTTCTTTTTCTCTCACAGAATTATGTGTGAATCAGTTAAGCACATAGGAGCCACAAGCTCACACCAGAAGTCCATGTAGCCCAACATCCTAGTCAACAGTGGCCGAAAACAAATGCTTGAGAAGTAGCAGCAGAACAAGACAAGTATACACGATACTTTTCCCAAGCAACCTTACAGTTTCTTGACCATTTGTATTTCATGGACTTACTAAGACAAATACAGTTAATTTGTATTTAGTAATCTCAAGGGAAAAATAAGCTCTCTTTAACTCCATGTAAACTTCTAGCCCACAGCATCCTGTGGCAAGGAGCTCTACAGCTTGACTATCTACTAATCCCCCCTCAACCCACACCTTTTTGTTTTGAACCCATCTCCTGCTAGCTTCATGTGATGCCCCTTACTTTTTATAAAAATGGAGTTTTATGTAAGATATTCCTCAGTATTTCCCAGGCAGTTTTGATGAATATGTTACTGGCTATTTTTGATGATCCATCAACACATTTAAATGATTATTACATTCATGGCACCAGTTTAAAATGCTGTTAAGGTCTGGTTCTGCTCTGAAGGAAGCCCACAGAGCTGTCATCATGAGGGTTCTTGTTCCTAATTTTGCCAGTAACACCAGTATTCAATGTATGCCATTTATAAACGTAACAAAGCAGAGGAAGGGACATGTCCAAATGCCAACACTGCAAACAATCTAGAATTTAAAAGCCAGGCTGGATTCTTGCCTACTCAGCCATCACAACTCTGGGTATTGCAGACCAATTTATACTTTCAATCAAATCTGGGCAATCCATGATTTCTTTGAAGAATGCCAAATAAGTAATATTTTTCAACTGTTATTGACAGCAATGTAAAAATTGCACAAAATAATTTGAAACTCTAATGGCAAAGGGTTACCTCACAGACATTCAATTAATTCATGCCTGATTTCCATAGATGTACTCATGATTAAAATGAAGTTTCCCCTTGAGAAAACTGAAGGTGAGGTCTTAATTCAAATGTGTGTTCCACGGATTTGTGTTTGTTATAAAAGAGACATTCACCTCTGAAAAGTACACTATCTTGTATTTCCTCCTCCCCCCTCTTTTTTTTTCAAACTGTGAAAGCACATAGAGTAGAAACTAGAACCTCATTTGTTTTTAGAAACTGTACTCAGCTACTTGCCTTCCTCACTTCCCTCAGGATCTTGAATTCAACTATGTCATGATCACTACAGACAAGGCTGCCATTGATTATCACCTCTCCTTGACCAGTTCTTCTTTGTTAGTGAATAGCAGATCCAAGAAAGCGCACATGGCACTTTGGCCTGTATCTGCATCTGTGTTAATAAATTGTTTCCAAAGCCCTCCAGAAACCTCTTGGAATCCATCCCACTGTGTTGCCCTTTCAGGGGATGTCAGGGAGGTTACAGTCTCCCATAAGAACCAGGGTCTGAGATCTGGAGCCTTCCTTGCATAGCTTAGACTCAAGAAGACTTCATTCACTTCCTTATCTTGATCTGGTGGTCTCTCAACCATTTCACCCTTAATTGTCTCTCCCCGATCGTGTTCCCCAAAATCCTGTTTACCATTCCAGAGAAGAGCTCCATACATTCAAGCTGTTTCTTCATGTAAAGGGCGACCCTCTCTCCTCATCTTCCCTGTCGTCTCTCCTAAAGAGCCTGTATCCATGCATCACAGCACTCCAGTCACACAAGCCATCCCACTCTAACCCAGTTATTCCAATGGGGCTATAGCTGTGTCTGCACAAGGAGCTCTAACTCCTTCTGTCCATTTCCCAGCTATCTGCTTTCATGTACAAGCACCTGAGGTGAGCCCCCTTTCAACCTGTCTTATCCTTCCTGAGGGTGCTTTTACTTCCATCACCTTGCCCCATGCACTAACCTGCCCAACCTCCATTTCCTCACTTAACTGCAAGTTGTTATCATCATCCCCCAGCATGAATTATCAGAACATTTTAGGAACAATTCTACATTATCCTGCAAATTGACTAGTGTTTATGCAACACAAATTGAGAAAATACAACATACTCAATTTGTATACAATCATAATATCTGTTTTCTTTCCTTGAATGGACTGCAAGGATAGATATAACTACTTCTCTGGACAGGAGGATAAGAACACAAATACTGTCTTATTCAAACGTTAGCAAATTTTTAAATCCTTTGCCGAATCGGGTTTGGAAGGACTTCTTTGAAGGTGCAGCAGCTGAGCACTTAAATCCCAATCAATTTCAATGACTGTGGTCAGAAGACAAGTTCTATGTAAACTTGTGCTAATTTTCATTATGAGCTTATATTGGCTAAGTGAAAATCTGTGTGTGACCATACTTACATTCATATGCAGGGGGTTAAGTCAAATACTCTGTACTTGTAGTGTAGTGTGGAGTAATAGGCCAAGACTATATCTGATGTTGGTTTACATCGTCCAATAAAGAACATTTTTCCTTTCAGGCAAACAAATGTGCTGGGAACACTCCCTAAATAAATAAGGCTCAGGATCCTTATTTCTTTTATTGATGCTAAGAATTTATATTCGTTTAACTTAAATGTCCATAAACAAAGCTGCAGCAATTTATTATGTTCGTGTAAAATCACCCTAGATAAATTGAGGTAGTTTATGCCAATAAAATGAAACCTTTATTTATACTATACTTTAAATTAAATGAAAATAAACAGTTTGCCAAAAGTGTCTAACATGCTATGACTTTTTATAGCAAAAAGAATTACATTTTAACTACCTTTCTCTTCAATACCTCTGTATTATTCTAACTCAGTTCATCATTGTAAGGCCATAGTTAACAGGCCTCTGAATTTTTTCCAGGAAGAAGGGACTCTGGTTAAATTACACAAAAAACAGCATACAAAAAGTTAAGTAGGAGAAATTTTACTTCCAACATTTGAAAAAGCTTCAAAATACTTTAGAGGTCATCATTCACTGCTATTTTAGATTCAGAAAGACAGCTGTTGCATCACCAGACACCTAAAGTACAAAAATTCATCCTAGTTTACAGTCTCTATCCCTGAGCAGCAGGAAAGTAGAAGGGATCTTTGCTTGGGGGGGGAGAGGGTTGTACAGGTGACAGGCAAGTATTTAATAATGCAGGCAATACCATCTTGCTGGAGAAAGTGCTCCGGAATTATGCCTTTTTAGACAAAATTAACGACTCAGTTCAAGCATACTCAGCCTCACAATTAACCAATAGGAATTCTGTGAAAGACTGTCACATGAAATGGTGGAGGTGAAACACTTTACGGATTTACCATACTCTTAATTTCTAGAAAGCAGCAGGTCAGTATACTGACCACAAGTCTGCAGGCTTGAAACCAGAACTTCATATAGTTTTGAATGCCTTTTATTACTGCCATCATCATTAAAAAGTAGAGTATATTCAATTATATAGCTGGATTCATAGTTAATACAAAGGCATAGCTGATGTACGATAACATATCTGTAAGTTTGATTTAACTTAACAGGACTGTTTTAGTATGACTGTATGTTGCAGTTATTCACACACGAGAAATTATTTTTCATGATCATAGTTATCTTCACATGGAAAACTTGTGGGATAGTAACACCAGAGTGATAAACTAAGGTAAAAGAGCTAATCATGCAAGTACTTAAGAACTCTGTGCTAACATTAGAGTTCATTGATGCTCTATATAGTGAGAACAAGATATTGATGCCTGAAAGTACTCATCCCCATTCAACTTTTATATCTATTTTTCATTCATGGCCCAAAATAATTGAAGATTGCCTCCTTCAATAAAGATCCTCATTGACTTCACTGGGATCTGGATCATACTCTTCATTCTTTGCCTTTTTTTTTTTTTAATATGCAAAATTTCCTTTGTTGTCTGACAGACTAAGAGGAATTACAGTGACTGAAAACTGAACTTGTTGTTCATTGTATCTGTAGTCATCAACTGTATATGGAAATGGCAAGTAATTTTTGCAAGTTCACTGTAATATGCTTGCAGAATACTAAACAAGCTCCAAATACTTGTCCACTAAGTGATCCTGTTTCTAGTGTGTTTGTCTAGAAATGGGAGCAATTTCAACACAGAGAAAAGGCTGAATCAACTTTAAAAAAATCTGAAAAGCTTAGGTAGAAAATTGATTGAAAGATTTATAACAGTGTATGCTTAACATGACCAAGTTTATTTTGCCACATCAAACATCTTAATCTGTATCAGGTCAGACATTAAGTCTACTCTAACTTTTCTGAAAATACAGAAGAATTTCTTTCCTTTAGGAAAAGCTCAAATATTTTCCTGAGGCTACATTAAAAGGGATGAGCTTAATCTTAAATTAACCTTTTCACATAGCCTTGCAGAGACTTTTGTGGGAATATGGCCCAAAAAAGGAAACAGCAGATGTTGCTTTAAAATGTCAGTTTGCATAAATGTCACATTTTCACCTGACAGTCAGAAACCACAGTTGCTGACAGCAACATTCTATCTAAAAGTGATAGAACCCATCAAGATTCAGCCAAGAAGAGTATTTCACATAATAAATATCCAAATAGAGGTGTGTCAGATTTAAGTCGCACTAGATTACTCCATCACTTCCGAAAGACTTATGGTATGTTGGTAAAGCTACAGAACTTTTAAATCCTAAGTATTTTTCCCCCTCCAGTTAGGTAAATTATTTATTTATTTATGGAAGGTTGCTCTACAGCCACTAAGCGTGAATAGATTTTTTTCATTAGCCAGTGCAAAAAGCGTAACTTTCTTTCTTCTTTTTAATGTTAGTATACCCAAGGGACTCATATTTAAGACAGCACCACACTTACCCCATGTTTGATTAGTCTTTAATAACACTATCAGACAGTTCTTGACCTAGAGAAAATGAGTTTATATATAGACAGAAATGCAGAATAGAAAAATAGTACGATAACAAGTTAAAAATATTTTCAGTTCCAAAAAAAAGGTTAGATTTCCCAGCGAATGGAACTGTGTAAATACTATCTTTAATATAATGATGTATAATAACCGCTCTAAGAATCAATCCCCAGAGAGCACTTAAAAACATCATCAAGATAACAATAGCACTGTTGCACCTAAAACCATGAAGAAGCAAAAACAGCAAAACCAGACAATAGGGGATGTACCAATCACAGCAACCAGGCCCCGGCAGAAGGATACATCTGGAGAATAAGAACCATGATAAAAATTCACCCAAGTTTTTCAGACAACAGTTATTGACAAACGTGTAATATTCGGGCATCAATACTAATCAATATACTTGGTTATTCTTTGATTTAGCCATGCAAGAGATGCATTGCTGGTTCTGAATTTAGAAATGTATTTCTGTTTGAAATCATCAGTAACTCTTTGATGGAGAATATGTGCCTTGAGTACAGATAATAAAGGCAATGTTTAACTAGTTCTCCTCTGCCTTCTGTGCTTACTTCAGGAAGCTACTGATTCTCAACATTTCACATGAACATTTCATAAACTTTAAGTCTTGAACTTTTGGAACTATAAGGCGACTCAGGTGAAAAGAAACAATAGCCTAATAAAAATATATTTGTTTATTTAAGCAATTTAGCTACCAAGTTTGGAATATGAGTAGAAAGGAGAAACTAGTTCATCCTACACTACCTTCCTCTTCCATTTTGCGTTGTGCCCCTCTCATTTCTTTTTTATGTGCAATTCCCTTTCCTCCATCCTTCCTTACTGGAAGCGGATTGACAGCAGAGAATTAGGTCACATCATGAAGTAGACAGTAGGAATAATTAAATGGACACACCTGGATGAAACAGGATCAGGGCCATTTGATAAGGAACAATTCAACTCTCACTTCAACCATAATCATCTTTCCAGCAACTTTTATAGGGGTTGGACTGAAATCTAGATACAAAGAAGCAGCATGAATCACTCTCCACACTGGGGGAAAGGCTGAATGAACTGCCACGCTAAAAGTAGAGAAGGCCTGTAGTAAAAACTCCTTGTACTTCCCGGGAAAAGCCAGAAGAAAATACCAGCAGCTAAGCTGAAGGCAGAGAAGAATTTGGGTAGTGAGAAGGACTGAAGATAAGAACGAAGAATATATATGCTCTGTGTTCTAAGTTTATTTGGTTGGGGTTTTTTTTAATCCTTTGCTGATTATCACTGTTACCATTAGAAAGACATATAGCCTTCCCGTTATCTGTAGTGTTTCGTGGCCTCTATATACTTTCTATGAGAAGGCAGCCAGATAGTTTAGTACTTTTAAACCATGAATAAAATTAATCAGAACACAGAAAGCTCTATAAACATAATAAAATGGAGTGTTCGGCCTTGAAACGCCTGATCTATGAGTGCCATAGGCAAAAGTGGCTGTTGGCACAGAGTTTAAGATTTCTTAATATGTCACTCAGGATAAGTTGTTTAAAGAATGATTGCAGTGTCTACTTTTGTCACATTTAAATGCCAGATTGGGGCTGTCAAATGTGACTGAATTTGTCAATGAGGCAGAAGAATACAGAGGGAATTAAAAAGCTGCAAAATAAATGATTTGGGAAGTTAATTATAAATAATACAACCTGTGTATGCAAATACCAAATGCGTTTATTTAATTAAATCACTGAGATTTAATTTAATTATTTAGTTAAATGATTAAATGAATGCTGTTATACGTATCAGCCATTCTGAGCTTTAAGAATATGGAAATGTTTTGTCAGTATTTTAACTGGGGACTGATCTAATTGTGAAAGGTTATCTTGGGGAAGAATAAAAGGTAGTAATTAGCTAAAAAACAGTATGATACAGTTATTCTCACTTGCATTTTGAAGGTCATTTGCAAGTTACACGTAATAGAATTTAACCACTTACAGACACATTAGAAGGTTCGTTCTCACTAGCTTAGAAGCCTCAAAATAGCCACAACGCAGTCATCACTCAAAAAAGTAAGAATGCGGAGTAATTTTTGCTTATTAATTTTAGAAATGAGCATGGATGAATAGCCTGACAGAAATAATAACTAGTGATTTTAGCCAGACACTCTCCACCAGCATCCCTTCATACCATCCTAACTTGACCCACATTTTGTTGCAAATTAGATGAAATAATATGCAAAACCCTAAAGAGTTTCTAAGTTTCTGTGCCTCTTCCTTCTTGCAGACAAATGCACTCAACCCAGTGAGCTACAAGACCCACAGAAGAGTCCTCGCAAGGTGAGCTTCTAACGCAGTGCTCCCCATCTGACAAAGCGAGAGCTCCCGCAGCTCCGCGAGCTCCCTGCTCCCCTCCTCTGGGGCAGTTGCTCGCCCTTGTGACATATTAGACAACCACAGTCAGGAGAGACTTATTTATGACTTCTGTATTCACAGCATGAGCCCAGACCTCACTGCAATCTTAACTTCCAGCAACATATTTTGATAGTCCATGACTGACACATTATACTGTGTTGCTCTTTAATGGCCTGTCATTGTTAATGCACCTGGTTCACAAATTTAATTCCTTGGACTCCTGGGTTCACTGAAGTATAGATCTGCGGATTTCTCCAGCCAAGGCACCCCCTGGATAGTACTTCTCAGTTTCTGACAATGAGCCTTGATGGCTGTATTCAAGATAATACACAGTTAAGCTCTTGTATTTTATTACTCTTTCACTCAACTTTGAAATTAGACAAGAAATAAAGAACCTTTTAATTAATAAGTTTCTTTCTCCATGTCACAGTATAATCAGCTTCTCCATTTTTTCTGACAATGGCAATGTCTAAAGGTTATTTTTCCTGAGATCTTTACTCTTCACATAGCCACTACTAGTAAGACTGCACCAGCAACAAAAAGAGAGAGTAGGTATATTTAAAAAACAACAAACAAAAAATACCCCAGTAAATTGTTCCTCAGAGAGAAAGAAACTCTACATACTTAAAATTGTGCTGCTACAGTTGCTAGCACAAAATGGCTTCCATGATAAAACTCTTTTTCTTCAATACCTCCAAAATCTTTCCAGAACACTCATTATCAAGCCGACAGTTTCCATGACGATTCTAGTACCAAGGATGATTTCTTTCTATATGTGTCAAAAAATAAATAAAATAAAATCCTTCAAACGTCTTTAAGAGAGCAGACTGATAAATTGACAGAAAGCTTTTTTTGAAATGGGTACTCATACATGTATACTTTGAATACTTTTAAATGCATGAATTTTATATGTACTTTCAAAACAGGATCTTTCAGAAGGAGCACTCAGTTAGGAGAGTACACTTTGCTACATTAAAAAAAAAAAGTTCACTACATTTTCATAACAGAGACATCACTTCTAAATATATTTCTTGGTGAGGAGAACTGAAAGTCTGAGAAGATCTCTGCTTCTCAACTAATTTTGTATTTACATTAGCCTAAAAGTGATCCCAAGGAAAGTTTATCTAATATAAACTAAAAACTAAATCAGGCATAGGGGCTGTAAAACCAGCTCAAAAAAAATCTTCTGCTATTTGAATGTCCTTGCAAAAGACCTTCTAGTGAACCACATATAGAGCAAAAGCATGTCTCGAATGCAGTCAGAAATGTAACTGCAGCAGCAGAGGGCAGGCATACGTGAGCCAGCAGGGCGACAGCGGGGCTGAAAGGAGTCCCAGCCGCAGAGGGAATTCCTCACTACTCTGGGGGGCAGCAGACTATGAGGCTCTGACCACTGCTCAGAGACACGGCAAACCAGCCCTCTGTGCTGATCACATTTCATTAGGAGATTTCCTTTATGACAGCACAAACTAAACGGCATCATTATGATGAAAATTAAATTGTGCCTTGCCATTTAGCCTATGAGTAAGGAAGACTCTAATCAGTATTGACGTATAGATTTTCCAGTATACAAATGGGTACAATGCGATAAGTGGATGCAAAGTCTTATTTTGATTTTTTTTGTAGTAGTAGTACTAAGAAGTGCAGCTGCTCTCTGAAATCAAAAAAGAAGAAAAAAAACAGACAGACACAGGGAAAGTATTTCATTATTTTAAAATAGTGTCTCCTATCTCTAACTATATATGCAAAATTAAGAACAATAACTTGCTGCCAAGAAAAAAAAAACATATCACAACTGCAATCAGTCTTAGAAGAAGTTACGCTATAGTCATTAATGCCTGTATGATGAGATCCCCTTGCCTGTTAGAGCTTAAGGATCTCTGTTTTCACTTATCTTTGCATTGAAGCATCCCTATTCTCAGGCAAATTTAGCCAAAACAGTATGCAAAGAGATGCAGCAATTCAGGCAATTCCTTTAGAGTGTCCCCCCCAGCTACAGTGACCATGATTCTTGATTTATTCACTATTTACTGTCTGATTTCACTCCATTAAACTAGTTAACTTTTTTCTATGCTCAGTGCTTTTTGATCACATTTCAAGCTTGTGCACACCTGAGACAGAGAGGAAGGTAACAGATGAGGTGGAGATAGAAAGGCTTTTATGTACAACTAAAAAGGTAAGGCTTTTAGCAAGAGGGTCTCATGGCTGTGGTGCTGGATCAGGTACTTAAGTTTGCATTTCTCATCCACAGTACAAAGTTACCTCCTGCATCACCTTGTCTGTTTAGATTGTAAACCCTTTAGAAACGGACTTGTTTTCTAGTATCATTTTCTACTAGATCTACTAGATCTGAATAGGAATCTCATAAAGGGAGCCCCATCCTTGCCCTTATATGCTCCCCACCCCCAGTTCCCTGGATTTCTTTCCAGTGTTCGTGTTCCTGCTCTTCACGTCCTCCTTTGTCTAAAGACTGTCTCCAGTCCAAATCTGAGAAATGCATCTCAAAATACTGCTTTCAGTACCAATCATTTCTCTGTTTACGTTTCCCCCAAGGATTTTGCCATGGCAAAGGGCAGGACTCCAGAAGACCATCAGAACCCATAATCTGTGCTTTGTGCACACAGGACATCAGAGGAGGGAAAGAGAATGAGCCTGAAAAAACACAAAACCAAACAGCCTGCTAACCAAAACCCAGCTTCGTGACTTTATGATTCATTTAATCTCTGCCATTTCTCTTTGAACCTTAGCCAAACTGGGAAGCTCTTGTTTCTGTTTTAAAACATTCAAGCAGTAAAGGACTTTTCTGACTATGCTGGATATGTCATGTTACACTTCTTTGTCGTTACTATTTCCTCTACATTCCCTTCAAGAGAGGAGTCCAAGAGTTTGCCATCACTAACAAGGTGGGTGAAGGGAAAGGAGAGCGCTCCACAGATCCTAAGTGCTGGTCATTTTTCCAGGGGAAAAAAGATCCCTATAGCAGTGATGGTTATTTTTGGCCACACTTGAAAATGAGATCACCAACTCAAATAGCCAGATTTCAAAGAGCCTTGCACTATTATCAGATCCCACTCCAAAAATGACACACAAGTGAAAGACTCCTCCCGTCCGCAGCCCACTGAGCTGTCCACTCATCCTGTAATGGACTTTCTTTGTTTCTTAGCAGTAATGTGCACTGCATATTACAGACTGCAATTTGCATCATAATAACCCCTTAAAAAAACCAATCCATTTAATGCATTTTCCCCTCTTCAAGTTATACAAAGATGTAACAAATGATATTTATGAAGGATAGATGGAACTGGGGGAAACTCTTGTCGATTTAGAATTTAATTGTATAAGCCCAATTATAATATTTTAATTTCTGCTATCATCCGTCTTGAATATTTATCTTATCTAGCAGTTATTTTATTCATAATGGAAACCTTTGATGGCTTTTTTGTTATGCTATTCTGAGTCATGGATAATGCTCACTACACTGGATTAAATTTGTATGAAAAATAGGCCATGCTGGCTTATGCCTGAAATTAGAAGCAGCTAACTTAATTTTGTTGACATCTGAGAGAAAGTGAGCTTTGTTAAAAATAAATAAATAAAAGAAAAAAATAAATTCTCCTAAAAAATAATTCACTTGCTATCACATCTTTCTAAAGTATGAAATCTACAGGAGCTTAAACAGCAACTGACTGGAAATCAGAATAGGACACCTGGGGTACCCCCTCTCTCTGCTGATTAAGACTGCACATACTGAGTATTTAATAATGATGTAAATTTAGTGTTATGACTGTTTATTGCAGTCCAAAAAGCTAGATTTTTTTTTAAGCTAGAAAATCTAGACTCATGCTTATCCATATTTACACATTTCAATGTACTGACACAACCTCGCACATTAAGTACTTCAGTTTTCAAAAAAGAAGAAAGAAGGGCGTGGGGTAGATAAGCACAGACTCCCAATTACAAGGCTATTCCAGTAAAACAGATTTGCTGCAAAGATAAAATTGAAGATGTACACAGAGCAGGGCAAAGCAGCCCTTTAACTACTGTGGATAAAGCAAAGCAATCACTTCCGTTTGCACTTCCAAAGCATGGCATTTTCACAAAATTAGAAAGGGCTATAGAGTGTGTAATATTGAGATTATCATTTGCAGAAAAAAATACATCAAAAGATCCAAGCCTCCAAACTTAATATAATTTTGGCTTAATCATTAGCAATCTCTCATTTTGAGTCAGTGCAAGTCATGTGGCAGACTTAATATTGAAATGCTAGGCTCATTTTCTTAAAGATGTATTTTGACTCTCATCCCATTTAGTCCTACTACCTTTCTCCTCTTTTTCTATAGACTTCCAGGTTTAACGCCATCAACACTTTTACATTCATATTAATAATAATGTATGATTATTTAGTCACTATAGAATTTACCCACATTCCTGCTTAGAACACCAAACGCATGAATTTATCCACTTTTCTGATAATCTCTCATGCTAAGGAGCTTGAAATGTTTGTTGCTTATCAATGTCAAATATATGAAGTAACTAATTGCATTTTTTAAAAGTTTCTGTAAAGACTGAGCACTAAACACTATAGTCCAGAGAAATAAAGTTGTCTAAGAAAGTACAAGTCATTAGGAAAAAAAAGTAAGAAAAACCATGTCCCCGCTTGGGACATGGGGACTGGCACCACTGCAGATAAGGCAGCTGGCATCCTCATTTGCCACCTATTGAGTCTGTAGTGGAATAGGACCTGTTCCACTCAGTCCAGATGTATTTAAAGGATTGCTACCAGTGCACTATATAATTTTGCTTCTCTGAATGCACAAGTCAAGAAAGTCTGCTACAATGACAGTATATGAGGCTATTCACTAAGCCAGTGGAAGCCTTTACATTGATTTCTAATGATGATGGATTCAATCATTAACATGTTTAGCTTTAGACACGTGCAAAGTGACAATTGTTACATTGATCGTGTAGATATAGAACAAGATATCAGTGCTGTTTAAACCAGAAATATTGTATCATTTTGACAGCATTCAGTTTGCATGTTGAACAACTGATTAGTATCATTTGAACAGTGAATGTTTACTTACTTACTATTCTTTCCCTGGAATGAAGAAAATTGAAGTGAAAATTCATTTTCTACGTAGACAGAGCTGCCTATGGATCGCCTTGATTGAAAGGCTTTTCCTGTGAGGAACAAAGACGACAGTTTTCTGCTTTTGCTTTGTTTTAACAAGGCCTCACTACGTCGGTTCTCTCCCTGTGACTCAGTCCTCTAGCATTACACCAGCAGACCTCATGGTCAGACCACACTATATGCACCTTTGACACCGCTATAAAATGTCCGTTCCCCAGAGCTGGGTGACAGACCTTTAATTTGCTCATTTGCACAGCAAAGTAGAACCAAGAGCAGTATGGATGCAGGATGCTTGGGTGGAAACTATTGCAAAGAAACATCAAATCAGTCACTATTTCCACAGCACCAGCATGAGCACTCTCTCTATGCTGGAAGAAGAACAATTGAACAATTTGGAAGAGGTGGACATTATTGCCCAGAATAGAAACTGCTGCTCCAGTGTAGCTTGGCATAGCTGTCCTTAATGCTGAGCTGCACTGGATGACAGGATTGTGGTAGATAACACTGGAATGAGGGCCCCGCATCCCTCCCCTCACTGGAGTCTGCCATGATGCAACTGGAAGAAGCCAAGGTAGCCAGGAGACCCATCTTCCGGGCTACTGCCTCAGTCATGATTGCTGGAATTTGTCTTAGAGCAAAGCTGCAGTCAATTTTCTTTCTACCCTTGCAGTCAGGGGAAGGAAATCATGGTTGTGTCTGGGTCAGATGTTTTTTGACGCAAGGCAGCAGGCAGTCTGGAGAGAGGAGGAATATTTGTCAGCTCTTCAACTGACAGTATCTAATGACAACTGTAGTACACAAAGCAGAAGCTGCCAAGGGTATTTCTGCATAAAAACACAGCAATATCAGCCAGCAAGGTGCCACCCCTACTTCAGCAAAAACATATCAAACACAGCATACACATATTCCTAAAAGGATAACTCTGGCAGACATCCATACACAGCTGCACACACAGTCTGACCAGCTTCTCCCCAAGGCAGAGGGCACACCACCACCACGCTGCCCCTTTCTCACATGGCACTGTGTATCCCAGCCACACCAAGACTCATCTTTCCCACAGCCTTGGAAGCAGCAAGCGCAGGTAGCAGAACCAGCTTTTATTGGCACCATCTCACAGAAACCATTGATGCAACCACAGGTCCATTCACAGTCCCCATACTGCCCCCTAATTACAGCCTTAGCATAGCCCCAAAGCTACCTCAACAGCATCAGGTTCTTTGCCTCCTCCTTCCCTGGGGCCCGAAGCACCCAGCACCCTCTGGGGCCCAGCCCAACCCAGCTCCCAGCTGCTGCATATGAGTGTCATGGAGCAGATTTGCACAGCTGGCACACCATGAAGGGAAAACCTGCCCCAGCCCAGGATGTGGTGGCCAGATCCACACCACTCCATTTCATGGAAAGGACAAGCTCAGGGAGGCCAAAAGGAGATGCGCCTTGAGAAAGGCCTTCTTGCGCTATCTGCCGACAGGACTCCACCGACTCAAAAACGAGGGGGAGAGAGAAGCTTGGAAACTTCAAGCAAAAAAAGCAGGATCATATTTTTCACTACAGCACTGGTCACCTGTGTAGAGCTTGGAATTTTAACATGTACTTTATAAATATATAAAAAATATAGTTTTATAAGAATATACATTTATAAAGAAAGGGGTTTTTTTTAGAAGTGTTAGATCAACTTTTAATAAATTAGAAATAACATTCATCTAGTTGGGTGGGGTTTTTTTGGTTTTTGGGGTTTTTTTTTGCAGGTTGCCACTGTTGCTTCCTGTTACAACTGAAATAAAATTAGGTTAAATTCTGAAGGCTCACAGCGTTTTGCTTCCACCAATTTTTTTTATTTCCTTGCTTACATAGAAATGTTTGTGCATCTGTTTTTTTTAAGGTGTTGTACAGTCCTTTTTCCAGACCACTTTCTGATGCCATAAAGTTATCAGCGGCCAAGGTGGCACCAGCTGACCTACGTTAGCCCCTTACCCAAACAAAGATTCAGTGATATCTATGTCAACCCTAAAAATCTAATCCCCTCCTAAAGATCTCCAGTGCTGCAGATCAACAGTCTGTTTTAGTTCTTCGCTTGAAAAAGCGTTCTGTTATTGTCTAATCTTCCTTGTGAACTGCAAATCCACTACTTTTTATACAGACCGTGAATTAGAGAACACACTTATCTCCTGTTTCTTTGCCACAACCCCATAAGCACCAAGACTTAAGGCCTCCACCTGTTCCCCCTTCTTTTCACTAGAGTGAACCCCATCCCAATGCATTTAGTCTTTCCAGGCCAGGGATGTTGTCCTGACTTCTGATCATTTTTATTGCTCTCCTCTCAGCTCCCCCTAATCAGGCCATCTCTTTCATAGAGCTCAGGCCAAAACAGGATAAAACCCCAGTCAAAACCATACCTACATACAGCCCCCAAAAGATGCTTTGCATAATACTGTTGGTTCATGTTCACCTTGTGATTCATTACAACTCCCAGGCCATTTTCAAGACAGCTTCCATTATACGATACTGTATTTCTTCAGTCTTCCATGAAATAGATTCAGATGGAAGGTGTAATTTGAAATAAGAGTACTTACTCTAATATTGCAGTAGGCAAGTATCTTCTCCCTAACTCATTCCCCAATACACATATGCTTTTCAATTTTTCCTTTAATGCTACACTGAGCACATTTTTTTTCCTTTCAGAGACATCTTATTTTAGAAGGATGTTCAGATTTCTGATCAACAATTTCTCAGTTCAAATGTAAAATTTTCAAACCGACTCTCTTGCTCTGCAGATTATTTCAGAGAAGGGCTGTATTGTCACTCAAAAATACCTCTATGATGTATTCACTAGGCTTCAAATTCATGCTTCTTCAGCTTTTGTCCATATGCCAGGCCAGAGTAAAAAAAAAAAAAAAAAGGCATATAGCCATACAGTTGAGTAAAACTAAGTTGCCTCAGTTAGACTTCATGACTTCACACCTCAGTTGGAAGCAAAATAACTCAAGCAAGTTTTGATGCCTTGGACACTCATTTTGAAACTCTGTCGATGTTTCCAGATTAGATGTAGCAATAAGCAACATGGAGAAATCACTGGACTGGAAAGTTTCATGGGCTGTTAGTAAGTTTTAAAAACAGTTTAAAAACCAAGTCAGAAGATCCTGCCTAAAGAAATTTGCTCATCTGGATGTATGCACAAAACCTTATGATCAGCCTGATTACATGATCACAATTCTTCCAAGTGACTTCCATCTTACTTAGCATACAGGGCACCTAACATCACAGTCATTTGTAAAAGACAAAGCATGAAATTAGTTGTTTGGGTTCAAAAATTACTCACTGAATTTTCAGAACATGGCATTTCGGGATGCTTCAGAACTAGGGTCAGAAAAGCAATGTCCTTAGCTTCTCTTTGAACCTGCTTTTCGTTATGCAAAACCAATTTCCACCTAATTAAATTTCTTTTTTTAAAGTTCCTAATTTATTAAATTGCAGACTCCTTGAGCCATACAAACGTTCTCCCCACCTCCTTTTTCAGACACTGTCTTCCTATATTACTTTTAAGTTATTTATAAATATATGTCTCCTGCAGCCTCTACCAGCAGGGCACCTTCACATGTTAAAATTTAATGAGGCTCAGGCACATGAGTCAAGTCATGAGTCCCTGAAGAAAAGCATTACCTGATCTGCTTCATTTATTTCTACCAATAATCATACCATTACCTACAGCTTCTGTTTTTAATTAGTGGTATCTAATGATTAACACTGCCCAATTTGCATCCAATTATGTCCCATGAAAAATTAGATGTGGATGAAAAGGCTGAATGCAATTAATCATTCTGCAATGCGAATTTGCCTAAATATCAAGGAGGAATGTGTAGTACTTTCTTAAATAAGATTTCATTGAAAACATACACCGCATGGTTATGAAGCAAAACCATGAGGTTACCCATGACAGTAAGAAATCTGGATATTAAACACTACAGAATTACTCAATAAATTCACATACATCCTTTTAATAACAATGAAAAAAAAATGATGTGCCTGTATCTAATTATACCCTGGATTCACATGCTACAGAAGCAATTAAAAGAAATAAGCAAGACACCATTTTATGACATATAGATCTAAGCCTGAGTCCATACTACCTTGACTCATCCTTCTTAGCCTTGTCTGACACAAAGTTTGGTTTTAGTATGTAGGCTCTAGAATATAATTGCCTCATCTTTTCTTTGCTTCTTAGAAAGTTTACTTTCAGAAAATTTTCTCTTTCTTGTCTAAAGCAAAGATTCAGTGCTTATCCAGTGCTACTTAGTGATGATTTGGGGTTTTGTTTTGTTGTTTTTTTGGATTACCATAACAGCTTTAAGAAAACTTAAAAATCATAGGAAACATTTACTACACAAAAAACTTATTAATCAAATGTCTTCAGGTTTTCCACAATATTCAAAGAGACCAAACTTGACCAGTTAACACAACAATTGATGGCAACAGGGTGCTTACAATGAAGAGTTCTCTTTCTTCTTTCTCATGCCCCTATCTCTGATAAATCTGAAGAGACCCCATACAAATATAGAAACACTAAGTTAAGACTTCTGGTGAGATTTTTTTCCTCCATAACGGTGAAATTATTTTGTCCCTCAGGATAACTTAAGAGATAATTAAAATAACTGGATGATGCTTTAAAAGTTTGTTCTTGTATAGCAACTTGCAGGTACAAAACAGGGCAGAGTCCTCGGACCATAACTTGTAAACTAGTTTTTATTATACATTTAGCTCCCTTCATCCCAAATTTTTCAAATTAAAGCACCGCTCAAATCATATTGTGAAGATGCTTAAAACACAGGAAAGCTGATAGAAATCCTTTGGAAGATAACAATGAAAATAATGCTTAAGACAAGTGAAGATTTTAATCAGCATTTGATATACCTTTTCTTTTAACAAAAAACCCAAGCACCTGACTTCCACTGTCTTATTTTTGTCAGAAAAAAGTAGGTATCAAAAAAGTATCCATTTCAATCAAAACTTGTTTCATTTATACCTTGTGCACAAACTAACAGTCTCTACCTGTTTTGTTCTCCTTTTTCACATCTCCTTTCTTGTTCTTCCACTGTTTCAAAGAATTTTTTTGGTTCTCAGCCCTACTGTCAGGAGTTGTTTGTTCTTCATAACACCTGGGGCATTAAGCTTCCCCTTTGTTACTGTACTCTTCCATCCCACTTTCTGTTTAGGATACAGGTCAATTTTTAACCTATCAATACTTTACACTGCACTTTAGGAAGAAGGTCAGAATTTAGGAAGAAAGATTATGCTGTAGATATTAACTGGTCGGTTCTTTGTTCATGCTTAGGAGAAGTGTCATTACAGTTTTGCTTGGCATTTTTTTCAACTTTTCTTGAAGTTTTAAAAAAAAATTAGCTAGTTCATGTATACTTTATACCAGATATTCCACAAATAATTTGTTTTAGAGATATATTTGGCCCTTGGGTGCTTGTCATGTCTGCTCCCACTCCAGGCAAGATCATCAGAAAAGCTCTAAGATACTATTTTTAAAAATCTGGCTTGCCAGGACAAGTGCTTTCCTTCTACAGAAAGTTATGAAAGATACATAAAGAGCAAGTGCTGCAGGATTTCTGAGAACAGCCTTCTTTTTTTAAGGTGAAATCAAAGCCAAGACAGGTGAATAGATTCATTTACAGTAGCTGTAGTAAAAACATTGCAACAACACTTCAATTCTGATCATCTGCAAAGAGCTTAAAAGATTATAAATAAGATCTAAACAGTATGGTGCATTCAAAATTTTTTCCCAGGCTCAAAGCAACAAGTCTCAATTAGGATGGACTCATTAGTGTACATTTTTGGGCTACACTTCATGAAACAACCTGCAATGACCATCAGCAGACTTACAGTTACAGGCATAGCTGACTGTTAGAGCTTTGTTAGTAGGAAAGATTTCATGCCACCTCCTTAAAGCTAGATAAAATCCTGGAGTCTTGGATACTGTAAATACTAGCATTAAGAAAAAGAAATCTGAAAGCAAACTTTGCTAATTTAGCTTGAGTCGTCTCTTGACAAATTTAACAGCTGCATACTTGCCCAGCCCAACCAATTGACTAGGGCTAGTTCTCTGCCACTCTTTTTGAAGTACAGTGACCTAGCTACAGTTGAATGAGTTAACTCATTTAATTTCCCTAGTCACCACCAATTAGAAAACCAACCAAACAAGTATATCAGAAATGCATTTTATAAGTGCTGGCAGCAGATATTGCAGTATATGGTATAATCTGTGACAAATTAATGAATTTTAAAGATTGCAAGCAAAATATATAGTACCAGGAAATAAATGCCACCATCTTCATTCAAACAAATCACAATAGCATATCTCACAGCACTACAATCTCATTTTGCATTAAACTTCTCATTTCAGCAAGAGTCATGCCACAAAATCTTGATAATGATTCTATCAAAGCACCTCCTTCTTTGAAGGCTATGCCCTATGACTTGTGTGAACAGTGTCTGGGCCTTGTTTTATATATATATACATACACACACTGAGGTTGTTTTCCCCATTTATCTTTTATTTTTGGAACTGTAGTTTATACACTCATAAGGTCTACCAGCAATTTGCATTCCTTCATGCATATTTACTCCAGTGACTAGCTTTAACCATGATGAGATGGCAGTGAGCACAATCATAAGAAGATTTTGACTCTCAGATAGAGGTGAAACAGAAAGAGTTAGTATCTACCCACCAAGTGATGTACGACTTCAAACAGCACCACAGAGCGATACTTGAAGGCTCCTCCTACTTATCTGCTTATGCTGTTTTATGGTGATCACTTGAAGAATCACTTTTCCCAGACCGTTACTCCCCATTTCAACTGTCTCTCAAACACCATCTTGTTGGGGCCTCACTATCAGTCTAAACACAGTCTGGCCATACTTGAAACACTTTTCTTTCCTCTATTCTAGGTGTTACCCTATTTGGATTCACACAATTGCTCGCTTTATCCAGGTACAAATTCAAAACTTGTTTTCATTTCCAAGGCTCTTCCTAATAATTCTGTATACCTGCTCTCTCCCATTGCAAAGCCCACTCTGCCAAAACACTTGATTTAGCAGTCTCATTTCCTTACTTGCCCATTTGGTCCACAATTTTTATGCAACAGTTTTGTCTTTGCAAGCCATTTTCATGCTTTTACCATGGTGCTTACAAGCTCACCATATAAAACAACATCGCTAAATTGATAACAGCACAGCTGAAACAGTGTTTTAACACTTTCCTGCATCATTTTCTTTTGCTTTTTCTGTAGGCGATAATCAGTAGAGTTCATAAATACAGACTGAGGTGGGAATCCTATGAAAATCAATGCAATGAATGGACCAGGCTCCTGTTACAGGCATTCATTCACACTGATTTTCATGCACTTCCTTCCTTGCCTTGCTCACTGCTTATTCAGATAAGCTTGTTAGCCAGCCATCTTGCTTTCTCAAATATCTGAGGTGTTTAAGAGAAGCTTAGTCCTATAAAATACTCTAAGTATGGACAGAAAAACCAGCTAAAACAAGGTAAATTAGGCTATAATTTTACCACGCAACACTGACAAACCAGAAACAACTATGTGTACGCAGCATCTGAAACAAATTCGCATCCCTGTTTGGCATGTGAAAACTTGCAAACGTGCCCAACCCCTCAATAATAACTTTTGTATCACTTTATGTGGAAATGAACTGGAAGTTTCAGGAGATACTGTATCCCTTTCTAACCTTTTAGATCATAAATTTCTGCTTGTAATAAAATTATATGCAAAAACACATCTGTAACATGAACTATCTGGATTGTTTGGTATTTGCAAGAGAAGAAGGATTTAAATATTTAAGTCATATTTAATCAGTAGAATAAGGTCTAATCAAGTCTCTACCTAAGAAACAAGGTTGTGAAAGGCACCACACATGAGCCTTCTTGTGCTACAGAAGCCCCTTTGCTAGGCAATCTCAACAACCAATCTGCCAAATAAGTAAGCAACTGGTGGCACGGCAGGCTCATGCAAGTGCAGCGAGCCACAGTAGTAACAGACATCTTCATTTCACGTTGCCAGACATTAAAGAGAAGGTCCGATACAGCCATGCAGTTGTGGGTATTTCCCACTTTTTGTACTGGTACTTTCACTCTTTAAAACTTTTAATAGGCCCTGCAACTGAAGCGTGAGCCTCAACCACGGCTACTTCCACAGCTGATGCGAGGACTGGGGGAGGAGGGCGGCTGTGCCAGGAACCTGGCTTTTTAGCAAGTACCACAGCATACAACACTGCAGAACTAAGGCCCACTCTTCTTGCAGCCGTTTTGTTAGTATCCTCAGGGAAACTGAGTTCTTAAAATACACTAAACAGATTCATCTATATTCCTGAAAGTCTCTAGTCGGCTACAATGAGAGTTTCACTTTTGATTTTTTCATGAGTATTTGACGTCATGATGAAAATGTCTAGAATAAAATGTAAGCCTGAGGAGTTTGTGTACCCAGGATAAGACCATTTAAGTCACTTGATCACTATGACCTTGTCTGCAGTAGGAAAATTAATACTGATAATTCAGTATCAGTGAAAGCCATTAAGTTAGACAATGACAAAGCAGGTTTGTTTGCTTGTTTGTTTGGTTTTTGTGAAAGGACAAGCTTCCTTGAGCTATTTTTAACAAACCCAGCTCTTCCTGGGTCTTCAATACTCATTTTATAAAGAATTTTGCTGTAAACTCCTAACTCTGGCACTGTACCTGCGCACAGCTTTTGTGCATAAGCAATAACAAAATAGCACACCCACAAAACAACATTGCAGGTACTCCTCCATTTCATAAAGTACAAGTGAGTGGCAGGGGCAGATGTCACCTTGACTCACACTTTTCAGAGTTAGAGTAGCTGAAACCAAAGCAATTGAAAGTAGTAATTTATTGCTGATATAGGCCAATATTGAGTTATTGGTCCCCAGGGTAAAAAGTAAAGCAGAGAAGTGTGTTGAGGAGCGTCCTGGAATCAGCTTTTCCCCAGGCTACTTATGAACAGTATAGCATTTCACTTGCTTGGGGCTGTATTTAAAGTTGATATCCAGCCTCTAGGCACTGAGGACTGTTTTTGCCTATATAAATGCACTTTCTTAAAGGCATATCAGTATTTTTATGGCATTAATTTATATAGCCAAATGTGGCTGTATATGGCCTAGAACTCCTTTGGAGATCAAGTACTCAAAATTGGGAGTCAGCAACAGAGCTGAGAACAGGACCTCTGAATCCTGCCTCTCCAGTTAGCTATGTTCCAGCCACCATGAAGTGTCTTTTCCCATCACTCTTCCTCCCTGCCCCAGCACAGAAAGGAAGCAGCCACTTCAGAGCAGCCGGGCAGAGGGCAGCTGCTAGTCAGAATGTCTTAGCCTGCAAATCAAAGAATTTAAGATGTAAGAAATCTGTAATGATTGTCTTTATTATTAATTAAAACAACATAGAAGATTATTGTATAGCAGCACTTCAGTGAGATGGAAGTGGATATCAACTGAACCCTGGGTATTCCCTTGGCACTGACAAAACAGATGCACAACTGAGCAGAGCCTATATGATAATGTTTCCTGATGACATAAAACACCCAGTTAATTAAACTTGCTACTCTAATATGAATCAGAGGAAGTCTATTCATTGACCTAAATGTTGTTCTCTGTTTTGTTCTTTTAGTATCTGAGGAATTATGAACTGTAAGTAATAGCTTGATGACTTAAAGTTTCATTTTACTGAACCCATTCTCCTCCCCATTATTGCTGAGGATCTTCAAATTGAGAGATTTTCAAATGACTTATAGTGGCTTTCTCTATTAGATACAGGGTTAGAGAAAGTCTCTGATCTATGTAGGAATACCCAGGATTGCTTCTACAATGGACCTGTTATTTGACAGTTTTCCATGCTATGCTTAAGTGTCTAAAAAGGCAGGTAGGCATAATTTAGCTGTTGCTGCAATTTTCAAAGCTGCTGACTAAACACACCTTGGTACAGCTATTACTTCCTATCAGCATTCCCATGTTAGCCTAAACATTGCTCACACTAGGCACAGGGATCATAACTAGAAATTATAAGCGTGGAACCACCTCCTCCTTTTGCCACCACCAGGACATTCCCTCAGCACTTCAGTGGCATTTAACTATAGGGGGATGCACCTACTCCACTCTCAAGGGCATGACACACACAGCTAGGAAGCAAAAATTGCCTTATTTCAGCCCTAAAACAGACCCAATCCAGGCATATGGACCAAGTGCAATGAGCAAGTAGGATTAAGTTCCAGTCAGTTCCAGTCAACTCCAACCCACTTACTTGGCAAAACCACCAATTACTGGAACAAATCTATGCTTTGTGTAGCCCTGTTGAAGACACTGGTTCTACATCATAGTCTTACTACAAATGAGCTTAACCAACTGAAGCTCTTAAGATTTATCTTTACAAATCCATATATTGCTCCTGTAATTATTTCAGTTATTTTCCACTGTCTCTCAGTAATCTGAGTATAGCATTGATCTTCAAGCCCGGGGTCAGATTCATCTTTTGTTCAATTTCAATGCAGCCTCTGTAATTACACCAGGAAATATTTCAGTCCAAGTTTACTCTATAGTCTTAAAGTCACTTGGCAAAGCCATTAGCCATTTGACGTTAACCACTTGACTTCAGATGTTTTTCACCCCCTTCATGCAACCGCCATACAAAGGTGTTCTACCTCCCCCTTATCGTACATACAAAGTGCAAAGACTTCTTATTCTGATGTATTTTCACTCTGCCATAACTAAATGTTGTTCAAAAGTCAGATTGCTTGAATATGTAGCAGTGTTGCCCATGCGTCTCTTCCTCCCTCAAAACTCTGTCCACCGTACATTTAACAACATGCCCTGAAACTTTTAGATGGAAATATACAGCACAATCCCATTTATAAATAAACAGTATGTTGTAAGTGTAAAATAGAAATACTCCCCCAGTCCCTTCCAGGGGTTCTGCCCAGGAGTTTTTGCCGGAGAGATCATTTCCCATTTATTTCTTCCTTCTAGACTCAGCCTGATAGCAATTGATCCTACTTTTCCATTATCCATATCAGCATTTTTGGCCTTAGAAACTTTCAACAAAATACTTTACATCTTACAAATAATAAAAAAACCTTCCAAAATAAATTGCATACTTTCTGATTATAACCTTAGTCACTGCACCCAAAAAATTCATACTGTTAAAAATTCTAAATGTTTATTTTTGCTGGCAGTTATCAGGATCCTTAACAGATGATTCTAGGCTTTAAATGACCGTGTATGTCTAAAGCTCTTACCCAAGCTTTCCTCCTCTTCTGAGCTGATTTAACAGTGACCTATGTGGTAACACAACTGAGTGGATTGCAGAGGAGTCGTATTATTAGCCCTTGTGGCATGGGCGCAGATCTTGCTAGAACGCAGTTTGCCAGTGCTCCTAATTAAACGTTAGCTAATCACAGTGCTCCAGCATGGTAGCCTCTTAGGGATGCAAGGCCAACCTCTCCCAGACTTTCAAAAAAAATTATTTTCATACACACACACACACACACACACACACACAACTATACACACACACACACATATATGTACATACATATACATTTAAAACTGCAGGAGCTTTTACACCCTTATTGTATAGCTTATGGGTATACTGTTTTACAGTTTAGTTCCTTGAGGACAAATTGTCAATAAATTCAAGGGACACTTAGGCTTTACATAAGAACAAGTAAACCAGATGCATTTGGCTTACAGACAAAGAACAAAAATACGCAGAGCCCTACACAAAAAGATAATCTGTATATGCGTAGATCCCCCTTGGTTCCCTATAAACTGGACTGTTTTGCTGTCTTTGGCCTACACCTACCATGAAGAGTGGCCTACCAGGCTCTAAGCTGTACAAGGTGGTTAATTCTTCTCCCTAATCTTAGACCACTGTACAGAACAGAAGTCAAGATTTTCAGTACAACAGAAAATATAATTTCCAGTAGGAATTACAGTATTCACCAGGGAAGGAGAGTGCTGTGTTCCTGTCCCTTCTTCCCATTTAAGCATGTATTCAGGCATTACAGCCAAGGATTACCACATATCGTAAGGTTAGTTGTAACTGGTTCTCCAGCTCCTCTTTTTATGCAAGATAAAGGAAAATACCTGTTACTCCTAATTCTGCCATAAGGTGCTTGCATTAGCTGCCAAGTTAGGAAAAAATGAAGCAGTAGCAGTTCAGCTGAGGACCCATTCCCTCCTGTATGTACCTTTAGAAGAATGAAACAGGATATCCATCAGGACATTTGGTGCTAACAGCATAGAGTTGAAACAATATTCCAGTCTTGAAACTGAACTATTACAGAATTGATATTTAGCTAAGATCAGGACAAACATGCACATCAGATGTTTTATTTAAACATGTAACTAACTTTTAAAGTTGAATGAATTAATTTCTTCCAGGTGTCTTGCCATTTATTTTCAAGTTCCAGTTTACATACTGACTGGAAGTTTGACAAGTCTACAGTAAGCAGAGCCTAGCAAGCACAACTTAGCTTTCTTTACTGTTGGAAAGCACGTCAAATTTCAACAGAAAACAAAGTCAAAATTGAGTTCATACTTACTCAGCTGCACACACCTCAAGGGGCCTAGGAAATGAAATTCTTCAGGAAAGAAAGGAACTTTGACCTTTTGAATATGCTGCTTGTCTCTGATAGACAAGAAAAGAGTATTTTGTATTCTTATGTTCTTCCCCTTCCTTTTTCCTGGCGTGAGAGTAAGCCAAAAATGGAGAAACAAGAAACAAAAATATGACTTCAGACCAATTTAGAGGAAGCTGGAAAGCTGGCAGTAGTAACCTTCTAAGGCCTCAGAGAAGCTCTGGAGTCAGAGACAGGGGAGAATGCAGACAACCAACCTTCCTTTAATTCTTGCACTGCAGTGACCTTGTGAATATTACAAAATCTTTTTATGCACAGTCCCAAACAGAGTTTTTACTTAGTGATTTTTTTTCACCTGAGCACTGCTCAGTTTTAAAGGGGAGGAGAGACTTGGAGTTTGATAAATGGAAATCTGAATTTAGCTTGCCACATACCAAAACCAATTAAATCAAGTTGAGTGGCTCAAGAGAAATTTTTAGTTTTCTGCTGAAAAATCAGAAAGTATTAATAGTACTTTGAGGAAAAAAAATGGAAAAAGTGTGCTCAAGGGAAAGGAAATTTTGAATTGATGCAAGTTTAAATAAGTGGTTTCAAGGAACTAAAAAAAAAAAAAAAAAATCACAATACAAATCTTACTCTTCCAGATACTGCTAACCTGTGTATAGGGGACTTGTTTAATAAACAATGCCTT
Source organism: Apteryx mantelli (assembly GCF_036417845.1). Classification (NCBI taxonomy): domain Eukaryota; kingdom Metazoa; phylum Chordata; class Aves; order Apterygiformes; family Apterygidae; genus Apteryx; species Apteryx mantelli. The sequence goes on along the minus strand of NC_089982.1, from coordinate 44,939,079 downwards.
TTTTTTCCTCAAGCAAGAAAAAGGATGCAAAAACTTAACAGAATCAGAAGCTAGGCTGAGAACCCACACCTTGTATGTAGATGTCAAGAAAGCACTGGTGATCCTAAATTTTAAGCTCTGTGAAGCACAGACTTACTTTATTTTGTTTCTTTCTATACAAAAAGAACAATGAGTCACTAATCTCCCTGCTGCAGCCCCATAAACAATAACTGATGGAGAGAAATTATTACATAAAACAACCAGCTTCCTTCAAGCCAGATATGCATAGAAAGTTTGGTGTACAAATTTAGCCTTTTAAGAGCTTTGAAGAAACAGTAACTTTTGACTGTTCAAAGCACATCATTACAATACTGAGTGTGGTGCAAAAAATGCCAACAAAAGCAGCTCTCAGAAATACACCCTCTTACTGTGTTGAAAGAGCAAAGAATTTTAAAGGCAACAAAATGTAGTATGTCCTATTTCACAATGCCTTAGAAGTTTAACTACACGCTAGAAAAGGAAGATAGAGGGCCTTGATAAGAACAACATTTAAAAAACAGACAGTGAAAGGAAAGATACAATCCTTCTGTTTACTGATATTATGCATCACCATGAAACATTTGTACTCCTCTGGTCCAAAGTCGTTATTCACAACAGTGCATTTCCTAACCACATGCATGTGTCAGCTGTTACAATCTGCTGATAACCAAATAGATGGAAATCTACCAAAGTGACACTGCACTGCAGGAAAACAGCCATAGCTTTCTAACTCTTTCAGCCTAGCAGCAGGATTAAACACTTCTAGTACTGCTTACACTTTGTTGCAAACATCACAAAAGATTTTCAGTTGAGCTATGACTACTTGATGGCAGATTATACCTTTAAAAAAGAACAGGTCTGGTAGAGTTCATTAAGGCTTTGTTATGCTCAAAGTTATGAGAGCAGTTTTTGCCGACATAACCAAGCTAACTTTATACCTGCTATCATTGCAGTCATGATGACAGAGTGCTAGCTAACCATTTCCCATTTTTCAAGCAGATTTTGCAGCCCGTACTGATCTCCACTGTACTTCATTTGAGCAGTACATCAGGACCCTGCAAGAATTTGGTACTCCTATGTGATCTTCAGTCCTAACGCATGCTTTCACTACAGGCAGGCATATCGAACTTCTCCTGGCCTTCCTCCAAAGCATATACACAGCATATGATCTTCGTGCATTTGAACTAGCAAGAGGAGTTTGGGTTTTTTTAAGTATACTTTGTATAGAAAGCTTGGTGCATGAAGTTAAAATTTGCAGCAACCTTAAAAAGCAGCAATTACAAATATGCCCTTGTAATAAGGAGAGTTTTGCAAAAAATGCCAATAAACATAACAGGACCACAGTATCTGAATCTATATACTGCATTTATCAAAAGCTTCATTTTTAAAAGGTCCAAGTCCACTCATACTTGAAGTCAGTACTATTTTAAAGGTTATATGCTGGGTGTGGCAGTTTATAGACAGAGGGTGTTTTGCAATAGGCTGTTTACTGTAATTTCAAAACAGCACAACATTCCTGTTGTCATGTTTTTAAGTATTTGAATAATGCATTTTTTGTAACTTGACTGTCATTCTTTAACAAATGGCAATGACTTATTTGTTCTGCTCCTTTTATTTTATTTTTATTTATATATATATATATTTTTACACCTATCTCACTTTCAGCTTTACCGATATGAGAAATAGAACTAAATATTCCCTGTTTTTGCTGGATAGCAGAGTAGAAACGCGAATGATGATGCAAAGAGGATACAGATATTTCCAGCTTTCATCAAAATGAAGATATAGGGAAAACTTGTATTGCTCTTCTTAACAATCTACTAGTACTTTGCCAAGCTGACTACTTTCTTCTGTAGGTGCTTTCTTCTGTAGACACAGTGCTAGCTCTCATTTACCAAATGCTTCCTATAAATTCAAGCATTTTCAGTAAAGTGATAACAAAGAAGTCTACCTGAAGTATTTCTAAAATACTTTATAAATTAATGATGAGTTAAAAAAAACCTATTTCTTCCAAACACTACTGATATTAAAAAGAAAAAAAAACTTCCCTCTGGTTAAATATAGTTTTTAAAAGTCTTTTTGTAACCAGCCTAGCTGTTCCATCAATAACTTGGTCACCTAACAGTTTCACTGTCTTTGCATTTTCAAGACATCCAAGGAAATTAGCTGCCAGTTGAAGTGGCTTGTTTCATGCCATGGTCTTTCAGAACCACTGTGCTGAAAATGTTCACTGCCAAAGAGAGCCCATGGTCAGATTAACTGCAGCAGAGAAAGCTTAAAAGCTCCTCCATGTACTTCACATGATAAAAAAAAGGGTCTGAACAGTCTGCAGATGTAATACTACAGGAGGAGAAATCTCCGAAATCAACACCTACTTGCTCAGAAAAACAGCCTAATTCAGCCTTACAGGCTGCAGAAATCCCCTTTTCATCAGCTCTGGACACCTCCCTCTGCTTTTTGCTGCCTCTTCTCCTCAGTACCTTGCCCTCCTGTCATAATCTCGTTCCCTGTTCTCTAGTCGCACACTCTTGGGACACAGTAAAGGAGAACTCTCTTATCCTTCCTGGTGATATTTCATGGAGAAAACAAGGAAAGCCAGTTTTTTTTTCCTGCCAAACCTCCGTGGGGGGGGGGGGGGTCTTCAAAAAAACCCTCATGTTTCCACAAACAGGCAGTCTTCTGCAGATCATTCCAGCCTTTGCTGCTGTGTCCTAAACTGGCATAGCATCGCAGCAGCCAAGAAAGGGAGAGAAAACTTCTACGGATGCCCTTTAAGGGTCCCTTTCCCTAGCTACAGAAATAAGATCAGAAAGTAAAGGGCATCAACAAAAAGTCATAGGTCAATACAATTCCTGCGGAGGTTTTCTGCTATTTTGGTTGAAAAGAGTTTCTGCCTGCCTTACTGACCCAGCTTCTTTCTTCCTTCAGCATCAGCATGGCAGGAGAGGACTTGTTAACATTCCCAGGAGCCATTTAAACTACTGTTATGAATAACTACTATTACTGACCAAATGAGGTACATTTCAAGAACGCTTGGGAGCATAATTATTCTTAAGCCATTAAGACTGGATTGTCATTTCAAATACTCTCCCAGATGCTTCATGACCAAACTTCACAGTAGCCAGAATAGGGAGAAATTTTTCAGATGAACAATTTTCTTCCAGAAACTGCAGTTATAATTTTACAAAATTATGGCAGTATTTTTTTCAGCTGAAAAAATTCAAAATGGTTAGACACATTTCAGTTTTTATTTTAAAACAGTATTTTAGAGTTTGCTTGAATTTAAGCATAAAAAGTCCTGTTGACAGATATCAACAGTTTTTCTCTAAACTGAATAAAGCACCTCTGTGGGCACACTTTTTTTTTTCTGCTCACAGAAGACAAAAAAAGCCAACTCTGCAAATTATCTTTCATCTATGACAAGCATTTTCATATTATTGAACTACAGAGATAAGTTCAGTTTTCCAGCAGGCCCTTAACCACATGAGTAAAGCTTTGCAATGCAGTTATCTAAATACTGAATTTCTCCAATTCCTGATACACAGCTGACTTCTGACATAAAAAATAATAATAATAAAAAAAGGAAGAACTATACGAGCAGAATAACAGCAAAATGCTATGTAGAGGTCCAAGGTCCTATAATTCAGATTCATACAAAGACACACATGGTGTCTCTCAATGTATCATTGAGAACAGGAATGAAAAAGACATTTTCTTCTTGTCTGATTACCATTAAGAAAATGGCCTTGTCCTGAATTTACCATTAAAGAAAACAGTTATCAGATTTAAAAAGTTTCCTGTTCACCAATTTAGAGTAATTTTTATTCCTTTAAGTATTTTTACTTTTTGTTACTGTAAAACACTCTACCCTTTTCCTGCTTACAAGCTGCTTTGGTAAGACAGAAACAACTTGCAAGAACCATGTCTGTACTTGGTAAGTATCAAGCTAAACATTAGAATTTTCTGCTGGCGTACAATACAGATTGATTACCCCAAATACGCCTGACATTTTAAAATAAGCATTTATTGTAAGTGGCAAAGAATCAAGAGGGAATACTCCAGCTCTAACATGAAATCCGAGCTCAGGCATGCAATGTGTGACCTCAGGCAATAGACTTAACCTCCTTCTGGTTCAGTCAATCCAGCTGCCTAAGAGCAGGAAATCATTGAAAACCCAATGCTGCATCTGAAAGCACATCTTCCCCAGGTAAATAAATTACAACAGAGCCACAGGGATGGAAGAATGCAGTGATTCTTATTTTAAGAATCAGGAAAGCATATGGGAGTAAATTGGAAAATAAGCAAGAGGTCTTTTGGCCTCAAGCTTTTCTTTAATATTTGAAAAATAGCATTTTTATTGCTGTACAGATATTTAGGGTTTTGTACTATAACTAGACAGCAAGGTTAGACTATCTTTATTCAAATGCATTCAAACAGTATAATCAAGGATGTGTGCTTTCTTTTCTTTTGCCCCAAATTATTGTTCATAGACATCTGAAATATTAACACCAATCTCTGATTACATCTGTAATAGTTTAGGACAATGTACAAAATTCAGGCCTCTAAGGACTTCAGAAACTTTTATAAAAGGGGGCCAGGATTATTTTGGAATGCTAGGAATTGTTGGGTTGTGGTGCTTTTGGTTTTTCCTGGAAGAGGAGAATGATATTGCTTGCAACTTCCTAGCATCTCTTCCTCTTCTGCACTCTCAGTTCACATCAAGCCATGTTAGACTAGTAGTGGTTGCTAGAGTTAGGAGCATGAAGTCCATGTAGGTTTCAGAACAAAAGCTACATATCACACACGCTTCCACCAACTTAAAATGGAAATAAAGAGGGAAGGTTCGTATCTGGTTCACTTTTTTTTACATCTAGTAGAATGGTTGCTATTGCTCATCCAGCTCTGTAAACCCTTTAGGAGGACCCATTAACAAAAACAATCAGCTTTTGATCTGACTGTTAGACAAACAATTAAAAGAAATTCATGGAGAAAACACTATCCTGTAGGTTGGCTAAATAATAAATGGGCTGAAGGATACAAGAATCTGATGAAATATGGCTTTGGAAAGGTATTAAAGTGTATGAGAGTTTCCCCACAGTATCCAGTATGACAGATAACATAGAAGGTTCTGTCCATGGTGATGATACATCAGCACGCGAGAACTTCTAGATCTCCCTCTAGACAATTATTTACACTACATTCATCATAAATATCAAACCTCCTTTGTCAAGAACTTTGTCAAGAATTTATATCTACCAATAGCCTGGGTATCAAGAAAAACTTTTGTTAAAAAGCTTCATTTTAATCTTACCTTTACAGGAATGCAAGCAGCATATTATTATATTCTATGAGCATTATCTCTAATCCTACAAATGTTTTAATGTATTGTTCATTGATTTCTCTCACATGAAACTGTCATAACTAACATAAGAAATAAGTTCAGTGTGTACAGGAAATAAATGTGCTTTTTATAGATGATTCTGGTATAAAAAGAGTTCATGAATAGGTTTGTTTATGACTAACAAAAAAAATAAACTATTTATAGTGGAACATTTTAACTAGGACAGGTAGGTGGACAGCTTTTCAAGGTAAATTACAAACACTTTGAAAGTAAATTGTTTCAAATCAACAGAAAAATATAATTTTTGTATAGAAGTTTTTGTCTAAAACAGCCGATTGCAATAGAAGTAACATTTGAACTGTGAACTCAAGGTTGATTTGTTTTCTGAATCTCTTCCATTTCATAATTCAGAAAAAGTTCTCCAAAACACAAACCAATGGCTATGCTTTGTATAGCTAGAACATACCAAGTTCAGCAGGTTTGCAATCTTTTCATAACAGTCATGGGATAGCTACAAAGAATAAGCCTGAGCCACCAGGTTCTGCTATGTCAGTTTACTCCATGTTATCCAAAACCTATAAACCAGTAGAACTAATTTTTTGTCTGTATGAACAAATGTCTTGGGACTTGTCTGAGTTTGGGAATTTGTATTGTTTTTCAAATGAAAGCCTACGCATGTATGCACACGCATTATTATGCTTCTGTATTCAAGTAACAGAGGAAGACAATATTGTGGCAAAAGCAGACTCAGGACACCTGAGTTCAGTAGTGATTCTGACGCAAATTTACTGGGCAACAGTGAACAAATTCTCTGGTTTAGATTAATAGCTGAAAATACAATTAAAAAATTTGCTTTCTATGCACAATAGAACAATCTACATTCTTTATCAGATACTTTCTCTCTGCCACAGTATGTAGACAGAAGAAACACAGAAGGATCCTGACCTCATTTGGAACTGCTGATATAAGGGTTACCACAAAATAATTCTCAGCAACATTGACAGGAAAAAGAAAAGACTACATAAAAGTTTCAGACAAAAAAATGAAAAAGGAGAAAAAAAATGGAATTTGAGTCTAATCTTAAGTAGATACAAAACGATAGAACTAATTTTCTTTTCCTGTAACCAAGACTGCAGATAACACAAACCATTATCCCTCTACATTAGGTAATTTAGTAATGCCATTAACTGTTTAGTTTTCCCTTTAAATATCAATCCTTGTAGAGTAGGTCAATACAAGCTTTTAACATAAGACTAGGAATAATGACAAATTTAATTCAGGCTTACATTGTCCCACTTCCTGGAAACATTTCATATTCTGATCTCAATTTTAAAAAGAGAGCATTTCAGGGAAAGGAATGTTTTTATTATACATCCCTTTGTGTCAAGGTCCGAAAAACAATTTAGTCACCACAAAGCGAATTTTTGCAACACTGATATTTAAGTGTTAAATACACCGAAACTCCATTTGGGGCATTCAGGTTCACTCTATAGTATACAGAAACAGGCATCCTAAAATGGGATCTCAACAGACAGTTCAAAGAGCAGAAACTAAAAAAAGTAGAGGTACCTTCAGTCCCTTACTTCTCCTGGTTTAGTGCATTATTTCTTGCCTACCAGCCAGTTCTTTCCTTCACTTACAAGTCCACAACCTAGAACTTTTTTCTTGAAGTCCATCTCCTACACTTGGTCATTCAGGGATTAAGCAAGAGATCTTATAATCCTGTTAAGAACTAAGGATAACTCCTTCCATTTCTATACTAGACTAGATCAAGTCTTTGTTTAAGCGATTAAAAGCCATACAACACTTCCCCGCAGACTGCACTACCTGCTAGGTTGGAAGCTATTCTGGAACTGTGAGAACTGGGGGAAAGACAACTTACATATGCATTAAAGCTCTTCCACTATACAAAAAATAACTCAAAATCCTTTCATTCAAAAATACAGTACAAATGGGAAGCATGGTTACTCACTACATTCCCAGAGGATTATATTAAAAAACAAATGACACTCATCATCCTGGAATTTCCCTTATATAACCTTTGGATAAAACACTGAAATGGTCCTTGAATCACATGCTGGAACCCAGAACTGGAATCCATTGACTTTCTGGTCTTAACCTATCTCTAGTTCGAAGAACTGTGAATTCTGTTCTCTACAGAAAAATACCAATTAGAAGGAAGGATGAAAGTGTCTTATGCCTCAGGAACCTTCCTAAGCTCAAATCTTCATTTTACCAACAAACATCTCATTTAGTCACTAAATCATTGAGGTGAAAAAGCCTGCAGAAACTTTACGTAGATGCAATATACAGCAGTGGGATTGCTTTTGTCTGCCAAAATGTGAAATAAGGTAATGAAAGATGAGATGTTAAGTATTTATTTTTCATTAACTCATTTTTCTTTTGCTTTAATTTTGCAGCTACATTGTCACAACTTGTGCCTGTTCATTTATTCAATAAATCTGAGAACATGATTAAGAAATGAGCAAATAAAGTTACAAGGGGTCAAGAACAAGTGGCCAATACACAATGAAGATTTGAAGCACAGACACACAAGCAAAGACGTTGAGATCTGCCTGAAGATTAGATTTGCATTAAAAAGTGAAAGATGTAGGTTATAATGTTCTCACAAATCAGAAAGAACTGAGGCTATCACATGAAGCCATCAAGCTCCTACTGTGATTTTGTGCTTCCACGGATAGCCAACAGCTGAGCTTAGGGTTTCCAGTATCACACTTCTGGAGTTAGGTACCTACATTTCACCAAATTCTTCGTAAATGCCATCCCACTTTTTTTTTTTTTTTTTGTATCTGGCACTCAGGAAAAACAGACATGATTCCTATTCTTTCTCTTTTCCCTGAAGTCTTCAAATTAATCATCAAAAAATGCTGTTCAAAGGGAAGCCCCTGACTGAAGACTCAGTAGAGTTGTACTGCCAGAGACATTTCAAAAGATGTCAGTAAGAACTCCAGTCTGGCACTGGAGCATAAAGATGATCCCAGGAACTTTTAAGTCCTGCAAGACTGTTGAAACAGTTTTGCAGTTTAATTTATGTGGTAAGATGTACTGGCTTGCAATTTCCACAAAACAATTAATTGGAAGGAAATTCTGAGAAGAACTTCAATTGGATGTCCCAAACCTTAGTTTCTTCTGCAGGATTCTTTGAGAAAAAGATCAGACCCTGGTGTTCAGAAAAAGTCTGTATGTGACAGCTCAGTAAATGAGCTGACACATCAGTACATGTCAGTAAACACATAATGTAATGATGTACGTGCAACTGTTTCATGACTTTGTGGGAAGAATACAACAGGCAAAAAATCAAAGGTATAGTCTTCTGAATGCCAATGGGATTATGCTGAATTTAGGCCTCATAAAGTAATTCAAAGTGTTACATTCAAAACAGATTTTACAAGAGAAGGTGTAACAGAGAGGAGTGAAAAACAGAAGCAGGAGTGATGAAAGCTGCAAAAGTCTTAAAACTGTGTATTTAACAAATCTAAGGAAAAAATTCAAATGCTAATTGGACAATAATAAGAACAATAATCATGGTGATTTAATGATACTGTATTTTTTCAGAACATGATGTCAAATTGTATTCAAGGAATAAGCTAAGACAAGACACGATAACTGACCATTAAAAGTGACCTCTAAATTGTTTCAATTATTTCCTAATGTCAACAAACCACTAATTGAGCTATATGAAATGACATTGCTGTAACACCCAGTTAACAGCTTGCATCTACAACCATAAATTTAGCAGTCTTTTTATCAGATAATTAGTGGCAACTGTGAGGTATATAACGACATGCATATTAAATTTAGGTAATGAGCATACATTCATACAGCAATTCATTTTACAAGATAAGAGATGGACATAGGCTTACTAAACATTTTTATATAATGTAACTAGCTGAAAGATTGACAGAACAAAAGACTCATCTACATGAATATTAACAACATAATCTAGAACACTGTGTATTTCAGCACTATGTGATGTTCTAGTTCTGAAGAGGAACTCTGCAAATGCCACATTTGCACACCCAAGCCAATTTTGATATCTGTGGATGGAAGGGCTTGGAAATCATCTGAATAGGGTGTGGAATAGTAACAAAAGTCCAAATTCTCAACATATTGAAAATGGAACTTGTCCTATGAAATCCAGCCAGACGCTAAAACTTGCTGAGAACCTGGTCCCCAAAATTAACTATTCTGGCATTCACTGAAGAGTAAAGCTCTTGAGTTTTAGAAACAAATTTGCAGTAAATATCTGTGAACAAGGCAAAGCACCAGGCATTGGTAACTGAAAGAAGAGAAATAATAGCGCTGTGACACGTCTTATCAGTTCAGCTAAAGGTTGAATGGAGGCATGACTTTAGTCTCAAACTTAGAGAATCCAGCACTGATGCAGATGCCTAATTATGCTCTGTGACTTCATCACTGAAGTCAATGAACATCTTGATAGCACAAAGATAAGATGCGCTTTGATAGCACATAAAGGTTACATGATAAGATATAATGATAAACTTCAGGAGAATAAGGACCTTTGAATCTTTATCTGAATTCTTCCTTCCTCTAGGTGCACTCTTTAAAAAAAAATCTTAGTGATGGTAGTGATACATTTTTCTTTCTCTGCATAACAGAGGAGCACATTTTTCTCAACAATGCTGGAAAAAGATTGAGCTATTAATTAATAACATGAATAACAATTTTAAAAATCAAAGTTGCTTTCCCTATCTATTACCAAGGCAGCTGGTTGACTTGGGTAAGTTGGTATTTTTAATGAAAAGTGAAAGTTTGCAAATTTTAATATTTTTATTTTCTATCCAGCCACCTCATGTAATGACAGCATCTCCTGCCTGGGCCTTCTGGTTGAAACTGACAAGCTGGTCACTTTGAATCCTCAAGGACAAGAATAAATTTCCAGCACCAAAACACCATTCAGATCCTGACTGGTCTCTTTTGGACACAGTTCCAAACATCTTCAAAATGCTAAGGGTATCCACAGCCTGACAGTGATCATATCTTTAACTGTAAGCAGCTTATTCTTTTAAAGACATTATACAGACCATTTACGATCACTGAAACACAAGATCCTGGAATACTCTGGTTTGGATTAGGTTTCTTTTTGAGAGAACTGATGTTAAAAGTCTTACAGAAAGAGGCATATGACAAAAAGAAGTATCTAATTCCCACTTTCTATCTAAACCAGACCATGCAGGCACCACAAATGACTCACATAATCATCGTGTTGCAACACTCATCCATCACAGAATGAACTCAGTTAATACTGAACCAAGACCTTGTTTCCCAACATTGCTTGCTAATCTACTTATTCATATTAAAGATTCATCAGTTATAAATCCAACTCAAATGTCTTGATTACATCCTAGGAACAATTACAGAACCATTGAGGCTGGAAGGGACTTCTGAAGATCATCTAGTCCAATGCCCCTGGCTCAGAGCAGGATTAACTAGAGTAGACTGCCCAGTTTTTAATATCTCCAAGGATAGAAACTTGACAACCCCTCTGGGCAACCTGTTCCACTGTTCAACTAGTGTCACAGGAAAAAAGTTTTTTCTTATGTTTAAATGGAATTCCCTGTATTTCAGTTTGTGCCCATTGCCTCTTGTCCTTCCACTGGGCACCACAGAGAAGAGTCTGACTCTGCCTTCTTTAATGCCTCCTGTCAGGTATTTATACCCATTGATAAGAACCTCCGAGCCATCATCTTCCCAGGGAGTGAGGCGAAGCTGACTGGCCTGTAGTTCCTTGGATCCTCCTCCTTTCCCATACATATATGGTATACAAGAATGAAACAAATATTTTACAAATAAAGTCTGTATTTTAATCAGGAAGCTTATCTTTCAGAAATCTACAAGCACAAAACCCAGAAGATTTTTAGCATAATTCATGCAGTTCAAATTAATCTTATTTACAGTCAATTATAATCTCAACACTTTATGCAACTGGAATTACCCTGGCATATTAATCAATAGGGTCCAAGAAACAGCTGTGACAGAAATGGCATTTAAATTCTGGGAAAGCTCAAGCCAATATTGAGAGTAGGGCCTGATTTTATTATTTAAAAAAGAAATTGTCAGCACCAAAGCATAATAAAGAACATATCAATTTTGACAGATTCCTGCAAAGTAAGTATAAAATAATGAGAAGTAAGAAGCCTTACTCTTCAGTCTTTGGTTAGCCCAGCAAATAAATAGTAATTACTTCTTGAACATTCAATAGTGTGTTGTCTCTGTAGGTTGGGAGAAAAGTAAAGGCCACAGATGAGACACTCCAAGCACAGATGAAGCTGACTTACACTGTTCTCAATTGCCATCCAAAATATCTGCTTAACTGAAGACATATGACAGTGTCATAGTGTACACTGTATATATTTTCAATACAGACCAGGAAACAGAAATTACTCTGACATCATGTTGGAACAGAGTTCACAGCAAGGTACAGAACTGACTCAAGCAGCAGCTACACCATCAAGAATGGCCGGAGTAGGATGCGCTCCTGGTACCTGATTTCTCCTTGGCAGAGTTCTTGGGAGGCAACACAGCCTAAGCCTTCTGAAGGCTTGTCCTAACCCTGCCAGGCGCTGGCCAGAACCCCAGAGATCCAAAGGCAGCAGAAACCTATTTTTATACTCTTTCATTTCAAAACTATAGCAATAAAGATGATTCAACATAATGGGTCAATTATAGTTAACTCTTCCTTCTGCTGACTGGTTTTGCAAAGACTACTGCCATAAAGCAATGCACAATGATGAGAGGATTCTCAGTGGATTGAAAGAGAATATTGCCTACTACTGGAAAAAAGTTTTAAAAATGTTTGAGAAGCCACCTATTAGGAAGAGTCTTAGTTTATATTTTTTACTTATTCTATTTAGGAGCCCCAGTGAAACAAGTGTCCTTGTTTCCACTGAGCATGCTGATGTCAAAGGCATAAGTGGAATCCCTCTCATTTACTATGTATTAGTGCTAATACATTTTCAACATTAATGCTTTGAGCAAATGAAACACTGATAGTCTGGGACACTAATGGGATACATTAATTGCAAGTAGTATAAGAAAAGAGGATTAGTAAAATGCATGCTGGAAACAGAAAAAGAGATTAAAATTGGCATTTTGGCTAAAGTTCTTCAGGCTATTAAAAAAATACAAGATGATTAGTCAAGGAGAAACTAGAAAGTCAATAAATGAAAAATGCTGAGGGTCAAGGAGAATCTTGGAAAGGGGATTTATGATTTAAAGTGGAAGAGAACAGAACTAGAAAAAAAACTAGCACTTAAAGGGTGAAAAAGTATGGTATTTCAAATACTACAAAGCCATGCTCTTCAGAGAAGAGGAGAGCAGAGCTAAGGTCCAGATCTTGCAGACATTTAAGCACATGAAAGACTGTGCTAACTTTAGTAATCACATGGTTATAGCTAAATACTTAACTCCTTAAAAATATAGCCAAAGCAGATCAGTTGTGAAGGAGATACCAACATCTTCCATCAGACGATTGAAAAACAACTGACCAGGGAATGCTTTGCACCATAACAGGATTACTGCAGTCTTTGCACATGTAATCAAAGGAATCAAGGGAGGAGTAGAACAGGAGGAGGAGTGGTGAGGTAACTTTGACAGTGTGACCAGTACTAGAATAATATATCTTATAGTGTCAAAGAAATATTCATAAATTAGAAAGGGTTCAGAAATGATGCTCGAGGAACAATTCCAGTATCAGAAAATATACCTTCCATAAGATGCCAGGACAACAACTGAAAAGAAAGTTAAGGAACAGCTAAATAAGAAGGGGAGCAAAACTTTGCCAACACAACAGCTCTTACAACACAACAGAAAAAAATATATCACTAGACTCAGTGATCCAGGCATTTAACAACAAAGACTTTTGGATAATTTCCTAAACGCATGGTTGATTTTCTGTCACTGGCAATTCTAAAATTAACACTGAGTATTTTTATAAACAATATTACCTATAATACACCAGGATGAATGCAAGCCCTACGTCCTGTTATGAAGTCAGACTATTCATCCTTTTTCTATGATCTATCCAGGAGGAATGATCCTGGGTACAACAAAACCCAAGGGGAAAAATGATAAACACACAACACCCTTTCCTTTATTTTCAGTAATTACAATCCATGAACCGCTTATAGAATTTCCCTTAGTCAATTAGTACTGCAATTATAGCTGATAAAAAAATAAAAGGAGACTTGGGGATATCAGTATCATAGCTGACCTAAGGAAATACACAATACATTGAATTGCAAATGGAAACAAAGGGCAGCTAAAACAGAGCACAGCTGGCATTTGGTCTCACTGGTCTACCACTCCAACCATTTATTGCAGTAATGAGAAATGTCCAGGATAGGGTGAATCACAGTATAAGAGACATGGAGGTAGGACAAGCACAGATGACGAGGACAGCATTTACTCTGATACCAGCATATTGAAAATTCAATACAAGCACTTGTTGAGAAAAAAGTGCATATATGCCTATAAATACACACAGAGTAACCTCTGAACAGTCATTAAGATACCATTCTAGTGTCTTAGGACCTTCTGCCTTTTAACAGTCTTGAGAGTCAGGGAAAACAGCAGTGCTTGGAGGAACTTTTCTACTGCAGACACAACAGAAAAGAGTAAACTTTACTGCATTCAACACACCCTTCTCTCAAGAATCATCAACCAAAATACAATTCTGCATGTCATAGTTGCAATTCAGATCACAAATTTTTTAGCTTCAAAATATACTCATATCTTGTGTCTAAAGAACCTATAGAAAATTTCATTTCTAAAGAAAACTTCCATCTATTCACTGTTTAATTTAGCTATATCTTCCAATACAAATAGAATTCAGCATTTAGACATCTCAGCTGAAATTTTCCTATCTACGTTCTTTCTAGTGCGGTGAAAGAAAAACATCCAAAAATAACTTCCATAGAAAAGGGCAAAAGAAGCTGCATTAGCATATATTGCCAATAGCAGTTGTAAGAACATCTATTTTCATTCTCTCAGAAGTACTGAGCTTTACACTACAGCCCACAGAGTAATATCTAGACAGTCCAGCTAGTTCATGCTGTGAAGGCAAAACACTTATCTACCTGCGCGAGAGAGACGCTTGCTCGTTCTTACTTGTTAATTCATGTTGTCAAGAAAACAGGTAAATTAGAACAGTTAAAGTTCTATATACCTGACTAGCCAGATTAGCACATATAAAGCAAACTTGGGTAATGACTGCAGCATAGACCTACCTAACTGAAAACTTGAATAAACAGCCCACATTTTTCTACCTCTGCAGAAGACTCCACAGAGACCAGTTAAAAATAACTTGAAAAACAGAAGGGAGAATTTCCATATATTTTAAATGTCATGAACAAAATTGCCTACTGCAGAGTTTCAACTGTACTATTAGACTTCTGGCATTATCCACCACCAAAGCACAAAGATAATCAAAACAATGGAGCATTTGAGCAGGCTTTTAGTTAATTTCTTCATCTACTTGAAGCAAAAATTCTCTCAAATCTCCATGGTTATCAGACTGTATTCCCATCTCTCTACAAGTAGAGCGGAGCTAGATGATTTAGGAAAAATTCTGTCACTAGTTATATTAAAATACACATGGAAATGACTTATTGCTTTATATTGAGGAACCTAGATGTCCCTGCTTAAAAAAAAAAAAAACTTGGATTTTTTTCTTTTGTGGCAAGTGGAAAATTTGGGGGGGGGAGGGAACATCTTCAGAATTTTTCTTTAATACTTTGGCTGTAATAACTGAGACAGGAGGTAGATCATACTGGAGTTCATGGAACAGTTCCTGTGGAATTCAGTGAAGCGCTTTGCTTTGCACCACCTGAGAGTCTGGCCTCTCAGCTGAAGTTTGTAGGAGATGGACCAAATCTGCCCTACAATGAATCTGAATTCTTCTCCGCAACCAAATTATATTTGCAAACACTCAATTAAACGGAGATTTTGCTACCACAGAAAAAGACTGTACAGCTTATAGATTGGTGAGCCATTTTTTTTCTCCAGAATATACTGCTGATGAAAAGTTAAGAGACTAAAGTGAGGGCAACATTCTCCCAATCTGAGCAGACATCGTGGAAGACACGCAAGGAGGAGATCCACTGTGCAGTTCCCTACAGTTGTCTCAGACAAGACTATGACTGAACTACAAAACATTCAGAAAAAAAAAGCCCGAGTTTAAATGATAAATTGTGAAATGCAAAACAACAGGGACTAGTAGGCATCACTCTGTAGAGTTTTTATCCTGTTTCTAGAGTCCAGCATTTCAAGAGATTGCAGGCAAGGACAAACCTACCAATCCTAGCTGCCTTAGCCTAGTGCAAGGAAACTATTAATCAGTCTTAACCTTTGGCGCTATCACTACAACTAAGGGCAATATCTGTATATCCTTTCTGCTGTAGCTTTTCCTATTGAATTATGTACATTTCTCACACAGCACATCTTTTACATATTCTGGTGCATCTTTGGTGTACATATATATTCTGCCATATCTGGTATATCTTCATACTTTTCCCATCACTAATTTACTTCCAAAAATAAGAGGTAACATGATCCTTGCTCTGCATCTCCTCCTTGTTCTGTCATGTGGACCATCTGGAGAACTCACTGAAGAACAGCAAGATGTAATACAAAAATACCTTTGTCAGAAAATTAAAGTTTGTGAAACATAGTAAAAAAGACAAAATGCAGCACTTGGCTGGAAAGATCACACTTAGTTAGGGAAAAAGTACTTACAAGGGAGGAATTATTTTTATTTACGGAGCAAATATAAACAGCCAGCTGAACCTGAAGGCCGTTATTCATCTTTCACTTTTTTTTTAAGCAGAACAAAAATTCCAGTTAAGGGATTATATCTGTTGTTTATATAAAGCAAATGTTATGAGTATGACAAACTATTTCAAGTACTAGATACAAGTGAAACCTGGATATCTGGGAATGCAGAACAAGTACTGTTTGTAAGAAAACATAGCATCCTTAGTACACAGTCCTATAGACTTCCACACAGTTGGACACCTGCATCCCACAGATTAATTTGCAGCACAATAAGCCTATTGCATAACATGCTGTTATGTTGAGAAAGCTTAATAAATTCAAAGGCATTGTAAGCTCACCAGCTGGACTGACAATTTTTTTCATTAGTCTTACAAATAAAATAACTTTCATTTTATTTAAAATTCCATATTTTCCTATCAAAACCAACTGTCCTTCATCTAAAAACTAATTTCAACTTATTGACAGTGAGTGGAAAAGTAAACACTAGAAAGTACAAACAGGGTCTGAAATTTTTTTCATCTTTGTCCAGACTTTTATCTCCATTAGCGGAAGGAGGTAGGCTTTTTAACAATGGATTTTCCCTCCACTAAAGAGAAAACAATTTTGAAATATAAGGCTCAAAATTTTTTCTAGATAGAAAAGTGGAGAATGCAGAGAAATTGAAATGCTCACACCTCAGCCAAAACACTTGTCACTAAGAGGCTCTGTAAAAAGAGATCAACACTTAGCTAGCTTAAATTTAAACCAGAAATTAATTTGCTCCAGCCATTTTAGACCTAGGTTTCTGGTATACTGACAAGCTGTGTGGCTTCTTCAAAGGATTTGGTCTAACCAGTCAAATTCATTGTGGAGATCTGTTATCTGAGTTTAAAGGTGTCTTAGCTACAGAGAAAAATGTAGATCTGTACTCCCATCTCTGACAGGCCTACGATTCTGTGCTTTAATTTTTTAATAACTACACAGTCCTTCTCCTGGCAGAAGGAATCACGGGACTACGACCATCTCTTTATTAAGCTCCACATGCAAGGCAATTCCCACCAGTGTTAACACATCACAGGTGCATTCAGGGAAGACTTACAATGCAAGTGACACAGTAACACAAGGCTCTCCAAAAATGAAGTGTTTTTATTTACCCATTAAACAAAGAGTTACCAGGTCTGCCTGCAGAGTTTTCTTACACCTTTTTTCCCCCCCCCCCATAACCTCAAATAACCTCCATCATTTTAAAGGAGAAACTGCATAACCTGTCGCAGTGAGAACCCTGTGTAATTATTCTCTCTCCCACAGGTGGTGTTCACTTGCTTGCCTGTCTGCCTTTGCTCACTCTGAGAATTTTGTTCATGTGAAGGTAAGGATCCTTTTGACCACTAGTCTTCTCCTTGTGGCAAAAGACATTCTTTGCTCCATGCAACCACCCCAGTAATTTTGTTCCCAATGATGGTGCAGCCACGGTCTCTTCAAGAAACTTATCTTTGTTATTTTTTTCCTTACTCAAAACTGCACTTGGGTATGTTTTGTGTTATTTTGAGGTTACACAAAATAAATTCAGATTAAAGCTACATGGATGGAAAGTGGCAGATGTGTGTACAGAAATATAATTGTATACATTGGTATCTTATCAGTGCAACTCTGCATATGCACAAAATAGATATGCATATACAGTGTGTGTTTGTGTATATGTATGTTTTGGTTTTCAGATACATGCATACCCAAAGTGACTTACTGCTTTTCTTAAAAGAAGTGATATTTAACTTACTATTTAATTTCCCAGATTAACAAAACTGTCCCAAGGAACACCCCGCACCCCCCCCCCAATCAAAATAAACCATAACATAAAGAAAAACATTTTCATCATGAGCTGCATTGATAGAAGATGTAACCACTACGTGAGAGAGAAATTGCTCTATAGGCCTAGTTCTAGTCCCAAGACACACTTAGCACATACCTAATTGTTTTCAAGTCACTCATTGCATTTCAAACTCATTCCTTCACTCTAAGTCTCTGTCTGTAGTCACTGGTGTTCTATCACAGACCAAAAGCGTAATACTAAATAAAGATAAAAGTAGCCCGACAGCTGCACAAAGAACTAATTAGGAACCTTTTTACATTTACTTTAAAACATGTAATTGATGAAGAAAGGTATGAATCAGATAGTATCTTCCTAATATCCTCACAGTGTTTTCAAAGTCAGTGACTGTCACATTTATTTCAGATCATTCAAGAGGTGTCATTTTCCCCAATCTGTTTATTTTTCTAATCTACTTTCAGGGCCACAGTTCAGTTTAATAATTCATTAGCAGTTTCTTGGAATTTATGCCTGGTGAGATCACTGACTGCTGATTAGCAGTTGTATTCTTTCCTTTTTCATTTTTGTAAATAATTGCTGTTTCTATTTGTTCATACTCTTGCTTTCATACCCTTTCAAATCATCTGCCACATGAAAAGCTTGACCGCTGTATACCCTCTTCTTTTAAAAGGGTAAAATAAGCATAATATTTTACAACATTTTTTCCTGAGTTCTCTAGAAAACCACTCCCACTGGTGCTACATTTAAAAACCCAGGCAGCGACACCCACATTGCAGTACTGCTCTCACTTTAGGGCAGGACTAACTCAAGTTTTGTTCTCATCTGCTTTCTTGCAAATTCAAAGCAACTCCATCAAGCCTGGCAGAATTACTTAGACTAGATCTGGAAGAAAGAGAAGAATTCTCCTGTGGCCTTAAAAAAATATTTTATTAGACTAAAGATAAGTTCCCACAAATAAAGGACAAATTCCAAACAGCTCCAAACTCTAAAAGAACCTGCTCAGCTGTACAAAAAGGAAACAACCGACTAAAATCTAATCAATCTAAAAGGTGATCTAACCATGTTAGACCTTCGAATCTTTGCATTTTCTAATCCTAAAGAGATTTCCTTTGCCTGTTGCTGTGCAAAATCCATAATAGAAAAGGTGTCAATTTTCCACCAAAACAAGGCAATCACCAGAATGAACTAGCACACCTTTCTTTCCCATCATATCCCATCCAGTATAGCTAGACTCTTACCCTAGCTAGCTTTCACACTAGTTTCCCTCCATTTCAGTCACCACTGGGACTGCAGTGCAGCCATGGCATAATCAGTGACATTGTGTTCAACACCCTCCACTGAAGTCAAGACAGAAAAAAAACACTAGTTGCTTCCTTTTGAATACTCGCTCCTTTTCCTATAATTCTAGGTTGAGAAGGGGAAAAAAAGTCAGTCAACAGTGAAATTCTTTAAAATGACAGATTCTTCAACTCTTGGATCATTGAATCTGAGATACTTTTAGACAGCACTTGTAACTGTCAATGAGAAAAGGTTTTGACATGATTGGCCCACTGTTCCCATAGGACAAAAAACATTTTGGATAGCACATCAAGATAGTCTATTACTTAAATCTACTTCAGATAATAGGATATTATGACTTTAAAGGGAGATATCTTCAAGGAATACAGGAATACTGCACGACTTAATTACACCCTCACAATGTTTTAAATACATTTAATGGGCTATATAGGCTGGATCCAAAGATTATTGCACTCTATGAAAAGAGTTCTTCTGACACTAAAGGTACTTTGAAGCAATTATTCAGTTACTTGAAATTCTTTTTCTATTTGCAAAGCCATTCTACAGATCTGTCATTTACAAACCGCCAGCTTGCTGTGCAGGGAGCAAGAGTTTAGAATTAATATATTTTTATAAAACTACATAGTCACATGGGGAACAGACAGACATAAGTGCTGTTATGAAAGACATCAGGTAAAAAAGGTTTTGATAACTTTAAAATTCAGCTGGCATGAATGGACACCTCTTTTGTCCATGCAAATCTGGCCGCAGAAATAGGGCTCACAGATGTAGTTAAGAAACCACAAAATCACGAAACCAAGAGAACACAAGAAGGCATACGTTCTATAGTTAAGGTCAAAATTGTAAAACGAGAACTACAAGCGTGAGCAGAAAGATTTCTTTCCAATTTTTGCAAGAACACAAAAATCAAGATACAGCCTTTTTAAATATGAGGCTCTATACCACATCAGGCACATTCCCAGGAAAAAGTCAGCTAATACATACAAGTTTACTAGAAACTTATATGCAAGTTTTCAAGATATAATTGTCAAAATCTTTCCCCAGTCTTTAACTGCATGATGACCAAATGCCTTACACAACAAAGCAACTGATTTTAATGGACTAGCAGCACCAGCGTTCTATTGCATTGTACTGACAGTTTCATAAGCTTCAATAAGCTACTTCCAGGTAGTCTGGTGGGGGGGGGGGGGTTGTTTCTGATAAATCTGAAACCATTCAGAGCCTGGGAGAACTGGAGGAAACATGAGGAAAAACTTTTTCACTGTGAGGGTGACAGAGCACTGGAACAGGTTGCCCCGAGAGGTTGTGGAGTCTCCTTCTCTGGAGATATTCAAAAGCCGCCTGGATGCAATCCTGTGCAAGGTGCTCTAGGTGACCCTGGTGGAGCAGGGGGGTTGGACTAGATGATCTCCAGAGGTCCCTTCCAACCTCAGTGATTCTGTGATTCTGTGAAAATTCTATTTAACAAAGATGTCCAGCAGTGGCCTTTTGGAGGGCTTCCATTTTTTCCCCCAATGTCAGGTAATCAGATTATTACATGTATCTGCAAGCAGTTTTGCTTGGTTCAAATAGCAAATTATTCCTTTATCTGTCCTTGTAGTCCACGTAGTCTAAAGCACTAAATTTCAGACTATCCTTGGAAGTTTAAGTAGAAGTGAACAAAAGTCCAAAGAAAATTTTCTCCGATTATATCAGCCAACAGTGGAAAATCATCTAAAAGTCAGGTGCCTGAAACCGCTCAGTAGCTACCATTTATCCACCCAGACAGCCTCATTGTCAAGCTTGTCCCAGACCACCTCCTCGCTTAGAAGGGCTTGCTGAGAACTTCATATTCACTTTAGCTGACCTGTCAAGGGGCAGCCCATAAAGTTTATTTAGTCACTATTTTCCTGAATGTAATAACCTAAACAGACAAAGGACTTTTTTTTATTTTGGCTAGCATACCTGTGTGTCATTAATGCTCTCATGGTTGGTTGGTTGGTTAGCCATCCTAGGTTCATTCCATTCCCTCATTAAAAAGGAATGCAGCCAAAGAATAAATATCTAGTTAAACAAGCAGATCTCAATCACAAGTCAAAATCAAGGATTATGAAAAACTAATTATGACTTCAAATGATTCACCCATTATAAGAAAGTCTCTGAATTTACTTTTGTAAATAGCAGTTTGGTGACTGAATTCATTCTTTGATGACTCTGACAGATAATACAAATACTATTGTAAAATAAATGTCATTTAGAAGTCTAACACTATGAGCATATCATCTCTAAGACTGTAGCACTATTACACTAAGGAAACTGCTGAATTATCTCCCATCAAGGTAAAGAAACAAACTATCCAAAAAAAGCTAAATATCTTTCTAAGGTTGACTCCTGTACTGATATTTATAATAAGCTGACAGACAGAAAAAAATAAAGAAATTAGAAAAAATGCTGAACCATATTCACAACAGCATAAGAGGCACATTCACAGCAGCAAGAATCAAGTTTTCAGAGTTATTAGAAGACAGTATTGCCAGTTATTTGTGGCAAATACACCTATTTATTTAAGAGACTCTCCTGAATATATGGTATAGCAAGTTGGCCAAACATTTCTTATTGTCAAAAGGTTCATACTTTTACTTTGAAGAAAAGATCCTAGAAATAGTTTAATGATATACATCCAACTCACTATTTGAAGTTCTCTTCAGAGGCACCTTAATGTACTAGGCATATAAATCTAGATCCTTAAAGCAATTACAGCTTTAACAACTTCCTAGTTCAAACAAGTGGGGTTCTGAAATCTCATTAGGAAGTTTTGAAAAAAATCCCAGAATATGATGTTATTGATTTAATTCCAAATTTTATTTATTTTTCTGGTAGTGATTGAATTGTTTCGACACTTATCTAAGAAAAATTACCCTGATTTAAACTAGCATAAGAGCAATCAAGAAAGAGACAATATATTTAATAGAAAAAAAAAGTAAACCACGTAAAACTAAGCTCAATTTATTTTCAGCTATCAAGTAGTCCCACCAATTTCCGTGAGACCGTTCATCTGCTTAGATTTAACCAGATGTCTTGTCAGAAGGAGGATATTAGTCACCGTCTCTTTTCTCAAGACAGAAGAAAGAAAATGTGCTGTAATACATAGTCAAATCAGGAATAGGTATTACCTCTGACATGACTTGGCTTTGTTTTTAAGTTAAGTACATTTCAGGTTGACTGTATGCCTCTAATGTTCAGTTTGTCTCAATCATTATACTTGAAAGTACAAATTTAAGACTGTTAGAGAACTGGGAGAACAGTTTTTAATATAATGTTTTTAGAAGATTAGCTATAATTTTCAAGTAAAGATTGCCAGTTGCAACCTCAATAATACTGTTTCCGATGTTATGAATCGAGTCAAAACAGATGTCCTCATGGGAAAAGGTACTCATAACTAGGAGCTCATGCTACAGAGTAAATTGCTAGATTGTTGTAATTGTTGAAGAGCGTCTTCTGTGTCATTTCATTAAATGACAAACATTTTCCAGTGCCTCTTTAACCAAAACTCTCAGATCTTTCTCACACATCTATGGAGTACAATTACCATATCGACAAGAACATGAAGAATAACTGGGTAAGCAATAATGACATCAGGTTAAAGTCTTAAATTACTTTCAAAAATGTTTAGATTTTGGTATATCAGGACCTACATTCTCAGCTAAAAAAGCCATGTTAATTTATTTACTAAGCTAGCTGACTCCTAATGTGAAGCTATAGATAATTTTTTTTAATCTATTAATATTTGTAACATGATAAGCACTAATTTGGTTTGTTATAGTCAACCTTGCAATAAAAATATATATCTACTGAAAGAGGAGTCACATTTGCAACACATGCTGTAGAGAAAGTCAGTCCATGTGCAACATTATATCCATGCAAAGCATTTCTTGTTCCTAGAGACATGCACTAAGGTTGCAACAAAAATCAAAATGCTAAGACAAGGAAAGCAAGGGTATGTTTTTGCTTCTATCAGCAAAAGCTGATGAATTATCAACTATCCTCTGCTACTACATCTCACTATTTCATAAGAAACAGACTCTGGCAGAAAGAAAGATTTAAAGATTTAAACATGATTCCTGACAAGACTATTCGGATCTGTCCCGTTCGCCCTGTGTAACATAACTTGCTACTACAATAGGCAGTTGCAACAGGCATCATACTCTCAGACCTGAAAGAATACTTTCAGCATCACATTCCACTCCATAACAGAGTAGCAGGTATATGGACAGTGGACTCAGCCTAACACGGTCCTTTAAGAACAGCTTAGTACTGCTAAGAGGAAATGGAAGAAAAGATAGTACTATTGGTTTTCTGGATTACAGATACACAATTAAGACTGTAAGGGTAGGAGTTTTCTCTTTAAATTAGACCTTTGTTAACTATAAAGGTAGAGGAAAACTGTTGTTCTCACGTGTCTGGATTTTTCTAATCCTTCAACAGCCTTAAAAATATATATATATATATATATATATATATTTTTTTTTTTACAGCTGGTCTCTCTGATAGAGGCAAAAAAACAAAAGAAAAATTAGTCACAACATTGCATCCACAAGAGCTAAAATTTATTTAGTGAAGACCTTCAAAGGCACAAAGATATTTATTTAGGTACCTAATATTTTAAAATTTCCCTGTGGGGTAAATATCAGACTTTGCCTAGTTCTAAAGATATGTAAATAGCTATTTAATGTTTTTATTATTTTTACTTCAACAACTTCAAATAGTTTTATAACACAAGTCAGAAATCTGAATACATGAAAATGTCATGAGAGTTTTAAAATTGCTTCATCTTATCAAAAACTTGCCGATGGTCAAATAAAATATATCAGATTCCCAGATACTTCATTAGATCAGTCTATCTCATGGGGGAAATTTTTTTTTTTTTAGTAGAACTTTATTTTTGCAACTCATGATCCAATCATTGAAATATCTGGAACCGTATTTAAGCGGTTGGCTTTGCAAGGTTCTTGTAAGGTATATTTTTGCCTGCAACTATTTTTTATGTTTTTGTACTTCGATCATCAGAACCTCAGACCCACAAGGTTGCACAACTGGATCTTCCTTTGGATTGAAAAGTCCTTTAGCCAAAAAGTTAACACCAAGCCTGTTAAACCACTGTATTCACATCACTCTACATGAGAGGTATCAAGATGAATAGTGCAACGTATTTGGTCAGGGCAGCCATGCTTACCTGGAGGCAGCCTATCTACTTAAGCCACACAACGAAGGCAGCTGGCCTCCTTCAGCTCCATCTGCTCCAGAGAGGGCAGGTTCTGGCCACACTTGTACATGCAGGTTTATTTCTGCACAAACAGCAAACCTGGTGTTAAGGCAAACTTCAGCAGTCCCTGAAGTAGTATGGGAATAAACTCCCCAGATTAAAATAAAGCACGTTTAAAAGTTTTACTTAACGCAGGTCACAACAATCAGTATCTTTCAGGTCCTTTCTGGCATTATTGGACTGAAAAAAGGCTGTAGGAGCAACCTCCTTCAGACGCATTTCTGTAACCTTCATTTTATACAGCTGATTTTACTTTATAGAGCTCATATACAGCTAAACTAAACTCTTCTGTTTTTTTCATGTTTAGCAGGGAGGTAGAAAGGCACCATTAAGTGATGATAATCATTACATATGCTTCTCTTTTTAAATATATATAGTTTTATATATATATATATGTGACAAAATGCAATGAACTTCTCTTTAAAATTTACAGCACTAAAACATCAGCACTCTTAGAGTTTAGGTTTTTTTGGTTTTGTTTTACCATTACATAATTTTACATAATGATTTATAAAACACAAACTAAGGCACAGTCTTTGCCTGGCTGAGTTTACATTATCATACAGAAACGAATATGCTTAGGAACAGTTTAGTCATAAGAAGATGTCACGCTTTTCATGCTCTCCTGTTTGTTTCCCCACAATAAACAAATGCTATTTCTATCACTTGAAAATGTGCAATCTTCATTTTCACATCTTTATACTTGCTCTCTTTCCTATCATTTCTTTCCCTCTGCACTAAATCCACAAACCCTAAAACTCTCTTCCTTCTGCTTTGGAATCCATAATGTTGAATTCTGCCAAGCTGAATATCAATGGTGTTGATTTACTCTGATTCATTTTCCTGACTGCTGACACTAAATCTAAAGTTGGCACTTCAGAATTTAGTTACAGAGGACTCTGGCAAGGAATCCTAAATCAGAAATCAGAGTGCTGCATTTCGAGTGCGGGGTGTCATTAAAGATGATGCCTTTTCTCCCTCTTCAAATCCTTGAGAAAACATTGAAAATAAGGGAGGAAGAGAGGTGAACTCAGGGAAATATAGTTTTGAATCCTTTCATCTATAAGAGGTACAGCAGGAAAAAATTCACTACAACCACATTAATAAGATCAATTGTTCTACGTCAAGTTGTTCTTCTCTTTTTCACCCGCTGACCCTTGTTTGAGGAGAAGCTGTCAGCCCCGGCTCTAGCTGAGCTCGTACGGCCACGGCATGGAGAAGTTCAGACAAACAAGCCAACACAAACAACCCTTCTGAACATTCCTTTCTAACAAAAGCCATTCCTTCCCCTTTTCTCCCACGCTACCTTGAATGAATAAACCTGACTTGAAGAGAAAACCAGCAAACCTCAACAATAATGCTTACGATGGAACAGGAGATAAAACAGTGTTTCTTCAGTACAGAAACCGTGCCCAGCTCTCCTGGTTCCTCTTTTACATGACCTCTCAGAAACTATTTAGTGGGAGAAGAATCACATGGGATTAGCCCAGTCCAGGCAGCCCCGACAACCTGTCACTGCTCCCAGACCCCTGAAACATCCCTCCAGGGTAAGGGCTTACAGGCGAGCGTTACAGAAGCAAGTCGCCAGCCCTGCCAAAGGGAATGTTTCTGGGGCTGGGGTGAGGAATGCAGGCCGTGGAGGTAAGGCCACCACGACAGGTTTTTACCTGGGCTGTGGCCGCCAGCTCCTCGTGCATGGCTCAGCCAGGCCATGCCAGCGGGGTGTGAAAGGCTCTGCCCGCCAGGCCAGGCTGCCCCCACCACAGGCCACCAGAGCAGGACGAGGGTGGGCCAGGCCACTGAGCCCACAGGTCAGGCCCAGCTCCACCGCCACCCCCTCCTGTGGCACCTTCCTCACTCCACCCAGACTCGGACCTGTTGTAAGGCAGCTGTTACTCTCAGCTGTCACTCCTCGCTGCCCTGAGGAGAACCACGTCTGCTGGCTGGTGGTGCTGAGGTCTGGCCACACCTCACTTGCCGGAAACCAGCACCAGTGGCTTAAACCAGCCAGCTTTATTTCGGTGTAGCACAGTGCTAAAGCCACAGTGGAGGGGCGGTAACTTGCTTAAATCATGCTAAGTCATTCACTTCTGATAGCATCTACTCTAAAGGCAAGTGAACAGTTTAAACACTGTTTTTAATTGGAACCTAAATAAATATTTACAGAAGCATAATTTCATCTACTGCATGTTTTACTTGGTCTGGGGTACAATTCCATATTTATCCAGATACCTCTGATTACTAGAACTAAGTGAGATAAGCAAGATAAGGGCAAGAAGTGCTATTGTCATAATTTGCTGCTTCAAAGCAAATTTAAAAGATTTTTTTGAAATCTGTGTGTTCTGATCAAGCTATTTTTCCATTTCATTTCCCTGAAATCATACTGCAGACCTCTGTCACGATGACAAATGCCTTTCAGATATTAAGCTAAGTATCACAATGGCTATGTACTGGCAAATGTCTGCTTGTATAACCGGCTTCGCATATGCAAATGTGTGCACTCAATAAAGAGCTCCTATTTCTGGAAATTGGGCCATTATGTTTTGTTTTGTCTTTTTGCAACATGGTAAGTAATCAAGTCTGCAAGTGCTTTCTTTCTCATGTGGACTGCAATTACCCAGTCTTCATCTATAATTTTTTTGCATTCTCATTCCCCATTTCAAATTCTCCAGGCTCTGATTTAGTAGACTGTGTCCCAAGGGTAAATTCCCTCAGCACTGTGGTTCCTTTAACTAAGACACCTGCACTCAATGAGCTGAGGCAGCTGCAGTAATAGTAAATGTAAAACACACCAGTAGAGTAGTGAGATGTTCAAAAAAAAGGATAAGGCCAGAATCACATTTTTAACACCACCTTTAATAACTGCCTCTTAGCAAAAAGAAATATATAGCAAATTCAATTAGTAAAAATTTAGAACCATGATCAAGTTTTAGGACTTGTTTAGTTTTTAAAGCAAATAAGTTAGACTTGATACTTCTGCACTACAGCAGCTTACCTAGTTTTAACTGTGATTTCCCTGCTCCTAGAGTATCATTAACCTACATTCTCCAACAAAAATGGATTGGGGTATGATTGCAATAGTATAGAAGACAACTGCCATTTATAAAAGTCAAGTGCAAACATACATTAAATGCATTTTGTGTATATTAACCCCAAAACAAATGCAGAAGTACACTTAAGGAGAGGTTAAATCTGCTACAAACTGTCAGAAGGAAGAAAACTAAACACAGTTGACATTCATTCTTCATCTCAGCCCTAAGGCTGTGGATATGATAACACATCCAATATGCAACATTACATCAAGTTCTCAGCACCTTGTAAAATTCAGGCAAAACAGACTGCTTTCAGTGTTAACTGAAGAAAGATTTAATTTTCTCATTATTTGTAATATCTCTTCAGAATAAGACTTCCTATCCAATCTTGTATTTTTTACATTATTAATCCATTTATTTTGTGATGGCATCAAGCAATAAGCAGATAAGACTTTCCTATTTTAAGATTTGATTTTTTTAGTGAACATCCATGAATTAGGCCTTGTACACTCATTTTGGGGTAAAAAACTAGCAGCCTCATTTATAGACATGTACTGTATGACTCGGAGTGGTAGCAAAGCTTCAACACACAGAAAGTCCATAGCAAAGATGGAAACAGAACAATTCCATTAACTGCCAACATTTACTATAACAGCTAGAACCTCCTTTACCTCTGCTTACATTTTCCTCTTTAAGCGTAATGTTATGAATAATTAGGCAAACACCAAGTTTACAGATAACATTGTTACTATAATTCTTTTATCTAACAACTGGCAATTGTTTTCCTAGAGGCTTCTTCCTTCAATATTCTTTTGGCTTCTAATCTCTTAACAATGACTCATCTGGTAGATTCTGTTAAACTCATCTATCATTTAATTTACTCACACAAAGCTTATCTAAGGAACACTAGCTGCCCCTAGCTGCATGGAATAGCAGCACAATATTAAATCAATTGCACATAATCAATCACATACAAAAATTCCAGTACTGCATAAAATATAAAACAATACAAGATAATATTTTTACAACAGAACTTTCTAAGCAGAATTTCATAAAGCATATTTATTTTTAACCAACAGACTGTAATAAAGCTTTAGAGCACTTGAGAACTATCATGAAAAACACAGTCTATTATTTCAGTTTATGAGAAAAACTACTGTGGCATGTCTTATTTTATTATTTTGTTTAGGGCATATTGCTATGGTAGAGTAGACATCCTTTGTTATGCACACTCATGAGAGACTGCATTTTCAAATTTTCACCTGGTTCTCCTCCTAATTAGTATAAGATCATTCCTACAACTATAGGCAAAATTCATGTTTGTGATAAATATGATTCAAAACTGAAATGGACATCTAGTAGGGAGCCTGGGCCTTCACCTTTCAAGCGTGCCTATAAGTACAGCATGCATGCCAAAGAGTTTGTGTGTATAAACTTAACAAAATTTTAAAAACCTCTTTAAAAAAAATTGTAAGCTGCTCTTTTTGCTTGTCCCTCCCTCTTACATCGCAAGGTTAGTTCATGCTATTTTTAAACAACACAAGCATAGAAATATGGGCTTTTTCTCTTCTAAATCATTCATCCAGTAAGCAAAGCAGTTTGACTTTTATTAATGAATACAAGAAACATCAAATAAGACTCAGGCAGAGAGTCAAAAACGACAACTTAAAAATGAGATGCAAGAAAGTAGATTCTAAAAAGTAACATACACAAATCTTTGACACATTTTTATACTCAGCACTAATCATTTATTCTCTTCTCATTCATACACACAGTTACCAAGATGACCTTGATCTGCACTGACAATACCCTTAATATGCAAGAGTTACTAGGCCTCATTCCTGCACTTAAGAGGGTAAAAGAAAGGAACACATGAGAAGTGACAAGTTAAAAAAAAAAAAAGCATAAAGCTTTTAAGTGCTGCTTAAAACATATCAAGTCAATGGAGGAGAAATTGGTTTTCACCTACAGGAAGATAGCAGTCAGTAAGATGAAAATGCAACACGTGAGGCATAAGGTAGCACTGCCACTACTGACTTAAGGATAAACAGAATGGAAAAGAAAGGATGAAAAGAGCTTTTATTTGATCATTTGCTTTTTCTGATTCGTGAAAGTCTGAGTGTACTCAACACAACATGAAATGCACCTTTACAATAATTTAAAATTTTTAATTTACACTTACAATTTATAGTGATTTATACTAAAACTTTAAGTCTGAGAGCAATATTTTTACTGCATTAAGGCACATAAATCAAAAGTTTACATCAGTTATTGAAAAACAAGTTAGGGCAGCCCAAAGTCCTTTATATAAGAGTTATGCACAGGTAGGGATTGGTAGCTTTCTACATACCAACTCTGGGAGCACTTCTGCAACTCACCCATTGTGGAAATTTATGGCAATCAAGGAGGATAGAAGACTAGGCATTTCTCAAAGTTACTTCTAGGTGCCTCTGTATCTCAGTTAGGTCCCTAAACAGGTCTCAGGAAGAATAAAGAAACTCTTCACAGGGCATATTGAAAGGAAAAAAAAAAGTCTATGAATAATTTAGTCAGCAACTATTTGTTGTTGCTTCTCCCCTGATATCTCTTATGAACAAGAATTTCATTAAGTATTTCTGAAAATTTCATCCTCCTGACATTAGTTTTGGGCAGTAGTTCACTTGAATTCTTACTTGTTAGTTATACCTGGTTCATTAATTGCTGAATTGCAGGTACCTACACCACAGGATTTCCCGAAAGAACATTTGCTCTCATTCATATTTGGGTACTTAACTTTTCTACGAGTCTTCTGAAAGTAGCTGGGTATCTTTAATATCTACAGAAAATATAATATTTCAAATTAAAATATTTAGGAAAAATAAGAAGTAAGCTTAGTCACTTTTATTAGAAAATGACAGCAGTTGGTTTGGGATCTCATGGGCTCTCTGAGCTAAAATATGGGCTGGATCCAGAAAGAGAGAGAAGTTATAGTACAGAGATATTGTGTCACTACTAGGCAGAGAATCTAGGGGAACATAAATATTCTCAGAAACAGGACTGACATCACACCACTTCTGACCACACAGGTGTCAAATCCTCACAGAAGGATGCAATGGGTTGTCAGACATGGAGGTCAAATATATCTAACATAGTGAGTCACCTCATTCTTGAAAAAGAGACAGCTGGAACCACAGTTCATCACCTAGGTGGGGTTCACAGAAAAACAACTGTAGTACAGGCATGCAATCACAGACTTTCCTCAAGTGTTGAGGAAGTAGATGGCATGTGCATCTTCATCCACTGTCTACCAGATACGCCAATATTTTACCTTACGGAAATAAACTTTTTCTGTCAGCCTGAGCTGATACAGTCACTTCACAACATCAAAATGGCAGCTGTCCTCCTAAAGGACATGACACCCCAATGCATAGCTGTGCCTATTAGATTGCCGGATTTTACCCTACCATTTGGTCCTGTTCGTTGCGACTATCCCACTTGGGATCCCACTGGCAACCTTGTTTCTCTTATTACAATTGCTTATGAAATGGCTCAGACAGTTCCCGACAGCTACCAGGAACTACTGAACCACAGTTCCTCTGTAGGAAGAATGTAAAACATGCTGTTGATCAGATGAAAAACTGGATCTGTCCCTCTTCTCCCTAGCTTTGTAATTGTTCCTTTGTCAAGAAAATTAAATATATTCCTAACTGCTGGCCTTATTCTTTTCCTTTAAACTGCTTGGCCTATGCCCAGCCCAAAGCTGGAGGAATGATAGAGAGGTAATTTTACTGTGCTTCGCTAAAACATGCTGTTCCCTGGCAGGAGTTTTTTTTTGGTTCCTAGAAAGCAGGATCAGGGACAGATGAATTTGAAATGGGCAAGAAAGCATGCAGAGGATATAGCTCCTGGTAGACTGAAGGCAGCAGCAGTAATCTTTCTGAGCTTTCAAACCCTGGTGTCTAAAAGGAGCAGCTAGAGTGGGATTCAGTGGCTGATTTCAGCAAAACCCAGGAGAGGAAAGAATCCAGCCCCAAGTCTGATTATGAAGGGAGCACAGAAACACTGATCCCAGAGCATTCAAGACTGGAGAAGGATAAAAAGACCATCTTAAATTCAGCTCAGAGGTCCAGGAGATGGTCACTGGAAAAAAAAAAAAAAAAAAAGCAGAAAATACAGCAGAACAGAGCAGGCAGATGGTGACAGAGCTAGTCTCGGGTTAAAACACACCACATCCCATTTGTTCAGACCTTGAGCACTTCCATCTATGAGTCAAAGTTCTTAGTCCTTGCACAAACTTACCCTGACAAATATTAAAACTGCCTTTAATATTATCTTTTTTCCCCCACTTTCAAAGTTTCAGAAAAATTCCTTCCTCATACAGTTCCACACAGTGGTAGGTAAAACAGATGCCTGCTCTGTAATAAGCATGTAGAAGGCAATGCTTTACCTCTGGGCATCATTCAAAGTTGAAAAAATTCACAAGTTTTAGTTAAAACTTTTTACACAAAGAGAGATGTGCTTAAAGGAGTACGTTCTTTGTGTAGCAGAGTATTCATCTCATTTTTATCTTCACCAATAAAAATGAAATAATAAGAAAATAAAATTTGATGATCTTCAGATAATAATGTTCCTGCTAGGACAGCCAGAACCTAACATCCTTCAGTTTTAAATAGCTACTTTTTTTCTATAAAATCATCTGTTATTTCTGAACCAAACATTTTTTTCTTGTGTCTTCTACTTTTTTTCTTAGAGAGAGAAATGTGGATTTACATTAAAAAAAAAACCACACCTTAGAAGACTTATTCGGAGACTTTCTGAAGTATAAAAATCCAGTGAGACCTCACAACTACCTAATGATATATTACACAGAGGGTCACCGAGTTAAGCGTCTGTATGTACGTAGCAAGCATCACACAAGGACAATCGAGGTAAGAGAATGCCCCTATTCTACATCTTGTATTTATCCCTAGAAGAAATGTTAGCTAGTGATGTTTCAGACTGTTTTTTCAGATTCTCCTCTCTGTGGCATGAAAATGTTCACTTTCGGGAAGAAGCCATGCAGTTTAGTGTAGCACTTTTTATTTATACAGGGTTCTGAAATGAGATCAGATCCTTTGATACGGAGCTGCCTAAGGAGTTTGCTGTCTGCCTCTCTGCCTCTAGCTCAAGTCTTGCTGCAAAACAGGAATGTTACTAGAGATTTCCAAGAGAAAAAAAAAAAAAAAAAGATTCCACTACAAGCAGTTTGGTTCGTTTCAGAGCCAAACCTAGCATATGGGTAAAAAAGACAAATGATGTTCTGAATATAACCTTGATTCCATTCTCCCCTACAGATAACCTGTCTTGTAAATCATTTCCTATGATTTGGCAAAGGTGGAAAGTCAGCATTGAGACAGGTAAATACTGGTAAAAAATGAATCATTAGGCTAGATATTGGTCAAAGTCAAAAAAGTACATCTCAAAGACGTATCTTTTCTTACAAACTGAGAAATATTTCAAATCACTTCTGAGTCTGAGTGTAAAAAAAAAAAATCTTTAGAGAGGGTTAATCAGTTTTGTTCACATTTCTGAACACAACAGAAAGTCTCCCAGGCTTCTGAAGCCAACAGAAAGCCTCCCGCAACCTAACTTTGAGATTGCTGCACAGGAAAGAGTTGTTAGCTGGTATTTGTCCTCTTTACAGTTGACTGAATGGATTATTAATCGGTGAAAAACAGAGCATAGGGAAATAGCATCAATATCACTGTGTATGCTGCAACCAAGTATAACGAAGGGGCTTTGAAGCTGAGCAAATCCTCTTGAAAACACTTGGCTGAGTTCTGTCTTGAGAACAAAACCCTAACTGAACTCAGGTTTGTTTAGGTTAGGATTTGCACATAGCCTTTACTATTAAGAGTTTATAATTCACTCACAAAAACACACATTTACAATAATGTGATAAGGGCCACTACCATTAAATATTTTTCATTTAAATTTGTTTAGTTGCCTAAAACTGTGATAATAAAGGGTCTTGGTTTTGTCTTTTACTGCCTGCAACCGAGGGGATATGAAAAGAGTTTGCCAGACTAAGCACTTCACCCTGACTGTAACTGGGAGTAATACAAAAGGGAATAGGATTTTCTACTTATTTTTTTCAGACATAACAGATAATGACTGTTAGGGCTACTTTACTGAGCAGCTCTCCATAGCAGTAACAGAATGGAGAAAGACTGGAAAGAGTTGTAGAAACAAACCAGGACAGAGGCCTGCATTGCTGAAGGAGAAAGACATAAGAAACAATAAAATCTAGTCTAGCTTCAGTGCACTTCAGAGAGGAGACACTGCCTAGAGAGGGTCTGAAACTAATCACAAAGGATCAAATGACTGGGCAGCGCAGAAAATTAACATGCCATTTCAATGGAAAGATTTCAAGGCTAAGAAATATACTCTGTTCTATATGAGGACAGAACAGAAATCTTTCAAAATTTTTCACATAAAGCCAAGAAGAGACCTAGCCAAGAAGAGCAGGCAGTGTTAGGTCACTCATTTGGATCCAGGTTTCCCATATCCTAAAGCCTTTCTCTCCCTGACTTGGAACAGGAATATAGATCAGTCACCTACATGCCTGATGAACACCAACACTGCTGAGCCCTTTGTGGTAAAAAAGGCCCCACCAGAAATCCCTGGGCATTTGCTGTTTTGAATTCACTTTCTGATAGCTTTCACAATGCCATGGTCATGCCATCTCTCTGATACTTTTAGTTTAACTTTCTGTTACCAAAGAAAGAATATGACATCATTGACAGAGCCCAGTACAGTTTCTGCTTTTTGGACTCATCATGAAAAAAGAAAATCAGCTGGTAACTTCAAAATATGCAAGTTCTACTTCTTTCTTAAAGCTGTAAAGAAAAGAGACCTTAACACAACATACTGACCCCACACGCACACACTTCTGCACTGTTATCTCTGAGTACGAAAGGTGTGACACAAGCTAACCCTTTTCTGCCATTTCCTAACCAAGAGTTATATAGGCTACTACAGTTAAAAATATCCAGAATCAAAGACACAAAGGTGTTTTGAACTTCCTTGCATACAGATTTCCTCAGAACCTCTCTTAGGTTTAACTGGACAATTTGTTATACTTTGGTATTACAGACTGCCTGAAAATAATAAAAATAAGGAGAAGCTTACTTAAGTGTGAAATACATCAAACATGGTTTAAAAATCACATTCTGCATAAATTTCCTTTTTGAAAATAAGAGCTGGTTTTCCCTCTCTCTGCTATTCACACCTGTGAATATTATTCACATCCTAAAAAGGATGAAAAATATATCATTAATAGTGGCCTGTCCTCTATCACTGCAGAAGCCATTGCAGGGAGCCATTTTCAACCGCAGTAAAATCTGGTTGGCTTTAACAGAGACGGATATGGCCAATGTCAATGGACGTTTACCAGGATAAATCTGGTACAGCTTCTTTATTCTGCAAACTGTATTTCAATACAAGGATTGAAATGCAGCTGGATGGAGCCAGAGTTAGTTTATTGCCTAAAAAATATGTCCAAGTAGACAAATATTTTAGTTAATTGACTAAAATTAATTGAGAAATAAATTAGTCATGCTACATTTGCAGTCAACCTGCATGCATAAAACATTGGGAATATTTTGAGTAATCAAAACAACCCTGTATGCTTAACAGCTCACTTTTTTCAATTAAAAGAATCTACCTTGAAAAGGGAGGAGAGCAAGAAAATATCGTTCTTGTGTACAGTAGTATGTAGTGCTCTAAGTCCACCATTTTTTTTTAATTTTGCATACCCCCACAAAAAAACTCTTGAAATATCTGCATTAGTTCTTTCTTTCATATGTCTATTCCTAAAGCAGACAAAACAAAGACTTTTTTTTTTTAAAGAATCCTGTGACTTCACATTAAAAATTGACCAATTTTATAAACTGGTCCTAACACTTGAGCTCATCTACCATAGCCAGGTGAAAGAAAAAATGTTTTCACTTCAGAATTATCTTTTACTATATGAACAACTTGAGAATTTCAGAACATTTCTAGCAGTGACCACATGAACAGTTCAATTATAAGCCTGATTATGGATAACATGCACACATGAGACACCCATCTAGTGAGAAGGCTCAAGTTTAATGTTACCTGTATTAGTTTGCATTTTAATCAATTTTAATCTTATTTTCACTAAATAGAAGCCACTTATCTCTTTGGATGCTCCCTCTCCCTTTCTGAAGTTTATATTACCATGGCCTTAAGGCATCAGCGTTCAGCTGAGCTGGATAAAGACCACTCAGGTAAGCCTTTGCGTGCTGTAATTGCACCTCTCACTGCAATGTAGACACAGCTACAAAATAAGCAAGAAAGAAAATGCTCCCTACACAACTTGCTTTTAGTTTTGTTTCTCTCTCACACAAAGTTTGCACATAATGTAATTTTATATCAGCTGCAGGCGATCCTGCGTATCCAACAATTAATTTGAACAATCATCCAGTCAGCCTTATATACAGCTTCTGCAGACCTCAGTCCCCTTCCCAATATGAGAGAGGCATGTACTTTCACTACAAGAGCTGGCCCAAAGCACACTATGACATTTATCCAGCCGTACAATATTTAGTCAGCCAATGAACATGCATGGCAGCATATGGATTTCTTGAGTAGTGTTCAGCCTGAGAACTCACCTTTAGAATTTATTAATACTAATACCAAGGGGCAGGGGGATTCACCTGTTGACATTGTCTCTGCCCACAACAAACTTTAAAACCATTGCCATGAACTTTTGGATAGAAATCTTTGCATATAAATACAGTAGCACAAGTTATGAGTGTAGGAATCTGTGTTTGAGGGGAAACATGTAGTTTTCCCATTGGTCATAAGCACAACTCTATCCACTGTATTCCATGCTTTTGAGGCTCTTGTAAAACCAAACAAGGTGTATTTTTCATTACTGTATATATCTATGCCAGTAAACACTTCTAAAAACACATTTTATGCCTCATACAAGTGCAAAGTTTTACAAATAGATCTCTACCAGCTTGCTTTCTTCCCAGAAGAGGATTTTACAACTGACAATTAACCTGCTTGACAGAAGGAATTTTCTGTAGTGAGCAGCAAAAATTTATTCTTACAAGGCTTTGATCACCATTCTTGGTAATAAAAACAAAAATTAAAATCTTCTGATTGCCACTCCTCCATTTTCAGACTGACTGAGAAAGGATCATTCTAGTCAACAAGTGAACAAGCAATTGGCAGCAGGCTTCGACACTTAATTAACCTAGCAGTTCTGCCAAAGCAGCAACGGGATGTCTCCTTCCGCTCACTCTACCCTTTGCTCTAGCCACGGCAAAACAAGCTGCATAAAGTTACCTGAGATTGCTCTCAGTAATTCATTAACTTTTTGTGCACCTCAGATTCATTTACCATGGAAACATTGACAATGCAACTAAACTTCATGAACTGAAGAAAAGGGACAATGATCTAGTTCCAAAGCAAGTGAGTGCCAGAATTTGAAATTGCTCCAAGACCTATTTTAATGAGGCTCTCCTTACCTGTAACACACACTCAACGTAATTTAATTGCCTATTTTTTTTCTTTTACTGAGCAAACTGTCATTCTCTGTATTCCCTGTTTTCCAGAATCAATAAAGATGATTTTCCATCTGCTGCAGTGGTTATCTGAGACATGGGAGGTGAGTGCGTATAAACATCTGCCTGACTGAAGCAGAAGGAATTCCTCTCTAGCAGCACAAGAGTGAAAAATGCATAGCCAGACACAAATCCCAAAAGCCTATACTTTTGCAGGCTCCTGGCACTAAACTCAGTCACCTGCAATCTCTATAGCACCAGCCTTGTTCTTGCAATTCTTTACATAGCCAATTACCGGTAATAAGTACTACTGGGGAAACACATTTTCAAGAATATTTTAAATTACAACACCAAAAGCTAATCCTTTCCAGAAATTAACAACAGTAGCACAGTTTTAAGGAGAAATTATCCAATAGAGTTAAAGAAGAAAGCAGCACAGTTCATTTTCTTAGTTTTTCTTATGCACATTTTCTCTTTGATGAATCCTTGGTTAAAATCAATATAGTGTGTAAAGAAAGACAAATGCATCAACAGCAGTGATTATGGGGCATGCCGTTCTGACTAACGTGTTATTAACCACAGATTTATTAGTCTGATTTGGGAGTCTACCTCCCTCCCTCAGAGTGAAGAGTTTTAATCACCAGTTCAGGGCTGCCTGTTTCTTGTTTTTCTTTTTGATGCAACGCTGCCCCCATCTGGAAGTACATCCTGGAATCTACTGTTTAAAGCACTTCTGTTCTGAGGCATTTTAATTTTATTCATGAAGCTAATAAAATATATCTTCCAGTATAACATACTTTGCAACATGCTTAATGGCTCTCAATTTTAATTCAAAATTTGTGGAAAACTGCTTAAACCCAGAAGTCTGAAAATCAAAATTATTCTTACTGTATACACATATGCTGCTTAAGTGTAAAGTAAATGTTCTTTGGAGTGTTATTGACATGAGATGCTAATTATTTTTAATTCCAAATTTTACTAAAAACAATACAAAAGAGTTTCAACAAAACTATTCTATGAGAAGATTACTCAGGAATAAGTAATCAAGAACACAGAAGTAACTATATTTGATAAAAATAACTTAGATGCATAATCAATACAAAAACACCTCATATCTTTTCTGACGATTTTTTATGATATGTATTACCACAATACGCTAAATGTAATGAATACATCAATCGAAAAATCCTGGTCTACAGAGTCAAGCATTATTCTCATGTACAGGCAAAAATGAAA
Organism: Apteryx mantelli; assembly: GCF_036417845.1. NCBI lineage: Eukaryota > Metazoa > Chordata > Aves > Apterygiformes > Apterygidae > Apteryx > Apteryx mantelli. The sequence goes on along the minus strand of NC_089982.1, from coordinate 44,900,672 downwards.
TTAAATCCTTTTTTAGCTTTAAGTGAATGAACAGAACTTAAAATGAAAAGCTGGCACGAAGGTTTCCTAAACATTCTGGCAAACACGAATTTATCAATTAATAACATCCTTCAATATATGAACCATAGTGTTGCTTTTCCAAATAGCATACAACTTATATGCCGATCCCTATTTCTGAAGTCCTTTTCCTTGCCTCATATTAATGGCCACATGTTCTCAACAGAGCCACAATGAATATCTGCAGAACTTCCTAGGTCTCCAGACTGAAATCACATTGAAGGATTGTTATGTTATTTCTCAGTTTTATCAGCCAGCAGATGAGGTTTCAGAGGAACGTAGAAAAAGGAGAACAATTCCAATTCAGCTTTCACCAACTAACATTAACTTGAGCTCTTCAGCATCCACATGAGACTGCATTACAGAAAACCCATTGCCCTGACTTTTCGCAGCCCAACAGGAAAAAAACATTTTGTGTTCCAGTTTAAACTGCATTCATGAGAATGACCATTCAATGATAAGAGACCTGACCACGTAAAGCATTATCTGTTATTCTAATTTTCCTCTTACTGAATCTGGAGATACAAACTTTCCCTCAGCAAAGCTGTATTAAACGCATTATGGCACAGAGGGAGGGCTGTCATGGAGCTGACTGTACTTCTGTTTCAGAGGAAGACAGATGCTGCCCCACTACATTAACCGGCAAACCATGGGTTACTGTTAAGCCACTTGGGCACAAACCTCATACGTTGCCCGAGCAATGCAAAGCGCAGATCATGCACTGAACAATCCCACTGGCTTCTGCGGGAAGCACAAACATTTAGCTGTATGCGTACAAACAGCAGACACTGTCCGACTGAGGTCTGTGGCCTTCCTGTGGCTATAGTCTTCAACGCGGCACAATCCCTGCATGCAGACAGGTGCAGGGCGGTAAGGACTCACCAATGCATTGGTCAGATGAACGGATATGACCACATGCACTTTGCACATTCAAGGACTGGATTATTGTTGCGGGGGATTTTACCACATGAATGGCAGTACAGAAAAGGAGGAAATAAGAAGTACAAAACTATAGCTGGCTCTTGTAAAGCATATGTGGAGTTCTGTTCTTGCCCAAACACTTAAATGAAAGATCTAAACTTTAAGATCTCATTACTAACACAGTCAAGACTACCCAAAAATATTACAGATGTTAGCAAAGTGTTCCTTTACATTGATACCACAGGTAACTTAAGCAGATTTTGAGGCCATTCTTCATATATCTTTTTCCAAAATGTGAAAAACATGCAGTATATGCCTTTGGATACTATAAACTAACAATAAAAGCTCAGCTTCACAACAGCCAATCCAAGCTTGTAAAAATGCCCAAGGATAAATGAACCACTTCTGTGTATAAAACAAGACAGCAAAATACTAAGCCCTGAACCCTGAATATTTTATACTGTGACTAAACTATTGTTAGAATATATTTTATTTGGGTTTCTTGAAAACCTAGCTTTTCATTGCAGCGTAAGTGCATTTATTGTTATATTCTAAAATCTACATAAAGTTTATGGCTTTTTTACTAATACTATGATAAATATTTGGTACAGCATTATAAAATAGCAAGCAAATGATAATTTTACCTTCTGCTCTATGCTGCTATAATTACTTCCCCTAGGAATACAAGCTAGCCTTTTGTCACTTTGATAGTACAGTTATTCTCAAGCGAAGCAGTAGAACAGCTAAAGGAGATGGATGCGTATGTAAAGAGCTTTTAATCACAGACATGAACATACCTAAAGCCACAGTGTAATTCTTCAGAATAATGTGTCTGTAGCTCCAGACCTGAAATATATTTTTAAATTCTCTAAACTACTGACAGAAGGAAAGTCTGAGGAGTTCTCTTCTATTTTAGACAAAATATATATATATACACACACACACACACACACACACACACACACACACACACACACACACAAACATCAAACTAGAATTGCAAGCAAAAAAACAACACAAAAACAGCAACAAAACCATGAAAAGCAATCAGCCATGATATACAGGATATATCTATCCCTTACCATTATCACTGTGGGATTGATTTCCTTTTCATCCCTAACATAATTTTCAAAATTTCTGTACAATATGGATACAATCTAACAGAATCAATATCTTTTTCTCTTCTTGCCCTGATAGCTCTAATTTCTATAATTCTTTCTTTCCCCAATCCTATAAAATTTATTGTGCTTTGGCCATAAATAGGTATTTCTACTTCTTAACTCTGCTTTTGGAAGGGGGCAGTGGGTGTGCACTGTAGGAAGATTAGATATTACTCGATGGAGGTCTGGTACCATATAATTCCACTTTGTTAACGAAGTAATTACTTCCATCTTAAAACCATCCCCGCTTCAAGACAGTAGAGATCACAAGAAAAATAATAGTGCAGCACTGCAGGCAAAAAAGCTAAACCTACCAAAACAAATCCATTTTACATAGATCTAGTGTAAATTTTCATAATTTAATCTCAATCCTTAATCATAGGGTCATTTTCTAAACAAAAAGTAAAGACTAAGTGTAGCACATATGTAGCATCGTTATACAGCATTTGGGAAGACAAAAAATTCATTTGCAGGAAGGTTATAACTTATAAAAAGGTATTTCTACAAGTAAGCTATATTTTTTCTCTGTAAGAAAGATCTGCCTTCCTGTTATTTGAATGCTCTATTTTATAGAGATTTTTTTGTATGTAACCACGGATTCTAGATTACATGAAGAATAAAGGCTCAAAAATCAAATTTAATGAATAAATAGGCCGGTTAAATATCATACTGTATGATTTCAGAAACAGTATGTATTCATCTAATTAGGAACTCTGATATTACACATCCACAAGGCCGAGATTTGGCATTTCCTGGCTTCTGAACGCTTAACTGAGCAATCTTAACATTGTTTTACGGACAGTCTCGCTGTTGACCTATTAATGAGCAGAGAACTGTTAGTTTAAGTAGTATTCACAGAAAACTTGGCTCATTATGTACTTCTGGACACCTTAATAACAATTACTACTTCAGGAGGGTCTAGGAGATAAGAGATCAATTTTTGTTTAAAGTCCCTAGTTATACTCCCAGTGACCTCTTTGGGGCTAGCATTTCATCTTTAATATGACAAATGTTAACAATTGTTAGTAAATCAAAAATAGAGTACTCTGAAATAGAAATTGAGTACTATAATTAAATCAAATAATCTCCACAACCCCCCAAAATACTAGGACTTGAACACTGATTTTTTTATAACCTTTTTGGGGGAGGCCTGAGGGGAATAGCCTTTGGCATTCTGGTTGCTACTGTAGCTCAGCTTCACAGAAGACAAGCACTTGTAGTTAATTGCCACCCTCAGTCATATTTGCATATCACTTTTCCTAAAACACATGCTTTCAAACATTTTTTAGAAGATGAAATTCAGCTTTTATTTTCAGCTTGAACTGAATACTATCAACTGTAATGCGTGCTCCTAATATATATACTTTTTTGACAATGACCTGAACATTCCTGATTTCACAGGTCATTGAATTGGAAGTGTGATGAAAGGATCTGACGGGACCATTGCTAATGAAAATAATAAGTTATCAGTTGATATGAATCAGCAGGTAAGGACATACTCTGCTATCTGTCACCTCCGTTGTCCCAAAGGGAGCGAATCATCACCTTGCATTCTTTTTCCCTGGTAATAGGCGTTCTGCTACGTCCATGGCTGCACAATAAAATCACGCATCCAGAGGTTCAACTACATTTAGAGACAGTCTTTGAGATTTCTACCCTCTAAAATGATCTTCTAGTACTCCTCCTCCATTGACCGGAGGCACATTCCATTGACATTATTTCACAGGACTTCTCGTGGAAAACATTGTCTGTTCAGAACAACAAAATTTGTCTACAATCTTTTAATTTCACTTTTTTTCAACAGCCAAAACCACAGTAACACATGCTTAAGCAAGAGAACACGAATTTTACCTTTCAACATGTGAAAACATACTAAGTAATTTACCAACAGATCCTAAGGATGCTTCCTCTGTAAAATTAATCATAACTCAGAATTTGTGGGAAAATTTCAGTTTTCCTGCTCTGCCATCCCAATAAAATGGCAAATTCCACATTTCCTTTTAATAACTAAGGTTTATTTAAAAAAAAATCCAGAAATGATAATGGCAGAGATATGAAAGGGTTCATAGGCTAAATATCTCTGTAGATCTTTAATATGCCTTGATGTAGCTTCATTTCAAATAAAAATTTTATAATGAGATGTTCTTCATAATCTAAAAGTTTGGCACAGAAGGTGCCAATAGAAAGTTAAACTTCTGCTAAGCTACATGAATCTGCATTTGCAGGATTCTGCATTTACATATACTAGAACCACACAAAAAGCATTTGATGAGCCCAATTCAGAACTGCACTATTACTTCATCTTGCCAGCGGATCAAGGAAACAATAGTGGTACAAAATTTTAGATCCTTTGACTTCTCATGTGTCAGGACAAATGTGATTCAGAGGTGGAGACTTTAAAATGTTTGGACTGAACAGCTGAAAGCATATTGCAGGCTAGACAGCTTTAAACTTCTCTCCTGGAAATTAGCTTGACATTTGTTCTTAACAACTCACATGTGCCAAATTAATTGGAGGCCAAAGCAGCCTTCTGGTCCTGTCCATGGACATGCCGTGATAATTAACAATAATGAAGAGAGGACTAACCACAAGGAGGAAAGTGTTTCCACATCTCTCTCAATCATTTGCTTATATCTTTCTTCTTTATAAAAGCAAATACATTCAGCTGATTTAGAATTAGAGGATGCAGCAAGAAGTATGGCATTTCAAAAACCAGAGAAAAAGTATGGAAGAAGAGTTTTGCTATTTGACACCTTACATTTTAAAAGCATTTCAATCCTTGAAATACAAGAGAAAATACAGATGAAAAAAGGATATAGCCAATTAACACTGCAACATTAGATACTGGCCTACAACCAATATCCTGCGGCACTTTAGGTGGAGGTAATCAAGGAAAAATCCTGAGTATGAGCTTGTAACTATGATTTTTGTACATCTTTATTGGGTACATGAAAGCAAATAATTTAAAAAGCAACCTGTGAGAGGCAGGGAAGGATCCCCATCTGTCAGGCTCTAACACACGCAGATTCAAACAATTTCAGTCCAGTAAATAACCAGTCACATTTACATTCCCTTCTTTAAAAGGAAAAAAACAGTCTTGAACAAACACTACATAAATCAAGGTTGTCAGATAGTCAGTGAGAGCACCCTTCACATGCAAGGATGTATCTTGGCAGTTTTAGTCTGTGTTGTTTTACTCAGCTCTTTATACTGATGTTACTTAATTACCTAACATGTCCTAATCCATCTACTGGTCTAACGTTCAGTAAGTACCCCAGACAGAGAAGCAAAGCCAGGAAAAACTAGCATCTCTTATGCCCATGTTGTGCCATGTATGTAAGACAGTTACACACACTGTCTTGTAGCTACAAAAATCTCAGGTCTTGTCAACCTTTACTGTAGCATATAATCCGGTTGGGTGTTTTTCTGTTTTAACAGGAGTGACCATACAACCATGCAGTCTGATTCTGTATTTTCTAGCAAGCAACACTGCAGCAGTTCACGGTACCATGCACTAGAACAGTCCCTGCATGCCCTGTATTGGTAGGTCAATTGATAGGGATCAAGCTGTGATCTATTATCTGTATTTACCACGTTTTGTACTCAAGGTAGATTTTATGCATCAAGTTACATGTTTAGGAGTGACACTTTAACATATTATTTCTGGACAGTGTGAATAATAACCAGAGATCATCATGTAATTAATTTTACAGTATGCACAAACACCTCAGTATCAGTTCTAGACCAAGGCCTTTAACATTCTTTAAGCATATTAACAAGTATAACACTGTCAGATACTGAATTGTGCCAAATATTATTAATCTTATCTTTTGTTTAATGGCATCATTTACTTTCTTTCGGGGAATTTTGTCTTTCCTACATTATATCCATGCTTCCATTTAGTTTGGCTTTTTTCTCTACATTTTATTTTATCCAAAGCAGTTGCTGTTTTTCTATGATATTGTCTCTTTCTAAGTTTTAGTTTTTCAGATGTTTTCAGCCCTAGAATACACAATTTCTTTTCCTGAAGCAATCCCATCTAACTCTCAGACATCTTCAGTATGCACGTTCCCCAACTGTGCAAGCTGAGGCACAGACACCTGCCCGTGTTCAACATAACTAGGTTGTAAACCCTTTATGGCAACTTTAGTTACAATGCACTGGTTTCTGCATGACTGGGCAAACTTGTAAGTAAATACAAGTTTCGTTTGTGTTCAAGGTGATAATTTAGTCACTAGATAGAACTGCCTATGAAAGACTTCTCACAATTACTTTCCTTTGCTGCACAAAATACATTTTCTTTCTCCTCAGGTATTTTCCATTTTTATCTTCAGGCTTTGTCACACCTTTCTTACTTCTCATAATTACCTATACAAAAAACAGACACTAAGTCAGTGTTTTCTCTGATGATTTGTGAAGTCACCTACATTGTTTCTCATAAATTTATTTTGACTACAGTGTAAGCTTCTTCTTGGATTAAGTGTAACATTGTGCTATTTTTCTTCCAAATTTATAGTTTGATCTAATTCTGTTCAGCAGACAAAGTCTCACTGCTTTTTTCCATATCTAACCAGAATCTTCCAGCAGTCTCTTTCTTTCCGCGGTGCTCCATTATAACATGGTTTCCATTTAGAGGTTCCACCAGACTGCAGACTGTCTCAGAGCTTTCAAAACATTTCCAAAGTTTATACGTCTTTGTTTCTCTTTGAAATCTCTCTGAAAAAATTCTTTCCACAAAGCACAGTATCATTCCCCTTTCTTTACCACAGTTTTATAACTGGATCGCTTGTCACTACTACTAAAATCCTTTCCAGTAACTTCACTGACTTTTAAGAGAACTTCTGGGCTTGATCCTCCTCCATTGTCTGCAACACTTCGAGTGATTAAGATACTCAGAGTTTTTAATTGTTATTCCATTCTCTTCCTCATCCAGCTTTTATCATACCCGATTTCTATTTCCATCCTTGGTAACGATTAAAGAAAATTTGGCGTCAGAGCTAACACCAAAGATGAGCCTTTGTTCCAACTACAGGGAAGCTAACGCTCAAAAAGGAAATAAGAGAAAGTGATCTTCTCTCTAGCCATGCAACTGCGGGTGTTTCAATCCAGAACGTTCCAAGCCAATCCATGCATACATAAATATCACTTTCAAACAAGCCTCCTTCAAAAAAAAAACGTCAGACAGCCAGGCAGGATACAAGAATCAAGTACATCTTTTGGGGCACGTTCCAGTGACACTCACCAGTCCTATTTATGCAGCACGGAAGAGTGAATAGATCTGGTCTGTCTCTGATCTCTGGTGAGATGCCAAGCAGCTGAGGAGAGGCTCTCTGCTGGCATAACCCCCCCACACACAGTTTGTTGGGAACCAGGCATTTGCCACTGTCTTCCCATCATACCTTTTGCAATTACACAATTCTATTTTCTTACCGATGCTGAACCACCAGCTCCCTGAATGGTGTGAGATTTAAGTTTCCTGTGTTTCTTTTTAGCACTACTGCCTCAAAGACACTCACAAAAGCATAGGATTTTTTTTTTTTTTGCTGACTTTTCATACTCGCAGAGAATGCTGAGCAGTCAGTCCATTCTACACATTTTTGACAGAGCACTGCAACTTTTCAGCACAGATATACACTTCAAATGCATTTCAACAGAAGGTAAGGCAGCATAGGAGGATCGTTGCTAAGAATAAAAGCAGGCTAAATAGTGTTCATCAGGATTCAAATTATAAGTAACTGCAAATATGACGTGAAATTACAGAAAATGATGAAGGAAGCATTACAAGGTTGTGGACTTTCAGCCACAGAATTGCTTATACAGGAATGTTTTACCATTAAAACATCCATTCTATTAAAATGTGTAGGTAGCTACTTTCTTAATCCTTTTTAATAGGATACTGTCATTCAGACACCTTTTTGCTGATTTCAGAGAGCTTAGTTCATCCTATTGAACAACAGCATGAAAAAGAGGCAGTATGCTCTAGGAAATACGAACACTTATCCCTTCCACTAGGAAAAATTGCAAAATGAAAAGGATTCTCATCAGCTTTCACCTAAGACCATGTGACAGAAGAAGCTAACCTGTATTTTCTACTTCTGCTTAATTGTTTTAAGCTAAGAAACCCAGTGTTTCCTTTTCTATCAAGTACAGAAGGATTTGAAACACTGTTAAAAGCTAGATTCTTAACAGTACAGTACATGCCCTATCTTTACAACAGCAAAATGACTATTTGACATGTTCCTGGATGCCCCCACACTTTACTACTACACTGGGGAACCACAGCAAGGCAAATATTGCTTACAGTCAATGATTTAATGGCATTGGTACATATTTTGGGCTTCGCGCTTACTGTGTAACTCCAAGTAAGCATCACTATGCCTCAGATTTCTCTGTGTTAAAAGGAGACAACAGTACTTTCTTCTTCCCAAATTGTTGGTCCAGCTGAACTCTATATTCTTAGCAAGTATGACATCTCATTATATATCTGCAATATGTGGAAAATGAAAACACATGATTTCCTACCTCTAAATGATACAGTAAATAAATATACTATGCTGGTTTAAGTACAATATATTATTTCTTAAGTTTTCTTCTTTATATACTCCTTGTTATATTACACACAAAGTTATATACTCACTATTAGGTATAATACGGGTAAGTCAGAAGATAACAGTACTGGCAAGACTTTATCAGGCCACATTCCTCCCTAAGCCAGCATCAAGAATACCTGAACCATTCTAAGACACGTCTAATCTGTTCTTACATCCACCAACCAAGACTCCAGAACTTCCCCAGACAGGCTGTTCCTATGCTTCTCAACTCATCCTATTGTGTAACTTAAATTCTCCTAGCTGCAATTTTAGTCACAATGCAGAAAAACAAAGTAGGTTGTTAAATGATAGATGTGTTGGATGAAGTTCTGAGTGCATGTGCTCAGTTGAGGACTTCCCAATCAACAGCAAAACTTCATGTAATGTCATTTAAGCAATTTTAGAGTCCACAGTCCCTGCGTGCAAGTCATACACTCTACATGCTTTACTATGCACTCCTATTGCAGATTTGCAGACTTGACTGTATACCTGACAGACTGACCAAAAGAAAACAAAAAAAACCTCCAAAAAACAAATGAAAAACAGATTATGAGGATAATTCATTCCTGAGAATCTACCAAAGGACTAGCAGTTCCTTGCTATAGGTCTATAGCAGTTACTACAGAGTAATAAGGTAATGGTCTAGGAAGACTTTCCTCTGAGTTCAGGTATGAGCTTTAACACAAATAGTTCAAATTAAAAATAGATTCCTCCCATCCCCCCACAAAAAAAGAAGTTCTGCATTTAGAAACTTTCACTGAAGGAGCTCAGAATCAGAATGAATTGACTCAGATTTCAAATGCTGCTAGAGGGATGCAGGGAGAGACGCCCCAACTCAGTATCCTGGAAAGCAGCTTCCCATCAGTTGCAAGGTCTTTCCTTGTGAAGGCTAACAAATATTTAACTAAACACAAAATGTGCTTATTGCTTCTCTTCAGGAATAACTAATTTAAATTGGCAGGGACAGTAAAAACTGGCAGCCCACAAAGAATCTAATAAGCTACAGAATATCAACCAAAAAAAAAAAAAAGAGATGATTGAGATGCAGTCAGAGTTTGGATTTTGCCATGAAAAAATTATGATCAACACATATTGATTCTGGCAGTTTTATTAAGTACTTTATATTAAGGTCAGTAAAATTCTGCAGATGCCAGACATTCATTGGTAGTGTTGTTTGTTGTTTTTAAAGCAGAATCAGATTTACTACTAGTTCCAGCTCAGTTCTCATATGAGCTGTATGCCAACTAGGCTTACAGAATGGGAATGTGAAAACCACCACCAACTTTGTATCTAGCAGCTTTGATCTACACAAAGCCAAAAATCAATTTTTAATTAGAGAAATAGCTTGAGAAATCTTGTTCTTACACTGTTTCTGATCCTGTGGAAGTTAACAGCAAAGCTGGCATTGACTTTAAAGTATATAGGGTTGAATTTGGTGTCCCTGTCCTCAGACCCTTTCCCAACTCTAATTTCTAAGGCTGGGTCTCAATAAGCAAAAAAATTAACATGTATTTCAGTCACGTTTACTCAACTGAATGGGCTTGATATGACTGAAAGCTCCATTTAGAAGCAGGCTAGAAAATCTAGTCATGTTAGCTGACTAAACTAAAGAAGAAACTATTCAATCACATTAAGTCATTCAGTTGAGCTAACAAGATTGAAAGACTCCCATATGCTTATGACAACATACTTGAACTGTGGCACGTCATGTTAATTCCCTGGAGGAGGCAAAGTGACAGTAACGCTGCACAGAAAGCCACTGTGTCCAGAAAAAACTATTCTAGGCTGTTCTTTCAGCATCCATTTTTTTTAATCAGCCTTTCACAATGCACAACAAAATGCAAGTTGTGATGAATAAGGAAGTCTATGGACTATTTATAATTTTGGTCTGAGACTAGAACTCCCTATCTTTTTAAAATTAGAAATCCTGTTTCAGTGACAGAATTAGTGGACTGCCTTTTTATCTCCATTTTGAATCAGGAATCTAAAAAGTAGTAATATGACAAATAGTGAATAATAATACAGTAATAGATAAATAATAAGTAATAAAGTTAGTAGTAGTAATATACCTCAGCAGGTAACTAAAACTCAGTGCTTTTCTATTTACACTTAAGCACTCAGCCATTTTAGAAGGAAAGGTCACCTGACTTAGAGGAGAAATAATGTGTAAGAAAAAGTATGTTGGATATTCTAGGGAATTCAGACCAAATAAAAATAGAAAATGATGAAGAAACAGAAGCAAAGAACACAGACTCCTATCATTTCTCTGGATCTGCATGTGCCCTGTGACCAAGACAGACATAAGTAGTAAATAAAAGCTCTGGAAAATAGCACCTTTAAGAAAATGAGATATCATAAGGAGACGACCAACACTGGTCCTAGAGGTCTGAGCAATTAGATGACGATGCTCCATTTCCGTCCAAACGTAGGAGGCAGAGTGTGGAGCGCAAGTGTCAGAGGTCAAAAATGAGTTAAAGCTAGTGTGTACCTAAACCAGAGTAGCAAGACCACAGGCAGGAACATGGATGTTAAACCTAGGAGCCTGGTGAGCCTTTGGCCTGTTCACCCATCCAGTATGAAGAGCTGGATATTAAATACAGTAGACTTTTATCATGAAAAAGGCTTTAAATACTTTAACATTCAAGTTGAAGACTGCCAAATACCTTTGGTGGGGGAAAAACAACAGCAACGGAACAGATCCACATGATTTAGAAAGAAATTGAGGGTAAAGTTCTTACGTTACATTGAAGAGACCAGTGGAAGTGTCTATGACAGAAATCTAAGGACAAACCTTTATAAAAGGCAGGAATGAGCAAAAACTGTACAAAAATTGCAAAACTGCAAAAATTTGAGAAGTTATAGAGCTAGTCCAAAAAAGAACTACCAAAGGAGCACTTGTACCTAGTACTCCCCACCATCAGAGACAACACCAGACACATTAAAAGGGACTACATGTTTCATCCTATATCAGGAAATCGTTCCTTTATCCTTCCTCTCCTTACCCAGTGTCTTTTAGAGAAAGCATGGACAAGCCTGTAGAGATTAGTGTCATCGTTAGGGTTACTTTCTCCACTTACAACCATCATAAAAAGAAAAAAAGAAAAAAGTCTGGCTTCTTCCCATTCACCTTTCTAATCTCAACTATGAGAAATTGTACTGAGTCATGAGATTAACTCAGAGTCTTTTAGGAAAGACAAGCTGGATCTTGAAGAATAAAGGGAAGGAAAACAACTCTTTCCCTGGAGTCAAGCAGCATTGTGGTCAAGGCATAAGATTCAAGCCACCTAAAGTTTTATTCCTACCTTTGCTACTGACCTGCTTTGTACTGAAACCAAGGGAATTATTTCATCTTTCCATTCCTCTTTATAATTCAAGCTATTGAAACTATTCAATAGCCTGCTACAATAAAGTTTCAAGTCCTGTATTACAGTAATGAACTTGCAGCAGTGGAAGAGTTAGAGTGCACGATGAATGTGGGCTAGGTTTTAGAGAATATATCAGAAGACAGTAAGGAAAATTTACTTCATTTAGAAACTCCATAGCACGCAAAACAGTGACTCCGTGCAGTCAAAACAGTGAAAGCAGAATTGTTTAAGCTACAGTTGTGACTACACTATAAAGATCTTTGTTCATCCTGTCTTGGCTCAAAATAAATCTAAAGAAACATCTTTCATGTGGGCTTTTGTAGAAAAAGGATGCATTTCATTTTTTGTCAGAACAAAAAGGCAATTTTGAAATTACTCTGGTTAAATCAATGGCTGAAAGGAGCTAGTTTATTAACTGTTTTAACATTATGTCAAAGAACCCTACAGGACATCTTATAGGAGGACTTCCCTCTGTTGTTATACATCTGTAAAAATGCATCAACTCACAGAAAGCTAGTACAGTGCTCTCCATCTTTATCTGTAATAAGCACGAATTCTGTTGAAAGCATAGAAATATTTTTGGCCTATCACTACTCATTGCAAGGAAAATAGTCTCCCAGATTTCAGCTCTTCCTTATGATCCATTAGTCAAAACCGATGCTGTTTTAAGGGAAACAGTTACAGAAGCTCGACTTCACTAAGCAGCACAGAGATTGTTACTAAGATAAAGCACCTCTTATTTTGATACAAAAAGGAACAGAAAAAAACAGAGGTGAGACTTAAACTAATTCTTGTGCCAGGAGAGAGAAGAGGCAATTCAGAATACGATGACACAACACATATGCCCATGTTTAGAGACGGATATTCCTTGGAGCCCTCACTACACAAACAGGCCTGAAAGCTTAACAGTGTTATATAGTATATACATTATCACCCCTTTTTGACATAATTCAGCATTGCAAATTAAGACAGCAGGGGAGCTGCTGAAAGTGCGTACCCACAATAGTGAGGACAAATATATTATCTCAGGTTTTACTGTGATAGTTCCTATTGTAACATTTTTTAAACAACTGCTAATAACATTTTACAGTTCAGTCTATCTTGCATTACATTTTTCCTAAAGCATAGTGTGTTCTTAAGGTAACAATCCACTGTCCTGGAGCTTTAAATCTGGGTTTTATTTTCTTCTAAGTTACAAGTTTAGTGGTTCAGTTCCTTCTTTGGATCTGTCTCTCTTCAATAAAATTAAAAACAAGGAAATAATTCTTTCCTTTATTAACTTTTAAAGTTAAATATATTTGAACCAAATAAGACTGCATATGTCACACAGACTGTGTACAGTATGTAATTCATCAGCACGAAAGCTATTTTATTTCCACAGCTTTGAAGACTGCTGACTCCATCACCCCCTGCTCTACTGCTGGTTAAATAACTGCCAGTGCTATATCTGTGATACAGTAGTACCGTACTGGAGGAGAAAAACTTAAGAGATGTTCCCTTCAAAATTAGTTCAAGAGGCAAGAAGTAAACAACAATTTTAAAAAAAAAATCTATAAATAGACAGCAGGCTAATAGTTATTGCATTCAATAATTTAGCATGATATGCATGACAGCTTAAACCTCCAAAATAATTTAGCTCCTTGAGCTGAGATTAAATGCAGAACATTAATTTTTCCCTCTGGTTGTCAAGCCAACCAAGAGGCCTGTCAAATCCATTTAAATAAAGCCTGCATCATGTAATAAAATTAAAGGGATAAAATATTAATACAGGTCTGTGATAGAACTTTGGACAAAATAGCTGCAGTAAGGCAGCTTTAATTTACTACACCAACAATCTGTCTTTGCTTGAAACTAGGATTTAAAGGTCCATCAAAAGAATACGTATTTGTGTTAATATGATGTGCTCATTTATAAAATGTTACTGGTTTTCAATTGCTGAGAATATTTAGCCTTATTATATAGAAGAAATGATGCTTCCCAATTTAATCCTACTGATCTAGGGAAAAAAAAAAAGATAGGACCAAAGTTCCCCCCACATCACCAGATGTTATTTCAATGATAGCAACATGACTGTATCCATTTATTGCCAGTAATGAATTTTCTCCCTCCACTTAATGAATGATAAGCGTCAGGCAAAACTTCAATATTTTGTGATAAAAAAGTGGATTGAAAGGGTAGGTAGATGAATTCATAGATTAAAGACAAACAACTCTAAATATTTGTCTACAGGTGCTTTTTCAGAACAGTAAGTTTTGTGTTAGGTTATCAGTACAGAACTAAAAAGAGAAATAAAAGAATAGTAAGATGGAGCAAATGAAAAAAAATGTGCACAGTTTCCTCAAAGCTACAGATTTAGACATACATTTAATTTGTGTGATCAGTGGGATTGGTCATATTTACAGACAGGATATCACATACAGAGTATATTCAATGTCACATTCTTCAATGCCATTGCATTTATTTATTAACTTTTTCCATATTGTTTACTTTTCTAGATATAAAGTCAGGGTCCCAACAATAACGCAAACTTTTAAAAATGTAACCGTTTATTCCATATGAGCTAAACTCAGACACAAGTTTGCAAGTTTGCAAAAGTGTTGCTGATGACAGAAACAAGAAGTGGATCAAGGCCTGGGTTACTATTTATGAACAGTTCTCCTTAGTAAAAGGCAACATTGGTTATTGGAATGTTTATATCACAGTGTGCCTCTGTAGAATGCAAAATCTCATTTCCCATAAAGAACTTAAACTTAAAATTAAACAGTAAAGTCTCAATCTCAATGCACTTAATTCCAAACAAGTAGCTGCATTGAGATCAGTGTAATTATGCCTGTATAAAATTAAACACTCATTTGCAGGACTATGGCAAATATGAAGCTCTCAGCAATGGAAGACCTACAAAAAACAGCAAGAGGACAAATGGAAAAAATAACTATACAGACAGTGCTTCATACAAAACAAAGATAGGGTCTGCATTAGCTCTAAAGAAACCAGCACAGAGCAGAATATGCTAATGAAAAAAGATTGAGGTTTACCAACACAGAGTGAGCACAGGAGGATGTCCAGTGGGCTTATAGGCTTAGAACTGCAATTGTGTGGCACAGCTGTAAGTTATCTCCCAAACACCATGAAGTTTCTTACATAAAGGCCATCCATCAGTCGCTGTGAAAAGCCTGGTCACGTTAGTTAGTTATGTTTGACTGAAAATTAATAAATTTGTTAAAAGTTAAGAGACTAAACCATTAGGTTGCCTAATATTCCTTAAATAAAACACATTCCCTCTGAGCTTGTTCAATTTTATCGCAGGTTAACTGATAGACAAGACAGCTCAAAGCAAGCTGAACAATTGACAAAAATTCCTAGTGACTATGTCTCTTGTAAGCCATTCCTGAGGACTACTTCAGTGGAGATGTCACAGCCTGTATCACTTCTCATACCAGCCTTAAGTGCTCAGCCATACTGCTCAGAATATGTGGCACTCTTATGACATAGCCATGCCGCAAAACCCTCAACAAGTCCTTTTTAACATGCAAGAAGAATGTAGGATAATTAGCCCACCATGAGCATAATGTGAGCTTGTTTCTCATGAACTTTCATTGCTCTTCCTGCAATAGCAGCATGCCACAATAGAGCAGACATCTGTGGATAATGTTGTGTGCTCCAGAGATGTTTAAACTTAACTCACTTTGATTCTGTTAGAAACCCACCAGTAATTATACAGACACACATTTCTGCTTTGGATCCTTTCTGGAGGGAAAAATAGATCATTAGTTATGCTTGAACTGATTGCTTCGATCCAAACTTTCTACCCAGTGAAGTCTACACTATACTAATCCTAGTGCTGCAAGACCAAAACAGTTGCAACTTTGACACCCTCCCCCCCCCCTCCAGTGAAGGAGAGGTTAGACACTAATACATTGTGGAGGATGTTGGTCAGCTAGAAGGTCACCTCATCACACTTCTAATGGGAGTGAAAGGGCTATAGGTTGTGCTTTACTAACAAGCATTCTTGAAGATACAAAACAGCATTTCAGCAAAGGACACTGGTGCTTACAGAAAGCAGAGTGAAACTAAATAACATGAATCCATTTAGCAAAGCAATTGCAGTTCCTATTTCAAGGCTGAGGAAACATTGATAAATATTGAGCAAAGTGTAATAAATATAGTTTTATAAAAGTCAGCAGAGACCTGTTGGGGCTTGCTATTTATTTGATGACAGCATTCCTTTGTTTTTAAGCAGAATGCCTTGTTTTGTTGCTCATCAGTATTTCACATATTTCTCCTTTTGTACTCGTGTCTTTCACAATCAAATTAAAATTATGGGGGCTGCAGAACATGAAGTGTTGTAGTCATCTGGTATCAGCTATGGAGGGAGGGAGGGAGAGAAACTAATAAAGAAAAAGGAGTGTTGTTCATACTGAAGAAAAAAACATCCATAATGCAGAAAAATGTGGGGGGGGGGGGGAGGGAATGAGACAATCAAGGATGCATTTAAAAATTTCTAAATTTTCAGATACTATGTTTAGGAGAGAGAAGGCATGTATTAATCATACAACGATCTCAACCTTCTAAAAATGGCTATTTCACCCCCACATGCTGAGGCAGAATCCTTTCCATAGCTCCTTTTAACATGATAGGACCCTGCATTATGTTTTTTAATTCCTCTCTAAAGACAGCAACATACCTAAAAAAATTTTCACAGAATGACTTGTCAGTTTGACTTTATCTCTGACATATATCTGGGAAAGATATTTCTAAGGTGCAGGGGAAGTTCTACTTAGCATTTTTTGCACAGTGAGAATATTCAACAGTTCCACTTTAAGATTACATTAGACCACCAGCAATCTGATTGCTGTGAGTGCTCATCACATCCCAATCCTACATGAGGAGAAAAGCTGGGTAGCATTGCCCTGCATATCTCAGTTTGCACCCAGACTGAGAGAGCAAGCCAACGCACTTGGAAAAGGATTGGGAGAACAACACAGAGCACTTCTGCCATACTGCTCTCAAGTGTTTCCATGTTCTTTAAACCATATGGTGGAAGAGATAGAGATAGCCTTAGTCTCCAAATCTAGCAAATTCTTGAGTCTGCATTTACTGTAACATGGACTCCTGGAGCACTGTCTTGCAACATTTACTGAAGATATAAAAAAAATTTTCTGCACTTTCTTTTGGAAGTTCTGAAATAACTCTGGACTTGTTTTCTACCCTGGATGATTTCTGTGCATTTTAATTTGCCTATTTAGATATGATGCCAGGCTCGTCATATGGCACCTTCACACATTAGTAGTTATTGTTGACATGTCTTACCTCTAACAAAAGAAATAGTGACAACATTTACAATTCCTTTTTATTATACACTTTGACACTAGAAAAAATAATTTTAAAATGAAACAGGTTTTATACTTGATCCTGCAGGTAGCAAGATCTGCAGCTGTCCAAAACCACATCTTCTCTCATCTTAAGAGATTCAATGTGTTTGTCAATCTATTGTTGGAATTTTATGTCAGCTGGATCCTACGACAAAGGAGAGGTGCCACCTTGGACACACTGCTACTAGGTGCATTGAAAAGAAGAATCAGAACCTTGAATTCAGCCTCATGTCAGAAGGGTACCTGGAACAATGTCTTCAGAGGAAGAGCTCACCTCATTATACGGCACCAAAGGGGACAACTACCGCAGTTTAAATAACAAACTTTTCTGAGCATACTTGGAGACAGCAGCAGTCCTAAAACATGATATATTATCATTATCCTTCCCTCTAGTCTCTTCTCTACTAAATTAAATCTCAAAAGGCCTGGCAGAAAACCAAGAACAACTTCCACTGTAGCAGCTTGCAGCAACAGAAATTGTATTCATAAGGCCAGTCTAGATAACCTGTCCATGCTGCGGAGGGGGTAAACAGGGAATCAGAAAATCCCTTTATTCTGAAGGCAGAAAGTAAAGGCAGAAAGTGGTAGCTTTGTCTGTAACTTTAACTAGTATCACCAGATGTAAATAACCCTTACCTTCTGAAGTTTTCCCATACACCTAACTAGCTAAGTGGGATAAAAGGAAACAACACAGCAAGGAAATTGGTGTGAGCTCGGTAAACAAGTCCTGCATCTAACAGACAAAATGAACCACTCTGGGTCCTTTTTACAAATTGTTACTATTTAGTTGTCATACACCATTAAATTGTATTTAGTTGCACAGTGTCTGAGACAGAAGCACCAAAGACTGCAAATGGCAATAATGGAGGGAAGTGGACACAGGCTACCACAGAGAAACCAGAACAGCAGCAATCTGCTTGCTGAGACATATCCTGCTTCTAAGCCAATCCTCCACCCTTCTGACAGCAAATAATGATCTAAACTGAGCTCCCAGCTTAATTGCTAAAGGCTGACACACACCTGCTGATCGGTTTCTAAACACATCTCCCTTAGGCTCTGTTTCATCAAGCTATTTAAACACCTGCATGGCATTAATCAAGGAATTACTCCAATAGCTAAAGTCATACACATTAAATACCTTTGGAAAAGGTCAGCAGCAGATATCAAATTATTCTAGATGTCACATAATTTCATAATGCCACCAATACAAAACTGAAGACAGTATCTTATGATCCTCAAATGAGTACTTTCCTCAAATGCACTACAGAAAGAATTACAGTATACACGAAACTTTAAAACTTAATAAAGGATAGCTAACAGCCCTCTTTCACTGAAATGGAAGAGAATATCTACTGGAGTACAGGGACTTTCAGAAAGCTGAGCCCTTTGAACGTGTATTTTAGTCAAGCAGAAAAGAGTTCTATCCACCCTACACGGCCTAATTCAGAAAAGTTTAACATAAACTCAAAACCTAATGTAAACCACTCTAAACTTCACATACTTAGACAAATGCTTAAACAATTTCCATAATCTAATTAATTTACTAAGTTATGACTGTAAACTTTGAGAACACACCTTTACTTTTCTGAAGGATGAAACTACAGATTTTTGGAAACAAAGTCCTGGTCTTGAGTTTTTCAGTAGGACACCTACAGGACTAAAAATGCTTCTCTAAATCACAAAGTAGTTGAGGTTGGAAGGGACCTTTGGAGTTCATCAGCTGACCCTCTGCTTAAGGAGGGTCAACTACAGCAGGTTGCCCAGGACAATGTCCAGTTGGGTTTTGAATATCTCCAAGGACAGAGACTCCACAACCTCTCCGGGCCACCTCTTCTAGTGTTTGACGACCCTCACAGAAAAAAAGTGTTTTCTTATGTTCAGACAAAACTTCCTGTATTTCAATTTGTGCCCATTGCTTCTGATTCTGTCACTGAGCACCACTGAGAAGAGTCTGGCTCCATCATCTTTATTCTCCCTATCAGGTATTAATACACATTGCTCAGATCCCTCCTGAGCCTTCTCTTCTCCAGTCCCTTAAGTCTTCTTTATGGCCCTTTGCTGGACTTGCTTCAGTATAGCCACATCTGTCTTGTGCTGGGGAGCCCAAAACTGAACATAGCACTCCAGATGTGATCTCACCAGTGCTGAATAGAGGGGAACAATCACCTCCATCAATCTGCTGGCAATGGTTTTTCTAATGCAGCTCAGGACACCGCTGGCCTTCTTTGCTGCAAAGGCGCGTTGCTGGCTCATGTTGAACTTGTCCACCAGGACCCACTTGGTCCTTCTCTGCAAAGCTGCCTTCTAGACAATCAGCTCCCAGCCTGTAGAGGTGCATGGGGTTATTCCTTCATAGGTGCAGTATTTGCATTTCTCTTTACTGAACTTCATGAGGTTCCTCTCTGCTCATTTCTTCAGCCTGTTGAGGTCCCTCTAAGTGGCAGGGCAACTTTCTGGTGTATCAGCCACTCCTCCCAGTTTTGTATCATCTGCAAATGAACCTGGATGTTACATGATCTTGTAGTCTCAGTAATTACACTGTTAGAAGACATGCAGTCTTGGATGGAAGGAGATTGACATTGCTATATGTTCACTTATTCAAGATGAACAGTTACGTTGATTAGACTATTCTGAAGCTATAGGACTTTTGATTCTCCTCACCAGCTGGAAAAAATTGCCCTGCTTCAATTTCAGTACCAACAGTAGTAGAAGAGAGATAAATGGTGCAATTTCAAACTTTCCCTAGGTATAGTGCTTCACTTATAGGTACATCACAAAGCTTTTGTAGGAAGCATCCTCATTTTTTGCACTTTAGGCACTGGTTTCTTAAGTTTAGCATTATTGAGCCTAGGGACTTCGTCTTCAAAATTATATTGAATATGACACAGATCGCCTATCATATGTGGATAATCTCAGTCATAAGGCATTTTCCCATTGCTTGCTACTTGCCAACTGATTGGGGCCATCTACCAAGAGAGACTCCACTCTATACTTAATAGATAGCATTTCCAGTTTCCAAACTGATCCTAAGGCTCTCATCTCTCAAACTCCACAGCAAGGTGCAAGTTCTCCAAGGGCATTCTTGCCCATTGCTTAATACTAAGTTGGTATGCCCAAGGAACTCAATGTCTAGTATCTGTTGGGTTATTTTGAGATCATTTTAAAGACTGACAAGATGTAAGCAAAAAGATACAATCCAGCTTATTCACGCAAAGTACAATTGATTAGAGAAGCAAAGAAAACTGATATAAGAAATCTTGAAATAAAGCTACAAGGAAGGGAAAAATAATAAAACTCTATCAGTGACCTGAAACCTAGCTCAGCCCTTCAGTGCTATTTCAGTATTTTGTCCCAAAAGTCTTTCAGCTATGTGTTCCAGAATTTCTGCCTATCAGAACTCAAAAATGTGACTTCAGTCACCATCTTCAGGCATTCCAGGGATTGCCTTCAAAAACACAGGATGTAGGATATTCAGTTTAGACTCAGAAGCTATTTCTCTATCTTTTCAAAGTGCAAATGGAGTATCAAAATTTCTGAACCTGCTTTCTCTTCATTTTTGTTCATTTCTATCTAGGGTGTATTAATTTCTCACTAAAAAGTATGAAGTAAAGAAAACCTAAACTTTATCAAGGATGTTTTATACACCTTCAGAATACTGCATACTCACCACATGGTGTCTGTGGACAAGCAAAATGTTGCTTTGTTTGGCTCCGTTGAAGTAGCAGACCCTTTCAAGTAAAGGCTTACCATCACTGAATTGCTTTCTTGTCAAAGCCTGGTTTCATCTAACATTTTGCTTTCATTGCAAATGCAGATCTTCAAATCCTTCAATTTTCCTCTTCCATTGTTTATATCAACTAGCCCATTCATCTTTGCTTAGAAACATAATCTACATCAGGAAATGCTTTTAGCCTGTTGCAACTGTTGAGTAGAAATTATAATACCCTGTGAATATTATAAATCATCAGATTGTCTCACAGTTAAGCAGAGACCAAATGCAAAAGAAAGATACTTCACCAAAACTGGGAACAAAATCTTGACCTCTGACCTGTCTATGGTGTTCTATGTCACACTAACTTCATAGCCAGTAACTCCCTAAGCAAGAAAAAAAAGGCAGAAATCCCTGCCCTAAATATTTCTTTTAAACAAAGGAAAACTAATAGTACAGAATGAGAAAAATTATTGTATAACATCTTAGACTAGTGTTTAGTACACTCATCTGGAACAAAGAAAATCCAGTGCAAATCTCTGCTTCACATCTCACATTGCAGTTTTTGATCCTTAATGAAACCACAGGCTCACCCATCAGTCGTGAATGTTGTAATGTTAATAGGTAATAATGTTATGCTACTCTATGGTAGAGTATCTGACCAAAATATATTCAGAGTTCAAGAATCCTACTTCAGATAACTTCAGGCTTCAGTCTGAGCTACAGATCTAAGTAGTTTGGTGCCTGGGGAGTTGAATCAGCCCTTAGGCATGACTGACAGCAGAAACACAAGGACCTACAGGGTAAGATGGCAGCTGAGCAATACCACCTAAATGTTGGACTCTGATGACTAAACGTACCCTTAGGGACCTGGCAGTTCCAATCCACTTCAGTAAGATATTTCATCACATATTAACCTATGATTTCAGCGAGATGTTCAAAGACAGCTTCCAGTATAGTCTTCTCTGAAAAGAACCTAGTTTATGCACAACCAAACTGCTCTGCAAGCCAAAACCACATCAGTAAGTGGGAACAGTCAGGGTTCAGATTCACTACAAAACTCACACTACCTCTCAAAAAATATATAGACACAGCCTATCTGAACTAGCACCTAGATTTGCTGCACTTTCCATTTAGCCACCTGTAAAATGGGGATAATCAATCTTCCAGACTGTGAGGAAAGATTAATTAATGCTTGTGATACTATGGAAGTGGGAGGCACATAAACATCTCAATAGAAAACAAAACAATATGCAAGGAAGAGGAGCAAATTTTGCAAGACCAAGGCTAGATTTTAAAACATACAACTTACTATCCTGTGAAGAGGCCAAATTAGCCTCTGTGTTTCTAGGGGACACACATGACGAAGTATTCTGTAAGACGTTTTCCTGGCCTATGGCATAGGTATCTCAAAGGCTTTGCAAGTGACAGGCTTGAGAATGACATTAATATGGGTATGGACATACCAACAATAGTTCAGAACAGGTACTGATAACTGGAGACATACTGCATCCAGTGAGTTTACACCACTTCAATCCCTATGGCTCATCAGGAATAGATTATTTCTCCTGTATCATCAGTCTCCCTTGTTCATCAGGAAGCTATTGATTTTTGAATCACAAATGCATTAGAAGTACAAAAGAAACGGATCTTCACTAGCTTTACTAGAAATCTTGACGTTTCTTTTAGCCATAGACAGGAGACATTTCTGCAGTCTCATACATTCTCCTTTCATTATTAGGCAGCTATGAAGTTGCAATACTCTTCAACAAGCATGATGTTTGTGATTGAAACTATAACTGATACTACTGAAACAATAGCAACTCTAGCAGTTACAGCACTTCTCAAAAAAAAGAGTTGCTTTTCTAAAAACAAGAAAAACAACCATTTTTCTTCCTATGTAGCCTATCACCACCATAAAACAAGCAAGCCTGCAAGCAGCAGAACTAAAGACATCTGTTTCTTCTATAGATTTGTGTCTCATGGCTGATTGATTTAGTTGCATTATATTGAGGAAAGGTAAGGTTTATATAAAGTGATAATATCTTATTAGATCAACTGATATCTGAAAAAGTCGAAGAGCTTTGGGTACACAGGCCTTTTTCAGGTCTCCACAATTCTAAGAAGTGCAAGATATTACACATTAGAGAATCTAAACAGGAAAGCATGCTTAACTGGGGATTAGGATCTCTGACTTCTAATATTGCACAAAATCTAAAGATCTTCCTGATATTAGGTCATTATCAATAACTATTTCCTTTGAGAATTCTTTGGTAACTAATAGGGTTGAATTCACATCACAAGCTCTCACTTTTCTGGGACACAGAAGAATCTCTTTTCTTTGCTTGGCTACTTTCTTTTATAAAACTTGAAAGAAATCATTATCTTCTAGGTCTTTATGCTGCCAAACTGATCAACACACAATGCAGTCACATATTTCTGGTTGCCTTAGGACTCAAGGTCAAAAAAGAATCCCAAACAATCCCCAGACAGAAAAAAGTACTTATGTTGGGATTTATTACTGATAATATAAATCAAAAGTAGTGCCAATGGAATCAACTGTGGAATTAAAATCTATATCTAACCTATAAAATTTCAGCTCTCAAAATACAATTTAGATATTTACAAGCATGTATAAAAAAAAAGAACTATAATGTACATTAGGCAGCAATGTTGCTATCTAACTGTAGCAGATAATATTTAAAGTCAATGTCATCTTTGGAACAGGAGAATTCTGTACACAGTTGAGTTGGATTCTGCAGCGTTAAATCATCAGTAGGATTTTTTTGGCTGCGTAAGGACTGCAGGATTCAGGTCTTTGCCACCAAAAGGGGCATTTTGAAAAATGATGTTGGTTTGGTTTGCACCCTCAGTTGACATAGGGAAAATGCTAAGATGAATTGCTAACATTTCTGCATGAGCTCTGAACAGGATGATGTAATATGCTGACACAGCCCAAACAACAGGAAACAGCACAGGAGCAAACAAACAGCAAAAGAAGCCCCTGTAGTCCCTGAGTGATTAACTGCCTGCACTGATAAAGTCAGTTAACCCTTTCAGTGCCAGGTAGTTAAATTGTAGAAACAGATTTTGAAAAATCCGAAAATACTCTCTTCAACAGGGTCTGCCTAATCCTCATTACTGCCATCTATAAAAATAGGTGTCTCCAAGACACAGTGCTAGATAAATGAGGAAGCTGCAGCATGATCTATTCAAGAAAACACAGTATGCGAAGCAATTTCCAAAGCTGCTGCTGAATCATAAACAAACACGATTCACAGCAGTAAATAGGTGGATTGCTCCTTAGAATATCTTGTTTAGGGAGGTACACTGGGAAAGCAATTTGTTTCATTCTATCTCTCTACGCTAGAGATTTAACTAGCATTGATGAACACTAGGATAAAAATAGCAACCCTACTGCCACATCACAAACACAGAACAGTCTTGAAACAACAGAAGGGTTTGGACAGAGGATGAAACAATGAATAAAGACAAAAATAGCAAGTCAACATGAGTTGATAGTTCAAGTTAAAAGCAAAACCAAAGCACTGGCACAGAACAGGTACATCCAGAAGACAGACAAGTATATCCAAAAGAGAGACAATAATTTAGATTTACAGAGACTTTAGTTCAACTGGTAGGAAGCTAAAAAGCAATGTTTATCCAATACCTGCTTCTAGTGGTCAGATTAAGTGCACCTTCACCTAATCATGGTAAGTGAAAAAATTCTTCACCAAGCTTTTCAAGCAGCACTGGAAATCGTAGAATTGGAAGATGTAACACATCCTTCCTAGCAAGACACCATGACAATATAAAGAACAGAGGAAAAAATGCTTTATTACTGGTTCTTTGCTTTGCCATGATGGTAGGCATGCAACTTCAGCAATCCCTCTGCCTTCTGTTCTTACAGACTACCCTTTGCATATTCTTATGTTTGCTGGAACTGTCATTTAGCAAAGGGGTATTTTGACCACTTCTGCAGGCATCTAGTAACTAGAGTCACTCAGTACATTTGGAATGTGTAATAAGAAGTATACATCTCTGCCTGACCTTGTCATTTCAAATGTTGCAAACTATAAATAAATAGTACTTCAGAAAAACAGTCTTTTAGTACTAGGAGAAAGGAGAGATGAGTTTTCAACAGCACATCAAAAAAGCCAGCTATAAGGGTTTTTTTGTCTTCCTCCTGTCATTACAGGGAAGACAGTCAGTAAGGAAGCATGTAAACAGACAAACAAGGCACAAGGGAGAAACAGCTTTCTGGCCTTCCATATGTGTCTCAGGATTAGAGACATTTCAGGTAACTTTTCAAGGCCACATTTAGAGTTGACAATGGCAAATAAGAAATATTAGGCTTCCTCTCCATATCAGAGATCAGCTGCATTCGAGTAACTCTGTAGACAGGTACCTCACGTCCACATACAATAATGTTTCAATTGAATGAACTGAGTACAGACTGAAGCAGCTCTGATAACCAATCAACTAGAAACCCAACTGTCTGAGGCCTGGTTGGTTTTGTAACAGTACAAGTGCAACATACCGTTATCACTATCAGCCAACTCCAGCTAAATCAATACTGACAGGCAGCTCTGCTCCACAGCACACTGAAGACCTGACTTCCTTCATCATTCAGATGGTGGATCTTGCCCAAAAGGCTCACTTGTAAGCCATACACTCAGTTTTCTTGCTCAGGAAGTATTCCCACATCCAAAAGTTTAGATGTAGCCTCTGAAAGTACTGCACCCTTACCAGCAACCTAAAAAAGCTCCAGCTAATATACCTGTTTGCTGTCCCTGCCATGCACTCTTATATTTTATCCTACTGAGTATCCACTCACACACACCATTGCCACTTCACTACTACTCCCCCTTATGCTATTCTTGAGCACTTCCATTGCCTCAGCGCATCTGCACTTTGAAGTGTTACAGATTATTCTTTTTTTTCCCCTTTATACTCCTGTCCCATCTGGGCAAGATCTCCCAGCTCTCCTAATAATGCTCCTTTCCTGCTCACTTCATTTACCTAAAAATGATCAAAATCACAGTAAAGCCACTTTAATTGGTAACAGAAAAAAAGAAAAATCATTTTACAACTATGGGACTGCCTAGCCCCATAATCCTTCAGGCATTTTCAGGATACAGCTTTAGAAAACAGATATTACATGAGTGTTGTGTGCACCTTAGCTGAAGGAATGGTCTAACCAGCCAATCTGTTTTAAATTTTGCCAAATCACTACTGTATCAGGAGACCTGGTGGCTTAGAACCCTTTTCCCCAACCCTTTTATCCACCTGGTCCTAGATTAACAACTCAGCTAGGCCTGTGCTATGTGGCCTAATGATTCACAGAGCTTCATCCTTTCTTCAGAGAGCCCAGGCAGAAGACGAAGACAGAGGTGGAACAATTACAGTGGCAAATGGAGGGAACTGAGGCTTAAAAACAGAACAGCATCAGTTTTAAGTGACACAGTAGATTCACATTATTCATCATCTACAACTTTCAGAGTCCATCTGCTGGAAAGGCAGCAGTGGACCCAAGTAGCAAACTGGATCCAGATCCAAACTTTACAGTATCATTTGCCTAACCAGGAGGCTGCAGTCCTTAGACTGTACTTCAAAAAGATAAAGAGTTTATCTGAAGCCCTTTTCTTCTACAAAGGAAACACACACTGATCAAAACAAAATGATCCATCCTTGGGGTCTGAATGCAACTTGAAATACACCATTCCTAAAAATTAATCACAAATATATACCTACAGCTCCAGAAAGCCTTGTTTCGAGGTTGTTCACTTCTAATACTCTATCAATCTCAAAAACACTTGTTTTTCATTGGGGCTAATCTCTATAAGGAGATTGTGGATATCATGGATTCTCTGTTCTCAGTAACAGGTTTGTGCAATGAATAATTCTAAATGTGCATGTTACATAGAAGAATGTATTTAAACTCATGGATATCCAGAAAGTCTCTTCTCTCAGAAAAGGGGGCCTTGGCATTGGGTGAATATATTATGTTCATAGAACCAATGAGATATTTGGCTAGCTGAGGTCCACCTACTTGGGAAGAACACTCCTGGAGTCTCACTTCATATTATGCAACATGACAGTCCTAAGAAACAGGCCCAAAGAGAAGTTCATAACCTAGTCAATAATCAGGACTGAGAAGTGTCAGAAGTATGAAGGGAGGAATCCTATCTGATAAGGGAGATAAAGGCAACATTCACATGAAAAATCTTCTGTATTAATTTTTAGAAAGGCACGCCAAAGGACCAAGCTTGTCCAGGAGGGGGCATCGCAGATCTGGGGAGCTGTGTGAAACAGCTGGGGAGCAGCTTGATTTGGTAGCCTGCTAGATGAAAAAAATAAAAGGAATGCTTTGAAATCAATGCAGAGTCACAGATAGCTCCTAGACAAACTGTTTTCATTGCCCTGAATCTATCCCAGCATATAGTGATGGGAGCTCTGTAAACCCTTTTATTTGTAGGCGGAGCACGGTTCAGTGGCAGCAAACCCCAGAAATCGCGTTCCTGCAGAAGCCAAGGTCTTGAACAGGGCTCCGTGCCTGCAGGACCTCGCATCCCAGGGCAGGTCTTTAGCATACAATGGTAACCCTGCGCTGCAAAGATCGGTCAGAGAAAAACATCTTTCAGCCACAGGCACACATCAGTCTCCTCAGCAGAGAGCAGCACAATGGGAAGAGGGATTAAAGAAGAGGATTAAATTGCAACATGAATATTTAAAATAAAGCATACCTCTGCTTCCTCTGAACACTGCATCTCTCTCAATTAGTAAGCTATGAATGAGACACTAGTTGAAAGTGAACTATCCTATGACAGCAAAGATACAGGGTCACAAACCCAAATTCACAGAAGTCGCAAAAAATTAAGCATAAATCATTTAATCAGTTCTCTGCTACAGCTTCCTTACTTGAAAGGACTTTTACTAAGGTTAAAATTCATTCACTGATATGGTATTGAGGACCTCCAGGATCAAAAGGGGCTGAGGACAACATGGATGGCAATCAACTTCACAGATGTTACTGTCTCTGTAGCAGCAGCTTTAATTTATTTATGCCATATTAAAAATTTCTTACATTGTTCTGGCACAGGGCTACAATTCTGAATCCTTTCAAATAATTTTCCTTTAAAAAAAATCCAACAATATCTCTGTAACAGGACTTCTGAGCATCAGAATGACTTTTGCCATTTCTCAAAGCTGCATGATAACAAAAGGTCACAGGTTGGCTCCAGTTCCCTTGTATTTAGCAAAATAATGTGGTTCAGACCAGAGAAGCTCAACTTAAAGGTCAAAACAAAATCCATTTTTCTCCACTGTATCACAGAATATTTCATTAGAGTCATATCCCATCCTACAGCAGAGCAAGCAGGTTTCAGAGCACACCTAGGTAACACATTGTGCATGCCATTTTATAAATACTGTCAAATATATTTTGGGGGAAGGGGCAAAATTCATTCCATCAAAAAATATTGGAGTTAAAAATACCAAACCACTTAAGGATCCTAAATGCTACCGCAAATTGAATTAACCCTAGCTAATGTGAAGTCAGTTGCCATGAATTTAAAAGCTTTAAGAAGCCCTTTCTTATATCCCCAGTTGGGCTATTCTCAATAAAGACATTCAACTGTGATAAAAGGGGTTATTACATCATCTGTTTCAAAGCCTAAATGCATTTTCCAAATAAATGCAAATGCCATACCAGACAAAAATAGGCTTTTTTGGGTTTTGGCTTACCTTCTCACAAAAGAGAAGCATTAGAGTATGAGTATAGTCTATTCCTTTGTTTTGCTTTTGTTTCTTTGGGATCAACTCTGAGCAATAAAGTCAACAGGAGAATTATTAGAACAGTATTATCTGAATGCCATCATTTTAAAGATTCTCTAGTGAGGGAGTTAGCATACAGCTACACTGCTTGGAGGAAGCTTAGAGAGCAATGGTACTATCTATGGATACTGAAGATGGAGAGATGGAATAAATCTGAATACCACACTTTCCCAGTGCTTTTGAAAAGGTTGCCACATCAGAATGCTATCACAATACAACTTAGTGAATACAGGGGCTGCAGCTGGATTTTAGTAAGGAAAATGGATAGAGAAGCTCTTTGAATCTATGCATTTTATAGGCATGCTGTAAAAGTTTTCTTTCCTTCTGTTTACTTCCCCAAGCTCCAGATATGTTATAAACCACTGTAAATGACACCAAAAAGCTTAGAAAGAATGTGTGGAAGACCATTTGTCATCTTCATTTGTATGGATGCTTCTTCCTTCTCAAACCCCTCTAACATAAATCTCTTGTTTGACAGCGGCGTGATTCAGCAGCAGCATCTTGTGAAACTCCCCCTGCCCCAAAACATGCAGCAATCTTGATACCAGGTACTGTATGAAAAAGTAAAAAGTAACATGAGTATATGCACATATGCATCACCAGGAAGACCCATAATCACACAAGAGTGATGCAAAGAGCAAAGAAAAGATACACCCTGAAGATCTGGATAAAGCACTCCGCTTTCTTTTTTCATTTCTGGTGAAGCCAAAACACCTCCTATTAAGAAGCAATGACCTTTACAGGCAGTGACCTTGTATGCAAAATATTTCAGGCAATTTCAATCAGCAGCAAAACTGAAAGAAGTTTATACACCAAAAAGCCTGCTATTCAAGGATGTAATTTTATTACAGAAGAACCAAAGTATATTTTTCTGAGTTTTGGCCTGTCTTATCCAAGTTAAAAAAACAACATCATCTGTAGCTCTGGCTATTACCATGGAACATATTATAAACTTGCACCAAAGGGTGAGGGCACTGATGCACAGAAATACTGCACTGCATGCACAAGCCTGCAAAATAAGAGCTACATGACTAGCCTAACTGAACAAGAATGATTTTTTTTTTTTTTGGGGGGGGGGAAGGGGAATAATCCTCAATATAGATAGAAGCCAGAGTCTAATCTAGAATTTTATCAGAAAAAGGTGCAAGTGGTAGAAATGAAATCAAACTTAGCTCCATATAAGAGATTTCAGCTTACCTGGGTTTCTGCTTCCAATTTGGTTGAAAGAAACTCTACTGACAGAAACAGAAAAAACACCAGATATTCCAGCTTTAAAGGCAATGAATAAATAACATTAAAGCTTTTTTTCTTGAATCTTTTTACAATCTTCATATTGTAGGTATCAACATTTCTTATTCAAAAATAAACCCTTTAGTAGTAACCTGACTAGAAATATATATGATTACAAATTTTGTCATATTTGCCCCTTTCTAGTTGAATTGTTATTAGCCAACCTACTCAAATGCGTGTAATTACTTTCACTCACTTAAATCATTTAACAAATCAAGAGCAATTACTGAATTTGTGATCTACTGCTCTTTTTTCCATCTTTAGAGGGTTGATCTTTGTCCACCTATGATCTTAAACTTCCAGATCACAGCCAGTTTTAAAACATGACGGAAATGGGAAATCTGAGAACTAATAAAACTAATGACAAAACTGTCCTGCTAAAAACTCTCTACAACTTAATGGTCAGAAGTCTGTCATGCAGGTTTCTGTTGGGCTATAACACATATATACTTTGGGTCTCTTTAAGAAAGAGGAATTCAAAAGCAAATATTTTTCTTCCTCATACTTTTACAAAGGATCAGCAAAAATTGACTGGTCTCATTTTACATGCACACTTTGTACTCAGCTCTATTTAGTATCATGCCATCTGGGCCTAATTTTTTTCTTCCTTCTGACATCAGCAAGCTTCACAATGCAAAGCAAATTTCTTTTAATGCTAAGGCTAAATCAGGAAGAATGAGCAGGCTGGCATGTTTTTCTACATTTAGACAGCCAAATAAACTCCTACTCATCTTCATTACATGCTACCGAAGAGTCAAGGTTTTCCTACAGAGGCTCAATGCCTTACAAGGAAAACTGATGCAACAGTTGGGCATCATTGTACTGTCAACAAGTGGTAATTTTCAAATTCAGCAGCTGTCAGCAAGTGGATCGTCTCAGCCCCCTGGATATTTACAGAGAGTAAGCTATTCCCTTCACAGAATTATTTTTAAGTAATAAAGTAAATGAGGAGAATGTTCAGATTCAAGCCGTGCCTATACACCAGTGCACTGAAGTTCATAGAAGACTTCTTTGACCGTGTCTCCTAATCAGAATTCCTTATCAGCATTTGCGTGAGCATCTGATAAGAGAAAGGTCCCAGGAAAAAACATTCATGTTAGCAGGCCAAGAGCTTCTGGTAAGGCTCAGCCAGAATCCAAGATAACATTGTCCTTGATTATTGAGTGAAGTCTGTCTTCACATACAGAATAGACTTACACAGACAATACTTAAGATCTTCCCTTCTCTTTATCATAAGATTGTTTTCAGTTGCTTATAATTTTCAACGTACTTTAACTGCTCAGGCTGAAGTCTTCAATTTTGATTGAATAGATAAAAGACTTTTTTCTTAAAAAAAAAATGCCAACCAACACAATGCAACCATTTCTGAAGCTAGAGGATGCCTTCCCCTTGTCAAAAAAACCTCTTACAAATCAATGCTCAAAAATCTCAAGCACTCCCATGATCTGGAGCCAAGACTTGATCATATATGAACACAGCAACAGGCCACCGAGACAAAGATACAGCTTTTGCCGCCTTTATCATAGCACAATTGTGCATATTCAAGAGAAAAGTTTGTCAAAGATTCAATACCAAACTTCCCCAGATACTGCTTGTGCTGATCATATTGCAGTATGCACCCACTGAGGAATTTAACAATTGTAGCTGTGAGCTGCGGTAAAGCCAAGAATCAGAACCAACAACTTCAACATCACATTCACAGGAATTGAGTCAGCACTTACAAAAATACCTTCATACATTCTCCTTCTGTGGAAGGGATGTGTGAGCTAAGAGTTTGCCATCTCTAAAACAACAACAAAACACCCTCAATGCTTTAGAAGCATGCCTGAAAGGTCACAAAATTTAACACCAAGGGAGGCAGGAACAGATTCCTGAAGCTCTCTGAGAATCCCCTGCCTGTCATCTCTTCTCTTTTTTTTTTATTGGAAGAAGTCCATCTTCAACAATCCCACTCATAAGAGATGTCAAGAGAATGGATGTCACTCTCAAAAGTCAGGCCCAAGTCTGTCTGTTTAAACTACTGAAGACAGAGTTGCAGACTGGATCTTTCACAGTCAGCAATGTGGAGCTTGAAAAAAGAGCACAGACTGTATGAAAGAAGAGCGCCCAAAGGCACTGTGTCTATTTGATACTGTCTAGATACTAACTGAAACTGGCATATTTCTACAAACAGTTCTTGTAATTATGAAGCGGTTTAAGTAGTACTCTTTCATGGAATTTCGCAGGATATGGTACATGTAACCCTTGAGTAACAGGCAAAAACACAGCCCCTTTGTTCCATGAAATAATTCTCCTGACACATG
Source organism: Apteryx mantelli (assembly GCF_036417845.1). Lineage (NCBI taxonomy): Eukaryota > Metazoa > Chordata > Aves > Apterygiformes > Apterygidae > Apteryx > Apteryx mantelli. The sequence goes on along the minus strand of NC_089982.1, from coordinate 44,868,069 downwards.
GTAGAGACAAAGACTTCTCTTTCCAACACTTACCAATTGCACTGTGATACCCAGGACATTTCTAGAGCTCTATTAATGATATAGCAGCACTCTCAGAAGAACATTATGTCGTCTTTGAGTATAGTACATAGCATAGTATATACTACTTTTCTCAGTAGTATGCCATCTTTTCTGAGATTTCTGAGGAGTAGTTTTCTTTCCTGAAAGTAAGGTCTGCAGGAAGAGGTGTATTTTATTTTGGCAATAACTGGGATTATACCTCTTCCTTGACCAAGTATGCATCCTTTGCTCTCTGCTTTTCATTACAGATTTTGGCCTGCTTAAGCTAGTAGTTCTCTCAAAGATTTACTCTTTGCCCCGTATGTTTTACTGATTTTTATCCTTATCCCCTGCTAAAGACAGGACACTAACAACAAATATACTATGATATGAATACTATGATACGGCTATACTAAGATATGGAACACCGATTTATGGGCACATAATGCCATTTTGAACAGTAAAAGTGCTAATTCCTTGTAGCTGCAGAGAACATTTTAGGAGCTTACAGTTGATGTGTCACTCCAGAGCTGTACAGTGAGTATCACTGAATTAGAGATCCCATTTATGCACATACATAGTCACAGCACAAAGACAACTGTTTTGTGTCCCACTAAGATATAAACTTATAGAAAATAAGTTAAATAAAAATAAAAACAAAGAATCCAACCAAGCAAAGATGGAAGAAACATGAAACTGCACTACCAGCGGTTTATAAAACTTTCCTAGTGATCACAGGATACAAAGCTATACTGTAAAAAAGCAATAATCATCACTTCTGTTAGGTGTGATCCCACTTGCAATGCTGTATGCAGCTCTATAATAGAGCTCACTAATAGACTGTGAAGAGCAAAAGAAATGTAAGAGAGAAACTGATTAATGGGGAAAAATTAAAGAGTTAAATACACAGATTTTGCTAAATAACAGTGAAGAGTGAGCACGAGTATCCACAAATATTTGATAGATATAACTTCTAAAGAGGAGAAGATCTATTTATTGTGACAAGAATTAAAGTTAAACAATGCAGACCAAAACCAGAAATTTTGATATGAACTTCCTTGCTAAGATGTTCTATTTGTGAAATAATCTTACTGTGAAAACTGCTTCATGTTTCAAACTATCACAGATAAAAGTTTTCAAGTATGCTGCAGAGAGCAATTTCACTTTTGGCAGGGATACAGACTGGCTAATGCAGCAATTTTCTCCTAGGCCTCTGGATAACTCTACTCAAGTTTGGAGGGACGAGCAACAGCTGATGGCTCAAGGCAAGCATGCTGTGACCTATTCCATTGTCTTCTTGCTTTTCCTTTCCTAACCTCCCACTCTCCACATACATACCCAACTACTTCATTTCTGTCTCACCAACACCCTTTACAGACACATACACAGCTGTTTTCCTATCCTTGCACATAGATCCGAAGGCAAGGGAAACAGACACCAGTGGGCACAGGCATTCAGAATGACTGCAGAATGGCATGCCCGCCTGCAGAATGAATTGGCCCAGATGCATAGAATGAATTTGAAGAAGTGAGAAAGCTTTGTAAACAGGGAATGAGCAGAACAAAAAATTGCCACACTGCGACCGTGTATGAGCCATAAGCACTGACTGTCAGGGGCATGCCAACAGAAGAACTGGCTGTATCTTCATGCATTCCTATACCAAATTATTCAAGAACAAGCAAGAGTATGCATGGAGGGAGGTGAGGGCAACAACCTTGACCAAATGAATTTGAAAACTGGTGATCTGAACCCTCAAGAAATAAGTTGATACAGACCTACCACATATTCCTGTCGTGACAAGAAACAAGGAGAGTCTGGTTCCCCTCGAGCTGGCCGCGGGTATACACCACTGCTAGATAATACACATTAGGAAAATTCAAGCAAGCAAAGGGTAACAGTGCTGCACAACATGTGTCCACGAAACAGAACATTCCCCGGGGCTGTAGATTTTATCTATCGCACACTGCTCAGGGCTAGATTAAACAACAGGCACAGATATAGGTGCAGATTGTGAAGGAGCTTCTTTACATAAATGATGGTTGTTAAAATGAGATTGCTATTTTTACTAGTACATTTTAAGATAATGTTATAAGAGAAAAAGTGGTGTCCTTAACTAATTGTGAACTTTGCTGGAATGTAATTTAGAGAGTTTGGCCCTTACCTTCCCTAATCCACCTAAATGTTGTTCTTTTCAACTTCGAACAAGGGTTATCCTAAATAAGTGGTCAGGTGGGGAAAAACAGTAGTTTAAAAGGCAAAATAATTAGTAGTACAGCAGTGTTGTTCAACTTAACCCTGGCTGATTGTTTCCACAAAAACAACAGGTCAAAACAAACACGCATGTCAGTGCATATGTAACTATGAATACACTGGTGAACAGACTGTGACGGATCTATGGAACTGTTGAAACATTCACTTTTCAGTTGCTGGAATTTAAACCTCTGAAACCAAGACAGTTCCCTAACTCTTACTAGTTTAATCTTACCGTGCTTAATGCACATATCAGGTAGGTATCATGCTGCTTCCAGCAGCATGAGCTTGCAAAAAAGACACTGAAGTTGTATTAGGATAAGATTTTTACTGTATGATTAACATGTATTATCTTATATTTCATTAACATGCACAGATTACCTAGGAAGATTTATGAAATACAGGTACTTTATAAACTATAACAAAAATCAAAGCATACCAATGTAAAAATGAGCTTACCAAAAGGGGGGGGGGGAATCAAAACTTTGTTTTGAAAACATTTGTCTACTTCAAACTCCTAAGTTCCATAGTGATACTAAACAATGGCTCTTATACACATAATATATACACAAAAAAAAAACAGTGGAAAACCAATTTGACTCCAATGTGTAATCGATGGCCAGCATGGCTATTGTACAAACTGAGTTAGCAGAACAAAACTACAACAGATGTAAAAGATATAAAAAGGACTATATTTTAGTGTCCTGTAAAATAAATTCATAAGACTGGCTGCTGCGGCAGGTTAATCAGGTGAGTAATTTAGTAAAATTCAAGAAAAATGGATATGAATGAATAAATGGCTTAAACCAATAGACTCCCTTGCTGTCTACGGAGACTTTACCCTCTATAAAAATGCGTTACAGATAACAGATTTGGCCCAAGAATAACGTTGTCTCTAATTACAGCTGATGGAGTAAAATTACAAGAATTAAGCCAGATGTTTGAGGCCTCAGATGAAAAACTTGTTATGAAATCCATGCTTTTTTCTTTTTTTTTAATGAATTGCGTTATTTTAAGTATCACACAACTAAATGAGTTATTGGAGGTAGAGACATTTTCCTCAGAAGTATCAACAATAAGCAGTTGCTAAGCACAGTCTATCAGACTAGGTGCACTACTTTGTTTTCTGATGGGCTTATTCTTGATAGCTGTTTTACAAAGAACAACGAAAGGCAAAACAATACAGACACAATCTTCCCCAATGTTAATGTGCTATGGGAAGTGGGAGGGAGAAATACAGTAGCTTGATTATTTTATTTTTCCAGATATCTAAATGGGGAGGGGGAGGTGGGTTGTACTGGAAGAGAATTGGTTGAATTTAAGTGGCTCTGTCATGCTTGAATTGTTATCCTTCCAGCAAAATTTCTTTGTGCATTTTGCCTAAAGGTTTATAAAAATCATTGTGAGCATCTCTGTATCCAGCCTGCCCAGGGAAAGAGCAAAGAGCAAAGCAGGTCTCTGCTATTATTTCTGCATGGTTGAAGTTATTCACACGGTGTGCAATCTGTTCAGATAGGAAAAAGAGAAGACAAGCAGTAGCAAGTATGTCCTTGGGCAAACCTAACAGGTTTGGAGAGCAGCAGGTCAGGAGGTTTATTGAAACATAACAGGCTTTAAAATCTACCTTGACTGTTGGATATTTGAGAATGAAATAATTTTCACATATAATTTCATATTAGGCAAAATAGTTACACTATCACAAGAGCCCAAATGCAGTTTTCCAATGTTATACAGGGTAACGGAGCATCTTTCCCACTCCTTGCCAAAAAGACTTTTCCAAGGATAGGAATAGGATATAAGCTACAAATCCAATAATCTGTATATACAGTCCCATTATGAATGTTACAATATCCTTCACATAACATTCACAGATACAGTCAACATTGTGTGTTAACAGCATAACTCAAAAATACCCAGTCACACAATGTCATCACTGAAATCCTTAATCATAACAGGAACAGCATTTTAAACATCACCAAAAAATTAATTTATTTCTTCAAAAGCACAGCTCTGTCACCCAAATTCACTGCAAGTAAGATGTTTCAGCTCTGGGGCACTTACCTGCATGAATAAGTAATTTTGTTGTACAGTAACAGATCACATTATGTCAGAAAGATCTTTCATTGACTGCTGCTTTTTGGGTTAACGTCTCTTCACAATTAGCTGAGTCAATATATCAGTGGCTGAGTCAATATATCAGTCAATATATCAGATGTAACTTTTTTTTTTTACTTTTTTTTTTTTAATTGTTATTCTCATTGTTCTAGGAGTCTGGGCAATACTAGTTAGTTCAAGGTAAAGAACCAAATACATCTCCAGCTGGTATGTCAACCAATTCAGAGCACTGCTTGACCTATTTGGTTATTTCTTTCCATTGTAACCGCAGCTCTTACCTCTGTAATTGAAAATAGATTTGACTAACTGTTAACCTTTGGAACTACTTAATGTCAAGAAATAAAAAATAATAAAAAAAATCCCTACTTTTGCTTAAAGTCCTTTACAAGAAGTCACATAACAGATTTCTTATTTAAGCGCACAACTTTTCCTAGGGACTAAAAAATATTAGCTGCTTAGTAAAGCTGATGTCTTACTAAAGGTTGGTCAAAATCATACTAGGCATCATGAAACCTTTATGTGGTTGTATAAGACACAAAGGTCCTTACTTTGGGGGTATGATCTCAAAGACCGTAGTCACTGTGTTTCTATGTTGAAGGGTCCAACATTATTGACTCAGATTGTCCTCCCATAATGTGAAACCCGTCACAATTTTTGTATCCCATTACTTGATTTTTAACCATCCCATCTTTGAGGGGAACAGCAAAACCAAGTCATCAGCCCTCTGTCTACTGGAAGGAACTGTGAAGAAAAGTCATAATTCTACTGGCTATGTAAAAAAAAAAAAAAAAGTGCTGCAATAAAAAGCACTGCTACTACTTCTGTTTCCCGCCTTCCCATCTTATGCTGTGATCAGCCTGACCTGGAAAGCCCAATCTATACAAACATAGACACAAAACATACCAAAGTAATAAGAAAGAAGTCTGCACTCTTCTGCTCCTTGAATCCCAAAGCAGGTTTAAGGCATTCAATTGCAAACTCTTTGGAAGAGATCTTTTCTTCACAGCTCCTGAAAAGTAGACACAGCGTCGCACAGATGAGTAGCCTCCAGAGAACGGTGCATAGAATGCCTGAAGCTAGTCTAAAAAAATAAGTAAAATGAAAAAGCAGTTATGTTTCTTTAATAAAATTTGTCCACAATTTCATTATCAAAAAAGATATTAATTCCCTGAAAAATTGCACTGGCCTGAAACGTCAGTCTTCTCAGCAATGCTGTTATTGCACTGATATAAGACAACAGGCTGGAAGGACGGTTATCTAGCAAAACAAATAGGCAGCAATGTTCTACTCCAGGAGAGATCAGGGTTTTTACATACAGTCAATGTTTCTAGTTATAATTAGGACCTTATTTACAAGTATTTGGGTGACTACTGATCCTGCACACCCATTGCTCTAAATCACAAGCCTCCCATTAACTTAAACAGTTCATTATAATGCTCGCTATTTCTAATGACTTAATTCTCTTACCAAAATTAACAAGGAATATAGTTGAACCCTGAGTGAGTTCAAATATACTTTTAAGGGAAAATTATATTTAAGTCACATCAAATAAGTTTAATGCATGACATTCTTATTTCTGTAGAGTTCAAAAAATAAAATAAAATCCATAAGAATTGCAAAATCCATAAAATAAACCCTTTCCCAGTCAAGTATGCATGAACATAATACTAAGCATGTAAATAGACCTGTATATAATTCTATTTACATAAATATTACATTAATTGGAAACTTCAGTCATATGCTATTTGCTCCATTACAAAAGACAAGGTTGCTCCATCCTAGTTACGTACCATTTTGGAAACTACTTGTCTGGCAAAATTTCAGGGTATGCCTCGAGTCTGATGACAAATTTCAGGAGATGCAATTCTACAATACAAAGCCACATTAAAAAAAATTCCAAGGAGAAAGATTTGAGAAACTACCATTTGTAATTCAAGTATGAAAAGAGGGCTTGGAGTATGCTGATGTTTTAATTTCAGCAACACGTAAGAAACTCGCTTGACAGTGATTAGTCACAAGGACTATGTTCTGAATACAAGTACTCCTAACACAATGGAATAGAGCAGAAGAGTATTAGTTTCAAGAGGGTGTTGTAGCTCCGCTCTGGGGGTCAGACGGTTACAGTCTATTTTAGACTTAAAAACCTACAGTTAAACAAAGGACCAAAACAGCTGCTTGCTTAACAGCAGGGGCACAAGTAGGTATGGGTCCAACACATTTATAAGTTTCGATAAAGTTAGAAAACCTTGAATTCCTGTTATGTCCAAGTTAGGTATGCATTTTGTCATTTAATATTGAAGCCGTTTGTGCCCTAAATGATACATAAGAGAATATTTTTACCTGTGTCTATGTTCAATTGTCTAACTTATTTCATCCAAAACAGTCCTAACTGCAAATCCACAACAATAGTTGTACATAGTAGATCTAACTCTTCTTGAAGCAGTGGCTCCTCAGTTATGCCCCATACAATCTACATGTTGCATAAAAATGGCTAGTTTCACAAGTATTTTTAATCAATAACACATACAAGTAAATAACCTAAGCTGGTGACAGATGAATATGCTTCACTTTCATACTTACACCTTCTTAGCACTGCATATACACTAAAGATTGAGAGCAAAACATACAGATTTAATAATAAAAAATAGACAGTATGTAAAAAAGGTTACCTAAACTTTTAGCAAAACATGCATCTTCATTAGCATACAAAGCTTTGTAAACTTGTCAATTACATTTGAAATTTTCATACATTGAAAAATGAAAACATTTCTGTATTTTTCAAGTGTCATATTACCCTAACCTTAAGTCATTAAAGTTTTTTATACATACAATTATATACACACACAAAAATATATGTTAAGAAATATCTGGCATCAAAACAAAAACCTCAAACTTCAATCTAAATTAAACAGTAAAGTCAACTTCACACAGTAATTTGTTTTTCATTCTGACTTGCTCAAACTTTTGAGGAAAGTTTCCATTCAATCCAAATACCTTCCTACACACCAAGTTCCAAAATTAGAGTTCCAAAACCCAATTGTTCACCCAGTCGTGCTGTTGCTTACAATATTATTCCCCTAATAACAGTGACATTCTCGAAGTCAAAGTCAGGACTCTGAACACTAAGCTACATGACCCTCTGAAGCCTAAGGTTTCAAAATTCTTTGCTTGGAAGTGAAGTAGAGTATTTACAAATGTTCATTTCACTACCCACGGAGCAATATGAGTGTCCTTCACTAGGAGGCAATTCAGAACAGAACTTAAGTTCAAGCCCTTTAAATCATCACCAGAAGCAACCTGTCTCTCTCTGGTGGCTATTGAGAATTAATAAAGATTGAATTAATAAAGACAAGAATTAATAAAGACATGTTAGACTTATGTTTTCATATGGAAGACTTAAGGGAGGAGGAAAAAAACTGGAAATGACAAGTTACTGTTTTCTAAAATCAAAAATAAGACACCTGCTAAATCATTAGTCTCCTTGTAAACCACAGCAATATAACTGCAGCTGTGAGCAAGCCATATGTCATTTCTGTGAAAATTTGTGATCCTCATAATGGTTTATTGACTTGTCCCTGACTTCTCTTTACTTCCATTATCTGTGGAAAATATTTTTTTTATAATTTAGTGGTAAAATGAGTTTTTGAATAATGAGGACTAGTGGAGAGGTAAGGGAGAAAGTTTTATAGAGTAGAGGGGGAATAATTGAACAGTCTCATAATACAGGCAGTTTTTTCCCTGAAGTAGTATTTGCTGAATATACTGTCATCTTCAATGCTGGTAAAAATAAACTAAACCCCTTTGTGTAGTGTTATAATACACGTAGCAGAGCAGCTGCTACCCTCATTAAAGACAGTAGCAAAATAGAATGGATCCTAATTTGTACAGTAATGAGCTCTGAATAGATTGCTAATTGTCCTGCTCCATGTTGATTTTGTGTTTCTTTATTCCTTCCTTAATTTTGTGACAGAAAGAGTCCAGGAAATTGCCACCCCAGGAAACAGGGAGGCAGGCCTGACTAAACTCAGCCTGCTTTATTTCATATTTTATGAAAAGCACTCTCTGAAGGAGAAGAAACACCTCCAGTGTTTTCATGACCACCCAGCATTTACTCCTCTATGGTACAAAATCATTTTTCCTGCAGCAGCCTGCATCATACCTCAAAAGAGAGCTCACATGAAGGAGGATTTTTTTTGTTGCTGCTGCCCATTATGTTAGACAGAAAAGTTATTGATTTAGATATTTAGTGTAATGGGAATATGAGCATCTTAGGGTGTTTTTTTTGGGGGGGGGGAGTGGAATAGCTACAGAAAAGATGCATAAAGATTGTCATGTAAAGAAATCTTCCTAGATGGGATGAATATTCTTCCAAAGGTACTAGATATTATGAAAAAAAACATGCTGGGTTTAAATGTGAAATCCTAAGCCAACTCCTATCAGTTTCAGTGGAGCCAGGATTTTACCACCGTGATCTCTGCTTCAAAAAATGGTCAATCTACATGCATATATAATGCACTTAGTTACAAACAGAAGGTAGAGAAAGGAAAGAAAAGATGAATGGTGGGCAGCATGTGGCTCGCATGCTATCTAGCAGCATGTGATTGTAGGAATAAACTTCCTGTGTGCAATGAGAAAGTGGTAGTCATTGGGATTCAAAGAATAGCAAGAGCACTGGACTGTCAGCAGCCCTCACGTAAAACTCATATCAATGTCATAAACCCTTTGCAACAGATACTTGCAACCATCTCTAAGGAATACACTGACAACCACACTGAGCATATCTGCGCACAGACCAATAATGGGGAAAGGATGAACAGTTTAGCCCTTTCAAAGTGGAAAACAAAAATCTTCAGGCTTAAGTGTCACGTGTGCACTGAACCAAACCTTAACTGGGGCTATACACAGAAGAGGAATTTAAGTACTTGGCATTCACAAAGGACCTAGACACAGCAATGTTCAGAACCGTGGTGCTCAGTTTTTAAGCACCTTGAAATTGCAACAAACTCCACAGTCCTGAAGGTTTTGTCTGTCTCTCCCTTAATAACATAAGTGATAATTAAGAATATATGGGAAGGATTAACAACTGTTCTCACTCTGACCAGACCATAGAAAAGCAAAATATATACCCCTACCTCAACCCCACCTAGCAGTACATTTCAGAAGGGAACTACTGAGGTGGTGAGCTGAAATCTGGAGGTTCATGTCACAGTCCTACTGATTAGGGCACAAGGCTGGGCCCCAGTTCCTGCTTCAGTGCATGCTTACACGCTTCTCTGAACAAGGACCTATATAACCCTCCAGCTGCAAACGGTAATAGTCCTCCAGTTCTGCAAACAGCAAATTATACCATCAAGAGAGAAACAGCTTCAAATTGAGAAGAACTCAAATCACAAGACACCTACAATTTTGCTGTCACAGCTGTTTGCTGAGAGGGGGGCAAACGGCCCCCATGGGACAAATTCTGTCCCATGGTATGCCAGGAAGCATCTAACTGCTGCCTGCCAGGTACAGCTTTGCAACAACTTCCCAGAGAGAAATGTGGGTCTTGTGATAGTGTTTCTGGTTGCAGTTCAGTGTGGAGTTAGGCGGACCTGAAAGAAATGGATCTTAGCAAAAAACAAGGGCAGAAATATGGCCATCACCCATTTCGATTTTTGTACATTGGGACCCCATACTCACAAGTAGGGGAACTCTCCTCACACACAGCAGAGGATTCCTAGCTTGGGATAGTGAATTCCAGAAGGCAGCAAGGAGTTTAAAATGAGGTGCTGTGATGCTAAGAGTTGAGACAATTCAATCTTCTCATTGATGTGAATAAACAGAAAAGCATTTTTTTCAATAGTTTAGAAACGCCCAGCCATTACTAAGTAACCAAGAACTAGTCCCATGATGTTGATTTCTTCATAAAGATTCAGTGCTATGAGAGAGACTGAAACTTTTTATCAATAATCCTAGGCCTGGAAGCCTACAAGTTTTGGATTGCATACCCCTGAGTACCTATAACAAGTGAAGTAATGCACCTGGCGTAACAAAGACACTGTTTGACAAAAATGGCAATGTTTACTGAGATTGGCATGAATAGACTTGTAAATACATTATATAATGCAGAAATCACAACTACAGTGCAACCCCAACATCTCTGGCTCCAGATCAGGGAAATCGGGGTTTAAACTTATTGTCAAGATGCAAGAATACACGTGACTTCATTAAATATCAGATAAAAACAGATTTCCAAGTCTCCCATAAAGCATTAAGAGCCTTCCTTTCATGGAACAAGCCCTTGCTGAGATGCATTTTTGAAAAAGAAAGGACATTTTAATTGTGGATGACATAAATGAACTATCTGAAAGAACAGCTGCATCTTGAGATGACAGGAAGAGGAGTGTGGGCTGGATGTAATGTTTAACAAGAGAGAATGCTTTCTTCACTATTTGTCATTTTTGTGCAAGTTTTTCTACCTCAGAACTTTCTTTGCAACTGTTTACAAAGTATGCTTTTTGCACAGCTGGAAGAAAAAAATAAAATGGTAGGGAGGGAGCATTTATGTGCAAGCAGGTCCTCCATTAACCTGTTTAAAAGATTACCTTTAAAAGACAAAATCATTTGTTTTCTGTTCACTGAACCATGTTGCTTCATAGAAGCCTGGGACGAGAGAACTCAGAGCGTTAAATAACTCCGATTTCATGAGTGTACAATCTGAGCCTTCTCATTTGATGCTGCATAATTGGAAGCAAACATTGGAGTCCAAACAACTATAAAATTCAGGTTTGCAACTCAGGCATACTCCTAATTATTCTTGTAGGATTATTACTCATGTCCTGTAGGAAAGACCTCAAAGGAGAAGAGGCCTCAAGAAAGAAGAAAAAGCCCAAAGAGAAGAAGATTTGGACAGAAAATGAATTACAAAGCATGCCTTGGAACACAACTGACATCCGGCCTCTGACATGCTGTCATCAAGAGCTACCAGTGCTTGGTACTTCAGACACCACAACAAATACAAAACAAGGTGTATAGTATACATTCTAACTAACACTTTGTACTCTGTGTACTCTTTGTTGTTCTAACTACTGCAGACACCATTCACTCTGAGACAGAGAACTGACAAGACCATTACTTCAGATCTTTTAAGAGTTCTGAAAATTGAAGCTGCTTACAGGATTTTTCAGATTTATCCTTTCATGAACTACAGGTCAATTTACAAAATAGCTGGAGAGGTTCAAACCTGAAAACTCAGCACTTCCAATATAGTCTAGTCTGGGAGTTGACAAATATCACATCTATGACCACAGTACAGCCAACAATTACCTCGTGAATGAAAGCATTGTAAACCAGTCTGGAGGGATGAAAAGAAACATTACTCAAATTGTGTTAAGTCTAAACTACTGGCTACAGTGAAGTTAGTATCGGCATAAAAGGAGGGGAAAACTGATGACAGAAGATTCCAAAACCTTGTCAGAACAGCAGCTTCTTGGGTGACTTTTCCTAAATGAAGAGCTTGTTAGGAAAGTCAGAGTCAGACAGCCCATAAAGCAGACAAATGCAATAGAAAGACAGTAAAACTTTGAGAGGGTCTTTGTCAGAAAAGGCAGTTATATCAAAATCAAAGTTTCACAGAATAACATCAGTTTTGTCAATTGTATATTGTTGAGGGAAAAAGAAACATGAATTATTTCTGGAGGAGATGAGGAGGAGTTGTAAAATGAGTTATAAAGATCTCAGTCAAGATGAGGGAGTTTATCCTCCCATCATTCAAAAACTTTCAAAATGCTCTCATGCTTGACTCAAATCCCAAAATCTTTCATTAAATATAATGTTGCATTCCCCACATAGCAGAAGGCATTAAGGAAGCCATCATTTTAGCAATTGTATTTACTGCAAGCTTATGACAGTTTTGCAGGGACTTGTAAACCAAAATTATATCTGAATAGAGCAAAGTCATTTGACTATGTGGCAAAGAATATTTTCTCTGTGGAAAGCAGAGAGGCTAACATGCTGTATAAAGTGTACAGGATTATAGCTGGTCCATCTTTTAGGGTCACTGAAGAACAGAGAAACAGTAAGCAACTGACAGGACCATAGTGGAAATTCACTTTCTACAGTGTTGTGTAAGGTCTTGTCTAAAACGCTCAAAATAAAACCAATTTTTAAATCTATTTAATCTTATGCAAGTTCTTTCATTGATCCTTAATCAGTTTACAAGTGTTTCCTATTTAACCCAGAAAAATAAATTATTCACACAGTCTGCATGCATCATTTCTACTATCTTCAAGAGTTATCAGATTGAATTTTCCAAGCAGCTTCTTTTTAAGACAGTTAATATTTCACCTGCAGTTTAGTTTCCAACACAACTCTTGAACACCCCTTTCCATCTACGCATTCATACGAGCAATACGGACAGTCAAGAGGCTTGTATTTGCACCTGCAATTTCTTCTGGTATGATGAAGTGCTGTGGATACAAATCGTGTGGGGGGGGGGGGAGATGGGTAATTTAGACCTCAGCTCTCTGACCATTCAGCACCATAATGTGCTCTGCCTTGAAACCATTATTTGCAGGTTGGGGAAAGCAGCTTCTACCTGTGCTTACAGGAAGACTCCCTTAAGGAAGGGCTATTGGAACACTAACAGAACCGATGGCTATTTAACCACCATAGCTATTTAACCAGTTCCATCAAGCAGGCATGAAAATCCTCTTAGGTGGCTCATACCATATACAGCTTCAAAAGGTATCCTCTGAAGTTGAGGAAAGACCTTTCAAGTGACCAACTATGCAAAAAGATGTTTAAGGAGCAGGTTTTATTGAATATGCATTCTTCCATTTATTCTGTAAATTGTGAAATACCAAAGATGCCTTGGGATTTGAGGAATGACATGTCAATAACCATGTGACGCTAAGACTTCTTCCACTTCTACTTCAATATAAGAGCTACAGCTGTTGCTAAGTAAAGAGGGTGGCTCAGCTGTACAACTCCCCTCTGAACTGCCCACGCTCCACAGCACAGTTTCGGGATAACTCTCTAAGCCCACACAGACTTTAATATTCCATGAATTTCAAGGCCTTTGTGCAAAATTTCCTTTAAATGAAGTCCCAAAATAGAGTATGCGCATCACTTCTGCAAGAGCCCAAGAGTAATTAGGAGAACTGGTCAGGCTTTTAGGTTGTCTCAGTGATATCCAACCACTTCTATAAATGTCTGGAATCACGTTATTTACTGAAAGTTGCATGACAAAATCTTTCCCTTTCATTTATCTACTGAAAGCAAGCAAAACCAAAACATACCAAAATGATTTTGTAGTCCTTTAATACTAAACTAAAGGATAGAGAGCCCTCCTTAAACCAGCATTTTTTTTAATTATTTTTGTTAAGATTTCCAGCTTCATATGGCATATTTACAGTATTTCCCCCACCCCAAAGTGAGGCTCAGCTGCAAAGTCTTCTCAGTTCAAGAGCACTTCTAGCTGCTTTTGTGTTAAGCGACTAATGTCATAAGAGTGAGTCAGAACTGTCAAGGTGACTGGTAGCTGGAGGAGGCTACAGTATTTTATCTGATAGGAAGTCCTCAAAATATGTCTAATATACCTCAGTCCTGGTAGCCTCAGAAGCTGCAATGATGTTTATCAAGCTAGCAATAAGAATGAAAATCTTGATTTTTATTTTATTTTTTTTAAACCAAGTGTGACGAGTTTGTAAGATCCTACTCCAAATACCTAGGACAACACCTTAACAGTTTCTCTCAAAGCCAGAAAGCTGATGCATGGCTCCCTTCTGGAAATATGGTTTTCAACAACATAGAAAATTTCAAAGCTCCCTCAGTCACAGAGTTTATTAGTTTTATATTGTTTGATTTAGAAATCATAAATCCATAAGCCTCATGAGTAATACACTGTACTGTGGAATATGATAGATGTTAACAAAGAAATTTGCAGATTTCAAGAATGAAGCTGTCAGTATGACTTAAAATTCCACATCATGCTCAATAAGGTGAGTGTTTAGTATCCTAAATAACATTTTTAAGTATCTATATCACCCCCACATCAGTCTATGGTAGGTAGATTTAGAGCAAAGCTGGGAACTGGTTTGAAGTTAGAAGTTGGGTATGAGTTAAGCACACTTACACAAGTACAGCTTTCTAAGAAAGATACTGCAAGTTGCAGTCTGTAATATCTGCATGGGCATATGCAGCTATCCTAAAAGGAAGAGCATATAAATTCATTTCCTCACCCCAGCTTCCTCAGTGAATCCCAGAGCAGGCACTAATCTTTCCAACAAGCTATCAGGTTCATATTTACATGATAATCCCTCCTAAACACTGCTGCATGCCACAGAAACAAAGAACTTCTACAAGATCATATGTGGCATGGTATTTTGTGATTCACAGTTCCTGGAATCTCAAGAACACTCATAAATGCAGCTAACCAGTTACAGGCAGTACCACAGCACAAAATCATCTATCCAAAAGCATCTGCAACAGAGTATTCCTCTATCTCTTCCCATCTTAGCTCTGTCACACCACAGACATGTTATTAGCCAGAATTACCCTAAAAATATGGTCTGGTCATTCCTTAAGGATTGCCAAAGCATACAAATACAATTTTCCTCAGTTCTCAAAAACAAGCAATGAACTCTTCCTTAGAAACTTGTCACACTGAAGTTAACTAAAAGACAATTAAGTGCCACTTCCTAACTACTAAAGAAATGCAGAAAAGTACAAAACATATCACAGTGTCACATCTACACTGAAAACAGGGATCCTATAAGCAATGATGTGCATGTTTTGGTGGAATATTTTAGTATTAAAGCTAGTTGGGATCAAGTTGCTAAAAATTGCTCTTAAACGGTAAGCTAAGCTGGTACCATCTTCGATATGCCCTTCTGGGCATGGATTAGTGTAGTAAACTGAAATCTCAATTACTACAGCATTTAACTCCTGCAGCCAAAACTCATAGCAGTTAAGTGGCAACACCCAGATTCACTGTTGAATGGACAGATCACAAAAATCCAGGATAATCTTGCAACAGGAAAGTTAATGAATCCCAGAAGTCACTCATATGCCTGTAACTTAACTGCTTTCCTTTGCCAGTCATGTAAGTCAATAATAAAATTTTCCTCCTACTTTAACTGACAAAAGGCATATGGCAAAAAGCCCCTATGAAGTCAAAGAACTTTTCAAAATACCATTTTCCAGTAGCTAAAATGTTGTATACATGGTGTAATATTTATAGTCATCGTGACTTCTCCATCTTGCACCCACCATGAAAATTCTGTTTCTGTAATGAAATTTTACTCCAATCTGGTTAGGGAGAGACAGTTTATAGAAGCCAGTGAGATAAAGAAACTGCTCTAATGCATAAGATACAGTATATTTATCAGTAACAGGTGAGGGCTGTTTATTATCTGACATGATTTTAACTACAAACTCAGAAATACAGCATGCAAAAGCCTTCTATTCTGAGGTCAGAAGAAAGTTTTCAGGATTTAAACAGTGATCAAAAGAGCTAATTTAAAATAATTTAAGCTAGTGTTAAATGGATGCGAGTTTCTAGCTGGAGAGACTCAGTCCTATATCCAACTTTGGGTTATTTTCTGTGCCACACTGATGTGTTTTCAGCAAGCACCAGACTTGACTATTCTGTTTAGAAGTGATATTTAATTGAACAGCAATGGTTATCCCATGCTGTTCCACAGATTAAGCCTATATAACTTCTAGACATTACTATACCAAAATTTTTAAAATGAAGAAAGTAATTACTAAACAGGCAGAAGATAAAGGTCTGACTCATGTCTTATTCAATGGCTTATAGCATTAGTATTTTTACTTTACAGTTTAGAATCATAAGTTTTAACACATTTTCTAATGTCTTTTAAATATTTTCCCACAGACAATTAAAAAAATGTCTATAATGATGTTAAAGTTTATTTTCCTCATATTGCATCTGAGAAAAAGCATCTTTTGAATGTTTTTAAGTGGGCATTAATCTTGCATTATAAAATGAACTCCAATAGATATTGCTTCAATTTCTAGTTTAAAAAAAGTTTTAAACAGTCCTTAAGGCAGATACGTTTTCTATTGCATTATGAGATGGATAAGATCGTCAGCCTAGTTGACAATAAGCTTTTTGAATAGCATACCTAAAAATCATATAGGCTTAATCTGTGGAACAACATGAGATAACCATTACAGCTCAAGTAAATATCACTTCTACAAAAAATAGTCAAGTATGGTACTTTGTGAAAACACTTTAAGTGTGGCACAGAAATATTTCCATACCTTTAAACACCTCAAAACAGACAGTCTAACTCCAAAATGCTGTTTCAGGCACGTCTCCACATCAGTAAGACAGCTCCATCATATTTCCTTAAAGGAGGAATCAGACCTTTCTTCAACTTCTATGGTATCCCCTTCCCCCCTCCTTTTTTTTTTTTTTCCTATTAAAAAACCCACACACCACCTTTATGGTATGTATTAGGCAATTCTGCATTCTTTTAAAAAGAGAGTAAACTAAAATCCTTATAGGTTAAGGGTAACACTTTCAAAATTTCCTATATTCCATTTCCAAAGTGAACTGACCACTGAAGTCCTTTCAGTGGGATGTAGATTCCTACAGATAGTCTTGAATGCCTTTTCCCAGACTGAAAAACAGATCTATAGAGGCATTTGTATTTGTATCTGAAAATTTTGGCATTCTTTACTTGCTAGTGCACTATTTGCTTCTACCTTACTTTCATATTAATTCCACTCTATCTGCAGTTTACTGGGAAATACTCCATAGGTGGGTCAGTCAGTTGCATCTCCATGTAACTCACATTATTGTAGGAATGGTTTTAAAGTTCAATCTAAAGACAAAGTGTAAAAATTTACACAAAAAAATTTACACAAAAAGTTGTGTGCACTCCTGTCTCCATCTTCAAGTCACCTTCTAAACATATGACTTACTGACATAAAATGCACATTAAATTTGAAGAGAGATAAAGACTACTCAATAAAGAATCATCCTAAACTCTTGGAAGAGAAAACTAAAAGCATATTCTTGAAAATTAAGTCCTGGGTTAAAATTAAGCCTGGGTGAAATTTAGGACTCAATGAAATCACCTGGACTGTGGCTTTAGCTCAAGTTCTTGAAAGATCTGCCAAATAAGACACTTAAAGTCCTAATATGCCAGTATTAGAGTGCTTCTACATATCCACAGAAAGTGCTTCTTCCTCTTCTGTTAAAATACAAATGAGAACACCAGTTCCTTTCCACAGTTCTCTTAAGGAAAGAATTCAGGACTTGTTAAATGCATGATTCATACTTTTAGACTTCATGAAAGTTTGTTTTAAATACACACATGAACAGCATACATAAACAGCTGAAAGCAAAAGATGACAAATCCATTACATCAACCCTTAACGTATCCCTAGAAAGAGACCACCAAAATACTAAATGGAAAAAATGCTGGACTCACTATTCTAGCAGACTAGAAATTTCACTGAAGAGCTCTTCTAAAAATTTTACCAACCAATTGGATTGTTAACATGAATGATTGCTCACCAACATTAGTAGATTTTCAGCATGGCCCTGAGAGATCACTGTTTGACCTACATGTTATTCCACCATGCACCATTTAGCAGGATCAAGAAAAACTGAACTTCCAGGATTCTGTGGGAGAAACCCATAGAGATTGTAGGAGAAACTCACAGAAAGTCAGAAAATGAATCTCAGAAGAACAGTAGTTCTTGTATTCATATTGAATACCACTTACTCTTACCGAAATAATTGAGCCCATAATTAGAAGGCATTAAGAGCATGAGGATATACACTTCCCTATTCCTTTGCAATTTTTATTAGTGGCAAATGTAGTAAAAGTATCTTTATATCTGTATGAATCATCTTGCTGGATTTAATTTCCTTCCCTGCATTTCACTTTGTGTAAAGAACAGGCTTAAATAATGTTTTAAGTATGAGCCCTTCAGAATTTATTTGAAATGCCCCTCTCACCAGCTTGAATAAGATGTTCACAGGACACCTGCACTCTATCAACCTGTGCTCTACAAAAGACACAAACTTCCATGCAATAAGGCCAATGACATACCTAGTTTGGAATTACAACTAACAGTTGTTCACACTTGGTGCTGCAGAGACATGGAGGAAATTCACACATATTCTATGCATGAAGATGAACTGTTTTATTATGCCACCTACTGAATCTGCCTTGCGAATATTTTTATTTCCTATGCTTACTTCTATAGGTCATCTCACTTGTACCAATATCTGCCTTACTAGTTTTACTAATTAATCCAATTTATATACTTTAATAGCTTCCTAAGGAATTAAGTTCCATAGGTTAATTGCTGACAGCTTTAGAAAAGCACTTTTGAAATCCATTTTAAAAGCAGTGATTTATAACATGAATGCAAACAGGGAGCAAAACAAGAGCAACTGCAGAGCTAAGAGCTTTTGATGAATGCTAAAATGCCATTAAAATGCTGTTCATAGTCTATATGATATAGCCAGTTTCATCACTCTCTGTGGATGCAATTGCTTCCTCTGAATATGCTGACAGAGAGGTATGAGTCCACACATTTTTGGTGCTTGCAGAACTGTTTATCATGTTTTAAATTTAGTGACGTACAAAAAAAATACAGAAAGCCAGTGTGCTTTACAGATCTAGATCATAAAAATGAACTTGGCTGAGGTCATCTCTTTGAGGATTTTGAAGCTGGTCCCAGATAAACCAGAAGAGAAACAGATGTGAAACTTGCCTAGGACATAAATGCTGAAATACAAAATATAGTAAACAATGATAGCACAACTGAGACTCACTTGACACAGGAATAAAGCTGTTTTGCAAAGTGAGAGGGAGAAGTTCAGAGACTGACTGTACTGTTTTAAAAACAAGATAAACTTATCCCTCCTAGAACTTTCTTTTTATGATTTGGTGATCTATTACCAGAGTCTTATTCAATCTGTATCCATCCCCATTCAAAGCACTTCCCAGAAGTACCAGACCTGTAAAATTCATGATTTTGCTTCCATCTGTCTTGTTATTCTAACAAATACTACATCATTTTGATTGTCCTATGTAAGTTATATTATGCACTACAGTATTAGACATAGTAGCAAAACAGAGTTGTGGTCAATGCCTCAGGAAGGCTGCAGTTTAAAAAAAAAGAAATCACGTTTGGCACAAAGTAACACAGACAACAAAACATGCCCTGGTTATAACAGAGGTGGTTAAATCCTAAAAGATTGGTTAAGGACCTCCTCTGAAATAAGAGAGAGAAAACTGGACTTGCTTTAACTAGGAAGCTGTTCCATGTAACATGAAAGCAAAATCAGAAGAACTTTAAGGAACTAAGGATAGAGCTACAGTTGCAAGAGAAAAGCAGGACAGGGAAACAAGGAACTGAGGAATGAAAAATTTGAAAGGAAGAAAACTGAGATGATGTGCAAACAAAAATCATTCGGCATTGCATAATTCAGGAAGACAGGAATTTGTTTCATAAAAATAAGTCACCTTGACTGCTTACAAGGATAGAATCATAAGAATCTGAGCAACAATGAACATTTTTTCGCTCCCACAATTGCTGGGTTCAGCATCTTTCTGGATAAGGATTATGGAGTAGAGAATGACACTAATTAAAACAGACCTTGCTTCAACCCAAATTAACAGATTAGCATCATCAGAACAACTGAACATACAGAAATCTGGTTAGGAAAGGAGCAGCAAGATGTAGCAATTGTCCACAGAAGGGATCCCTAGTTCTGCAAGCATGTTCTGACAGAGATAGAGGTGAGGTTCTCAAGTATGAGAGAGAAAAGGATAAATGCAAAATGAGAGCCAATCTGAGAAAAAAAGATAATAGGCTTAGATTACACAAAGTATTCCTCAAATACACCGAAAAATGGATGGGATTCACCTTCTCAGTTCTCCCTGTTGCTCCCTAATCATTTTTTCTTTTTCTCTTCAGGTATTTTGAAGCATGCTTATCCTTCATTAGAGATGATCTTGAAGTCAACATTGTAACAACTTTTTATATTAAAGGAAGGACTCCACAACCTCTGCGGCTTCTCACACATTTTGGGTTTGGATCTCAAACACATTGGCCAGCAGTGAGGTAGGTATATGCCAAACATAGTAATATAATACGGTAAAGCAAACATGATAAAACAACAGCCATTAGTGAAGTTAAGCAGAAGGTGGAGTTAGTCCACTTAACGTCTATAAATACAAAACACATTTTTCAAAAATTTTCTAAAATTTTTCAGAGTCTTCAATAACATGCAATAATTGTGAAGTATATCTAAGAACGGATATTATGGGGTACATAACACAGGAGGGAATTCACATCCCTTGAATAGATTAAAAGCCTAAATTGAGACAATCTTATTCTCATGACAAGAGGCCTAATCCTAATCAAGGATTAACAACGATGAAAAAGCATCTTCAGCAGCCTGATGAACACTAAATATGAAAGAACCACCACATCTCTAGTACCAGTTGTCACCACACCTATGAAATCTTTTCTCAAGGCAATGACAAGAATGAAGCGACAATTTTACTTTTTCATGATCTTATTCAGCCTTTAGGATGCATTCCACACCACTCTTGCTTCATTCAGACCAGAACATATGACCTTGCTAGAAACAGAAGAATATATAGAGCCAGGGGAGAAAAACTCCTTCACCTACTAAATGAAAATGGGCAATAAAGGCTGAGCCCAGGGAATAACATACATTGCAAATAAGACCAAGTACCCACTTTCTGGAAGATTTACACAACAGAGTTCACATGTCAGCAACTGTTTCCCTATAATATAAATCCAAATTGACAAGGCTGAGGTTTTATGGAACAGTATTTATCTCAAGACTGTCAAGGGAAGTCATTTCATTTCTTATGATTCATTTCATTTATACGTTAGAGTATTAACTGGATACATTATTGATCTTCGCTCCATCCAATTTCAGCTTCAACATCATGGACAAAGTGATTTGAAAAGTATCAGTTCCGGCTTATTTTTTATCACAGGTCTGCTGCATGTCATTGTATTATGCATCCCATCAAACACACACGTTCTGGAACAAGCAATTGCTTTTGAGGAATACTTCACTGTGAAAGTCAGCTTTTCTAGAATCTGTACTAGAATATCTAGAAAACTATTTCCAATTACTCCTCTCTCTGCTTGATAGGAAAAGGGCAAAGACAGAAGCAATGATGACAGCTCTTGGTACCAAAAAAAAGGGGCAGTTGGGGGGGGGGGGCCAATCCAAAAGAAAGACTGCTACATTTCTTGGTGCAGCAGCCTTTTAAGCATGGAGGGCTGCCTCAAATATATACAAGCCACAGGTGCCACTCTGCAAGACCACAATAGTCTTTCTCTCTAAGACTGTATGATTTGACATCTGCTATGAGCATTATGAGTACCATGGGTGTCCTGTCACTTTCATCCAGCTGACAGTCTCTGAAGCATAACAAGGAGCGAGCAGTAAAAAGGAAAAAATAATAGAATGAGCACAAACAGAAAGCAGACCGATACAATAAGAATGTCCTCCTAACTCTGAAGTGATCAACAAGCAGGAACAGCAGATAGGTAAGCCTAGCCTACAGTTTATTTTAAGTTCATCTGAATAGACAGTAGTATTTGTAACTGTTTGAGAATCTTCCTTCAGTGTTCCCTAAACCCCTTCCATTTTCAAGGTACACCAAACTCTCAAAACCTGGATGAAGACACTATAAATAAGGTTTACTGTGAGGCTGCCTTGCAAGGGATAGAGGATGTAGTCATAGCAATCTATTTGTTTTACAGAAGCTTTGATTAGTTGTCAGCAAAATGCCCCACTGTATAGACATTACACTACAGGAGCTTCCTCAAGAGCTTATAGTGAAGACAGACAAAGGGTGAGGAAATTACTCATGTAATTTGAAAGCCAAAGGACAGTAAATGTCACATCTCTTCCATGAGCTCGCTCCAAATACAGAGCCAGAACTCTCCTAGCAGTTTTAGCTTCCCACAGGAGAAAAAGGTACCTCTGAACTTTGTAGTAACTGTATCAGTAGATGTCCAACATCCTAGATGCAAACTCTATTCTGCACTGTTGAGGAGATCTTCGTGATTTCACTGCTGGTGTGCAGCTCTTCCACTGCACATCCATGATGGTTTGCTGCATACAGGGCTTTCTGTGAACACACAAGTACTGCCAAAGTCAGCATTTTATTCCACGGAAGTATCCTTGATAGAAACAATTTGCATCTGATATTTTAAATGGCTGCTCTCACGTTTATCCATTTTCTGGTCTTATGTGATTTTCTCACTGGCAGCCATTCCCATTTGTCATGTTAAAATTTCCACCTTCATATTGTAATATTACACTGACAGCACCACTTTTTAAATTCTGCATCTCCAACCACTAGAAGGCATTATTGGCTGAAATTTAACCCATTAATTGAAATGCAAATAGCAAAGCAGTTCAGGTGGGACTCAATTTCAGGTTTCAGAAACTGCCTGCAATGAAGCAATTACAATCAAATAAAACGTGCCAATATGATTTTATCAGGAAGTTTTATTTAGTTCGAGTTCGCCATCTCGAAATGAAGTGCATATGCGCCATCTTACGGTCAATGATAGTCAGTGCAAGGCCACACACCATGAGGCTTTTCAAAGGCAATGTTCATACTGCTTGGACCACCAATATTGAAGTTTTAATCCTTTCCATAGTTTTAGTACCAACCAGGTCTTTTGTAGACAGTATCATATTTTTCACAGAATTAGAACAGAATAGACAGGTCAGTCATTTCAAATAGGCTACTCAACAAATCTTTGTCAAAACAAACACACCTTAAAACTATTAAAAAATATATAGTACCTCAGGTTACACTGCGGCTTCTTAAGATTACTTTTATTTTACACTAAAACTAGTGTGTTTGCAAAAACAGCATCTAGGCTGAATTCTAGTGTTTAAATATCTCAAAGCAAAGGCAGCTTTCTTCTTGGCCCTTCTAAAAGGGACACTGGTTTGGTATTTCTGAAGTTCCAAGGAGCAAAGGAAATAGGGCAAAGACATAATTTACCTAATCTCTGGTTCCCTTAATAAAAAAAGGCTTTGTGGGTTGTATTTTTTGTTGTTGCGGGAGTGTGTGCATGTGCGTACGTGCATGTAGCTACCTAGTTTAGCCTAACCAGGTAGATACTTTGGAGAGATGTAGCATACATTTTATGAAGACAAGAAATACCGCTCATTAAAAGCAACTATATGTGGGTTTTACCAGTGCACAGCCAATTGCTTCATGAATTATATAAGACTCGTGACAAACAGCCTTTGTTCTAACCGTCTGTGTAATACACCAAGACAGCAAGGAAATCACTGTTCTTACCACAGCAGGAAAGCAGAGCACTCATTTTGATTTGTGGTTGCTAAGGAATATAAACAGTGAGGAGTAAACTGCACAGATCTGCCATACGAATTCAGTGGGGATAAGCATCCAAACATTTGTACACTTTTTAATTTCTTTTTTAATTTGTTTCAAGAGGATGACACCATAATTGGCTAAGAGACCAAACAAAGCCCCCTGAAATCAACTTTTTCGACTTCACTGGGCTTTGGTCTGTGCTGTGAACTGCAACACAGACCACCTGGAAATGGAATGGAAGTCGCATACAAAATAGCTCAGATTCAATCAATGTTTTCACAGCCAGCTCCCCATGGAAGTTTGACAGCTATTCATTTGCATTTGTGTGGGGAGGTATTCATATCCTAATGGTTTTCTTTATAGGCTACTAAGCTCTGGATTAATTTTTATTTATACACCTATCCTTTATTTTTGTCTTTATCATATTATTAGAAAGGTGATTACCTAAATTGGAACAGCCCATTAAAGTCAGTAGTGAAATACGATTTTCACTGTAATATTGCTTGCACACCAATTAAGCAAACAGTACATCCTTACCTACATTGCAAAAACTAGGAAAGATCACCCTCTCTGCTTCACACCACTCCATCTAAAAATGGAGATTATCAGCAGATCCTAGCACTGCACAAAGTCACCCAAATAAAAGATAACTTGCCATGGTGCCTTCTCTTTTTCCAAGAGCCATTTTGCTCAAACACTAACCCTGTCTAGAGTAGGTCTTGCAAGGTGTCAGTTAACGTGTACTTAAAATTCTGGGCACCTTAAAGTCATGTTAAATTTGTTGATTTAAAGCATGAAGTCTTCTGGTGCTCACCTCCTTCCATCATTTTTACTCTCCTGCCTCTAAGTTACCTAGGAATACCTACATGTTGCAAAGCATGCCTGATTTCACGTGTCTTTGCATTTGTTTTTCAGGCCACTCTATACCTGGAACTTTCTCTTCCACCTTGCACTCAGGAGCAAGGACTGAGGTGGCCCTGAATTGCCAAACTCCAAAGCCATGACTAGAAAATGGCAGCGAGCTACCAGACCTTTCTGAGTAGCAGGTGGCAGTGTCATGGGTTGCACAAACAACAGCATGTGACACCCATGGAGGAGGGGACATGCCACAGCACAACTGACCCATCTTCGCCTTGCACCCATCCTGCTCAAGCATGAAAGACTTTTACTTTTAGATGTCCCAATTCAGATTTCAATCTAAATCCCCTTCCCTTGCATCAGCAGAGGTGTTAGGGAAACCACAGAGTCAACTGGATCAGAGCATAATCTGGTTGAAAAACAACCCCTTTTTGCTGCATTTTAACCCAGGTGAGCTCCTTCATCTCGTGAAGCTCCGAAACAGGACGCAGCAGCCGGAGAGATGCAGGACCACTGCCCTGCGGCTTTACGAAGCTCTGGGCGCAAGGAGAGCCAGACCCTCAGCTATTCACTGTCGCCTTCCTGACCCCAGCGATGTCAGTAAGACAACACTGGTTTTATCTCTCACGCAATAGCGCTGCCCCTTTGCTAGTGATTAAAAAACAAAAACCCCACCACACTGCTGGATATACCAAACATGCCAGCTCCACTAGGTCTAATCATGTGGATAAAAGGAAAGTTATAGGACCTCCTCTTTCTGCCCACCCCGAACTTTTACCTCACCTCCCTTCATTGCACCTGTCCCTGGAGGCGGGCACACCTCAACGCGGGCAATGCCGCCGGGAGGAGGCTTCCCCCGCCGGTGCTCCCAGCCTTTTCCTGCGCCCGCCCCAATTTCTGAAACACTGGAGGGAGGCGCTGACGTGACAGCTATACACCTGGACAAGCCTGACGCGAATCCACCCCGGATCTGCACCCAAACGCAACCAGCCTGGCTGCGCAACCGCTGCCCCCGTGGCTACCCGGCCGCCTACAGGCGCCTCCCCCCCTCCTCGGCCGGCGCAGCGGGCCCTGCCCCGCGCCGCCGCAGCCCCAACCGCCTCGGGCGGCGCCGACCGCGCCGGCTCGCGCATGCGCAGCAGCGCGGGCCGCCGAGCGCTGCTCCAACGGCCGCCGCCGGTAGGTCTGCGCGCGCGGCGGGCGCCGCTGCCAACCGCCATGAGCGGCTGCGGCAGGGGCGCCGCGGGTCCCGCGCCTGGCCTACAGCGGGCTGAGGGGCCGGGCGGGCCGCCGTGCCCGGCCTGGGGGAGGGCGGCAGCGCGGCCCCGGCCGCCGAGGCGGCCCCGCCGCCGCCTCCTTTCCCGCGAATAGCCTTTTAAGCCCGGAGGAGCGCGGTCCGGTCGCTCGGGGGTGGCGCGTTTGGCCCGGGGGACCCCGGTGGCCGCCACCGTGGCGTGTCCTCTAACGGGCAGGGAGCCCCACGCACAGCCGCCTCCGCACCCCGAAAGAAGAAAACCTCAGAAAGCGGCGAAATCTGTCAGAATTTCCCCGAAACACGCCCGAGCCACCCTTTCGGCCTCGGACTAGCAGCAGAAATAAGTAGAGTAAAAGAAGCTATGCCTGAAACGATAAAGCAAGCCTTTATGTATAGAAAAATGGCTATTGCAGGCCCTTGTGTGCACCTACCTACTAGGGGAAAAACCTCCTTAGGGCAGAAAAAACAGTAAGTTAACATTTTGTTCTTTAAAGGCATGGTTTTTTAGAGCAGCATTGCTTGACAACGTTTTTAATCAATGGTAAGCACAAGCATGCTAGTGTGGCTCCTAGGGAATTATTTTCAGCACTTTCAGTGAAAGCACACTTTAAAGCAATATTCAGAATTCTAGACTATTTTCACCACGCATTTGATTCCTGTGCTTTGCTTCTCTATGAACAAGCATATAGCTTTCTTGTGAGAACAGGCCTTGAAGCTTCCTGCGGGAATGTTTTTCAGTATTAACCTAGTCCCTTTTGACACCAGAGAAAAGGTGAAAAAAATACAAGTCTAAAACACTTTGAAAGGCATTCTTAATTATCCTTCCTGAAAACACCTGTCTTCTATCCTGACAAGTGTTGTGACACAGCTGTGGCTTGCAATACTTAATGCATTTTAAATGCAATATTTAATACAGCTAAAGAAATTTAGCTGCATTCTCATTAAAAGAGAGCTGATGGGTGCTTAAAATCTGTCAGATCTCTAAATTTGTAATCTGTTTTTAGAGCTCCACAGCTTGAAGTAAAGGGAGGGGGAAAAGGCCGACGGCTGCTTTCACTTGTTTGGGAACAATTGAAAGTGGTTTAAGAGGAACATTCAGTATACATTGTTCATTAACAGACCAAATCCCCAGATCAAAGCTCTTATTTGCGTTCATCAGAACACAAATATTTGACCTAATCTCACTGTGTTGATGGTATTGGAAAGCTGTAGCAGAACCAGTAAGTATGAAGTAGAAACCTTCCAACCAACTCCAAAAAGAAAAATTCCTCAAAACTGATTTTAACAGCAATAAATTGACATTTAATTTACAAAACAGCCCATCTATGGAGATGATGAATTGGAGGTGTTATTTGTGGAAGAAGCACATACTGAAAGCACTGGGTCCTCTTCACTTTTCCAGGGTAATGTCCAACTAATTGCTCTTTCCCCATAGATATGAATTATTCTTGGTTCATCACCTCTGTGAGTGCAGCAAGAAAAGCATCTCCAATAAGACTTCTAAGTGAGTACACCCCTGTTCTTTAGAGGATCCCTTGAAGAGTACCATCCTGCCTTCTGGATTTTGCTAAGACATCATGGCTAAATATCAGAGAAGGCTCAAGAGAAAGCCATGCAGTAAGCTGACAAGTATTTACAAGGCCAGTTTAACTGCCTTGACTTTTGTAAAGTTGAGATGTCAAGCAGATATAAAGATGAATAAAACAAATAGCCTTGAGCCATTTCAGAAACCCGTCCAGACAGAAGTAGCATTGTTTTCATGTACCTGGAAAATCTCTGCTACTGTCTCTGAAGTAGAGCTTTTGGGGTAGCTTGCTACTGAATTTACACAGGTTGTTCAGGAACGAGCAACTGCTAATGACTTGAACATCAGCCCCAGCCAAATGTTTCTTTCTGTGTAGCTTTTCTGTACCCTATTAATGTCCATACAATTCCCCACCCCAGACAATGTTACCAACACTATCTTATATAATCTGAGTGACACAAAAGAGTTCAACTGTCTGCTTGTGTACTCAGTTAAAACCTACACAACCCAACAGATTCAGAGCATGAAACATACTACTAGTTAAACCTTTACCAGGGATCAATTTCTTCTCTTGGCTAGGGGTTGGCATTTGCTATTCTGTTTGAATGCTTCATACAGGTACAGCTTAGTCGAGTTTAATTCAGTCTGGGTATTCTTTATGCACTTTTTTCAAGTGATACATTGATATGCATTGTAACAGAAACATTAAGTAATTTGGCTTATGCAGAAAGACAAACATTGAGATGCGGTTTTGATGACACAGGAAGTCTTTCTGCTAGATCAAAAGTCACAGACATAACCTGCATTGCTGAACTGATATGAATTCACTCCCTATGCTCAAGTTTGCTAATAAGTAGTGGAGAATAAGCAGATATAGTATCATCTGTCCTCTCATATCTAGTATAAAAGCATTAAGCCAGCATGAATGCCATGTTGTGAGCTGTTAGACTCAATGCAATCAAGTGCCCTTGCCTGACTGAGGTCCAGTCTGTGCTGCCAGCAGAGCATATACTGGATCTGAAGGATTATGAAACTGTGACATTAAAGCAAGAGTTGTCAACATTTTCTTCACAGTGCTTTATTTACACAGTGCTGGTGCCACTAAAGCTGTGTTGCCAGAAATGCTCCCACTCCCTTACAAAAAGGGCTGTCATCATAGATGTTACTAGTTTAGTCCACACCACTGCCACATCAGCTAGAGCAAGGCTGAAATATCAATCTAAACAGAGTATTATTAAGAAAATAAATTCTTGAAGCTTAAAGGTATAAGTCACAGAAAAAGTTTGTGCTAATAGAGCAATCCAAACAAGGTAAAAGCTATTTAAAATTTATTTTAAAACAAAGGGTCTTTTTTCCCCCCCAAAGGTAATTTTATTAACATCTATTTAGTCAAAGTAGAAAGACAAGTTTAAAAAGCTACCATTCTTTTCAATTCATGACTCTTCAATAAATATTAAAAAGTGAAATGGAACAAACTACCTCTGTGGCTCATTATTTTTTACTGAACTAAAGGATGTGACCACCTGTTGCAATAATCAAATTGTAATCAAGGTCTTTTCCTTTTACTCTAGCTGAACTGATGCAAAAGTCTCCTCCATCACTCATCTCGCTGGCTGGAGGGGCGCCAAACCCTAACACTTTCCCATTTAAGAAGGCTACTGTTGCCATTGAACATGGAACTGCTGTTGAGATTGGGGAAGATTTGATGAAGAGGGCTCTCCAGTACTCCGCCTCAGCAGGGTACCTGTCAAAGCAGCTTACACTTCAAGATACCAGCATCAAACAATCATAAAAATCTTTTTTTTATTATAATTGATCTTCACAAAAAAAGTTTAAGTTTAGTTTTCCTCTATACTTATATTTCAGTTTTTAAGCAGAAAGTTCTGAGAAAATGAGCAATTTAAAAAACGTAGTATGAATTTTTATCAAGCCGGAGCATTCTCTAGCTGTTAGTATTTCAGAATCCAGACTCCAGGATCGCTAAGAAGGATCATTATGTTATGAAATAAGAAACTCATTAAATGATACTGCATTGCAATACATAGTTTTGACATTGTGGAATATTCATTTAGCTCTTATTTGGTACAATATATTAAAAAAATTAACATTTATAGTTTGTGGTAAACTGAGGTATTTATGGTATTGCCATGTTTAGTACAAAAAATGCATATCTCAGTGAAGTTAGTTTAGCCCTCTGAACTCCCCAGCTGACAGTATTGAGCCAGCCCTGTGACAGGTTGCAAAAATATTTAGGTACCTACAGGTGCACACAGTGAACTTAAGACTTTCTAATACTTTAATGGAGCACAGCCTAAGTACCCAGTCACTTATGAGCTTCCTACAAACTCTTACCATCTTTAAGACATACTTTTGGAAAATCTGTTTCCAAATTCTTTATTTACATGGGGCCTATTAGCAGCAAAAGTGTTGCAAGCTTTGTCACACTACCCCATTAAGTCTGGGGAGAGCATTCCTAGGAGTGGATATTGCTCAGCCTCCATCCCCAGTTCCATCCTTGGTGAATCATTTCTGCCCAAACCTTGCTATGATAATTTGGTGTATTGATGGTAGATGCTTATCTCTTCTGCTCTTCTGTAAGATAAACACATCTCATTTTCACCATTTGATGGAGTGGTTATAAAATCAGCATCTATGTATATTTGACAGTTCAAGAAACCAGACTCAGAACTGCAGGCTGAGTTTGACTGATTTAGAGGAGCAACCTAGCCTCAGCCCGTACAAGATATTAGGTGCACCTTAATTTATGTTTCAGGATTCCAGAACTGTTGTCTTGGCTAAAAAATTTTCAGAGGAATCTACATAATCCCCCCACAGCCAATTACAGTCCTGAGCAAGGACAAATGGAAATGTGCATCACAACTGGCAGCCAGGAAGGCTTATGTAAGGTAAGACCAAAACCTCATATGTTAAACATTATTTCTTTTGAAGAGAGGTGTATTCTTCAGTCAGGTCAGTTATACCCAGCATAAGTGCCACTATATAACAACTTAGAGAGTAGTTTAAATGTCGCAGGGTATTATCAATACAAGGTAATAGAATTTAAATAAAATTGTTGCATCAGTCTAATCTGTCAAGGCTACATAAATGGGTAAAATCAAAAAGCTTATCAGAGAATACATCATAAGATAACATTTCATATTACTCATAGGCCACTAAGTATGTTGATGCGTTATTTGCTTTACCATAAATCAAATCTAATTATGTTAGACTTCCTTAAAAAATAGCCCTTTTCAGTACACTGATACTACTGCTTGACTGATTCTTTCTGCAACTGAAGCACTGTTTCTTTTGTATGATATTAGAGAGCTGTCTTTCCATTTCAAATTAGTATTCTTTAGCTGATTATCTAGCTTCATTTAGCTTCTAAAGCAGAGTTTTAATCCATTCATTGTTTCCTAGCAGACAGCATAGTTAATTAAATGGTTATGGAAATACTAATATGTAATCAGGATTTATAATCCCATTAGGAAGTCAGAAGTATGAAGCATGTGTACAAGAATGGCACAATCTTTCTGAAATAGTTTTCTTTCATAGGTGTTTGAAATGCTCATTAACCCTGGGGACAACATCCTTTTGGATGCACCTACATATTCTGGGACACTAGCAGCTGTAAGTATTCTATAAGAACAAAACATTGCAAATGTCACATTTGAAATAAACAGCAAGTTGGTGCATGATCTGCAGGTTTATACACATTGTATTTACTGCAAAAATGTATCTGAGAATAAAGTTTTTAGTATTATTCCCATGAAGTTCATAAAGGTTAATTCAGAGAAGCTTGTAAATGTAAACATTCTATAAAAGCTATTCCCACAACACAAGCTCCTCTTCTGATGCCTGGTTCATTCTAGGGCTGAGATGACATTTGAGATTGGAAAGAGAAAGCCATCATGACCAAGTTAGGTTTGAAGCAAATTTATGACAAGTGGGTATTTGAACATGTCAGCATGCCCATCTGAAGTATTTTATGGTCCAATTATACTGTACCTATAATAGCATAATATGGGAATAGGCCTGAAACATCCATGTGCGAGTTTTAAGATGCCAGTTAGTAAGAACTACACAAAACCAGCAGTGTTTACTTCTGAAAGGTAACTTAGTCCATACGTAGTTGAATGTAGACTCAAAATGCGTGACAATTGTAAGAAGGGTTAGGATAGATAACACATTGCTATTTCAATATTTTTTTCCCTGTGGCAAAAGCTATCTTGATGTTGTTGGCTGTGCTAATTTTTTGAGTACATCTTTCACTAAAGATACTTTATTAAGAACTTATTTTCACACTTTTGTTACTGCTGCAACTTACATTTTTAGTTAAAAATGCAGAGCTACATGGTGCTAATAGAAGTTCCACAGAGGGGAGACTGCATGCTTTTTTGTTAATTTTTTCCTATTTCTTTACACATGACTGTCAACATGTCACTGTAGTAACACCATTTCATTCTCCCTTGTATTGCTGAACATATCTATTGAGAACAGATTCTTTGCCCTTTGTCAGTGAAAAGTAGCTTATAGTTCTGGCAGCTCCACTGAACTAGAATGTAAATTATCAGTAGGAAAGGAAAATGCAGTGAACTTTTCTGTGTTCAGAGCATGAGGAGTCCTGGGGGAGCACAGACCACAAATTCCTGAGATGTCTTTCCAAATGCAAAGCCATATGCTCTTTCCTACATAAGGACAGCAATTGGTCTTCAGAGTGACCCACTTCTTATTTGGCTTAACAGGGCAAATAGAAGATAGGGTGTTAAGTTGGACAAGTTATACAGCAAAATCAGGCAAACTTTTCCCTGAATCATGAGCAAATTGAGTTTGAGACAGCTATAATAAATTCATTACTCATATGTCTAGATTTTTAGAAAGACTTTGTATCACTGAAATTTTACCATGCCAATGACAAAATGAAGATTTTAGAATTACAGAATCATGACAATTTTGTTCCTCCTATCAACAGCTGAGACCTTTGGGTTGTAACATAATTAATGTTCCTAGTGACCAACATGGCATTATTCCAAAAGCTCTGAAGGAAATTCTATCTACTTGGAGCCCAGAAGATGTAAAAAGCCGTAGCCACAATATCCCTAAATTCCTCTACACTATTCCAAATGGTTGCAACCCAACTGGAAACTCTCTGAGCACAGAGCGCAAGAAGGAGATATACCAGGTACGTAGCTGAGGCCTGATGTATCTTTTATATGGAAATGGATAAGTCTCATTTCAGTTGAGGGTATCTCATATGTGGCCTTTTAGCCTGTTACTTACTCCTCTCAGTACTTGTTTCTAGCAGAACCTCTTTCATGAAAACTCTTCAGGAGGAGGCTATGCATTAGATAAATTGTTCTTGCAATAGTAGCCCATTCCTGGCTGGTATCTTTCCCGTGAGCTTCAAATTATTGCAAGTGTTCTGCACAGTATGAGCACTACACAGAGCAGACCTTCGGTTATATACCTGGCCTTGTAATGTAGGTACTATGTTTACCCTTATAATTGCTTGATATCTAAATCTGGCATTTGAAAGCTTCTCTTGGCCTTGCGCGTAGTGAACAAGCAATACAGAGGATCAGAATATGATCCTGGAAATAAGTCCAGAATATGTGAAGAACTGAATTTATGGCATCTTTACTGAATCTTATCTTTGTATTCATTTCTTTCTTTAGCTTGCAAGAAAATATGATTTCCTTATAATAGAAGACGATCCTTACTACTTTCTTCAGTTTGAAAAGGTAATTTGTTTTCCATGCTGCTTAGCACCTTCTTTTCCAGTCCAGAGAGAACTAGTGTTTGAGCCATGGGTGTTCCTGCATGCTTCTCCTTCATTTCCTGCCAAATTAGTTGTAGGCCTAACAGTCATTCCATTTCTCTGCTACTTTCAGTTGTTGTCCCCTTTGAGGCATTTTATCACTTCAGTCCTGTTAATCACTATAGTTCAAATTCCTCAAGCATTATATGGTGAAAAATTTCCTTCATTAGTCAGAAAACAAGGACTCTGTCAGCCTCCAGAACAAAACACGTACACCACTGAAGCAGCACTTCAAAGTAGCAGCCTCTTAATGTTCCTTTCAGTCCAGCCTCTTCCTCCATTCAGTGCAAGACCACAGCTCCTTATCTACCATATCTCATTTCCACCCTTTTGTCTTGTGGAGACCCAAAGTGAGCTCTCCCGCAGACCACAGGAAGTAGTACTGGATAGGCAGCTTCCCTTCTTCATGTAGTTTTTTTCCCCCAAACAGATAACTATCTAGTGTTGAGCTGTCTTCACATATGGATCTAGAGTTGCAAAGTCTGCTAAAGTATCTAACTTCAGGAGTAAAAGCAGGTCTTATAAAGCAGTAAAATATTAGTAGAAGCTAAAGTTTAATATTTTCCATTTTGAAATATGAGTTTTTTTGTGGGAGGAGGCAATAAAAGCTGCTTCATTTATATGCTCATTGTGCAGTTTTATAAGATAATGTGAGGGGAGAAGGTGTAAAAGAGATAGAATATCTGATACGGAAAAATGTTCTGATCCCAATAAGATCCTCAAAATTTGGTCTTATCTTCTGTTTTCTTTAAGATAAAGCTAAAAGCCAATGGGAGTCATCTTAGACAGTACAGTGTCTTTCTGTATAAGCCATTAAAAAAATCTTGGCAGAGAATGCATTATTTGTCTCTTCCGCTTATAGCATCATACCAAAACTTGAACTGAACACTTGTGTGCAGAGCAGTGAATAAAGCATCAAAAAAACAAGGCTGATTTTTTTTGTTGACTTTCATAGAATATTGTCATCACATCCCAGAAAGCTAGTCTAAACAATCATCTGTCAGCAGTTTACTGCATTTGTCTTTTGAATGTTCATCTGTAAAATATTTACCATCATAAAAAACTCCTTTAAGAAATAACCATGTCTTCATAGTAAAGAAAGTAATTCCATCATAATCCTTATTAGCAACTTGAATTTTATTTTTTATTTTTCTTCCAAGCCATGGGCTCCAACTTTCCTTTCAATGGATGTGGATGGCCGAGTTATCAGGACTGACTCTTTCTCTAAAATTCTGTCATCAGGGTAAGGCCATTTTCAGACTGCTCAGCATTGCCTGTTTTTTTGGGCACAAGACTAATACTACATGCAAAATGATCAGATATGCTGTACTTTTCTCAACTAGTACCTATATATTTCTGAAAAATACTTTCCGATTTGCAGTTCTGCTTATTTTTCATGCCATTTCCTGGCAGTCATGTAACTCCAGAGTCCATTTCTCTTCTGATACTGATTGTTAAGCAACTCTCCCCAGACCACCCATTCTTACAGACACCATATAGACAAAAAGATCGAGATGCTCGATTCCAGCTCTGTTCCTGGAACTTCTAGAAGTTTTGCTCACTTATTACTTCCATTGTCTTTTTCTACTTCTTTCTATCTTTTTCCCTTCCTGCTGACTGTTAGGCACTTTGCAGTGTAGGAGAAAAATGATGACATCATTCTCCCACATAACCTAATCGGAGAGTTATACTGACCTCTCTTGTCTTCTAGCTTTACGTATCTTTCAAGTTGTCTCCACCTGCCTGAATAACTAAGCTAGCTGTTTTCCATTTCACAGAAATCAACATATTTGATTTTTAACTTTCATTTGTTTATTATTCTAATAGATATAAGAAAGTAATGTGAATGCTACACTGGCAGCTAGTGGATTGTAACCCCTTCCCTGAGGGAGTGAGGAGACAACGTGATGCTAAGTGTGGTTGCACTTTCAGAAGTGACACTGCAAAAAAAGGCATGATGCAATTTTATCTTTGTCAAAGACATATGAGCTTACTGGTTCTATTTTTCTTCAAATAAAAACACCAGTCAGAATCTGTGAGTAAAGATGGGTCATAAGCATTGAAGCATGAATAAGAGTCTAGTTTATCAGTATAAATTCCATTTATTCTTCAGTGCTGAAAGGGAGTAAAAACCAAGTAAGCCTGTCTTGCCAGCTCCCATCTGCTTTTTCGTAAAGCCTGAGCATCCATAATTTATTATGTGAAAATCTTTTTCTTCCCTTTGATTCATGTAGCCTTTTTGGTTTCAGAGGAAAGCTTAAAAACATGGGGTATGTCCTGAAGTCTCAGGACTAAGAAGCATATATGAAAACATTTAATTTTTTTTTAATGCTAATTTCATGACTTTGAGACTCAGCTCATAAGTTGCATAAACTTAAATGCATAAGTGATCCTCTTGATACAGAGCTACTAAATGGTTACATGTTTTCCCAGTTACAAGTTAAACCATAACTCACACAAAGGATTAGCACACTATTTTTGTAGTAATCTTTTCCTCTTTCTTCTAGGTTGAGAATAGGCTTTCTGACAGGTCCGAAGCCTCTTATCGACAGAGTTATTCTACACATACAAGTATCAACAATGCACACCAGTACTTTCACCCAGGCAAGTACCAAACTGCCACCTGGATTGTATTTGACAGATCCCAAGTCATAGCAAACAATGATGAACAGCTTTTGTAGGTGCTTTACAGTTTTTCGGCTTTTAGTAAGGCATGCACATTTTTGATTCTTCCAAAGAAAGAGAGGCCAGCATAGAAATTACAACTGGAGCTTGAGGGTGTCTTAATCCATGGAAAGCACCACTGCTTCAACTAATATACTGTTAGCCCTAGGATTTCAAGAATGAAGATTTAAAATAGGTCACTGTGAGTTGTATCTCTTGCCAATAGGTTCATTTGAAAAACCTGTGTAAAGCACTTATTGGAATTAATTGGATTTGTTTCTATTTTTAATTGTACTTGGTAATTAGGCCGCTAATAGGTTGTAAAACAGTCTTCTAACTAGAGCCCCTTTATAGTCAGCAATAAGAAAAGGAGATGTTAAGCACATCTGTATATGCATCCATCTTCCGGCTTCATTAGTTCATCATAGAGGCAGCATTAAAGCAGGGAGGTTAATATGGGGGAAAGAACATCTCTAGAGTAATGTGTGTTTTCCTCCCTTTTTCTCCCAGATTTCTATATTTAGCTCTCTATCCATTCCTTTCATCCATTCCTTGGCCTCCCCCACCACCTTCCAAAGACTACCATAGTCCTTGGAGACAGCAGTAACATGGACTATAGTGATCTGTTGCTGCTGCCACCTTTGTTTAGTAAAGGGCTCCAAGAGACCCTGCATACAGTTTCTTGCCCCTGTGGAACTGAGTAACATACAGGGCTATATACCTTTGCTTGATGATTGAGAAAGTGTCCTATTTAAAATACAGTATTGATGGTGTGTTTTATTTCTGTAGATTATGATATCACAGCTTCTTCAGCAATGGGGAGAAAAGGGTTTCTTGGAGCATATAGACAGGTAGGATCATGTCATATGCTGAATCCCATCATCTGTCATTTTGCGTGCTTTCTGCATTTTGTTACTTACAGCAAGCATTCTTTGCAGTAAACAGGTCAGAGGAGCTACATCAGTTTGAAGTAGATATATGAGCAGTATTAGAGCAAATGGATAAGAAAGGTCACAAGGAGGGTCAAGGCATGTGAGGTAGCACTACAGATTGGCAGTGTGCTAGTCCTCTCACACAGTGCCTGCACAACTCCCATTTGAAAAGGGCCCAAGAGGCCCTTGCTATCTACAGCCCAGTGAGCGTAGCTTTCATCCTTCATAAAGCGGTAAGGTTAGAGCAAAGAATGTGATCACCAAGCCCATAATCTATTGAGAAAGAGTCAGCACAGCTTTCATAAGGAGGAATCTTGCCTCACTAACTTGGCGGGGATTTACCCTCTAACACCCCTAATCCAGTGGTTGTGCAAGCTGGAGAAATACGGGTAGAAAGAATTACAGAAAGTGGCCAGGTTCACCTGCTGTCCCTAAACATTGCCTTTATCCATTGTGACTCTTGGAGACACAATACTGGGCTAAGGGACCACTGGTCTGATCCAGCAAGGCATTTCTTATGTAGTGACCAACACGCATTTGTATTCATAGTTTCTCTGTAGTATTTATGGTTCATTTCAAATGAAACACTGAAATTGCAAGCTTCCCACATTACTAGGCAGCATGTCACACTCTGCAGAGGCCTTTTACATAAGTATGACAAAAGCATGAAAAAAATTCTTATATTTGACTGTAACAGCCACTTTTATCCCCAACTGCCTGCTTGCCTGTTGTCTCTACTATAAGCATCATTATCTAAAAAAAAAGAACAAAGCAGACCAGCCCTGGCTTTGATTTGTTTTAGGTATCACACGATACGCACAAAAACCAGGAATAGAGATAGATTTTGCGGAGGAGCTCAGACCACACATTAGCTCATCTTTGAGCAATTAGAGAAATACACCCTATATGCATCTCTTAGACTACTTTATGTTTCTTGCAGGCAGGCATCTATTCTTGAGCCAAAAGAACTTTCTTCCTATTAAGCACAATGAAAATAGTGCCACAGCAGGCTAGCTCCAAGCCTTTATAACCTTCTAGACTCCTTTGTTAGGTGACTTATTGATTAGGCTCAACAGGTAGCTACAACCAGGTGATTTCAATGATGGGCAAGATCAGTTTGCTGGCCCATGCTTCTGAGTAGGAGCTAGTGTATTGTTTGGAGCATTTGCATTCCTGTGAAAGTCCTGCCTCACTAGCACTTCTGATTTCATTCCATCATGAAAATAAAAGGACAACAGCGAAGGCAAAAAAATTCGCAAAGGAATTTGTGGTGTGGTAAAACTGTGTAAATGTTTTATTGTTTCATGCAGAATGTAGTAACTGGTACAGGCAGAGTGGTAGACTATATTAGCTTTTGGTGGTGTCAGCATTTGTCTATGAATTATGTAAAATACACGCAGAAATAAAAGCTACTTGTTCAGAGAGTGTCAAAAAAAAAAAAAAGAAAACCTGTAAA
Source organism: Apteryx mantelli (assembly GCF_036417845.1). Classification (NCBI taxonomy): domain Eukaryota; kingdom Metazoa; phylum Chordata; class Aves; order Apterygiformes; family Apterygidae; genus Apteryx; species Apteryx mantelli. Next base: position 44,829,769 of record NC_089982.1, on the reverse strand, counting down.
TGTAAAATTATCCAAACTGTTAAGTATGGTATCTCTATAGAGAAAAGAACACTTTTACATGAAGTAGACTTATGAAGTCTATCTCAGGCACTTCTCTTGAGTCTACTGCTGCAGAATCACAGCTGTATCAATTTATGTCAACACAAGTAGTCACTGCACAAGATTTGTTCCTGTTGGAACTTGGATTACGCTCCTTTCTGCCGGTACGACACTGAATTATTTGGAAGTTTTGCTTAAATTGTGAGGGAGATAGGTTCAAAGGTTTAGAACAGAGGAAGCTGTCAGATAGTCATGATAGGTCTATCAAACGATTTGCTTTTTTTCTTGTGAAATATCCTTTCCACGTATACCTATTACACAATTTCAATCCAAATGCACAAATATTGAGTATGTGCTTTTGCACATGCATAAGTCCTTTATTTTCTTCTGTATGCCTGTTCTGACTCCTGTGTACTGCTGGCAGAGCTTGTATGCACTGATATGACAGAAAGAAAGAATATAACATACAGAGAGTTAATAGTGCACTTCCCATTGCATTTGTAAGGCTTAAGAAACAGGTACAAAGGCAATTCCTCTTTCTGGTTGATCTGTGCTTCACTGGAGACACACTGAAGCATTCAAGACTTACTGGATACATATAAAAAGTTTCATACGCACAGTAAACTGTACTGTGCCCATCTAGGACATGTTATTTCCACTGAATGTTCACTCTGGTTGTTCAAGTACAAAAGCTTTGTTTCTGCCTTTGGAAACAAAGGGAATCTTTAGTGCTATGGGATCGTGACTTTGAATTGATTATTTACCTTCAGGGTGGTGGAGTTCTACAGAACCCAGCGGGATGCAATGCTCATTGCTGCTGACAAGTGGTTAAAAGGTCAGTGAGTGCAACACAGCTAAGTACTTAGATTTTTTTCTAGCTATTTATCATCTTCATATTCAAGAAAAATCACTATAAAGTTCATCTCCTGGCTGAAGTGATAGATAAGCACTATAAGCAAATCAGTGGCATTAAATATTAAGCTTAGGACATTATTTAATGGCCTTGTTTTCATGCTTATCTGAAACAGAACAAGGAGACAGCGATGAGAAAAAAGGCCACTACACTGCTGTATAGAGCAGTTTTACAAAGGCCATATATTTCAGTCCACTACGTTCTCATATTTCTTTGTTTAAAATCTCTGTCTTTAAAATCTGTCTGAAATAGCCAGATTTAGTGAACTCAATTTAAAAGAAGATATAAATGATCTGTATAATAGCAATGATAATCTTTTTTTTTTGTCAGAAGTTAATTTCAAATGTCCCCTTTCATGGTTAATCACAGAGCACTGAAAGAATCCAATCAACAATTGTTGGTGTGCCTCTCCTTTTAGCCAGTCTAACGTGGAATCAACAATAACTCTTTATAAACTGACCACCTACTGGTGGGATATGGGTACTTGTACACCACACAATCTTTAATGTACTTGGTCTTGCTAATTCAAGGTTTTTAGATAAGAAATATTTCCTCTTTTTCTACATGACTATAAGTGACGAGTGACCTAGGCCCTCTTTGTCTCAGTTCCCCAAGTATGAAAAGAATATAATAGCACTGAGCTAGCTTAAGGCGGATTGTGAGAATATATTCATATGTAAAAATGCATACTGTAATAATAGGTATGGAAGATTGACCTTTATTTTGTAGATATGTCATGGTTAAATATATCAAGAGCTGGAGAAGATGGCAAGTCAAATAAATAGCTTCTTCAAAAAACATGTCTAAAAACAGATAAATAATTTCTTCTAGGTAACCGAAAGGTATACATTAAGTCTGCATATATATCTAGGACATAAATCCTTTCCAAGACCTCCCATGCTCCTCATAACTTCCAGGGTCTTCTTTTCTTTGGGAAAAAAACTATAATCATTTTAATTTAAAGGAAAACAAGTACTTCCTACAGTTTTGTGCTTTGTAACATATTGATAGTCAATGTGATACTAGGAGAAACTGCATAAGAATGATTTTGGACTCTTTGGAGAAGATGTTTATGTGATCTGAAAATAATCAACAACTTTAGTTGTTTAGTTTGTTGTTGGGCATTCTGTAGTTCAGAGCAATCACTTTCACACTTTACTGTATTAGTGCAGTAAGCCCAAATGAATGTGATTGGGGTACTTTAAATTCAGCAAGTGGCATCCTGGCTCCGTGGCCATATTCCCTTTGAGTTCATTTGAGCACAAATCTACAAGATCACTGAATCTGTGAGGTACTGACTACAGATGGGGCAGGAGTTTCTTTTCTTGATTCCCCTCTTTTCTCTCTCTCCAGGCTTGGCAGAATGGTACCCTCCTGCTGCAGGCATGTTCTTATGGATCAAAATTAAGGGAGTTTCTGACACACAGCAGCTGATCATGGAAAAAGCTTTGCAGAAAGAAGTACGAACTATGGCTTAATGGCTTCTGATGTTAAAACAGAATGAGGGAAAGATGAAACAAGTTCACCATATCTATGTGCCCATATATGTGCATATATGAAAAAAGGGGAACTTACTGTGCATAATCACTAAGTCTGCAAGTTTTTTGTCAGGCATTGTCACATAGTGTAGTGACTCATTAATGAAATATTTTCATGGCTGTATTCAAATGTTGATATTTAATCTGCTTGCTTAAGTTTATCCCATTATATATAATACATAATGTATATAGTAATATATGAGATACACACACACACACACACACACACACAATCAATGAAGGCTGTCCACTGTATCTCTTTAATAGGAGAAATTAAATGTGTTTTTATTTCCACAATTTGTAAGAGTCAACACTATGTACTGTGAAAACTACATCCCACCTCACAGGTACATTGTGATGATAAGCTAGACCTAACCTGTGGCTTTTACAGACCCCTTTGGTTTTGTTATGAAAAGTCTTGATTCCCGGTTTTATATTTTTGGCTTCTCTTTTTGAGTAGACAGAATATATTAAGCCATATTCTAAAAACAGTGTTTCAGCAATGAGTCTTCTCAGATTTAATTTAACATTGTATAAAGAAATGCTTATAACTGAATGATTAATCAATTTTTCTTAGGTGTTACTGGTTCCCGGAGGAGCATTCAATATTGATAGTTCAGAGCCTAGTTCTTACGTCAGAGCCTCCTTCTCTCTGTCTTCTCCAGCCCAGATGGATCAAGTAAGTGAGATGAGGGTTTTCTGCATTCTTCTGAAGAACAGTTTCTCACAAAGCGATGCTCCCATATTTTCACTTACTTCTCATTATGTGATTTTTGTTTGTCAGTGTATTTGTTTTGGTAATCTTGGGCAATTAAGCAGTACTTCTGAAGTACTGCTCTTGAAGCAATATTAGCTGCTGCTTAGACAAGATACTCATATCCAAATGACCTGAAAGGTACCACATTTTTAGGACCATTTAATTTTCTTCTGTGCCCCATACTTGTAGATTTTCTCACACTTAATCATAACAGACATTATTCCAAGATGCTTTACTGAAATCAGAGAATCAAGTTTACTGAAACTACTGAAACAAGTTTTGCTACTTGCTTTAGCATTAGCAGAGCAGACACCATGTATCTTTGTTTTCCAGACTTTCCATTCCTCAAATGGAATAACCTGTATTTCATTTTTTGTGTGTCTTGTCAATCCTTATTAAGAAGGAATATGGTTTTTCTTTCATAGAAGATGCATAAGCCCTGTATTTCATAACTCAGAAATTAATCTTCTGTTTATTTTGGGAACATTTTGGATGTTATTTGGCTATATCAGTAAAATCACTGGGAGAAAGACTATGAGGCAGTTATTTGTGCATATTTTATATCCCTTTGATTCAGGCTCTTGAAACAATTCACTATTTTTATCTGTACTTCCATTTGATTGTGAAGGTTTGTAACAGATGTGCACTTCTGTTGCCTATTTCTTCTGTAATTACTGAAATAAATTCATAACCATACTATTGACAGTCAAATTGTATCTTGCTGGAATTGTACTTTTATATGTTTCCCCCTTCAACTATTCTTCCTTTTGCCTTTGAAAATTCTAGCCCCTTTTAGTAATGTACAGTTAAAAGAGATACTCTTCCAGAGCTCATTAATTATATAAAAAATACAGCTCTTTAGTTGCATCTGAACTCTGGATAACCTTTGAATATCAATATATATATTCTGTTTCAGAAAACCGTACCTTTTTGTTTCTATTAGAGGAGTGGAAGCTCTGTCTAGCCACAATATGGGTCAAAGCCCATACAAGTTGTTAAAAACAACAAAGTAAAACAGCAAATATCAGCAGAATTTTGCAGTATAAAATACTGAGTTCATTTGTATTTAAGATAGTTTTAGTAGTTTTACAAATTAAATATATTGCCTATTTAAGTAATGCTGGAATATAAATACGAACCATCTTTGTGTCATTGCAGGCTTTCAAGAGACTGGCTGACCTTATAAAAGAAGCTATATGAAAAGGCTAAATAGACCTCTTTCAGCAATCAAAATCATTTCCAGAAAACATTTGTTAACGTTTGGATTTTATCAGAACACTTTAAAAGCAAGCACAATACAGTGGACGTTCCCTTAGATCGTACCAGTGCTTAGATTCCAAACTTAGATAATCAGCATCCAAAAAAAGGTTTGTAGAGAATATAGGCCTGAATATTTTAATGAATACCATATACAACTTTTTGTGACAGTAATGCCATACAATAAAAGACATAGACCACTCTCAAGATGTCAGTGCAAGTATTGCATATTTTAAGGTGTACAAGAACAACACAGCGAGAAATAGCCAACATTGAGGTGTGGTTTCCACAGTTTATTTTTCCAAAACGTCTTTCAGATTGTTTATTTTGAGTGAATTTCAAAAATTACTCCAAATTTTAACATAAGGTTTTTACAAAATCAGTTTAGTCTTTTTAAATTATGTGTGTAGGGAAATCCTTTTTTGTTTCACAAATAACATCGTTTAGGTAACATGGAGGTTAACAGTATGCTTTCTGACCTGGTATGAATCACCACATACAGTCATTTTTAAGTGTGAATGGGAAAATATTTTGAATTCAAACAGTGAATGTTTAGAAGTAGTTTCTTTTCACTTTGTGATCAGTAGATTTTTTCATGAAAAAAGGATATTACTTTTATACATTAGCTACATTCAAGTAGTTAATGTTATGAATTGATCTCAAGTATTTAATTAAGCTAAACTAAGAGAAGTCTCTCAGGACTACATTTGGAATAATTTGATTTGACAGGAAGTTGTGGCAAATTTGTTTAAATTTACACTTATTTGCATTCATTGTTTCAGATAAATAGAAATGTAAGAGTGAAAAATACTTTGCTTTAATTTTTTGATAGGATTTTGCATTACTAAATTTATTCTAATTCAAAAACTTTAAAAATACTCAAAAGCAAAATGTTGTTTCCAGTTAAATCTGTGGTTTCATTTGAATTGCTCTTTTGCTCTGCCTTGGATTTTTGTTTTGTTTCCTGTTTTGGCCTGGAGACAGGAAAGTCAGTACTTAGCAAGCTGCACCTGAGGTCATCTGAGCCATTGTTTCTTAATCCCAAGTGACATATTCCTCCAGCACCTTATGCTGGAATTGTTTTTGCATGTGTATCACTTTCCTTCTTGTCCTACTGCCTTTTTTGGCCTCTGGGTTTGAAGATTTGAATATTTAGTTTTACTAAAGTTTACTTTAGTTTTACTAATTTTGTCAGATTGAACTGATGTAAGGACATTAAAAATTGGAACGTGATCCAGCAAAACTAGGCTGTGATTACAAATAAAATTACTTGACCTCAGGTCCCTTGCATTTTGCATAGGTTTTGCAGCTTATTTCCTCGTTTTTAAAAGGTTTTCTAATTGCTGGCTTCCATTTCAGTCTGTGAATAATTATTCTGTAGCTATGTTAGAAAATCTCTGGTAGACAGAGGCATGTGTATGTGCTAGTAGAACTGCTCACTGCTCTCTTAGTTAAGCATAGACATCTTTTTGAATGGAAAGCCTAAGTAACTGAACTGGGGACATAGTGGAATGGACAATGACGCTATCAGATGTATAAAGCAAGCAAAATGAAAAAAAAATAAAGAAATGTTCTGATCTCTAATCCCTGGTTTTTATCATCCCAAGCATTAGATACTTGCCAACAGGCACAAAGCTTTTGGAAAGTTTTATCTGTTCAGATTTTCTAGTGCTCCACATCTTAGGTAGTGACATAAGTTTTATTTACTCTTTGGATAAAAGCGCTGTAGTTTTCCCCCAGTAGCGTGTCCATGTTTCACTCCAGTCCTCTGTGTCAGCTGGAGTGGGGCCGCGGGGGAGGCCAGGCCACCGGGCAGGGCCCCCAACACAGCCACGCCCCTGCAGCGCCTAAACGGGCTGACCTGACCTGACCAGAGCAGGGCCAGGGCAGGAAAGGCTGCGGCACTGCCATGGCTGGGCCAGGCCACCAAGCCCACAAGTCGGGCCCGGCCAGGCCTCCCGCAGCGCTTTCTCCCACTCCACCCTGACCCTGGCAGCCCAAGCCGAGGGCACGGTGCTTGGACAGTCTCTCTGAAGTTGCAAGTTCCTTGAAAAAAAAGAAAACCTTTTTCAAAAAGAAAACACTTTTTGATGATGCTAATGGGTCCAAACTAGTAGGGTCCTCTATACACTGATGCTTAGCAGCTAATTTTTCAGTTTTCAACCTTGTTTCTTAACTGCATGTAGTAATTTTGAAGGCTCAGATTTTGCTATCATCAGTAAAGCAAAAACATGAATTTTCATTTCATATTCAATTTAGAAAACCATTTTATACAACAGAATGAGTTGACATAGCTGTATAATTAAAATAATATAGTTCTTATGCTTTACAGAGGAATAAATGTGTTATACAAGACTGATTTCTGTTCTTGGGCAAATACTGTCATCATTGTTAAACCAGACTTAGAATTAGAAAAATGTAATCAAAACATCATTATTAAGCAAGCTTTATGATAATGATGTGTTGAATAATACACTTCTGGACTTTCAAACATCTAAATGTTAATTTAGTGGAATATAAGCAAAATGCAATTCCATTTGCTGCACATTAGATCCTCTTACAATCAGGTAATTTAATTTAGAGAGAGTTAGATTTTTTTCCCTGACTGTGGTGAAACGTCTGAAATGAAATTAATTTCCTGAATAATACAAATCGAACAATGACAGTGAAATCTTATATGCACATACTCTTTCCCTGAACCTCTTAAAATGCAGTTTCTAGTCACCTGGGACAGAGTGTTCATTGAGATTGAACAATGCTGGAGGAAGCCATCTGGAGACAAAAGGAAAATGCCAAACAACAGGGTCATGTAGATAAGAAATGATGGACAGAAAGCCATTTTTCCCTCTTTTTTTGAGCTACCCAAAATCAAAAAGCTTCTTTCATTCATAGCTGGATTTAAGCAGTCTGATGCAAGTGGCACAATCTACATTTGGGGAAGAGAGGGTATGGAGGAAGGAAAGGACTCCTGTAAGTAGCTCCTCTGGTGCTACCTACATAGGGGCAGTAACAACTGCAGAAGCGGTTCCAGCAGTACTACAGTCAGCTCTGAGGCAGACTGCGTCTAAAGACTCATTTCTGAGTGGTCCAGTACTCACACCTCCAGTTGTACTTACTGGAGTTTCAGGCCTTTGGTAGGTGAAAAATCCCTAGGAGTTCTGGACAAAGCACATGACCCAAGCAAATGCTACAGCACAAGGGACGTAAATCCCAGCCCATCCTACACCCATCACATTTGCTGCACACATTTAGATTCATTGTGTGATGTGTCACATTTTTGCTTTCAGAGTTGCATGGACTTAGCAAGGGGAGGCAGTTCTCCCCTTCAGTGGATGTCTGTAAATATTAACTATAGTAACTTCAACATAATTCCTAAATTTCTGCATAAAATATTTCCACAATTTTTAGGTCCACACAGGCCATTTATCTGGAAAGGAAAATATAAAAGAAGGAAAATATAAAAAATTATCTGAAGCAAACTGATCTCTTTCTTTACTTCAAAACAAGAGCCTTCTAGCATAAAGTTACGATTAATAATTGAGGGGAAAAAAAGGATTGTTTGAGGGGAGCTCATTAGAAGAAAGAATGTGTGTATATGATAGGACAGTTCTAATTTTAAACCATGAAGATACAGAGAATTACTTCATCTACTTGAATATAAATCCCTGAGCATTCATGGTGGTGTCCAAGAATTTAGAGGAGTTTCTGTGTAAAACCCTTAGTTTAATTTTGGGGGGGAGGTTCCCCTAAATTCTGAACTTGTTTCATTTTAAACTTTATTCTGTAATAATTGTTTACTCTGTGTGAAACCTTGTATTTTAAAACCTTGTGGTTTACAGATCTGTGTTATTTTCAGTTTTGCCATTGAAATCTGGATTCTGATACACGGGGTAAATATTAAAAGAACTGCATTGAACCGTGAGAGTTCATGTTCCAATATCTTGGCATTTTTTATTATTTAATAGCAGTTTTTGAGCACCCCACTGCAGACTTTGTCTTAGATGGGAACAGAATGACTACAGTGTTTGAACTGTAATGGTACTGAATGAAAAGAACTCTGTGAATACAAAGAAACATACCATCCTTCTTCCAGCATTGCTACTAGGAATGGTAATACCTCACCTTTCTTATAATGGCTGTGCAAGTTATTGTGTTGCTACATAAAGCTCACATATTACTATGGAAGAAAGATAAAGATCTTGTTGATTCATTTTGAGAATGAATAGCCCAGAAATGTGTTGACAAATCCAACCGGTGCTAGAAGATCCTGTATTAGCTGTACAGAATTTGGAGAATATTTTCAAAATTATATTTTCTTTTCATTTTCAACTTACATTAAGTCAGATCTGTATTGATATTGCAGGTGAATATGCCATGATGTGACTTGGAAAAAATTAATGTGAAGATATTTCAGTTTCTTGACTTGTGTAGAACTTTGAACAGTATCTTTCTCTGTTTGGTTAATGATGAACTTTGAACATTAAAGTTTTATCAGAGGAGTTTCTTGCACTTTTCTCAAAAAAAAAAAAAACACATTAGGAGAGGTACAATGCCTGACCCAGGAGTTTGGCTCCTGCATATTGAACACTGGAATTTTTAACCATATCCAGCTTGGCATGCCAGCCCTAAAATCCCTCTGAAACCCAGATATGTTAGCAGAGAAGAAACTCAATGTTCTCAGTGCACATCACAGCAGCCTGTAGCCACTAAGGACACGGCGGAGAGTCTGCGTGGCACTATACTGCTGCATAACCGTCAGAAGACAATGGGGGATATGCGCTGAAATAGGGGTGGGCAACAGCCCTGGAGAAAGGAGTGTCTCTACCGGGAAAGAAAATTACGACTGTCTGGACCGTAGACCTAGAATCTGAGTCTATAAAAACTAACTATTTTTTGCGGAAATGGGAAGTCTTTTCTGTTTTTTTTTTTTTTTTCAGCTTGCTGCTTCACTTAAATCCAGAAATCTGCTTATTTGTGTCATCAGCATGAATTATCACCAGTTTAGTTCACATAAAACTACTTCAGGAAAACCCTATCCAATCTGACTTCTGAGTGAATAGCCAGTCTAATTGGTACAACATGAACTGTTCTGCTGTGTTTAGCTAGGATAATTTAGCAGAAGGCAGAACATCTCCTGCTATGCAACAGACAGCGAAGATTGAATTTAGCTGTCATATTGAGTGGCTTGTTTGCCTCCTTTTTTGTAGCCACCAGAATGCAAAAACAGTTTTAAACATTAGATAGATTTATGTTCATGTCTTTAAATTAAAATTTGCAGTGCATTTAGTGAAAGTCAGCACTTAACAAAATTTAACAGGGCAAAGTGATCCTTATAGCTGATATGTTAGCTGATGTTTATGAAGTTGCACTAGTGATAAAGTTTATTCTAGAAGAGGTTTTTGGAGTTACATCCCTATTTATGACTTCTATCTCTGTTTTTCTAGTCTAGTGTTCTTTATGTTCAGAATTCTGACAACACAGAATGATTTTATTGCATTATAGGGAATGCTTTTGCAATCAGATGGTGTAAAATTTAATACATAAAACTCTCTCACTGTCTTCCCCCAAAACACTAAACAGGAGAAATGGAAATACCAGTTCAGTTTTCTTGGTAGATTATATAAAACACCTTTTTCAGAGCAGTTCCAAGGTCTTGGAAGACATTATTTAGTAAGCAAATAAGCTAGTTCCTGCATCTCTGAGAAAGACTGGAAGAGTTACTGTCTTAGTACACACATAGCCAGTTAAACTATAAACATTTCAGGCATCCCACAAACACTTTTAAGACAAACACAAAAGAACACAGCAAAAAGCACTTTAGAAATACATAAGAAAGGAAATACTTTATCACAAACTCTTTAACAAAGAGAACAATCTTGATTCTTAAAGATGGATTACTGAGTATCCAATTTTTTTTCATACCTTTTTCACATGAAGTATTTAACCCACACTTTTGCAGTTCAGTACAGGTCAAATTCATCAGACATAGAAATTTAAATTAATTTTCCAATATGCTGGAAAATTGATGGTAATTTCTATGCAGAAATTGCTGATGATCTTTATTTTCCTTGACCACACAACCTGCTTGGTTTTTTTTTTTCCTTTGGACTTCTATGTTCATTTACTTTCATGTGGCTCTAATCATTCCCCCAACAGGCCTTTCAAAATTTTTCACCTCTTGCTGTTCTGGAATGATTATCCTTGTTCTATCCTTGGCTCTTTTCTCAGCTACCTAAGCAATTTATCTCCGAGAAATTTCTTTCACAGCAAAAATCCAGTATTACCCATGTGGATCACAAAATCACTGAGGTTGGAAGGGACCTCTGGAGATCATCTAGTCCAACCCCCCTGATTCCCCTCTGATTCCCAGAGCTATGTCTATGCTCAAGGCTCCTCTCCTTCCAAACTAGATTGTGCCCTGACTCTGCTGAGCCTCAGCTCAACCTCACTGCAGCTCAGTGAGGACTCTAGCGTCATACCCCTTCCTTGCACCAATTCTGCCTTGCTTGTCCCTTGTCATCTCTGTTCTCCCCCATCTACATGTACCCAGCATTTGCCTTTTCTCTAATATTTGCATTTAGATAAGGCATTTTCTTTTGGTATATCACCTAGCACAATCTCATCTTGATCTGTAATTGTATGTTTTGACAATATAAATACAACGTAGCAATGACAACAGCATGACAGCAATGCATATATGCATCTTCAGATAAAGCACTTTGCATTAGGACAAAATTAAACATTTTTTCAATAATCAAGGCCAATGATTCTGGCCTATTTATTTTCTGACAATTACCACCATTTAGTTTATGTTGTATTAACTTGATGCCTGAGTATACTGTTACCTTATTCTCTGTGTTTGTTGCAGGCCACATCATACATAAATCCATCCATCAGTAATCTCTTTGGCTGGTGGCAAGTCTGAGCCAAACATTTCATTTAAGGCAGCCAGGATGACTATAAGAGACTGTACCAATGCTGACCCTGGGGAGAATTTGCTGAGGAGATCCTCTAGTACTGTGTCTCAGAAAGGTAACTATTAGCATAGTTGCATCCTGGCAGTTTAGGACTTGGGCTATTTTCCAAGTGCAGTATTCAGAAAATGTTTTGAAATTCCCTAGATGTGTACCAAGGTGAACTGGAGTAAAAAGATCCCAGAGTCTGCTATGCGTCAGGTTGCTATTGACTGAATTCAAGCTTTTGTTTAGGTCCCATTTTTTCCAATCTTAGATTAGTTTCCATGTGTTCAACCAGCTTAAGCCAAAGTGTGCACTGACATGCAGAATATACGTGCAATATCTTATTTTCCCTTTATAACTGCAGTTGAATATGAATGGAATGAATAACTACATGGGAATAGTATGTTGGTTATGTTCAAAAGGGGAAAAATCTTAATGGTGTTGCCAAGTGGACAGACCATTGTAAAAGCATTCAGATGACATGAATTTCCTGCTCCTTTCTGAGTAACTTTGGACAAGTTCCCTCATTCTCTGTACCTTATCCCCATTGGGATAATGATAGCTACCATCCTTTGTAAAGCACTTGGATACATAGAGATGCTATGGATAATTGCCAGGTATTTACACCATCTAATTACTTAGCGGAAACTTACACAGCATGTAGATGCAATGGAGTGCTTTAAGAAATTAAAATTACATCAGAAATTGCTTGACATTATTTCTAAGAAACCATTTTATTTTTTGTCTTACAAGTTTTTAATTTACAGGCTCAACATTTGCTTTTTCTTGAATCTGTCCAATCCCACCAAAATCACAGATACAGAATTCTGTCCTTACATAGTTTGGTTCCACATAGTATAAAAGGAAAACTCACCTGAAACTCTGATCTGAAGAGGTATTGGAAAGCATAGCAGCTAAGAAAAAATAATTCTATGTATTTAAGCTGTAACAACTTAAAAGAAAAGTGAAAACAATATATTTTGATTCCTTTTAAGTTACTTTATAGGTCATAAGTTATTTTTATAGCTCATTTTTATGGGGCAAATTATCTCAAATTAAGGTACATGTTTAAGAAAACTGCTAAGGTATCTTCATTCTGAAGTGCTGCTATTCTCTGGTTGCACATTTAATGGTAGTGCAGATCCTACTTGTTCTGTATACTCTTCCTTCAGTGGGCATCTCAAGACCAGATGGACCAAGTGAGCATAGTGCTGCTAAATATGAATAGCCCAGGATGAACAGATGCATCTGATAATGTTGTTCATGAGAAGGGGTTTATATTCATACTGCATTATGGGGCCCTATTTTTTCCACCAATTCCTGTCTGCAGAGTAAGATTTTAATTTTTCCAGAGGACAGTATCAAACCAGGTTTGATTTGAGAAGGAAAATAGGTCAATTGCTGCAAGTTATAATGCACATGTGTAAAAGCACCTTAAGTTAATTGCCTTTGTTACTTGATGAAGTTACCTGCACTCCTATTTGAGAAACCACCTACTTTCAGGTGCTTTTCAGGTGAATTTACAAGCAGGTGGCTCCTTTTTAATCCTTATTTCCCTGCTTTTTGATGCCAAGATCTGGCAAGTTTCAACTGTTAACGTCTAACAGCACAGTTTTTAATTAGAACGCTTTTCATGACCCAGGTTCAACATTTACAAAACAAGAGCTCCCTTAACAACATGTAACACTCTTGCCAGCCCAAGGATTATGCTGCTTCGTTATCTAGTTTACATAAACAGATGAAGCAGCAGAAAAAATGAGTAGGATAGGGGTGAAGATAATCAGGGAAAGAGAAAACATAATTAAATGATTCTTGGGAAAGGTTCCAAAAACATAGAGTAGAATACTAGCATCCAATGCAGTGTATCTACAGCAGTAACATGGATGCAGTTTTTCACCAATCAATTTATGAACATTGTATTGGATTTATTGAAAATAAAGGAGTCATCATATTAACAAGAGAGATTTTAAAAAACAGCTATGACAAAGAGCTAAATACTGACAGCATAAACCATCCAGCTGATAGGAAGCTTTATAAGCACTATCAGTTAGCCATAGGCAACTTTGTGAAGCAGTACAGGGTCTGCTTCATCAGAGTGTTGAAAGTGAGCAGATGCACTGTCTGTATTGTGCAACCTGTGAACTGGATTTCTTAAATTTACATTCAAGTTCCTAGTGTCCAAATTATTTTCAGAAAAATATGGTAGTACCTTCCTAACCTAAAAACTGAGCTCATAGTAAAGTAATGAAACTCAGTTCCTTAAAAAAAAAAAAAAAAAAAGTAGTGATTCTTTTCCTATTTTGCTGGTTAAATTTATAAAAAGATTTCCATAATAAAACAAAACAAACATCTTCAGTAAACTATGGAGTTTTCAGAGAAACAAGCAATTTTGTATGGATTTAAAATTACCACATATTCCTTATTCTTCAAAGTTCACAATCCTTCCAAAACATGCAGATATAATGGGTCCACCCTGCTCAATAGGAAACAGTAGATAGCCAGGATTATAGAAACTGAAGCAAACACAAACTGCACCTGAGATTTTGGAGCCAGAAGGGAACAAGAGGAAATGGCACCGTAGCCACTATCTGGGCAAACACAGGAAATTGAGAGTATGTGTCAGTGTTCAGCGACAAAGTTGGGGTTGAAACTGTAGATGCCTGGCTGTTTCATTTAAGCCTTCACTTAAATATCAGATGCTTCTGGACACTCAATACTCAGAACTCAAGTCAAGTAATATAGACTTATTAGCCTTTAAGTGATGACTCATGAACACTGTGGACTAAAGCTGCAGTCTTGCTGGGAATGGTTCCATGATAGGCCAGCCAAGAATAGCATTTCACTTTCTCTGGTCAAAACCTGGCATGGGTGTCCCTTGCGCTCTTTGACTTGATTCCCATAATCCCAGTACCTACAACCACCCTAGCAGGGACTTTGTCTCTAGCATAAGGACAGTGTCATTTATCTCAGTTTTATACCAACTGCATTACTCCTCAGAGCAAGGGCAGGGAAAGTTATTTGTTGTCTGTATCTTCAGGTATAGCTCTACCACATATGAAGAATCCAGATTCAGGATACCCCAACTAATAGCTTTCTCATCAAATTAGATTTCCTTTGCCCATTCTTTTGCTTGTAAATTATATTTTTAAATTATCAGGTTTTATCAGGCATTTCAAAAGCAGGTCCCTTTCTTTCCCCGTGATATTAGCAGAGTCAGACATGCTTTTCCTGAAATCTTGAATTTTTCCAGGAATAATTTACCTTCACTTCAAGCAAGTATTTAGATAAAGTTTACAGTACAGAGATGATTGGGAGGAAAGAGTGTGTGTGAAATAAATAAGTGACTACTATTTTTCCTTGTGATCCATGGAGATAAAAAGGCCCTACTAATTTATGAATATAATTCACAGATTAAATAACTGTTTTTGAAGAGAAGCCTTTTCTAAAGACTGCATTCCCCCTCTGGTCTTTCTTTCTGCCTTATTCCTGATGGTATTATTTTCTATTTAAGCTGTCATTGCAGTTGAGTCACTTGTTGCATGTTTTATTATTCTGCTTGCTGAAAAGAGATGTTGAAGTTTCCTTGAGCTGACAGATCTTCTGTTTATGTGCTCGTTCATAGATCAAGACATGTGACCAAATCCCAAGTGGTTATTTAGTAGAAGTGATTCTTTGCTGAAGTTTTCTCTTGGTAGCTGTGTTGGATGACGATTGATTCTCTTTACCTACAGCTTCTCTGAGATCTTTTCTAAACTCAACCCTTTTCTTAATTGGCTTAGTTTCTCCAGTCTGCTACACAATGTAACTTTGTCTGTCTTGTTGCAAAGAACTACTTCTAACACTTTCCACCCGATCTCAGGATTTCTTTTATATTTTTCCATAGTAACCCTTTATCCATTTTCTTTCTTACCAAAGAGAAAGAGCTTTTGTTATGTATATATTCTCTGTAGGAACATCTAATTTACAGCATGGAATTTTGTATCAGGAAAGCTGATATAGAAGGGAAAGGAGGTCTCTTAAGCCCTGAAATGACAGAGCTGCCCACACAAGTCCCTACAGTTAGGACTCAGATTTGCACATGGCAGCAGCACAGTGCTAATCTGTGCTGTAGGATGGGAGAGCAGAAATGAACCTCTCTATTTGGCTGCATATTACACTACCACATAAACAATTAGTAGCCAAAGTACTTTGTAAGAGGACTGCTAGAGATATTGGTACTGCATACTGAAATGAACATTATACATTCATAAAGCAAGCAATGAATTAAAATATGGTCCCATAATATTTCTTTTTCAGAATAAGAGGAAAATTCCACCAGGTCATCTTACTTTCTGGGAATCTTCCCTTCTAAGCTGGCCATGCAAGAAAACCATGCCCTTCCAGCTAGAAAGCAATAAACAGGATATCCAGAAAAATGAGCAACAGTTCTGTCCTCTTGAAGCTTGTTCTTCTTTCCCTCAACAGAACAGAAAAATCATCCCTTTTTAAAGTTTATAAGGAGAACTGGTGCTTTGCACTTCTTGGTAAAGTGAAATGGGGAGACCACTTTAATGCTTACTCATTTTGTCATGTACAGTCTAGCTTAAACAGCACCACATCAAAAGACTAGAATTTAAAACATTATGAAACTCCATCCCTTTCCTCTTGTACAAAAGGTGGTATGAATACAAATCACAGAGGGTATTCAGGCTCTAAGTATTGAGAGGCATTTGCTGGTGCTGCTGAATACAAAGCTTTCTCCAGCAGCATCATGGCTGTGCTAGAAAGTTTTGCTGCTGTAGATTTGATTGACTTTCAGTTTCTGATAATGCTACGTGAAAGAACACTAAACTCTGGCACTGTACCACAAGAGTGTTTTATTCAGACAGCAAAACCTACGGTTTTCTGAGTCTCAGAAAACTTGTAGTGTTAAGTCTGTTAAATGAAAGATACCTTTTTATCACTGACAATTTGTGACGTAACTTTGACTAGACTCAGGTTTCTTTTCTGTCCCTTGTAGGGGGGCCTAGATTTCAGCATTTGCACAGCATTCAAGGACAGTAAACAGCCTCCTGAGCACTAGGAAATCAATCCCAGATGTGCAGAAGAGGATCCTGCCTTAGACAAAAGCTGAGACCTCATCAACCTCAGATGTATTTGTAAATTAAGAAATCTCCAAAACACTGAATCTGAAAAGCTAAGCAAAGAGATGAAAGATATCAAACTTCATTGAATCCCTTGACCTATATGTAGAGTTCATGTTGCTAGATCTCCCTAAAAACTGCTCCAAAATCTTCCATTTTTTTTCTAAGTTAATGTATAGGACAAAACAATCAAGACAAAAGCTCAGTTATTACACTGCTATTCACTGTGCTTCAAAAATGTGTCAGGCTCAAACTAGAGACGGAAATATTTTAATTTCCAAAGACATGAGAGAAATTCTTTTCAAGTGTTCACCAGAAAATACAAAGAAAGCAAAATTCTTCTATCCTATTCCAAATGGCAGTAAACCACTCACTGAATACTGATCATAAACAAGAGAGACACCAGGTACCAAATGGGTACCTCACAGCAGAGCTTTCACACAGGAATAGACAGAAAAAGGACTGGCGAGTTGAACATAAAATAATTTATAGAACTAGAGTATAACTCAAAGAGGAAAAATATTGATTTTGCACACGCAGGTGTTAGAAAACACAGCGATCCCTTCAGCTAAAAAACATTTAACCATTTCTCAATTTCCCCAGTGACTGTGTGTAGAGAAAGGAATAAAACAGCCCCAGGAGCAATAAACTTGAATTACACTGGTTCTTGTTCCATTGTCACTGATTGCACTACTTCTTCTCCATTGGTGTGCTAAGGTGATAAGAAACAAAAAAAAGCCTAGAAAACAGTTCCTTTTTAAAAAGTTTCCTTTTTGCTTGCAAAAATTTGATTTCCTTATGATAGAAGATGACCCATATTATTTTCTTCAGTATGACTAGTTAAGTATTTGCTTGTATTTTTTAGTATCCCTGTCATGAATGCTTTCTTTCACATGGAGCAATATATTTTCCATCTGTCCCAGTTAAAATATGTAAATAGTCAGACATATTGAAAGAATGTTTTGTTTTAAATACATTTTGGCAGATAGAGGCCATCCAGGCTGTCATTCACCAGCGTTAGAATTTGGGTTCACAAAACCTGCAAGACTGAAACTCTTGTTTTTAATTACATACATATAAACTCAAGAGCTGCTTAAACTCATTGGTGCTTATGTTTGGAAAATACAAATGCTGCATGGAGCTATGCTGAGAAAAGTGGGTGCTGAGCCTATCGGGCTGCCTTGACAGTTTTGCTGGTTAACACAAGGTTCATTTTAATGCTTCCCGTATCCCAGGCAATGCACTGGGCAGAGAGAGGTCTATAACACTCACTGTAAGGGATGCTGAATATAACACTCCATTCCCCCAAAATCCCAACAGGTAAAGGTGGCCAAGCTAGCTGGAGAAGAAAGATTTCCACAGTCATGATTGGACTTGCCTTAAAATTCAGCTTCCATAAATCTGTGCTACCATAGATATTAGCTTAGCACAGTGAGCTGCTTCTAAATGTTACCTATCCCTCTGTAGAAATACAAAGGGAAAGAGGTTTCTTCCTTATTCTAGTCCAGAAGAGCCAGCCACAATTTTGTCACCACTATTTGACTTTCTTAATTGAAAGGAAGGAACAGTTTTTTTTCTTTACATTTTGTGCCATCCAGACTATTTTTTTAAATATTAAAAGCCTAATACACCATCTTTTCTTTCCATGGATGCTGATGGAAAAATGATCAGGTTTACTTCTTTTTCCAAAAATCATCTCTGCTAGGCAAGCACAGTGTCAGAATGTTTTCTCATATTACAAACTTCCAGAACATGTTCATGATTTCTGTGCTATTCAAATGAACAAACATCCTCTACTCTTTAGTATTCCTCACTGCAAAAGTGTTTTAATGCCATAATGTCATGTGCTGCATAAAGCAAACTTCTAGTTACATAGTAGAAATCAGTGGAGGACCAATACTTCATTACACTGGTGTAAGAACATCTTCCTTCTTTTCCCCGACGGCACGCTCCCAAGCAATGTGTCTTCTGCAGTGTTTCAGGGTAGCACAGCTGATTTTGACAGTCCTTCTCCTTGAAAAGTCCTTGTGGAGTAAGTATTCTTTTTTGGCTCATCTATGAATGATTACAGAGTGGCCTATTACTGGTGCTATATTACAGAACCAAACCTGTAGATTTGTGATTCCTTTGGTGTTTGTCCTTGGCAAGCAGGGTTTTTTTTATTTTTATTATTACTTAGCAAAGGTAAACACCAAATAGGCATCACCCGTTAGTCTATCAGCAAAACCTTGCATTCCATGTGGATGATGACTCCTTCTGTATTTAATTTTTACATTGCATGATTGATGATAAAGCAGATTAAGGCAAAGCTCCTTCACATACTGTGTAATATGCATGAGACGTAATAGAACAGAATAATTTAACCTGTAAAGATCCACTCATCACAAGTGCAATGACCCATCAAGTTTGCAAAACAGGATGAAATATACCTTACAGATTCTAGCAAAGCAAAAACATTGCCTAATATAGATTGCATAAGCATTTGTTTTGATGATTTTTCTTTTCCCTAGGTTGAAATGAAGCTTTAATAATAGGCTCAAGTAACAGAGATATACACAGGCTTCAGCTAAGCACATCAGCACTGTCACAGAGGCAAGTACTAATTTATAATTACCAAGATTTTTTAAAAAACAAACAAAACTTTCATCCTGTTCTGTGCACTGTATGAGAACAAAAGCGGGGAAAAGTGCCTCTGTTTTCAGGTAAGCAAGTGAACCATCCCATGCCTGGGTTCACAAGCCCAGCTGAATGTAGGCATGCAACATGTTGGCAGTCCCAGAAAAGCATTTTCTTTCCAAGACACTTTACAAAAAGTGGTACATTTGCCTCATAGCTTAAATAATTTTCTTCTATAGTTTGGAACACTGAGACGCAAAAATAGCAACTTGTCCAAAGTTACTGCAGAAGCCTGTGGTAGAGCTGGGAACCTAGACCTTTTGAATTTCAGTTCGCAGGTGCAGCCACAAGATTTTTCTCACTATGTAATCGGAGTGATGCATTATAGACCAAAGTCTACTGTCACTTACAATTACAGAACACATGTAATGGACCACAGAATTTGATGTTATCTTTTAGTTTACATAATACTAAAAGAAACAGCTATTTCCCAGAGGTTGCTCTGCTCCACTGCTGGATGCAGGCAGGCACATTGTGGAGTGATCAGGCAATGGTTATCTCTTTTTGCCAGGTAGCTTCCTCCCATGGCCAGGCATTCAATTAACCCATCATCAGCTACCACTGGTCACCCACCAAGTTAGGTTTTTTTAAGCCTACATGAGAAGAAGAAAGAGGGGGGAAAAAAGAAAAAAAAAAATCAAAATACTTGGGGAAAAATACAAGCTCCATCTAAGATAGCACTTAAGATCGATTTCCAATGAAATTATGGCTGAACAGGACAGAGGGTAGTAAGGAATGACATCTCTGTGGCTGACTCATGCCTTCGCTGTTCTTTAAAATCAGGAGCATTGATTTTTACTTGGTTTTGCTTCCAGCGTACTAGGATTCTCTAGGGCCCGGAGGGATCCAATGCTTGCCACAATAGGCAAATGGCTGAAAGGTCAGTGCGTTCAGTGCACAACAGTAGCACCTGTGCTGCTGCTATATTTGCCAAAATCCATACAAAATCAAAAAAAAAAAAAAAAAGTATTTGAAGCATGTCTACCTGTGGTGCTAGCTCAGCCTCCTGAAAACTACTGATCAGTGCTGACTTAAATGCATTTGTGTGGGACAATCCATATCAGTTTAACTAGGCTTGCATCTGAGTTGTTCCACCCTTTCTTCTAAGGCTCATGGTAATTTTAAGCACGACAATAGCCTTTTCCCGAACCTAGTGACTCCTTCCAGTCCCACATCTCTGAACATCACAGTGACACAGAGTGGCTCTGCCTCTCAACACAGCCTGGCCATTTCCGTGTAACCAACTTCTCAGCAATGCTTACTGGTGTTAACAGAAGCAAATCCCAACCTGCACCCCAACCTTAATAACTAGTCTTTGCCCCAACCTTGCATTCAAGCCCCACAGCAAAAGGCAGCCTAAAAATCTAATTTGTCACCATTTCTTTACTCAGTCATACCCTTACTTTAGCCCTTCAGTTTATCTCAGACTCAACCAAATATATATATCCCTATATATCCAATCTATATCCCAGTCTCAGCTCCACCCTTCCACAGTGGCATTTGCGAGCCTGCCACAGTCCCGCCAGCCAAAAAACAGGGCAGCAGCGCCACTTCCCCTTGAGGACACTATCATTTCCCCCAGAGCTCTGTGAACTTGGGTCCCAACTTTAGCTCTAACCTTTGCACCCCTGTTCTTTATCCCAGGGTCTCTTGGACACAGTCTTGCCCCAGGCCTCTTCTAGGCCAGATAGAAACTAAAACTAGGAGTAGGGTGGCTTTAGCATTACTTTTTAGACCTGCATAAACCACAGTTTTATTCAATCTGACCTCTCACCTTCATCCCAGCCAGAAGGCAGAAGCAGCGCCAAGAGAACTTTGTACAAATTAAAACGCTCAAAGCTTGACAAGAATGAGAAAGCTTCCGTGAACAGGGGTACGGTGGTGTTTCAGAGAAGAGACAGTCTCTGCTGTGCACTCGTACTGTCTCAGATTACTCTGTATTCCACAATTCCATTTACATGACAGGATCAGAACACATTATTGACTAACATCAAGAAAATAATCAGAAAGGCTTCATGAGGCAAGACTGTTATGATCCGATAACAGATTGCCTTTACTGTTGTTGTTTTCTGTCTACACCATAGCAAGTGTCTAACGAGACTATCTAAATTATAACTTAGAGCAGCTGGTAATAACTGCAAATATCATCAGTTAGCAGCAGCCGTGAGCCACTTGATCAAACGAGGGAAAGAGGTGATGCAGCAATCTGCCTGTCTTTGAAAGTGAGAGACTACACATGTACGCTTGCACATGCGCACACAAACAAACTGCACAAAAGGGGTTCAAATTAGCATAATCATTTCTGGCTTTAAACCTACAGGTCACGCGCTGTAATGTCTCGCCACACTACCAGACTTTAGTCTGGCAGAAAAACACCTCTTCACTTGGAGCACAAAGTCACTTCTCCTCAGAGCTATGGGGCCTTCTTCTCTGGAACAGGCAGACACTAAGCCATTCCTGATTACATGTGGATAAGCTTCAGGGTATTTTTCAAGGCTTTCTGAATGCAAGAGTTGGGGAGATTTCAACTGGGAGGCACTTTTGAAAGTGATACCCTGCGACTCATCATCCTCCTATCCCCCAAAAAATGAGAGATACAGAGGCAAAGAGCAGAGGGCCTAAATCACTCAGGACATCACAAATTATAACCAGTATCTGCAATTTTACCAGAAGCTAACAAACAGCAACGCACAGCCAGGCGCTACAGCTGCAGGTCCATCTGACTTCTGTGCTCACAAAGCAGGCAACTCATCTGCTGCAGGAACATCCCAGGGCTCCAAAGGCAAATCACCCCTGGCTCTGCCCAGGGATATATGGCTGTCTGTCAAACACCAGGGCCTGAAGGCAATTCCAGCGAGATCTTTTGCCTACTGAAGATATAAAAGATGTTCTGAGCATTGCTGAAAGCTCAAGTTTCACAGGAAGGGAAGTGCCTGAAGGGACCTAACTTGGAGAATCACCCTGATGATTGGAAGCGACTGCACTTCAAAGTTTATTTCCCCATTGGTAAGTCATGACTTGTCCAGACAAAGCATAACACATCAACTAATTTTTTTTTTTTCTCCAAATTACTGCTTTTGACTGAAAACTAACAAATGGGGACACAATACCATTGGGCCTGATGAGGAGAGGACCAGTAACTCAAAGCCCCACAGCCTGTGCCCAAGAAAGGGAAGTTTGGTGCCTGTCCTACTGCCTTTTGTGGTATGAGCTGCTTGCCTGAAGGTTGGTATGTCTGATGAGAAGTGTCTGAAATGCACAGCTAAGGGTCGCTGGATGTTGATTTGCAGGCTATGAGCTTGTAAACAAGTTGGATAGTACAGAGCACAGTGGGCTCATTCTTTCAGAGAAATATTTTTTTCACAGGCAGCTAAAAGGTCAACCTATTTAAACTGTAGAAATAGTTATTCTCGG
This sequence comes from Apteryx mantelli, assembly GCF_036417845.1. Classification (NCBI taxonomy): domain Eukaryota; kingdom Metazoa; phylum Chordata; class Aves; order Apterygiformes; family Apterygidae; genus Apteryx; species Apteryx mantelli. The sequence continues at coordinate 44,807,093 of NC_089982.1, read as the reverse complement.
TGGGGTAAACAATGCTATACAAGCCATGTTTCAGGAAAAGTATTTGCTGGTCTTTTCAGAACTGCTATAAAAATTAAAACTATTTTGAAAGATTTCTGACTGCATCAAATAACCTTCAGTTATTTGTTCAGAATTACATTCACAGCATAAGTTGACTCAGAGGTGATTACATGAGAGACACATGTTCCCAGGAAGCTGTTTTTTGATTCTGTACATTTTATTTTAAAAATAAATTGCCAACAAGATTGGCCTGATGAGCTGGACCTTCCTCAAAACACTATTTATCATCTTGACAATGAGTAGAAAATGGACAAGACTGAAAGAAATCCTTCAATGAAATAAGCATTATTCAAACAGCCATGCATGCTAACAGCCAGAAGGCACTGTCTACAAAAACTTGGTAGCCAAAGTGATCATAAATTAAGTGCCTAAAGTTTTTGCTTGAATCTTCTCGGCCTAAGTTTGCTTTGACTCTATCAACGAGCCTCCAGCCTACCACTGAGGTAGTCACTCTGTGTAAAAGCAGATAGCAACAAATGAAGTTAATAGGTCTTTAACTGCAAGGTGCTAGCTGCAAACAGGCTGTCTGGAAGGAGTAATTTTTCAAGAGGATGCATAATTTTAAAGTTACAGCTTTCATTATGAAAGAAGGGGCAAACTGGTACCACCATTTGCTGCAAATATAATGCGTTAGCAGCGGCTACAGATCACATAATCAAATGATGGAAAGAGGTGACGTAGCAAGCTGCCAGGCTTTGAATACGAGAGTCTAGAGGGTCTACACATGCATGCACCTATGCGGCACAGAAAAGGATCACATTAATATAACTATTACTAGTGTGCATGAAGATAACATTCCTGCACTTAACCTTTATGTTTTTGGTTTTTTTAATCTTTAAATTTAAAAACAAGTATTGATTAAGTTTTGCTGAACTGAGTACATCATTGATTTGGCATGATCATTGATTGACAGAAAGAAACCTGACTCAGGCTCCAGAAAAACATATAAATAGGGAATTGCTTGGTCATCGCACAAAACGTGGCCACAAAAAATGTGTAATAAATTACCTCCAGTACTACAGATGAAGTCTTGCTCATCTTGAAACTCCTTCCAGTATTACAGTGTTGGAGGGTTGCAGGATCAATAAACATCTTTCATTTAAATCCCTCCCCACCTTTTTTTTTTCCTGCCCAGGCTTGGCAGAGCAGTACCACCCCTCTGTTAGAATGTTTTTATGGATTACAATTTAAGGAAACCTCCAAAATACAACAGCCAACCACAGAAGAAGCCATGGAGAGAGAGGTAAGTAAAAACTATCTACTAATGCAAAAATGTTTTGTACATTTTTGCCCAAATTGTGAGCTTTTGTTGTTCTGTGTATGCTGTGAGTCATGTGATGTTTTCTTCACGGGGCAGTAAGATTTCAAGGAGTGGGAAGGTGGAATCACATGATTATTACAGTAATTTGGATCTGATCCACTGTTCAAATTTCATTTCCTTCAGGCATTTAATATAATAAAATTGCACTAAATTAGATGGACACAGAAAATGTCCGCAAAGAAAAGTGCTTGGAGCTCCAGGCATGTACAAAAACATCAGGGGTGCATCTTTGCATTAATATCTCTACCTGCTGACTAAAATGGCTCTGCGGGTCTTTTACCTGAGTCTCTGCAGAGGTAACAAGATAGCAAGTAGCAAGAGGTATTGCTGCAGAGGTAACAAGATTAACAAGACTGGAGTGTTAACTTGTAGCAGATTTACAGCTGTTATACCAAAAAATGTAAAACACTGGAAGAAATGTAATATTATGAGGACACTATCGGCCAAGGAAGTCTTTTAAATGTGGTGAGCACCACTCAGACATGCCGTCTCCATTAACATTTCCAATGGCTTTTTTCAGCCCCAGTAAAACCTGGCCTGCATCTTGGATACAAATATGAAAAATTTAGTTACTAAAATTATAGAGATCCAATAATGGTTTGAGCCTGTTGGTATTCAGAAGCCCCAAAATTAATTAATTACTTTTTCTATATAAATATCTGAGAACACTGTACAAGTTATAAATATTATGCAAAAAAAGGAAACTAGAAAAAATAGAGTGAAATCAGGAAAAAAACAGCTATTCTAAAGCTTATGAAATATCCTTGCTTATCTTTCTTTTCAGCTTACATTTTTGTTCTAACATCAGTTACCGTTGTCACCAAGCCATTGTCCTTACTTTCTTCCAGGACAAAACTTCCTAATCCAGGACATATATTCCTAAACTTTCACCCTGCAGTCAGAAGAAGGGACTTTACAACAGTTCTAGGTCTACTATACACCGTCACTATTGTATTGTCACAGGACAGTCATGATAACCTAAGCAGGACCTAACTCTTTCTCTGCTACTAATCAAGTATGATATTTCCACAAAAAAGGAAACAGATCAATTATTGCTGTAAACAATTGTATGGTTTATTTGTTAGAATCTAGTCCAAAAATACTTGCAGTTACTTACCTGAATTCTATAAAATCAAATTAAGGTCCTGACATGAGGAAGCATAATCTCCATAGACAGTAGAAAATAGCCCTTACACATAAGCTTGTCAGGAAAAAAAAAAAAACTGAGAATGTTGTGAGAAGAACTAAAGCTTATGACTGAATTGCTTAATTTTCATCCTGCTGAATCCTCTTAAATCCTCCTCTCTTTTGTTTTCCTTCACATGTAAATAATTTGTTTTAAACAAACGATGAGTACCCAAGTCTTTTAAGCTGAAGTTTAGCAGAAGTTCCACTGCCCCACAGTCAAATGTTTACATCCATTTTCCAGTCCTCTGGCAACTGGAATGCAATTAGCACCATTTTTCTTATGTCCTCACTGGAGTTACCCATGCATCCATTGAAAATGCATTCATTTACTCTAAATTTGCTCTTTGGATTTTATTCATTTAAATGAAGAAATTATACACTTTCCCAGATTCTGTTAACCATGATCTCTTGGGTCCATCAGCCAAGAGGAAAATAGCAATATTCATTTCTGAAATGAAATAATATAACAGACACATTTTACATGCTAGTGTTAGATGTTCCCTATGTTTGAAAAGTGAAAGTGGATGATATATTTCTTAGGTGTCTTTGATGCCTGGAGGATTCAATACTGACAGCTCCCAGCTTGGCCTTATCAGTGCTCCCTTCTTTACAGCTCCTCCCAACCAGATGGTTCAAGTGATTTGTGTTAGCCTCACTGATGGGCACCACTGGGAAGTATGACTTCTTCAGATTATTATCTGTGGGGATTTGTTTTTCACATCTAGAGTAAGTTTGGCATTTTCTCTTGCACATCCACCAATCATTTAATGCCCAGACATTCAATTAAGCTTCATTCTCAAAACCAACATTTTTATCAGACATATTAAGATCAATAATGCAATTGATATGTAATTTTTCTCCTTTCTGAGTACATAAAATACCTATTCAGTTATCAACTATAGGACTATAGAAAGCTAAAGGTGAGTGGAAATCCTTTCTTCCTTTTTGCCACAGAAGAATACCCCTTTTCTGTCCACAGGGTCCAAGAGATTTTGTTTTCTGGCACTGCTGGTTTCATTTAAATAAATCCTTGTTGAATGGATATATGACTAGCCAGCTTGACAATCCTGGCCCATCTTCCTGGTCCATGAAAACCACTTTATATATTTATTTATTTATTTATTTATTTATATTTATTGTTACAATATTAAAGCAACACTGTTTACTTTGAGACAGGATCAGTGTAATTCTAGGAGAGAGGAAGGAGAGAGATTAGGTAGCAGGAAGATTATTTCTAGCTATAAAAAAAAAACTCTTTTAAATGTGTAAAGCTAGTATGTGATCCTGTCATCCTGCATGCCAGTAATTACTTGAAGATATCCTGTAGGTCTAGGAAGATGCATCCTGAACAAAATCAGAAGAAATATTGCTTCTGTTTGTTCAAGCTAACCACAGTATCTGAATGCTGGATAATATGAAATGTAGTTATTTTCACAACATGTCTGTTATGTAGATATGATCTTCATTTTACAGCTGGGAGCTTAGAGAGTAAAATCCAGAGTGGAACATACTTATTCGCACCTAGAAGCAGTCTCTCATTGCTGCACAATGGGATCTGCAGCATCCTGCTAGGAACCCTGCCCCTTGACCAAGCAGATGGTGGATACAGTGAGATGGAGCATATACTCAAATTAGCAGAGATGGTTTGCCTTGAAACTGGCAGCAGTGCAGCTACATTAGAGTGGCGATGAGCATAAACTGAAAAACAAGGCTTATTAGCTCAGAGTGGTACCACACTGGCAAGGCTCAGTACCTTTGAAGACTAAGCTAGTAGCTCTGCTGAGTGCTATGCTGTGTAGACACAGTAGCTCCCATCAGTGCTAATTCAGGCATTTCGGCAGTACGGTCGCTCACACAGCACATGACATGATTTTGGAGCAAGGAGTGGAACCCATGGGAAAGTCCTAACCAGTTAGGTTTTTCTTTCTTCCCTTTCTCTCTGTTCAGGTGAGACTATGGAGTCTGTCTTTATAAAAGTGAAGTATTTCCAACAGCCAGAAATAAACCTTTAAACATTTGCTGGCCTACCATAAACCTCATGGCTAGTACAATCTTAAGAGTCATGCATTCAAGTTACCATTTTAAGTCAAGTGACAGTAAGCTTAAATTGGGTAGGTTTGAATTCTCAAGATTGTTCAGGCAGCTGAGACAGCATGTGTGAACACATACCCTCCTCTTCTCTGTCTTAGAATGAGGCCAGTTCAGGTAGGAATACTCTGAAAATACTTACTGACTCTCACCCTGTGGGTCAGAAAGTCCAGGGGATGTTTGGTGTGAGAATCAAAGTGGGCAGCAGCAGCTGAGCCAAAGCACTGGAGATCCCAGCAGTTCTAAAAGTGGTAGTTACATACTCACAGCCTTTATACATTCAGCCCAGGAACACAATGAATTTATTGATGCTGGCCAGCACCAGCTTGAGTACCAAAAAGCCGGATAATGGCATAGCTTTCTCTCTACCCTAATGTGCCCATTCAAAAAGCTGCTCATTTTTAACCCTTCACTAATGTGTGGTTATTTTCATTATTCATAGAAAGTTTAATTCATTTTTACAGTCTTGGCAAATTCATAATTGTTAATGTCTGGTGCCTTTGAGTTGTACAGATTACTATTGCAAAGTTCTCTGAGGCACATTGATGTTAAACATACAGCACATGTCAGACGACTAGGTCAGATCCAGCATCGGGTTTCTGCAGTGTTAAGTTCCATTGCTCAGAAGGTGCAGAGCAAGATCACCCATCTGCCTGGGAGAAGGAAACAAATGCAAAGTGACAAATCCGTGGAGTTTTTCTGATATACTTCAGTGCTTCCACATGTTTTTCTCAAGAGCTGAACCTCATTTTTGTTGTTCATATGTGTGCTGTGCTTCTCACCACACAGCTTTCATAGATTTTATTGTTACGTTTGCCGATTTCAGAAGCTGGAGACAGTTCTAGGCTAGTAGAAATGGTGTTCATTTCTCCCCCCACCCCAAACTGGCTTATACTGTTCATTTCAGAACAGTGTCATCACATGAAGAAAATATTTCAGAGACTGACAAATTATTGTATTAAAGTATGAATTCTGAAGCATAAGACAGCAGCCTATAGGCCATCCTAAACAAGCAAGTCAAGACAATCATGGCTTGAAAGAACAAAGGCTCAAAGTGCCAAGGAGGGGAACAGGATGGAGAAAGCAGGATGGAAAGTTGTTTGGGGCTTTTAACATACGAAGTAACATTACTGTTGAAAGTTCTTACAGGCACAGTATTAGAGTTTGATATTAGCAGTCAGTATGTTACTTGCTGCTATTAGGATTATGTCTGTTCCAGCTTTTCTTCTTTCATGACGCTTATTTTATCTATTTCTTCCTATTTTTCAACAGCAGGTTTTTAGGACACTGTCAGAGATTATGAAAGAAATTGTATGAAGAGATCACAGCAACATTCTCTTGAGAACTGTCATTTTTGGAAACCTGCATTTATTGATGTATAGAAACTGTGGCTCTAATTTCATTGAGACATCAAAAAACAAAATGATCTTACCTGCAGTAACTACAAAGAATCCCACAATAACTCCTAATAATAATACTTAACACATACACAGTTACCTCCAGTTACCTCCTAACAGTATCTCCATAATCTAATTATGAATCTATTGCCCTCATTTTGCTAAAATTGAAGTTCAGGGCAAAGAGTTGACGAGAATTACTCAAGGATACAGCACAGCTTACTGAGAGACTTACAGCCCAGGAGTTCCTAGCCTCCTGCCCCCTGGATGTATGGTTTAAGACTCTTATTGCTTCCCTCTATGCAATCAACATGCATAAGGATGCTGCTTCCTTTTTACTGTGTGTGTTTATGCTCATCAACAATCAGCCAAAGAATCCACTGACTGAAAAGCAAATACTTGCTTCCCAGCAGTGTCATTACCATGTCAGCCATAAGGTTTGTAATACTAAACAAAGTGGCTGCATACAGACAGTGGCTTCATATACTTAGTTTCTCAGCAATCTTAGAACCTAAAATATAAAAGAGGTTCATCCAAGAGGATGAATTCTATAATCCCCACACAAAATCTGAGCATTTACAATCCTTTGCCATAGCATGTGAGGGGGAAGAGAACCACAGGAGGACCACAAGCACATTATGTAACCAGCCAGCAGAACCCCTGAAAACCACTATATAGGACCCAAGTAGGTCTGAGACACTTGAGCTGGCTTTCATTCCCATTAAGAAATGTCACCAAAGTTAAATCCCTTTTGCAGTGCAGACCACCTTTTGCTTAACATTTTGATAATTTTTTAACAAAAATGTCATTTCAGAACAAAAGGTTTAATTTTGAAAATGTCTTCATAAACCATTTCCAAACAGACAATGGAAATAATAAGAAATCCCCACAACAATGATATTATTAGCAATTATTAGCATTATTAGCAATGTAACCATACATTGGTCAGGGAGATAATCTTCTCCTTGATACTCTGAATGGTAAGCAAAAATGGAAAGGGCAAGTTAAAAGAGTGAAATGTAAACTCAGTAATTAACATGGTACTGAGTTTGCAGTTTCAGGGTTGCTTTTGACCCTATATATGTGTGAATGTATATCAAATACACAGACCAACACAGGGAGGCTTGCTTTATTTTTATGAGGATGGATGACATTTAAGTGAATAATCATTTAATTGTTTTCATTTTCAAAGTCTCTGTTGACTTTGAAATCAATAGATATTTAACAGTTGTCTGATTAAGAATTCATTTTATGGCCAATTTGCATTTTCCAAATAACATAATATAGAATAAAGAGGATACCGTTTTTTCTAAAACATCTTGATTTCCTGTATAAATTAATTTTTAAAGCACTGTATATACTATCAAATAATTTTACTGTTTTATCACTTCTTGTTATGCTTAAATATCATATGACTTAATAAGACACACTGTAAACATGTGAAGTTACTCGATGAAGACTGATATTTTCCAGCAATTTCACAACTTAGCTTTCTAAAGTGATTGAGTTGTTCTCTGAGCTTCAGAAATAAACTTCTTTCTTAGGCAAAATTATGTAACTTACATCTAACAATGAATATCAAGAGTAGAAGTGTTTTATTTTTTCAGAGCTGCAAATACTTTCACCAACTACTTTTGATCAGTATATGAGCTATATTAAAAATCATTTATAGATTTGGGGCAACGTTGAAAGAAAATTAAAAATATCTTATCGGCCAGAGTACAAGTCATTTGTTAGACCAAGATTAGAACCCAAGTTTCTCCTTTGTAGACCAGCACTCGGCCACATTACTTTTCTCAAGTTTAGAAACAAAGACATATTTCTTAGATCTGAATATTTGCAGCAACAACAAAATTTTCAAAATCTAGCTTTTTTTATATATAAGATTTACGAACTTCAGAACCTAAGCTCCCCCCAGAAAAAAAGATGACTGCAGCAAAGATTTAAAATAGAGGTGTGGCCAGAAACGAGGGGTACGCAAAGAGAAACAATTACTCACACACCAGTTAATGGGCAGCAAAGAGAAAGCAGTGTGCTCCTGTTTCTATGAAGAATCAATTATCTTGACTTACCTATTTACTTGAAATGTACAGGTATATCTGCCACCAAATTACTGATGTGCATAGCTTGAATACAATTTTGTCCCATAGTACATGTGAGGTGACTGGGCATGGCTTAGACCAAATGGTTTTATCTAAGATGTCTCTTGGGTTCTAAATACATGAAGAATGGGGAAAGAACATCTTGGATTTTACTGCAAACTGTGTTCACTGCCACTGCAGTGTTTCCATGCAGTCGAGATCAAGAGCAGCTTGAGGATTTCCAGAGTCTTCTCCCTGCAAAACTATCCCTGTCTATGGGTAATGCAAAACTATCCCTGCATGAGAGTAGTGCAGAGCTTCTTCTGCCAAGCCCAGAGGCCAACCTTGTGGGCCCCATTCCTGAAGCAGCAGCCTTCTACAGTTCATCAGTTCATTCCATTTCAGCCCTAGACAAATTCTGCTGTCTGGGGCTTTAAAAACTAGCCATCTAACATTGCCATCTATTACATGGTAGGAGACAATCCTCCATAAGCAGTGGGATAGACTAAATAATCTAAAATGTTTTCCAGCTTAATTTAAGTAAGCCTATGATTGTGCCAAGCCTTCTTCCTTCTAATAAATGTTGAGAAAAAATTATTTTTTCAGCATAGGTAAAACTGAAATGTTATTAGCATCCAGACAATGGGCTGGTACCAATTATTTTTTTCTTTTGATATCTGAGAGTAATACCAACCCTATTCAAGTCTTTCCATGAGGAGGTTAGCTGCAAAATGACAATTTTAATGAAGAGTAGATAACAATTTTGGTCTTTTATGCTATCAAAGAGAAAGTTGCCTCAATTCCTCATAATAGAAGGGTCGTCTTCTTCCTGAGGAGTATCATCTCTTTTCAAAAATTGTATCCAGAGGACAGAGAGACTTTGAGTATGTCCTTGCCATTATATGATGATCCTTAAAATTACTTGCCTACTGTATCTTGCTTTGCAATCTAGTCTTTAAAACAAAACTGAAATAGATGCTTAACACGCTCCATTTGCAAAGTCATTTACATTTAAAAAGCATTCTGGAGAAACTTCTACCTGCTAAAGGAAAGCTGTCATGTCGACGGGCCAGTTTTAGCCAGGCATATCTGCATGGCCAGGTGCTGACATGCACATCTAAACTAGTTCCTTCTGCAGGGACTCCAGTGCAGAGACAACACGCAAGATGTTTAGACATGAGTTTGATCAAGCATTATGTCCTAATCAGCATAGCTAAAGTCGCAGTTGAGTTTATTTGCTGGGACTAAACATTATGCAATACATACAGCCATATCAGAGCTGGTGAAGTTGCCCAGAATTGTGCTATGGGCAGACCACCTACAGACACATTTATTTGGGAATCTCTGTACTCACTGAACAGTAGTTCATTAAACAGGAACATAGCCTGCAGTCCTTGCAAGCCAATGTCAAATGATTTACAAATTTCTGCAACTCTTATGCAGCAAATTTTGATTTACTGTTTTGGGTTGGGTTTTCCCCATCATCTCCTCTATCAGAGGAGATGATCCCTCTTGTTCTTTAGACTGAGTTTTATACAAAGCTGTGGGGCTTAATTTCTGGGCAGAAAACTGCTTTTGTGGAATAACTAAAGCAAAACTCACCCCCAAAGATGGGTTGTCAGAAGAGTGTGGCACAGTGTGGGTCTGTGGTCAGCAGAGATGTCAGCTCTGATACCTTCAAGGCAAGATGCTCCCAGAAGCACAGACATAGCAGCATATGACTGACTCTGTTACAAAAACTCCTCTGCACCTCTCAGTGACACAGACTTGCAGGAAGAAAACAATGTGAGCTTAGAAAGCTAGGAAAAAAGTCTCTGCCTTTTACTAGACCCAGTGTTTCCAGCAGCCACAAGATCCCACCAGTTGCAAAGTCTGTTCTAACTTATAGAGAAGAGACCAGACTAGTCCCAGATCAGACTGAAGAGCCCCTTCCAAAGCACCACCTGCAAGCAGAGGCCTGCAGCATAGAAACATCCACAGCTTCCCCAGCAGAGCTTCTCGTTGGTCTGTCCAGATGCTTGCTGCTCCTGTCTCTCCAGATGAATCCCTCATGATCCCTGGGGTCTAGATCAACCAGAAATCAGACCCATGCGGGTGAAACCTCCGAGCTGTTACAGCTGCTCTGCATCCCCAACCGCCCACTGAGCTCCCAGCCTTCCTGACCACACAGAGAACTGCAAGGCCGGGGGACTCCCTGCCACCCCCCTAGTCTAGGGACACTACCCAAAAAGTTGCTGGAGAGGAGGATGACAAATCAGGGAATCTTCGACAGAGAAAAAGTCAATGGACTGAGAGGGAAAGGCTTTTTTACCACACATTTGATCCCTTCTCCAGCAACTCATTATTTATGCACATTCCGATGCACATTTCCTCTAGACAGCAGGAAATCAGCCTGTGCTTTGCAGAATAGAAGTGGCCTTTTCTGTAGGTAGGAGCTGTAGACTCAGTCCACTCCTCACCCCGTCCAGTTTTACAGACAAAAAAAACATTTCTAAAGACTTTCCAGTAGATGGCAGGGTTACCTTTTGACAAAGATAGGTCTTAAGTTGAAAGGGCTGCTGGATAAATGTTCAAGTACCGCTTAGGTATACTTAATAAGCAGAATGAACTGGCATCTGAAAAGGGGTAAACACACACTAGTTTAACTGATCTAATGTAAGAGGGAAAATGTGAAAGTTTTATTTTAAGGTAATGGAAAATCTTGAACCTCAATACAGTACTAAAAGTGAGCTTCATTAAAAATGAGCTTCATTTAGATGACTATTTATACCATAAAACTGAAAAGATAGAAAATACAGTATTTAATTTAAGAAACAACTGGAGTTGTCAGCTGTAGAAGAAGAAAGTCATGGGAAAAGGAAAAAGGCAGATTACAAATATTACTGAAAATGGTTAGCAAAAATGTCTTTCAAGACCAAAAGTAGTTCACTGGACAGTGTACTGCTCACCTCTTTCTAAGGACCGGGCAATAGCAGATCATCCCCAAAAGGGAATTCTGTGCAGCTCTTGTTAATATTAGAAGTCGTGAATGCAGTGGCTGGAGAACTCTGCCACAGGTAAGGATCCCCCCCTTGGAAACAGCCTAAGGGAAAGCCAGAGGCTCCCTCAGGGTCTCAGAAGCATTTCATTACATGTCAGAAATTACATGTACATTAACATTACGTTACCGGTTGGTCAGCCTGGTATAGCTTAATAACTGGTTGCAAATGACCAAGGCTACAGCTTCTTAAAAAGACGTTCTCTGAATCTTCTTTTCCAGCCAAAGCAATAATAAGCTACCCACTGTATTTCAGAAATTTGTAATCAATCTATTAAGAGAATTGCCTTGTAAGTGCCCCAAGGTTATATGGGTATCTACAAAACTAGTTTACTGGAAATAGGTTCAGGGTTTGTTTGTATTTTATAAAATCCTTAAAAGTTCATTGTCTTATTATGTTGCTTTTAACATACTAATTCATGATCACATTTTATTCCTTAGAAAGTTTGCCCCATCCTTTAGCTACCTTATTGAGGATTCACACTTATTGATTCACATTGTTTCTTAAAGCACTTGCTTTATTAAAAAAAAAAAGAATAAAAATTGCATTGATTGAGGCTCTAAATTCCTATCATCTTTTTACAGTTAGATAATAAAAACAGAGAATGCCACATTCCTAAAATAATCACTCTGGTAAGACTGTAACAGAGAAGATAATATTCAAGTGATCATCCTGATTTCTTCCCCCAGGAATAACATAATTCTAACTGCTCCAAGATCACATGTCTTTTCTCCTCCTCTCAGACTCATGAATAATCTGGCTCATCTTTCTCAATGACATAAATACCAAATCTTGCTGAAGGTCATGCAGCATTCCCAGTATCCTCTCGTTCATATACAGTTCAGCACTGTATTCTTTGCCTCATATTATTTTACATTCATGACATGCAGTTATAGATTGTTTCCATGGTGGTATAATGTCTGATATTCAGTTCATGCAGTGAATGGTAAACAAGCATGCTTCAAAAGCTAATTAGTAGTGTAGAATTATTTTTTATTGCCCTATCTAAGTTTATTCAGCTGGAGAGATACAGGCAGAGGAGGTCAGCAAAGGTGATTAGAAAAATGATCATTGTTTCACACAGTAGAAACTTGAAATGAATAAGATTATTTGGTGTAGAAATGAAAAGAGTTAAAGAGTTAAAGAGTGTGAGGCATCTGACATTATTAAGGTAAATGTAAGCCAATTGTTTTGACCCTTAGGCCTTGGACTCTTCCAGGGTCCACACCAATTCATTTGTCATGCAGAACTGCTACTTGAAGACAAAAGTCCACTTAGGCTTCAAGAGAGTATTCAGATCCTTCTATTCCTGGCTTAGCACCTCTTGCGTTCTAGCCTAGAGTTTTGTCTTGTCAGTGTCCTCTGAAGCAATACCCTGCCTCCAGTTTTCAGTAGCTAAAAGAAAGAGGAAAGTGTATAAGGAATCATGGGGCAGTGACAGTGGGGGTAGGAGGCCAGAGATGGAGGGGAAAAAAAAAGAATGAAACCAAAACTCTCTTATCCACAAGAAGTGTGCTCAGTTGGCCTCAACTTACACATGGAAAGTTCCCTTAAGCACAGCTAGCACCTCCTATCTATTTTGGTGTATCCATGCCTTAAAGACTTGTTTTTCCAGACCCTGTGTGCACGGGAAGTCTGCTCCCCTTCACACCAGGAAAAGAGGCTTGAAACTGGATTGGAAGCAGCAGGTCTCAAACTAGAGATGAGAATTGCATTAAATTAAAACAAGCCCAAGAAAATGGAAACAGGCTCAAAATCCAGTTGGAGGTTTAATGTTTTTACTTTTCCCTGCAAGTTGCCGGGGGGGGGGGGGCAGAGGGGCTTTGAACAGCCCTTCTTTTACTTCTTTATATCCTAAAGAGCTTGGCAACATCTAAACAATGGTGCCAGGCCCTCTGAATCTGCGTTTTTGTTACTTCATCGTGGAATTTTCCCTTCAGATCACAAGAGGTGTGGATTTCATCCTCCCCTCCGCTGCCAATAATTTATGCAGACATATCTAACCTTGGTTTAGCATATCCTTGTGGCTAGGTTTTCTGCTGCACACAGCACTGAAGAGTCTGAGCATGAGCATGTTCAACACACACACAAACCCATACAGAAACTGTCTACACACATGTTATAGGCCAGCAATGCTTTATACCACAAGACTATATTGCAACAATAGGAGAACCTCTGCCTCAAAGAGGAAATGAAAACACAAAATACAGGCTGCTAAATTTCAATAGGAATAATACTTTGCATTTCTGTAAGATAATGTTATAGTGACCACATAATGTTTTTGTTTCATTTCCTAAGTGTGTCTATGACATGGTTCAGGAAGAGATTTCCCTCAGAAATGAGTGATGAAAATGGATCAGTGCAGAGAAAGTCTTCTACAATAAGACAAGAATTTTTCCCCCTCTGAGAGCAGCAAAGAGAGAGGGCATAATAAAGGTATAAAAATAAGGTATTTTTAGAAGCTCATTCCTTATAATATAAGATATATGAAGTAATATAAGTTAATTGGTCACTCCCATTCATACATATGTAGAAGACAAAAGAAATGACCAACAAAACTGGAAGGTAACAAATCCAGAACTGCAGAAAATAAATAGTTACCGCTACACTATTATATGGGGTACAAATGAAAAAGAGCAAAAAATCAAAAACTTCATGCCTAATATTTTTGAATTTATTTCCAGTTATTTCAAAAGGTGTCAGGGGAGAAACAAAAACAAAATATTAGCAATGATACAACCTGTAATGCTTTAGGACACAATTCAGAGTAGGACATTTATAAAAAGGACCAATACACAGAAAGGTCTCTTCCCTATCAGTTACCAATAGAAGTGCTGTCGTTTTTCACTTACTGCAGGACTGGACGCTGGTTTAAAAAAAATAATAAAAAAAAAGACGTATTCTGGACTAGTCCCCAAACCAGTTGTCTGATTCGAGGCAAGACCTCCTTTCCTCTCCCGTGATACCTCTCGCCACACCAGTTAGGCACATTTGGTGCAGCAGGGAGTTCCCAGGAAGATAAAATTTCTGGATCTCCCTCCCAGCCTACATCAGTTATAGAACAAAGCCATGCCTTGGGTGTCTACATCTTTCCTAAAAAACAGAACTCCAGCCAGTCTTTCAGATGGGAATGAAGTGATTACCGTGACTAATGCAACAACCTTAGGTAACAGAAACAAATACAACCAAAATGTAGCCTTCATTTCAGAAAACAATTAAATGGAATTAGTATAGCATGTTTAACACATATAATAAAGAAAGGTATTAATTTCTCCTTAGCATTCATGAAAGGTCTAATTTTACTGAGGTACAGAAACTTAAATAAGAAAACAGTAGCATCATCATATTGAAAAAAGGCATTTCTTGTGATCAAAATTTTCCTTTCCATTTTATGTGAAATGTGCCAATGTAATTACTAAACAGAATGTCATCTCATGTATCTGTGTTGACTGGCAAGCTACCTAATATGGCTATTTTGGTCAACAGCATTTGAAAACTTCCTTTTTTCTTTTGGATCTTTGCCACTGCCTTATTTGGGCTGCATACAAACAAGCTATTTCTTAGCCACCCCTGTGTTCTGCTCCACCTAGTGGACGGAGGGACTGTAATTAAGCAAAATGTACAATTTAATCTTATTTCTAACAGCACGATTAGCTTCCCTGATTACACTGTTCAAACACATCTTTCAACAATACCAAAGTTCTTTTTACTCTAAGGTAATAGGCTGCTGTTGATTAAAACGATGCTATGGTTTACTGGAGAAAAATGCACTCACTGTATTACTAGCTATAAAACGCCAGTGTTCATCTACAGCAGACAATATTATTAAACAAAAGAGCAATGTATGGGAAAGTGCGGAAGAATGTTGAGGAGACAGGCGATGGAAGCTAGCCAGACCGTTCCGTGGGAAAAGGAGCATCAACAGGGCATGCTGACCCACAGCCATGTAGCTGGGCCTATGCCAGCGTGGTGTGCACCTGGGCTTTGACTCGAGATTAGCAATGAGCTCAATGTGCCCACTGCGCATGTGTATGTGCACAAAAACCACGTAAGGTGCCCCCCCGGCGTTCCTCGCCATGGACCGACGCTCAGCGGTGCCAGGGACTCTCCCGCTCCTTTATTGCCTCGATCGGGAAATCGCTGGGGAAGCCCCGCTCAGACGCAGAGGTAATAAACGCTCAGCATCGACCTCAGTGTGCCTTGTGTTTGTGTATCTGTTCCTGCCGGGAGTCCAGGCGTCGCCCCCACCGGACCCCTACAAGCAACATGCTCAATTTTACTCTTGAAGCTCTCTCAGCTGTATATAATAATTTAATCTCAAATAAATTAGGCAGATTTTATAGCTAATCTAGAGCTAGATTACTCACTCAGAAGACCTGCAGTCCAGTCCCTGCTCCATTCAGTGCACCTGTTCTCTGCACACACGTGGTGCAAGCACTATCAGAAAAGTGGGACGCAAAATGCCTCCAGAAACCTGCTCACTCACTTGACAGACTGGGGTTTCAAACCTTGCTCCAGGCTGGACAAAAGACAAATTTGAAGCTAGCTCTCCCTCTCTCTCCCAGATACCTTAGCTAGCTTTTCTTATGCACTAAAGACATCAAATTTAGCCAGCAGGGTGCACAGTCAGTTCAGAAAGTATGCTAGATTTGTGGCATTTGAGGCACAAATGATACACTGGGTGGGTATGTCTACTGCTGGAAGCAAGGGACAGGACCTGCCCCGGGGCAAGACTGCCTGACATGCTGGAGGGCAGTTCCCCCTGGTCACCAGGAGTTTACCGTCAGACAGGGGCTCTGCACCGCGTGCACTGGCACAGGCAGTTCCTTCTTGACAGCTCAGCTCTCCTTCTCAGGGCTACTACAGGTTTGGTGCTAAGCACTAAGTACTACAGGTACTAAGAGTATGAGACAGCGAGGGAAGAAGGGAACAACATCAAGAAAGCATCAAACCACAGTGCAGGACAGCAGCATGGGCCACTGCTTTTAACCTCTGTGGTGGTGTAAGTCCTTGCTTCCTAACTACTGCAGGCCACATGGAGCCACAGGAGCCTTCTCACAGTAGGATGGCTACATCTCTCTGTTGACTTGCTTGCAGGACAGCTACAGTGAGGAGGTTGAAGGCACAGCCATTTTCAGGGGGACTTAGGAAAAGCTTATGACATCTCCAAATACAAAAATTCAACACTGTCTCAAGCAGATCTGGTATGCACTCAGAGGGTGACAGAGCGCAATTTGACTTAAAGGAGCTTGTAAGATGGGGGACTCTGTCACTGAACTGCTCCAGTATTAACTGATGAATAAAAGCCACTCGACAGTATTCAAAACCAATAATCAAATGAGGTAAGAAGGGCGCAGGGAGAAATGAATTCATAGACAGGTGGGGCCAAGCTAGTACAAGTCACAAGCCAGTGACACAGAGGCACACCCCTTGACCTGTTCCCTCAGCTGGCACCTGGCTCTGCCAGGTCTGACAACATGAGATGCTTCTCCCTCACTGGTTTCTGGTTTGCCCATGCTGCAGATCCTGAAATATGAGGCAGTCCTGGCTAGCAGGATCCCTGGCCACCCCAGCCCTGTACCACTCCTGACCGCTGGCTGCATCAATGTTCAAAGGCAGCACATGCCAGTGCTCTCCTTGTGTGCAAGGTGGTGGGTCTAGGCGCCCATGCCCTTGGTGTAACTCGTCCAGCTCCCTGGAGTCAGTCTTCCTCTCAGCTTCAGCACAGCCACTGCTGTTCCCGTTCATTCTCCTATGCAGGCTGGAGACCTGCTTTGACCGGCACCAGAGTGTACCTCAGATATGCCTCCCCCTGCTATAAATAGGAGCCCTAACCCATGTTTTTCTGGCAGTTTCAGCAAATGCTCTCTGATGTGATACCTCCTCGCAGAAGCAGGGGTGGTTCAGTTACTGCCCTGGAAGCAATCAGAGGAGGATATCAAGAGCAGAGTCCAAGCCTGACTATAGGAGGAATACAAACATCTGGAAACAGACCTCTGTGGCTTATCCCACTGGCCTTGACTCTCAGCTGAAGGTGGCCCTTCATCCTCCTCTCCTGATGCCACAAGGTCAGTGAGGAAGCACGGGGGAGTGGGGCAGGAGGACAGCACGAGTGCTCTGAGCATGGATGCCTGCACACATCCCAAGCAGTGTACGGTGGCTGCACAGTTGGTGTCAGATACTGACAACCACACTCGGGCAGATTTGCTCAGGCTAAAGGACAGCTTTATGCGCTTGTGACCCAGAGCGTTTGGATACCTATAGAGTCAGGCTGGGACTGCCTGAGACTGGGCTCGGAAGCCTAGAGCTGGGGGCTGTAATCCTGCTACGGATTCAGCCCTATAGCACTGACAGAAAAACACACGTGCCATCTATCTAAAGCACAGTATTTTGCTTTACAAGATTATCCAAACAGTTCCCCCCCGCCCCTTTCCTGCAGTTCTTTCTCCCGCAGACATCATAGAAAAGGGATGCGATGGCAAGGATGTGCTCTGCCCCAGCCAGGTCTGCCCTGCCCTGCCTGTCCAAGAAACCTCCCGGCAGACCGCAGACATTACACAGGGCAGAGCGCATTTGCCGGCAGCGGAGCGGCGGCCCCTCGCACCCGTGTCACTCGCGGCTCGGCTCCCCCACGGGGGCCCGCCGCCGCCCTCCCGCACCGCCGCCGCCACCTCGCCTCCCGCCGCGGCGCAGCGCAGCGCCCGCCGGAGCCCGGGGCGCCGCCGCGGCCCGGGGCGCCCGCACCCCCGCGGGGTGCCGGGGCCGCCCCCCGGCCCGGCCCGGCCCGGCCCCGAGCATGCTCAGTGCCGCCCTGACCTACTTTCCGCCGCCGGAGCCGGCAGCCGCGGCGGAGCGGAGCGGCGGGCAGCGCTGCGGCACGGCACGGCACGGCACAGCGGCGCGGCACGGCGCGGCACGGCACAGCGGCACGGCACGGCACAGCGGCTCGGCACAGCGGCACGGCACGGCACAGCGGCGCCCCGTGACCGCGGACTGCGGCAGCGCCGCGCTCCGCCCGCCCCCGGCCCCGGCCCCGGCATGGTGCTGCGCGGGGCGCGCTGAGGGGCGCCGCGGCGGGCGGGCGGGCGGGCGGGCGCTGCCGCGGGGCGGCGGCTGCGGGCCGAGCGAAGCACCCGGCGGCAGGTGAGCCGGCAGCGGCGCGGCGCGGCGGTC
Source organism: Apteryx mantelli (assembly GCF_036417845.1). Classification (NCBI taxonomy): domain Eukaryota; kingdom Metazoa; phylum Chordata; class Aves; order Apterygiformes; family Apterygidae; genus Apteryx; species Apteryx mantelli. The sequence goes on along the minus strand of NC_089982.1, from coordinate 44,788,747 downwards.
CCTCCGGGTGCCCCCCTTCCCTCCCTCCCTCCGTCCCCCTGGCGCAGGCGGCAGCCGCTGGCGCTGCCCGATGCTTGCTGCCGCCTCGCCGGCGTTACCCTGCGGGGGCTTCGGCGCCCGCTGCGGCTCCCGGCGGCCGCACGCCCGCACCGTCCCTCCGCTGCGGCTGCGGCGGCGCCTCGCCGCCCGCAGCCCGGCCAGGCCGGGGGGGGCCCGTGCGGGGCCGGGGCACTGCGGGCGCGGGGGCTGCGGCCGCCGGCAGCAAGGCTCGGCAGCACCGCGCTTTTCCGCAGCGGCTGCTGCCGGGCGGCGCGCAAGCGGAGCGGGAGATCAGTGGTACCCGCGCCACGGCACTCGGGAGCGCGGCTGCTCCTCAAGTAACGCCGGCTTCAGCCTAAAAGTTCAAGACAGGAGTTCAAACTAGCACCGGGGTTTTCGAGAAAATGTGCTTCTCCAGGCAAAAAGCTAATGAGCCCCAAGCTTTTACTAAGGACCTTGAACTCCTGCATTCCCGCTTGAGCCTGCGGTTTGATGTTCCGTGTCACACTCTAGAAAGGGGGTTATTCATTCAGCCCGGAGACCTCTTCAATGGAATTGACTTATTAAGAGAGCTTAAGTTGTGCTGCTTCAAACTTAAAATAAAGGCAATCTCCTGATATTTTGCTTTAATTACCCTTTTATCTCACAGGGTAGTCTCATGAGATAAAACTCAATCTCAGAAGCACCCTGAGGGAACAACAATCTTAAACTTCAGAAAGGTCTTGTGTAATGCTATCAAATACTGTTTCTTAAGAGGGCAAATTCAAGCAGCATAGGACACACAAGTGTAAGAGAGCAGAGAGGACTACTGAGCAGGCACTTTTCTAGTATATTTATCTGGAGAGTCTTGTAAGAGTACACTTCCTAACAGTTCTCCTTCAGTTTTAAATTGAAGCATCTCAAATTGAGCTTCTGTGATAACCCTGCTCCGGAAATAAAAATACCAACTTTCTAAGCAATGCCAGATACTAAATGTAACCTCTTTTGATACGTACTTGGCTGAAAGACTGGAAAGTTAGCTCACAGTGAAAAAGGGAAAGGAGTTGAAAGGAAAAAAAACCCTAGCATTTTAGTTGTTTAGAGCCCAGACATTGTGGAACAGTTTCTCTCTGCACTTCAGCAGGACAAAATACAGCAGATCTCTTTTCAACAGAGATGATGTTTGCACGGCAGGCATCTTTTGTCTGGCTTATTGTGTACAGTTAGCAACAGCACCATTGATACATTTGTGGTTGATGTAGTAGGAATCTTTTTTACTAGAAAGCCTTCTAATTTAGACTGCAGTATATTGACAGCAGTTGATTTCAAGTGCAATTTATACAGCTGGAGTGTTCATTGTATACTGTTTTTTTCTGAAGAATTTAAGGTTATCAGAGGCCTAGCCAAACAGCAGAATATCCACCAAGAAAAAGTTTTTCCTCCTATTTTAACAGAGATGTATGTGGTATTTGTCCAACACAGATACATTTCCTATCCTGAAAGCTTACAGATAAAGTTAGACACTCTTAAAACAAAACATGGTTGGAGCATGCCAGTGAATTCTAAAGAAATCTGTATTGTACAATTCCAGTTGCCTTCCTACTCCCCCCCTTCTCTGCAAATCAGACAGGTCCTGCTCTAACAGGAGAAGAGCAGGAAGGAGTCAGCACAGCAACTTGGTTAAAGAGTGTTTATTCACTCACAGACACCCCCCCCAACCAGAAATATGCTCTCAACATTCAGACTCAGGTGGGTTTTGCTGTTGTTGTTTTCTCTGTAATCTTCAGTTGTGCTGCAACCATATGTGCCAAGGCACAGGAAGTGAAAAACTCTTTAAGCAGTGTGGTCACCTTCATACAGCAAGACACAAACCCATCCCCATACAGTTTTAAGACTGTTAGTTTATGACACAATGATATATGAGTGCTGGGGAAGGTTTTACATGGAACAAAAACATTCTCCATTTCCGTTCTTGCCTAGAGAGTTTGGAATCTGAGGACAGATACATCTGATGGCTTAAACTTTTGATGCTGATTAAGGCACCTGTGAGATATGGATGCAACTGATAACAGAGTGAGCATGCCAGGAGCTAAAGGAAGCTACACTGAATTTTGCCTGCAGGGTCTTCTTTCTCTGTCAGTGAGTTGCATCTTTGCTAGAAATTTTTGCAGGCACACATGCCTATGATCCCACTTTAAGATATCCTGGACCATATTACCAAATCACCAAAAGATTGTGGTGTAAGACCAAGCTCTTTGATACTTCCTGGAATTTTTTTGTTTCTGCTGTTCTGAGCTGCTATCTGGCCATGTGGACATCTGTACCTGTGCAAACATTTCTTTAACCTTAATTTCATTATTTAGTTCTTTAAACTCAAAATTCTTGCTAAAACAATTCTAACTAAAACAGCATCACTTTCTGTCCACATACAGACCCATCTGAGAAACATCATTTCCAAGACAATGGAGATACTATTACTTTTCACCAGTTACTATAATTAAAATAATTCATAGCAACATTTTGGAGCATCACATCTTCTATCTGCTAGGAAGGCTGTGAAGGGCAGACAAAATTTGTACCTGTTTATGTCAGAGTAAGAACAGAGGAATTCAAACAGACTTAGTTATTTTGATTTAGCTATTTAGTAAAATTTGGTGGTGAGCTCTTATTTCAGAGTAAAAAACACGGGTAGTGCCTGTTTATTAGAAATAAGGAACCCCACACTGACATAAGTAAACAACTTATTCTGGAAGAGAGCCACCACACATGGAAGAATTACATTAAGAATAGCCTATGTAGCCTGGGCTTAACATTTAATTCACACTCTGCCACTCAGTTTTATACCATTAAAGATTTTTGTTGATATATTTAAGTCATGCAAGGATAGGGCATGTTCCCCTAACTGCACCACTGTGTGTGTAATCCCTGTCATATGTGTAGACTGTATGCTGTACAGTCATATCAGCAATGGTGGATTTTCTCCAGTATGTAGATTAACTGTTAACGAAGGGTGGGTGTATTATACCGGTAGACTGTGGTGTTATATAGTACAGCTGTTCACATGGTATGGTTCACATTTATGAGCACATTTCTCAACTATTATTTCAGCAAGATGTGCCTATTTTAGATGTTGCATACAGAGTGTAACTCTGGTCAACCCATTGCAAGTTGCTGCCACTGCATCCCCCTTAGAAAGTTACGTTACTTTAAGTTCACCGTGTTCAAACCAAAGTAGTTAAAATGGTGAAAAATATGAAATTATAGAGGACCTTTTAGTAAATTATTGAAGGATTCCAGCTAAATTACTACACAGACATGGCCATACATAGACATGCTTGGGAAGAGCTGAATTGGTCACAGCAGTGTACAAGCAAGACTCAAGATCCTCTGTGGCACAGGGCACACTCATTTGCATCCCTTCTGCTCTCCCCTTCTGGTACTTATGGCAGATATAGGCAAACCCACCACTGGCTTTGCCAGTACACAGGCAGGCCCTGCTTCCAGACCAAGTCCCACTTGTTGGGTTCTACATAGTTTAGCTCTGATGAGCTGAAGAACTGTGCTTCTGTGTTCAGGAGCTAAGGGTACTGACAGGAAAGGAAAAAAGCTTTACTTCACTTGCTTTTAGCCTGAAATGATCCTTTTTATTAGAATCAATCATGAACGGTTACAGATTCCTTTAAATTCTACCTCTGACAAGTTTAATCCTGTCCTAATCACAGCATCTGCGTGTAACCTCCTTGCACTGTATCCTGGAAACCAATCAATGTAGAAGCCAATCATTAAAAACTGGTAATTATATGCATCTTGCTACTCTATAGGGATATAGAAGAATTAGTCATAATCAAATCTATTTTCTCCTAATTTTTTATTCTCTTTCATGTCCTAACTAAAATGGAAGCCATTTGCTAAAATACTGTTTGTAATAAACACTATACGCAGTACATTGAAAATACTCAGTTATTTGAAGCACATCCAAAATTTAGAATTTAAATACTAGAAGTCTTCAGCCCTGCAAAGCCCTTCATATCTATGTTTTAAGAAAACATACTTTTTAATTTTGTATCTTGTTACAATATTCTGCATCTGGATTTTTTCTTCTTCATTTGGAAAAGGAAAACAATTAGATGGCTCTAAAGGATGGTTAGCTTTGGCAAATACAGTTCAAAAGAAGAAAAAGTAGAGGGAAGTGAATTGGGCCCCATGTTCTCGGCAGGGCCACATAAGCCATGCCAAGAATGTATGCGATCTGTTCTATCTGCTGACTTCAGTTGTTTAAACTGTTGGCAGAATAAATACCTACTGAGTGCTGGTATAAATAGAATACAAGAGGTGAGTAAAGAAAATTAAAAATACCTAGAACTTAGGCCAAGCAGCTCAAAGATGCATTTGGAAGTGTGGGGGAGATTCTCTGCATGTCTTCTTTGTTACTTCTTTCTTCAACAAAAGGGATTTTTAAGCCTTGATCCACCTGTGTTTACTGCAACAGCAAAGCAGCAGCTATGCTAAACATTTGCAAGGAGTTAAGTGTCTCTTAAAGCCATACGGATGCTTCTGGAATAATAGCTTTGTAAACAAACTGCATTGAGTGGAAGTTGTCCAGCCTCCAAATAAATACAAATGCTAAATAAATCTAGATGGTCTACATATCAGAAGTATTTATTTCTAAGATTAAAAATCCTGCAAAGACTTTATACCTAATCAAACATAAGCTCAGTGACATCAGCCAGGTCTTAAAAAGTCTCTTCACTATTGACAGCATTGAATCTGCTCTGTGACCTGGAAACCCTGCAACTCAGTAGAAGAACATTTTCACCGGGAAACTTGTCTTGATTTAAAACTGCAAACCTCTCCACTAAATATAAAACATGGTTTGGTTTTGTTTTTACTCCAAACACCTCCAAGGAAGAACACTTACATTGCTCAGTCCATATAAAAATACACATATGAACTACAACTTATTTAATGAAAAATTATCATCCAAGTTGCCTAAGTGCTTTTCTAAAGTGTATGTCACAAGTTGATTTGATACAACAGAGATGCTGGGATTGCATGAGCTGCAACATCAAAAAGGGAACTTTTCAGAGGTTTGGCATTCTTGAGGAGCTTTAAAATAATCTCTCCAGATAATTTCTAAACAACAGGCATGCTTCATCTAGTCATTTTTAGGTCAATGGATTAGGGCTGGAGTGAGTGGAGCATTCACCAGACAACTGAAAGACATGGTTGAATCAATGGGACCGTTAAAGTGAACACATCCTAAAGTCTAGGATTTCATATGCTTGCCAGTTTTCCAAGATTGAGGCCTGAAGTAGGATAGAGTTACAAAATTGAGGAGAAACTTAGAGTAAAATATTTATTTGCAATTAGGCTTCTAAAATATTTACATACTTGTAAAGGCAACAGGAGGAATTCCTTCATTTTACCATTGCTAAATAGTGGCATGTGCTTTTTTCCTTAATCCTGGAGTCTTGGTATAGCATTCATTTTTGAACACATGTATAAAATGTAGAATTCGTGCTTTCTTGCAGCAATTTATTGATACGCTATTGAACCATGACACTAAGATAACAAAATTTTACAGACATAACTTTACATTGCTACCCCTACAGTTTTGGATCTGTCTAGGACAAATAACTTTAGAAGAAGATATTCATTACTAGTTTTACTCCGTTTCTGCTATTAATGGTAGAATAAGCTTCAGCCCATGATTTTTCCATTTTCTTTCTTTTGTTATTTACCATGCGTCACCTTATAAAACAAATCAACATGTTTGTCTGTAATAGCTTTCCAGTGTGTAAATGTACATAAAATTAATGTATAGACTTTTTTATTACTTCTTCTTGTAGACAGGAATCCTAGTAAAGGACTCTGAGTTGCCATACTGATAGCCATACTTGTCCACTGTCAAGAGCCATACATTCAGAGGACAATGAATACATAGAAGACGGTTAAGTCCTCATGTACTGCATAAGCTATCATAATCCATGACCTGAGCAGGTAAATTATATACGGTCTCTTGAATCTTCCTGAATTCCCAGCCCTTATTTTATCTTATGTCATGAACTTTCAGTTTAGTCATATGCTAATCAAAAAACTTCCTTTGATTTCTTCCCACTGCCACTTCTTCCACCTGAGTTTTGCTGAAATTTGTCTTATTTTAGTATTATGAAAAAGAGTAAATACACATGCCTCAACTGTCTTCTTTATACCATTCAATATTGTGTATATTTTTAATAACCTCTCTTCTTACTCATATACACTCTGAAGTCAGTAGTTTGTAAAGGTTATCTTAGTCTGTCTCTGGGTCTGACTTATTTCTGCTTTATCCTATTTCAAGATTAAGTTCATCAAAACTGAACATTCTTTAACACCAAGAAGCCAGATCTATCAGCAGATAAAAACCCATGAACTTTAGGTTCTGACTATCTACCTGTAGAGGAAAAAAAACCCCATAATTTTTCAATATTGCAGACACTTCAGATAAGTGACTAGCTTGATAAGTTCATCACTTAGCTAGGCTGGAGATAAGTCCTCTCTAAATGGTAAAAGAATCTGTTTACCATGTAAGTGTAATGGAGGAGAGGGTGCCAAAGGCATTTTTTCAGGCTGTAGTGAACACTCTAAGCCTGTCTCCTTATGGTAAAATACTGTTACTCAAAAATAAAAGGATTATCAAGGAAATCATCAAGGCAACTTCCTAGCACTCATGTAGAAATTCTTAAGATTGGACACATTTTTTCACATTGACTTCTCCAAGGCAATCTCTGTATTCATTTTTCTTATACATAGAGTAATTTAAGTTGGAAGGAACATCTGGAAGTCATCTGGTCCAAAACCCTGCTCAAAGCAGGGCCAACTTAGACCAGGTTGCTCAGGCTGTGTCTACTCAAATTTTGAACGTCTCCAAGGATGGAGATTCCACAGTCCCTCTGGGCAACCTATTCCAGGGTTTGGCTAACCTCATGATTAGAAATTTCTTCATAACAAGCAATCAATGTCCTTTGTTGCAGCTTGTGTCCATTGTCTCTTGGCCCTTCACTGTGCACCTCTGAGAAGAGCCTGGATCTGTCTTCTCTATACCCTCCCATTAGGTACCCGAAGGCAGCGAGTGTGACACTGAGTGGCTGAGCACACTTGACCAGGTGCAATGTCACACAGACTTGATGAGAAGTTTCTAAAAGATTCCCAGGCAGTTGGAAGCAGCTGATGGGACTGAATCATGCACAAAGTTGCGAGTTGCTGTCACAGTTGGGAGTACAAGAGATGTACAGGAGGAAGCTTTTGATCTTACAGATGTTACCAGCATGTCACCTATTGGACATAGCTAGGGAAGCAGGAAGCCATGAAGTTATGGAGAACTGAGAGCCCAAAGAACTGAACCCCAAAGAGAATGAACAGAGCAGCTCTTTCAGAAGAAGACTTGCTTTTTGTTAACTAGTAGGTGAATAGAAAAATAAGTCAGAAGGTTGCTACTAGGTGTAAATGAGCGACACTATCTGCCTGTCTGGACCCTGATAGCTTAATCTTTTCGTTAGGTGGTTCTCACTCTTAGCCTATGAATTAGCAGTGAACTTCTCAACTTCTGTGTGACATAAGTTAGTTCCGTCATCTGCATTCCTGTTCCAGTAAAACTTGTTAACTTTTACCATTGTCCATTCTGTAAAGATATTGCCCACAGAAACTAGGAGAGGAATTGGTTTGAAGAAAAAAGGTAGTAAGTAGATTTTTCATAATGAAGGGTTAGCTTTAATTTTGTTGGTAGCATCATACTTGATGGTTTTCTATAGACTAATGAGAACTAGAATGAAAATCACTTCATTTCATTTTGTTGATCATTTAAAAGCCAAGCAAGACAGCACTAGGATGTTAAAACTATTGGAATATAATTTATGTATGTATTATACAATGAGTTGGCTTCTTGTGCTTCACTATTGAATTGAATAACCTCACAATTAATAGGATCACATGTTATTCCAAGAACAAAAACAAGCCAGTCTTACAGAAGTGAGCTAGGCAAAGGTATGCATCACTGCCCTCTTTCTCTGTTCTTTTGTGCTAAATCATCATGTCATTCTGCACAAATGCAGTATTTACAAATACAGCCCCTACATCCACAGTCATTTTTCTTCAGTGGTGGTAATGTTGTGAAGCAAGCTTGTCTGTGACATGAAAAAACAAATGGTCAGTCAGAACATGTCTCTGAGTGATTAATTTCCCAACCAGTCTGTGCTGCAAGTGTCTTCTATTCAGACCAACGTTTGATTTTGGACAGAGAAGTTTATAAACTCAGTTTTCCCTATCCTGCATAGTTAGGAGTAATACCATTGGCCTATAGCTGCCCTTGTGGAGCATCTTCCAGGAAGCTCCTCTGCATAAAAATGCACAGAATACACTCGAGTTGGCTATCATGTCATTTAGAAGAGAAGCCTGCCATGATTCTCTAATGTGGCACCAGTCTCATGCAATTTTCTTTGGAAGTTAATCCCATGAGCAGCACTGTTACTTTCAGACTTTCAGTTTATACCATTTGGGTTGGGGAAGAAAAAACAAAACCTTTTAAGGTAAGGACCACTGGAAACCATGTTTCTGTGGTAAATCTTGATGCAGATATAATATGAGGGGCAAGTTATCTATGTATCTGCAAGAGGAGAGTTTGGGGCTTCCTCAAATTTCTTCTTAGGAGGTAAGCCTGTCCCTGACTACAGCTTTGGGTGGCAAGGGGAGCTCAGAATAGCTAGACATGTTCTTTTTCCTTTTTATGGACTATAGATTTAAAAAAAAAAAAGACAGTGTGTGTCATCACATTAAAGCTACTATAAACTTAGTCTTTCACAGGTAGCTCATGAGTGTGTTTGGGGACAGGAGAGAGGAAAGCTTGCATTATTTTCATGATCAGAAATTGTTCTTTTTGTTTACAGTGATCCCCATTTTGTGGCAAAAGTGCTCCCAGAGACCCAGTCCGTTCCCACAGAGCAATACTCTATATGGCAGGTGTCCTCTTTCTTAAGAGTGTCCTGTGCTACCCTCAGTCTTGAGGAGTTATTAGAATCTTTTATTTTAGTCTAGTGAATCTAGCTGTTCCCTAGTTTAGGATTGAATTAAAAGACTACAATAATGGCTGCCTTCATCAGGTTTATCATGGTCCATGGTTAATTACAGCCTCTCATGGCCAAGATCCAGCACTATGTCCACTTCTCTGATATGCTAGGTTCTCTTGCTTCTTTGCCAAAAGTGGGCTGACATCACTAGCAGTCATGTTTTAGTCTCCTTAGTCTTTTCCCCTTTCAGTTGTGTGATTGAATCATAACCCATTACATAACTCATGTTTAACAAAGCAGCCGACTCCCAGATTTGTTTTGCCTGATATCCTCAGGCTGCTATTGTGCTTAAGGTAAAGCAGTAGGACAGAAACTCTCAGGCATCTCCCTTTGTACCAAAGTCTGGTAAAAGCATATTTTCTACCTATTCCCAAAACTCTATCTGTTTTTCTTCCCACTTTCTCAGCCTGACTACAGCTTTTTTGGCCCTGCCTAACAGATTAGCAAAGCCTCCAGGGTGCGTAGTTCCCGGAGCAGCCACCCTTTAACTTTCTCTTTCTCGGTGGGGCTGAGGTGTCTACTCACCATAAGATGGTTTGAATGTTTTGGTTTCTTCCATTTTTTGTTCCCCATTAGCAGTGCATAGGATGCACACCAAAGAAAAGATTCCCTGTAACTTCTTAGTTGCCCTCAGAATGTTTGCAGTGTTTGGAAATATTTGCCTAAACTCACATCTTTAAACATTGTTCTTCAGAGAGGTTTGTCCCTGACTCCTTGAACATTTTCAGTTGTCCATCAAGAGCACTACTCCAAACAGCATGTGAAAGTGGGAGCTACCATTTCTGACCATTCTGCTTTAAAGCTACTGCCTAGTTATTCCTCTTACCAGCCATCAAACTGTATTTATTTTAAGCTGAAATGCATCTATAGAGGTACTTAGCATTTTCTTAATATTCTTCATTCCAGGAACATACATTCCCAAGATTGACATAAGTAGGCATGAATCTTCCACAGTAGACATGAATTATTAGACTCTATTTCTTAAATTTTACTGCAGCTATTTATGATACATTTCTGTGGTGCCACAATAAGGGAATCACTGTTATTTTCAGACAAGTAATTGGCCCTTTGACCATGTTAAGAACCAGTCAGCTTGGTTATCGCCACACAAAGGTATTGTTTTTGCTTTCATATGCTCACAAGTTAAACACAAGTGTAAGCATACAGAATAGGCATACCTTACATTGTTATTAGCATCACACATTTTCTAAAACATCCATTCATAGCATCCATATGCTGTAGAGTTCAGTGGTCTGCCAACTGGACTGAGCTTCCCAGTACACTGATGGTCCTTCCTCAGAGGCTTTCTATTCCACCACTCAGTGGGATGATGCTGTTTCATTTCTTTTTGAAATGCAAGTTATTTTCCACACTAAACACCATTTCCGATTGCTACTGATTTTTGCTCCATCAAAAATGTTAGGTTCTAATACAGTAATAAGCCACTGCCAGTAACTAGCAATGCAAACCTTGATCAATTTATGTTATACTATTGCCCTTCCCACTGTCTTAATCCAGCCAGTCTTTGTTCCTGCTCTCCTGCCAGGAAGTGTGACGTGTCTTTTGGCTTTTCTGTATGGTGCAATGCAGATCTATAACACTGTACAAAAACATTTTATAAAGTGAATAGGTATAACCATAAAGAATGACTGTCTCCAAGGTTAATGCAGTAGTAGAAATGAGATGTAAATAGTTATTGAAGTGAATAGGCAGAACTGAAGGATTTTTTAAACTATTATTCCTAGAGCTAAGGAAAAATCTTCCGAAGTATAGGCTGTACCTGTAGAGAACTTTTAAAACATAGGCTGTATATGCTCTGAATAATTGGAAAGGGATTTCTGAAGTCATTGTTTATATAGCTTTTTATGACAAATGAGATTTGCATATTAACTTAAAAATTATTCTAGCTCTTCAAGGCAAACATTTTCACATTTAATAATCAGAAAAACAGAAAAAATTCAGGGCAGGCTTGGAGTTGTGACAGACATCCATACCATGCATGCAGCTTCTGTGAAAGAATATAGTTTGTCATTTCTCATGATGATTCATCTTACAAAATGGAGGAAAATATTTTGCTCCTTTAATAACAGTGGTATCTATTTGTGTGAAATCAAGTTCACTGCCTTATAGAGAATGGGGGGTTGAGGGGAAAACAACCTAAACCAGATATTACCAGTGAAGGACAGTAATGTACTTTCTTTCCCTTTTAAAAGAAAGTGAAAGAAAAAAAGGGGGATATTTGTTTACTTCTAGTGTTTCCTTAATATAGGGAATGGACCTAGCCTTGTCAGCAGTCATTATCCCATGCTGTGGTGGATGAGACACCACAGTGTCAAACAGATCTTTAAATAAAATTTAAACTGTTTTGCAAGCGGAATGTTCACTTGGAGAAAGTTTGTTAGATGCTTTCTGTTATTTATATTTAGATTCCAGGTAGATCCTTTTAACTAGTAAACTTCATTAAGTTTCAAACATTTTCTTAGAAAAACATCAGTAAAATCAATATAGTTAGAAATTCTGGTATGATTTTAACATAATTTGTGGCACTTATACTCTGAGTGAAATTTTTGAAGGTGCTCATTTTGAGGCTAACACTGTGCCATCAGTCAGTACTGAATGCCAGTTGTGTTCACTGGGAGCAATAACAAGACCAACAGAGAGCACATTTGTAAACCCCCTCCTCTGTCTGCAAACTGAAATCACTGTTTAAAAAAGAGCTCATTGTAGTTGACTAGTTGAGGGAAAATATTGTAGTGAAACTGTGCAAAAACTGCAGAAAAAATGCTTAATGCCACGTAAGGAACAGAAATGTCCCAACTGCATTTGTACTTCAATGAAACCTTACCCATAATTGTGCATTAAATTCTAATTGTGGTTAAAAACGTAATTGTGGGAAAAATACTAGCAAGTATTTTTCATCTTAAACCTGCTCTAAAAATGGCATGGAAATGACTTTATAAAATAATAAGTATCCTCTTTCAAGTATATTCCTCCATCTTAAGGTTTATCTCAGAGAACTTAAAAAATGTAGTAGCCTAAGAAAAATTAATGGTCTGAGATGTTTTGCTATATGTGCTATTGTATTTGCTCCAAACTGTGTGTATTAAGGGTTCCAATATCAGCTCCAAAACTCTTTCCTAGAGTAGTTCTTTCTTATACCATATTCCGCAACTCAATTAAGAGCATGCATGTGACAGAGTTGCAGCACTGAACTGGTAGTGACAGCTTTAATGTGCTGTACCTTTGTTTTTCCTGTTGATTTTGCAAGTGTTAAAAATATATATATCTGTAGAACTTCCAGAATAAAGCTGTAGCAGCAATTTAGCTACAGCAGCAGCTAAGTGTCTAGGTGATAAAAGCCTTCTCCCACGCCTGCCACTCTGAACAACGCTATTGTCAGGAAAATGTATGCATCTTTTTCCAGTAAGAATAAGGACTGTGATAACATTAGCATTTAGACAAGACACTGAGATGACTGTGAAATGCATTAATGGATGTGTCACTATTTTAAAAGAGCACCTCTAATGGATTGTTTATACATGCCATCTCATTGTACTTACTTATTTATTTTATAGGATATTTTAAACATAAAATTGCATGGATCAAAGTAAAACTCTCCTGTGACTTCCTCACCTCAAAGGCCTGCATTCAACAGTCAGCTATCCCAGTTCTCAGCCAGTTGCGTAGCCTACTGAAGGAAAATGAACATACTGAACAGCCGCCACTTTTTGTACTTTCTGCCTACCACACACCTTGTCATCTTATTAGCAGCTTTGACAACTGCTGAAGATGTGACTAATAGCACTTTCAACCACACTGACATGAACATGGGATCTGTGCCTGCGGTCATCTCCCGCATTGACCATGTTATAGTCAAGGAGGGGAGTAGTGCCTTGATTGACTGCAATGTTCAAGGTAATCCTAGTCCACACTACAGATGGTACAATTCCAATGGCCGCTTGCTACACGAGGAAGAGAATAAAGGTAAGATCTTAGTATTCTCAATGTTCTCAATGATTTCATTTAGCCTGTCAAGAAACACGTTTGTTTACAGCAGATTGACAAAAAACCTGAATTTAACGACCTGACTATGTTGTTTTCCTGTGTGAGAGTATGAAAGTAAGCAACAACCTGGGATCACGGCAACTACAGATTTGTTGAGCACACCTTGGAAGAAAACAAAATCATTTTTATAATGTGTTATTTTATAGCAACACATAGCAAAAAGCTGAAAACCTTAATAAAAGATGTAGACACAAAGGGGGAAAGGCTTCTTTTCATTGGAAGGCTTCGGGTTTGATCCCATTTCTCATTCTCTCTTCTTTGTTCTTCTCTGCCAACAAAAGAGACTGAAAAGCTATTTGACAACAGAAGAAAGGATTCTCTTGGCATATGGGAATAGTTAGTTGGCATGGACTCAACATAGCTAGCTCCCTGCTAGCCTTCCTGTCTTTATTTGTAGCACCATGAGAGTGTGAGAAACAGGAGATGCCCTGAATGACTAACAGAAAAACCCACATAGGGGCAGCAGTTAGAAGGACAAACCAAGTTAGAGCCATCCTGGCTGCAGTAAGACTCCTCAGTTGTATTTGCCAGAGACCTTAATTTCACATGAACTTGTTTTCCTGAAGTGAAAGGTTTGGATTGGATGATAAACCTAGCCGTACTTTTAGGGAACCTTTGGAGGGTTTTGGAGGGTGTTTTGCTCATATAATTCTTTCATACTAACTGCTTTGTCCACAGCATGATGAAATAAACTCTTAGTTATTCATATTAAGTGCAGAATAGCTTGTTTTACTAATAGCTGACCGGAGGGAGAGCTCTGCTATGATAAAGTAATATTGACCCAGCTGTATGTACTACAGTATAGCCTACCCCAGCTTTCTGCATAACTGGATGTGTTTTACATTTCAGTGTTTAGTCATTTTCTGTGTGAAGTTAGAGGAAGGAACTGCTTGAGCCATTAAGTAGACTTTCAGATATAATTTGTGCAATCATGGCGGCAGATTGCAATTAGTGCTCTAGAGTGTTTTACTAGGGCTTACTAACAGAAGTATTCCTATTCACTCATTTTAGGCATCTAACTTTAGGTCTTTGTGTAGTCAATTGAGAGAAGTAGCTACTAATACAAACATTCAGGTAGATGAGCAAAAACATTGACCAAATCAGTAAAAATTACAGGTGTAAAAATTATACTTTAACTCAGACTTTCAACACTGCACTTCCTCCTTTAAGAAACTGACTCTCTTTCTATAAGGAATGCTTCCTAGCACAAGAATGTTCTTTACTATGTATTTGGTTATTTAGAATATGGTGTTAAATTGTTATCAAAACCCAGCAATGGTACCTCTCTAATCATTGCTTTCTCATTAGTGTTATACTATCTGCCAGGATCCACTGGCACAAAACCAGCCATTGAGTTACAGTTCAATGCCATTATGTCATTTCTAACAGCTGGAACCAGGATACATCAGCAAGGCGTCTTGTCATTTTACAATGAATGAAGACCTACATTGCCAACATTGCAATTTAAAGAAATACTTAGCAACCAATACTTTATATCTTATTCTAGAGGTGGAGAAAGAAGTGTCATTTGTTACAAATGTTGACATTTCCACTTTAAGACAGTTTTCTTCTACATTTGCCTAACTTTATCAGATTGGAGTCAATTTTCACGTGAAAGTCTGCTGCAGACTGAATTTTTATTTGTTCTTTATTTTTTAATTTCAGGCAAAATGATTCAGCTGTTTTTAAGAATTAGGCTAGGGGAAAATATGCTGTTTTAGCCAAGTTAAAAATTCTATTAAGCTTGACACCACACATTAAATGAGGAGGATGAATGATGTAATTAAGAACTGTCCATTCAGGGACTGAAGCAGGGATCTTATGGGAAAATTAATATGTGATTACATAATCAGCGTTAACAGTGATACACAATATGTGCACTCATGGAATATTGAATGGCTGTGTTTGCAATCTTAATGTTCTCTTAATACAACATGCTTGGTGTAATAGAATTCACACTGTATTATACTCGCTCTTTAAATTGCCACACTGTAATCAGCTGGACTTCTTACATAATAAGGTTCTAGATATGAATAAGATTGCAGGTGTTAAGGCTTAAAACTTATACATGTAGTATATACAACAGTACTAGAAGACTGAGCTTAGTAAAACATGTGAACATACATTACTGGTCTTATAAATAATAACCAACTTCCTAAACTAGTGCTTAATATATACTTGGTACATAAGAATATCCATTGTAATTTAAGAATGCTTGCTTGCTGTGCTGGAGTGTTTTATTATTTACACTAGATACGGTGAACTGTAACTTCAAAGTCATTGCTATAGATCTACCATTTTCCGTAACAGTATGGAGAAAATCACATAGACATAGGTGAAAATTTTTGAGCTCCCACTCCGTAACATTTCACACTGCCAGTAGGAATCCAGAATCAGTGCCATAAAAGAAAAAACGAATACAGCAATCATAGTGTTGGTGGAAAAATAAACAGTGATTTAGGACATCCAGAAGGTCTAAATTACTTTGATCCTTTTGTTTGCCATCCATCTTACTCCTACTATCTTATTTCCCCTTTTTTTTGAAGTCATACTTCAAAATTAAATTATGAACACCTTGGGGGCAGGCAGCAAAGTATATGATGTCTGGAAATTTAGTTTTTTAAAGTTTACATTAACAAAATTATATGAGATACTATAACAAAACACCAAAAAAAAATTTAAGAAAATGGATTGTCAGGGAACAAAACAAGGAGGGCTTAGTAGACTTTTCTGCCTCACAATTCCGTTATTACCGATGCCTTTTTAAGAAACTGTGGCATGTGCTTGGGAGGCTATCTTGGTAAGTAGCCAGATCTTTAACTTAACTGACTAGAAGATTTTGATAGATATCAAACATATTAGCTAATTTTTTATGAAACTTTCAGGGCATGATCTGATTATTCAAAGTTGATGCCAGTGATTTGACAGTAACCTAGCTAGGATCTCAGGGACAGATAAGCCTTTGTCATGGTAAACTCTTTGTCTTCTTGTCAACATTATTTCCTTTTTCCAAAATCTGAAGCTAGTTTGACAAAGCTGATGATTAAGACTATGCTGATTATATAAACAAGATACTTCTAACTAAGTTATTCTGTCTCCTTTCCAGCAGGAAAATGGTGGTTTCTTGACAATGGGCTACTAAACATTACCAGCATCTCTTTTGAAGACAGAGGTAAATACACATGTGTCGCATCTAATATGTATGGCAGTGTTAATAATACTGTGACGCTGAGGGTTGTCTTTACTTCTGGAGATATGGGCATCTATTACATGATTGTCTGCCTTGTAGCTTTTACCATTGTTATGATTTTGAACATTACCCGGTTATGTATGATGAGCAGTCACCTGAAGAAAACAGAGAAAGCAATCAATGAATTTTTCAGAACAGAAGGAGCAGAGAAACTCCAGAAAGCCTTTGAGATTGCGAAGCGTATCCCTATTATCACTTCAGCCAAAACGCTTGAGCTTGCCAAAGTTACTCAATTCAAAACCATGGAATTTGCTCGCTATATTGAGGAGCTTGCTCGAAGTGTACCTTTGCCACCTCTCATCATGAACTGCAGGACTATAATGGAAGAAATTATGGAGGTTGTTGGTCTGGAGGAACAAGGACAGAATTTTGTACAGCAAACAGCAGAAGGCCAGGAAACCACTGAAACAGATGAGGTGTATATGATCCCTAATGCTTTGAAGCGCAGTGACTCTCCCACAGCTGACTCTGATGCATCGTCACTGCATGAGCCACCTCAACAGATTGCAATAAAAGTGTCAGTTCACCCGTTGTCCAAAAAGGACTGCATGGATGGTCAGTCACAAGAAAGCGTGCAGTTGGACACCAAGGAAGAAGACACTCCTCAAACACCAGCCCTTCCTACAGAGCCCCCTTTTGAGCCTTCTGCTGAACTCAGTTCTGATGATACAGCATTGGCAAATGACAAAAATACATGTGTTATATATGAAAGCCATGTATGATAGTTACTCTTGAATCTATGCATAGCAGGAAAATCAGGAGCTCTTTTAAAAATACATATTGTACTTGCCGCTAAGCCTTACCTGGAGACTATCATAGCAAAAGCATGTATGTGGATTATTTGGCACTTTCTTCTCAATTTGACTTTAGTTTACCATGATGTATGGCAGAGTAATTGCTATTACATTAATATTAATTGCTCTTTTGGATTAGGAGTTTTTCCAAGAAACATTTACCTCAGCATTTTCTAGGTTGGTGTCACCTGTAGTGGCCGCCTGGCAGTTGTTGGTAGTGTTGATGTAGGACACTTGACCTTACTAAACATAAAACTGGTTTTCATTTTCCTCCTTCACTCTCATTATTTCCTTCTATTGCATTTTTGCAAATATTGTCTCGTGAATTTGAAAAACTGCCCAAGAGGCAGCACTCCACTAGCCAAATAAAATCCTAATAGATCCCATTTACAAAGCCTCTTTGCTGAGCTGCATTGTGATTTAGAGAGCTATTTAAGAAAGTTAAAATGTTTCCATTTCATTTGAGACCATGCTGCTTAGGCACAAGGGAAATAGTTTACCCTTTTCCATGGAATGAAATGCCAACAAATGTTTTTTCACATCAAGAAACAACTTGGCAGCATATTTTACAGACAGGAAAGCCCTTCAAATCTGACAGAAAGTTGCAGTCACAAAATTCTGCAGATTTTGTGCATTTGACTGTCTTTGCCAGAAGTTTATATGGAAAGCAGTTGTAAATGTGCGAAATGTGTTGTTTGGTAGTTATCTGGTAGGAGTAAGTATGTATTATCTTAACAGAAGATACACAGGTTCATTAAGAGTTATGCAAACTCCAGTAATCAACTGATTACTGAAGTGGCAAAAGACCCTTTTATTGGACTTCTCATTTTGTGCCGACTAATATTCTGAGGATCAAGCTGAAATTCACCTATAAGCATAAGCCTGAGAGAGTTTTATTCAAACAAAAATTAATCAAATGTCCTGTGAATTTACAATGATGATAGCACAAATTGTTTACTGTGTTAAAATGACTTGGGTAAGATGTTCACTGCTCAAGTATGTGTGACTCTATCCTAGTAAAGCTTTAATGATCATGGCAATTGTGACATTGAAAAGATCAATGCTTATCCCAGGAAATGCCTTAAGTGGAAGGGAAGTGATAATTTCTGTTGCAGACAGACAGTAAAAAGAACCTTCTCCTGAGTAAGTCTGGAAAGAAAGCACTTATGAGGAGGAGTTTGTGCAGGATTAGTAGCATATTACTTCATTATCTGACACACACTCAGTTTGGAACTGGTGAACAAACTATCACCTGGTAGTTTCTAAGAAGGACTATGGTGTACATACAGATACTCAAAGTAAATCTGGAATGTAGTGTATTGAGGAAAAAGAAGTCAGTTAGGTCTGTGGGAAGTGGCGGATGGACAGCTTTCCAGACATTTTCTTGAAGTAGTCACATCTACACAAGATGTCCTTTGGAGGTCATCAGCTATATTAACTGCACAGGTAAATAAAATCACACAAAATCACACAAAATAAAATCAATGTAGTTGCAGCTGTCTATAAAATCCCTTGATAATGAACAGGGGTTCTGTGTGGACTTCTTTGTGTTAAAGTTCAGAGCTTCGCTAGTATTGTAATAATACGAACAATCCATGACTTATGCAGGTGATGCAAAGAAGGCTTCATATTTACCTTTCTGTGATTACTAAAAAAAGTACATGTTTGATAACAGACTCCAGATTTTGTAATGAAGCTATGAACTTTTGAAAATTACAGCATCTGGTTGCCTAACATTTGATTGTGCTCACCACTGTGGCAGACATCTGAACAAAGTATATTTGCACATGTCCAGAAGGAAACATGTAGAGCAAAGGCTCTTTAAGAATGTGGCTGAAAATATTTGAGTTAGAGTGAAGCAATATAAATCTAGAACACAGGGTAGATTACGAGAACGCCATGAAGAACCTCACTCCTGACCAGCGTGACTGAAAATACTACTGATCCAAGCTGTGAACTCCTTGTTTGAGTCCAAAGCACATTTCTGTTTACTGTTCACATCATTTTTTCTTCAAGTCACTGAATTTGCTTTTGGTATGCAAAAGGATGAGGGGAGAAACAGCAGGAACTTGCACTAAATTCTTTTAGTTCACCTTAACCTACCATAAAGAAGCATCTTGATTTTCCTGTCTGTCCAGCATTTACAAACAAGGGTCATGCATTTTAAAGTTACCTGCCTGATGCCCAACAGCCAGATTGCTTAGATGAGCAAGTGTGTTCTCCTTCAAAGCAGAAAAATAACTTTAAAGCTACACTTTAAAATTTAAAGACAATTTAAATTAATGCTTTAAAATTATTTCATGATATTATAATACAGTATTTCAGTTTTTATTATTTTAAATTATGATTTTTTTTTCAGAAGAGACCAGACTCCTTCATGTATTCATACAGTGATTGATACCAGGCAGTTCTGATCCTGACTGCGGCCCTCAGACTGTCCTCCAACCTGTTTATTATTTATTTATTGTTAAACATTTGAGAGCAAACAACTCCCATAGTTTTCATTAGTATCTCCATGTAAATGTAGTAATGTAATGTAATTTCCATCTTCCTTGAAGATACAGATTATGTTTTTTTCAAAGGGCTGGCCCAAAAAAGCATGTGTATAAAGCACTCCCAAAAGTATGTTGTGAATTATTTCTGAGCTACAGTTATTTGGACCAGATGCTTGTAAAAGGTACAGTGTGGAATTACTGGTCTCACAAAGTCAAAGGAAACTTCTCCTTTGACTTTACTGAAGCTAGGGTCACTCAAAACCTAGACTTCACAGGTAAGACTGGTCTAGCTAGTCCAATATAAAGACTTTTTCTAGCGACCTGCAGTATGTTCAGAAAAATGGACATGCTTTTGCATATTTAGCTTTGTGGTACTTAATGGAATAAAAACAGACCAGCACTGTATCTAAAGAAAATACAGAATGTAATGGTTCTGTTTTATATATTTATTCTATTTTCATGTATGCTGCTCAGTCTTCAGTATCTTTACACATTTGTTATATTACACCTCTAAGCATAAAGCTTTTTACATGCTTTCAGTCACCACTTTTGCAGGAGATGTACAAAAGAGTTGGCAAGCGAGATCCAAACCCATCTTTTCTCTTCCTTTGCTGGCGGTGTGCGCATAAAATAAAGAATTTTGTCTTGCAATATTTCTTACACAGTGCAAGAACTTTTATGGTGCAAGAACACAATTAGCAAATACAAAATTAATTATGGTTCTAAGGAAACATTAATATTTGCATTGTTGTGGATTTTCATGCACCTTAAGCACTTCAGGGACATCAGAGTGGTAAGTTCCCATATTTGGACTATGCACACCTTTTGTTATACTGTTTTATTTATTATGTCACCAAACAGTAATGGTTCTTAAAAGACTTTGAATATGGAAAGTCCTGTCCAACTGAATTTGCGTTCTAAAAGCATAAGGAAGACCAAGCCAGCTTTAGGAAGAAAAAGAGATTTGCAGGGTATAGTTATGTTATTTAAAATACTTTTGCTGAAACTTCATGAAATGTGACTTGATTTCTGCAGCACAAGAAATCAGTGTTGGATTTGATTTTTTAAACTTACTGTTCTTTTTGCACTAAATCTTAAGACAATATTAATCAGAGCACTTGAATGTAGTACTGTCTACTGACTCACCTTTTTCTTTTTGAGCAGCACTTACTTACTGCTGATCTTTTTCATTGTCTGATTTAAGTATGCTTGTGATTAAACCTAACATTCAGTCATTTTGGAGATTGTCTTTTAAAATTTAAACAAAATATAGATCAGCGTTTTAATGCAGGTTCATTGGTATTAGGTTGGCCTGATAGCTGTTGGCTCCTGTGTTTTAAAAATTTATGTATAATCACAAGCAGATTATGGTATTTATTAGCAAATGTTGATTTTTTTTCTTTTAAATCAGTTCTTGTTTTATTCAAATGTATATACCATGTCAATTCCTCAACTTGCAGTTACCCTTTGACATAAGTACTGTAACATATGATCAGGGCTCTCTGACCTTCAGTTTGATTCAGAGCAACTAATTCTGAAAAGTATTAACAGTCAGTGTTGAATTTTAAAAGTTCTCATGGAATAATGTGGCAGTACACTATTTAAAGTGTTGGCCTCCTAAGTAGGTCATACTTTGTGGGACAACTGAAAGCTTCTTAGATGCAAAGAAAATGCTTGCACTAAAGTATCTTAAGTTTTATTTCATGAATTATGAAATATTTTTTAACGTTACAAGAAATGTAAGACAAATATGAATGTGTTCTTTTGGGAAGCATAGTTACTGTATTTTGATTTGAATAACTATTATGATTTTATAGTTCACAGCCGTAAACCACAAAAAGAGACCAGTTCATGCTGAAGTGGCAAAATGAAATGTGATCCAGCTTGTAAATTGATCATTGTTTCAATAAAGAATTTGCACAGTATATGCCGAGTTTGTACACACTAAAAGGATGATCATTTCCAAGTAAGAGTATGCTATGGCTCCATTTCAGGTGGAAATAAACTATATGTCTTTCATTGTACTTCTGCTAATATTCCAGAAACTTTGAACAGGAGAAGAAATTATTTACCTAGAAAGAAAGTACTGGTAAAGCTTTGAAAGGGAGCTGTTGTCATTTTTCAGAATATAGACGCCATTGTTAGTCAGTGCTGTTATTAAGAGTCTCATATATGTGATTGCTCACATATGTAGCATCTTCTCGTTGGAAGAGTGTCAGCACTTCTGCATATAATCCAAAGAATTTGTCAGCTGCTTTTTCTCTGACCACTGTCATGGAGCTTGTAAAAAGACTTGCTGCTGCTTCAAAGGTGGAGCCAACAAAGTAAGCATCTCCTTTTCCAGAGGCACCCATGAAATAGAAGTTTGGACTGCCCTACCTGTCCCCATTCCTTAATTCACCTTGAAAGGGTAGGTGAAATGGCTCTCCTTTCCAACAGCAGTTAGAATATATCACTCTGTAACAGTCTTTGGCAGGGCTTCGTAGAAGCAGAAATTGGAATATCTAGTGCTGGCTTAGCTGGTGCTACAGAAGTAGCAGGCCAGTAACAGTCACTGACAGAGCTGGGTAGGGGGACATGACATTTGCTCTTTCACGCATGAAGGAGTTGCTCTTGCCAGCTGCCTATTCTCCCAGGCTGAAAAACATAACTGATAGCAGGAAAACAATGGCTATTTAATGTGTTTTTTAATCTAGTCTTTCATGTTTTAATTCTGCTTTTTAAAATGGTGCTCCAATTTTGAAAAATATTTTCAGAATATGTTTTTCTTCACCTTTTTCAGTTGAGTTAACAGGGCTGAAAGACATCCACAATTTATCTACAAGTATTTATGAAATATACTGAAGGAGTCTCAAACTGACCATAAACATGGAATACATAATGTCTAGAGCCATATTCTATTAATAATACATATGGCCAGAGCTGTATTCTATTTTACTGTCTCAGAGTGGGACCCTGTCTGCAACTGTGGCAGATTGATAAGCTGTGACTTTTTTATAATATGGAACGGGTCCACTTCCAGGTGTTCAAGTGAGCATCCTAAACATCTCCAACAATTTTGTCAGAACAGTTTCCAGACCAGCGGTTTCCAGGGTAGGGTACCAGCAAGCAGTTGTTCCCCTCGGGCTGGTGGCTCATGCTAAGCTCCTGAACATAGAAGCAAGCTCCCCACAGACCCAATGCTTCTTACAAAGAGAAGGTATTTTTCATGGGGAGGAAATTATCTCACATGAACACTCACAGATGTGCCACAAAACTAATAAAACAAATAAAATATAAATCAGTGTTTTAATGCAGGTTCATTGGTATTAGGTTGGCCTGATAGCTGTTGGCTCCTGTGTTTTAAAAATTTATGTATAATCACAAGCAGATTATGGTATTTATTAGCAAATGTTGATTTTTTTTCTTTTAAATCAGTGCCTGTTTTATTCAAATGTATATACCATGTCAATTCCTCAACTTGCAGTTACCCTTTGACATAAGTACTGTAACATATAATCAGGGCTTTCTGACCTGACTGATTGGTAGCAACTTAACAGAGAGATGGGGGGGGGTCTCGGCTCTCCTATTGAGACTGGACTCAGGCAAAGCTGGTACATAGCTCAGGAACAGTGCCCAAGTTATCGACAGTGCTACAACTCCACTTTCCCACAAGTGGACATTTTCTGGCTCACATCCTGCACCAAAGCCAGGAATAGCTAGCTAAGAGACTTCAAAATCAGTTCTTTTTCAGTGTCTATTTCTTCCCTGTCTTCCTCTTCTTCTGTCTTACCTTCCTGTTTTCTCTTTGTCCCCACCAACTCCCCAATGCTACCTCTGGGATGGGGAGTCTAAGAACATAATGAAGTCAGTGGTTGAGACAAGCATTTCTGTACTCAATACCTCTGTTCCAAACTGACCTTTCATAACTCCTCAAATGGATTTTTTTTTTCCAGATGTACCAGGCTCTGATGCTACATACTATATTTAGTTCTCTGGCTCCCACACCCAAACTGAGTCATTATGCTTTTACAGTAAAGGCTGACCAGTGAATCCATGGTATCATGAATACATCTATAAATTGGTCAAAAATAGTGACATAAACTGAAGCTAAGTTATGGATTTATTTTTCAAAATCAGAATATATGACATCAAACAATAAATGTGCCAGACTTAGCTTCTTTTTATATAAGTTGCATGTCCTATTTCATACCACAGCAACACAACAATGAGAAAAACTAACAGGCAGCCTTCTACAGAATGGATAGTGTAAAACCTTGCTTTTGATTCAATACAAATTTAAGGCATCAGTATCAAATCAATTTGCCATTCCATTAACCACCACCTATTTTGAGAACAGATACCTATTACATCTAGTCTGACCAGAACTTTCCTATGTGGGCAAGTAAATACTACAAGAGTTATCAGAAAGAGCTTTGTCTTTTCTTCCATTTTGACATTCCTTTCAGGACTATTTAACTGCATCCTAGGCTGGCCACAGGCTGTCACCCTGTCAGGGACCCATGGAGTTGAGGAGCTCTCATAACTGGTGCACCAGCTGGCCTTTTTCAAATATCTCAGTCTTCTCCTCTTGAAAGAAATAGGTTTTGATCATACCACCCAAAAAATACACTGCCCCATGCCCAGTCATTCTCAACTGATAATTACAGCTAAACAAAATAAATTCCACCAGCACCTTCCCTCTTTCTGAAGCTGATTACAGCCTCTTACTGCTTTTACCTGAAAGATTAGCCCTATTAAATGCATACCTAGCTCCTGAGTTGTTTTGGTATCCGCTCTTTCCTGCCTGGTGAACACTACTTTAGTCAGAAAGCAGGACTCAAAAAAATAGCAGCCAGAAAAAGAAGGTCCCCCACAAGGGGACAAATATGGATCCTGCCTGTTTAAAATGCCTCCTTCATTATCATTATCCTTATATGTGCAGAGTAAACAGCCTCAGGAGAAGATGATAAAAAACAGAAAGAAATTTAAGGGGATTAAAATGGACAATTTTTCTCCTTACTCAAAAACATCCACAGGTGACTGAATATATTCAAAATATATTTAAAAAAAAATCAGACAACTCTAACTCATTTAATCATTTGTTCATTTGTTTTTTAAACATACTCAAATAGAGGAAGAAGAGATTCCTGAAGTCAAGGATTTTTTTGCCCCCCTCAATCATTATAAAAGTATGAAAAACATTCCCTCGCCCTTCTCTCAGGATAGCCTACATCAGGGAAGAGATTTCTAGTCCTTTTTTATGATTCTGCTTAGGTGACTGGAGCTTCCTTAGGGGATTGGTGGAAGTGCATTTCTTTTCTGCCATCTTGTCCTTGGTTAAACATTCTCTATCCAATGTAATCTCTTCTTTGTGTTTAAAAATCAGTATTGCATTGAAGGAGATTTACCTGCTTGCTTTCTCTCCCACAACTTCATATCATGCAACATTCCATTTTGATACCTTTTGGGGGGGGTGTATTGCTGTTTGGAATTTGTTTTGTTTGCCCTAAATTCCTCCCTTTTTAAAATAAATCAGAGGAGCCTAATGTTTTTTCAATTGTCTGTTTTAGGGCAAAATCACTCACACCCATCTGTACAATTCAATTTAAATTGTGCAGATGTACAGTTTACTACTCCCAGGTTGGTGCATGCTGAACTAATCAATAGGCTGAAGCAAGCTACTTTTGCAGAACAACATCAATAGAACAGATAAAGACATAAATCCCAAGATACAAGTGAAATAAAAGTGTCCTCAGTCACATACTGGTCTGTGAATATTTTATGTTCTTTTCTTTGTTCACTTCAAAAAAGTATCATTGATTTACCCTTTATGATACATTCCCTTATCTTGTTCAGAGGATCGCCTGCCAAGTGCAAGGGACTCCCTAAACTAGATGTTTTTGTAGACACTGTAGACAACTTGGTAGCACACACATCAAATGTATTGATAAATGTTTTTTCACATATTTTAACTGAAATGCTGTATTTCTACATAGACCGATATCTACCTTTTAATAGTCTGTTTTTCTGTATTCTTTTAACTAGACACTCCATTTTTCATAAGTTTGCAGTGGAATGACAATAATCTGCTGCTGAATAAAACTGCTTTTCAGAACTATAGTGTCTACATTTTGTATTCCCCATGTAATCTCTATTAAGCACAGAGCTCATTCTTTAATATATATGCTGCGAGTGAGGTAAGAGGCTCCAGATCTCCATTATTCATGTAGTCTATATCAGACTATTAGTTATTTTATTAGAACATTTAACATACTTACCTGAATGCTGTAACTAGTGCTAGAAACAGCCTCAGAACACTAGCCAAATGTTTTTACATGATATAGCACCACAAGAAGTGAACTGTGTTCCTACTGCACACCAATTTCAGAAAAAAGCTCCAGAGAAAACCGATCACTTCTCAGCAGGGAAGCAAGGACTGAGAGCCTCTCAAGTACTTATATGTTTCACATGTTTTTCAGAAAAAAAAATCTAGGTAATTATTGGAGATGTTCCATGTAAAATTGATGCAGGAGCTAAAATATCATCAAAGACAGTGTTCATTGCTTCATGGAAGCTCATTATTCCCAGTTGTTACTCAGTTGTCAGAAGGTAGCTAAAGACACTTCTTGGGGAAGTTTGTGATACTGTAAGGAGGCTAACGTTATGCTATGTCATATAATTTTTCAATGTACAAGAGACTGCAGATGGCTTTGCAAGATGCAAACTGTACAGTTCAGGTGATGGCACTGCATCCAAAACTCCAGCCTACTTCCTGACTAGAGAAGGGCACTTGGGGAGCATGACCAAAGGCCCTGTGCTGGGCTAGTGAAGTCAGACCACCAGTTAGAAAGTTCACTAGAACTCACTTCCTTCCTTTTGGCTTGGTATTGTGACCAAAGTACCCCTCTTCTTCATTTGCTCTGGCATACCTCATAGTTCCTTGTGGGAGACTAAGTCTGAGTTCTTCAGTGAGACAACTAAGTCACCAACTCCTGAAGATCATGCAAATATACACACAGGAATGGTCAACTCAGCAGTACTGGGGAATGTGAGCTTGCTTTTGTATTGTACCAAATAAAGACTATCCCAGAGGCTCCCAACATTCAAGTGGAAACATGTTCTTAGGATGTGAATCTGGATGAGCCTGGAGCAGAGAAGAACAGACAGGGAGGAGTGAGATGAAGAAAGACTGGTCCAGTTCAGTAGAAATGGAATTAAGACGACAGTTTCACACTAACTGTTAAAAACTACCCCCAGCAAAATCGGCTCCCTGCCTCTGTCACCTCTTCTCCATAGAACTGTCAGCCATATTCAGCTCAGCAACAGCACCTTGTCCTTTTGCCTACTCAAAATCTGACCAGCAGGTTTTTGCTTCTTAATGAGGAGCTATGAGATTGTCTAATCCTAATGGAGAATTAGACAGTTTGTTCTGGCTCCCCTTTCCCTGTCTCAGCTCATTGTTAACTCACAAGAAGGCATGGGATTCCCTTGCCAGTACACAGGTACAAAGCCAGACCTCAGAAACCTAACAGACCAACTAATCTGTTCTAAAAGAGGATGTGTGGAAACAAAGCACATCAAGATAAATTAAGAGATTTAAAGCCTCTGCCTTGTATGCTTAATCAGCTGCTGAATCTGTAATGGCCGGATCTGGCAGTGGGGCAATGGGCTAGATTTAATAAAGAACAACCTGACCCACTGCTGGTTGTAAAAGGGAATTTAAATGATTTTTTTAACTTGTGAAAATTGAGCAATGAAAGGCTAAGAGAACACAACTTCCAGATTTAATCACACCACCTTCTTCACGCAATGGTTTAAATTGTATCCTGTGTCTATTTTAAAATTGCAGAACAAACACAGGATACCCTAAAAAAATCAGTATTTTCTCAATGATGGTAGTTGTCCTCCGCTTACCTCCAGATAATAGCAAAACAGGTTTTGAGGCACTGTCAATTAGCAGCATTGATGGGAAAATAACAAGTGCTTTTGATCAGGTAAACCACTGTGTTTGGAAAGCAACTACTCTGGCAATTCCGATTCTGTAAGTTAGGTCTGTTGCCTTCATACTGACCTACCATACAGCTGATTGGAAAAGGTCAATTTTACTGGAGCAGAATTACATAGTCTTTTATGAGTTTGGCCTACTGCTGCACATTTTTTCATTTCTCTTAAGAGTTTGCTATAGGATATGACATGTACTAGAATATTTGCATGCTCCACCTATTCAATTAGAGTTTTTATTCAAACACAGAATCAGAAAACATAAGTTTTCCTTCATATTGTTTCTTTGAAAAGTTATCATAGATAAGTATCTATGTCATTTGCCCCGTTTTGTAGCCACAAAAACTGAGACATGCTGGTAATATTTCTGCCCACTTCAGCCTAGGCCACACCACTTCATTAAAGTGCTGAGAATTTGTTGGCATCAGAGAGGCTGAAGCATGTATTCTCAAGGGACTGAAAGGATAATGTTCCACAAATGCCAAGCTGGAACTTGGCACTGTGGTCACTCAGCAAATGAATGGTACTGTACATAATAAACAAACAGAGAGGGAGCTTAAATTCTAAATACCCTCTTGAGAAAAGATAGAAAACAGTTCCTAGGAACAGTGAACAAAAGCTATCAGAAAACTAAGATCATTGATTTCTGTCATGAATGACTTATGATTATGGCTATGTGGTTGGAATAGGAATGGAAGATTCTGCAGTACAAAGCACTGCATTCTCTAATATCTTGTGTGAGATTTCATCTACACTTATTAGATAAAGCACTAGATCTATTGACCTCAAATATTATATTTTACACATTAATCCTATTATCACCTTGTTTCCCTAAGTCCATAGATGACATTAATGTACCATCAGTTAATAAATGCTGCTTCTCTTTCCATGTATGTTTGTGTAGAGGAAAATACAGCTTTAGAATAGCCATGATTTTCTGCTCAAATGGATAATCTACTTCAAAATGGAACTGATAAAACTGAAATTTTATTTCTGCATCTCACATGTTTTTATTGTGCAACATACAAACATTAAAAATAAGCAAATATATGGCACAGAGCTTAGGCTGTGAACTGGCTACTTGACAAAAGAGCAGATTAAACAAGGTAGCAGGATCTCTGATCCAGCAGATGAACAAGCTATACTCTGCCTTCTGCAGATTAACACAGTTCAGCTTTAAAGGGAATCTGCCATGACCCACCTGCACTTTAATCTTACACTGCTCAGCGCTCAGGATGTGCACCAACCTGTTACCCCAACTGACACTCTTGATATCATTCACACTCACCATCCAGTAGTAATTCAGGGTTTTATAATGCTCCCTGAGGCAAACTTTCAAAAGAATTTTCCACAAAGGAAAAGGAGTCAGCCTCCTCAGAGATTAAAGTTTAGCTTAGTTCATTATCTCAGAAGGGCTTTAGTCCACATTCAGTACCTTTTTTTTTTTTAATAAAACCAAAAATTAACAGAAAATGGGAAATGAACTTAAAATTCACCAAATAAGCATCTTCCAATCCTAAATACCAACACTAAACCACAGCTGGGCAAAGTCATGTTCTCCTCGCTTCCACTTTCCAGGTCTTTTGCAGCTCTCCTTTAAGGTCCCTGACTTTCTGATACAGAAGTCTGAATTATAGCCTCCACCAGAGGTATCTAAGTTTCTTGCACTTGCTTGCCACTTGAAAGAGAGCTAGGTGCAGTTAGCCCCAGACCCAGAAAAACACA
The DNA here is from genome assembly GCF_036417845.1 of Apteryx mantelli. Classification (NCBI taxonomy): domain Eukaryota; kingdom Metazoa; phylum Chordata; class Aves; order Apterygiformes; family Apterygidae; genus Apteryx; species Apteryx mantelli. Next base: position 44,759,316 of record NC_089982.1, on the reverse strand, counting down.
TACACACATGATTTAAGTATGAGAGTAGTACCACTGTGAAGGGTGCAGACTCTTTCCTAATATTTGCCATCAGTCTTTTCTCCTCCATTGGTTCTTTGTTCCCCATTACTGTATGTTGCCTTTCTGTTTATTCCAAGATTTGTTTGTAAATTCAAAACGGGGTACAGATGATCATCCCCAGGCCTCAGAGGGGAGGGATCTTAGAACTGGGCATAGTACGCACATGCAACTGTGTTCAAAATGAGATATCATAAAATTCTCTGCACTGCTTTTCTTCTCAACCAGTTAACATGTATCAGAACAACCAATCAGCTAGCCTGAACTTTTAAGATCATCATCTTGGTAGCTCATTTAATTAGGGAAATATCACTGCATATCTCAGCAGAAGTAGTGAATGTTTATGAGTTACAATATAGTTGGGACTTTAGGCCTATGTGTTTAAAATTATTTGAGAATAAACTTGCTCAGAACATGGCTATCTTTCAACTAGCATGTCTTATATACAATACAGTGTACTTCAAGCTGCTCACATTAAGTAGGGATCTTTGCAACATATGATGCTGGAATATGATACTCTAAAACTATTAAATAGTGTGGTTTCTATGGTATGATGAACCTGTTAATATTCCTTCATCTATGAACAGTAGTGTATAATATTTGGAGGAAAGAGGTCAGCATGTTGCTGACAGTTCCGTAAGTAAAATAAACATTTAGAGACAGTTATTAACGTAGAGTCATTAACAGGAATTCTCCTGGAGACAATTTCATATAATCAAATCATTTTAATTATCCTACTTTAGGCTTAGGAATTTCTGTGGGAGATTCCCACATATTGAACCAGACATTTAAGAGTACTGATGTGACATTTACTTTAAAATGCCAGACATGGGCACTTTGCATGTGTCCCACACAGTTTTTCAGTGCACCTTCACACTGAGTGACTTGAGTCCCATGGTCAGTATTACAGAAGTATGATGCTAAGGAAACTATGCATCATTAACCTTCACAAACTCTAAAGGGAGAACAGTATGTCTCTGGCAAGTGTTCAAAAGCTTGCAGAATCAGAGTCCTAGAGATGTGCTTCTGCTAAGTTATATCTTAGATGTGGTCGGTTTATCAGCAAAACTTATCTCTCTGAGACTACAACCGGAAAAGAAAGTTGAAAGAGTAATACAAAAAAATCTACATTTAATTAGTGACATGTAATGCATGCAACAGCATCAGTCTGGTTCTCAGGAAAAGGGATGATGGTTTTGGTGAGAAATTTTGCCTCACCAACAGGCCTACAGGGTTAAGGAGGAGAAGCTGACCTTACTGTAAAAGTATATTCAATGCTGTTGTACTAGTAAAAGTAATTTCTAGTTGCTTAAAACCTGACAAAGCAAGAAAGCTTTCAATTCAATATTCCTGGGGTGTTTATTTAAAAGAAAAACAGACTATGTGCTTTTTCATTAAAGCTCATTCTAGCTGAATCTTAAATCAGCCTAGGATATAGTGCTGACAACTTACAAAATGTTTCCAAGCAACAGAAAGAAAATAGCGAAAGGGAACAATTCACATATGCTAATAAAGAACAAACTGATACAAAAGTAAAACCTACTCCTATATGCAGCTCCTCACCTCTAAGAAACATTATCTCCTCTGCCTGAAATTCTGAAAAAGTTCAGAATTTCCAGAAATTTCATAAAGTCACTGAGGCAGCTTCTGAAGGTTTCCCTGGGCTGTATCCAGCTCTGCCATGTGTTCTGGGGGTTAAGTGTTTCCTTATTAACACTCTTGTGTGGTCTGCATACTGGGGGCTGGAATCTGTGTTTTGGGGCTGAAGTATATGTTTTTTTCCTGCTTCAGCAAGCTAAAGGTGCTGAAATTGTGGCTCATGCCAGCTAGGAGCAGTTGCTGACTGTGGCAAACTCCCCTCAGGCCACCCAGAGTCCAGGAGTGGTCTCCACTATTCTGCTGATTGTCAGTGAGCTTTGCCATAATGATGCATCACCAGAAAGCCCTTCTTCCTCTCCAGACTCCTGTAATACAAGTTCTCCACCTGGACTGTGCAGCTGCTACCTTTTGCGTACACTGGGGAATGTGTTTTGAAGCTAGGCACTTGTTCAAATGCCCTGATGCACTGGTTTGTAAATGTGATGGATATAGAGATACTATGGTTTTGGGTGTGGAACATTTCCTTATTATACAGCTACTCTGAAATCACTCTTAACACATAACAAGGTCAAGTAAGATGCAAATAAAAGCACCTTTCTACCTACAGTGAGTTTAAATCAGAAAGATTTCTCTCTCCCTGTCACAGTACAGCTGAGTAGTTGCACATTTTCCTGACAAAAGGGTCCTGCTTCCAGTGACCCACACATCTCAGATTATGCTCAGTATGTTCAGCCTTATCCAGCTGGAGAGTGACAACTTCTATAAGCCACCTCCCATTTAAAATCCTCTCAGCGGTCTGTGCAACTTATTTTATTTCCTCCTTATCCAGTACATCAGCTCACCATTTCACTTTGTAAAATATGCACAGTTTCTCTTCCTTGGAGTTGAAAATATCTCTTTGTTAGACAAGGTATTAGGTCCCGTACTTGATCAGCTGATCAACACCTCCATCCATCAACAAGGGGTAAAATTCTTTCCCTGTCCCCACTGGTGACTCAGTGCAGCAGTTTCATTTTAAAGGATTTCCCTCTTGAACTTTATTTCCCAAACTATGTGTTTGTAAATTTGTATAAATAGATAAAAGATGTGTCTCCTTACTAGCTCTTACTGCAAGTGTGATGTGACCATTTTGAACTGACAGTTGGTTTGGGATGATTACTCCTTATCTTCCTTCTTCTAAGCATCCTGTAAACTAAGGACACTAATAACAGGCACATCTCCTGGGAATCCAAGAAAGCATTTTTCAGGAGCCTGGATCTAAATTTCACTTCCCAAACTGCTGTGTTCTTGCTCAACTTAATGCACTGAAAGATAGTTAAACTGAGTGTGAGAAAGTCATGCTGATTCTGGAATAAGAATATCCACATAAAGAGTTACTCAGGAATAGCAGTTCTTGAATAACATCATATAAACAAGACTGGGACATATTTTTAAGTTTTTTTTTTTTTTTTTTTAACAGTCATGACAACAAGGGCCTTGGGAATTTTTTGATTTGTTTTGCTTTCTGGTTCATTTTTTTTATTAAAACAAAATTCTGTGCACAAAAGTTGCCTAAGAGAAGTTGTTCAGAAAGTGCATTAGTACTGGTATCTCTGAGTTCCAGCCTGAATTTCTGTTATTTATAACAGAATTATAAGGCAATTTGCCTTATAAGGCAATATTGCCAATTAGAAGGCAACCAGAAACTCAGAATAATTTTTTCACTTTCCTAAGAGCAGAGATTTTAATGGTAGTATAGGAAGTACCAATTCAGCACACAGTGGGAACACTTTGCTGTTCCCTGATGTTAGTTAGCTGGGTGACTCAGGCACCATAGTAGGATTTCCTTTCCTCTAAAAATTCTTTAATTGGAGTGGATGCTAAGTTATCTGTTCCCTCTCCTATGGATTCAACACAGCCCTCTATGGAAAGACACAACTGTTTTGGGAAACAGACAATGGAAAATCTTTTTGACAAAGTACAAAAGGCCAGCAAAAAGTGGAGCCAAATTCATTCCTGACGTTCCTGACTAATTTCAGTGGCACTGTAGCAGAGATGATTATAGGCCACATGCTAGATGTTCTGCTACAAATTAAAAGCACTGGAGTAATTTTGCAAACCTACTTCACAGAAACAGCTAACAGGATGTCTGCCTGTGGTTAACGTTCCACTTGTTCTAGGGAAATGTGACTAACTTTTTTCTTAGGCAGACAGTTGATTCTTGAGCCTTGCCTACTCTTTCCCTAGCCCTTCAGAAAATCTGGATGGGTGGGTACAGCACCAAATTATATTGTTGCAATGAGAAAGCAGGCAAGATGTTCAAAGAAAGATGACTTGTGGAGAGCAAACAGCTTTCACTATATCTTCTGTATCTCTCTATGTGTGCAGAGAGGAAGACAGGGCAGAGAGCAAGACAGGCATCTTAGAAAGCAGTAAGGAGCACTGAAACAATTCAAACATATGTTTAGTGCCTGTTTATTAACATTTTTATTAAAGGCAGACAGCCTTGCAACTTCCATGCATTCATACTCAAGTGCTGAACTAACCAAACCTAAGGAGGAAAAGCTACACATATATATATATTTACAGAAGAGAGGAACAGTTCTGAGGGAGGAATGTATGTCAAATCACAATATATATCTGTTGTAAAAGCTGCCTTTCATTACTTCTAACACTCTGCAGTCCTTATTTTGCTATAAACTGATGTAGCAGTCCATTTATTAGCTCAGGAATCACTGAACTATTGTTTTGCTGAGGAGTCTAAAGAGATATAAGGAGAGGTAAGACGCTGCTATTCTCTCAGGTTCTGAAGAATCAAGAACTCACGTACACACGAGGCTACCCAACAGAGACTACAAAATCACCTTGAGATGATCAGAGGTGAATGTGTCTACAGTAAAGACTACACTGCAGCTTAGTGTATTAAAAAATGCAAATGTATGCATTCTAGTGAAATCTTGCACTGAAACTTCACACTAAAAAAGGGGAGGAGAGAGCATTATAAGACACACTTACTGATTGATTTGCTCTATATTAACTTTGTTCAGAGTTAGCAATACTGTCTGGAAACACGATTAAAATGATTTCAGTAAGAAAAGACATAGTACTCTGTAAGATTCATTGGAAGCTGGTATAAACACAAAATGTAACAGAACTATACATATTATTCAGAGTACTGAAGTCATAATCTTAAGGATAAACCTTTCTGTCAGTTCCTGAGAAAGCCTAATTTTAGCCATCTTTCCAATAAAAAGAAGCAAATGGAAAGCAAAATAGAAGGAGTAATAACAGAGCTATGCATACTTTTACAACAGTACTATTATAAGTAGCAGAGGGATTAGCCTGCATGGGATTTCAAGCAGGAGAGGATCTCCACAATATTGTCCTCCTCAAACCCCATTAGCAACTAATGATGCCTCCAGCAGTATTAACTCTTGCAAATTTCTTTCTACTGCTGCTGCTTCACAACTGCAGCAACCCCATGGCTTCTGCCCAGCCCCTGCTATTAGGGGAAGGAATCTGCTGCAGAAACAGAGGCATCAATTCCATGGGGACATCTTGCTGATCTGTGCATTGCTGGACTCCATTAACCACATAACTGGGATTCCCAGACATTCCCACAGAGTGCTCCATCTTCCCTAAAACTCTGAGAGGACAGCAAATGCCAGCCGAGCTTCCTGAAACCTCCTGCTTTGTTTCCTTTCCTGTGGGATGTTTTTTCAGGGGTCAATGATATATGTCTTTGCATACATCTTTAATCGGGCCTAGATTCAATCTGTCAGCAAAATATTAGGCTTATCAGAATATACGGGTGAGAAAACTTGGCAGAATTAATGGAAGCACTCAACCTCTTCTAATTATACACTGCATTAAACTTTTATGAGAGAAACCATATAAAAATGCTTTGCTTTGAGTGTATTCTCAAAGCAGCTAATTTATTTTGGTCAGTTGAACTGCTCAAGCAAACAAAAGCTTAATCCAGCAAAGTCAAAATATTCATGGAAGGGTGGAATCCCACATTAATCTCTGAGCAAAACAAAAACAACAGCTGATTACTGGCTCCAAGAGGTAATAAAGAATATACTGCTGTATCATAAAAAAGATCTTCTAATTCTAAAGCAAAAGGGTTGTTCTAAGGCACTATTGTCAAGCATGCATGTCTTTTGCTAATTTTATTTATTTTCCTTTGATACATCAGCTGATGATGATTTTTATTCATATTACTCCATTTATTTGTGCAGCCCCAGCTCAGATCCTTTTCCCTGCTGTGCAGTACAAGCACGTACATAATAAAGTATCATCGGCTCTGTTCCAGACAACAAAGAACTTAGGAGCTAAAGAGACAAGACAACAAAATTGGCAGGGAAAAAGAAGAATCAGAATACCCATTTCACAGGTGGGGAGTTGAGGCACAAGACTATAAAGGGCATGACTGTGCACTGCTAAATCTGAGGGGTGTTTTGCCACAAATATACCTAAGGATAGGATTGCATTCTACATGGCTTACCCAAAGAGGTACGGAACATCCGTGGCAGAAAGGAGGACTGAACCCCAATCTGCTGCATGCCATTCAGTGATGTTCCCACTCTTTCTTTGGCCATTAGTGAGGAACAAAATACTTCTGTATAGCATGAACATACACATTACATATACATTACATACAGTATATAATATTATAATATATATTATCCACATTATATATCTATTATGCCATTTATAGTACAGTGTGTATATAGTATATAATGTACAATATACCCTATACTTACATCCAAAAAAACCCGACAACCTCAAAGCTAGTGGTTTTGATGTCAGCCTGGTATTTTTTAGAAAAACAAAACATAGCTATAACTCAGTAATTTTAAGTGTCAACAATACCTGCTGGTTCACTTTTGAGAAAGAGACAAAGAACTTGATGATTTGTGAGAGATGCTGGTAGGTTGGTGGGTGGGCAGCAACCTCTTCAGAGCTATGATTTCACCATTCAAGCAATAAAAAGTGTGCACCCTACAAGAGAACATGTGCTAAATTGATCTGACCTGCATCCTAAAATCTAATACTTAGAGAAGTGGCTTTGGCATCAAGAGGTTGACTTGCTTTACCAGCAGCCATTATTATGTTGGGCAAATCCTTCTACAAGCTTCCCCATTTGGTAGCTACTAGAGAAAGAGTTTTTGCAAGTGTTTAACAAAGACTAGACCTGTATGGAAAATAGAAGTTTGCCCCAAAAGAAGATTGTGATAATTCAAATTGGGAAGAAGCCCTTCAAAAACTTTAAAATTCTACACACAGAAAAAATTTTAAAGGGAATTAAAAAAAATTTCATTTCTGCTCCATCAAAGTCTTTTGCTTTGATTTTAGGTTTTGTTATTTTATAATAAATATTTAATGAGCAATTGACATAATTTCAAACTTTAAAAAATCAAAACCTATTATTCTAAATATGCCAAAACTTAGTCAAACGTTTTCTTGTTTTGTTTTGTTTCCTTTTTTTTTCCCAAAATAGAAGTGGGCAAAACTGGTAAGCTTTCAAAATCCTGCGAAGTCAAAGTCTCTCATGATGTCTTTCCAACCAGTTCTAATAAGAATAGTACCTACCTTTATGTCATTCTTTGAGATACACAAATAGAAGGTGATATATCCATGCAGTGAAGAAAAATAACTTCTATCTCAGCTAATAGATTTTATTTTTTTTTTTTGAGTTAAGCTATATTCATAGTTACAAAAGGACAATTCCAGAAAAGTTGGCCTGCATTCTCTTGTGTAAACTGATTGACAGAATTAACTAGTTATACTAAACACTACATTAAGTCCTGCTAGTCTTAACCAAAAATTTTCATGGCATTTCGGGCCTAAGTTTTCTCTCTCATTACAATATATCTCAAACATATTAATTTGTTGTTAGTTTCAATATATGTATTGCAGCAATGATTTTAAGGGATATATACTGAAGCTTGAAACAGTATTTCAGACTAACTTATCTAGGCTTATATTCCTATAAATCCCTGATCAAAAGTGTATATATTGCTAAAAAGACATACAATGGCTCAAAGGGAAATGGAGTAGCGGAGGTAGAAATTATTTTAAGAGGATCTTTAGCTGTAGCATGCAGAAACTCAGTCTAGATGGTCATACTGCTCTCTCATTCATTAATATTCTACCTTTTACTCACCTATCTTGATGTAAACTGCGCTTAAAATGAAAAGGGCTCCTTCCTTATTGCAAACTTGGCTGTATTAAGCACAGCCTGAATTCAGCTTTGCTGGAGCATGCATAACTCCACTGAAGACAAACAAATTATGCTACTTAGTGATTCTTTGCTACAGGCTTTATCAACTAGCTTTGGCAGCCTCTCTGTACAGTTTAAAGCTGCTGGCAATGCAACGTCTAAGAAGCTAAGCTGTTCACTTGTTCCATGACCTGCAGAAAAGGGTTTTGCCTAATTTGCCTATGTGCTCAAGCTCTGTGGCCCTCTAGATTATAGTACCTCACAGTTATTGTCTTCAGCAGCAACTGTGACTAGAGATACATACTAACCTTGCTCAAGAAGAAAGGCTATAGATTACCAGCTTATACAAGATGAATGTTTACATTTTAACAATCAGTTCAGAGTTTTCCAGTGCTACTTGAACACATACAAATACTCAAATGAAATACTTCAGCTCTATTAGAACAAAGTACAGAGCACAGAACTGGAATTCAGAACACCTAAACTCTGTAACTAGTTGAGCTAACAGCCTGAGAAGTGACTAACTTGTCTGTGTCTTGGAGTCACCATCCATAAAACAAGGAAAAAGATATCTACCTTTTTGGTGATCTATCAATGAAAAGTGTCATTTAAAAGCAGATATATTATTATTATCATAGGTACTACTGACATGACTTTCAATTTCTATTAATAACTGGAGTTAGGTCTAAGCAACAAAGCTTCAATCCAAATGTTCAGTTTGCAGGTCAAATTTTGCCTGTCTAACATCAAGGCTTAAAATATCCTGAGCTCAGGCTTTTATGTGTGTAAGGTAACAAACATATCATTCTTTTTCTTTAAAGGTTGGTAACATTTTCTTTTAAGATTAAAGTACCACTTCCTATTGTTTTAGTTAAGCTTGGCTAAATTTTCATTGAAAGAAAACACAACGTTTACCAGACCACCTGCCAGCTGTTACTGTTTGCCAGAGTGGGCCTGGTCTGCTCTGGGTCATGAGGGATGTGGAGGAACCTGGCTCCTACCAGAGTACTCAGCACTGGCTGGCTTGGCTGGGAGTTAGGAGCGCTTCCATAATCTATCTTGTTGAAGAACTTTCTGCCTTTTGCTACATGCATGAACAGATCAGGCACATATGTGTATGTTGCACATACCCATATATGAACATCTGCCTGAGTATCTAAAGGGCAGTATCGGGGGTTACAGAGAAAAGTCTGGGTTTTTTTTCTATTTGTGAAAAGGTCACTACCTTTGAAGGCTGAAGTTTCTGATCAGTTGTTTCTACCAGTCTGCCACTGAAACTTGTTCTTATCTGGGACAGTATTTGCAAAAACTCTGTGATCTGACCAAGTTGTGCTTCTTTGTTTAGGCTTTTCATTTTTTTGGATTTGGATTTTTGAAAATCATCCTTGAGTTCCAAAGGTAGGGAACTTCAGCCCAAAGGACAAATTTCTGAGAAGTTATGAGTTCCTAAAATAGAGGCACAGAAAGTCAAGACTGCTTTTGAATTATCCTTTGCTAGTGGAACAGTCACATCAAAACAGAAGAGCTACATCACTCTAACCTGATATTATGTATATACTCCAGTACCGTTTTCTACTAGATTTTCTCCTTTAGCTGAGGCACTTAGAATCCAGAGACAAACAGGTGTCATATTGTCACATTGAAAGCACCTCAGGTGCTAATATTGCTTCTGCTTGCAACAAGGCAGCAAAAGTTGATCCCAATTTCACATGTCAATCTAAGTACATAATTAGAAATAGAATGAGTGAAGTTTAAAAAAAGATCAATCCATCAAATACAAGTTTCCATGAAATGCAGACAGCACAATAGCATTACTAGTAGACAGTTCTGTTTCAGCCACAGAAAAACTGTAATTTTCCTTTACATCCAAGTTTTATAGCTTTAACGAAGTCAAAAAATCCACTGTTATATACATAAAAGAATTACATAAACAAATAAATGTTATTTAAGGAATACTTGTACACTTCTAACACTTCTGTGACCGTGGCCTAGTCCTGTAGAATTTGCCAGTGCCAGGAACTGGGATTTAGAATAGAGCAAAACATACTTTATAGAGAAATCAGTGGTAAAATTAGATGAACTTGTTCTGAAGAGAGTTTTGGTATGTGCCCTTTGAAAATTATATGCCACACCATTTACAGCTGCAGTGAGTCAGAGATGAGAACTGGGCAAGGCAGAATCCTCAGAGAGAAAAATGACTCACCAGAATCTGCTTAGACTGGAACTCCCTGGTCCTGCCTTCCTTGTAATAAGGAAGAACAATATGGGAGATTGGTAATTTCTTCTTCATGTGTGGAATTGCAACATGAGGATTTCTGATCTCACTGAAAGCGTGAAAAGGGTTTTGTACTTAAAATGTAAGGAAAGAAAATGCAGATAAAATGCACGGCAAAGTTCACTAACGATATTAGCAATTACTTGATGGCCATATATGGCTGCCATTTGTATTAAGCAATGTTTTATTTTGCATGTGGTCCCTTGACTCAGAAATGCCAGGACTTCCCCTTACTGTGCTGCAATCACAAATGTCCAAGGCTGATCCTAGGTTTCTGTCCCCAACTCCGCAGAGATTACATGAAAAAGTTAATTCACCTTGGAAGTGTATGTGTTTTTCCACAGACTCACTCAAGGACAGGAGCCCTTTAAAGCATTTATCAAAGCACCCAAATTTAAGGAAGGACTTCATAACATGCCCTTAGCAGAATCAGAGTGGGGTTGGGGGTGGACTAATATGTAGAGAAGCATCATCATTCCCTACTCCATGAAGCAATGCACAGTAATCTCCATAAGAGGAATATCCCAAAACTTCACTCTGTCAGTTTGTTCCTTTCTGCTCTGCCACTGTTGGGTGGAGGCATTTGCTGGGTGGACTCATGCCCTGGTGGTTCTTGGCTAAGAGCTGCATTAAGCAGAGCCAAGCTGGGTCTGGCTCTCCACAACCAAGGGTGAGTCAGCACAAGGGCTGGCTGCAAGAGCAGGAAGAAAAGATTCACTGTCTTCCTGGGCAACCTCCCAGTGCAAGTGTGAGTATCCCCATCCCAAAGTGGATTTAACCAGTCACCAGGAATGTAGAGCGTGTACCCTTTTTCACACTTTATATAAGGTTTCCATCCTATTCTCTGGGCATAAAGAAGCAGTTCCTGATACATGGAGGATTTAATTTGCTTTATTTGAAATAGCACATGGGAATGAGTATCTCACAATAGGATGTGGAGCTTCCCCCATCATCTTTTTCTTTTTCTTTTTTGATATTTTAATCTTGGTGCAATCTCATTCATTCCAAATACTTTCCTTGCACCCCCAAATATTTCTTTCCAGGGATTTTACCAGTGGAACTATGCTCCTTCTTGACAGTAATGATCTGACAGAAACTAGAAGTGGGATTAACTCTTCCATTTTATAAAAGGGAATCAAAGCAACACTGTCACTCAGGTTAGTGGCTAAATTTTAGTGAGGGGCTTCCATGGGCCCCTGAAATCTTGTTCTCTGATGAAATCCATTTTAATTTCATATGACCCCTGCCATCTTGAGAAATACTGCACATTTCAAGCTGACACTCAGCCCTAGCTAAAATCCAGCACCAACCTTTCAACACACTTATAATTTTTTAATATGTACTTTTTTTTTTTTGCTGAAGTAGTCAGAAATTATTTATACATTGCTTGCAGGGTTGATAGGCAGTTTATTACATTATCAGCATTAACCATGCTGCTTGAGTTTCCTGTTGTTTAACAGCATCCTGACAGATTAAAAAAGGGGAAAAAGAACACCAAGTGCCTCTGCAGGAGACTGTTTGCCCTGAGTGAAATTAATGGCAGAGATCTGCTGAATCTCAATAATTCTCTCAAAGAGGTTCACACAGACTATGCCTGAGGAGAGCAGAGCTCTGAAATGAAAAATATTTCTCAGCTTTTAGACTTGTTCACTCAGCATTTCTCCCTTTGCTCAGATATCCTAGTCACTTACATGTGATGCTTTTTGAAGTCACAGTTAAAAATGGTTATTATTTCTTAGCAAATATTTGAGTAGAACCTGTGAGCCAACTACAGAACTATGAATCCAAGGAAAATATGCATTTTTAAATTTATTCCCCAGGAATATATGCTGACCTTTACAATCTAATCGTTTGTCCAATCATTAAAAATATGGGCAAATATATTAAAGAGTACAAAGATGACATCCGGATTAAGCTACATATTATATTAACTCAATTTGACCCAAAGCAAGCTCTTAACAGTTGTTTTACATATAACAATAGCAATGAGATTTGGCAGAAAGTAGTACTTTTCAGGAGATGGTTTGAAATGTTCTGGTTTTGGTGTCATTTCTAGTAAGTTTCTAATAAGTAACCAGAAATTTCTCATAGACACTGTTGCCATTAATATTTATTTCTTATTTCTATCACTATAATATCTAGGAATCCTAAAAAAGCATCAGCACCTCCATTATGCAAGGAGCTGTACAAACATAGCATAAAAAGTCCGCAAAGAATCAACAAGTGAAACAAGTTAACCAGCTGTAACCTCAGCCAAAATCAGACCTGACAGACAAGCAAATTCATATAAAAGCTAGCAGTATGTTTTAGACGTAAGAAATTCAACTGTTAGAAAATCAGCCGTATTTGGAAAAGTAGTGCAACTTGAATTGATTTGCTACTGTGCAGATACTCAAAGAAGGACCTCTCTTTGAACTGATATCCTCTTACTAATTTTCCTATTTTCTCAGCCTTCTGAAACTAATGAGTAAATCACAGTCATTTCGCATTGCCGCCATACAACAAATCATAGCAAGTTCCATGCTCTTACTGCTTTCCCAGGTATTTCCCAAATAACTTATATCCAATGTTTAACTTATCACACATCTCTGATGAACTTTTCCCCTTCCAACTGCCCACATTAAAAAAGAATTATGAAGAGCAGTAATTGAAAAGTATGTAAATCACAGAATCACGGAATGGTTGAGGTTGGAAGGGACCTCTGGAGATCATCTAGTCCAACCCCCCTGCTCAAGCAGGGTCACCTAGAGCACCTTGCACAGGATCGCGTCCAGGCGTGTTTTGAATATCTCCAGAGAAGGAGACTCCACAACCTCTCTGGGCAACCTGTTCCAGTGCTCTGTCACCCTCACAGTGAAAAAGTTTTTCCTCATGTTCAGATGGAAGTGTCTGTGTTTCAGTTTGTGCCCGTTGCCTCGCGTCCTGTCGCTGGGCACCACTGAAAAGAGTCTGGTCCCATCCTCTCGACACCCTCCCTTCAGATACTTGTACACATTGATAAGATCTCCTCTCAGCCTTCTCTTCTCCAAGCTAAACAGGCCCAGCTCTCTCAGCCTTTCCTCACAAGAGAGATGCTCCAGTCCCCTAATCATCTTTGTAGCCCTTCGCTGGACTTGCTCCAGTAGTGCCATGTCTCTCTTCCAAATCCATATTACTCTTTCATTTCTATAGGTGGTTTGTTATTAAATATTTTGATTTGTCATGTGTGATATTTTTATTTTACATCACAGGAAATAAAAAGGAATTTGGAATATGAGTACTGTGATAATGGTTGAAGATTGTATGTTTCAATTCTATTACCGTGGAAAAAAAGCTGTCTTTATTAGCTGTTCTATTAGCTGTCTTTATAACAAGATGACGACATTATTACAAAGAAACGAATGAATTTAGAAACACTGGGCAAAGGTAATTTCAGCACAATATTTTTTTTCCCTAAAGTATCATACAACACAAATTGTCTTTTTTATTTTGTAGCTACACAAATTGTTTAAATGTTTCAAGACTCCCGGTGTTCTCATTTGCACTGATTAGCTCTATTTAGTGCTGTGAAATTATTCGTATTTTACATGTGTAAGATAACTTCTCAGACTAAAGGAAGGACTAATTCTTTGTTATTTCATTTGATGCACTAAGATATTGTGTTCTTGACTGATTGCCATCAACATTTTTTATCAATCAGACTATTGCAAAGAAAAATGATAACTGAAAACTTACTGAAATGTTTAAAACTTGTTGTAAGATACCCACATATCTCTTTTTATGGATTTCACTTCAGTAGTAGCATTTTTCCTTAAGTAGTGGAAGATGTGCATTAGAGATAAAGCCATTGCCAGTAATCATTTGCCACTAATATTAGAAGTCTTGGGGAAAAAAAAGAAGTTGCATGTCCTTTATCAGCCTTTTTTTTTCCCTCACCCCTAAAGAAGAATATTGTTTTCTAAAGCCAGTCTTCTCTGCAGACCCTATATCACTCTGATAATGCAACATAATAACAGAAAATTAGCACTTAATTTTCAATCCTGCTCTTCCACATACTCTGTATTTGTCATACTCTGAACTGCCAGAAACTGGAACTTGTCACAGAAGGATGAAATTTGTATTGAATGAAAAAAATCTTTCTGAAGACCTTTAAATGACAAATCTGAACTTTAAATAAAATTAGATATACATTAGAACTAGAATACAGGATAACTAACACTAAAAGTAAAAACACAAATTCAATTAAAGGACGTATTTCCAGGAATCTGAAAATCATTTTTAAATAGATATGCATTAAATAATATTTCACTGAACTGGGGCTGAACAAACAAAAGGATTCCTTAATACAATCCCATACAAATGAATGACAAAAAAAAGAACAAAACCTGTGTTTTGATGAGGTATATGGATATTGACTATGCCTCTTGAAATCCAGGCAATTCTTGATCCGCTTTGCCCCTGTCTCTCTGCACCCGATAAGGGCCATAGAGCAAGTTTTTAGCTAGAGCTGTGAAACTAACTGTTTATTTGATCTGATAGCTGCAAAGAAAATTGAACACCTCAGCCTGAAGTGTCTGCTCATTCTTTTTCTAGTGAAACAGACAAACAAGGAGCCCTATAAACTGTGCCACCACCTTGGAAGGGCTATTCTTTCTTGCTACTACAAGTAAATGTATTTAGATATAAAATGTTCTAAACTGGAAATCTGAAGCACTTAATGAAAAAAAAATCAAGTCAAAATACTTCAACTTTGGGGGAAAATATGAAAATATGAAATATGAATTTCTGATAGGGTTTCTTGACCAAATTGTTGAATTCACAAATAGTTTTGCTCAACTTAAATCAGCATTATTTTCCAGTGAATAAAATATTCAACCAACATATTTCACCATCAGCCAATAGCTTAAGCCAAAGATGTTAAAAACTAACTGGTTCATCACATTTCCTTCTGTAAACCTTGCCCTTTACCTCAATGATGACTCTCTCTATTCACATACTCTCATTCTCACACCTGGACCAAGCTCTTTTGTACTATACTTGTCAAGTCCAATACAGATGACTTGGGAGAACAGAGGGGGTCAGGCATTTCTTCTTGCGGTAGAGTCAGTCAGTCAGTCAGTCAGTCAGTCTCTCTCTCTTTCTCTCTCTCTCCTTTCCTCTCTCCCAAGTTCACTATTTCTTTCTGGCAGACAAAATTCAAGTTGTTACCATCCACAGCCTGTCCAGAGTGGCCTATTCCCATACACACCTACCAGAAGTTAATGCTCTCTCATGTCTACGTAGTTTATCTGTTTGTTGACAGGTCTCTAAAGTGGTGTTAAGAAAGTGAGGAAAAATATAAAGTGAGGAGAAAAATAGTTTATCACTGATGGGTATATCAATTCAGGGTCAACGGGTGGAGCTGAGGGGTCCAGGGGAGCTCACTATGTTGGGGGCAGGTGTTATTTTGTTTTACATGAAAACACATACAAGATTCCCCTTTGTGGAAGGAGAAGAGGGAAAACTGTGCTTTGTTCCCTTCACAGAAAGAGAGAAGTGTAAAATAAATGTATCCCTTTTAACTATAAAACTGTTTTATTTTATTATTTTTTAACATTCAAGTGTATTCAAGTGCATGAGCGCACTGTGGGATAAACCTTCGCTGCTTTCCAGAAGGTGGGTGTTTCTAGCTGTGAGCTAACCATCTTCACCAGCCTCAAAACAGGATTAAAGGTGGATCCTAGACCTGTCATTTCAGGCTGAGTGCTGTGAGGCAGATAATGTGACACCAGTCTTCATCACTATTAGAATTATAATGCATACCATGAACCTTACTGTACAACACACCTCTTAGAACAGCCCAAGGTTTAAAGGCCAAGTTAAAGTCACCTTTTCCTTGCATGCAGTACAAGAGACAGCTCCAGCCAGGGAATGCATTTATGCACCATTTGAGATTTTCCTGAAATAGCACTGGGAAAAGCTCCAGGAAGTCAATGAAATTACACAAAGGATTCATCTGTTTGACAAGCATCATCTCTGCAAGATTTAGCATGGCAAACAGAAAGACACCCTCAACAACAGTAAAAATCTATTTCTGATCAAAACTCTAGCAAGAAAAATATTACTAGTGCCTCAAAAAAGATCATGAAATCTCAAAAATTACACCTTTTGGATACTTTTAATTGCCTTCCGATATCAGGGCAATTAAGTTCACATTTTCAAGCTTTCCTTCATGGCTGCTATGACTAGGAGCTTTCTTTAATTAATGGCTAATACTCCCAGACTGTATCTAAATTAAACAGAAGACTTTATAGCCTTGAGACCTCAGCAATGATACTGGGACACCTGCCTAATCCACACAGCTGGGTTCACTTTCATTGAAGACTGAAGCAGAGAGGAGAAACAGTGTACATAAGGTCTTATCCCAACATGGAGCTAGGGCAGGCTCAGGATCCTTGCGCAGGCCCCAGAATTAGCAAGTTCTCCTTGATCTTCTCGGTTAACTGTTGCTTCTGATAGCAATCTTAAATCAATTCTGATTTCAATCTTAAAGCTGATAATTTCAGAAAAACACACCAAATGATATAAGATGTATGATTTCAGATATGAATTGGCAACACCCAAAAGTAGTATTTTTGTACATGTCCATGAAGTATTGACTGTGCTACATATCTGCAACATGGAACGACTGCATGGGAAAGTTACAGGCTTCCCCACTAAATTTGGGCAAGCAATTACAAATCTACCATGAAGCACTGAATTGAACCAGCTGACTCAACACCACTAATAAGGCTGTAAAGCAAGGGTGAACAAAAAGGAACTAATAGATCTTCAGTCTGTATCAGTTCAAGTCCAATATTCTGTTCTATACTCAGGCAAAGCTCCAGTCAACTCCAGTGAAGAATCTGGAGATTCTTCCTGGAATTCTGAAGAAGATCTGGACCACAAAGTAAATGTTCCAAGATACACTGCAACCTTCTGAAGAAGTCACAGCAACTCTATATCAAAAATATTACTGAAATTATTTTTCCAAGTGTAAATTATTGTAACATTGCAGTGAAAAACAAACTGAAAAAAAACCTCCACTCTTTTCCCTTAGGGTGCAGTTGCATATGTTTACCCTTCATGTGGTAACCCACATCTATTATTGTTAAGTTCAGTGCATCATTAAGCAAGCTGTTTATGGAAATAGTATCACACAGCTTTCTACTTTGGTAGAGAATGAGAGTTATTTGAAAGACTTGGAAATTTTATATGATTAAAATTTCAGCCTATTGATAGCTGAAGCACTGCTTGTATCCAGATTCTGCAAAATCCAAAAAAGAGGCCAGTTAAAGTGTTACAAGTTCTGCTTTCTTCACCTTTGAAATAGACTTAACAATTATATTTGCAAATACAACCCAGCCTCCTGAATCACCAACACTGTATAATGCCACTTCCTAATTTACAGGTTGACATTCTATGCTGATATTCTCTTTTGCTTTCCAAGAAAAATCAAAATCTAATGAAAATATAGAGACTGTTTTGACAAAAAGAAAATATGTCTATTTATTACTGCATGTTTTGCTGCTTTTAAAATATTCTAAAATTTCAGCTTCTTGTCCTGAGCGTATGAATAAGTTATCTGGTATTACTAAAGTTGAACAAAGGGCTGCCACAATTCACCTTTACTGATCAGAATCAGAATGATTTGCAAATGCCCAGAAGAACTGCATCAAATACTCCTTGTCTGTATTCATCCCCATTGCCATGATAAAAATAATAAAAAAATGAGAAAAGGAAATTAAAGGAAGAAGAGAAATGTTTTTCTTCATTGTATTATAAGCATTTCTCCTAAAATTACTGCTGACCTCCCGCACCTCCTTTATGTGAAATTGTGTCACTGCAGCATGTTTTCAAACTCAGCTCTAGTTTGGACCAACAGCACCACCACCACATACCACATTATTTTACACTCATCACTGTAGCATTTCCTTTTCCTATACTGAATAAAGGAAACATGGCTACCTACGTCTATCTGTGAACTTTGATTTGTACTCTCATCTTACTCTATGGAGGGAAAATGTATTGACTGAATGTTTTATTCAGGTAGATTTTTTTTAAATGCTACCAGTATTAAAGTTAGAGAAGGTAAGTGTATGAAATGCATGTTATTTTTGGAGTGGAGAAGAAGGAGGTTTGTGTCAGTCTAATTTCTGTGGGCATTTATTTCTGTGTCTGACTGGCCTGAAAAGCACCTGGCATTTGAATACAGGAGTTTTGCCTCTAGAGACTTGCACTGTGCCAGGCAAAAAAAGCTACTGCTGATGGCTTTTACTTCAAGATTTTAGTTTGCCTTTCAGATGCATGTACATGTTGACTATCAGTACTAAAGCAATGAGATCATTCAAAATGCAATGGGAATTTTAGCACAGAGGGAGGGAAGGTTCAGTATGGCCCTGGTGGTCTGTGTGGCAGAATACAATTCTCAGTAACATTCTGTACTGGACATGCCTAAGTATGGCAGACTTCATGTGCAGATAGACTGCACTGTTGCAACCCAATGGAGAAATGATAAAGGTGTGAATAATTGATGCCAGATTAAGATGGAGTCTTTTAGCCACCCACTGATAATACTTACTTGCAGATGGGGACACACACCTAGTTTGTTGAAGGATCACACAGTTCTGTCATACAAAAAGTATGAACCAATTATCTTCCTTTATAGAGTATCCTAGACTGTCTATAGTTTGTTAGTCTCTCTTTGTAGTCCTTCATTTATGTAAAGTTAAGTTTATTCATTTAAAATAAGTGAGTCTTAGCCCCTGTTAATGTAAATGAGATCAGAATAAAGTTCCCCTTTATATGTAAGCACATGTGGACATGGGATTGTATCTAGTGCTATGTATCACAATATGTCTATTTACAGTTGTTCAGACCAACATTGTATGAATCCTTCCCCCCTCCCCCTCCAAAAGGCAAAGAGACACATAAAGGGAATAATATTTTAACCTTCTTGGTAGTAAAACAGCAACAGATGCACATTGAAGTAGGAACAATATGTTTCACTTTTGTGGTGGTGTGCCAATAACACATCGGCTGTGCTGTGGAACAAATTCTACAAAGCCTGAACATTAGCAAGCTAGCACAGAAAAAAACCTGATATTTAGAATGACAACAACATGAACAAAATGTTCCATGTACTAAGCATTAAGAGCCCAGCCCAACTCTCTGTGAAGTCAACAGGAAAATTCCCACAACTAGATGTTCTGCAACCCTGAAACAGGACACAATCGTGGTAAAACCACTCTCAAGGAATACCTCGCTTTCTGACTTTGACTCTCACTGAAAGAGAATAAAACACTACATGAAAATGAAAAATCCTGTACAAAACCAGTTCAGACAGCATAAAACTGCATCCATATACATTGACAAGTTGACACTGCTTTCAACATCTTTTGTCAGCTACAGTGGTAGTTAGAACAGAGGCATAAATACTTGCATAAATCTCCTTACTTCAGCTCACCGATTCTATAAAAATGCTTTGGTGGCCAAAACAAAATCTAATTCTAGGCAGGTTATCTTTACTGCATTTTTATCTGGCACTGTTCTTTTCCACAAAACTGGCAGTTCTTTAGGACTGCAGGCTGGTGACTCTCATATTCTCATCATTTATTGAAAATCTGCCTGAAGGTTGAATTCACATGCATGACAGCAGCAGTATTTATTTACCAGCATGTTTTACTCTGCTATTAGAATTGCAGCACCAGCAAAATCTAAACAATTTACAGAGCAAATTGAGAACCCCAGCTCTTCCAAATAAAATGTGTGACTGAAAGCAGGTAGTACAAATGGCTTATGGCCCTCTGGGAGGATTTGACTAAGGTGTGCCTGTACTACTGCCTGTTGCTGGAAAAAATCAGAACAGTTTGCCTTAAATCTCTAGCCCTGAAACTGTTGGTCACATTCACTATTTAATCTGATTTCCAGATGTAAGCTATTTCAGGGATTTGGGGGGTGGGGGGAAGTCCAGGTTATCTTATTTCTGAATTCAATAATACGAAATGCCTTACTTTTGCTTGTCGTGGAAAGAAGTCTCAAATGGTTTTAAAGTCCATCAGTGAATAGCTAGTCAGGAGTACAGATATTACAAAGGCAACGAGCAGTATCCTCCCACAGAAAGACTTGAGTTGACTGGGATTATAGAGAATTCTTTACATTCCACTCTCTATTTTACAATTCAGCAAACCACAGGGAGAAATAAAACTCCATCCACACAAGCAAAACCCCCCACACTCCCTTTTCTTCCTTTTCCCTGTTACTGGGTCTGCTCACAACCTATGGAAGTGTTCAGACATTTCCCCCATCTCCCCATTCTCATGCGTTCTCCTCCAAACCAACCTGCAATCTGAAATTTCCAAACAACTCAGATGATTTTCTCCCCTTTTCTGTTCTATCCACCTTCCCTGCATTTTATTTTAATCAGCTAAGTTAACAGTGCCATTACACCACTTCAGGGCCTCAGCTGGGCCCAAATAGCCTCCTACTCCCCAGCTAAATGAAGTTTTTGTTATCTTTCTATTAAATAAATGTGAGACTGCCTGAATATTTTCATTAGCTAGACTTCTGTAACTGCTTCTCATTGTACCTTGGTCACTGCACTTTCTTTTCCTCTTTCATTGCTTTTTATCAATGAGATCAAGTTATAACTTGATGGGAATCCAAGTATGCTTTGGTAATCATTCCACGCTTCTGCCATTCAGTTTAGCAATTAGACCTTTGCTTATTATTGAAATCACAGAGAGAAATGGACTTCATGGACAGCAAATGTAACTAATCTAAACTGGATAAATATCTCTGCATTCAAACATCACTTTGCATTCTGTCAAAGGGACATGCAAAACATGTCTAAGAATTATTTTCCTTCTGGGTTTTATGCTATGTCCAAAATTTACTAAGGTCTGCTCTTCTGAATACTTTACTCAGCCTTGATTTTTTTCTGAATACATTTTCAGTACAGACACAAAAAAGACAAAAAATGGGGTCAAAATCTGCTGCCTTTACAAAGCCTAAATAAATATTTCATTTTCCTCTGAAAGAACACCTTTCAGGTGCTCACTGTGTTCAAGGCAGATGTAGACATGGCTGCCAGAAGGAAAGTTTACTAATCCTGATCCAAATCTAGAGTTGAAACTTCTTAACAATTTGTCAAGGTTGAAGACTGTGGGGTTTTAGTTCAGATTCATCCTCTCTCTGAAGAACATCTACGTACAGCATTGTCTTGTGAATGGCTGCAAGAAGATAATTACATATTTTAAATTGCAAAGCATTTAAAATAACTCTCTCCAGACAGCCTTCAGGCTTTTTAGGTAATAAGAGACAATGGAAGGTATTTATAAAATAGCCAGAATTTTAACAAGCTATAGATCAAATATTAAAGATGAACTGATTTATTAAGCAACACTGGCTCTATTTTAATGATTTTCCATCATTATCATCTCATCACCTTTTCCTTATGCACTTCTGCTTCTTTTCATTGCTGGCCAGTATTTGCTATTTCAAACACAAATGAATACGTGTA
The DNA here is from genome assembly GCF_036417845.1 of Apteryx mantelli. Classification (NCBI taxonomy): domain Eukaryota; kingdom Metazoa; phylum Chordata; class Aves; order Apterygiformes; family Apterygidae; genus Apteryx; species Apteryx mantelli. The sequence continues at coordinate 44,737,662 of NC_089982.1, read as the reverse complement.
CAGCAATGGCAACACAGTGTAAATGGAAAGAAAGTTTAGTTCTGGTAAGAGCCGGGGTATGGAATGAAATTGTTCTCCAGACATATATTTTGCCTTACAGTAGTCATGAAATTTTCTTGTCAGGAGCTTTCTAGGTTATGAGGTTAACAAAAGTGGAACTTAAATGTACAGAAATAAATCTTTCAAAACAAATAACATACATCTTTGTAGGATATACACAGTACAGATAAATATTCCAAGGCTTAATGGAAGAGTTTGAAAAAGAAAATGAATGATGACCTGAAGTTATTCATACAGTAAAAAAAAAAGCTACCAGTTGTTTGTTTGTTTTTTAAAAGCAAAGGCTCTTATTATCTTTGGAGGAAAAAAAGGAATATATAATATCTGAAATGCAGCAAATTGCTGTGAAAAAGAGAAATATTTCTGATCTTTAATCTGCATTCAGTAAACAAATATTCTATCTATAGCTGAAATAAATACATAATAAATAAACAATATCCTAGTAGGACAGCTGAAGCAGTAAGATATTACACTACTCTCTTGTTCAGCTGAGATACAACTTGTTCGAAAGTTGTTATTCAAGAATTGCATTTAGAACAATCCATTAATAATATCTATATGTCATTTCAACCATTATTCTTGTTTAGGAGTTTATAGGCTATTGCTTTTTCTATTTTATGAAACTTGTATGAATTAGTTGTGTATATTATATCCACCAGTAACTACAAGAATTAAAAGAACAGAAAATGACAGTTTCTGATAATGCACTCCATGTTCTGATATTAGAAAAAGCAAGCTTTACAGTCAGATTCCACTTTTTGTCCCAACTGCCACTCAAAGACAAACCCATAAACCAATACAAAATACAACTAGAGTATGACTAGTTCCATATTCTCCCATAAAACCATCACTTTTGATCATTGCTTCTTTGATGCATGTACACTGTCCAAGCGACATATGGTGGCTATCTGTTTCCTCTAGGCCTACTAATCTACTGAAAAACATTAGCAGACATTTAAAAAGAGAGTCTTCCTAGCCGCACTACAAGAAAGCTGTGGCTATCATAACATTTTATTTCTACTTTCACTGTTGAGCTGAATTATTTCCTAAGTCATGTTTTACCTTCAGTGCATACTATCCATCCTTCAAAGTAATTTTGGAGTTAGTTTGAACATACGTTTAGACTAATAAGACAGGAGTTTCAGACAGTGAACCTTACCCTGAGTGGGTGCATTTTAAGGCAATGTGTTGGTAATCATCTTTGCTTTTTGTGATGACTGGTTATACAAATATTGGGCACACTAACACAGAATATTCTTTGGCATTTTTAAACTACATTATCTGCTCATTCTTTTTTTCATGGGATTCATTTCTATCTAGTTCAGCTAAGCTGAGTTTGAGAAGTTTTCTCATATAAAATACGGCACTGAGAAACCTGTCTGACAAGTTTTATGTGCTTCCTTTTATAAATTCAAAATGAAGGAAACACACCTTTGTAAACACAGGCTTGGACATTGCTAGATTATCTGCCAGAAGCTACCAACTTGAATTTTGTTTCTTCACACTCAAGCATGATTCTGGCATTTACCAAATTATTCAAATATATCTGAATGTTAAGAAACATCTAGGTGCCAGACACTAGAAAACCACTGAACTGAGACAGAATGAACAAAGAAGAGTTAGACTCAGAAAAAGAGCTACAGAAGAAAAAAATACATTGCTAATTTGAAAGCAGTAGGTCATCAAGTCTAAATAATGTATCTGAGAGTACAGAAGCAGTTTATATATAAAATGACTGAATTATTAAAAGGAATAGGCAATGTTGCATTAAAAATGAATAAAATTCCTAAATGACAAAAGTGTTAGATAACACCAAGTTACTGAAGTTTGTAAGGTCCAAAGAAGGCTGTAAAAAACTACAGGCAGACCTAAACAAGAGCATTATGATAGCAAAACTATTTGAGTATTGAATACACATGCTGAAGAAAATGCACACTTAAGAAAAATCTATAAACCACCTGTACAATATAGCCATATCCATGTTATCACCAGTAACCAAATAAACTGTGTTTAAAAAAGGGCAAAAAATTTTAAAAATCTAAGCAATATATTAGGTAGCTTAAAGAATGAAATTAATATTGCTACAGAGAATGCCTTCATGTGAATCAATAGTACAGTCTTCCCTGGTCCATTCTGTGCATCAGTGGACATGTAGCCTGTAAAAATATATATCAGAATTATAAGATCTAGAAAAGTATCATGTGAAGAAGTGCTGTAAGGATTTGTACACTGTATCACGAAGAAGCATATTAAGTGACATCAAGTATAAAAAGTATATAATGAGTGGCAGAGGGAACACTGAGCAACTACTGTCTCAGATTTAGGACAGGAAAATGAGGGTATATCCAATCAAGCAGAAAGGAAGGTAAATTCCCAGCTGATGAACTATGTTTTCACACAAGGTGAAATTAAACTAAGGAACTCACTGCCAGGGGCTGTCAGGTATTTAGTAATGTCCAAAAGTTAGACTGAAAGTATATATTGCACTGAAGATACCAAGTGGTAGCATAAGATTGATAAAGATTTTGGAAAGGACATTAGAACTGCTATTTCACAGACTTGCCAATCTCTAATTAGAGATCAGAAGACTCAGCACAGGAGGAGACTGCCAAGCTCTTATACCTTTCTCCAAAGGACCAGGCATTGAGCACTGTCTGTTTTGATGAAGAGTTAAGGGCATTGGGTCTAAATCTGAGTGACAACTCCTGTAATCTGGTAGTGCAAAAATGAAGTGCTTTCATAACTCTCTGAAATTCCTAATTCTGCCCATAGGACACACCTAAAGATATGCAGTTTGACCCAAGAGCAGGAGGATAAAGAAGTGGCAGAGCAAGAAACACTCCCCAGGCAAAGTATTTCAATTGAGTTTAGAGATATTCTGGTATGAGGAAAACCCTGCATTAGGTAAACCACTAAATCTAAAGACTGCAGGGTGAACTGAATCAGCATTAGAGATTGCCTACTACAAAGACACCCGTCTGGTCACAAGGCTGATCATACCTTTTGTCTCAATATTCCTACTCAAACCAACAAGTTAATCCTGCAAAGACTGAAGGATCAGGTCCTCAATAATTAAGTATAAATACAATTGTGAGAGCATCTGCAGTAACAGAAGGGGCTGCAAAGTGTAGGAGATTCTTCCACATTGCAGCTGGCACGTGGCTATTGGAGGAAGATGATAAAGGAGAAGCTGGGTCTAATTGAAAAGATGTGTGTCCTTTCCTCCTGGATTACCAGCAATATTGTTTGAAGAATTATCAGCCTCTGTTCTTCAGATGATTTGTGTTTTGGTTTGGGATCACCTCAAGGATAAGAAAGAAGCCCCACGGAAAGGGTTTTAGAAATACCGAAACTTAGCACATTATTTTCATTCCCTGAGAAAAGTGGTTGTAGCCATCAGTTTACAGTCACATCTATCATGCGGCGCTTCTGCATCTCCTTCCAGCTGGTTGCTTGTTTAGCTTGTTTCCCCAGTGATTTTAGTGTTAATTAACAGGACACAGTGAAGTTTTATGGCCTGTGAATTAATTTGTTTTCTTCCCAGATCTACCAGCAACCAGAGCAATCTTTCTTCCAAAATGAAGTAGAGATAGAAAACAAAAACCTTTGATGCTCAAACTAAAACCTCCCAAAAGGGTAAAATACCACCTTCCTGCCAGCAGACCAGGACTGGCAGCTATAAGCTATACTAGTAAGTCAGCACACATATGTGTGTCCATGCTCACACAACAGAAGAGCAGTCTGTATCTGTGAGGCAACGTATTTCAGTTTTGAACTCTCCAAGGTGCTGCAAATTAAAACCTATTTTAAATATTAAAAATAAACTTCTTCAGACTATCCTTTAAAACAACAGTACCCAATGCAGCTGTAAAAGAGTATGAAACATAGTTTCTACAGCAGCCTCAAATGGGCCAAAAGGTGAGAACAAGCACAGAGCAGACCAGTGAAAGAAGTAACAGTGGAAAAGGCAGGGAGGAAGAAAAGGAATTGATCCATCTACAGATACCAGACTCTCAGACCACCTTTAAATAAAGATAAATAGTGGAAGTCACTAAGTCACCAGGTCCTGCAGCTTTTTTGTGTTGGTGCTGTTAGTCTATACTAGAATCATTCTTGAATTTCAGTGATGGGAGCAAGAGGAGACCCACTGTTAGAGGCCACCTGTAGATCTTCAAGCCTCTCTATTACACCAGCCTTGGAAAATTAACTATACTTCTCTAATTAATCAACTGATGGTATTTCATTCTTTATTCCATGTACCACTTTTTACTCTTTCCTTTTAATCACCTTTTTTTAAGTGATATGATTCTTGAATACCATCACAGACCCTGCTAGAGTGATTTCTCTAGATGTGTAGAGGTGATTGGATGTGTATACCCCAGTTGCATACTGCCTGGTGTGATGTCCAAAAGGTGTCCTAAATGCCAAGAGTCTCAAGTTTTGGTAAAAGAAACCTTCACTGCAAAGTACCTAACATATCTTTTCCATTTTGTTTCTGATATTAGCTGCTAGATAAATTATAACTACCTCTTCTTATCACCAGGGCAGTAGGAGATGTTACTGTTCACTCTTGACTTTCAGTCTTCTGGAGAACTAAAACACCCAATGCTAAGGCTCACTTCATTAAGGTATAAAACTAAATAGAGCAGTTTTTTACATATTATTGTTATTCCGTTTTTGTGCTTTAAATGTCAAGTATATAAAAGTCACTTATAGCTCCAGTGTAAATATATGAAACCAATAAAGGAGAAAAGACCTACATTCTCCATTTGGATTATGGCAACTCAAGTTACAGGCATGGTGGATGGCAGCTTGAAGGCTACCATCGTTTTTCTCCACAGAGCTGAACTGCAGCCACTAACCAGTAAGGGGAAGGACCAGAAGAAAAGGGAGAAGCAGAGAGCCAAGTGCATGCTGTTGGCTCAATATCCCAAGGGGAATCCTACTGACTCTGGGTGATCATTGCTTTAGGACTGCTCTGTGCAGCACACAGCAGCACAACAGAACACCAGGCACATAGTGAGTTCGTCTTCTCAGGGGGAGTTTCTTTTCCTTCCCCTCCATTTTATATCTAGAAAAACAAAATTTCCTGTTGTTACGCTGGGACAGAGGATACACATTTCCCTGGAGAGTAGATAGCACAGTAAGACTAGAAATTTGGGGTCTTCTACAGTGTACAGACAAGGTCAGAACTTTAAATGATGCAAAATTAGCAAAGCATCCATGAAGCCACACTGACAAAGACATTTTGTCTGTAAACAGAAAAGAAAATTTAGCAACAGATTCTATTTTCTTCTTTGTTCTAAAAAGCTGAAGTGTGATTTTCCTATTTTGGTATTAAGTCCATTTTTAAAACTAGATTACTTTTTAAGTGCATTCTGATTTTGCTAGATATGTTCTCAGTATATCAGATGCTAAATGAATAAATGTTATTATCCAATATTTTATTAAGCTCATATTTCAGGAGTGAGAGGAAAAGGGAGCCTGGCTGCAGGGCTGTAAGATGAGCGCGTATAGAAATTTCTTTATTCGTGTCGTTCATCTTCCCTCCTCAAGGAAGGAAGTCTTTGCAAAAATGGCTGCCATCATACCTCTCATCTGATGGCATCCTGCTTTGGTACCCTAGAGACATGACTGCCAGCTACTCATAGCCTTTCCAGGAGAGAGAATATGTACTGGGATACGATCCCACAGTTCCTCATGGTAAGTTTGATCTTTGTCATTCACCTGATGTGCTAGAACCAGGTTAAGCAATCAATTATCTGCATCAGCAGATCTTATTCAGGGTACTGTGAAGATCAAACAAAAAACTTTGGGAGAAAGAATAAAGAATACATGCACTACATGAAGCTACTTTTAATTCTTTTGCAAAAATAGCTATAAAGATATTTAAAATCAGATTCCATTACAATGTAGAAACACCTAAGAACTCCTGCAAAAACAGTGAAACCATTAAAATAAGTATGATTGCTTTTCCCATGTACATGTTCCCATGTAGTGAAGGTTCCCTTATTTGAATTTGAGTATTTTGCTACTTTGGATAAAAAACTATTCATCTTATTTGATGCTGATGATGTTGAAAAACTGGCTAATGAAATTCAAAATGACATCTTTCCAGAGAACTGAAATAGAATGAGATTAATTACAGGCATTCAGCTATGAGATCTCAGATTTAACAGCTTTCTTTTGTACTACTCTTAACACCTACTTTCTGTCATTGCTGGTTTTGCTACTTTTCTGTGCTTCTGCTCATGACTCATTGTTGCTTGCAATCTGAAGCATTTAATTTTAGACTATGTTTTTCTTCTGGGAATCAGTCATAAATGACTATAAAAAATTACAATCTTTTAAGCAAAAATGTCACCTCCCTTCAGAAACGTTGGGCCAGATTCTCCATCCACTTATCTGTGTATTACTCCATTTATTTCTGCAGAGTGCGTCTCAGTATACATCAGCCTCAGTGAAGAATCAATTCCATAATCTTAAGGCTTAGTGAAGAACACCACTTAGCTAGTAAGAATGGATTCAGACTACTTATTTGTGCTGTATTATTGCTGTATTGCTATTTTAAATGCTATTTTAAGGCAATTTGCAACTCCTAATAGAGAAATGTTCTTGATTAAAAAATAGTAAATTGCAGACCAAAGAGATAACAAAGGAAAAAAAACCCCTTAGTTTTACCATTTCAAGAGTAGAAGAAAGCTTTTAAAAATGGTTTAAATGCACTGGATTGAATGGTCCAAATATTTGAGTATTTGTCTTGTAAATCATTTTAAGCTAGTTTTCCATGTTGTTTTCTTTTCCATGCTCTGAAACTGAGCCAGTGACTTCCTGTTTTGCTGTGATATCCAGCAAATAGCCGGCTAGGATATCACAACTACTGTGGAGCCCTGCCAAATGAGTTAGCCCACACAGAATGACACGGGTCAGTGCTGTCATATGAAATTATCTTGATGGCTTTTTTAAAAAAGTACATTTTTATCACGTTGGACAAGTGTTTTTTCAACTATATATATGGTGGTCAGGCTGAGTGCATTTATACTTGGAGAAGAAATAGAACTCCATGAAAATTGAACTCAAAATACCTTTATTTTAGATCCTCTTCACACTAGCACAATGCAGATTAATCTGGCTGCTATAATATATCCTGTTTTTTTCTTAAGAATGCAGCAGTGTCCTCATAATCTTACCTACAGCTTAAAGAATAAAAATGCTCTAAAACTATAAGAAATCAAACAATTTTTGCTTCAAGAAGCTTACATTAGAAAAGGTAAGCTTTTTCTTTTTTCCTGAGCTTGATTTCTTGACAGTAGAGGACTTGGTAATCTTTAATGAGAGTGCATGCTCTTCCAATCTAATATGTGGAAATTTAGAGTGGATACCAACAAACTCATCTTATAGTTGCACTCATATGGCAAATTTAGGAATAAGTACACTTTCAGTTCAGAGTTCATTAAAGCCAAGTGAAATAAAAAGCCTTTGAGACCATACCCCTTCAAAATTGGACTTGGGAAATACTTTAGAAAATTCAGGCTATACCTCTTTAGCAGAACTGCTGGCTCCACAAAGGACCGAGCAGCAGAACAGACAGAACAAAGATCTCCAAGCTGGAAAGTCCATTTGACTCACCGTAACTGGACTTACCTGTGGCATAGTCATTAACTGTTAACTGTTCTTTAATCAGTTCTTAATTGCTCTTGCCCAGTCCAGGGAGAAGCCCAGTCTGAGTCTACACTCATTGAGCTCAGTTTCTTCTCTTCAGATTTATGAGCTGTGGAATAGTTCACATGGTATCCACTAAACACTATTCAGTAGTGGGCACAGAATAGAGAGTAAAGGAATATGATTACAGTATATCTGTTGAGGTATGGGACTTCTGATGCCCCAGATAACTACTGATGTAAAGACACCAACAGTCAAAGTGGTGAAAGAGGAAAGGAGGACAAAGGAAAGTAAAGAGGGAGACACTTGAGAACGGGGACAAGGGAATATGGGGAAAAATAATAGTGGGCTTGGGGAGGAATCTGTAAACAGGAAAAAGAGCTCAAGGCAGGGAAAATTACAAATGACAGGAATAAAACAGAATTGAGATGGGTTAAAACAAAGTGGGGAAAGACAGGAAGAACTTTAGGAAGGACGTGCCAGGAATGTGAGGAGGGAGAGTTGCCCTTTATGTGAGAGAGCAGTGGGAATACATGGACATCTGCCTTAGGATGAATGATGAGCTAGTTGAGATCTTATGGGTTAGGATTAGAGAAGAGACAAATGTGGATGACATTGTGGCGGGTATCTGCTACAGACTGCCTGACTAGGAAGAAGTAGATGAGGCCTTTTTCAGACAACTGGAAGAAGTCTCATGTACACAGGCCCTGGTCCTCATGGGGAACTTTAGCCACCCCAATATCTGCTGGAGGGAAAACAACAGGGCACAAGCAATCCAGGAGGTTTTTAGGGTGCAATGATGACAACTTCCTGACACAAGTGATCAGGGAGCCCATGAGGGGATGCACTTGGCTGGACCGCATACTTAAAAGCAAGGAAGAACTAGAAGAGGATGTGGGGTCAACCTTGGCTGCAGTGACCATGAGATGGTGGAGTTCAGGACTGAGAGAAGGGAAAAAAGCAAAAAGTAGGATCAGAGTCCTGGACTTTCGGAGAGCAGACTTCGGCTTATTCAGGTATCTGCTTGGAAAAATCCTATGGGAGACTGTCCTGGAGAGAAGAGGGGTCCAGGATTGCTGGCTGATATTGAAGAATGGCCTCCTTTGAGCTCCAGAATGGTCCATCCCAACAAGCACAAGCAAAGGTGGCAGGAGGCCTGCATGGATGAACGAGGAGGGCCTGACAAAACTCAGACATAAATAGGAAGTGTATAGGAGGAGGAATCCAGCAGAAGTGACCTGGGAGGAATATAGACACATTGTCTGAGCATGCTGAGATGAGGTTAGGAAAGCCAAAGGCCACCTGGAGTTGAATCTGGTGAGGGACGTGAAGGGCAAAAAGAAAGGTTTCTACAGGTACGTCAGTGGCAAAAGGAAGACAAGGGAAAGTGTGGGCCCACTGTTGAATGGGAATGGGAACCTGGTCACAAAGGAGAAGGCAGCTGAGGTACTGAATGCCTTTTTCACCTCAATCTTTACTCATAAGATCAGCCTTCAGCATTTCCAGGTCCTTGACACCAGTAAGAAACCCAGGGCAAGCTGGACTTACCCTTAATGGAGGAGGATCAGCTTAGGGAATATTTAAACAAATTGGACATACAGAAGTCCATTAGTCCTTATGGGATGCACCCATGAGTGCTGAGGGAGCTGGCTGATGTCATTGCAAGGCCACTCTCGATTATCTTTGAAAGGTCATGGGGACTGGGAGGACTGGAAGAAAGTAAATGTCACTCCTATCTTCAGGAAGGCCAGGAAGTAGAATTTAGGGAACCACAGGATGGTCATCTTCACCTCAGTCCCTGGGAGGGTGATGGAGCAAATAATCCAGGAAACCATTTCCAAACATACAAAGGACAAGAAGGTGATTTAGAGTAGTCAGGATGAATGATGTATGAAGGGAAAATCATGTCTGACCAATCTGCTAGCCTTCCACAATGAGATGACTAGCTTGGTGGATGTGGGGAGAGCAGTGGATGTTGTTTATCTCGACTTTAGTAAGGTTTTTGATGTATCTCCCATAACATCCTCATTGACCAACTGATGAAGTACAGAATAGATAAATGGACAGGGAGGAGGACTGAAAACTGGCTGAACTGCTGGGCTCAAAGACTTGTGATCAGTGGAATGAGGTTCAGCTTGTAGGCCCCTGCAGCAGCAGTGTGCCCCAGGGGTTGATACTGGGTCCAGTACTGCTTAACATCTTCATTGATAACCTAGATGATGGAAAAGAGTGCACCCTCAGCAAGTTTGCAGATGATACAAAACTGGAAGAGGTGGTTGATATGCCAGATGGTAGCGCTGCCATTCAGAGGGACCTTGAGAGGCTGGAGGAATGGGCAGAGAGGAACCTCATGAAGTTCAGCAATGGGAAGTGCAAAGTCCCGCACCTGGGGAGGAAAAACCCCATGCATCAGTCAGTACAGCCTGGGTGCTGACTGTCTAGAAAACAGCTTTGCAGAAAAGGACCTGGGGGTCCTGGGGGACATCACATTGAACATGAACCAGCAATGTGCCCTGATGGAAAAGAAGGTCAATAGTATCCTGGGCTGCATTAGGAAGAGCATTACCAGCAGGTCACGGTGATTATTCCCCCCCCTACTCAACAGCAGTGAGACTTGCTCTAGAGCACTGTGTCCAGTTCTGGGCTCCTCAATACATGAAAGTCATGGCCATACTGGAACAAGGGACTGGAGTGTCTTTTACAGAGGAAGAGGCTGAGAGAGCTGGGACTGTTTAGCCTGAAGAAGGGAAAGGCTCAGGCGGAATCATATCAATGTGTATAAATACCTGATGGGAGTCTGTAAAGATTAGGCCAGACTCTTTTCAGTGGTATACAGTGAATAGACAAGAAGCAATAGGCACAAACTGAACTACAAGAAATTCCATTAAAATACAATAAAAAGCTTTTTTAGGGCGAGGATGGTCAAGCACTGGAACAGGTTGCCCAGAGAGGTTGTGGAGTTTCCATCTTTGGAGATATTCAAAACCTGACTGGACAGTCCTGAGGAAACTGCTCTAGTCACCCTGCTTTGAGCAGGGGTTTGGACTAGATGATCTCTAGAGGTCCCTTCCAGCTATTCAGCTGTTCTGGTTCCTTCAACTATTCTGTGATTCTCTGGAAACATTCTGACCAACTGACTGTATTCTGTTAGTTAGGAGGATCGTCTGGAACAGTCAGCTCAGACAGTAAAACTTGATAAGAACAGATGAAGCACTCACATCTGATGCAAAAAGTTCTTTTTTTTTTTTTTTTTAATTACAAAATGAAATGGTAACCTTCAGCTGTCCTGTGCTGCTCAGGTGAATTTTCCAAAAAGGAAGAAAGACAGGGATACAAATGTGGTGAGGAACATACAGTTATTAAACATCCAGTTTTGAAAATGCATGATGCAATCTAACTTTCTGCCTCCTGCATTATTAAATATCTTTAGCATCCTCCCCGAAAGAGTAGACAAGTCTGCTGCCCTACTCCTTTGAACTCCTGCAGTATCCAGGGACCATGTAACAGCAGAGGATGTCAGAGTGCATCCTCTCACATTCTCTTTGTGATTGCTTTGCAAGATTTCATCACCGCATTTCCTACTACCCCCCCCCCAAGTGTCCTAACAATGCAAAAGGGAAGAAATACAGGACCTGATTCTATATGTACACCATGGCAACACTGTGAAGCACGGCTGGCACAGATACAGCTGCTAAGTTAATACATGGACATGTATCTGACCTCCAGTGGAGATGCTGAACAAAGAAACATTTTTTGCCAACCTGACTATGTGTGCCTACCAAAATGGTACAACCCCCAGTTGGGATATATAGACCTAGCTGCAATACAGATAATACTCTCAATGGCAGTATCATTATGTCTCTGAGTAGAGGACGGCAGGTTCGATTTGAGTATGCTAAACCTTATTTCAAATTTCCTCCCTAAGCAACATCCATTTCATGCTGTGTTGGCAGCTCTGTACATGGGTGGCTTGCATGACATTCTACTGTTTGTTAAACTTAAGCACGACTGTCTGAGAACACTGAAAAGATGTGCTTAATTACCAGAATGTAAGTATGGCATTGTTTGTGTGAAACAGTCTCAAGAAGATAAACTGAAATGAGGGTGCAACAGTGCCTCAATGGAAATTTTTCTCTCAAATCTTCCTATTGGGCTGAATCAAAATTGTGTTTAGTTAAACATGAGAATTTCTTATCAACTTCTACAGTTGAATTACCGTTTTACATGGTTTACATCTCCCACTGCCCTAGACAATTCCTAATTTGAAGGTACCAACACAGGAGCACCAACCTGAAAAGTAACTTACTATTTTATACATCTGGATTAAGCAAAATATTTAAGCAGATCCTTAGGTCCCTTTGATTTATTTGCAATGAAAATTAAAAATCCATTATTTTGCACTGTGTAGTCAATGTAACGTTCAGATCAAGACTGACATGCTGTAGAAGTATTTAAAAAAAAAAAAAAGCTAAAACTTTTCTTTGCATAGTCCAGTTAACCAAGCCTCATGCACAGCTCCTCCCATGTTTTTTTTCTCCTCTTCTCTAGAGGATCACTTTATTACCCACTCTTTCCTTCAAACCAGTTTACCATGCTCTGTAAAGCCAGCCAGCTGCAGCAGGTAAGATGTTCAATCAGTTCTGAAAATGTTAATGCTGTACTTGGGTCATTGGCCAGGAAAAAACTAGGGAAAATGATGGGAAAAACATTTTCTCATTGCTAGTTATGGAATTACTGATGGTGCAGAAGGGTATTTAGCAATAAGTGACTTCAGAGTTGCGAGAATATCAATAAAGACACAAAATTTAGACTTGCAGAAAAACATTTTGTACTACTTTGCTCCTCTAACACAAACCTCTGAAGAGTGTTACCAGATAGCTAAACACAGATGTACTAATAGTGCTAGATATCACCAAGCCAGCAGCAGTAAAGCTATAGTAATATAGGCTTTCATGTGGGCTAACCACCAGAGTATCTCCAGAGGCCTTGGTATGTACTCTAGCCAACAAAGAATGCTGAAACCTCCATTTTTGTCACCCGTACAGGTTAGATTAAAGTTATAAAAGAGATGGCTACCAGTTTACAAATAACTTTAATTTGCTCAGTAGTCAGGCCCACTAAAGGAAAACTCAGGTCAGCTCCAAGTGTCTTTGCAGCCTAATGGGAATCTTTCCATTGATTCCAGCAAGAGCTGAATAATAAATATTGTGCCAAAGATGTGCAAGGCAGGCTTACTGTGAAATATATTCATAACATTGACATTAAACTGAGCTGCAATGGGATGTGAGTCATGAACTTCCTGATACAGTAGTATGAAGACAAAAAATATTATACACATATTGAGAAGGAGGCAGAGGATAGATACGAAAGTTGTGCAGAATAACTGAAAGTTAGATTTCTCCAAAAGCCACAGAAACCAAAATGTTATCTAGCCACAATCATATTCAAGGGTCTGACAGCAGGGAAATCTTAAAGACTCAGTAAATCTGGAATGCAGGAATAGCCCACTCAATCATCTCTACCACACTTGCACATTTATGTCATAAGATATCTGACTATTCTGAAGTGAAGAAATGACAGCCCAATAAAGGCCTCTTCATATACAATAGGTCAGAATAAAACCCATAAATACAGCTTAATACAGGTTTAATATTCTAATGGACATGACCAAGTACAGTTCTAACAACTCCTTAACCATGGATTCATGCATGTAACCATTAAATAGAATCACTTTTAGTGACCAGAATCCAAATAAGGCTAACTCTGACTTTGATTTTTTTTTTTATTATTTCAGGGCTCGACTGAACCCATGATGCCAACATCCATGAACAACATCCTTTTGTCAGCTGGAATAGGAGCTGAATCTTAGCTTTTATAACTCTTTCAATAGACAGTTATATCAGGGTGCAGTGAGGGCTGGCTACTTCCAGAGAATGGGGAGCTGACAGCCAAGCACAAAGACCTGACCAGCAGGGCCATGGCTGCAAAAGCCAGGGCCCTGCCCCACTGTACCCAAGTGAGGCAAGCAAGGCAGAGGATGATCTCCACACTCAACCGAGGGTCCAGATCATCAGGCAAGTTCATGGTGTTGAGGCAGGTCCAAGGTCAAGCCAGGAAGTCAAAACACAGATCATGGTCAGGATGAGGCCCAGTGATTGCTAGGCAGGTCCATGGCGACAAGGCAGGGCCGAGGTCAAGCCAGGAAGTCAGTCAGCCTGTGGGTCAGGGTCAGGATCAGCAAGCCTGTAGCTGACCAGGGGCACAGCTGTGGCAGAGCTGGAGACTGACACTGCTATGGCATTGCTGGGGAAGGGACTGAGGCCCCAGGCTGAGCTCAGATGAGCTCCTGGGCCAATGTGCAGGGGGTGTGGGTGGGAGTCCCAGGTGAGGCTGGGCAGGGCCATTAAGGCCTCTTAGTGCTCTCAGGGCCAATAAGTTAGGCCTAAGTTTCTCGATCAGCAACAACCAATTCAAAGAATCACAGCACAGTTACAGTTTGCATGTAATCAGCATAGATCAATGTTTGCTAGAAATTTCTAGTCGAAGGGCTAAGAATAAGTATGGCCACAGTAGGGAACAACAAAAAGAACTACCAGTATCAATTTAATCTTGATTTAAAAATGAGAGATTTGGGACCAACTTTGTGGCTATCATTAGCTAGCTTAGGAAGTTAAAATCCAAGTCATGTTTTACAAAGAAAGGTTGTGTTCTCTCTTGCCTATAAAACATTATTACTTGCTATATATGACAGAATTGCAGGTTTTACAATAAATGCCTTTGCTATATGCATACAGGTATTTCTTAAATCTGTATATTTATCTTTCACTACTTCAACTGCCAAACATATAAATGCTCCATAAAATCATGACCCTGCTGAAGTCAATAAGGATTATTGTTATTCTCTTTGTTAAAGTTAGGTTTTCAGTTTTTCACTCCTCAGTATTTTACTGGAAATCACCAGATAAAATAGGCAACTCTAACTACACTGACATCTGGCTCGGGGTTTCATTAAAATACTGTTAAAATATTAGACAGATGGATTAACTGAGACCAAACATTACCCCATATAAATTAACCCTACAACCATAATGAAAGCCCTCTTTCACACATGCTACTATAAAACCTTTGTTAATAAGAATTCCACTTCTTGGATACTCAAAATGAAATATTCTTCATTGCCGTATGGCTCATATTAAATACATGGAAACAAACACAACACAGTAGTTCTTTGACATTTTAATGACCACAGACCAGCTCCTACTAGAAGCTGTTCTACTGGCTAATTACACTCCCTGTTAAAAACATGAACTTTGTTTCTAACCTAGTTTCAGCTCTTATCTTTTTTGTGTTAATTTTGAGTTCAAATCTTGTCTTGGGAAAAGTTATTTGTATTATTGGTAGCCCTTAAATATTTCATCTGAGATGAGGGTCCCTTAGGCATTGTATAATTGGACTATAAAAGAAAGTTCTTGAATAAGTGAGTTTAACTGATTACACAAGCGAGAAAGAGAGAAATGCTGAAAATGAATGGAGATCAGAGAGTCTCCAGTTTAGGATAAGGGGTTTTCTGCTTTAAGGGCAAACGTTCTTGTAGAACCCAGAAAAAAAAAATTGGTCCACACAGGTTAGAGGAACACAGTAATTCAAGGTCATGTGAAAACTGATGCATGAGGTAAGAACAGTGACACCATTGGATTGCTGCCTACTGTGATATCAGAGCACTACGAGATGATCTCCCAGAGGTCCCTTCCAACCTCAACCATTCTGTGGTCCTGTGACTATCTTATACTAGAAGAGATGTCCTGTGTAATGAGGAAAAAACACAAAATGATGTTATGATCTAATCAATAAAACCCTCCTGAAATCATTGCCATATTGCCACTTTCTCTCACAGATGGTGCCATATTATGTGGAAGGAAAATAATAAACCTTGGTGCATGGACAGACTGAGCTTGTGTATCACAGAGATAAGTGGCTGGGACTGCTAACAGCTCAGTGCTCATGTAACATACCAACAACTCTAACAGGGAAATCTATCCTTATCCTTCTCTGTACCAATACATTCACGGATAAATATGTATCCTCCCTCTAAGGAGATGATTTTGACCTTTTTTTTTCCATAAAAATCTTCCATTATTTTTAAATAAAACCAAGGGAAATGTAAAAGATTACATCTTGGCTTCAGAAAGCTATTGAAAAGAAGCATATACCTCCAAAGGAACACAATTACTTTCAGATGTTGACTTGTACTGGCATGGAATATTAGTTAACTAGAGATGATGGAGTGAATGAACATTAAAAATGCAAGGTAGGTAAGAAACAGGCTAAATGGAATACAATAATTTTTACTGAAAGAGGAACTACTGGGATGGGGGAGACATTTTCAAAAGAGTTCTTCAAGGATCCATTTTAGAATGAGTCTTGCCTTACTGTTTTCATTGATGACCCAGACACAAAATTTACATGAACTAATTAATGTTTGCTGATGTTAAAAACTGGAAAGCAGCATCAGCCTGGGCGAGGACCAGAATGCCATACACAAAGAGCTGTTTGACCTTGAGGACTGAAGTAACAGAAATTGGATTAAATTTTAATATTACAAATTACACTGTTATGCATTTGAGGGCTGCTATGAAATATAGACAGTGGGAAGCAATATAGAAAAAGTGTATGTGAGTAGTGGCCATCACAGGATACCCAGGACACCCATTTGATACAACTGTGAAAAAGGCAAATGAAATCCCATGATGCATCAGGAAGTTATTAAGGGAACAGAAAGATTCCCTTTCTTTCAAGGGGAGACTTAAACGGACTGGCCTGCTAACCCTGGGAAAAAGTTGTCTATATGACTGCACATCAGAAAGCTGAACACCAGCAGGGGGAAGATCTCCCTCAGCTAAACGACAATATTGGCACAAGAACAAATGAATTCATACCAGCCACAAATAAATTTAGGCCAGAATTAGGAAGAAATTTTTAGTCTAATCAGTAAAGCAAGTTTTTGGAAGAGCCTTCCAAGAAGAGTCTTCCAAAAAGAAGAGTAGGTGCAAGAGATTGGACTCACTTCAAAATGGATCTTGAACTGTTTATGAAAGAGATTCTATAATATGATTTCCTACAACAATAGGAGGCTACACTTAGTGACCCAGAGATCATCTCAGTCCTATTTCCTATATTGACCTTTAACAATCCAACATTTAAGCCTTCATATGCTTACATTTTATAAAAGAAATTAACAACTAAACTTAGCATCGTAGTAGGGACAGCCATGAAGAAAAGGGCTGTGCAACTCCTACAACTTTGCTTGACTGGGCAACCAAGTGAGGAGAAGGGGTAAAATCCTCTTTGCTCGCATTCTTACTAGTCTACATATAGCACTCATTTTTTTTTCGCCATCAAAAAGCAAAAAGCCTGAACCTGCTTTCAAGTCACCTTATTGAAAATACACGCTTATATTTATTTAATCAATCACTGTTTTCTATAGTTAGGTGACACAGGACAAAAGTACAGGATTAGTCCCTGTCTATGGCAGGAGTGGAAGATAGGCAGTGCTTAGTGTCTATACTTGCTTGGAAGAAGCAAATAGCCTCTGTTGTCATCTAAATCACTTTGCACGTTCAGGCATCTTCTCTCCATCATAACACGGACTGTGACTAACTATATCACAGGCTTTAAATAGTTGAGGTAACACAAAGAAAAGGCAAGAATAATAGGGCATCAATCTGCAACACTGCTTTCACAGCCTACCACTCTCCTTCTCTTTATGCACATAACTAAATAACCCTAATAGTAACTGGGGAAAAATGACATTTCTGTGGAAAAAAGATCAGATCTTTGAAGCTTTACCAGTTTTTAAACATTTCAGTAATTTAGAAACTAGTATCTATGCATAGATATGCATATGGAATGTAAACTTCCCTAAGCATAAACACAGAAGGATAAGAATGAAGAATGTACCTATAACACACACATATGTCCATGGTTACTGTATACCCTATCATATAGGAAAGGTGCTGTGTGAGACATACATGTGTGTATAAAACGGCAGTTAATTTTCTGCCAGAATTGTTTATTGTCTAACTTTTGAGTAAAAGTTTGAGCAAATCAGAAGAAAATTAAGAGGATTTTTTAAAACTATTTTCTGTAATAAAGCTTGTTTTTTGTATTGTTCCTCTCCAAATATTGCCATTTTTCTGTGTTAACTGGAAAGCTTCACAATTCTATGATAAGCAGGTATCTTCTATGTTTAAATAATGAAAAGTAACCTTATGAAGAGAGTTAAATGTTTATAAATATAACAAACTAACTCAGAAATGTTAGGAAAATTTATACGGAAAGCCAGGAAAAAAAACAAACAAAATAGCCTTGATATAGCTTAAATTCTTTAAATGTAAGGAGTTTGCTCATCTAGAAAGCTATTAATCATTGCCTACACAAAAATGTCGTTCCAAAGACCCAAGGAAGTCCCACAATGCTGCAAATAAACAGTGATGGAAGGGAAACACAGACAAATAATATGCAAGTGTCCATCAGAAAGCAATATGTTGTTCTTATAGCACATTACATAGTGTATTTTCAACAACACAAAATAAACAGCATGCATTTACATTCAAACTCAGCAAATCACTGGAGGAGGAAAAAAGTTGTTTCACATCAAATGTATTTTTGTCCAGATTCTCTGGAATACTATATATGATTCCTTGAGAGTCTTTATTAATATTGCACATCTCAGGATTAGTTTCCTTTAAAGGGAAATTAAATCAGAAATATTATCCTGACTGTTTTAACAGCCTGGCAGATGGAATTAGATGGAGTTAGAATATTGTCTGTGTAAATTCAATATCAGCAAAATAATTTCTTTCTCTCTTTAAAAAATGATCTTATTAATAGATAAGAAGGAGATACTGAAATATTATTAACTGAGATAAAACACTAGTCTATGAATAACTAGGGGAAGTCATAAAGTGAGGCTTTTTAAAGGACCCTAACAAAAAGCAGTCTGAAGATTGGTAGAAGAGTTTTGAAGAAAAGAGGCTATTAAAAAAATAAAAGAAAATCTTGGTATAAAACAGTTTACCACCATTGCAGTACTGACAGCAGAATTTTACAGCTGCTTGAGTAGGTTTGTTTTTTACATAATGATTTAAAATACTTTTCATAGCACTGTTATTAGCAAGGTTCTTTCCTTAAAAAAAAAATCTTAAAAAAGTTACCTGAATAATTCAGATTTTCCATTAAAAAAAAAAATGGAAAGGCAATTTCAGTTTTGGGGGGTTTTTTTACATAAATTAATAATTTGCCCCTTGTCCATTTTTGACAAAATGCAGTGTGTATGTAAGCCCACAAGTATTTCATGCAGTAGAGGAACTATTCAAGGAGACTGGTTATCAAGGTCTGCAAATTCATAGGGGTTGAGGTTCTTGAACACATGTGAAAGAGTCATGCACTGAAATTGCTTGAGCATCTTTCTAAAGAGTGGAGAAGCGGTGTTGTGATTAAAATAAAAAGATCAGGGTTGACATTTCTATGTTTGAGGTGACAACTCAGATTTCTTAGCAAACTTTCCTTTTTCCTTACCACCTCCCTTGCTAGTCTCCAAATATCTACAGAATAGTTACTCTTACTTTGAAGTTAATAACTAAGTTTGGTGCCAAGGAAGAATCCTTCCAGCCCTGTAATTTGAACTAAATTACAAGGAGGTGTACATGAACTGTACACACCAAAAACAGGTATTTGTAAAAATCCATAGTATTGTCTTTCTTTTTTGCCACTTTGTAGCATAAAAGTGGGAAAAGTTGGAGAAAGACAAAAAGAGCATGCATTCAGTTCACCGCACAGAAAGCTTACATCAGAAACACTATCCTGACAATAACATTCTAGCAAGAAAACAGAATAAAAACACAGTCATTTGCAAGGCCTCCCCAGCATCTTTTACAATCTTTATCAAAGGAAATAACCCATCCTTTTCAACATCCTGAAAGAAGGAATGAAAAGGAGGATGGAATCAGTCTATTTTCTATGTATTGCCAGAATATTTTTTACAAATACAATTATTTCAATTTAACCTTTATTCATGAAAATAAAAAATCAGTTATTTGAGGAAAATGCTTTCTTACATACCATATAATGTTACAGATGCAGAATACATTTTTATGAATCTAAATCTGTTTTCACCTTTATGGTTCTGTCAATACCATGGGACCTGACAGCATATTTAATTCCTGGGTACAGGTGCATGTACCGGGTTCCACATCAGGATATGCATTATTCCTTATGTGTGCCTTGTTTTTCAAAGAGAAAGAAACTTAGTACATGGTCTGGAAGGTAGTCACAGCATACTCCACCTAGGTCCCCTGTCTGAGCACCACAATCCTAACGATATTTAACCTGGCCTTCAGATAGTCTGACTTGGCGAGCATTGCCCAGTCATGGGAAAGTAAGGACAAACAGTTTTCATGCTATTGCAATGTGTTGGCTTATTAAAGTGGCACTTCTTAGTCAGAAATAGAAAAGATCCTTTCACTGGCTGGAGCAAATGCACAGTGATAGGCAATGCTAAAAAGTTTTTCACTGATGTGGTATGGAAGTGAGTATAGAACACTTTCTCATAACTGTCTTGGTATTGAAATATAAAAGGAACACCATCATTTTTGTCACACAGTAAAAAGACAGATATACCAATAAACTCAGCGTCTAGAACTGGTGGTTTTGTAGCAGCTACTATTATTTTGAGAATCTAAAAAGAACTCTTGATTGGTATAAACAGAGATGCTGAGACCTGGCATTTAGATTGAGAATCCCAAGGATCTATGAAAAGCCAGTTATGCTATGACTCATTGTAGCAGAGGGGAATGGTGATAGAGTGGCAAAAATATACTGTCAACAGACCCAGAAAGGCCTAATTTCATAGGCTACTTTTAGGTGATCAGATATAAATGGGAAAAGGTCATTTAGACCAGGGAGTCAAAGGCATTCAGACATGATGTTAATCAAATAATTTCTTTTACATATTGTTAGGCACAGAATCTGTTTTGCAGACAGAAATGGCCATTGACTGTCACATAGATCTCAACACTGTAAACATAACCAAGTATGACAGGAACTCAATGGAAAAGAGAAAGATGAGAAGCTGTAGATCATATGAAGTTAATCCAGAATGTGCAATTTTACCTCCTATCATTATAACACAGATTCTCATCACACTTTTAATCCTGCATGACATCCACTTCTCAATTGGCATGCACTAGCTGTGTTGCAACTGTCCATCAGTTGCAGATTAGCTCTCCATCAAAAGAGGATTTGACTGCTAAAGTACAAGATAGAGTCAGGCAAAACAGTTTTCACTGGGACTCGAGTCAACATTCATTTCTACAATTTGGGAGAGTTAAAATCTAACACAAAGTAATACAGGCTGCACCTGAAGGATTATTTCATTCCATTATTCTATCTTTGGGGAAGTATTTAGGTTAGCAATTTATGAATCTTCATCAATGCCCTAGAGCTCGACTAAGTCAGAATATTCATGCCTCAGATACCAAAATATCAAAGCCAAAGTTACCTTACTAGCAAATTCCACTGTCAGTATCTACTTCAGTATGTAACTTAATAACCCTTAAGTTATAACTGCAGAAAGAGCAAAATTCTAGCAATGCCTCATTCTCAGTACTGATACTGGTATAATCTTTCATCTATACATCATAATTCAGAGCTGAACTAGTTGTACATATGTGGATTAGTAAGAGCTAGCCTATGTGAGATGAGTCTTGTGCTGATCTAAGTTCCGGTAAGAAAATGTATTTCAAAACCCAACAAAGTCACAACTTTCCCTAGTTACCTTTCTTATTGATAGGAAGTTTAACAAATATGAAGTAAACTGTTTTACTCCTTGAGACATGAGCCTCCAGGATGAATTGTTGCAGAATACATGGAGTTTCATCACTGCTGTATCTAACACCATGAGCCAACAGGACATCTCTTTCTCTCTAGAGCTCTATTCACTAGAACCTCAAAGAGGGAGTTTAAAAATATTGGTTAACCAGAATGAAATATGGATTTATCCAAAAGCTAGTTATGATATGCCACCAGAGACCCTCATGAATTTTTACAAATCTGATCAAGTGAATCTTTTGCCAGACACAAGTAAACAAAAGGATTCACTCTACACAGTGTAAATACTGATATAAAACACAGGTACACAAATTTTTTGGACAAATTGACAACAATCAACTCTGAGAACATGCAGTAGAGTATTGTGTACTGTGTCTATCATACCGTTTTGTTAAAAACATTGTAAAGGTAATGTAAGTAAAATAAAGTCCTGGTCTCTGCAAGCCAGCAGCTGACTACTTACCATAAACTAACAGACTACAGTCTAGGTCTCAACAGTGTGGGAAACATTTTATGCAGTTCCTCCTTTCCACTACCCAAGTTGTCCTAGCTTGTTTTAGGCAGAAGTATCACAAATGAAGTATTTAAGGTGCACAGTCAAATTACATGTTTTCTTCAGTCTGTCATAACATTTAGAAAAAATAATTCTTGCTCAGTTTGCAAACAGATATGAAATTGTATCCAGATCATCTTTGTACATGGTGCTTTTTTGGAAAGCAAACAGTAAGGATATCCCTGATAGTTTTTTTAACAATTTTTAAAGGCAAATAAAAACCAATTGTGGATATATAGAGAGGAACGACCTTTCATATGTGCAGAGTCTCCTTTAGGCATGCAAAGTGATGCAGAATCTGTGGTAGAAATAGCAGCATGTGATTCCACGGTAATGTTTCAGTCACGAAATTACTGTGAACAACTATACTGCTCACATTAGTGAATTATGCTGCAGTTAAAATCATTCACTAGCCATATTTGTTTTGGGGGATATTTACCTCACTGCTGGACCATTAGCACAATTTATACAACACATAGCTACTTCTTCGTCATTCAGACAACAAAGCAGTCTCTTAAAAATTTCTTAACCTGATGCAACCATCCGTTCTCACATCCAACCCTTTCATATTCAGGAATAAATCTGTACTGAACTGCTATTTTAAAGGCTCTGATAAGAGTAATAAGATACCACCTCACGACATCTAGCAACAGTTTTTTCCTCCATGGGGCATGTATTTGAAGAAGGATAGCACAAAATAGGCTCTAAACTGTTTGTGAAGTAAGGGCCAAGCAGCAGGAATCCCAACCATCTCTAGGTAAAGTCAAAGGTTAAATTTCAATTTGACTCTGAATTACACAGGGATCTTACAGATACCTTAGACACCCACTTAGACAAACTGTGCTCTTCAGAAAGACAAATACATCTATACACAGACCTCTACTCACAAAAAAGAAAGGCAACTTGGTTGACTTTGCAGTAGCAGCCCTACCTTCTACCCAACCTTCACACAGGTTGTTTCATGGATCAGTTTTCCTTTACAGCAAAATTATCCAGGGAAGTTAACACAGATCCTTTCCTCACCTGTCCCAGCACCTGTGCTAGCCTATCCTCTGCTTTAGTTTTTTTCTGTTGGTACAGTACTTTTTCACTAAGTTAAATATCATTCCTTTAAGCAGATATTAAGCAGTTTCACTGAGTACCAGCCACCTGACTGGATCTGCTCATGTGCCTCAAGCATGCACATATTTGTCCAAAATTGCATAATAAGCATTAGCTTTGCAGACCAGGAAAGGGAGTCCATCCTTTTGAAAGTCTCTTCTTCTATATATCCATATTTTTAGTATTTTTGCTTCCAAAACACTGTGTTATGTTAACAACGGGTTGGGGGGGGGGGGATATAAAAGAGCTACAGTTCCTGCTCGGCCCCATTTGCTCTGCACAGATTGATGTGCTCTCCATGTCATATGACAGAGGAGATACTTTGCTGTTCAGTAGCACCCTTATCCACATCCTGACTGCATCCAGCCCTGAAGTATAGCAGTTCTGTGTGAACAGATTGCTTTCATGACAGTTTTGAAACTCAAAAGGAGTCAGTTTAAAATGCAATTTCATTTTTAACCATCCTACTAGTAACATCTATAATCTAAGTAACAACCGTCTCCAACATGGTGCTAATCACATCTATGCAAAAGTGCCAGTGTAAATAAGTGGATAGTTTTGAAAGGTTACATTATAGACCTTACACAGCTTTAAAAGGCAAGCCACGACCCTGGACACATACAGAGTCCAAGCATTCAGTTAGCAAACAACCTTGGCATTTATTTCTTTTCAGCCCCCATCTTCTTGTTCTTGAGGGTACCACATAAAAACATGATGAATTTTGCAAACTCCTCCAAAAACTACATCAAGGACACTTGGGCAGCTTGAACTCTGGATTCTTGGGTAACCAGAATAGTATGACTCAGAGGACTCTATAAGCTTTCCAATCATCTGTTTCACAAATGTACTTCAAGTACTTTTTAAACATTTTCAACTACAATCGCATGATTATTTTAGCCCTTTGCACTTAAACTGTGAAATACTCAAATTAAACAAGACTAATTACCCATATTCTTTTTGTACAGGATGATATTTATCTCAAGTGGTGTATTTGGAGCTTTGGTTATGCATACACCGTGTAATGCAGTGTAATACTGAGATACCCAAGCTAACAAGAAAGAACATGATCATGATAATTATACCAAGAATGCAGACAATATGAAAAGGAGGAGAACTTGGAGCAAAGCTATCTTCCGGAACAAAACCTTCTTTAGCTTCCACACTTGGACTCCTCTAAACTGCTTTAGTATAGTTTTTACCACAGAACAAAACAGAGTGCCATGCAGTAATTGTTTTTGATAGACAAGAAAAAATGTTTATATCTCATTATGGGATCCTACTAGAGCAGCTTTCCTTTAATCAACCAATTCCATACTCTTCAACTAGATAGAAGCCCAAGTCTTCCAAAATAAATGGCTACCTGATTACACAGTCTCCAGGGTGTATTACTCTGCCTGGACACTAATTATCCCATCAAGGTTTCCATGACAACTTTCTTTGCTCATGATGGACCCCAAGTAAAGCAGTTCATTTAAAGTGATAGGAAACATTTCAGTCCAAAGCTAGCTGTAATGAACTTTCATTATCCATTTTATCCTATCCACTCTGACAGGATACTCACCAGGGATTCCCAGTCTCTTTGGCCATATGTTGTAATCTCCACTGAATTAAGACTCATGTAAAGTGTAATCCACCTTTCATTTGTGCAGCCATTCAGTGAAATCCAAATCTACCATCAGGACTGAACAGGAGTAGAGAAGGGAGAGAGAAAATCAACGAATCTCATGGAAATAAGATTACATGCATTGACTGTAAGTGCTAGATACCATGTCATTTACCTATTTTTTCCAGAAAGCACTTGGATTCATTCACCAGCTGTGCTGCATCCCATTAGAGCCACTATCACACAGATGGAAAGAAAAAACATTCTGGAGAAGAATTTCTGAGAAACACAAGGAGTTAGCAATTAGCTACAAATTGATAATTTAATTAATGAAGAATAAAATGATAACATTAATTAATCTTGAGATAATAGACTGATTTAAGAGTCACTGATAAGTACCTAACCATTATTAGTTAGAAATGTTGCCTGCTCATACAGTAAAAGGCTCAGTATTTCATTTGCTTCAGAAAAGATGATACGGTATAAGGTTAATATTCTTTTTGATATACAGAAATTTAACAGTTTACCTCCTATTTACATTAATAGTCATGTGGTTAAATCACTATGTTTTATTTTAAAGAAAGAAATACAAGCAATGTCTTTAACCATTTCACTTCTTAATTTTTCTTAAGACAAAACTCTGCATTTTGGGGACATTTGGGGGTTTATCCTGTACTACAAAAACCCCTTGAGTCTCCATATCATACTATACATATAGTTCCTGCTAAGATTAGTGTGAATTCTACGGAAGGCTGAAGACAACAACCATCCACTATTGTGCTTTAAAAGTGTTTTCATTACATTTGCAAACCTTAAAAATAGAGATGCTGCCTGCTTAAAATTATGTTCCTGATGTTGACACGTTCTGGAGGTTTTTTTTCAAAAATGGCATTAGGTCAAAAACTATTTTACATAGATTGTCAATTGAAACATCATGAAGATGCACATTAGCTGGAGTGGGGGGCAGGAAGAAAAAAGTATTAGTCACACCACAAAGCAAAACTAATATGGTGAATACCAGACAGAAAACTGAATAGTTAAACAATGGCTTGAAACAAAGTATAAATAGAATTGTATGTAACTCTCTTATTTCTCTAGAGAATGCTCAGCTCTCATGTAATTGCCTGAGCAAGGAGCTTGCTGCTCTATGGGCTCAATTCAAAGAAATACTAAGGGTGAAGAAACTTCTTGTAAAGGGCAATCTTCTCACACAGCCTTCTCTTCATAGATCTTGCATTTTCTTCACTGTTCACGAATAACTATGTAGACAGCAGGCCTGGTCTGTATGAGGTACCACTAAGCTAAAAGCAGTCAGGACAAGGATGAGCACTGCAGAACAAGAATCTTCTGAAAGCTTTAATAAGGAAGCAGAGAGTTTTGAAAGGGTACTTTGCTCCACCTCCAACTCCCATCTGAACTACAAAGCTAAATCTTTGTGTTCTCATTGGTTTTGACTTAATTAGGAAGTAATAGGTTACAGTCTTCTCAGCCTCCTCACTTGCCTCTGGATTTTTGGCTCTTCCCCAATGGATGTTTTATCAGAATTTGGCCCATAATATTAAATATTGTCATCATAGTAAAAAGTTCATATAGCATTAAAAGGGCTAATCTGCAAATTGCAAAGGAGGCAATTTTTTCTTAGGCAACCAGTCCAGTCAGACCAGTTCTTCTCTTTGGAAGTAAAAAATAACCTTGACCTTTTCCTTAACAAAATACACACAGCAGATGCTTTCCTTGGCTTTCCTGAGATGTTATTCCACAATTATACATAAACCCAGTGTCTGACAAAAGTTGGTAGCCTATTTCATTCAGCAGCTTAATGCTAACTGATCAGATGAAAGTGACAGGAGTCTCCACACAACAGCACAACTAGTCTTGCTAGAACCTCCTAAAAGTACAGGTGCCTACACTCTCCCTTGTTAGACAATTAAAATAGTTAGTGATCATAGCATAGTATGACACTCAAAATACATACAAAAAATATATGACACTTTAAAACATACTACAATTAACTGTCACTATTCAATTCATCTTTCTGAGATGTCCTATGGACATTGCATGGACTTGAACACCTCCCCTGCAATATGCCTTACACCTTAATATGCCTTAATATTTCTGGACCTGGCAGTAATACCTTTGGAAGCATCTCTTGTGTGTTTATGCCTACTGAAGTCTCTCTACTTAACTCCTTCAATTGTTCAAATCCTTTCATAACTTGTGTCCTATGTCCACAAGACATCTTTGCATGCTTTTTGCAGTTCCCATTTTGCCATCAACTTTTGAAACCACTGGTTTGAACTTATTTAAGGCACAAATTATGCTATATACCATCCCAGAGAACATTCCTTCCTTGTCTGATCACATTAGTGTGTGAATGATGGTCAGGGAAGTAAACTGATGGAAGTCCTTCAGTGAAATACTACAGGAAGCTAACAGAAAGCAATCTTCCTTGTAAGGCATATGGTATTAGTATTTTGAACTCAGCCAGGAGGCACCAGGCTTCAGAAGAATGTGTTTCTTGGACAAGTTATAAAACTCAGTTGCTCTATCTAGATATCACAGAGATCAAGGAGTAATGAAAAATAACTGAACACACTTCTCGATTTTTTGAAAATTGTAAAAACTGTCCTTGTAAAATGCTGACTTCTGAGGGAGCTATATTTGATGATGAAATAAAGACAAGAGACAGAGTCAACAACTTTGCAAGGACTTTTTTTGATTCATTTTGCTATATACTGCAATGCAGTTTTATTTTCAAAGTAGTACATGTACATCATATTGCTGAAACTACAAACTGTGCTGCAAACTCCATAATACTATCAGTTTGGTCATAAAGAAATCTGATCCTGAAAGATGTCCAGTACACAGAATTCTTACTGAACCTACAATTGAGAGTTCCCAGGACCTAGCAAAGGGTTCTGCAAGAACCTCACAGATCCAAACTATTCTAGCAAAACAGAATTTAATTTTAGGATGTCTGACATTTTAGCTAAAATTCCAAGCTGTGTGCTGCATCAGCACCTTGAGGGCTTTGCACATGTCCAATGACAGAAACTGAGCACCTAAGAGATACCAATTTTTTTAAATCGGTAATGTTTACATGGTGTAGTTATGTACTTACACAGACAGATGAACACACAGAGGATTCAGGTTTCAGACTTGGAACAGTTTGAATTAAAAAGTGAATATATTTTTAGAATGTATTTGAATTATTACTAGCGCAGCTAACAGAGGCAGCAAACAGACACAGCAGTTTGTGCAGCAGTTCGCGCAGAAGGGTGCACGAAGATACCTTTGTTTCTGCTCCCTGTGGCGTACGCTCCTCAAGTATGGTTGTGACATGCTGCAGAGCACATTCCCCAGTGGCTGTTGGAGTTGCTGTGTCAGAGGCTTGGGCCCAGACAGACCCTCTGACAGTGGATGCAGCTCTACAGGTCTCAGGCTGCAGGGAGTGCTTGGGGCCTCTCCAGGAGGCCTGGGCTGGCAGCCAGCTCTCCTGCAGGAGGTGTGCTGCTGTTGATGAGCTGTGTCGTCAGGTAAGGGAGTTATGGGAGGAGGTCAGTAGGCTGCGCAGCATCCGAGAAGATGAGCAAGAGATAGACAGGGTATTCTCGGAGACTGTGCAGCTTCGGGAGTCCCAACCCCCTGCAGCAGTGGAGTTGCCAGAGGGCTCTGTGCCATGTGAAATGGTACATCATAACACTGTAGAAGGCTGGAAACTGGTCACTGCTCGTGAGAGGAGAAAGGCTCCTACTCCTCCCGAAGATTTGCAGCTGAAGAACAGGTTTAGTGCCCTCCAGGATGAGGAGGAGATGGGCATGGCTGCAAGGGAAGTACCTGGAACAACAGACCCTGTGCCCTGCCGGAACGCCCGGATAAAGCGGCGGGTGATTGTTGTGGGGGACTCCCTGCTGCAGGGGACAGAGGCATCTATCTGCCGACCTGACCTCTTGTCTAGAGAGGTTTGTGGCCTGCCAGGGGCTTGTGTGAGAGATGTCATGGAAAGACTGCCAAGGCTTGTTCATGCTTCAGACTATTACCCACTGCTGCTCTTCTATGTGGACGCTAATGACACCAAGGGCAAACTGAAGACCATCAGACAGGATTTCAGAGCTGTGGGGATGGTGGTCAAGGGTCTGGGAGCCCAGGTCATCTTCTCCTCAATCCTGCCAGTGAGGGGGATGGATGAGAGGAGGAGGAGACAGACTTTCCAAGTTAACGACTGGCTGCGCCGCTGGTGTTGGCAACAGGGTTTTGGTTTCTACGAGCATGGAACCCTGTTTGAAGATTGACAACTGCTGGGGAGAGATGGGATCCACCTCACGAGGTGGGGCACGCGGGTCTTTGCCAACAGGTTGGCCAACCTGGTAAGGAGGGCTTTAAACTAGGAAAGATGGGGGAAGGGGAGAGTTATAGTGCCAGGGTAGCTGGCAAAAGACAGCTCAAGTCAGGATGCCTCCAGCAGGTGAATGCAGCCAGGGAAGTGCGCGTGGGATGTGGCTATGGAGGACCCTCTTTTACCCCTCCTGGGAAACCTGCATGCTTGATCACCTCCCTGAAATGCCTGTACACCAATGCACACAGCATGGGGAACAAACAGGAAGAACTAGAGATGTGTGTGCGGTCGCAGGGCCATGATCTCATTGCCATTACAGAGACATGGTGGGATAGCTCGCATGACTGGAGTGCTGTCATGGATGGCTACGTGCTTTTTAGGAAAGACAGGCCAGGAAAGCGAGGTGGTGGAGTCGCTCTTTATGTGAGAGAGCAACTGGAATGTATTGAGCTGTGCCTAGGGGTGGATGAAGAGCGAGTTGAGAGCTTATGGGTAAGGATCAAAGGGCAGGCTAGCATGGGTGACACTGTTGTGGGTGTTTACTACAGACC
Source organism: Apteryx mantelli (assembly GCF_036417845.1). NCBI lineage: Eukaryota > Metazoa > Chordata > Aves > Apterygiformes > Apterygidae > Apteryx > Apteryx mantelli. The sequence goes on along the minus strand of NC_089982.1, from coordinate 44,707,909 downwards.
ACCTGATCAGGAAGAGGAAGTCGATGAGGCCTTCTACAGACAGCTGGAAGTAGCCTCACGATCCCAGGCCCTGGTTCTCATGGGGGACTTCAACCACCCTGATATCTGCTGGAAAGACAACACAGCTAGGCACAAACAGTCCTGGAGGTTCCTGCAGAGCATTGGTGACAACTTCTTGACACAGGTGGTGGAGGAGCCAACAAGGAGAGGTGTGCTGCTGGACCTCGTACTAACAAACAAAGAAGGACTGGTGGAAGATGTGAAGGTCGGGGGCAGCCTTGGCTGCAGTGACCATGAGATGGCAGAGTTCAGGATCCCGCGAGGAGGAGGCAGGGCACTAAGCAGGATTGCAACCCTGGACTTCAGGAGAGCAAACTTTGGCCTCTTCAGGGACCTACTTGGAGGAATCCCATGGGTTAGGGCCCTAGAAGGAAGGGGCGTTCAAGAGAGCTGGTTAATATTCAAGCATCACTTCCTCCAGGCTCAAGAGCGGTGCATCCCTATGAGTAGGAAGTCAAGCAAAGGAGGTAGGAGACCTGCATGGATGAGCAAGGAGTTCCTGGCAAAACTCAACCAGAAGAAGGAAGTCTACAGAAAGTGGAAAGGGGGACAGGCCACTTGGGAGGAATATAGGAACGTTGCCAGAGTATGCAGGGATGCGACGAGGAAGGCTAAGGCCCATTTGGAATTAAATCTGGCGAGAGATGTCAAGGACAACAAGAAGGGCTTCTTCAAATACATCAGGAGCAAGAGGAAGACTAGGGAAAATGTGGGCCCTTTGCTGAATGGGGTGGGTGCCCTGGTGACAAAGGATGCAGAGAAGGCAGAGTTACTGAATGCCTTCTTTGCTTCAGTCTTTTCTGCTCAGGCCAGCCCTCAGGAATCCCAGACCCTGGAGGCAAGAGAGAAAGTCTGGAGAAAGGAAGACTTTCCCTTGGTGGAGGAGGAGTGGGTTAGAGATCATTTAAGCAAACTTGACACCCACAAATCCATGGGCCCTGATGGGATGCACCCACAAGTGCTGAGGGAGCTGGCGGACGTTATTGCTAAGCCACTCTCCATCATCTTTGAAAGGTCATGGAGAACAGGAGAGGTGCCTGAAGACTGGAAGAAAGCCAGTGTCACCCCAGTCTTCAAAAAGGGCAAGAAGGAGGACCCAGGGAACTACAGGCCAGTCAGCCTCACCTCCATCCCTGCAAAGGTGATGGAGCAGCTCATCCTGGAGGCCATCTCCAAGCATGTGGAGGACAAGAAAGTGATCAGGGGTAGTCAGCATGGCTTCACCAAGGGGAAATCATGCTTAACCAATCTGACAGCCTTCTATGATGGAATGACTGCCTGGGTAGATGAGGGGAGAGCAGTGGATGTTGTCTCCCTCAACTTCAGCAAGGCTTTTGACACTGTTCTCATAGACAAGCTCAGGAAGTGTGGGTTAGATGAGTGGACAGTGAGGTGGATTGAGAAGTGGCTGAATGGCAGAGCTCAGAGGGTTGTGATCAGCGGTGCAGAGTCTAGTTGGAGGCCTGTAGCTAGCGGTGTCCCCCAGGGGTCAGTACTGGGTCCAGTCTTGTTCAACCATCAGTGACCTGGATGAAGGGATGGAGTGCACCCTCAGCAAGTTTGCCGACAATACAAAACTGGGAGGAGTGGCCGATACACCAGAGGGCTGTGCTGCCATTCAGAGAGACCTGGACAGGCTGGAGAGGTGGGCGGAGAGGAACCTCATGAAGTTCAACAACGGCAAGTGCAGGGTCCTGCACCTGGGGAGGAGTAACCCCATGCACCAGTACAGGTTGGGGGTTGACCTGCTGGAAAGCAGCTCTGCTGAGAAGGACCTGGGAGTGCTGGTGGACACCAAGTTAAGCATGAGGCAGCAATGTGCCCTTGTGGCCAAGAAGGCCAATGGTATCCTGGGGTGCATCAGGAAGGGTGTTGCCAGCAGGTCGAGGGAGGTGATTCTCCCCCTCTACTCAGCCCTGCTGAGGCCCCATCTGGAGTACTGCGTTCAGTTCTGGGCTCCCCAGTACAAGAGGGATGTGGCACTACTGGAGCAAGTTCAGCGAAGGGCTACAAAGATGATTAGGGGACTGGAGCATCTCTCTTATGAGGAAAGACAGAGAGAGCTTGGCCTGTTTAGCCTGGAGAAGAGAAGGCTGAGAGGAGATCTTATTAACGTGTACAAGTATCTGAAGGGAGGGTGTCAAGAGGATGGAGCCAGACTCTTTTCAGTGGTGCTCAGTGACAGGACACGAGGCAACGGGCACAAACTGAAACACAGACAGTTCCATCTGAACATGAGGAAATACTTTTTCACTGTGAGGGTGACAGAGCACTGGAACAGGTTGCCCAGAGAGGCTGTGGAGTCTCCTTCTCTGGAGATATTCAAAACCTGCCTGGACGCGATCCTGTGCAAGGTGCTCTAGGTGACCCTGCTTGAGCAGAGGGGTTGGACTAGATGATCTCCAGAGGTCCCTTCCAACCTCAACCATTCTGTGATTCTGTGATTCTATCCAAGATTCACTTTTTTACTATTAATGAGCTGTTGACCCACCTATAGTAATAAATGCACAACTAGTGGTAGTTCAACCAGAGAATTTCCACAATTTCTATTTTCAAAATACATGCTCCATTTGCTGCTTTTCAGCATCTTCCTTTTCCTTAATTAGTTCCTTTGGTTATACAGAATTATTTGAATGGTGGAATCAGTATGAGAAATACTGCTATTCTTCTAAGCCAGCACTCATGCTCTGTAACAAAAAGGAAGAAAAGACTTGCAGTTGTCATATTATTGAGTATATTTTCTATGATGTAGGAAGCATATGCAATCTAATGAGGCCCCTGTCTAGATTTCTCCTCTTCTTTTTCAAAGGAAATTATACATCTTTTATCTCTTCTGATATGCGATGAAGGCAAGGAGGTAAGTAGGAGAGACTGGAATGTGTAAGGGAAAAATATGAAAATTAAGCAGGAAAAAAGAAAGTGTGGTGAGTTACACTGTGGGGGTTTTGGGGCACTACAAACTGCTTGAGCTAATCTAACAATCTAAACAATCTAAAATCTCAAGCCTACAAAGCTTTTTTTCAGTTACACTTGCCAAAACCTGGAACCAGACATGAAGGGCTTAAACAGCCAGGGAGCAGGTACAGCTGAGATCCTGCAACCTACCAGCCAAGGCTGACACCTGTAAGAGAGCATCTACATGAGAGAAAAAGTTACATCAGCTTCACGCTAGCCTGTAGTAAGAAATCATATAGCTTTCTCCATAAGCCCTTAGATTTAAGTAGTACTTCTGGATTTTTTTTGTCCTGCAATGGTGAGAACCTTTCTTTCTTTCTTTCTTTTTTTTCTTTCTCTCTTTATCTCTCTCCTTCTTTCTTTCTCTTTCTTTTTTTTTTTTAAATCTGCTGGGATGTGTAATTTAATAAGAGGCTTTATTTGCTTCTGCTCTGAGTGGAAAGACAGAGACCTTGTCTGACAATAGCTGGTGTGTTTATGCTGTCTGCTTTCTGCTGAGAAAGCAACAACTGTTGCTTTGTAAAGAGAGGTACTAGCTAGGCTGTGTTGAGATGATGCACTATGTTGTCTATGAAGCAGAGGGGGAAAGAACGCTTTTAACTGTGAGTAAGCTGAGTGGTAAGAACTGTGTTCTTACGCAGTGGCTAAACTGTTCTTAACCCCATGGGTAAGAATTAGGTTCCTAGTCAATGGTGAAGTTGTAGCCCTTTAACTCTAGATATAGCACAAAAATATTTTGAGCACTGAGGTTATCATCTTGCATATAGTGTTCTTAGATTATTTTTTTTTAAGATTTAAATACCTGAAAAGATTAATTATCAAATAGCATCTCTCTCTGCTACGTTTGCTTATTTTATGTCTATGCCAAGGAAACAATGCCCTGTAGTTCTTCACCAGTACAACTTGAGGATCTAGATTCTTCTTTTGCTGCTCTTTACAAGGGTAAAGTTGATGATCAATTTAAAAGAAAGGACATTGCCTCTCAACTGGGAGACTGGCCTCTCCGGACATGGAGACTTGTATCTGTGTAATATCAGGGTTGGATTTTTGTGTGTGTGTGTAGTAGTGGTGGGTTGTTTTGTTTTGTTTTGTTTTGTTTTTTTTGGGGGGGGTGTTTTTAAAGACAACTCAGCCAGCTGGTACTATCACTAATACTGCCAATTTAGCAGCCTCTAGGAAGGGTCCTAAAACAGCTTTCAAGACAGAGGCAAACCTTGGGTATTTTTTGCCAACATACTATGAAAAACTGCTCAGAGCTTGTATTCTGTTTTGGTAATTAAATTGGTGGCTTAAAAAGCTGGCATACTACTGTGGGTAGCTGCCAAAAAGTGGTTTTGGTGTGCTTACAAAATCCCTAATCTCTAAGAGCTGTGGGTGTTTTTGCTTGTGAAAAACAGTACATCCCAACAAAGACAAAGCTTAACTTCACAAAATCTCAACAGTAAAGGCTGATGCTATTAAAGATAAAATCCTATTGTGAAAGGACTATATAATAGATTTCTGGGGCCAATAACCTACTTTTTTATATCTATCAGTGTTGATGCTACAGCTGTCTAAATTGCTTTTCCACATATATACACATCTGTCTGTTCAAAAAGCTGTAGGCCCTAAAGGAACAAAGTTGCACAAGAACATGTTGGTTCCTTGAAGCTGAGGAAGCATGCCAGTCTCTTCTTGTGGTGCAAAGGACTGGGCTTTCGGACATACTGTGTTTGTAGCTTCCTATGGAGTCAGTAAGAATTAGGTTACTACACTAAAGGCAGATTTAGCTCTGATGTGAAAGGGGTGGCAAGCCCAAGGCTTCAGCAGATCTGCATCAAGGGTGGAGGCCAGGCTTCACCTCCTCCCACCATCACCCTGATGAGAATAGGGTTGTTTCTCATGCTGCGCATAAACCTGCCTTAGTGCCATTGTCTTTGAGTAGGCTGTAGACATGGGGAAAGGCTTTAGAACTATTACCCTGTTGTGATGTTATAAGCTGCCATAAGCAAGTACCAAGACGAATGGGAAGTGGGGTCACATAAAACAGAGCAATTTATGTTGTGCAATGGTGCAGTGTAGCAATCCCAGCCGAGCATCACATTTAACTGGTTACAGAACTGGAACAGTAGAGCTGTGTCAGCACAGTGCTGCACCTGAATTAAGAAAGCTAACTTATTAACAAATGGGCTGTGCAGATGCTACACAGCTCTGAGCACTGAGGCTGTTAGTCAGGAATGGCACCATGGGAATATGCCAGGTCCTGTGATACTGGCTAGAAGGTGTCTAAGGCAGTAGTCTATTGTAAGATGGCACAGGAAACCATCTGGTGTGGGAAATAGCCAAGCAGGTCCAAGTGAAGAGCCTTAGATATGAACAGAGGCGCAAAGTCAAGAATACATTTTTAGCACTGTCTTTAAGATTTAGGCTAAATCTAGCCTAGAACTTTTGTTCCTTTTAATGTTTTGTGGTTTCAGGGTACAGAGCAAAACGCAAGAAGGAATGTTTCTTACAGAAGCTGCTAACTATAATTGGATTGTTCACACTAAACCATACACTATATCTGAGGATTTAGTGAATCTCAGAGCAGTAATTGCCACAGTACTTATTATTTGAGAGTGGTTTATCTGAAAATATAAATTACTGCCTCTTGGGATGTTAAAATATAAAAATGGATTTACTCAGCTCCTAAAGGAGTCTTGTCAGCCAGTTAGAGCCAGCAGTTCTCTAGCTCTCCTCAGATAATAGAAATATAATCAATTCAACCAATTTTAGACCCTGAATAAAACGGAGAGAAGGAATTATACTGAACTGCTTGCCTCCTGACTCACTCCAGCCTAAGCTAAAAATGACTCAGAGCCACTATTCTCCACCCCCTCACCCCATTATCACATGGGGGAGGGAGGCAGGGCATATGTACCAAATGAAACCTTAGCATCTTCAGTCAACACTTAGTGAACACAGTTTCATAATTTGTATTGTCACCATAACCTACAGTGAAAGCAGAATGTGAATTACCCCATACATTGGGAAGTTGTCCCACTGAAACACAGTTGAGAAAATCATAATTGGGAGGTAAGATACACACTCTGCTAAGGTGTGTACTATTGTACATATAAGTAAATATGAAAGATATGACAGTCTTCAAAGTTACTAATGATAAAACAACACATGCAGGATTTGTGTTGGTGATAGGCATGTACATTAAATCATTCTTTTTTCCTATTAGGAAAAGGGTTAGGAAGGGTTTAATCTGAAAGGTTACAGATGAAGAGAAGCACAGCATCCACAAATAAGCAAAGCATAACTGGAAAACAAATCTTGTACAGTGATTGGCTAGCTCAGAAAGTAATATCCTACTAGAAATAAAATTGGGTTAGGCTTACTAATTCAATAGTTCTACTTTTGTTTGAGAAACAAAAGTCCTTTTTAAACAGGTGTTTATGTTGTTAACTGACCCTTGTAGGGGCAAACTCTTAAGTGAAGACTCTTGGCTTTGTGGGACAATACGTTTAGCTGAACTGAGCTTGACAGCTGCTTTCAATGTACTTAGTACTGCTTCCTGGTAAACTAGGCATCTGCATAGTCTTCTGATAGACTATTGGCCATCTGTAAATCTTAACTGGTAGATATAGTAAATGATTTTACTTAAATTGCAGTTCTCCAAAATCAAGTAAGTTAACTAAGTAAGTTAAATGTAGAATATGGTAGCTGTAGGGGTCAGTATTCCAAGTACTAATTTATGTGAACAGAATGTTTTTCCTGTATTTAAAATAGAGCAAAAAGAGAGGCTTTGCCTTGCAGTAAAATACTACGGCCACCTTAAAAATGACAGTCTACTGCTAGCTGTCAGATCTAAATAAACAGTGGTTCAAAGTGCTGGATTACAGCAGTGCCAAGCTATGAGTTTACTTTCCTGTCAAGAGCAGTTACTACAAGGATCACTGAATCAATGCCAAACTAATACTAACCACTAGACTAAAATGAGTAGAGACGTATATGTAACTCTGAAACCTTCACTGCAAAGACTACTGTATGTGCTCATCCATATTCTTCTTTAAATAGCCACAATATACAGCAACCTGAAAGGCTTCAGGATTTCTTGGGGAATAGACTTCTTGCAGTATCCCAATTAGTTTTCTTCCAGAGACTTTTTTTTCCTCCTCCCACTGTGTTTTCTTCTTTCATTCATGCAGATTGACACAGCCTACCTCGCAGAAGCACGAGGGGAGCTGGCAGGGCACCAGGCCAACCTGGCAGCACCCGCAGCAGCGATGCGGTGACTCAGCAGAGGTCCTGTGCGCCTCTGCAGCTCCACCGCAGCACTGCTCGCTTGCGCACAACCTGCCCGGAGGCAAACCTTGTCCTTGACATTGAATGTGGCCACAGCTCCTGGTCATCCTGATTTTGATGGGAGGTAGGGCATGTCCTCTTCTGAACCTGAAAATGTGGAGCTGCCCCACAGAAGCTAATAATCCTAGGAACAAAAGCTCTGTGTGATCTGAGGATTATTTGAGGCTTACTCTGAGGAGAAGGCTGGCAATTAAGAACCAAACCTTCACTTAAGAAGCTGCAGTGCTAAAACTGTTTCAAAATAGCACAAGTTCACTGCATTTGTGCCTTCTTCCACACTGCATTCTACATGACTACACAATGACAGCTGACACGCGTGCGCACATCCCCACCCTCAACAGACTTGGTACATATACTGGCATTATTTACAGTAAGATTAAATTCTCTGGAGTTAAGCAGACTGTCTCTGAAAGGAGATGTACTGAATGGTGCAAAACGACAACAATCTGGTCAATTGTGCATTAAGATGCTTTTTCTTGTCTTAGTTCTTCAAACTTCTTTCTTTTGCTTTTTTTAATAACAAGAATTTAAATGGCTCCCTCTTGTGGCTTGAGAAATGCAGCATCTTGCTCATTTGCAGAAAGTACTTGAACAGAAATTAGACTTCCTCTATATACATATATGTATGTATATACATATATGTATGTGTGTATCTGTCTAGGGCAAACTAGTTATCAATATGTGGCAGTGACTGATGAGCGCACATCCATCAAGAGTACCTAAACTGCAAGAGGAAGTACCCAGTTATGATTTTACTGATTGCCTCCAGCTGTATACCCTTAGAGTAGGGGAAAAAAAGGATGGTGAACCATATCATGCCCCATCTAATTTTGTAATGCAGACTAGACTATATCTGTGTCTTGCAGATAACTCTGTCCTTAAATTTGTCTCTGGAATGTGAGAATATCTGGACAGCATAACTTCCTTGTTTTTGATACCTTTTTTCACAGGTGAGCAAATCTGAACCCTCTAAGGGGTGAAAGGAGGATAACTGGAACTCTGAAGGAAAGCTATGAGCATAAATGACTGGGAATGGCAGGAAGATTAAACTGGATTTTGACAACCCTTCATGTCTTCTTTCTGGTATCTTACTAGCTGATAAAACTTTGGCTCAGGCTTTTAACTCATGAAGGCTTTCTTCACAATGACTAATGGCTATAAAATTCTGAAATGAAGAACTGAGACTCTGTCATAGAATGGGGCATGCTTTAGCAACTTTTGATATTAAGCAATAATCTTGGAAACAGACTTGGGAAAGGAAAAGTCCCTGTATAAGATGTACTGAGGTATTGGTGACCTCATTAGGTTAATTAAATGTATACACAGGAAATCTCTACTAAACTTTGTGAGAAAGCAGGTAGGAAAGGTTTTGTTCCAGGACTACTGATTCCAGTTCTGTGGTTTCTCACAAAAGTTGTCAATGAATATTTATAAATGCTTTTAAAAAAAGGACTAGGCTCACTGTAGAGTAGGACTAATTATACAGATGGCTTTACAGCTTGATAAAGCTACTTTGCAGATTAATCTCTTCTTTGAGAATTAAGTTCTTACTGCTTATGCTGATTCAGAAGTCTGATGGTATAGACTCAGGAGGCTTATGCTCAACAGTTTGAAGGAGGGGTCTTTAAAATACTATATTTTATGTCTTGCTTTAGTCATTGTCCTTTTTTGTAGAAAGTTTTCCATGTCACAGCCTTATAGGTTGTAACAGAAAGAATGACAATATGGCTAACAGTATCAAATTATATACCCTTTTAAAATCTAGGATCTCAGAAGTGAGAAAAAATTGTTTGGCGGTAGGTGTGGACAGATGGAGTTACCACTTTTTCCACAGAAAAATTACTACAGTGCACTGAATAATCATTCAGTATCTTAAGTTTCTTTTTTAAGGGCCTGTAGGGTATAACTACACTACATGGCACCTTACAATCTCTCTCTCCACTTCAGAAAAGAACTGATAAGGATAAAGACTTACTGAAGAGTAACCGAGACAGTTTAATGAATCTAAAGTGTGTACTTAAGCCCAAAACTGCTGTTTTCAAACCCCTTTTCAGCTGCCATCTGCACTAGATGCACCTAACCTCAAAAATGCCCCTTTTACCTATGTAGTCATGCAAAGTCAGGTTTCTGAACATAACCACAGCTCAACTGCAGCTCAGTTCCATCAAGATCATGATTGTGGTTATGTTCAGAAATAAATATAGTTAGGTGTATTCCACCCAGTTACCTCAAGCCTGATGGGACAGGACCACGTAACTGGGCAATTCATTACCTATTTCTCATGAGGCACTCATTCTAAAATTGCTTGGAAAATCTATATAAAGGATAACGAATTACACATAAAAAATAGGCAATGATTTTTATTTTAAATACACACAATAATTGAGTGGCTGGGGCACCTGCCTGGTAAGTGTGAGAGACTGAGGTTTTTCAGCTGGAGGGGGCTTATTAATATTTCCCCTTCTGGAGTTTATGTACCCTTCCCTTCTGGGGTATCACTGAACTGCAGGCTATTCTAGAAGAGGGGTGCTCTCAAAGACTTTAATAGGTTGTATGGAAAAAAGAATGAGAAATCAACTGATCCATAAACTTCAAAGAGCTTTATCTTCAGTTAAGTAGTAAAGGGGCTCTCCAAGCTAGGCTGTTGAAAGGCAGCACAAATACTAATACTATGCCAATGCAGAAGCATTTTGCTAGCTAACTTACATTTTTCCAGCTTTGCTTTATGAAATACTGGCACACCTAAAATGAATTGATCAGAACTTCACCTCCCACTTCTCAATGTTAGGTGAAATACTGTAAGAGGTAAATGTCAATCTCTGAACAGTTTTCAAAGTTCTCCCTCCATCTCTGCAAAGGTACTCCTATCTTCTTGACTAAGAATGAAGGTAGAAGCTTTCATGCTGATTTCATTTACTTGTTTTGTAGCGGAAGACTATAATATGGCAGGATTAAGTTGTGAGCTGTGTTTCAGCTATCTTTGTCGCTTTTGCATTTGCCTTATTAAAATTGTACTTGTAGAATTGCAAATGGCTATGTGAATGGTTTCTTTTAGTTAAAAAAGACTGAGAGGAGAAGAGGGCTTGATAAACATCTGCAAAGTTACAGGCTTGGAGGTGAGGTTAATTAAGGAATTAACATCACCTTGCAATAGGAAAAAAGCTGATCCTAAAATAGTAATGGTGGCACAACTTAGTATTCATTTCTTAATTTCAGCGTTAAAATCGGAAATATCAGTACCTTTCATGTCATTGAATCAGTTCTCTGAATAAGGTTAGAATTCAGGTAAGTAAAGTTAGAGTATATAACATAGTTATGATATGGGGGGAGAAAGGTAGGCCCTTATTCTCTTGGGAATTAAGAACCCAAGTCATCAGGGAATCAGTCCCATCAAGCTACTGAGAAAATGTCATTCCTTCAGGTGCTGTTTTATCTAGCCTCAGCTAAGGTTAAGATCTGATATACTAGAAATTATGGAGTGAGAGTGAGACTAATATTAAAAAACACACCCCAAGGAAACCTCAGGGCAGTGCTCTTCATACTTCTCGGGAAGAAAATTAGGTTCATGGTTCCTTAGTGAGTTTTTGTGCCTTGTTTCAGCTTAACCAGAGGCTATTAGGTATTTATGAATCTGTCTCTTAAGGTTCAAATTTGGAATTTAATACTCCTTCCTAATGTGTGCGGGATTTTGGCAAGCAAAGTTTAATATGTATGTTGACTTAAACAATAATTCCTCCAACTGAAGGAGGAAACATTATGTCACTGATTATCCTCCATCTACCTGGTATCTGTCCATGGTTTCTATGAATTTCCTGCTACTAGCTATTGTTACAGACAGGAAGCAACATCATGAACATAGAGCTCCCTGTAACATAGTCCATAACTCAATAATGAACATTGCAAATGTAACTTCCACATTATATCAAAATCTTCAGTCATTAAACAGCAAAAAAAAAAGTGGTGAAACTAAGATTAATACTACAATTTTAATATGACCTCTTTGTAAAGAAGGTCAAATTTTATGATTATAACAGCCTTTCACATTCTGTGAAAACTTTATAAGACTTTAGAATTATTAAGTTTTTGTTAGCTACGCATTGCTTTTAATGATCTATCACTGGCATATGGGTGTGAAAGGGACTGAGGCATATTCCTGGGCTTGACCTGATGAACTATACCATAACAAATACTTACAGCTTTAATAGATGGCAGGAGGTAAAAAAACATTGAATTTATGCCATATATGTACTTTTCCTGCATACAAAGAATTCCTGTGGTTAAATTACTACATTGTGCTTCTAGAAAAAGAAACACTGTAATCTGAGTTACTGAAACAAACAACTGAAGGCTTATACATAACCAGCTTCCTGCCACCTCCCTGTGTTGTTTCATTAGTTTTTTTTAGGCCTCTCTTCTGTGCAAAGCATTTTAGCAATATATTTAAATGAGTGGAAGTTGCATAATATGATTAAGCAGTTCTCTGAACTGAAGAATGTGTTCCACTTACTGTATGTGACACACTGTTCTCTTGATTCTTTCACTGGAAGAGAAATTATGTGGTGCTATTTTTGCATTACTGGCAGCTGCCAAATGCTAAAGCAGGGGCTTTAGAGGTTGTTTTTATGTATTGAAAATTACTGTCATTCCCTCCCTCAGATATGAATTTACATCTGAAGTGTTTACCTGAATCAAATGTAATCTTTTCCTTAAGGCTGGATGTTAGGAAAGGGAGACTAACTTCTATTACAGGAACTTGCACATATGTGTAATTGAGGTACAAAGCAGAAGATCACAGCCTCAAAAGTATACAGGCAGCCCTGAGCTGAGCTACAATCTACTAGTGAGGTGGGAAAATGGTTGTATACTTCCCAGCTAATCTCTAGCATCCAACTGTACCCACAAACAGACTAGCAACCAAGAGTTAACTGCATTCATTGTCTTCCCACTCACTCCAACCCCACCCCTCCCTTCAGAAAAGTTTTGATTCTTGCTCTAGTCTGGAATTAAGACAGCCTACAAGGTACAGTTATCCCTCTTTCTTCCTGCCACCTCCTCCTCTAATCACTCCTACTCAGGCCGGCCGGCCAGCCAGCACCGGAGCAGACTGGCTCATGAGCTGATGCATAGATGCAAATTCACGTTTTGCACTTCTAAAAATGCTTATTCACTGTTGATCTTGCTGCGAGGCGTCTCCTGGTGAAGAGGAAAGACGCGCTGCCTCTCCCGGCAGGGCCTCGATCCTCTCAGCGGAAGGGGCCGGCCGTTGCCACCCGGGCCGAGACCTGCGGAACCCCTCTCCTCTCCCGAGGCACTCGCTACCTGTTCTGTCTCGACTCTCTCACGCTTTCGTTACGGGGCAGCCGTTCCCAGCCCCTGGCAGCACCTCTAACTCTCAGGGAGCGGCGCCCGCCCCGCCCCGCCTCCTTGTAGGGATCTGCTTCCCCGCCCGGACGTCGCGAGCAGAGCCAAGCAAAGCGCCGACGCGACGCCCGCCGTTTAACGACCGCCCCCGCCCCCCCCCGCGCGAGGGGCGGGGCAAGGCCCGCGCACAACGGCCGGCCCGCGCGCGCGCGCTCCGTGCCTCGCTGCGTGCTGACGTAGCGGGGCACGACCTGGGAAGCGCGCGCGCGCGCGCGCGGAGGGTGGGCTGCGGCCCGCGGAAGCATGACAGGTGGCGGGAAGCGGCGGCCCCGCGCGGGAGACGCGGGCCCGGAGCAGGTGGCCGTTGGCGCGCGCGCGAGGCGGGGGGAGGGGAGGGGTGCCGCGCCCAACGGGCCAAGCCGGCCGGCGGGGCGTCCCCAGAAAGGGCCCCGGGTGGGGAAGCCGCGGCGGCAGGGGACGGCCGTGGCCTGAGGCGCTCGGGGGCGAGGTGCCGGCGGGAGCTCCTTCGTCGGCTGCACTGGCAGATGCCTCTGCCTCCTCTGCTCTTGTTGTGGCGCAATTAGAAATCTGATGGTGCTCCGCTTGAAGGACGAAATGCCTGCCTCGTTGTCCTGTCCTGACAAGAAACTGGCTTTTTATTCTTCTAAAATTGGGGGGGGCGATATTTCTACCTTTTTTTTTTTTTAAAGAGCATTGTTAGGAATGCGATAGTTTGAAGCTGCTGCTTTAGTGGCACGCATGTTTGAATAGATTGCCTCCCACCGTGTTTCAGATCACACCATAGCATTTCTAAAACCCCTTGAAGTTTAAGCTTTTTCTGAAGTTTTATGCTGTAAAATTCACCAGTTCAGATGATGGTTAGCAAAGCAGTTCAGAGGGTTAGAGGTTTGGAGGATTCCTGATGCATCGTTTAATCAGACAGGATAAATTAGTGTTCCTGCTCATTGCTCAGACTTCTAAGAGTCTGTAAAACATGAGTTTCTTGGATGCAAGCTGCTCTGTGATTGGAAATAGTCTTTCTAAAGTAGTCCAGAACTTAGATTAAACTTTGGGCGTGCTTAGTCCTTTGCTTGATCAGCTAGTAAGTGCTTCTATAAGTCACACTGACTTGTTATGATCAGAGTAGCACTTTGCTGTTTCATACGCTTTAAGAACTTGCCTCAGATAACGCCTTTGTAAGGGACTCTGTCCTGAAATACTCTAATCTGTACATATGCTGCTTTAAATAACATGCAGCAGAGTTGATAAACAAATGTTCAATTCATTGTTTTCTACCTGCAGTGTGAAAAAAATGGAGATGTCAAAAAGAGAAGGTCAAATCAGGCGGATATCCCTGATCATCTTTGTCAAGAAGCAGAAACTTGTTATCAGCTTAGACTACCTGAAGACTTCTACCAATTTTGGAAGTTTTGTGAGGAGCTAGATCCTGAGAAACCAAGTGGTGAGTTTTTAGTTCTTGTGTGTGGCTTGTGGGGGGCACAGGGAAGGGGGTTACCTTGTTTTAACTTTCACTCTCAAAAACAGCCTGAAGGTAGGCAAATGGGAAGTGAAGATTCATTTTAATGCTGCTTCAGTTTTCAGCTGAGATGCAGGATAATACTTCCATGAGTGTACACAAGAATTCTAGAGATATTCATGGAGATGTTAATCCACTTCAAACTTTCTGAAATACAGTTTGTTTTTTTTTAAATCATGTAATGCAAAGGGACTAAATGTCCTTTAAATATGCCCTTCTTACAACTATATCCAAAATAGTCAGAACAGAATTAAAGTTCAGTCATACCAACCCAAGCTTCAACTTGCCAAAAACTTACTTGGTCAGTGTATTATATAAGGTATCCCTGAATTGTCAAGAAATTACTGTTTCAGAGTAATATGTTTAAAAAGCAATTTCTTTTCATATGAAAAGTTTAATAACCTAAGTCTTGAATGAAACTTATCTGAATAAAAGACTATCTCGGCTTTCCTTTTCTGGTAAACAGCATGTTTGACTGCTTAGATTTATGGAGGTTTCTGATACCTGACTGATACACATGTGAAAGGTAGGGTCTCCTGCAGTAAGAACTTCATGGTTTAGATATGCAGTCACCAGAAGGTGAAACAGTTCATGCTTTGCTTTTCAGATGCACTTGTGTCAAGTGTTGGACTTAAGCTGGTTGGACCATATGATATTCTTGCTGGAATAAACAAAAAAGTAAAATCAACAGAACTGGATTTCAATCTTCACTGGAGATTTTTCTATGATCCCCCGGAATTCCAGACTATAATTGTTGGGGATGGCAAAACCCAGTATCACATGGGATATTTCAGGTATTTTAATTAAAACAGGCTCTTGCTGTAACGTAATTGTGTGCAAATTTTCTCCTCCATATTTCTGATGAGACAAGATTTGAGAGCTGTGCACTATCATCCAGTGAGAGAATTTTTCCCTTCTATAATGGGATATTAATGTGAGTTGATGTTTTTAATAAAAGACAGTCAAAGCATTGAAGATACTGCAGTTGAAGACTAGATTTAGATACTTTTTAGCCTCCCCCCGCCCCAAGCATCTTAACTTACTCATCTTTAACTTTTGCCATAATGTTTTGAATAAAAAGTCAAGCCTTATGAAATAAAGGGAACCTCTATTCTCTCTGCCTGTATTGACAAAAGCTCCTTTCAAAACTGTGCTGTAAGGTTCTAGTGCTTTAGCTCTAGGGATTCTTTTGTTGGTTTTTTGAAGATGGCAGCATGGTGAGGCAGCAAACTAAGTTCACTTTGAGAGAGCAGAAATCGGCACAACCTGACTATTTGTATGTACTTTTCCATAAATAGGGATGTGCCGGATGAACTTCCAGTGTGGGTTGGTGCAAATGAAGCTAAGAAGAGCTGTGTGATTTCACAAGTTGGTGATAATGTATTTGCTGCAGTCAAGTAAGGTTCCTACTTACTTTTATTTATGAAAAGTAGAATAGAAGAGAATCTATAGATCAGTAGATGTGATGTGGGATAATGCAACTATCTTATGCATCTTTCTTGCTTTGCTTCTTGAGAAAATCTCATTTATTTCCTACTACTGCTAGCAAGCTTTAAGGTACTCTGTAAAAGCTTCTATGGGCTTCTTGAAAGTATTTTCCCTTTAGAAGTAAAATAAACAGGTGTTATTTACCTGATTCTTTACTTATATTGAAAAGACTAGAAGAGATAGTCTCTTGATATAAAATGCCCACTTGGTGTTTTGAAATACTTCCCATGTTCCCACAGCACAGAACATAAAAGCATCAATAGAAATAACTGTAAAAGATAAACATGGTACTTCTTATTGGCATGACTATAGAAAGGGCATCTCAAATAGTAGTGAAGGAAATCAAACATCTTACTAAATGAGTAACATCTAGCTTTTGTTCTTGTGTGTGTATAAATACATTACTTTTATACATAATAGTTAACTGTAAGAAGTACCATTGCTGACCTGGAACAGGATAATTTTTATACAGATATGTAACTCAGGATGATCCATGAAGCCTTGCATGCTCCTGCGTAATCAACATACACAACAGAAGTGTGGATTCTCGTATTTCATGATCTGTCGGTTAAAAACTGAAAGCTTTCTAAGGACGGATGCGTGTTAGTAAGTGGAAAGCATACTGAAGAAACATTCCTGCAAAGTACCCTTGTCTAGTGCAGAATAACCAACAATGTTTGTTTTGAAAACATTGTGATGAAACAGTTACATATGTATGATGTGTGGATTAGATGACAAATAGCAAATAAGGCTCTGAAGCAGCAAATTAAATTGTTAAGACAGAAAAATGTGCAGCTACTGAGTTTATGAGAATCTTCAGCACCTGCAGATTGCATAAACTATATTGTAATGCAAGCACAGATAGGAAATGCTAGAATACTGTCTGTGCCAATTTGGGGGGGGGAGGGTGGGGGGAGAGGGAGGGAGAGACTTGAATACTTAAGTAGTCTGTGCATAAATAAACCTAATTTTCACTATAAGATTTGGAGGTTTAATGATTAGAAGGCTATATTTTTGTTTGTTTTACGGTAAGCTCTTTTAAGACATGTTTCTTCTGTTTACAGATTATTTTTGTCAAAAAAACTTAAGGAAGTGACCGATAATAAGAAAATTGCTATTTTGAAAGACATAGATGAAAAACTAACAAGAACAGCAAGAGAACTGGGTTATTCTCTTGAACAGAAAACCATGAAGATGAAACAGAGAGATAAGAAAGTACGACTCTTGATACAACACTAGAAGGAACTAAGTTCTGTTAAACTTTTTTCATTGACTTACCTGATTTTTTTTTCCCCTCTTTTATTCTGCAAAGAAGCGTGCATTTAAGAATGTCCAGAGCTAATCAGCTCTCTAGAGAAAACTTCAGGAGAAAATATTAATATGTGTGTTCCAAATAATAGGATTAAATCAAAACTTTTTACTCTTGCAAACCATAGCTCGGCAAGTAAGGCATTCAATTAAAAAAAGCAGGGTAAATAGTCTAAAAATGTAACAGTAGCAAATGAGAAACCTGGACGAAACTGTTTTATAATGAAGATTCATGTAAACAATTGGGTTGGATCTACTGGAAACGCTAAGGATGATATGAATCAGTAACTGTTTTTCTGCCTATGTATCAAAAACAGATTATGGCACTGGCTGATTGAACAAATGTAGCACAGCGCTACACAGCTGACTGTAATGATTTCTACCAATCAGAATTTCATTGTAGTAGAGTTTCCAGTTATTTTAAACTTCGATGCTTATAAACATCTTGGCAAGCATAACTGCTGTATACCTTGAAAGAAAACTGGAGTCCTTGAACCTGGATGCTGTAATTCGGTTTGACCACCAGGAGTCAAATGCTAATGTTTAGTGAAGTGAGTTGTTGTATGTCATATACTACTGCCTTACAGTACTGGTTTCAGTTTTCTGGTTCTTTATTTAGGTGGTGACCAAAACATTTCATGGAGCAGGCCTAGTTGTTCCTGTAGACAAAAATGATGTTGGATACAGAGAACTTCCTGAAACAAATGGTAAAGATCTTGTTTACTATGTTCTTCTGCTTTTTTTAAGTAAACAGTCTGCAATCACATGTGTACTCTGGCAAAAAACAAACTGCATTCGTATTTTTCACTTGAAAATTTTCAGCAGTGCAGTGAAGAGCAAAAGTCTTAATCATCACACTTGAGCTCTAAGTATTTTCTTTAAACTGGCTGAGAATCAGTGAAAAACACTAAAACTGAAATAATACTTCCTAAAGTAGTAGTTTAGACTATTCTCTCTTCTGTATTGGCACAAGTATTTCTGCAGCCATGTGATAAGTAGATCCAAAGAACTGATCTGCATTCAGGGATTTGTGGGTTTATTTATTATTTTTCCCCTCTTTTCCTGGTGGTGTTCTAACCTGAATAAGCTCCTTGCCGAAGTTTGCCACGCGAATGTTTGTCCCTATACAAGGAATTGAGATGGATGGGTGTGGGGTAGGAATGAGCAGCAAAGGAATAGGAGAAGCCATTTCATCAATAATTCAGGCTGCGTCCTCTTAGTCTTCATATAAGCGTGGCACGTGCAGTACATCTTTGGCACAAACAGCTTTAGTGCAGTATTCAATTTCTTTTTCCTAACATTTAAATATTTCTCCTTTTATTGTTGCAGCTAATCTTAAAAAGATTTGTAAGGCCATTGTTGATGCTCCTACTGACGATCAGAGACTGAAAGCTTTTGCACCCATTCAAGAAATGCTCACTTTTGTCCAGTTTGCTAATGATGAATGTGATTACGGAATGGGATATGAGCTGGGCATGGACCTGTTTTGCTATGGATCACATGTGAGTACTACAACACTCATACTTCACAAAATATGCATTATTTTATGCATGGACCAGGAGTTGTTCTGTGTCTTGGAACTTTATTCCCAACTCATCAAACTGCCATCACTAGGGGTTCTCCTGTGATGCAAGACTACAAGAGTATTCTTAATTTGTGGAAACTATTAATAACATAATCATATTAATGACACCATTCCATATTTAAATTCCTTATATGAAAGCATAATCCCACAGTCCAGAAGCATTTAAATAGCATTTAGCACTTGTGATTTGGTATGCATAAGACAATGAGTCGTTACTAACTTCCTAAAGATGCAAAGCATTTAGTCTAGATATACTGAATATCTGTAGCCTGCTATCCCTCCTATCTCCTATCCTATTACTTGTACTGGCACAAGCACTCATGCTTAACTGGATCAAAAACTGACCCATCCCTGAAACAAACCTGGTGGGGAAAAAATTGAACCCAGATCAGTCGCTTGTGTACACTTCCTGTATGGTACACAAAAAGATTTCCTGCTAGCTAACTGCATTTGTAAATGCCTAAATTTCTCTAATTGTTATTCCATTTTAACAAAGAATATCATAAGTAAGCTGATTGACTTACTAGCATTTAATTAATCATGCGTAAAGATACCACGGCCCTATCGCTGAAAAGTGTATCATCTATAATAAAACTAAGGCTAGGAAATGCATTTAAAATAGAAGTTTCAACATGTGTAATATGGATGGCAGTGAAAGCACTCATGAAAAAAGCTTCTCTTAGTGAAAATAATATTGGCTAAGGGACTCTCTGAACTTTAACTCAAAAAACTATTAAAGTAATTATTCATTGAAACAAAGTAAAATTCAGTGCTCTGCCTGTGCCCTGTTAAATTATTAATATGTGTCTTATTACCCTGCCCTTAAGTCCCCCACAGTATCTGAGAATCTGGTGTATTATCCTCTGATGTCCTGCTCATTTAAGACCCTTACTTATGTGACTACACTGTTTCAGCTGCTTAATTGCTCCCTATGTCTGGCAGGGCAGTGAAGGAACTAGTTAGTTCAAACTGGCTGAGCAGGGAGAGACCAAAACCCTTTCTTACTTCATGCTTACTGCAATGTGAGACTAGTCATTGCAAGAGTTTCAGTGGCAAATTACATCCTTAAAATACTGGGACGTGGCCTGATATGTACCTTATTACCTCAGTTTTGAAACAGCTATAATTTTGCAGCTATAATTTTCAGAAAACAAAAACCTTTGATTTCTGTTTTAACAGTGGTTTTGCATGCTAACAACACAATTTATCCGAGTGATGTGATGATCAGCAAAAATGCTGGGACCACAAATTTGCTATCTGTAGATACTTACAGCTGCTTTCCAGTTCTGACTAGATCTTAGCTATCCCATTGCTTAAAGAGCCAGAATAAATGCTGTCATTCTAGCTGTAACCCAAGAAATAGAAAAGGGCTTAACCTCTTAACCTTCATTATAAGAGAGGTATAGTGGGCTTACATGTACAATAAACATAACGTGCTAAAAATGTTCTGATTTAAATGCATTTAGTATATTTTTATATACTTTAAATAGTTACTTTCTCAGAGTCTAGGAAGTACTACTGTGGAATATAATGGGACACTGGAAGCTAGACAACTGCATGCTTTAGCCATGGCATCTTTTGTATGGCTAAAGTAAAAATGATTTCCATCTCTTCCTCCCCCAGTCCAGAAAAATACCATACTATTAAACATTCTTGTATGAGGTGAGAGGAGCACAGGTCAGGGTTTACACCCTCCCTAAAAAGGAAAGAAATATATAGAACTTGTCTCTACTTGATAGGAGAACCTAAGCACTAAGGAACTGCTTGTGTTTCCCTTTAACCTCACACGTAGAGAGGTTAGGCCAGGTTCTTGTGCAGCTGAGCACAAAACTAGTGAGCTGGTTCAGACTGTTAGGCGTGGATGTTACTGTAAGAGCAATACACAGTGCAATACGTGCCCTAGTACGCACGCTCCTATTATCCCCCTGCAAACTGAGCAGCAGTTTAGGAAAGGCAGTTTTTCCTTACTGTGCCCACGCAAGCGTAGTACAGGTGTGTACAGTGCTTTTGAGGTGTGGTAGAGAAAGGAATTTGAATCTGGTGAAGCCTAAGGGTTAGGCCACTGTCTCACTGTATAAACGAGGCCGCTGAACAATGAAGGGTTTTCTCATTGTCCGCCTCGTTTACAGTACTTTCACAAGACCGTGGGTCAGCTGCTGCCTCTTGCTTACAACCTGCTGAAGAGGAATCTCTTTGCCGAGATCATCCAGTCGCACTTGGCGAACCGGAGAGAGGAAAATGTGGACCAGCTCGCACTGTGAGCCGGAGCGCAAGCCTGCGGGGCAGGGAAGCCTCAACGCAGTAACGTGGGTGTTCTTGCATTGTCGAGGTGGGGTTTTCCTTGTTTTCTTTTTGTGTTTTATATGGAAGTGCGTCGTGTGTGGTCAGTAAAGCTTTTCTAAGTAACGAGACGCCTCTCCGTGCTTGCTGTTGGCTTGTCGGCCCTGGGTGCCGCCTGCGCATGCGCGGGAGCGGCGGCGGGCCGAGGGGTGGGAGCGCGCCTGCGCACGGCCGTTGCCGGGGGGGGGGGGGCGCGGGGGTTTTGCCGCCTTCCGCCGAGTTCTGCTTAACGGCTGTGCGCGGCTGCCTAGGAGGAAGCAGCTGGCGGCGGTGCGGCGCTGAGGCGCCTCCGAAACAATTAAAAACCCAGCGGGGCTAACAGCGGCAAGTTCGCCACTCTAGTTCTTCGGTGGAGCTTTAGCATCACCTAAGAAAAGCAGTTTTAATACATATACTGAACAACCAGCTTCTGTACACCCAGGAATGTTAGGCAAAACTCAACCTCCTATCTCTTGGTGATTTTAACTGACAGCATACATTACCTGAATTGTGTCCCACGGCTTTAGTTGCTCCATTGCTCTTCTCCTCCTCTTTTGCAGTTAAAGCTTTGTTCTTAGGCCACTGTTTGAAATAACAGTCCAAAAAGCAATGAAAAATAACACTTTGTCTTATGCAACAAGCTGGCCACAGTAGAGTGATTTGACTTCTGTGGTAGATCCTATGTCATGACTAATGATATTATTACTAATGAAGATTATACCCTGGCAACGTGATCTGCCTTCAAAGTTGACCCTACTTGTATCAAAGGCTTGAACCTCCCACTGTCTCTTCCAACACAAATTATCCCACAATTCAGTGCAAGTTCAAGTACTACAGAAGTATATTTCAACTTAAAGCTATATAAGCTACATCTACTTCCGTAAATTTGACAAAAATCTTTTTTTCCCTTTCAGTCAGCATACAAGCTTTCCATTTATTCAAGCACAAACACAAGCATTCATGGACTCTTTCATAGGCCCAGAATTCTACATTTTGCACATACAAAATAGAGGCACCTTTTTGAAAATTCAGTGGTCTCTCCCATTTATTTTTGATGTTCCAAACAGAAGAGACTTTCAAGTGACTTTTATGATTCATAGGGCATTAACAAAAAAGAAGCATTCATTTTCCACATCATTATTTAACTATGAACTTAAATCTGCAAAAATAAAAACCTGAGTATGGGTTTTCTAGCTTTCTTGATGAACCTCTAATTGAGTAGAAAAACTTAACACTAACTGAAAAATACTGGTGAAAAGGAATGCATTGTTAGTATAAATTATCAAGAGATGTCTGACAATTCTACAATGTTTTTTTTTCAAACGGGAGGATGCTAAAAATGCATTTCAGTAAACTATAATTCTGCCTTTTAGACAGCAAAAGCATGATCCACTTTTTAAAAAAAATTAAATCACAAAGCCAACTACTCTACAATTATGGAGTTGAACAAATTTTAAGACAGCCATTTCAGAAAAAATACCTAGTGCTGGTCTGTTAGCTAACTATATCCTAAGCAATACACAGACTGCACTTCCCCTAAACTTCAATCATTTTTTCATCTACACATTCATTCTACATGTATAATTCCCAGGTGTTAATCTTCTTTCAGGGAAATAAATACAAAAAACAACACAAATATTGTTTGAGGAAACATGGAATTAAAGTCAGAACAAGAAATGACCATACAGAAATTTTTAATGTTTATGATTAAATCATCACAGTAATGAGAATTTTTACTGTAATGATATGCAGCTCTACCACACTATCATAAATAAAAACATTAAGTTCAATATTAAATACAGCTCTAGGCAACATCACAGATTAACAAATTATGCATTCTTCATGAACCAGTAACTGAACAGTTTAAAAAAATGCTGACACTTTTCCCCCTCCCATCCACCACATTTTTTCAAATTAGTAACTTGAGTAAGGTGCTGGAAGTTTTACATTAGAAAAGAAAACTTTTGTTGAACAGCACAGGCACCTGTACATTAGTAATAGAATTTCTAATGTGTGTTTACCAAAAGATGTTTTAAATGCCAATAGGGAAAGCTTAGCAGCTAAGAACAGTAAACAGAGATGCACAATATATATGCAGCACTTGGGTTCTATACTGAAATTATAAAACACAGCAGGGGTGTGAATTGTATTTCAATTCAGACAGAGCACAGTCTGTAGAAGTAGGTGCAAATTCATACAATACACACACACACAACAGTGTTTTATCATGAGGAGAACAGCAGAAATGGCGAAGGTATCAAACTGATTTAAAGCAATTTGTATACATGTAGTGCACTGATATTCTTCCACTACAGAAACAAGTTTCAGACAATGGAAATCAGCATTACAGACAACTTCCAGAACCGCCTTCTGTAAGTGGGCCAAATACTGCTCTTTGTAAAGTTTCCTCAAACTTACACAGTGTAACAGAACAAATTGTGAACAACTAGCCTTGACTTCACTTGGAAGAATAACGCTAGTTTTTGCAAAATTACAGTTTTAACATTGCTTAATTCCCTGCTTCAATTCCAAACCAGTTTTTAAAATGGGGGCTGACCACAACAGGCCCACTGGGCACTGTGGGGAAGTATTATGCTTTCTACTGTTTCAAGTTGCTGCAAGAGATGAAAAAGAATAGATGGCAGTTTTATACTTCAAGAATAGGTTAAAAAAAAATAGCAGAGCACAGGCATTATTTTGGAGCTTGCCAGTAGTCCCAGTAATTTGTGCACATTAATCATACTTGAAGATAAAACCATGCTGAGTACTTTGCTGAATAAAGACCTTAGAAATAGCTGTGATGAATGCCTTAGAGATACCTGTAATTGTATATAAAAGTTTACCATTTATATTTTTGCAGTCTTGTGGGCATAATTATTAATAGAAGGAAATTTTATCTAAACCCAAATTATCAAACATAATTTTGTCAGCTGTATTTCTTAATTTTTTCCTATTTTAGTTTTGTGTTATGGCATATTACCTTTTTCTCTGCATGTCTGGTTGGTGGTGTTGTGTTTTATTTTTTTTTCCTTCAGTGAATATGAAACAAATTAATCTGGTGATTGAAAGAAAACAGTAGAGATGTTAGGGATCAGTCAGTTAACCTGCTGAAGCGTGTGTTGTTGCTGGATTTTAAAGTCCAAGCAAGGTTTCAAGTACTGGATTCCATTCTGCCTTCCTGCCCATCTTTTGTGGCTACATTCCTTTTACACCTCTCTATACTTGGGGGGGGGGGGGGGTCACAACCAATCTAATAATTACAGTTACTTTTTTTCTATTACTCTTAAAACCCTGCAGTTTTTTAAAATAATATTTTTAGTATTACTGTTCCAGTTATCTGCTAATAAAGAAAAAAAAAGTAGATCTCAAGGTAACGGCAGTGAAAGTTAGGTTTGAAAATTATCTTATATGCATGTTGGATCATAAAGAAACCATTTCTTTAAACCCTTCATTTAGTTGTAAACATTTGCCCAATCCTCCATTACTTGCAGAGGATTATGAGTTATACTATAAAATCACATTAAAAAGGTAATTAGTTATGTGAGATATTAACTGATTTGTATTTAATAGATTTTTTTAATCCATAAAAATATAAATAAAGAATGGTAAAACTTCAAGAAAAATAATATACATTTAGTGCAAGTTACATTTCTTCCTACTGTGTCAGCAGTGGAACATCTTTTGTGGGGGAAAATGTAAAAATAAAAATGACTGATCTCATATTTTATGAGGGGAAAGGAAGGGGGGGGATATCTCCAGTGTTGTAGCATGCAATTTTTACCAGATACATGTATACAGAATTGTTCCAGTTCTTAACTATTAGTGTAGCAGTATTTTTCCTTATACTGCACAACATTGGTATATATCATAGTGTTTTCAGTAATACAAAAATTGCATAAGACCAGGTCACATTATTGATATTTTCTGCAGCAAAAACAGTATTTTTCTCTGAAACTCGTTTCACCTGTTTTTTAATTTTTCTCATATCACAGCACATGGGCTGAAAGATGTCTCACATAGTTCTTGCAAAGTATTACCTGTTCAATCTGTTTTTGTCGCAGTGGATCTGTACTGCCCCAAGCATTTCATGATGTACAGACTACATGTTTAATGGCACAAGGAAAACCTCCCTTCTTGTGATCAAATCTCAGCAACTCACAGTACATCTCAATATGAGAAACTACTGCTTCAAAAGGGCACACCAATTTTAAAGATGCTTTGTTACGGCTCAGGAGAGAGAGAAATAAAGCTCTTCTGGAATGTAGAAAGGTGACGTGTAATATTTATACATTTCATGAGTTAACACAACAGTTTTCAATGGTAAAAAGGGCAAGACCTTTCAATCTCCATAGGATGGCTCAATTCAGAATGATCCCTCCAGAAACAGGGACTAGTAACACATCTCTTCAATGCTGAAGTACCAGGCTGGGGCTGGAGAATTGCGCCTCCTCGCAGGACTCCTCACTGCACTATCATGGCAGACCTGACGTCTCGGGAACGCATCCAGTGCAGGACAGCAGCTCTCCCTTCCCACGCTCCCATCAGCCTTCCTCCTCGCCACATATTCCCCCAGATCGACTCCTGATTTCCAGCAGCACTGTTATGCAAAAACCCAGCTCTCATTTCTGATTTTAGAAGTATCCCCCAGACTAAAGTGTTGTGCTATTCAACAAATGAACCTCCTCTTCAGTTTCCTCTCTCTCCTCAGCTATGGGTTTCAGTTGAACATTATTGAGGCGGGGTCTTGGTTTGCCGTCTGGGCCATATGACGGAGGATATCTTTTTTTGTTATAATGCCAAGGAGGCGCCTGAAAAGGATAAGCAGAGCACCAATATTAATCCATACAGGAAAATAATAAAACAGAACAAATCTGTAGCCAAGTCCTTTTTGTTGACAGGAATACAGCAAAAGTAAACAGCCTGATTTTCTGATTTAAACAAAAACATTTTATTAATCAAAATATTGAGTAACCACCAGTTTGCTGAAAGACAGCAATGCTGAGACATCAGATAGGATCGTCTCTGACAGCTGTAGTCCATTTTAATGAAATACAAGTAATGCGAGTAGAATCCATGACCATTTTTATTTAACTTTTTGTTTCTACAAAAATGAAATTTTGATCAGCGTATGCCAACAAAAAAGTAACGAAGAGGGACAAAGAAAAAAAGAGATATGAAGAAGTAGTGATACTGATCCCATTTCATAAGGGAAACCTGTTCCAACCTAGCCATCAGAAGTGACAAATCACTTGATGGCCCAAAACCTTAATATCAAATCAAATCCCCTTCCCGCCTTTTTTAAATTGTAAGAGTCTTTCCAGTCTCACACCACTGGATCAGACTGAGTATCTTCATAAGAGCACATCATATTGGCTATGAAACATATCCAAAATAATCTATAGTTAACTAGTTTTTGGAGTTCACAGCTTTAGAAAATAAATGATAACAAAGAAAGTTTTCATTTTACAATTTAGATACTGTGCTCTTATGATGGGGACTTAATTGCTGTTAAAGTTATAACTTTGTGTAATATCAAAAAGGGTGAAGCTGTCCAAAAGGATAATATCACAGGAGAAGCAAAGAGCAGAATGAATGAGCTGCTGCCCTTGTTATTCTGGTTAGTACATTTTGTTTTGTCTTATTAAAGGAGGCATGAAATACTTGTGAAATATTAGCATAAAATGAGAACATAATTAGCATGTTTTGCACATAAGCAGCTAAACTTGGTGGGTAGGTTTAGTAGAGATGCAGCTATTGCAGAGCAACCAATGTCCAAATTAAGACAAAGTCTATCTTATAACTAAGGTTAGATCACAACATCTTGGTTAAAGCAACATCTAGATTCTGAAGTCAAGAGTCAAAAATAGTAGCATGCCATATAGTGGCTTAGGATATCACTACACATTTTATGAAGGGGTACATTAATTGCTGTAGCTAACAGCAGCATTGCAGGACATTACAGTGCAGAACTAAAAAATATGACTACTTTTTAAAAAATGATGTAGATAATGGGGCTAACAGGGAAGATCTAATATTGCAATACATTAAAAACATGTTTGGATTTGCTTGTCAAAATATGTGATACTTACTTTGCTATTTAGCAGCTATTTAAAGCTGTCAAGATCAGAAGAAGAAGAAACTGATTTATAAGAAAATCTTAATTTGTATGAGGGGAAAAATATTCCTAGCTGTGTGCTTTCCCATCTGGCATAATACAAAACAACCAGATGGACCTATGTGATCTCAAGAGCAAAATATCAGAAAGTTTTTGATCTCTATCTTTACCTTCTTTTAATGTTGTGACTAACAGTATGTCTGTATTAACAGCTTAAATTCTACAAATAGATTTTACACATATTGTTTTGTATTATGGTTTCTTTAATACAAATTTTTAGTACAAGATGATTTCATTGTTCAGCTGATGTCATAAGAGCACTGAACAGTTCACAAGTTTCATGCTTCCTGACTTCTAATGTGTCTAATTATGAGATCTGATATATCTAATCACCAAGGGTTCGACGTGCTGCTTTAGTTGCTCGAGATGCTCTAAAATGTTCTTCTTTGTGATGATCCCCAAGACAATCCTGAAACACATCATGTTATGCTAATAACTGTGTGTGAAATCAAATAAAAAAGTTCCAATAATAATGAGAAAGGTTTAGTGTAGAGCAAAACTAAAAAAAAAAAGCTAAAAAAAAAAAGAGGTTTGCCAGAAAGCTAATGAGATTGTTAAATGAAAAATGATTTGAAAATCAGTACCCTTCCCCAACACTGACTGTTTGTTTTTTAAACACAGAACAGAACTCAATTTTCAGCAACCCCCAAGGAGTATGTTTCTCATATGAAGTACATGTCAGGGGAAGCATACTTCACCCCTTCTCCCCAAATTCATGTCTCTTCAGCTGAAACTGAGATGTACTTAATTTCTCCTCTCCTATACAGGTCACTGTCCACAATTTAACCTTCCTTAGTAGATGACCAGAGTAGTAACTGCACAAAATCACAGCAATTGAGGTTTGAAGCTGCACTACAGAGCAAGGTTATCTAGTGTCCCTAGGAACAGACACATTCAGACAGCTTTCTCATTCATGATAGTACAAATCAAGAGCAACTCCTTGGAACTGATATTCTGGTATAAATTATAAAGAGTCAGGTTCTTTCTTTATGTATCCCTACAGTTGTCATCAGCATTAATTTTTGCAAACTTCCAATTCCTAACTGGATGTCAATACTCATGCATAAATAAGTCGATGTATATGTATATACATCAGTATGCTTGAATGATGAATACGTATATTCAATTTGCAGGAAATTTGCCAAAATCTAGATTAGTCCTTGATATCCACATGGCCATATGCCACCCTATTTACTACTAACCTTGTAATGGACGGTGAATGCATGAAGAACAAGTTTATAAGTTGAAGCAGAACAACAAATATGAAAGTTAGAAAGCAGCAGATTAAAGCCATCCATATTTGCTGCTACTTTATAATAATAAATAAATACATAATAAAAAATTATAGTAGAGTTTGACATAATTTTGAATGGTTAAGGTTTCTTTGAAGTCAATGACGACATCATCACCATCAATGTTTAAGCACTCAACCACAACAGAAACTAAGAAAAAAAGAAGATCAGAATAAATATTCCTCACTGCAGTTTTATCACTTCAAACTTCTCTCCTAAGACTAGGAATAATTGCATTCCTGCACTGACTTCTAAATGCCAGATCATGACGCCTTTTCCCCAGCAGAGAAAGGTTTTTAAAGAAGCATTTATGCTTCTGAAAACCCTCCAATTGCCATTCAATATATGGACGTGTTCAAGAAAAAAACAGGAGCAAATATAACACACATTTGATTTTAAAATACATCTGAATAAACAAACTTGCAAATCAGTGCAATATTTAAATATTTACCACTTACAGCTGCCCACAACAAAACAAAACAAATCCCACCCATATTTCAGGATTTTAGTTTTTGTCCCATGGACATTTATCCTAAATAATATGGATCAGCAGAGAATAATTCACCTCCCAGGTGCCATAAAACATATGCTAAAGGGAAAGCAAGATATTATGTTAGAATCTGCAGTGTTTACATGTCAAGTATTTCACACAAGAGATATAGAAAAACAATGTTAAACAAAGGAACAGCTCCTCAGAAAAACTTATTGGAAAAAGGAGTAAACCTTAGATGAGAGGCAATTTATAATGACCATTGCTCTGTTTCAATGCCTAGGTCTGATTTATTTAGCAGGTAATCACACAACTATTCCCTATATTCTGATTTACAATCATTCTAAATCTTAAAATTACATTCTTAAAATATTTTGAAGTGCAGACAAAAAATATTCTAGACTGAAGTTTCAGAACTAGTGGTTGGTAGTTATTTGGCTTCTAATACTCCAAAACCAACAGTGTCAATAGCTTGGTGGCAATTACAATCACTAAACTCCAAAGTGGAGGTACTGAATGGATCATTTTCTACCTTATTTTTTATGAACCAGATATTTGCAGATGACGTTCACCAGCTGATGTGTTTCACATTGCCAGAGCATATTTAAGAACTAGGAAATACCGGCCTCATACTGTGTACTCCACAAGACTAAATTTCTGCGGGACAAGTTCTGTCTCTCCCATGTGTGAGTTGCACACACAAAACCAGTGTTAAATGAGGGCTAACTTTTAAAAGAACATCTTAAAATGACTGAGATCACTGCCTGCTTACTTAAGAGTACAAGGGAGCAGGAACAATTTAAGAGATGTGCCTCAGCACAGCATCCTCTTAACCTACAGTCAGGGTCCTCAGTTGCAGTACCAAAATCATAGGTTCAAATCCCATGAAAGCTCTGATCCTGGAAATGCAAATTACTGTTTCTAACAAAATGAGCTGCATTCCTGCTGTTTTACTCACCCATTGTGTGTTACAAGGCACTGCCTCAGACCCAGCTTCCGGAAAATATCCACCACTATTTCCATTGGTGTGTGGTCTGTCACGGTGAAGGGGCTCATATCAAGTATGCTTCTAAGCTTCAAAGGCCGAGGGCTCTCTGCCGGAAGTGATGGCGTATGCTGGGCAAAACAGACCCTGGAACTGCCAACAATGCCTTCCTGCTTCTTTCTAGCACTTTCTTTAAGAAAAAAAGGGGAAAAAAAACAATAGAGGAGGAATTTACATTCCTGGAATACGATGACTTAGTACAAACTGAAAGTTCAATCAACACTATCAGACTCTGGTGTTATTCTGTAGATGTCGATATTCTGACAGCTGCTATTCTGATGTTGTGTTTCCACAGCCACTACTTTGTCCCCAAGAAATGTTCAGTGCAGAGATCACAAAAGCCATCTGCCATGCAGCTTTAGCCATTCTTCAGCTACTACTGTTTTCACTCCAATAACTAACTTTTATTTATTATAAAGAAGTGGAGAGACTTCAAAACTAACATACAGGAAGCACACAGACAGCTGCTGAAGCAATTGTCAAGGAAAACGCCAGTCTCAAGTGACAGCTCCCTTATGATGATGCCAATGAGAGCAATATAACTGTTGGTTTACAAACCAAACAACTCTTCATTCCTGATCACTCTGAAAGTGTTCTCTTCTTGTTCATATGAGTTTAGTTAACTTTTTATGAATAGATCCTCTTTCCTTTTCATGTCATCCTCACTGACATCAGAGTCCCTGTACCCCCAACTACTTATTTCTCAGAACAGCTCTCTTAGGCCAGTCAAAATCCAAGACTAAAAAGCTTGTACTGTGCACTTTCAGTGGCTGAAACGAGTTTTACCTGTGAAAGTCTTTTATTAGAAGAATGTTCTACTATTGCCCCATCTATTAGTAAATAAATGGAAACTTAAAACAGCATGATGTCTATAACAATTTCCAAGTTTGGGACATTCATATACATCCTATAGTGCACAGTATAAGACCGCAGGCAAACTTTTTACTGAAATAACCAGCATTTTGTTGACAAATAATTTTTTTTTTTTTAATTTCTCATACAGGAGACGTTTGTGTCTATTTCTCAGGTGTCTTTGTTAAACGGATACTTGTCAATATATAATCTAATGAGTTATAAAAAAATAAAGTAGTTTAATATACAACTATACAACTCATTTCATGCACCAAATGTTATAGTTTTGTAACATTTCCTTACATAATGTTTTTTTCCTTTGCTTATGGTACAGTTTCCTCAAATCCCACAGAAGAAAAATTGCCAGCACACAAAGCATTGTCACAAGTACCATAATAATATTTACCCAGAGAAAGAGGGCCAAAACAGGGTTTATGTACTGATGTGCACAAGGCTGAACTTCCCATTAAACAGACAAGTCGGGGGAAAAAAAAAAAACAACAATTCACTATCTCTTCATAATACAATCTTAGTTGTTATAACAACGCTAAATAAAAAATTGTCAGAGTGGAGAACAATATCAATTTAAATTAAAAACTTGGACAATAATTCCAACAGAATCCTGCTGGTCTAAAATAAGAATTACTCAAATTTGAAGAAAAATGTTAATGTAATTTCTCTTGAGAAAATATTAGTACAAGCCATAAACATTATGTGTGTGGCATATAGATAAAATGCACCTTCAATTGTCCTGTGTTTCAAAACTACTTTCAGTCCTAATTTCTCAAGCATCCAGTAGTAGACACACAAGAAACTGGACTAGATGGTGTTCCTGCCTACTTCAGTATGACAACTCTTATTTTTAAGTCAGAGAAAAGAAATTACCATTTTCTTCATTTCAGAGCCTACAATTGACAATAATGATATACTTCAGTAGATGAACAGACATCTTATGCAAGGTATCTGGACCTTAAAAGCATGAAATAGTCTAGAAACACACAGTAAATTCTATTTTAACATATGAATTCATTTAAATTAGAATATATAATCTTACAATACTGGAAGATAATTACCTATTGCAATAGTTAAATCTCTTCTTAGAGCAAAGCCCACTAGTCTCTGTGATTCTTTTGACATAATAACAGGAAAACCATTATAGCTGGTTTCATTTATCAAGTTTTCTATATCTTCGACTGTCATATTATCCTGCGTCAGAACTGCCAAAGGTGGATCACTTCTTCGAGGTCTCATAACATCAGCAGCCAGTGTCGTGTGAGTAAATTCTTCCTTTGCATCCAAGAAAGGATATCCATTCAGTCGGATGTGTGCTTCATAGATGCCTTCCCTACCAAAGGCATCTCCTACCCACTTACTGGTCATGACTGCAGCCATTAGGGGCACAATATATTCTAGCCCTCCTGTTAGTTCAAAGACAATAACTACCAGAGACACAGTCATCCTTGTCACACCACCTGCAAGAAAAACGGTAGTCAGTAACATTCTAATATTAGATAATACTGAATTTAGAATTTCCAGCCTTCCTGTTAAGAACTACAAATGTAGCTTTGCCAATAAAGCTCACTTGACAAACATCGCTCTTGATAATACAAACAGAAACAGAGGGAAAATGAACACAAAACTTTAGATGAAAGGGAAGACTTTTGGAAAAATCCTGAAATCAGAAATCTGAATCAGAAAATACAGTAGTTTGAGGAAAAAAGTGCAGTTCTTTCATATAAACTAAGAAAAAAAAAATGTATTTTTCTATGCCACTCCTTATCTAGTTAAAAAATACTGAGAAATGCAAGGAAATTCAGTAAGATGATCATTTGGAAAAAGAACAGAACTAATGCAGGTAAGGCATAGGTATTCAACAGCTGTACTGTTCAAAAGGATTAGGAATTTAATGCTGCTGTTTAATTGCAAAACCTAAAGAGAATTCTGAGCTGACAAAAAGTATCTCTTCCTTGAGCAATATGAGAAGACAGGGATATCTCTTTCATTAGTATTCTGGATGATTTTTCTACCACCCGTTTTTGATATTGTATCTTTATTTGATAAAAGCATACGGTCTTTCTTTCAATGAATTCAGAAGCGATTAAGTTGAACTATTAAAAAACAAAATAAGCCCTCCAAAAACTATATTTGTTTCACTTGTTTATTTGATCACTCAAATGCTTCTTCCTTAAGGAAGATGTCTACTTTTTGCAGAATCTGTGCTAACAGTTTTCTAATTCTAATTTCTAAGGCAACTATCTAATAAGTTAGGACAAGACAAGACCTTCAAAACCTCTCATGCCCAACCTGAGCCTCCTTCAAAGAAGCTGATTTTTAACACTTCCTCTTAAAAATATCTCAAATTGGACTCTCCAAATCATTAGCCACTTCTGACAGTTTTGTTCACATTATGAAATTTCATGCACATTTTTTGCAATTCATATGGAAGTGGCAGCAGATCATGTCACCTCCTTCTGATAATTTCAACAGTACTTGACTCTTCAAGTTCTCTGCTTTATACATTTCAAGAAGCTGATCATTTTGACTGATGCAGTAAATGACACCTCTTGGTATCACAGAGAGGAAGCTAACAGAACTATTTAAATTCTTCTATTTCTCAGCAGCTAATCTATTTATATTTCACATTTTATTCTTCAGATCATAAGGATCTTATGTAGAGATACAAACATTTTCTTTTGAAGGGAGAAGTCCACATAAAAAGGTGCTCCAATACTGTACATGTTTATATCTCCCTTCATTTTTAAACATTATTTTGCATAGGTACAAGAAATCAGATCTTTATTTACTTTGTTACAATTTAGTTACCTAAGCATGCAGCAGCACCAACCATGGCATAAAGACCAGGCGTAATACAGTCAGCTCCAACTTCACACCACTCCTTGAAAATGAACCAGTCGTGATGGTAATAGGCCAGCTGCTCCACTGCAATCCCCACAATCCTTCCTGCTATTGCTCCAATTGCCATACTAGGTATGAACAACCCAGACGGAACCTACAACAGAAACAAAAGAACTGCTGTCATGCTGATGGGAACATACTTGATGCATATTCTTAGAAGTAATTTTTTTTATCTGAAAGAGATGCAAATACTCAAACTGTCATGTTATCAACATGTAAATTGACATTACAAGGTTAGCAGAATTTTATGCAATGGTACTGATACCTCTGATCAACCTGGTTAGTTGAATTCAATTTTATGAGCATGTCTGTTTATATTTTACTGTATTTAAGAGCAAATCTGCCAAGACCACAAACGAGATTCTCACTGTCAATAGCACAATTTTTCTGATATGTGTGTCCAATCTGAGCTGTGCCGCTAGCTCTGAGAAGTCTTCCTTACTATTTCCCATTTCCCTCATTACTTCATGTTCCTCTGAGTCAACATCCATGTACTAAATAGGCTTAGCACATAAGAGTACCACCTTTCCATAATGCTTCCCAACACTCCTATATATTAGGTGGCCATCTAAACAGGTAACTTTTAGAAGAAGCTCCCCTTACATGTATTAGCACAAATAAGTAGTAAGATTTTTACTTTTTATCTAAACATATCTAAATACCTCTTAACAAAATAAATTTAAAAATTAAAATTAAAAATTACACATTAGTGTAGTAAGACACACCTTTTTTATTATTTAACAACTCTGCAGCAACAAAACGTAAGTATTGTGCAATTCCAAACTAAAGATTTTGCAATGGAATCCAAAAGTGGGTGCAGAATTGTATTTCAGAATATATTTACATTATTATTATTATTATATTGTCAATATTTATGGTTGCAAAGATAATTTCCAGAAGGCAACCCAAGGACAAATCAATATAGCAAGCTTCCTGCGTTTGAGAGCCAGAAGACTAAGTTTCAGGGGAAAGGTTTAATAATCGTTCCCTCTCAGTCAAGAATTGTAAGCCCTGAAGTCTAATGATAATTCTTTCAGTGTTGCTAGAGCTAACTATTCAATGCTGTCATTTTAGCATAATATCCAAATTTTGCATTTATATCACACTATCATCTCTCACAATTAACTGAGTGTCCACACCCCTAACTGTTAAATCCCAAATTTTCCTTGAGTGAAATTCTTTTTGTGAACAGTACAATAGCACCTTCAAAAATGAACATTTCAGATAGAATAATAATTGAATAAATCTTTGAAACTGCCTCAGATTCTAGCCTGCTACAGCATTATGCCACAGAACATTAAATCTCCAAATGGAAATGAAGTCCAAATTGTTTCTTGCTCTTTGTTAACATAATTTTTCAGGCACCTTGCTCCTTCACTTCTTTTCATCCCATGTAAATAATGGTTACAGGTCTCAGTATGATTTACAGCTACATTCTTTTACATAAACTTCTGAATCACATGTCACAAAGTGGAGAGGAACCTTCACAAAGATTGGACAAGGAAAAAAATAGGTTCTGCCTCATCTCAGCTGTTTTCCTTTCCCTGTGCATGCCAGCTTGACTGAAGTTGTACTTTAGAGGAGGAGATTTATTCTGTGACAAATGTATCTTCTTTGAAACAAGCAAGGAATCATGATTTAGGTATGACTTTGTGCTTTTTGGCAATGCAGCTGCATACAAGTTGGGTTCTGTGGCAGAGCTGTAACCCCACTCCAAACTGTGGTTCATGAGCATTCAGGCATGATGAGCCTACTGCAAACAAGTGTTAGAGTACACACACAAGCTGTTTAACACAGAGTGACACCACATGACCCTGCAAAGAACATTCTCATATCAGCTTCCTGGCGATCCCTGTTCATGGCAGTATGAGCAGTAGGAAGCACCATGCCCCACAAGTAGCTCTGTTGCCTTGCTAACCTCACAGAAAATCAGTTCCTGTGGAGGAGACTAGTGTGTCTGCACATGGCAACAGCTCCAGGATTAGACCTGTACAACCCAGAGGATCTTAATAATTCACATGACAAGGTCTCCCCCCCCCCCAGTAAATCCTCTCTTCACAGAACTAAAGCTTAAAATGTAAATAAATACAGTATTTAGTGACACCCCCTTCTCCAGATTCTGGCTGACAGTTTAGCCAGCCATAACCTTCAAAGCTTCAGATGAATGTATGTAGAACAATCCCATCCATGACAGCAGCATGAATCCTTGTCTATTTGCAAAGTCATAAATATAATCTTACAACTTCACAAAAAAATTTCCACCAAACTGCAAGTGCTGAACAATGAAAGGAAGCAAAAATGACTGAAGTGAAACCTTTACCCTTCTGTGAATTCAAATACACAAAGTGAGAGCCTGTGGTGACAACCCCATGGGAAATCACCAGATGCACATGGTAAGAAGTCTTATAGTACTCAGAAGGGCAAAGCCCTGGGTATAAATGAAATTCTACAAAACAGATTGAGTGATCATGTTAAAGAATAATGTCTGAACATTTAAAATACATAGATTTATCTTACCCATCCACTGACATAATAAAAATAACTTCAAACAACAGACTGAAACTTCTTCTAAAATACCAACATGTGAAGAATGCAACTTGCTATTTTTCTATCAGCTACATGGAACAGCAATGTAGGCTGTGAAAAATTAAAGCCAGGGCAAATAGAAACCCTGCTTGGTGAACATTCTGCAATCATGTTTGTGCTAAGACAGGACTGATAATGATCTAGTTACAAAAAAGTATGAAGGGAACTTGCCAAGTCAGAAGATGATGAAGGCATAAGAGTCACCATGTGTCATTTAGAAAATTGCCACTGTTGGAGAGAAGTTGAAGGGATCTCCAAAACTGATTTACAAAGTGACAAAATAATGCTGTTTTGTAATGTAGGAGAAATTCCCAATACAATCATATGAATACAGCCCATTTTCTAGTCATGACATGCAATATTGAAAATTTCAGAAAAGCAATCAACTGTAAAAATCATCAGCTACTTTTTAATTTGACTGTAGTAATCTACATACAGATACATTTATCTGACAAATGAAAAAAGGAGATACAAAAGAAAAGTAGTTCAAGACGTACAGTATTTTCATGTTCCATGTGACAGGACTAGGGAACACGAGCAGTTATTCTGAACTCAGTTGAACTGAGTTTTTGGAGATTTTAGAAACATCATCATTGCTCAATCAGGCCCATACACACAGACGACCATCCACACAGTTTCTGCCCTCTATAAAATTTAACACACATTTCTATTCAGCTGAATAAACAGAAGGCTAGTTTAAACTTAAACAAACTTAGCATGGTTCTCCACAAGATTAGCTTATTAATGAAGAGCAAAGACTTTTTTTTTTTAAGCTACACTTTAAAAAAAATTCTATAAACAAAGCTGATAGCTTTGAGAGCTGGAAAGGGAGAAAAGAGTAATTATATATTCACAGCAGATGATGCAGTCACTGCACTCACACTTACCTTGATACCAAAGGTGAAGACTGTCATAATTATTTTAAATATGAGTGCTAAACACAACTGCCATATAGCTGAATAGACTCCAGTGCCTGCTGGACGGTCGGGAATATCATCTACTATTTTGCTTGCATTCATATCATTTCTGTAGTCACAGAGGGAGGAGGATTCTAGAGGCCCACAGTCTGTGAAGAGCTCTTTAATAAGCTCACTGGTGTTTAGCCTTGTATATGGATTAGGAAATGCAATGACAGCTGTTATTGCTGCAACAACAATAACCTCCAGGACAGGATACTTCCCGAATTTTGTAGATTTGCGTCGACGACACCACGCAATGTTTGCTCGGATGAAAAATGCTCCCCAGAGCCCACCAAACACTCCCAGTAGAATAAAAGGAAGCAGTTCAAAAAGGTACCAAGGAGTGTGGTATTCCACATAAAAAAGCACTAGACGACTATTACCAAAAGGATTGATGGACCTCAAAACAAATGCAGCTACTAAAGCAGCAAAAAATGACCTCCATAAGGTTTTCAATGGGAAGTAATAACTGACCTGCAAAAGGCAATAAATTAGAATTATTAGTGACTCAATTAAAAATACTGGAAGACTATTTTCTACATGTGTTAGAATACTGCTTGTCACCTGGTATGTGGAAAAAAAAATGCACTCATATTATCACTATTAATCCTATCACTTGGAGCTCCAGCACATTCTTTTACATTATTTTTTAAAGCCCTAAAACAATTTATACTTTTATCAGTTGAAGAACAACACTAAAGCAATATTGAAATCACTGCTGTTTTAAGGTTGCTAGGAAGAATGTGCAGTAATTTATGCTAAAAAGTTTCTCTAAGTATCTCTGCATTCACAAGGATCAGACTGCATATTGGCTGCTCTCTCAATTTCTTGCTAATAGTGTTTCATCTCCTTTGGCAGTACCAACATTGAAAGGTTTCTGGCATAAACATACTTTTTTAAAGCATGATTAAAACATCAAAAAAAAAAAAGAATCAAGAACTTGTAGGTTCATACTTAAGTCTCATGTAGCTCAATTTTCAAAAGTGTTTTTCCCTCAGCTTTTTT
Source organism: Apteryx mantelli (assembly GCF_036417845.1). Lineage (NCBI taxonomy): Eukaryota > Metazoa > Chordata > Aves > Apterygiformes > Apterygidae > Apteryx > Apteryx mantelli. The sequence goes on along the minus strand of NC_089982.1, from coordinate 44,669,644 downwards.
GGACTTTTTTGGCAATGACAGAAGTCCTCAAAATCCCCTAATGACATAGCAGAATTATACATGAAACGATATTTTGCTTTTTTCTTTAATTCAGAGATTTTCTGAAGAGCATTAAAATGTCAAATTTCTTTAAAAAATGCTACATGATCTAAATAACATTCTCATGTATTTTGAAAGAAACTAATGAAAACTGATGTAATAAAAAAAACCATATTCCTTGGAGAACAGAGTTTGATTACCGTGGGGGTCAATTTTATAGCATTTTTTTAAACTAATTACTAGTATATTCAATTACATTTAGTGTCTAAATTTTTTTAAATTAACATTTAAAAACTTGTTTTGTGAAACTGTCAAGTAAATTTTCTAAAGCCTCTTACAAAATGAAATACAAGTCCCCAAATTTTTATGTTTTAGAATACATTCCTAGAGTGAAAGACTGGTTTATCTCCATCTGTATATAAATTAAAATGATTAACTGACTGTGCCTATAATTGAGAATAAATCAAAGATGACAGTTATCTGAAATACATAAAAAAAATATTTAGGAGTTTGCCTCTGTCAACAATCATGATTTTGAAATGTGGGTCCAAAAATAATTTCCCTCTTGGGAAAACTTCACAGATAAAAGTAGCCTGAGATTATTCATGTTAAAATGGACTTTTAAAATATCTTTCTTTCAGTGCCATCTCTTGACATACCTCCTCCAGACTGAAAAGGACTCCACCAATTGGGGCACCAAAGGCCACAGACACTCCTGCTGCTGAGGCAGCTGACAACACCTAGGAAGGAACAATGGCGTCAGTTTATTTTACAGTCTGTGATTATGTTTTAAAAATTAAAAATAAAATCTCATTGAAGTTATCAGTTCTCTTTATATTCCTACTGAGGACACACAGACTTGCTAAGAGAAAGCCATCACGTAAGTCTACGGGAATGCTTGTAGGACGTGGCCAGCGCCCATGGCAGCCACTCACCAGGCACTAGCCATGACGAAGCCAAGGATGCTGCTCAAAGTCTCCCTAGCAAAGCACCCAAAGGAGTCTACGCTTCAGTATGAAACTGCAGATACCTCTTTATCAAGAGATTGTAGTAAGCTGTTTCTGTGCAGGAAGACATGTGTGGCAGAGAAGTGCATCTATTACAAATATTGCTGGGGGGGGGGAGGGAGGGGGGGAAATCACTGAGAGACTACATAGTTTTTAAATCAAACCTAGAGATTTAGGCTCAGCAGTCTTTGACCAAAAACTTACAAAAAGATTTTATGTGAACTGAGATAAAGGAAATTTAAGAGGAACTGAAACAGCAGCTGGTCCTGCAGCATCATGGATAAATTAAGCTTAATATATGAAGTTAGTTAAAGTGCATGCTAAATATAACAATATCGGACAAATCCCAGTAACACTGATGTCTGTAGCCCACTTGCTGGTGGAAGAACACACAGATAAACACAAAAGAATTATTACACTATTTTGAGATGAATGGCTAAAAGACAGAAGTTAAATGATTTGCTTAAGCATACACAACTTTGAAATAGGAAATGAAATCAGGTTTCCTGTGTTCTGCAATCTTCTTCCAGAAGCAAAGAAGTTGAACCTGAGAACTACAGCACAGCTGGAATGACACCCTTTTTCTTTTACAATATGGGAATTCTATTGGAAAGTGGAACAATCCTGTAAAAAGAACATTAGATCTTGCTATCCTCTATCACTATACTTGCTTTCATTAGTGTGGCTCTATACCAACAAGACCAAAAATAGAGCAAAAACACTGTTGTCACCAACACTTTCACAAGAATAGCTTGTTGGTAAGTTTGGAAATAGGTCCTCTCCTCACAGCTGAGGACAATTGCCAAAACTGCACCCAAGAAGAACAGAAAGAATTTAAGTAAAATCAAAAAGTCTCTAAATTAGGAGAAAGGCAAATGTGCTCTGACATGTATAATTTACCTTGGAGAATGCTAGTGTTAATACATTGTTCTTAACACAATGAATAACTGCAGATAATGCAAGCCTAAACACTAACTGAAAGAACACATATTGTCTTTTAAGAAATCAGTGTTTTGGCTATTTTTAGTAAACACATCCATAGTCAATACAATCTATAAATGCTTTTACAAGAACTTACCTCTCTTTTTTTAGCTTCGTTTGTGCTGTACTTTGGAAAGAGGTAGGAAAAAATATTCCCACAGCAACAGGCAACATGCACCAAAGGACCCTCTTTTCCTAAACTCAAACCTGATGCTACAGCCAAAACTAATGTGATGGTTTTTATCATCAAAGTCCACTTTCCCAAGTAACCTCTGATGATGAAGCCACTCAAAATAGTTTTTATCTGGAAGAAAAATAAATCTGTTATTGGATTCTACTTGCTTCGGGAAATAGATTACTTCAATCATTTTTGATGCATAACTTTTAAAAAATAGCCTTTTCAAGTGGATAACATTATTGCACTTTAAAACATTTTTTTGTTCAGACTGCTAGACTGTCTAGTCCATTCAGTTGCCAGAAGCTTTTCATTTTCACTTACTCCAAAAGATATGACATGAACATACAACAACAACATTATCAATTACATTTAAGAGAAGCTATATCTGCAGTAGCTTATAAGACTGCATTCATTGATTTAACACATAAATTGTCAAATGAAAGTCAGAAAACTCCTGAACGAAAAATAAACCTTCTGTAAAAACTACACTGAAGGTCACCTATAAATTATTTTAATTGCAACAATATCCCCTTTGCACCAATTTTGCACTTCTCTGTGTTCTCCTTATATTTTACCATATCCACATAAAAATTTAACAGTAAATTCTGTGAGATAGCAAAGATGAAAAAGATCAGCCTTTTTCACTACAGGTACTATTTTGCTACAGTATTACTTTGCCTACTAGTGTCATGTTATTTGCCTGGAAAATATGCCCATATATAAGAAACAATAGAGTTATCAAAGCAAAGGGCAACACATCTACAAAATAGGATGCACACTAAATATTGGCCAGCTGTGTGTAGAAAGTAAAGACTAGCTAAATAAATTTGGAGACCAATTTAGGATGAAACCTCCTCTGGGATAAAGGCGCAGAACTACTCTGGGCTTATTCTTATTTGTCCTTCAACTTCTACAATACAAATACATGAAGAAATGTTTACAGAAAGACTGGAAAAGCGAGACTGACCACAATTTTAACTTTGGGGTTTTTTCGCCATTGCGTGTAGTAGCAGACAAGCAATTGTAAAAAGAACAAGTTTTTAAGGACATCAAACATTTTACCTCATGTGTTGACTATATGTCAGTTTGTGTTACTTAAGAAAAACCAGTACAGCAAAAGATCAGCTGTTGTATCGAAGGACCCTGTATTCTGTCAACGAATCACTGCTCTCTTATAATCACAGGGCAAGTTGGGGGGGGGGGGGGAACAGTCTTCAGAAGCTCTTCAGAAGTTTATACTCTAAGCTACATATTTCTAGAAAAAGTAGTTCAGCCAAAAGCACACAGCAAAAATCTACAAACTCAGGATATACTCTAAAACTTCAAGTATTTTTTTCAGCTATACTTGACACAATTACATTATTTCCATTTGAATACTTATATTAATGTATTTCATCAAAGTCACAGGCCCTTCCATCTTGCCTTCTCCTCTAACCATCTAAGGCAACAGGAATTTTCATATTAATATGAAACACCTATAATGTACATATTATTTAGACCTCACCTCAGGTATCCCGGAGCCACAGGCATAGGGAGCAAATACCTTCACCAGAGAAACTGCTAAGAAAGCAAAGCTCAAAGCCCAGAAAATGTACATTATGTAGTTCATTATGTATGAACCTGGACCCTAAAAACAAAAACAAAATTCCCCAAATGTTAGAATATAAATCTGATGTATGAGCTTAATCACTACTTAAAAGTAACCTAGATGCACTCTTGTTGTAATGTACAAGTACACTTACACATACATTTCCTGGGAGAGTAAATTATTACTAAGTCATGAGAGTGTTAGCTTTGTTTGAAAAGCATCAAGTCATGATACCTGTACCTCAGCAAAGACTGGGTTACACCAAGTTAGAAATTTTCTAACATTACATATTAAAAAACAAAATAAAACAATAGCATAGGCATGTTTATAGCTATTAGATGCTAAAATGTGCTGAATATCAAATTAAATGTTCTTTATTAAAAAGTTTTGTGGTAGAAAAATAAAAACAATCTATTCTTAGTTATATGAAGATAACACAAATTTCACTTTTGTTTAGCTTTTTTGTATAGTTATGATCAAGAATAGAAATTCTCACATTCATTAACAGTTCTATACTCTCCCTGTAACTTCCTTACACTGGCAACAACACAAGCCCTCTTGCAGGGTATATAAAAGCACATTTATTACGGTTTAACTGATTTATCAATCAAAATGCTGAAAAATTGAGGAGATGGCCCCAATTTAGCACCCTAACCTTAAGACTGTCTTTTCTATGATCAGTAGAGCTGTTGAACAAGACCATCAATGAATGGGTATATACTTACTTCTGCTTGACCAATTATTAGTTCTGCCCATGTTTTCCACTGTGGACATTTGTCTCTCTCTTCAAATGTGGTCTCATTTGAACCCCAACAACACTGTTCGTGGTTAAACCACAAAGCACTAAGGCAAATGCCTTCCTTTAAGTCAGTCATCCAATCAGCAGCAATGTCTATTAATCCTGCCAATGCCCCTGTTGTACAAAAAATCTTGTATTAGTATTCTGGGAAATAGAAATAATAAACAGCTAAAATGAAGAAATGTGGTGGCATTAATTAATGCAATCTGAAATTATAGAAATCCTAAAGAAACATGTATTTAAAATATTAGTGATTTCCATGTATATACTCAATTTGCAATGTGGCAAGATTAGTATTTTCCTGAAGAATCTAGTACTGGGCATATTTCTGAACTTACATTCATCTCCCCCCAGCATCATTTTTCAATGATCCAGTGAAATTAAGGACTTAAGAGTCAAAGAGGACTGTTGCATTTTTCTGATGAAAAAGACAATACCCCTTCTGACAAACAAACCATATCATGCCTCAGAGAACTCAAAACTATTCTATTTTGTACAAAACAACATATTTTGACAATTCTTACCTTACCAAAAATAGTTTTAGAACATCATAAATAAAACACCAGATAAAACCCTGATGACATTCAAAGTAATCTATATGGCTTAATTCTGTAACATGCTAGGCATAGAAAATTCCTACTGGAGGTTACAAGCATTATAGATACTAAGAACTTCTAGAACTCATAGTTTAAGATGAATTCTGTTTTGTAACCACATGTTGAAAACTTGCTGAAAGAGCCATTGAAAAATGGGCATTACTTAGGAGATCGCTCCAAAGGATTTTAAAAAAAATCATTATTTTACATAAGCAAGACAGTTTTTCATGGTAGCAGTATACTGAAAAGCTACATCTGAAGTCAAAATTTTTGTGACCATGAACAACTGTAAATTAGTTATAATTTCCTATTTTTAAGGTATTAATCACTACTAGACTTTGCTGTCTATAGATAGTCACTGAACTTATTTGTGTAAATTAGTATTAGAGAATTACTTCTAATTTACCTTCACTAATCTGGGTAGTGCCTCAGTTTGAGATCCTTGCCAATTAAAGAGAATACTCAAACTGTACAGTAATATTCTATTAGAACATAACTTCAAACAAATTATGCTGATATGAATGATTAAAATACATATACAAAATCTCACCAGACTGAAATCAAGGTTGCACCCCATTCAAGATTCATCATACATGTACAGTAGAAAGTTAGTGAAACTGAAAAACCCGAGGAGTGTGATAAACAGAATTTGCTAGCTTTGTGCTGTTAGGAAGCACAGTAGAGCAATTTTAATATACATTGCAGCTTTGAGGGGAAAAAAATAAATCAATTTAGACAACAGATACTGCACTTTTCCACCAAAATTATTACAAGCAATTTCCAGTAATTATACACTCCCAATTTGTGTATGCACAGGTATATAAACACATGCTATATATACTTTGCATATGTATTAATTCATATGTGATTTGTGAAAGTAATTATGTATTTATCTCAGTGGTAATTATACATTTACCATGCCTCTTTAACAGGTACATCCAATCTCTCACTAATCCACTTTACCTGGTATTTAATCTAATTCTCTGTTTGAGATACTTGTTTGGACAAAGTGGGCACAAAGTTTGTGACTTTTCACTTCTGATTATTTTTATCACTCCAAACCATGCTTATAGAAAGTGGCACTGCATCACAGTGGGACCACAAACAAAATTCCTAAAAATACTTTAAAAACAGAAGATAAAGTTGAAGGAAAGGCCAATGAACATTACTTGCTAAAGCTAATACCTATTGTATAGCAATCTCTGCAAAGATGGACATAAACGTATAGCTAGATTTTGCTCATGTGTTGCTCATCTATTTGCTCACACGTGCTTTACAAGCAAGTCTGTTTACTGAAACTACACGTATGCCACAGTTACTTTTTGAAATCACGTGATAGACTCAGTAACGTTCCTAGCAAGAAAAACAAATCCGTAGCAGTAAAACATCAAGTACAATCAAGTACAACCACACAGATTTTTGAAAGAAATCTTATGGGAGAAAAGTAAAATTTAATGGACAAGGAAAACCACCATCTCAGTGATAAGATTAAGGAACACTGGTAGTTTATTAGGTGGAAGTTCAGTAACTTGAAAAAACTCTTACTGCTTCCAGTGGGAAAAGGATTTGTTTTCCATTTGATTAGTAAATCCTCCCCCAAAACTCTAAAGTCTGTAAATCAAGGTAGTCACTCTTTTCCTTCTCTCATGAAATAACATTAGTAGCCTGAACCAGTTCTCATCCAGGCTGGCAGATAACAAATGAAAACCACAGTAATTACACATGCTAATGAAGATGAGAAAGATATCTCCATTTTTATTTACCTGATGCCAAACCAGTTAGTGTGACTACTAGCCATCCTGACCATGCATCATACAAACTTTTTGTCATCTCCCATGCTGACTCTTTCTTCTTGCTGTTAATCTGCAAAGACAAATCATAATCTATATTTGCATGCATTCCTGTAATACAAATAGGAGGAAAAAAATAAATAGGGGATACAAACTGGATGATGCAAGCTGTGGGCAAATATCCCTTATCTCTAAACTAAGTATTTTTCCAGGATAACTGCTTTACAAAGGTAATTCAGTTTGGTTATTCAGACATTGAATAACTTAGAGGACAGGGAAATTTGCTTAATTTAAAGAATTAAAAATCAGGAAATGCATACTTTATATACTCTGTACACTTTATAAGATATGCATCTAAAAACACAATTGTAAAATTAACATTTTTTCTTCTAACTCTTAGATGATTTTTATTATGTTGAGTCTGAAATAAATGACCAAAAGGTCATTTTTATGCAACAAGAATTAAATATATAATAAAAGAGCCAAGCTGGAAGTATACTATTCCACATAATTCAAATTCATAAATTTCTATTTCAAATATGCATTTATGTAAATATTCATTTATGTTTAGACTTAAAAACACACAAATGTGGACAACTGCCTGCTAATACTTCTAGTCAACCATTACCAATGATAAAACACTTCTGATAAAATATTCATTCTTATTTTAATCTCATTTAGTTTCTGAGCTTAGCTGAAATTTGTGCATAATTTGTTTTATGATTAAGCCTTCATTATAAAACTGCATCCTATTCCTGCGATATTTTCATTACATAAAAGGAGAAAAAGTGTGCACAACAAACAGGAAAAAAAACAAGAAAACAGAATACTGGACAAGGAAATCTAGAAAAAGATACCTTCCCTAAAGCAAATATATTTATTTTACAGTTTCTGTACATTCATTATAATTTCAAAAAAACTTTTTTTTTAATAAAACCCCATGTTTTTCTACAGTAGCATGTCTTTCAAGAACAGCATAAACTAGCGCTCACTCTTTTTTCTTCTACATCTCTGATTAGGTGGCTAGATATTCTCATATCATTCAGGGCATACTTACACACTTTACAGTAGTTCTATGACTATAAACTCAGTGTAAATTGTCTGTTCTGACTTTTCTAGTCTCAAACTTTAAAATGAAGAACAGCCGTTAGTTGTGAGAAGATCACTTATCTCTAGGTATGAGCTCTCTTGCCAGGATTTGGTCAGGCACAGCCACTAATATTAAACATTAAATACATTTGCAGTGTAAAGATGAAGTTGTGTTAATTACCACTTATTAGAAATCAAATTATGAAACCAAGTATCATATGGATAACATTGTCAGAAAAACTATTCAGTCAAGATATATGTGTTCTCAGATTCATTGCACAAGGATCTCTTTCTCTGAAAGAAACAGGGTAAAACTGTGGATTGATCTGTTTTCCTTTTCAAACTAGTGTAAGAGTTTTAAACCATGGCAGATTAAATCAGTTTATACATCCTACATCTGCTTCCAGGAAGTTTATATTTGCTGTTTCAATAGAAAGCGAAACAATAATAGTTACCCAGCCAACTAAACCATGTTGCACAGGAAGCCCTCTGCACAATCAACATGGTTACTCTAAAGCTTGAGATTCAATTAACATTCACTTCTAACTATTCCCTCCGGCCAGTTAAAAAGATCTTAGGAGAACCATATCTTCACATCTCCAAATTAATTAATTAATGTGAGCATTCCAAAAATTTGGCAGTAAAGCTCTCAAATACTATATTCCCTCCTAAAATGTTATTAAGTCTATAACATGAATGACAGTATCTAGGAGATTACTGAATAATAGAACTAAAGTCCAGTCCATGAAAGCACCCACAGCAGAACACACTGATACAGGTGAAAAGAACCTGAACTTTAAAGGTCTTCTGAAGAAACCAATAGATAAGAGGAAAAAAACAAGTTCTCCAGTGGGAAAGTAGAAAGGATGCCTCCCATACATACTGGGACTACTTTTTTTTTTCCTTTTTTTAATGTATACACACCAGTATAAGTGTATATATGTGGCAGCAGTCTAGATGTACTTGTATCAGTATAAAAGAGACATATACCAATATTCATTTTTCTATGCAAGAAAAAGCACCATAAACACTATTGTACTGCTCCAAACACTTCTACACTGGAAGACAGCTTTAAATATATCTGTATTGCAAAAAGGACAGTATTGTAAAAGCATCGTTTTGAGGATAGAAATTTATTCGCACTCTATTATATCACTGTTTCCTTTCCAGATTATAACACTGTCAAAAGACTGCAGATAACAATGAAACAGTGCTTCTTTTTTATAGCATTAGAGTAGTTCTATCTGATGTAACTACTAATAATTTTAAAGTATGCACATACTTATATGTTACTAGATCAGACCTTAATTCTACAATATCTACAAAAAAAATCTTCAAGTATTGTTATTTATCTCAAGTACCCGTCTGTGCCTTTCTCTGTCTTTGCACTTCTCTCGAACCCAGTCAATGGTATGGAAATCATCATACGTTCCTACTCCAGGAATTGGTTCATCCAGAAGGTCCAATAAATGTGTTGAACTGTTGATATTTCCTCCGTTTGTCATTGTATAATGAGTTCCTGTGGCAGAGGAAAGATAGGAAAGAAATAAATTCTGTAATAAAATAATTAAGTATTCTAATGATCATAACTTTATGGCACATAAAATTTCTATGCAAGTAATTAAGATACTTCCCATAATATGCATATGTTGAAATGCATGGCTCAGTCAGATCCGAACAATTCCAACACTACTTGTAGTAACTATTACTGATCTTAAGCGTGTATTTATGTCTTTGGGCTTTGATGCTTTATGTTGTTTCAGTATTTTTCAACTTGCCCACTTTTCTTCCAAAGTAAGGTTATGCTCTATTACAGTTAAAAATTAAAAAAAAAAAAAAACAGAAGAATCAGCAATCTCACTCAGAAAATTTACAACTTATGTGTACTCCAGCAGTGTCCAAGGACGCTACAACCCTACAACTTGCTGCACTGGGCACTGTAATAACACTGTATGTACATGTATATCACGATTTGAGTTTAAATAAGTATGCTTTTGAAGTGAATCTCAGTTTTCCCTACTCTTCATGGTCTGGTCCACAGCACTCTAGAGCACAGCAGCTCAATTCCCTCCAGACAAAGTTAAATCAAAAGATACATTCCAACTGCAAACAGGCATTCAGTCCACAAAACCAAATTAGAGCTAGTCCAAAGTAACATCCCCTGAATTAATTAAAGAATGACACTGGGTGCTGAACACCAGCTGTTTCCCTCTACAAAGTTACTCTTATGGAGCCATGTTATTTACTAATTTAGACATAAGATAATATAAGAAACTTCCTGCAGCAAAAAAAGAAAGTTTATTATTTTAAATGTAAGAAATTCATTTAAGGCTCTCAATGTTACATGTTAACATTTTTTTCTGTCATTCAGCTGTAGGTTAAATTTGTACATCACTGTACTTCATATTTCCATTGGTTAAATATGAATTAACATACTAGTCAAAATATTGTTCTGAGTGCAGACTCTTGAGAAACTTCAACAGAACACGGTGAAAAATAAGCAACTCTTGACACAAGTTGTACTTATAATTTACTTTAGTTTATGAACTGCTATAGGAAAATTTGACTGTAAAAAAGCTAAATCGAATGATTAGACACTGTGTTCACAGCATCTCCACAAGTTGCCAGTTATTTCTAAATATTTGTACCCTTGATTACCAACCTGTCCTACATGTGTAAACCAAACCTGAAAAGTGATATCAACAGAAGACTATCAGCTCAGCTAAAAAGCAACAGTAAGCCATACAAATATATTTATATATTTTAGATCTCAGGTAGCTCACAGAACACCCTTCAGTCATGAAAACTTATAAATCCTGCATAAAGGAAATGTCTTGTACTATCTTTTCATCACTAGCTAGCTCCTTCACAACCAGCTCACACAGCAGCACCCGCAACGCTGTTTCTTTCAGTGATCAGACTATGGAAGAAGAGCAAGAGGAGTATGGAAAATTTTCCCTCTTCACAAATGATGGAGAATGTTTTGTCTTTTGAAGCTTCCAAATGTCATCAATTCTGTAACATCTTGTTTTATCAGTTCCTGTGGTAAAGTAGTTTGTTTACAGTCCACAAGTATAATCTTCTGGATGACTGCCAAAATATATAATGGTGGCATGGCCACCATTCCCCCCCCCCCAACTGCTTCTGCAGCAGTAATTGCCACAAAGGAAACATTTATATTGAGGTAATATACAGAACGATTTAAAGAGTGGTTCCTGTTTCTTGTTTAACTAACAGCAAGATCATTTAGTCAACAGCATATGGCATACCACACTACGCTCTCTTCTTGAGGACACAGGCCCAACTGGCCATTGAGCCCAACACTTCTATCAGTTCAGACACGCATTAGAACTCATTTCACTGGACTGACACCTGAATAGCCAGGCAGGTGTGCGGGGGGGTATTTTTATTTTACTTTTTATTGTAAACTCAGCTCCTCAGTGTTGTCAGCAGCAGATTTCAACCCATCAAAAAGGAAAAAAAAAAAAAAAAAAAAAAAGTCAAAGGGCATAACTGTAAGCTCCTTGCAAATGCTACAAACACCACACTCAACAGCCCCAACCCTCACAAAGGTATAGGGATTAAGACTTATACAAAGATAAAACATGTTTTTGCCTTTAAACTTGGAAAGTCTGAGGTTTATCAGAGGCTTGGTATTACCTTTGGACCCAAAGGTGTCTCTCAGCCATCTATAGCACGACAGGTCTCATTTATGTTTGCTATGGAACACACATTCTTAGGGATGAAAGATGACATACAAGAAAATAATAATAAAAAAGTCCTAGTAAGACAAAATGCAATCTGAAATCTTCAAGATATACAAAACTATTCATTTTTGTATTTAACAACCTTACTTTGCTGTCTACATACAGCAGAGCTTAAAATGGTAGAGAAACGTGTGTGTGTGTGGGGGGGGGGTGTTAACCTTCAAGTGAAAGGAGAGAATGCAAACACAGGAGACAAATCCTCTACAATGTCTGGAGCCTTCTCTAATGTTACCATGATTGCCATGTCTTTTTAAATACCGCTTTTTCCGAAGTCTATGCCATATTAAATTCTCCCTCATCTATTTATCATAACTAAGCCCTGCAAACCTCTTACCAAAACTGTTCCTGGTCTCTTTTAAGGTAGCTGTAAAGAAGCATTACCTATGCTTCCATTAATAAAAGGCTAACAATAAAAAAATTAGAACACATTTTTAATGGACATGAATGTGAAAACACCTTGTTCTAGGGTAGGGGATCCAACTCTCTTGCCATTTCCAATTCTAGTAATCAGAAAGGAAGTCTAAGAAACACCTTTGACTAGACAAAAGGGCAGGCAGATCTTGCTGTGGAAAAAGAAGACACCAACAAATTTCATGCTGTAATCATTAGTTTAGCTCTCAAAGCTAAAAGAACAACAGAATGTATTATGAAAATGTTATTTTTACATGAAAGGGGCTCATAATTTACATTTCACACACAGTTATTAAATTATTAATTTTCCACAATGTTTAACTGGAATCAAGCAATTTCCTGAACCTGGATGACCATGGTAGGACAAAAGCTTGCCTTTGCCCTGGAGCGTGGCTTTATCCCCTGCTATGTATGAAATAATATCAAACTATAAGGAGGATGCAGTCCTTTGCCACACAAGGCAAAGGAGAGCTAAGAGTTGGAAAAGCATCATAAAGTAACAGATCATACTATGCATATTAAAAGATGTTGAACTGGAGTTTTTGCAGGGAGATCATTGGGGATAGCACCACACACTGCATCAGACACCAAACAGAACTTGAAGCAGACCACAAAGATGGTCATCACCAGAGTTCTGGATACAAAAAAAAAAAAAAAAAAAAAAAACCCTCTGAAACTGTCTCAGGTTCCTGCATTGCCAGTATCTGCTCAGTCCCATGATGGAATAAATACACATGGCACACTATACTGGATACTGAAATGTAAGTGTATGATGGGGAGGAGCCACAGAACAAGATGTGAAGCTGAAGAGGTGATTTCTTTGAATACAGAACTCTCATGAATGCCTTATGCTGCTGACTAGATATTATCTTACACCAAACAGCAAACAGGTTGCAGTGATACCCTGCATTAGTGTGTGGTAGAAAGGCTGCCCTGGAGAGGACCATAAAGTGAACAACTGTATAATATCTGATGCTCAATACGTAAGATATGCCAGGTATCCAGTCTGACAGCAAAGAAAGAGCATATCTCCAGTCCATATTGCGATCTATATTGCACATAATTATTCTGACAGAGAATTTAAAGAAATATACCAATACTTGATACTTGTCTAAACTTTCACTTCCCTTTCTTCCCTTCCTTCTCTTGCATTTCACACCATGAGAAGCCCCTTTCAGCTATGAAGTTAGCGATTCTCATCACATGCTATATACATAGCATATACCATATCACATTTAGAAGTGAATGCACATAAAATAGTGTTCTATCTCAAATTAAGCATATAGCAGCTTACTTCACTTTATGGCAAGAAGACATCTCTCAGGACAGAATCACAGAGTTAGGTTGAGCTGATCTAACAGACTACCACCACCCAAAGGGGAGGTCTTGCTCTCCATTTCTTACTCTCACCCTTGATGGTACACTCCCACTCTCTGCTTTCAATTGGCCCTGTCACTCATCCGACTGCACAGTATACCAATCAAACATGCTAATCCAGCTAAGCAGACAAAACAAACAAAAAAATTTTCTGTCATTTTACAGAACTGAAGTCAAGCTACCACGCTGTCACACAGAGTCAGTGCAAGAGCAGGGACAGAAAAAAGAGAAGGGGAAGGGCAAACAAGATCTCCCCTTCCACAGCAACAAACCATCAGACTAGTTCTACTAGAATATATAAACGGGCTCTTGTTAAATTTTAATTAGGTCCTTTTTCTGGAAGTAATTCATACATTTCTATATAAATATTAATATCCAATCAGTATACAGTAATATTCATTTCACAGAGCTCAAAATTCCCTGAGAAGAGTATGTTTAAAAACATTGCAGAGTTGTATACACTACAACAGACAAACAACGTCACTAATGGAGTCCATGGCAGAACAACAATAGAACCCAATTTCTCAAAGGTAACTTCTCTACCACCTGTATAATACTACCCCTTATAGCTAGAGTACCCTAGTTTGCTGCTGCTCACATCCCTTTTTCCAGACAATGCACAACTATACAGTATTCCATTTAGCTGTTGTCCTTCTGGCTGACAGCAGTGCAAGGTGCTTCATTTGTGCTACTTCAAACAGTGTGTGTGTGTGTGGGGGGGGGGGGGGTTGCATTTCTGTGACTAAAAACCAAGCTAATCATTTTACACCAGAGGCTAGGATAAGCCCTCCCTGATACCACCATCCAAACCTGCTGAGTGCTAAAATCAGCAGGAGCTGGAGCTCTCCAGAGGCCAGATACTAATCCAAGGCTTTGCTTCACCCACATGTCTTTGGGTATTAGGTGGCAAGGGGAATGGGGGCAGGGAAGCACCCTGAATGCAATACACACCATTAGGATCATTTACACTTGTAACAAGGAAGATTTGTATCAAGAAGATGTGTTAGTGCCTGAACTTACTTTTGTATCCCTATTCTGACCTCTAAATATGACATGTCTAATGAAAAAAGGCAAGAAATAATTGTCAGTTTATTTCAATTTGTCTGTAACCACTCAAGAAAATAGTCATTAAAGCGCTACTGTCTTTACCGGGGTAGAAGTAATTTTTAAATGTCAGAATCGGAAGCAAACCATGCCATGTCAGAGCGTATCATTCACTACTGCTGACGATCAATCATTTAAAGCCTTTGCAATCAAGTAATACTCTTCTCTTTGTGCGTAGCTAAGAACTCATCTTGCCTCTTTAGTTGGCTCTCCTGAACTAAGGCTTACAAAGCTTGAACTTACAAGGCTTACATTGGCCTCCTCAGCATTACAAACAAAATTCATATAGAATGACAAAAGCATATATATACACCAACTGAAAAATCAGCTAGCAGATCTGATATGGTGGGAAACAGGAAGACTCAGAACAAGGTTTGAAGAACAGAGAAAACAAAGCTTTACAAAAAACCCTCCTCACCATTTCTTCTGGCCAAAAATCTAGGTTCAAAAATAACCTTCAAAAAAGTAGGAGCTGATGGAGTAAACAGTAAAGAGGAGTAAATGAAAGCTGAATAGTAGTGCTGCAGAGTGAAACAAAGCCTTTTGAAGGGTTGCATCCTCTGCAAACAGATAGGAATCTGAGGACAAGACAAAGAAGAGGTCAAGCATTGCTTAACGCACATTGCATATAAAAGAAAGCATCAATAATTTTGGCTTTTTACTTTAGGTGGAAATACTTCTTTCTGTCTATATGATGCAGCAAGAAATGGCTTTATCATTAGTGGGGTTTTTTTTTTTGTAGTCTTAAAATGCATGGAAGACATTTATTTAGCTATTTAGCTAACCAATAGGAACTTCAGGTATATAAGTGAGGAATTACGTGTGGTTCCACACTACTAAATTTACAACTTAAACATAAGATGGACAGCACACAGAAAAATAAAGGTAGATAGATATAAAATTGAATAAATAATCTAGCTTCTAACAAACAACGACCAGGCTTTACCAATAGAGTCAGGACAATGGAAACTAAGATAATCAGATTTCAAAGCACTGCTGCTGTATGTATGTAAGAGGTATTTACTTATGCTTTGTTTTGGAGGGCAAAGACAGGATGCAACAGAAATAATAACAATCCTAACATTATTATCCCAATCAGGCCCAACAAGAACATAATCTTCATTAGTTCATTAGCCTAATATCGCCTATACTAGCATATCTCAAAATACTTTACAAGTTTGAGAAGTAACATGCCTAATGTAGAACCTTATCAGTCATACAGCCCATGCAGGCAGATAATCTACAACTACCTAGAAAGGACTACAGCTATATTCCATAGTATTTTCTGTTCATCAAATTCAAATAAGTTAAACTCATAACAGAAAATCCCTATTCCCTTTTTATACCAGGAACCATAAAATGAAGTGCTGCAGAAATACAATGGCCTAGGAAACCTAGGTAGATTCCCACAGCCTATAATGTTACATGCTGGGTGGCTCCAGGTAATGCGTTTTCTGAAAACACTCGCCATTCAAGGAACATTTATGGCTACAGTCACCTTGGCTGCAATTTCTGGCCTGAACCTTGAAGTGCAGCACAGCCTGCAATTAGTTTAAAAAATGAATTTTATTACTCTTCTTCCGCTACCAATAAAGTTTTCAGGGTCAAACTCTAGCTCTGAGCATGTGTACACATCTTTTATATCATGTATTTCAAAGGTCATGATGAAAATTTCAGTCTCTGATGGCTTTCAATTCATCTGCCAATTCTGAAACATGAGAGAAGCCCATAAGCAGAAATACAGCCTAAAACACAAAAATTTTTTACCACTTAGAGGATCTAAACTGGCTTAGTATGCATGTGACTCAAACTTTCCCTAGGATATTATTAAATATCCTCTGCCCCATGGCTTCTTGTAAAAGGGGAATCTGTGAAGGGGAGGGGGGTTTCCCCAATGTTAATATTAATAGTATAATGTAAGCAATATGAACTGCACCTACATGCAACGATGATTCGTCCTTCAAATATATACAGCAAACAAAACCATGAGTTATTTTGTCCCACAAAAAAAATGGGTTTACTAAAAATAACTCATTGGTAAATCTGGTATGTCAGAAAACTGAATGCTCTTTCCACACATAATTTTCACATCTCCTGGCTACCAGCTCAGTCACAGATTACTAATGATATAGCATTTCATTAATTTCAGTTGAGGTCCTGTGCACATAATAAATACAAGCTGGTCACCACCCAGTGCTTGCTGAAGCTGAAGTTTTGCTACTGGCTTAGACAGCCTAGCCACTCTATGTGTGCTGCTATCACTCATATCTCAAATTTAAAAAGAAAAAAAGAATGGTAAAATGAATGCTTATTTAAGACAAAAGGAAGTAAAAAAAAGAGCTGGTGATTGGTTAGAAGGCAAGCAAGATACTGATATTTTGGAAACTTCAAATGGGTCCAGCTAGCAAAAAGAACGCAAAAATAAGTTCAAAGCAAAGAACTGCACAGCACAAATAATAACAATTTATTTACACAATATATTCCAGCATATGGTTTATTATATAACAAATTCTTCTGAAAATGTGTAATATGTCAGTTACTTCTCATATATGCACAGTCCTAAATCAGAACTTGAAAGGCCCTGAAGAGGAGAAAAATACTCTTTTGATACCTGAGAAGACAGCAGAAGTGAATTAGTCCTGTAGCTTTATTTCAGTATAACAGAGAGGATGAGGAGGTCTGGAATTATGAGATCAGTACTACATAAAGAGAAGTATCAGGACAGAGCAAATTAAAAGAAATACAGATAATATCTATACAATAATATCTGTATTTTTTTCTAAGAGATGAGTAATCAGCATTAAAAAATAAATACAATCAATAAATATATGTTTTGAAATCTTTCCACTTGATGTTTTACAGCATATTTGGACTGAACAAATTAAAATATCTTCCTAATGAAAACCACTGGGTCAGACTTTTAATAGTAATATGATATAATACTTATATCATTTCATCAATTGTTAGTAAAGATCATTAATTAAAACTCGAAGTTAAATGCTTGTTTCATCATTGCTGAGGTACAGTCACTTTGGGTGAGCCACTGCAGCCAATTAGTGCAACGAATGTTTTAATGTTACAAAACAGTTTTACAAGACATGGACATTATTCTGCAAGACAGAAGAAGTGTCAGTATGTGAATTCGGGGAAAAAAAGTTACATAGATTTTAACTACTAAGCTTGTTTCCTCTAAGTATTTTTATCCATTTTCTTCTAATTTAGTTCTTACAGTGCTCTGAAATCTATATAGGAAAAAAGCTTTGAGTACCCTTTTTCGGATCCATAAATAAAAAGAAATGTCAAGAATTTACTTTAAATTTCTGGTTTAGTCTGACAGCATTTTAGCCTTCTTTTGATAGCTAGATGATGATAACATGGATTACTCTAGTACTGTAAATCAGCAAATTTTGATGAAACCTGTGGCACAAACTTTATGATCTGGAGACTCAATTTTCTTATGAGTCATATGCACTTGCCAAATTACGCTTTGCAAGAGAGAATGGTAATATTCAAAATGTTTGTTTTGTGTTTTTTTTTAATCTAAACTCCCTATAGTGAACTGAAGAACCACCAGTAACACTGTTTTGAAATACTGTATCAGAATACATCAAGTACAAGCCTTAACGGAATTCAATGAAACCGGGGGGAAAAAAAGAGTCAAGTCACACTTGGGAATTTTCTTGCTGGCTCCAAGTGATGTCGTCACAACATGAACAGCTAGTATAGCCCTGGACTGTTTTCCTTACAGTATTTGCAGTATTTATAAACTCTGTATTTAAAAGCAATACTCTGACATGCCAGACACCATTTTGCACCACAAGTGTCTCCGCTTTTTGTGCTATATAATCAACTAAAACGTGCAGCCAATCCAATTTCAATGTCTAACTATAATTTGCAAAGTTAGAAGGTAAAATAATGCTGTTGTGTAGTTCTCATCTTTACGACTTTCTACAAATTACATTCTCTCATTTCTGGTAATCAAGATGTACAGGCAACTTCTTTTCCCACCCATCTGAAAAAACAAAACAATTAAAAAAAAATCTAAATTACACCTTGCAAATGTTCAAGAAAATACTATCCTCAATTTCTCAGAAATCATTTTAAAATCCGACTTAGAAAACTAGCCTGCACCTGCTGCACAATAATGATCTGGGCAGAAAACACTGGGATCAAAAAGTAAAAGTCTAAAATTTGCTTGTCTTAAAATACTCTAAGCCATATTATAATTTGTTGACATTCTTAGTGTATGCTGATAAACACTGCAAGAATCAAAAAGATAACATATAACCTGTTTATGTAAAGTACTAAAACACAGATAAAAATACTAGATGAACATAAAAATGTGACCTAATTACTTATAGAAATAAAAGCTTGCAAGAAAAGGTGGAAAAAAAAAACTTAAAATGGTTTCATAGTGACTAGAGTGAAAAAAACTACTCATTTGAGGTAAATCAAATCTTTATTTTTAAACCACCTCCTCTCTAATGCACCAGCAGGCATAAATGTTGATAACTCTCTAATTTTGGATTAACCAACTTAAACAAAACTAAAGTGAGAAATTATCACATTTACTGTTCTTCACAAAAAGGCTTAATCTACCAAATCTAAGGGGGGGGGGGGGAAGAGGCATATCCTCAGAATGCGAAGGCATAATCTTATTTCTACTATAACTACTCCCAATACAAAACCAAATCTTTATATAACATATTCTGATTTAAGTTTATTTGTAAGAAACAATTGGCAAGCTCAAAAGAGGATTTTTATGAACACTGAGACCAGTGGGGTTTTTTTGTTTTTAAACTGCTTCCTTGCAAGCAACAGTGTAAAGAACCTATCACAAAGCTCTGATTTCTTAAGAGCTCACCAATATCGGCTTAACTTAGTATTACAATTGTATAGTTTTTTCTTTATATCTCAAAGATGTCAACAAACTGCTAAGTCTAAAAACATGTAGGGAAACTTCAAAGATAGATATAAACATTATTTCTATTCAAGTTATCGAAAGGTGTGAAACAGCTTACTGAAACTCTTGCCAGTTTGGTCACAGTCAGTCACAACCACAATTTAGGTCTTTTGCACAGGGGAAGGTTTTATTTAAGAAAAGAAAAGACTGCCACATATTGAAGATGGAGTCACAAGCTGATGTGATCCGAAGCAGGACTAATCTGCCCACAGAGAAAACAATCAACGACAACACAAGAACCAGCTGGAATTTAAGGCTTTTCCTACAAAAGGCATCAGGCCGGCAAACAAAGCAACGCACCAATTCGAAAGCCATTATACACGCCTCAAATCTGAAGCGCTATCTAACACACCGCCAGGCGAGCAGGGAACTCCACGGAAACACGAATTCGCGATACCTCTTTTGTGCAGCTCCCTCAGCGGGATGCAGTCTCCCCCGCCGTCGTACGGGGAGTACGGATCCGCCGAGGCATCCATGGCCGCGACGAGGCCGGCGCCCGCCCGCCCGCCGGTTCAGCGCCGCCGAGGCACCGCTTACACAACGGCGGCAGCGGCGGCGGCGAGGGCCGCTGCCATATTGGCGCGGGAGCCGCGCTGCGCGCCGCCGCCTCCGCGCAGCGCCGGGGCTCG
Organism: Apteryx mantelli; assembly: GCF_036417845.1. NCBI lineage: Eukaryota > Metazoa > Chordata > Aves > Apterygiformes > Apterygidae > Apteryx > Apteryx mantelli. The sequence continues at coordinate 44,649,326 of NC_089982.1, read as the reverse complement.
GCCGCCGCCGCTGATGTCATCAAAGGGGAAGGAGCGCAGAGCGGTTGCCAGGGGCTACGCGGGCGGGGAGGTGGGGGGGGCGGGCGCGCGCGGCCCCGCGGGGGCGAGCCCCGGGCGCGGCGCGGCGCGGCCGAGGCCTCCGGGCGCCGCCGCCGCAGCCACGACACGGAACAGCGCTGGTTTCTGCGGTCTGCTCGACCTACACAGAACACAGCAAACACGTATTTCTGTGCTTAAAAAAAAAAAAAGAAAAAGAAGTTTTCAACTTCGGCAAGGGTTATGGGAGGTGTGCACGACAACATGTATGCCAGGTTTCCAGCCCCAGTCCTATGACTTACATGTCAAATTCACTTTGACATTTGTCAAAGTCACAGTGACAAGTATATAAACAACAGAAGAAATTCACTTAAAATGTTAAGCTGCCGAAGCTGTCAGCCTTTTCAACAAATGAGCGGTGGGTTTACTGGCTCATTTAAAAAGGCAAATCTGCATTTCAGGGCATAAAATTGAGCACAAAAAAGATATTTGTGACCATTTCATTCTGGAGCTAGCCCAGCAAAGGCTTTTAAACAGTCATAATTACGTTTTACTTGGAAGGGACATAAATGATCAAAATTCATGCATTACCTGGGGGGGGGGGGGCTATCTCCCTATCATTTTATTTTCAAACATCAAAATTATTAAGCCACTAAGGAAGAACAATGTAATTTGCTAAAAGCAGCGAACTGCTCTACTCCAAGTGCCAGTGGATTACCTTGCCTGCTTTTGCCTCCACCCCCCGTATTCAAAAACTACTTGTCTACAGAGCACTGATAGACAATTAATTTAGTTTTCAAATACACCAGTTTCTTAAATAATTTTCTGAGTATGTCCTTAAAGAAGTTTTCTTTTATATATCAATGCCAATGTTGCAAACTGTGTGCTATAAAGTGATTTTGTTGGGTACAGAGGAGGACATAAAGAAATACTAAATTTATTTCACAGACACGTTAGTATCTTAAAAATATGGCTCCAATACAACATTCAGAAAACGCTGATATAAATTCTCTACATCTCTGAAGATATGAAAATGGAAAACAAAGGAGAGTGAAGGAAGAAAAAAAAAAAGAGCCTTGTAGCAAACTACAGAGAAAAAAAAAAAACTTAAAGACCCTCTTATCTCCAAAACAAAGACAACCTTGGAGCCACAGATGTTCAATTTCAAAATACCACTGTCTTCTACTGATTTAGAGATCTCTATTTGCTGTCATCTATACAAGGAAATGCTTTCTGATAAGAGGCCTCCTACAATCACCTTTTCAGCAAGAGCAATTGAATTCTCAAGTTTTTGAACGTCCAAAATTGGTCCGATTTTCAGAGCCACGGTGCATTCTCACCATTCAGTTTTGCCTGTGAAAATCAAGCTAAGGATTTAATTTAACATCCCAAACAGTGAGACATCCCTAAATAAGCTCTCACTCTCAAAACATACCATCACAGGTGTCCTATCCCACTCCCACTGATAGCACTGGGAAGAAATAGAAAACACCTGCTGGCAGCACACAAACTGCCCAAACTTCCCACAGAATAAGAGCCCATCTGAACTTTAAATTATCCACAGTACTTTGATTTAAGGGGAAGTGTGACAGAAATCCCTGAGTATTCTCAATTCCGTATTTTGATAGTACCTAGAAAGAATCCATAACCTCATTATGAGGCTTTAAAGAAAAACTCATTCACAGCAGGAAGAAATATGGTAAGAATTTCTGTAATCTTAAGAATGATTAGAGAATAAACTATTATTGTATTTATTATATGCTTATTACAGGAGGCACCACTATAAATCCAATTCCAAATTTGAGAAAACATGAAAAAAAGGTCTTGAAAAACTTGCACAGGGCAGTCTATAAGATTGCTGCTAATTTAAGAGTTTGATATGGTTTCCAAAGGCCTGGAATCTCTGAAAACTGTTACAGCAAAGAAATGGTTAACTCACTCATTAATCTCAACTTGTTCACTAGACTAAGGCATGTGCAAAATTTCTACTGAAGTTTAGAGCTCAGATTGCTATCAAAAAGATAAAGTCTATAACTAGTCAGAGGGCATATCTGATGAACTTTAGGTATGCAGGAAAACAATGACAGAAAGTTTGCAATGTAAAATACATAAAAAACGTGTTCACTACCTAAAATTTCAAGAGCCTACCCAATATTAGATTTCAATAGCTCCTCCTAGGTTACTGCTTACAGATTGGCTGCCAAATAGTCCTTTCTCCATATAGTCTAAAAAAGCAGAACAGTTCATTTTCCCTCCTCGGCTACCAGCAGCTTGTGTGTTCTCATTGTTCACAGCCACCGCTGTATTCCCAGCCCTGCCCCACAACACAATGAAACGGGCTGGGCTTGCTGCCCTCTCCCCCACTTCCCTAATTTTTTTTTTTTTAAATGAGAAAGATACTATGCATGCTAACCTGATCTATGCCAGTCCTTTTTTTTTTTTTTTTTAACCTCTAAGAATCTACAACTTAATGTTTCCAAGTTACTCTTTTTTTTTTTTTCTGCCTGGTTTGAAATAGTGTCCAACTTTAACTCTGTCTGCTAATTTTATATCTTCAAAAGATTGTCAGTTATTTCTATTGTATAAGTCTTGCAAATTCCAAAATTGGACTTAGTGAAATGGTGCATCTTGTTAAGCAGTAATTATGAACGCTTGCCATAAGGCTTTAGCTTAGATTTACGACATCCTTATTTTATACAACCAAGAACCTCTTAACATGGCTAATTTTTATACTTAGTACATAGAACAGTTCATAAGTAAATAGAAGGCTTATACAGTAACTTGTTTTCAAGGAGATTTCATCAGAATAATTATACACTAAAGGCCTGAGTCCCAGAAATCCTCCATGCCCAAATAACTTTATACATCTGAATAGTTCCATTGTCATCAAAAGGCACACACTGCTGTTCACATCACTCAGATTCATATATCTTTGCAGAAAAGGGCCTTAAATCCATTGTTCTGGAAATGTCACAATGTATTTGGGTGACACACCTTTAAAGTATACTACCAATGAAAAAAGATACTTTAATGCTCCTCCACGCCTTTTTTTTTTGGGGGGGGGGGGAGAGAAATGCATTTGAGACAAAATACTTGAAAGTAAAGAACGAGTCAGAGGTTAGACAAATCAGATAAAGACTGAAGGCAGGAAGACCAAGGGAAAAGTGTTTTGAAGCACTACAGGGACAGAACAAAAGCAATGAGAGGAAGGGCAGCATCACAGAGGTGCTTCAGGCTGCTTATCCCAAGCTGCAAGGGAGAGGCTTAATTCTGAAACGCTCTTCCACCATTTCATATATAAAAGCTAGGTTTAAATAAGAGAGTCAAGCACTTTGTTCCATATAAAACAAACACATTCTCTCAGTTCCCTCAATTAACTCTGCTTACTCTGATCAGAGAATATATAATTTCATTGCACCAGATAATGAAATTTAAAATTTGGGCCTGTTATGAAATTCCAAATGCAAAACTCCGGATGCTGAATGATCTCATTAAAGAAACAACAGATGCCAAAAATTTGTCAGATAATTACAAATGATGAAGTGTGACTGATGCAAAAGATTTCAGTGACTCTTAACTGTCATTCTCTTTGGTATTATTATTCAAAACTAAAGCTTCTCCTTCGGCAGAGCTAAAAGATAATATTCTCTTCAAAATGCTACATGACACAGCGCTCAAAAAATCTACCATCTCCAACTGTTCTCAAAAGAATTTAACCCATGTTCACCCTCAGCTGATGGCTGGATCTAGAAGCACCCACTTTCCACACGGTGCCTGAAGGGCACAATCTCTCAGAGCCTATGGTTTCCCATTCCCTTTCATTACAGCTTTGTTCTCCTGCCTTTTTTTCTAATCTCTTCTTCCATTTACCCTTTTCTCAATCCAGGTGGCCAAACTAATCCCAGTACTAACCCCACTACTAGTTTGACTCCTCTGAACTCATGTCTTGGTGTATTGATCTTGCAATCCCTTCAGTCTGACTTTGTTCCCTCTGAATAAAGTCATGCAACTTTCTGGTATGGGTCACACAAGGCAAGTGGTAGATTGCTAAAAGACAAAAGAAGAACAAACATCCCTTCTCCCAGTCCCAGTGCCCAGACCTGGTCTGGGAAGAAATAACTCGCAGATACAATGATAGAAAGGAAAGGAAAGAAAAGAAAAAAAGTCAGTCATGTGTAGTTTTCCAATTAGAACACAGTAAAGAATTTTTTTCAAAGTTTTAAATTAGGGGAGTCCAAAATTTAATTCATTCAGGAATGAGCATTATAGAAAAGTCTATCAATAACATATTCTATGGTGTACTTTTAGGCAGATAGAGTGTAAACAAAACAGGAGTTTAAAAAACAAAAACAAAAAAAACCCCACACACATCCCAGAGGAACGTGCTTAACAGAAATACAGGCAGAAAGCTTTATTCTATTTGTATTTTATTATACAGAAACAATTTAACTTCTTTTCTCAATCACAAGCAGGTTTTTTTCATAATATTTGTTCCCCTACAAACTCGTTACTTAACGCTGCTCACAATCATTTCACCCAGCAAAGAACACATTATTCTGGGATCCAGGCTAATATGTTTGCTTCTTCGCTGGCCAACCTCAAGTTCTTGAATTACACTTTTATACTATTGTAGTAATTCCAATGGCTTCCTTTACTCACTGGCCAGACACGGAAGATGATAATTCAAGTCAAACCCAACTAGCAAACAGAACGTAGTGGACCAGGACACAGAGCCACAAGCATGTTGTGTAATCAGCTCCGAGACTGACTGCCTTCCATCCCAGGGGAGTCAAACCTTCACTGCCTATCACTGAAATATGAGGAAAGGCTCCCCACTGTCAGGCAGAACTACAGGGCAGGAGAAGAAAGAAATAGACAGGAACACGGGAAATAATGAGAACAGGGTGCAGCATAACAGGTAAGACCGAAAAAGAAGTAAAATAAAATCCCCAAACAAACAAAAAAACCCAAAGCCCCCCCCACACTAAGCCTTTGGTCCCTAAGGCCTGTTTTAACAACCTAGCCCAAAAAATGCAGTCAAGACTGCTCCCTTCAGACTGCTCCCTCTTATCACTTGTCTTTGAGGTTGTCCATCATGCTTTTCTTGATCTATACCCTGATGATACTGGAAGAAGAAAATTCTTGAGATCAGCTAGGAACATAATCGGTGACACTATCAGTTGTAAGAGTTTGGGGTTTATTTATTTATTTGTTTTTTTTAATTGGGCAGGTTTAATCACCATTAAAAAAAATCTACTTTTACTTACTAATATTGCAAGGATTTCTAAAGAGTAGCAGAGCTATTGTCTGCATGCAAGAGAATGAGTTGTTTTCTCTGATTCCCCAAAAGCCTCTTAACTGTTTCCTGTATTTTTTTTCTGGTCTTTTCTTACAGGGTAGGCTTTTACCCAGAAAGCCCTGCTGAATTTCACCTATTAGCTTGAGTACATGTCCTTTCCTCAGTCTCCCGTCTGTTGAAACAGTAATCATACCTCATCAGTAAGAAAGAGGATTTGGCATCCTTATCAGGAATTGATCCTGGCTCACTTAGCAGCTTTACTGAAGTTTACTTCTCCCTCTTCTGGGGCTAGCCAATACTGAGCTGCTAAGATCATTCTGTTCATCTCTTAAACATATTTGTAAGGAAATAGCTTTTATCTGCTAGATTGCCCTTATTCTCACTTTAGTTTTTTTTTTTATTTTTGGCCAGAATTTCCAACTTTCTGTTCCAAGTATATGCAGGGGTTAACTTAAGAGCACCAGAATCTGGACATACCATAGAGTTTACTTTCTATCTTCAAGAACATTAAATCTTCTCCATACATACAAGCTGCATGAACAGTGCCAACAGCAATTTTGAAATTTGTTAATATGTAATAATATACTATTCTAATACTATGTATTTGATTCTAGGAAAGTCTGAGCTCAGTACTCAGTAGCAGTCAGAATAAAACGTATCCAGTGTTAGAAACTATTACAAAAGAGAAGGAAAGCATGCTGCTGTACTTCCATGCCACACCCAGATCTCAAATGCTACGTGAAGATCTGATCCCTCCTCTCAAGCTCAAAAATAAATTAATATACCTATGAAGAGGCTCAGAAATGGGCAGTAAAAATGATCCAAAGCATGAGATGGCTGCAAGGTCCAAGTGAGCAAACCAGAACTCCTTAATCTGGAAAAGAGATAACTGAGAGCAGAAGTTTGGTAAAGTCGTAAGTAGCAGCAGAAATCATTTTTCACCATCTGCTCCCATAAAAGAGCTAAGGGACATCAGATGAAGACAGCGGGTCTCTTCCAAGAGTTACTGTTTTATAGGCTCAAGACCACTGCAAAGGAAGAAAGGCGAGAACAACAAACTTTTGCTAAGGAGCATACGTTGTATACAGATACAGCAAAACACAAGCTATAAATAGTTTGATACCTCACACTGGTGATTAATACACCTACTCATTGATTTGCTCAAATTAAACAAAACACTGCCCTGATGCAGTTCCCTTTGGTGGGAGACAGAATTTTAATGGATGACTCTTCCCTCTCTCTTCCTAAAAGTGGGAGGCAGACTACCACCTTTCACAGTGATAGTACTATGCTACCTCTGTGTTAATACTCATTAGTTTCTACATGCACATAAGAAATGCATAATAGGCCTTATCAGAATATGTGTATTTGGCAAGACAATCAAGTCATCCTAGTTTCAGGTCACCCTGTCCTAGTTTCATACCAACAGCAGTTTCATTTCAATAAGCTAATGTTCCCCCCTAAAAACCCATATATCAGCAGAAAGATTCTCCATGGCTGCAACTATCTACAAAAAGAAGAGCTTAAGCGTTTATGCTGTGCAAGGGTGAGTGATGAGGAAGTCCAGGTGCCAGCCCATGCTAATGCATAGGCCTATGTCAGCCTTGGCAGGTCTTTGGCAAGGCTTTGGCTGTTATAGCTGTTCTCAGCAGCATTTATAGCTGCATATAGGTTCAAAACAAACAAAAGGAGGTGGTTCTTCACACAAGATGTAGCTAAGCTGTCGGAGCTTGCTAAAGGATGGTGTGGATCCTAGAAACTGTTTCAAAAAAAAAGTCTGTGGAAGAAAAATCCACTGAGAAGGACTGAAAACCATAGAAACCACCACTCAGTTCAGAAATGCCCTGAGCCATGGAAGTACTCAGAGGAACTATCATTTACTTGCCCTGTTCTTACTCATCCTTAAGCACTAACTTTTGGTCACTGTTAGAGACAGGACGCTGAGCTAGATGGATCTGTGGTTTGGCTCAGTATAGCTGCTCTTATGTTCCAGGGATGTAGTGATATTCTTTCCCATAACACCACCTCTGTTTAATCCATACAGATGAGAAGCTTTCACTTTAAAATGCATTTATTAGCTGGTAAGTATGAACGTTCTCAAAGACAGAAAGCAGAGCGCAGTATTGACACCAATTTGGTTATAATCAACCCACATCCTTTGGCTGATTTAAGAGAACAAAGCAAAGGTAAAATAAATCAAGAAAAAAAATGTTAAAGCTGTAGTGAAAATTCTTTAGTACCTAAAGATTCATAGGTCATATTAGACTAAATGATTTTATTGTACATTTCAGCCTTGTGTTTTTACATATCTGCATGCATGTCACCACATTTCCACCGCTTTCATTCCTTCATCTTGCACTACTCATACAGCATGTGCGGGAGAAGAGAACACTGACGCTGCTGCTACACTAGGCTGCCAAGTGAGTAATAACTCTCAGCAGCATTCGTTAGCAAAGCCAGTACTCTTTAAGCGCTTCAGCAAGAAGGGAGCTGCAAAATGAAGCTGACAGCATTATATAATACCAAGAAGATGCAAAGCATAAACTACTAGTACTCTGAGTCATCTTCTGCCAGAGCATCAGGCTGGAAATGCATATCCTTCTGTGCTGGGGAAGACAACAAAAATCTAATCTTGTAAACATGACTTTTCCAGGAAAGACTGGTGAAATTTTCAAGGGCTGGTGGTAGATTTAAGTTCTAAAACCAAAGCAATTCTCACATCCCACAAGCAAGTCTTCAAGAACTGACCATGGCATTCGTGAGAAACCTAAAATTGTCAATATTTGTTTTAAAACATTTAACAGAGTAAGAAACTAATTAGTTACTATAAACTCTACATAGGCTCTTCCATAATTTCTGTCACTTGAAGTCTAATGCCACACCAATCCAACTACAATCTGAAGGCTCAGACACCACTAAAGCTGTTCCACTGTTCAACTAAAACAGGATCAAGGGAATATATGGTAATTTCATTTACATTAACACAGACTGTTGCCTTTCAAGCTATTTTGACAAAACTCAGCACAACAATCTAAAAATGACTTCCAGTTCTGGAAGCTAGGCCAGACCACTTGCCTCTCCTCTGATAATACACGTTCCTTAAGTACTTCTTTAGCACTAAAGTTAGGTGCAAATACTATTTTAGCTGGACGCAATGGCTTAAACTGACATCCAATTCAACATATAGTAGTTGTAGTTTAATTACATAATTGTCGTCCAAAATGAAAATGTTATGTTCCAAAAAAATGGATCACTGCATTTCATAATCAATAACCTTATGGATCAATTGCTAGATGACATCCAGGTTCAGGAAAATCACCAGCATCATAAACAGGTAAGATAGAATATCACCTTTCAAACACCTGACACTCGCTCTCATTCAATAATGCGATTCAATAATTACGTTAAATGTTTTCTCCATTAACCCCAAATTCTTCCAGTCAAATTATCGTTCTGCCAGGAATTTTGGAATCCTGCAGGGAAGAACCTTGTTAATTAACCCAGTCAGCCATGTAAACATAATGCATAACAACTTGTGCTCAAACAGATGGCCAAAATTAACTTATTACAAATATATAAATAAATAAAGGTAAAGGAGAAAAAAAAGTGTTTTTACATTGTCAGATGTCCTGCGTTCAGCTATATCAGTACTACAGAGCATAGGCAAAATGTCTGCAGGTCTAACTAGAATTCAGTAGAAAGAGAGTAAATGATAACCGGTTACTGACAATTTAATTATTCAAACAGATGAGCTGTCCCTCATGCTTCCTCTGTGATCTGGGCAAGTCATATTATCTCATTATTCTATTTTGAATATATGCCTTACTTAAAAAGACAAATAAGCCCTTTAATGCAAATATTGCTAATTTGGGGAAAAGGCTCTATATAACTTAGGAAAGAGATCTGTCGAACTGTCATAATGTTTGTTCAGTCAACCTTCTATACCACATTTTTTAAAAGTCAATGCCAAACCAAGTTATCATACATGATACAAAACTACTTTGAAGACTCTGTTCATATCAGCTGCAGCAAACAGGAAGAATCTGTTAGTTTAATTTCCCTGCATAAAGAACATAAGAGGAAGTTTGGACTTCTGCAGGAAATACAAATTCCTTTATTTTTCTTTGTCTATATTCAAATTAGATACCTCCCTTTATAGACTGTGATAGTAAAATAGAAACAAGCATACACATGAAAGGTCACATGCTGTTAGAAAAGATAACTAAAAACATCTAGATATTTCTTGAACAATTAAACTCATTTTTATGTGATAATTTTTTCTTGATTATATAGAAACACTTGCATTTGCTGAAAATTACATTCTGTTCCTCAAATAATTCCATATTAGTTGATTATATCCTATTTTAGTGTTACTACTCCCCCCCTTAAGGCACTAGAAGTGGATTGTTTTGGTGCTTTCATCTTACTTTAGGCAAAGGACTCCCATTCACGCGCAAAGCAAGGACGGTTTAGGATAGCTGCAGTGTTTTGCACTACCACCTGCTCTCATATTCTTTTTTCAGTGGCTGCTACCACTGCAAGGAAACACTAGCTGCTATTGCAGCCGCTCTTGAATTACCAATTTACAGGTTGTCATATTAAGGCTAACCATTGCCAATTTTGTGTTAACACCATATGCCAGCCTGTAAACTGTCTCCATTCTGAAATCACAATATAAGCAACTGCACTCCTCCTTCAACTAGAAGCAAGAATCACTATAGGTATTGAAAAGAATGCCAAGCTCATTCATGAATCAGACTCCCACAGTTGCATCAAAGTATATTTTGAGATGTAAACACCAGTGATATTGTTTGCATAAAAATGATTTGAAAATAAATGAAGTTATCATCTGATTTCAGTCAGTGCCTTGAAGAATTTGGAGATTGATAGCATCACAAAAATCCACATCCTGCTGAGCTGCCTCATTAAAAAATAAATTAATTAAAAAGTGAAAACTGATGCAATCCTCTCCTACATCATGTAAACAACCCTCAAATTTGAACAAAATCATGGAGACTCAAGAGTTCTTTGATCTCGCAGTTTTGCCTCACCAGTTGGCTGAACCTGACTTTAGAGGGAAAAAAAATAAAGTAAGATTTGCTACAAACTTCAGTTCCAGCCAGTGGCCAAGAACTGAACCTCCTAGATTTTAGAGACAGGCAATGAGAAGCCTACGCTGAGGGGGAGCGGAAGGAGGGAGGGGGAGAGAAAGAGAGAGAAGTTATGCAGTCTTCTCATTTGCATTTATCAATTAAAAATATTAATTCAGTAACATATTTCCATTCCAGAGATTTCACTTCCATTTAGAATGAATTCAATTTTTTTCTGTTAAAATGAAGGAAAACAATGAACTAATCTAGTGTAACCATTTTTTTAATTACATAGTTTAGATCCTATAAAATTTGAAACAGGAAATATTAGTTTATCTTATCTAACTATTAAAGAACTGGGAATTCCTCAATGGCAAGCATAACATGTTTAAATTGACCTAGCAAAAAGCAGAGTAAACATTCTAAAAACAAACATATTGGTAAATCATAATGAAAAGGACCAACAGCAAATGCATATACAGAAGTACACACTGGTAAGATTTCCCCCCCCCTACAAAGAGGCAGGTATTTCTATTTATCTGTTTAATGTCACCTCAACTTCTCATTAAATAGCAGCTCAACAACGGAAAACATTAAATTGATTACTACAAACAGATTATCTTTGACAAGCAACAAAAGCAAGTTTTGATCAAAGCTGACAGGCAGCATCCCTTCTAGGCAAGGCTATGGTGCAAGCCATCCAAGACTACACATTCATAGCAATTTAATTCTTTAGCATGTTAAAACATAGTAGGCTCAAAGAATAATGCTGCTGTAAATCTGAAATTTATGCAAAGAAAACAGCTAGTGGAGACCATGATAAGCATATAAGAATATGTATAGTAATACCGTACAATAATATTGTTAACTTCTGTATTCTTCTCAGATGACACACTGAAGGACAGGTAACACTTGCTTTTTCAGATGGCATTAGGAGAAACAGGTTCGCGTACTGCATTTTTTAAGACAATGGAGAATCCCCCCCAAAGAGCTACATGAAACAATTCTAAACACAAATCTGAAGTGATACTAAATAAAAGACACAGCTCTAACAACTAAATATTAAAGACTCCTAAAAGTTTAGGTGATAAGACTTTAGGAAGACTGATTCCAACTAATGTTCACTTGTGTAGGCCCATGTAATGAAGGATTTTTTTCCACGTAAAACAAGTAGGATATATCACTAGCATTCTTTCCCAATATCATCCAATTTCCACATGCTCTCAGCAAAAGACACCATTGAATAGCAGACTCCACAGCTTTGTAAGCCTCAGTGAAGTGCTTAAGTGTGTGTGGTGCTGTCAATGGCAGTACAGTGCAGGCTTTCTAGAATCACTGCCCTGCCTACTGAAGTGAGTAGACCTGTCCTCCGAATGAGGAGGGAGATTACAATTACTTTGGAAATTTGATATGGTTATCTCTTTCTCTGCATAATCAATATGTGCGGCTTATGATTTATTTTTCATTAGCTAAAAGAGAAAGGACTGTTTATTCCCATCATTTCTCCTCATTACATGGACTTGATTATTTTAAATATATAATTCCATATCAGGTAGCCATAAATTCTAAAGTTATGATGAACACTCCATTGTCAACAGCAACTTATCCAGACTGGACGCATTCAAATCTGTGCTCCAAGATTACTTTCTGCAGCTACACTGCTTTGAATTTAACTGTATTACTTCCACAACCATTTTAAGTACAGATACACTATTGTCACATCGTAAAGGTTGCTAAGAAACCAGGCTCATAAATTCTTCCCAACATAAAGACTTAAAACATAGCTAGACTGTATGTCTAAACAGGGCTCCCAATTTTAGCAAGGTTCCTCAGCTAAAGCACAGAGCTAGACGTAATGTAATTCCGTGCATTCATATAGCACTGTAAGCCTTCCAGAGCACTGAGAAGATGAGATCTTACAGTTATTGGGATGGTCCAGCCCTTTCTCAGGAAATGAAACATACTTATAATTCTGTATAGTAGATTCATCTGTGCTTACACTCAACAGAACAAAAGTATGTTAATAGGGGGAAAATAAAGGAGTACTTAAATACAAAATACATATATATTAAGATAAAGGTTGATGCTAAGCACAGTAAAAAGAGGACCGTAAGAAGAGCACATGCAGTAAGCGAAGTCAGGAAGTCCATCATGAAATTTCTTGTTCGATCTTGTCAATAAGATTTGCTGAATTAAAAAAAGACTTACGTATCTGGAGACGTAAGAAATGGGAAACAGATATTTGCTTTCTGCATTTACTGAAAATGTTTATCAGAGTTACCTTCTTACCACCTTGAAAACAAAATTTTCACCAAATTCTGGTCTACAGCTAAGATATTTTCTATGAATTACTTTATTTAAAATAAAATATTTTTTCATGCATTTAAAGATGTAAATCACTGTTAATTTAAATAGAGTGATTATTACTATTGCTATCTCTCACTGAGTAACCAAAATTCTGGCAAGTAGATATGCCATTGGCCAAACAATTCAATTCCGGTAAAGAAAATACATTAATATTTACATTCTAATGTACATTCTAATACTTCAGGATTACAATGAGATAGGAGCTGCTGGCATGAGCTGGAATTAACATTTCCTTTGATGGTCTAAACAAAATTACCATCTCATCTGCTTTGTCTCAATTTATGGATCTAATTTGAAAACAAGTAAGGGACGGAACACTGGCTCTGAAGTTATTTATTTTACTGTAAACCCATCTCTCCACAAAGCATGAGGTGATGGAGAAGATTTATGCAAACAATAAGCAGAGTAGCTTCAGACTTCCAGCACAAGTTGCAAGAAAGTATTATGTTAGACAAGCAAGACACTTTATTAAAAAAGCCAGATATTCTGAACAAAGTAGTACACACTGAAGAGACTTGTTCACTTAATTTCCTAACTTCCAAGTGCTTGACTTCTTAATGTTGATATTCTCCAAGCAATTTGGAGGAAGCAATTTTTATGTAGCTTAGAAACGTTCAGGTTCTCGATACACTGATACAAGTTATATAAGAGCACATTCAAGACTTATCTAAATAGATGAAAAGATAGATGAGAAGGATGCTGACAACAGAATAATACAACTATCCAGTGTAATGTCATACCCAATTGCTAAGTGTGGCAAAGGGAAAGTGCGTGAAGGAAGAGATGCTGCAGGGTAGGAAGATGACTGAAAATTAATGGTGGAGGAGGGGGTGATAAAGGGGAAAGTCAAGAGGCTGATTCTGATTTGAAACAAAGCAAGAATTGACAAGAGTATCTAACTAGGTTTGCTACCTTAAACGGAAGTTACTTGCTTTCCCTCCTTTCATTCTCTTCTTTGGTTATTGCTAATAGAATGCTAAATCTTTCACTCCATTAACTGCTTTGTTAACAAAAAAGGAGAGGAAGAGATTCCCAGTTCTTTCTTCTTTGTATTACTTCAGTGCTTTTATCAGTGCTGACAGTAGAAACTTTTCTTCACAACTTTCCACCTAGTCAAAAGTTCAGATCTTACAAGGTCTGCTGCTGCCCTAACACTACTTTTGCTTATAAGGTTTCTGCCTCTGTTTTACAGATGCAAAGCTGAAGCAAGCAGAAACAGATTTGTCACTGGAAGTAATGATCAAAAGAGACTTTTAGTTTCTGCCCAAAAGAAATATAAAGGACTTCAAATATAAAGACCTTAATTTAAAATTTTCAAAAATCCTGCTGCAACTAAGAAATACCAGGTAGTGGCAGAATAACCATCCTTCTCCTGCTTGACAGGAAGTTTGTCATTTGCCAGAAGTAAGTTAGTACCTGCCTCATCTGAAAAGTCATCCCATACAACATTCAGCAAGCACACAGGAAATTCTCAGCCACTTTCAGTTTTAAAGCATCCTTCTGAAGGACACATTTGTCAAAGAGAAACTTTAGCTATGAAAAAGGGTTGGTTTTGTTCTTAAAAAACAACAACCACCCCACCCCCACGCATCCCCCCGGAGAAATTTTTATAAGCCAAAAAAGTCAAAATAACATTAACTTACCAATCGATGCATCACCATCCAAGAGATTGTCATCTTCAGAGGTCTGAAAGTCCATGATGACACCTGCTCCATCTAAAAGCTCTTCATCACTGCTTGCACTAGTTATACTGTTGTAACTGTTTCGATAGTAGCCTCTATGAAACAGCTGCTCAGACTCCATTTAGCTGCTTTATAACCTAAATAAGGAAATGATGAGTTATTTTCTATTTGAAAATGCACAAAAGACTGAGAAGTTCATATCAAATAAAAGAAAATTCATGCATTCCATGTTTTGGGCAAACATTAAGGTCATAGTACTATAAGTTACAAAATGCAGTAGTAATAAAAAACACCACAGAAAACAATTCAGGAAAATCTTCTGCGATTTTTAACTGGATAATGCTTCCTCATTCCCCTTCTTGGGCTCTCCTTAGTTCAGTGTTACCATCATGAAAGTATTTCACTTTCAGTTAACATGGCTGGAAGGCACATGCGCTATGTGTAAGAACATGCATTGCACCATAGGACAGGCACAAAATCCAGTCAATATTAAGGTTAAAAAAAAAAAAAAAAACAGAAGAACATTTTAGCAAGACTGTATCATCTTTACAAAACTGTATTTTACTTTTACATACAGTATGACACCAAAGCATAATATGCCTTATTTTGGTAATGAGAAACCTCTCACTCCCTCTAACTGAAGAGGCCCCCCTTCCCGCAAATGTGCCTCCAGATCTTCTGCTCATCTCATCTTCCTCTGCTTATTCTCAAATTCTGTAACCATTCACTGTAGCTGGTGCAAAGCTATATGCACCATAAGCATCCAGCCAGCAGTCACCCCTCCAAAGATACGACAGGACTCCCAATTCAGATCCCTCTCCTCTGTCCAACCATGGAGCCTTGTGAAGTGCAGCTAAACTGGTTGGCCAATGTCAGGAGTTATTAGTGGACATCAGACAGACAACTTTCCCATACTGACAAACAGCACAGTCTCCTAACACACAAGCTACCTAGAAGCAGCAATGAAAAGCAAAGTGACAAAGTCTGCTGGGGAATTAAAAATGAGCACTAACTACAAAGGGTTGCGGAAGGAATCCTCAGCACTCAGGAAGTAGGCGATAGCAGGAGATGAAATTGATTCATAGTCATATTCTGTCAATTCACATTTATCAATTCACAAAAGGGGAGAAAAAAAATATTCCTAACTTTCCTTATAGAGTAGCGGGCTGCGACCTGACTACTAGCATCCAGGAATGAAATCTTAAGGTTACAAGAAAGAGTTCAGTACTCAGCAGCAGTCCTGAAAAACCTGATACAAGGAATTATCAGGTAAGAGAGAGAACTTCATTACACTACTGTATAAATCCACGGCACGCCCACATCTTAAATGCTTTGCACAGTGCCAGAAATCCAAAAGGATATAGAAGAGCTGAAACAGATTACAAAAGAGCAAACTGATGATTGATAATACAAAATAGCTTCCCTTTTATGGGGCAACAAAATGGAACAGGACTCTTCGGTCCAGAAAAGCAGCGAGATGGAGGAAAATACAAAGATATCAGTACAATCTCAAGTGGCAAGGAGGTCAATAGGCATCAGCTGTTTTACAGTGGTCCCTACATCTCATAATGAAAGGGGCGAGACAAACAGGTGACAAGGTGACAAGCACACAAAAAAGGGACAATTCTTCACACGGCACATAGTGAAGTGGTGGAATTCTTTGCCATTTTGCACAAGTATACACTGGTTCATAAAGCAGCCTGAGAAATTCATAGGGGAAAAAAAAACATCAGAAGCTATTACAGACAGCACCTCTAGTAGGAATGCTGGAGGCTAGGAGAGCAATATATATGCTTATTCTGTTCTTTCTTTCTTCTCCTAGAGATCTGCTATTGGGCTAGATAGACCCCTTTGACTTGGCCCATTTTCATTTCATTAATATATATATATTTTTTATATATATATATATATTTACAATTTCAAGCATACTCTTGAAATAAATTTCTTCCATTCTTCCTCATGTTAAAATTCTTCTTAATCTTCTACCATTTTACAGGCACTGAGAAAAGCTTCTTAACGAATGGTCAGGAAAGTGTCACATTGTCATATGAGGAAGCATATCCTATTTGAAAACAGAGCTGTTTATATGCGGAAGCAGTGGAAGTATCTCCATTTCAGCCCAAATATACCAAATCATGATTTGTAATTTATTCAGAAACTATACCTTAAACTGTTCAACAGGTATAACTTGTCACACAATTTTTGGTATTCCCAGTAACAGAGTACCTAGAAAAAACATGCCCCCCCCTCCCCCCCAAAAAAATCTGTTCACAAACAGTCCAACAATTTTACTATTATGCTCCAAGAAGGTCCCGTTGACATCCCTCTGCCTACATCAGTTGGGTGCTATTATAAATGGGAGTCCCAAACAACACAGCTAAACTGAGAAACCTGGACTTCCTAGAATAATCCTAGTGACAGGCGAGTGAGGAGTTAACAGGTCTGAAGTTTGTCAATTGATATGCAGAAGAACTGATGGGCACAAGAGCTGACGTGCGCAAAGCTGCTGAACAGAGGACTTAACAGGACTAAAGTCGTCTGCCAACCGATATGCGCAAGGACTGACATGCGCAAGGCTGCGGAATGGCAGCATTAACAAGACTGCAGAAGTGAAGTCTGCCACCTGGAATCCGCACGGACCCGCGCGGAGGGAAGAAGCAATACGGAGGTGCTGTGGTCTTGCCTCGCTAGCAGGGTCCTCCCGAGCAGACAAACAGACAGTCCTGTGGTTGCGAAACTTGCTAAAAGTCGGCAAAAGCAGTGTTTGCCCAGAGCCCCAGCCGTATAAAAAGAGGCTTGGCAGCTAGGAGAGTTTGGGCAGGGACGGGAACGTGACCTGATCATCCTCTCCGGCTGGACCGTGAGTATCCCCCCCCTCCCCTGTTCCTGGGACGCTGGGTGAAGGGAACTCCTCGAGGTTGAGAGCCCTCTCACTAGGAGAGTGAACAAGAAAGCTTTCAAGCAGGGATAAGCAGTCCTTCCAATTAATAATGCAGTAATCGACGGTTTCAGGTTATCCTTTCTAAATTAGTAACTGATGGTTTTGTGTTATCCTTCCTAAGTTAGTAATCGCATTATTTTAATGGGTGTTACTAATCCAAGAACTTGTGTGAGGAAATAAACATCTTTTTTATTATTATTACATTACTGTCTCAGTCGTTGCTATCGAACCTTCATAGCATGACAGCGTGACACCTAGTGTTTCCACTCACTGTCTGCACTGTTTGTCATCTTCCTCCACCTGTCGCATGCAACAAAAAATGATATTCCAGGCTTTAATCTGACAGTTAGTCCTCTTGCTTGAGGAGAAGCTATGTAACATTTACATCCACCTAATTTTTCCTACACTCCGATCAGGTCCGTAAGAAGAAAAAAAAAACCTTCTTGCCTTACCTATAAAAGTAACACTATCACTGAAAGACAAAACTGTAAGACACAAAAGCAAACAGTACCATAGTGCAAGTTTTTAATCTATTCTGTGTTCTTTCTATAGTATATCTGACTTTTTAAAATAGCTTATTTTTGTCAATTATGCACTAATCTTTACTACAGAAAACAATTAACAAGCTTCAGACAGACAACAGTTTAGTTAGAAATAATGAAAAGTTATTTTTAAATTTAACAAAAACTACAAAGTGGTAGCAAATTCAGACCCCAAGAGTACCACTACTTTTGTGTCAGTCCCAGGCCTCCAACCTCAACATTCAAGCTGCTGCAAGAACTCTTGGATAGCCTTTATGTTTGTGTGCAAAAATAAGAATATATCTCTTGTAATCTACAGACAAAACCACAACTATCAAAAACAATTACTTGAGCTCAGTGGGAGTTGATTCTGTAGTGTTACCAGATGCAAATCAAGGAGCCACAAGTAGTGAATTCTATAATCAACACTTTGTTGAGATGCATACTGACTAAAGCCTGCTTAATCTTTAAAGTATTGTACCAAATTTGGAAGCCACAATTTTTTTCACCTAATAAAAATATATTTTCTTGTAATTTTGGGGAGAAATATTTATTACAGTATAATGGTGGAACACTGTAAATGTCTCCTTTTCAAAAAACAGGTAGTGTATTGTTTTCTTTATATTAAACTGTTCAACTTTGGTTCATCTTGCTACAGACCTGTTATTTAGAATAAGAAACAACTCTCCTTTTGGATGTCCTTTTAAGAACTTTAAATGAGAAATGCCATAGCAGGGGATTACAGATATTAAATCTTCCAATAATTGATTAAATGCTTTCAGCCTTGTCTACAATGGAAGAGAAAAGTTAACTAGTTGGTCAGGAACTGACAGACAAAAAGCAACAGATTCTCCAGAGCCAGATCAACTGTACCGTGAAGAACCTCTCTGTCACCACTGCACAAACATGATCCCACATGCTGACTCCTCTGGCACTCACGTGCTTCCTGTTACATGATACAGCATGATACTACAGGCCTTCTATTCTTGTTTTGAAACACTACATGTCTCCTAATGCAAAAGTATTACTGCTGACAAATCACAACAATGAAGCAAAAGCTGTAACACCAGAGCCATTCGTTTTGAGGACCTTAACTAAGATTCTTAAGAATTAATTGTGCATTCATACTCTGCAATCCCAGAGAGTCAAGTGCATCAACTGCTTCATATCTGACATAGTAATACAGATTACTGTCTTACAGCAGCATGTAGTCACAGCAGGAATGCAGGGAACAACAACAGAATGTTAACTATTCAATAAGCTTCATGTAAGATGAAAATTTTACTTCTTGAGGACATGCGAATCACTAATTGTCTACCATCTTTACCTATGACTAAAAGAAAAATAATAAAAACAGCTTAGGTCTACCTACAGCAAATTTATTTTTGTGCCTTTAAGTGAAAAGGGCTTGTTTAACAAACTACTAAACTGCCATACAAAGTTAGGGATCTTAACAACCTGTGTTAAGTGTTTGAGTCAAGAAAGTTTGAAAGTATAGTTCATATGACCTTAAAACACTGTTAGTGGACAAGACATCTGGCTAGCCTGAGCAAAGGAAAGAGAGTGGTATGGGCACAGAGTAGACTCCTCCTCAGAAACAGACTGCTGGGGAATGGCAGTTCCAGAGAAAAGGAGCCAGGGAACAGCCAGAAGAGCTGTAATGTGCTGCCTGATGCAGCCTGAGGCAGATTATCCTTCATGGTTCTGGAAGACTGCATTCTTACAAGAGATCCTGCACAAAATCCTATGGAGCTGCGAGGAGGGAGCACGGAGGAACGAGAATTAAACAATCACCCTGCTACTTTTACAATGCCAAATTCCCTGCACTAGGGCACTAAATAATAGGCACTAATAGGCACTAGAAGACCAGTGAGGACAGATGGAAGTTAGCTGAGATAAGTTTCAAATGGGGAAAAAGACACTGTTTGAATGCTAGCCAAACCAAATATCTGGGGTGGAGGGGGGGGGGGGGGAGGAGCAGACTCTCAGCAACTGCTAGCTGCAGTAAATATTTAAGTAATAAACTTTTTCTCAACTTGGATTACTGCACAAATCCAGGAGAGATTACAAAAGCTAGCTGAGAACATTAAAGATACTAGATTTTACATGTTTCTAGGAAGTATCATAGCTTTGACCCAGAGTCCAGTTCAGATACCTCAGAAGACGGCCACTCAAAAATGCTTCAGATCATCTTTGAAAAAGGGAAGATAGCGAAGCAATGCACTGTAAGAATAAAGAAAGGAAATCTAAACAGTAAGCGGGGGCTTTTGACACATGGAAGGACTTTCACTCAGCACATACGTCCAGATCTCCTATGAAGAGATCGCAATGGGCAAAAGGTGCAACTAAACCTTTGCGCTTTCATTACTGCCCTATTTCTAGGACATTCTGAACCATCAGAACTCTTCTACAAAGCACGTTAACAGAAAAGCCTGACACAAACAATTACAACCAAAAAAGCCCAGACAGCTAATTAAAGCCAGATGTCTTAGCTGCTACAACTGGGGAGAGGCAAGAAAGCGGTAAGCATACATACAAGTATATCAAATTTTGTAAGATCAAATACAAAGCAGTCCCTGCCTGCACTGCATTTATAACAGCACAGAAACGGCTACATTTATAATAGAAAAAGTCTGTAAGGCTATTATGGTTTTCTGCACAGTTTAGTACCTCAGGCTTTTTCTGCTCCCAAATACAAGACATCCTGCTTATCTTTCAAGTTCTATGAATGAAAGGTCAGAGAGGCGAGTCAGCTGAGGGAGCCAGCCGAGGCAGCCACTTCCAGTGCAGCGAAGTGCAGTCCCCCTGCAGCTGACAGCAGCACAAAAAGGGGCCTGGCAACAAATGTCCTGCAAATCAGATTATCTGAGCAGTTTGTGAATCTCTGATACGTGCTTTGTTGTCCTATAGAAATAGGAAAGGCCATAGAGCACAATGTTGAAAATTTACCTTGTGAATGCAAAAGCTTTTTCCCAAACCGAGAAGAGTCCTGATAAATACAAAAATTAGCATATCATCTATTTTTTTGTATTCAGTACTAATAACTAAGAGTGAAAAGGCAGTGATCTGTCCCCTAACTCACACATTCATTCCTGCAAAACCTGCAAGAGGACAGTACCCAGTGAGAAATACTATGAAAATACTATAAAAACCACAGAGCGGATGAAATTCACAAAGAAACTTAGCATATGGTTAAGAACACCATCTTTAAACATAGGAGTGTGCTCTATATTAGACAAAGTGCAATGATAGCAATAGTCATTTGAGTCATTTGCTGGAAATTCTGGAAAAAAATGCTAAGATTGCAACTGTTTTAACTGGTAAGAACCAAGTGATACGTGTTATAAAGCAGTCAGGAACTCTATACACATTGTCTTATTAAAAAAAGTTATATAAAAATACCATAGACTTTAAGAAAGGACAAAGAATGAGATGATAAAGACATTCTCCAGACACAGTACACCCCATTTGTATGTCAGAACTCCTGTCCGAAAGATGGAAGCAGTCAAGAACTGCCTTGAACTCTTAATTCCAAACGCTCTGTATTATGGTAATTCAAAAATAGTGCATTGCCAGCATTTTTTTTTAATAAGCATGCTCTTCAAGAACTCCTCCTGCACTCAGAAATAAGCCTTTCACAAAATTTTTAATACAAAGGCCAAATTTTGTTTACTCTTTCACCCTCAGCCTCACCAGCCTCAAAATTACATTCCCACTTTCATTGCGGATACAAAGAAAAGCTAGTCATTCAAAACAGGTCTGCAGCTTCTTTTCCTCTAATGAAGCTGGATAAAGCTTTTGGTTTTTTGTCTCCCAAGTTCCAAAGCTTCAACATTTCTTGTTTCGTTTAAAATTCTGTGCCTGGTAAAAACATTCGGGGGGGGGGGTGCTGGACCTACAACACCAAGACGACTTTCAATTTGAAAATACTGAAATATTTTGGTTTTATTGGATGTGTCAAATCTCAATATTGCCAAAACAAAACACTCTGGTATGTGTACAGCTTTGTAGATGACTGTTTTACAGTCAAACACATCCGTTTTGTTATGAGCTTTACTTGATGATTCAAGAGATGTCTAAGTTAAGCAGCTGTCATTCCCATTTTACTGAAAAGCAGAAGACACTGAATGGATCTGTACTGAGTCTCAACAACTCTTTAAAAATAAAATGTCCCATCACTTCCATAGTGAGGTCTATTATTTAATCCCATCAGCAGAGGCATCTGGAGATGTTCTCTTTACATCCTGGCCAAGTGGTATTCAGAAATTATTATAACCATTAGACTTATTCACCCTTACATTGAGATTGGTGCTGCTCAACAGAAAAAAAGTTTATACAGAAGGGACAACACTTTTTAAATAAAATTTCAAGATCATAAGTAAAGAAAAGAAAAATCCAGCACATCTGGCCTCCATTTATTTATTTATTTTGCCTATCACATGAAGACAGTTAAAGACAACCCTAATGTCATTTATCTTCCAAACCTCAGGTTTGGAAAAAGAAAGAACGAATTGAGAGGAATTTCTCATTGTAATTTTTAGATCACTAGCAGAGCATTTCTTCATAAAAAGGCTCAAAATCCTGCTCTTCCAACTATACTTTGAAGAATAGGGAAGAGATGATGGGAGAAATAGCAGTTTTCCTGAATTTTCCCAAGTCAGACTAGCCCACTAAAATTAAGGATACTCAAGAAGCCAAACTGATTAAAACTAAGGAATGCCTGTGGTAACCTGACGAAAATAAAAGAACAGAAGATCCTTCTTTGTAACATCCCCCCCCCCCCCCAAAAAAATCTGAAACTATCTTAATTGACCTCAGGAACAGAACTGCTCCTATTATAGCTATTTAATGAGAAAAGTGCAAGGATCTCAGTCCATTTTTAGATCACATATAAAATATACAGTATTGTCACAAAGGAGCACAACCAGTTAACTGAAGTTACTTGAGTTTAAAAATATTAACTACCATCTAATTGAGTTTATGTAGTAGGCACTCTGGGAATAGAACAGAAAAAGCTGATTTCCAAAAATATATATAAAGATCTATTGTAGTTCCATTAACAGGTACTGACAGAATAAAATTAATGTTCATGGAAAAAAAAGACACATATTCAAGCATTCTTCAGACAGAAAAGAAAACAAGGGCAAGTACAACAAACAAAACTATATGAAAAGATAATACTTTGTAAAGCACTCATATAATCTCTTAGTTTTAAACTGTAATTAGAAAAGAGTATTCAGACCTACTTTCCAGGTTCTACTGAATCCCAGTATTCTCTCAGTTATGAAAGCTCAATATAATAAAGGTCTGAGAAGTTTTCACTTTTATTATACATACCAATACAGAATACCACCACTATCTGCTCCTCACAAAAACAGTCAACAATATTCAATTTTGATATTTTCTTATCTTCTCAGCTT
Source organism: Apteryx mantelli (assembly GCF_036417845.1). Lineage (NCBI taxonomy): Eukaryota > Metazoa > Chordata > Aves > Apterygiformes > Apterygidae > Apteryx > Apteryx mantelli. The sequence goes on along the minus strand of NC_089982.1, from coordinate 44,625,970 downwards.
CAAAAAAAAAAAGACTGAGAGCTACCAGCCTAATTACAGAGTGAATACTGAACTCATGTTTCTAATCATATGACTCCGAACATAAGGGTTATTTGACTTTAGCTTGCATAAAATATTTGAAATTACTTCAGCTCCACTCTCTAAAATGTCTTAACTGCTAAGGCAACGCACAGCTGTGGCAGCTGAAGGGTTTTACATTACCAGCTGGCACAAAGATATCAGCCTGCCTGCTGGAATGGCTTGCTTCTTTTATACGTACCAAGTTACTGGTGTGAATACTCCTTAGTTTATTCCAATAAAAAAATAGCTAGATTAGCAGCAAACTCAGATTTGAATTTACTAAAATAACCTGGCTCACTGATGCATTAGAAACAGCTCTGCTAGCACAGTTAAAGTAGTTCTCCCACACAGGCAGAGCTGTAAGCAGCTAAATGCCTGATTAAGATCTTTTGGTAGGTTTCATGGGGATGGGGGTGGGGCAGATATCCCCCCCAAACCCATAATCCCTTAGCACGAACCTAGATTAAGTATAAAAGCAAATATTAGCCAAAAGCTTAAGTTTCATAGGTAAGTATCGATCCTTAGCTAAGACATGGTGAACAACTGTGCCTATGGCTGCCACTTTGGTGCAAGTGTGAAATACACATGAGGTATGGTATTAGTTTGTAAACTAATGATTCAGCAGCTACAGCTGCAAGTATTCTGTCCAGGAAAGAAAAGAGGGGGAGTTCCCTTAGCAAAAAAAGAAAAAACAAAAACAAACAAACAAACAAACAAACAAAAAAAACCCACCCCACCTTATGAAAAATCACTTGTGTTCCTTCTGTGACCAGATTCAAAAGAGAAGAACACAAATTCCTTAAGACAAGCAAAAGGTAAAACCCAAAGTCCTTTTCCCAAGGATCAGAAGACCTGTTACTGTAGATTCCACTGTAGATAACATAACTTTTGCCTGTTGAGTCTTTGGCCATCACATTCATTTTCTGTTCAGTCAAGAGACTGCCTATTCTCCTTTGCTCGAGGCAACAGCGTATGACATCCTCTTTACAGTCTTTAGAAGATTTTGCTCCTTTTGAATGTAAACCAGTGTTGCAGTCATTGGAAGGGTACACAGACAGTGATGCAGAGCTTCCATACAACACCGGATTGACTAGCAGTCTTGCTATTTATACATTTCTTTATCATTTCAGGCAAATGCATTGGACAATCCTTAGCTATGCACACAGATTGTTAAATTTACGATTGCCTCTGATCACACCTGAGTTAGGTGCCTTTCAGTAAGCTTCACTTGAGTTCAACCCATTTATATCTGAATGACCTCAAAATACCCAAGGAAGGAAGGAAGAAACCTTAAGATAAAGCAAATAAGAGACAATCACAGCAAAGAGGCTCTGTGAGCCAAGATAAAAAGCACATGAGACCACTGACTCTAGCAGAAAGAGGGGCACAAGAAAAGTATTCATCCTTGAGAGACAAAAATATTAATTCAAGATTGTAAATTTGTTATCTGAAAAAAACAAAAAAAACCCCAGCATCATCCCAAGTTTCATTATAAACATCATCTTGATAACAGCAGCTAGCAAAGATTAAGGTCTTTGTACTGACTTCTGATTTCTTCATAAACACATTGTAGCCTCTGACATCAAGAAAAAACCCTACACAGTTCTTTGAAATACTACAGAAACTACTATTGCTTAGGAAATCATGTGGGGACCCCTGGTGGTTCCTGTTTACTTACTCTCCCTGGAGGCATGCCTTCCCCCACCACTGATTTTAAAACTTAAAAGTGAAGAACATACCAGCTAATGAGGGACCCATTCTCTGTACTCTCATTACAAATAAGAAGTATTCAGTCACCAAAAAAAGGGTTGTTGTTCTTGGTTTGTCTAGCAGATACAATTTGTAGAGCTACTCATACTTCAAGGCTGAGGAGTCCTGACAATAGCCTCCCTGTCAATCCTCTTGAGCAGCAGCAGCGTTAGGGTAGCAATGCAAGGAAGGATTGAAGTGATCTGCAATCAACAGCTGTATCTGGCTGGTGGCTGACCTTTCCCGCTGTAACTAAGAAGGCAGAAGCAGCACCCCTGTTTCTGTAAAAACAGCATCTCCACCTGCTACCAATTACCATTTTGGTCTGCTCCAAAGGCTGGGAAAAAAAAGAGCTGTCAAAATAGATCTGTGAAACTCATAAGTTAACAAATAAGACTGTTTATTGCTTGTTTCGTTTTTATAAGACAAACACATAGACTAACCAACATGATCCACCTTAAGGGGAAAAAAGGGGGGGGCAGTAAAGCCCCAGACACCTCTAAAAGTGAGGTATGCACTGAAGAGCAAGTGTATTAACACTTCTGAATGCACAGCAAGTTCCCTCACTTAAATATTTTTCTCTCCATCTGTAAAACTTAGTTGGCTAGTAGGCAAATACAACTTCTAAAACTGTGCCTACTTTGTCAGGCTTTAGAAATGGAAGGCAAATTTGTGGCAGAAGAATCTGAAGGCTAATTATTATTGTTAAATGTAGTTACAAAGTTGAAAGCACGAATCAAAGTGGGTATTCTAGGGGGAAAAAAAGCTGTTTCTTGTGAGATCTTTAGCTTTGAAAATTATGGAAAAAAGATTCAATAATACTTTAATGAAAGGCCTCTCATTAACAGAGTACAAAAGAAGGTCAGTTATCTTAAATATATGTTACATACCAACAAAAATGAGATCAGTTCACTGGGTTCATAGATTAAATTTATTAAAACATATATATATACACACACACACGCGCACACATATATATGTCTCTCGATCTAGCCAAAGAATCAAAAGGTTTTTTAATTTGTTAGAAATAAATACTGAGATTTTTGTAACTTTTTGGTAATAACAGGAATATTCAGGGTTCAGACTGTTAAGTCTCCTCAAGCGTTCTGCAGACTTACAAGCCTCATTGGGGAATTTAAGAGAATATTAATGTCTCAGCCCGAAACATAGAAGAGAGCTGGTAGGTCTGTGAGGCTGATCTGTTCGTGCCATTTGATTGCCCTGCTGTAATAACTACAAGTGTTTACTCATTCTTGTAGTGTTCCATATCAGGTCTGACAGAAGTTTTCTGCAAAACAAGCAGCAAAAAGTCCAAGGAAAAAAAAACTTCAATTTTCTTTCCTAGAATCATCCCTCTGGAAATCCGTAGATTCACTTTTCAGAACCAGAAAGTGAAAAAGTTTGGGAGCATATGAAGAACAGGTTTGTGGTCTTTTGTTGTTGGGTTGGTTTGGGTGGGTTTTTTTTGTTTTTTTTTTTTGACATGTACACAGGAGAAATTAATAATGAAAACCTCTGGGGAAGAGCTGCAGTAGATTAAGAACTACAGGTAAACATCAAAACCCAACAAATCTGGCAGAGAATAATTTGGAGATAGAGGTGGAATGAACTGAAACACAAACTTATCTTTTAGGTGAATAAGTGTGTGAATTAACTGGCAGAATGTCAAAACATTAAGTCACTTCAGCAGCTGTATCTAATTTAAATGTATTACTGAAGTCAACTTATATTTTTACCATTTGACTTACAAGATGTTTCTTCATTATATTGTATTACATATTTCAATGTAAAAACTCAACATGCAAGTTTAAGTACTTTCTCATTCATGAGCTTTTTAAATAAATTTATAAAAATCTACCAAGAAAATAAGAAAAAGTAACAGTGAGGGTTATCCTCACCAAAGGATTTATGCTTTAGGACAGAACTTAATTCACTTATTCATTCACTATTCCTCCTTTCCCTCCCAAAGTGAGTATGGAGTCTATATCTGTAACTAGAAAGCATAATCAAAAAGCAAACCAAAAAAAAAAAAAAAGCTAGTCTAGGAAGTTTGAGGGGAAAGAATATATTATGACTCTCTACACAATGTTTAAAAAAAAAAGAAATACTCTAGCACATACTATGAAGTTATAAACTCTCTTCTTCCTTTTCATTTCCAGGCGCACATATTCAACACTATTTGGTACATAATACAAATAAATAAGGATGCTCCATATGTAAACAGATTTACAGCTACTTTAAGTGCTCTGACTGTTAATCCTTTCTATTATGCATGAAGCAGCAGAAAAAATCTGCCAACTCTGTTGTATCTTGAGCTTCTAAGCCCTAAGTGCAGCCATTATCTCAAAGTTTTGAATTGTTTTCCAAGTTTTGACCTTTTTAAAGCAGAACACATGCCCCAACCAACTACATATTTTTAGTCTGTTTACATACTCTCTTACCAGAATCAATTTAAATGAGTGGTGTTTTTGATAAACATCATTCTCACAGATCACCTTTTATAAAGGCTCCCAAAATTCAAAACCAAGTTTCAAGTTAAATAGCTACAGAAAATTTAATTGTCAATTTTCTAGCATTCTGACCATCTTCATCAGAAGTTTCCAAACCCTGGTATATAAATAAGCACAAAGTGCTGTGCTGCAGAGCCTGGAGCTGTAGTCCTCATATTCATGAGCACAGGTAAATAGATGGCCTAACACATTAAAAACTTCAGGAAGTCAGCCGACAGGGAATCCAAAAGCACAGATTCTAACAAGAAAAAGATTGATGCAGGGAGCACAGATTTGGGGATCTGCATTCAGAGCATGCAGGTATAAAGTTATGATCTTAGTTTGGGTAAAATGAGCAGGGAGAATGTATAAGCAGGCTTAAGTGCACATGACTGCTGCCACTACTGACCTGATTCAGAGATGATCTGGGTACTGTTGCAGACAGTACCAAGCAAGAAGTTCAAGAACATGCAATCTAGAGTCTGTTTACATTCAGAGAATCCAATTCTGCAAACACACAAATGGTACTATTCTTACATTTAAAGCTATTCAAGTACTAGGGCAAGACACACACAAAAGTCCTGAAACAAAGTGTGAAGAAAAAAAAAAAAAACAAAAGCATATATTCCGTGAATGGAAGAACATATACCATATAGCCAGACCCAGCTGTTCATTGAATAGCCCACTGAGAGTGGGTTATCTCTTTCAGATTATTGAAACAACAGTTCATGACAAATATTAGGTACAGAAAAGAGCTCAGGAGGAATTACAAACACGATCGTGGGAGAAAAGATTGTAAAAGCTGTGAAAGACTTTCCTTGTTTAGGATTTGGACAACCTTGTCCTTATTACAAGTCAATATTTAAAAAAAATAGTTTTGCTGGGAAGAGATCTGGGTGATCCTCCCCCTCTACTCAGCCCTGGGGAGGCCCCATCTGGAGTACTGTGTCCAGTTCTGGGCTCCCCAGTACAAGAGCGATGTGGCACTACTGGAGCAAGTCGAGCGAAGGGCTACTAAGATGATTAGGGGACTGGAGCATCTCTCTTATGAGGAAAGACTGAGAGAGCTGGGCCTGTTTAGCCTGCAGAAGAAAAGACTGAGAGGGGATTATACAAGTATCTTAAGGGAGGGTGTCAAGAGGATGGGGCCAGACTCTTTTCAGTGGTGCCCAGTGACAGGACATGAGGCAACAGACACAAACTGAAACACAGGAAGTTTTGTATAATATATAAAAAAAATTTTAAAACCTTACATTACAACATTTTGAAGTGTCTTTAAGTAAACAGTATTGATAAGTATCTGCTTTCAAATCTGTCATACCAAGACTTCTTTCCATTCAAGTAGTCATTTTGCAAAGAAGCATCTATGTTGCCAAGGGATACAGAACATAAAACCCGTAACATTTCTACTAAAAAGAAAGGCAACTGAAAGCAAAAAGCATCAATGTGCCTGACATTTCAATAAGCATGAACTTAATTCCCTTTACAAACTCTGTACTATAAATTCCAGAGGTTCCACAACCCGATTAAGGGTGTGCAAATATTAAAACCCAGACGATTACCATGTCAATACATCTTTCCTGAAATATTTTTATGTGTCTAGTCTAACACAGTTTAGCACCAGAAACATTCCAAATTTTCTTTTTAGGCTCTGTTTTACCTAATTCAGTACTCTCAAGTGTGACACAGCAAATATATTATTCAACACTGAATATTTCACTACTAGCACTTGAAATTAAACTTTTCCACTGTCATACTTGCAGCTGTTCAGTAGGTGAGAAATGATATATATTTGTTGTCCAGTCAGCTCCCCTTTTTTGGATTAACCAGGTAGCTGAGATAATATGAAAGAGTACAGTCAATCCCAGGTTTTCACCTCAGCTGACCTACACCTTCTTCATTTAATTAAGAGGCTCTAAGAACAACCCTCTCTCTTGTCTGACTGAAACCTCACCAACCAAATCTGTGAGTCAACACAAAGTAAGCTAACTCAAGAAGAATAATTTTAACACTACTTATGTGGGATGCTTCACTTGTGGTCCCTAACATTTTCTAAGTTGCAGAGACCATCAGTTTTCCCGATGGCAACAAGAGACTGCTACCTAATAAAACCTAAATCAGGTGACAAGCGTTTTTGTTTTTGTTTTCTTTAAGTTTTCTTGCATGGGCTCCTGAAAAGTAGTTTCCATACTTCCCCCACCACCACCATCAGGCAGAGACCTAAATTGCGGGAGCCAGAATTTTAACCAGCCGTACAAGACCCCATTTCCCCATCTAAGAGTCGTTTGGGGTGTTTTATACCCCTACACGCTATGTAAAAAGACAGGGAATTCTCCTCCCTCCCTGCCTGCCCCGCTTCTGCGCGTGCGTGCGTGGGGCAGCTAAGTCAGAGGGTCCAAGCCGACCATACCGGCCAGCTGCCCGCTGCCAGCACCATTCCTGCCCCCTCCCGCCCCCCGCTGACAAGCGCGCAAGCAGCTGCCCCACGGCGCCCGGCGGTGACCCGGCCGCGTCGCACCAGGAGGCTCCGCCGCCCCCGGCCGCAGCGGCCCCGCTCGCGCCGGCACTAGCGGGCAGGACCGAGCGGCCCTCCCCGGCCGCCCGGCGGCCTCTCCTGCCGGGCCCCTACGGCGAGCCGAGCCGAGCCGAGCCGAGCCGAGCCCTGCCTCCCCTCGCCCCGCCCCGCCCCTACCCGCGCGGGTGGCGCCGCCTGCTGCTCCCCGGGGAGGCGCTCGCTCATCGTCCCGCGGCGGCGGGGCGGGGTCGCGCAGTCGGCGCGGACACCGGCTCGGCCCCCGGCCCAACCGTCGCCCCTGCAGCCGGCCCCGCCCCCTCGGCCCTGGGGGGCGGGGCTTCCTGCCACGCACGCGCGCCGCCGCAGCCGGCGTGACCGCCGCTACTTCCGGTTCCGGCGGTCCGTCGCCGGCGCGGTTCCGCTTTGCCTTCCGCCCGCGGGGGAGCCGTTACTCGCGCGCCCCGCGGTGGTGGCGGGGAGGAGGTCGCGGCGCTGCCCTGCACCGCCTCTCCGCCCCGCCGCGGTGCTGCCGGCCTCCAGGACGCTCAGGTATCGAGCTCCATCGCCCCGTGGCGCCGGGTCGCAGCGGAGGCACCAGCGTTCCCGGGGGTGGCGCTGTCTGAGGGGAGGCCGGCCTGAGTCACGGCTCGCTGCGGCAGAAAGCGCCCGTAGCAGCAGAGGAGCGCGAAACCCCCACGCTTCAGGAACACCGGTACCGAGTGAGGGGCTCGGAGGGGCTAGCTTCCCGGGTAAAGCAGCTATCTCAGTATCTGCTGGTGGGCGTGCCCAGGATTGCTGGAACTGTGATACCGCCGGACAGTCAGACTTCACCTGTTAGATGCTAGAGTCGCGTTTTGGCTGTCTACATCCAGGAAGACACCTACACGATACCATTTGGCTTCTGGCTAAACCTAGGCGTGTCTAAATCAAAACAAGCGGATGAAACCTCGAAAGAGCATCATAAATCATAGATCTATACTTGTAACGTATACTAGAAACGCACCCTTTCAGTTAGAAAACAAAAGATGTAAATGTTTCCACCTCAAGAAAGTTTCTATGGGCAGCCTGACTCCCCTGGGTAGTTTTGGCCCAAAACTTGTCTTTGACCCTAAGTTTTGACCCTACTGGACCACGGGGATAGCTGCCCCGCACAAACCTCGCTCGGGGAAAATCTTTGGAAAGAAACCTAGCACAAGTGCCAGGATTTGCAGTCTGTAAGCCACGATTTATTCATGAAAGCTTTACAGCGATTTCATTTGTTTATTTCCCTCGTTAACCTTTATAGCCATCGTTAACCTCAGCAGCCCGTTGCCGCTTGCTGCTGGGCGTCGACGCTTTCCAGCAGAAAGCGCCTGCGCACGGCGAGCGGCACGGCTGCCTTCACGCCGGTCGCCTACCGGCGCGGCAGAAACGCTGGTGGCCCGTGGGCCGTGCTCAGAGCGGCAGCGAGACCCTGGGCGCCTCCGGCGGGCCCGGGCGCGATCAGGGGCGCCGCCAGCCCCGCCCCGCCCTGCCCGTCACGTGACCCCCCCCCGCCCGCCGCCGCGTTACCAGGGTGACGCGCCGCTCCGCGCGAAGGCGGTCAGGCTAGCCTGCTGTTTCCGGCTTGGCTCCCGCTGCCCAATAGGGACTGAGGTGCCGGGGCGGCCTCGGCCAATGGGGGTGCGGGGGGCGGGCCCGCGGCGGGCGTGAGGCTCGATTGAGCGGCCGCGGCAGCGCCGGGCGCCGCGGGGAGGTGAGCTGCGCTGCGCTGCGCTGCGCTGCGCTGCGCTGCGCTGCGCGGGCAGCGCTGGGCGTATCCTGCGCGTATCCTGCGCGGCGGCGGGTGGCGGCGGCGGCGGCTCTCGGTGCTCGGGGCGGGGGTCCCTGGCCGCGTCTCTCGCCCTGCTGCCGCTCTGGCCGCGTGGGGGCGGTGGCTTGGCCTGGCCCGGCTGAGGGGAGCGGCGCGGCGCGGCCCGGTCCAGTGCAGTCCGGCCCGGCCCGGCCCGGCCCGGCGTAACGGCCTGCGCCCGGCCTGGGGGCTCCCCCTGCCGCCGGGGCCGCGGGCGCTCGCGGTGCCTCGGGGTGTGAGTCGTGCCCCGGCGCACAAGCCCCGTTCATCCCCGGTGGATAAAATGACCCTTCTGGGCCAGGGCTTGGGAAGCCTACGCCCTGTCAGTGTTGAAGTCCTTTCTCGAGGCTCGCGTTGCCCGTGCCACAGGTAAAAATAAGCAGTCTGGCTAGGACAATGCTCTATGTCGTTTTTGACTTAACTGTAGCTTCCCACCTATAGGCTCCTCGCTGATAGTTTACATTTGCGCAGAGTCGCATGCAGCAGTCACCCTAAGTTACATCTAATACTGTTGGTTTAGCTTTAGTACAGTATAGCTGGTTTTGTAAATAATGCAGCAGTAGCAAGAGAACTTGATTAAAGGCACCTGAAATGAAAAGTGTCCCACCTTGTGTGTTTTACCATTGCCCAAAAGATAATATTGATGTTGATACAAAGTTTTTGGGTTTTTTTTCCATTTTAGGGGCAGCTTAACACTTGCACTGCCTTGATGTATCTTCAAGACAAAAAAAAAAAAGTATAGTCCTGTCTCTTTCACTTTTTCCTTCCTGATAGTTATGCCTAGTCATCTTTTACTCCCATCTTCTGTTTTGTGCAAAAGATTACTTCAGCTCTCCCGGGCTTTGTTTTGCAATACTCATGAAGCTTGTTCCTTTTGGTGTACTCCCATGGTGTATGGGTCCTTCATCTTCCTGAGCATCTTTAGCAAACTCCTTGTCTGGTGCTTGGTCATTTTTGACTGACAAAAACAAATAATTCTAAATCAGTGAGATGAGCCTCGCTTGAGATGTTAAGTATGAACCTACGGTAATAAGGTCTTTTGGTGGAGGGAAGCTAAGCACAACAAAGTATGAGCACTGTTAGTGCTCTTAAGTGAGGCTTGGATGCAGAAAAACTGAGAAACCTTTTGTCTCTTTCAACTGACAGTCCTCAGGGTATGAAAGTTCTTTCTACTCTAGAAAAGATGACCCTTTAGCCCACCAATTAATTTGTTTTGATTTTTATCATTTTAGTCTTTTTATGGCCAATTCTTTTTGCTGTCCTGACTCTTCTCTATATTGGCTGTACCTTTAACTTTGAGTCATTTGCAGATTTGAGGAGAAAACTTTTTTTTTTTTTTAAACAGATCTTATCCCAATTTCCATTTTGCTGATTATTAGTGATTTTTTTCATTCACCTTACCAAATGTGTAACTGAAGCTCTTGTGTCATCAAGATAAAAATGTCTGTTAAAAGAGAGAGAAGAAATTAGCTTGACATAGTCTACTTTTGTTAAATCCACTTAGGGTTTTATCACACTTACTATTTCCCTCCATGTTTGATTATTGCTTCTTTTAAACTTGCTCAGGTCTCTCATTTTACCAAATGATTTTTTAATATAGTACTTTAAACACAATCAACATTCAGCTAAGCAATGCTGCCTAATCTCAAAAGCTTCCAGTCTAACTAGTCATATAATACAGTACAAATACTGTTTTGCACCATTTTGTAATGAATCTATTTTCTATGTGATATGAAAAAGTAAATTATTTAAATTTTCAGTAAAAATTAAGGTCATACCTTTTTGTATTGAATAGTGATTCTAAACTTGACTGGGCATCTCTTGAATTTAGTCTGTTTTTTGGTTCATTAGAGTCATTAACTTCCAAAATACTGTATTTAGTGCTTCTTAAGAATAAATGTATAGGTAATTTTTTCCATTCCTATGGGAGTTTTCCCAGATAAAGTTGAATGAAAAATTGCTAACTAAATTCTGTCATTGTCAAGGTGAAAGGGTAAACTGGGTTTAGCAGTTCTCTACACCAGCTCAGTCAACTGTACAAAAATAGAGGTGAGATTAAGAGTAGGTAATTTACAGAAAAGGTACTAAGCGCGTAATGCAGTCAAAGAGATAAATGGGTTGACATTTTAAGTAAAAAGTTTAACATGAACTGGCAGGCTGGAAGACTGACTAAGTACAGCTAACTAAATCTGTTGTGTGTTTTTTATTAGTACTCAAGTAAGGATGCCTTAAGCAGATAACTATGGATAAATATATAAAAGTGCAGAAGATTGGAGAAGGATCCTTTGGGAAAGCAATTCTGGTCAAAGCAAAAGAAAATGGCCAACAGTACGTTATTAAAGAAATAAACATCTCTAAGGTGAGTGATATCATTAATTACTGATCCTTTTTTGTTGTTGTTCATATTCCTATTCTCAAAAATCATTATTTTCCTTCTGAAGATGTCAAATAAGGAGAGAGAAGAATCAAGAAGAGAAGTTGCTGTATTGGCTAACATGAAACATCCAAATATAGTCCTGTATAGGGAGTCATTTGAAGGTAAGATCAATTAATACAATAGAACCTGAAATAATAGTATTAAGTGACTGTCTGTGTACTACTAATTGCATATAGTTTAAAAATCACTGTATTTTTCTCCCTTTAATCATTTTCCCCTCCTTTTATTACTTGCCTCAGTTTTTTCTGATTATTTTTGTGATTCTCAAACACATTAAAAAAGAGAGTGCAACAATTATATAGAAACATTCTTGTCTCTTCCTTACATGATTTAATTTTGGTTGATGCCTAGGTGAAAGGGTTATCTTTTTCTGTTTCTCCACAGTATATGTCCTTTAAATGCTTTGGTCTATTCTAATTGCTTGAATACTTATGTATCTTAAATATGAGTATGATCTAAATCCAGGTATTAATCACCCAGCAAGAGCAATTTCATCCCAAAGTCTGTTGTCTTAGAATGTGGTCTTCAGTAAGTACAATCACGTCATTGCTTTAAAAGCTGGAAGAATAGATGAGACTACTAGTTTGCCTTACCAAGCTATGAGGGAAGGAGCAATTTAATTCAAAACTGAAAGAGCTTCATAAAAAGGATGATTCACTGACATCCTTAGGAAGGAGCTGCTTAATCAGTGGCCCGGAGTTCTCTCCTGGTTATCATTTCTTTCAATGATAGTATGGAAGTTGTGATAACCAAGAAATTTAGGAGCAAGTTTCCACATCATTTTTACAGTGAATATCGTGGGAAATAATCAGAAGAGGTAAAAGATCCCAAAGCTCTGCTGCGTAGGATTAAAAATAGTATTTAAAAACTTAAATATTATTTGAAATGCCATGTAAGAACATTATTCTTTTCTCCTTTCTTTCCCTTCTGCTGACTGTCATGCCTTTTGATTTTGGGTTTTTATTTTCTGCTCATTAAGTTAGAATTATATGCTGTAAATCAAAAGACTGTGGTTGTTGCTTTTTATAAATCCACACTTCTGTCTTCCCTCTAATAGAGGCCTATTCTTTAAGACTGCTGTATTTTATGAGGTAGATTCTGTAATCCCTAGTTCATGAGACTTCATACTACATCTTTCTTGCTGAAGCAGATTGACTTTGAACATACTGGTTTTGATTTATAAAAGCAATTTATTGCAGAGGTAGGTTTGCAAGAAATCCAGACTCCTAGGATCACATTTCAAAATAATTCCAATTGTAAAGCGTAGCCAAGGTACAAAGCACTGTAAGCTCAAATGAGAAGTCCTGTTGTTGACGTTTTGGAAGACAAATTTTAGAAACATTTTGAGCAAATGAAGTTTAAATGACTTAGAGACTTTAATTATTTTTCACTCTGTTTACTTTTTTTAGTGTTATAACTAACTTTTCATAGTCATAAAGGGTGTTTCTTTTGAGTGGTGTGTGATCATGTGTACTTATTCACCTTTTCTCAAAATCACGCCTAGTCTGTGAATGCTATCGTTCTTGTATTTTACTGGCCTATTTGAGTTGCTATTCATGAAATGTTAGAATTTTCATCAATATGCTTGTAATTTACCATTTGTTTCTGCCTAATCTCTTTTTTCAACAGTAACTGAAAAGATTGTATTGGGGAAGAAAACTGTAACTTTGTATAAATGTATTATGTGTGCTCAAACTGATTTTGGAGGTCTCCCCAAATTTATTTCAAAATGAGAAAATACTGATTTCCATATATTGTTGTCTGCTGGAAGCTTTCTTGTTCTTCAGTTTCTGAAATGAACTTTAAGTCTGGTATAAGAACTGATAATTGCCACGTTCTTGCACTAAGTATGTGTTTATTGTCCAGGTAAAACTGCAAGAAGGAATTAGACAGGCAAATACAATTACCTGATTTAGAACTTTAAGATATCTATTTTTAGGGCTAGGTGATCTATGGATGTTTGAAATAGCAAGTAGACCGGAGAATTATTTTTATATTGCATTCATAAAGTGACATCTTTAATTTCATAGTTGTCTTGAATCTCATTCTGGGGCAATGGTTCAGTAGAAGTCATTTTTCCCTCTACGTTGAGTAATCCAATATTATCAAAGATGGGAAACATATGTTGTGAAACTCAGAGTAAATACAGCATTTTTTGTTGAAGTTTGGAAAAAGGAATAATAAATGATATCTGAAGCTGCATATGAAAAGGTTCGATTTCTCAATTGCTTTTTCAGTGACCAATGTTGAGACAAAATGTTGTCGTTAAGATACTCAGATATCTTAGAGAGGTTATTTTTCTTTATTGAAATATTTTGGGTTTTGTTTTACAGAAAATGGCTGTCTCTACATTGTGATGGATTACTGTGAAGGAGGAGACCTGTTTAAAAAAATAAATGCCCAGAAAGGAATCCTATTTTCTGAGGATCAGGTAACAGCAAACTGCTGCCATAGCTTTTTGCGGCATAATACTTTTCATGTGCTTTAAAGAATTTTGGTTCAATTTGGCAGATATGGTTCCTTAAGATGTATAGAATGTTCCCAAATTGTGTTTCTTGTTGCTGCCAGCCGCAGTAATGACTAAAAGCTTAGCTGGAAATCCAGGGTGTGTTAACTGAGATTTTGTCTGTATGTGTAGGATACTTAAAAAAAAAAAAAAAAAAAAAAAAAGGGGGGGGGGGGCTACTTCTTGCAAACTAAACTAAATCTGGTAAATGAAAAATACTAAGGGGGTGGACAGGCTGAAGTTTTTTAAACCTATAAGATGTTATGGCACAAGGTTTTTGTTCTGTAATACTGATTTTTCTTTTTATTTATTTATCCCAGGTATAAAATAACATACTTTATAATAATATGGAATATAATAATTTGAAACTTACTTCATTCAAATGTTTCTTTTTCAATAGAAAGATTTGATACTATGTTGGAATTATACCAACAGATTTTTCTGTGATACTGTGAGACATTCTGAGATACTGTGAGACAGTCCAGAATAATTGAGAGGATTTTATGTACATATTCAATTAGACGAAGCAAAAATAGATTATGTAGGATTCAATTTTTTGTTCAGAACCGAGATATGTTTCCTTGTTTACAAATAGTTTCTATGCTTTTGCGTTTGCATTCAGTAGGAATGCATCAGAATCTCAACTTACTTGTGGCTGGGAAGGCTTAGGACTGTTTTAGGTCTATTGGTGGTATTCAGAGTAGGGTAATGATGAAAACTTTTCTGGACATAGTTTGTATAACTTCTTATTTTCTAATTTGGACTCATTTACAAGAACTTAAAATAGAAAACTGAAAGTTACACCTTGTATTTTACTGTAATTTTGATATGCATGTACTTTTGATTTGTGAAAGTGAAACAGCTATTCCACATGGAAGAGTTTTTGCAGTTAGCCTCTTCGTATTTTGTGACTTTCACAAATTCACAATAATGACGGTTTTGTTGGCTTGTTTATAGTCTTCTAATTGCCTGTTGTTGTTTATTGCTTTTGTAATTGAAATCTACTTTGTACTATTTTTCTTTTAAAGGTGAAATAGATAAAAATCACTAGATAAAAGAAGCATTTCTGTAAGCTAAGCATCAGTATGGCTTTTTAGGACTCTTGTTTCATTAACTAATTGACTATAAGAAGACTTTGCATTGGTTACAGCAAAAGAACAATCTTAAGGATACAAGTTCCATGTTTTAAATATTATAGCCAAACAGATTCATATTGCATACCTTTGTTATCTTTATAATATGTGATTAAATCTAATAGTATCAGGTTTAATAATATCTGAACAGATTAATATGTATCTTTCATTAAAATAAGAAGTTTGTGTTTGTATTATAGTGATAGTAGCGTTACATTCTTAATGTTTCTAGGATATATATGAAGCCAGGTTTGTGGGAAGAGGATAACATTTTGAGTTATAATTATAAAACTGATTTGATAAAATCCTGAGGAAAAAATAACCGGAGAAGCTTTCAGATAAATTAAGATATTGATGTTGCATATTCTTTTTTATATTTAGATTCTGGACTGGTTTGTACAAATCTGTTTAGCACTAAAACATATACATGATAGAAAAATCTTGCATCGGGACATAAAGTCACAGGTATGCTGGTGTGTGTATGTGTGTATATATATATATTTTTAATTTACTTTCAAAGTGATTATGTTAATCTTGATAGTATAAGCTGGGAAATTATGGAAAATATTTGGAATACATCTTTTTATATAAACACTTCTAATTTTGAAAACACTTCTTGTTTGTAATTTTTCAGAACAGGTTTATTTGATATTTGTACAAACCAGATGAGGCAAAGAAGCTATTTTAACATTATTCATATGACCTTTTGTCCCACACTTAATTGTATTTTAGAATTTATAGTGGTGTTTTTTCCAGTTTTGATAAAGTAGGAACAAGAATAGGTCTGTTATTTCCCAGTAGTCAATAACATTAATGGTAGTGACTTCAGAGTGATTGAATGGTAGAAAACTTTACTCCTTCCAAAACATGTTGAGAACAAAAAGTGTGCAACTGTATGAATGTTTTAATTAACAGACTTTTTAAAATTTCTATACCAAGAATATATTTTTGACCAAAGATGGGACAGTACAGCTGGGAGACTTTGGAATCGCCAGAGTTCTTAACAGGTAACTCCTATTTGGTGCTAGTTTCTCTGAATTAATCTAAATAGCTTTGCTCTAGGAAAACATGTGTGCACACCATGTAACTTAGCTAGTTAACGTTCTTCTTTTTTCTTAGTACTGTAGAACTGGCTCGCACTTGCATAGGAACGCCATACTATTTATCACCTGAAATATGTCAGAACAAACCTTACAACAACAAAAGGTACTGATAAGCATTTTATTAAGTATTTGGGGAAGGAGGAGGGAGAGTGTTCTTTAGAAATCTGAAGCTGTTCTACTCATATGACAGTAAACAGCCTTTAGTTCATCCAAGTTTACCCAAGAATGAAGTGGGCTTCGCTCTACACATGGTATCTCAGCAGGTTGCTGTCCTGCAGAGCAATGTGGTCCAGAGATGATTTGCTTAGTGCTTTGAGTTCTAGATCTAACCGTATTCTTATTTATGGCTCTGCTTTGGTTTCTCTGCACACCATTTGTGCTGCCTTAATTTGTGCAGTATGAGTGTGAAAGCATGTTACGGATGAAAAAAATCACAAATATGCTAATTGCATTCTCTAAGCATATGTATAGATATGTATAGATTCCTACACAGAAGAACATCCTTCAGATACTTTGCTTATGTTTGCTGCCCCTGCAAGAAGGCTCTATCTGGTAACAGTTTCCCTAAAGTAATTAAAATGTTCATTATCAAGTTAATTTTATGTTGCACTAACCTGTTGAATTACATCAATTGTCGTGGATGCCTTATATTCACTTCCATGAGTTTCTTAAAAATTATTATAGTTCCTTGCCCCATAATCTCTCCTGCATGGGCTTGCTCATTCAGTGGTATTCCAACTAAATTCTGCTATCCTGTAATGAGTGAGGGTGAAGTAAGTCAGTGTTAAACAGGATAAATGACCTGTTTAATTGAATTTAAGAATTGTACTTGCTGAACTGCTTATAAAATTATATTTGGAATTTCAAAGGTATCTCAAGCAAAAAGTACACATTTAATGAAAAAAGCCTTTATCCCTGTTTTGTCCAATTTCTCTGCTTTGGGTGGTGCAGATGAAAAGTCTTAAATAAAATGTGGAGCCAAAATAACCCCATCTGGTTTTCAGGTTGGCCCTGTTTTTTATTGCTGGATTATTATTATTATTATTTTTTCCCTGGTGGTGGTGGGATTTTATGGGGAGGAAGAGGGTAAATTAGAGGGAGCTTGTACATACATACTCAAAATGCAACTTTTTCTTTCCTTTTTCAGTGCTACAGTACTTGATTAATAAGTTATTTGGCAATGTCACATCTAGAACTAATTCTTAAAGTCTGTGTTCTTTGATTTAGTGATATCTGGGCCCTTGGTTGTGTTCTGTATGAGATGTGCACACTTAAACATGCGGTGAGTAGAAACTTAGTGTTTCTTTAAAAGAATGATGATTTCAAACACAGGTTTTTTTCTTCATTATTATCATACAAACATATTTATATTTTCAGTTTATCATCTGTGTCTTAGTTCATGCCAATCTCTGCAGAAATATTAGCACTGCATTTTTTGTTTTCCGTGAATTGTGTTAGCTACAGAAGTGTTAGGTGCAGTAACAAAAGATACAATGCATAATGTTCCTTTCTTTCCAAAAACGTGACCTTTTCATTTTTACTGAGAAAGTCTGAATTTAGGCTGCCAGCTTTGTGCAGATGGATTAGCGTACTTCTTTGTTTAGAACAGAAGTAGTTCTTTAAAAAACTCCCAAAGTAAAACAGTTGCCAGTTTTTTATTTTGCTCATTTGAAAAACACCTCTTTGTTTGTCACCCACTTTCCAGTTATGAAGGGAAGAAAAAACTTCTGTCTTTTAAAATAAATAAATAAGGAAGCTATTTTTATTGAAAGGAAGATGATTACTACATGGACATCAGAAAAAAACTTTAAAGGGTTAAAGATTTCATGGTAGCTTTTGTGATTTCTTGTTTCTGGGTCTTTTCTGCAGCAACAATGTTTGCCTCTCAGAGAGTTGACAGCAATAGGTTGTTTTCTGTGAGCTGGTTGATAAGTACTAGTTTTTTATTGTACGAAGGAATTGGAATGGCTCTCTGCTTCCTGAGCTTATGCTGAAGTCTAAGCATTCCTTTGGATTTGGCACAGAATGAATGTGAACGCTTTACATCCTTTCAGTTGAAAGGTGACTTCACTAAAAAGTACAGAAAGCATGTGGTGGTTGAATGTTTTAGGGAAGGGGAGAGAGCAGATCAAGTACGTAAAATATTATAGAGTATTGTATTTTATCCTTGACTATGTGTAACAACATATGACTGTCAGTCTAGATCTGAAAGGAGATAATTATATGTTGGCAAAGACAGCATGTTGCTTTCAGAATTTAAACTTTAGATCTCAGTAGCGTGACACTATTGATAGGCAGCAGGTTATTTTAGACTGATGGTCTTGGAAATCTGTTTTGATACATTGAGGCAAAGAAAGTCCTTTTTTGTTTTTCCTCACCTTTGTATGCAACCTTATTTGTGGGCACACAGTAATATGTAACAACTGTTTTTTCTTGTGATACAGTTTGAAGCTGGTAACATGAAAAACTTGGTACTGAAGATCATCTCTGGATCTTTTCCTCCTGTTTCTATGCATTATTCCTATGACCTACGTAATCTGCTGTCACAGTTATTTAAAATGAATCCTAGGGATAGACCATCAGTCAACTCCATATTGGAGAAAAACTTTATAGCCAAACGAGTTGAAAAATTTCTCACGCCACAGGTATGGAGATAGTTTTAATTCTAATTTTGCCTGAAAATATCATAGGACTTTCCTTTTTTTTATTCTGATGTCAATATACAACATAAAATTGGAGTAATAGTATTTCCTAAAGCTTTTATCCAGGCATTTTCTGTTGAGGAAAAAGAATGTTATTTTGATCTTGCTAATTTTACAATGCTGATAAAATGAACTACAAAAGACAATATCAAATTGCTTAAGTAGTTGGTAGTTTCACAAACAAATTTAAATTACCATTTTCTTTTTCTCTCAGGAGCTTTGTTTTGTATTTCTTTCTATTTAGTGAGGAATTGAGTCAGATGTTGATTTGTTTAGATATGCATTGTTGCATAAAATGGCACTGATGATAACTTCAGCATCACTTCTTTAATGTTATTTCTTCAATCTGTTATTTTGTTCTTAATTTGGAATAGTCTGCAAGTTTGTTCTGTGAAATATTGCTAGGTAAACTAATCATTAAATTTCTTGATGCTTAAATGAACCTCTTTATAAACAAGCTAGAAGAAGTTGCTCAGTATTCCATGTTGGATCTGTTGACATCTATTGATGTTGTTTTAATATAAATCTAGTTGAAAAGAGGGCAAGAATAACAAGCGGAGAATAGTACTGGCATTATGAGAGGAGTAAATGTAGACAGAGGAAGGACATCGAAAAATGAATGCAAAAGAAGAACTTCTTAAGTATAAAGAATTCTAATGAACTATAGTTTGAACTATTATTAATTGAAAGTATTCCATATACAGTTGAAATTCTGATTATATATGGACCCTTCTCTTCTAAATTTCTTTATCTGTGAGTTAAAAGTTTCATTGAAAGGTAAGATTAAGAAGTCTTTACAACTAAGCTCATTGTCCTAACCTTTACAGCAGTAATTCTTGATCTGATTTTTATTTCCAGCAGCTCAAATGGATATGATATTTTTATCTGAGGTTATTCAGACTTTACTAATATTGATAATTATTAATTATGATAAACTACTAATTAATAATAAGCTGCTACCAGATGATGATACTATTTTCTCCTCAATTGAATACAAATACTTGAACACAATTTTTCCAACTGATTCACTGACATATTCAGCTTAAAGGGATGCTATCTAATTTAAAGCAAAACCCAAACAAAAATAGAAAGCACCTTTTATGACTGTTTTGATCATGGGTACAAACATATTTAGGTAGAGATGATCTTTCTGTGACATAACTGTAATGCCTGTTTTCTTTCAGTTTCAGCCATGACTAATGTTGTGCTCAGCTTGCTTTAGTCTGAGCTTCAGAGAGCTTCCCTAGGTATATGTCATCATCAGCATGGCTCAGTTATTGCTGAAATCCTGCTCCTAACTGACAGGAGATCAGTCTACCAGGATTATATGAATTCTTAATTTTTGTAGTTAATAAGTCATAGTAAAGAGTACATTTAAATTACAGAGCATCCTTAGGGTGGAAAAATAAAAAGCCTTGAAATGTACTCAAGAGCCGTATTTCTTCCATGAACTGCTCTTATTATTGCAACACTGTACTTCAGTTGTTCTACTCACAGCTCACCAACCAAATAAAAGCTTTAAGGCCATTGAAATGCCAGTAGTAGAAGACAGTTCTCATGTGTGACTTCTTGCTTTTGATAACAGACTATACAGGTTAAAAAGTTTGTCTCTGCCATCATGTGCAGTTTTAGGCTCTGCGCTTTTGTTCTTTTAGGATTGTTTTGGTGTGGGCTTTTTATTGGTTGGGTTTTGGTTGTTTGGGGGTTGGGTTTTTTTTGTGTGTGTGTGTTTTGGGGTTTTGGAGGCGTTGGAGGGGGTTTTGTTTGGGGGGGTTGATTTTTTTTGTTTTGTTTTTTGGGAGGAGTTGGAGGGTTTGGGAAGGGGTTGGGGGATTTGGGGGGTTTTGGGGGTCTTGGGAGTTTGGTTTGGGGTTTTGAGGGGATTGGTTTTTTGAGGGGGGTGAGGTTTTTTGGGTTTTTTTCTTGTTTTTTAGTTTTTTTAATTATTATTTTTAACTCCCCCAACATCCATTGTAACTGGCTCATAATCTCTAAGCAAAGTAAAATCATCTGGATAGTTCAAGGTTCTATAAAGACTATTCCTTAAAACTTTGGGGTTTTGCTATTAGCCAGTTGGCGTTGCTAGCAATCATTGTCAGAATGCTAAATGCCTTGCTGGCATGCTCTAGGGCTTGAAAGATGGTTTGTAGTACAGCCGTTATCTGTTTGCCATCGTAAAAATTCTTTTGCTGTTGACCTCCTTTGAATGTCCTGTATTGGTAGAACCAGTTGATGCACTTGGATTTGGTAAGAAGCCTGAAAGCAGGAAGTTAGAACATGAGAACACTGTGCCAGGTCAGCTAAAAGTCACTCTTGTTCCTTATCCTGCGGGCCATGAGCACTGGCCATAAACAAATGCCTAGTGAAGAGTATAAGAACACAGCAAGCCTTCCTTTGTTGTACCTGGCTTCAATAAGGATATCTTGCAATTTTATTGTACTTAATGAGTCTCACAGAACTCCGTATATGTTGTTTGTAGAAATCCGTATGTGCAGTCATCTTCCCATCTTGAAGAGAATAGGGAAACGAAAATCCCCAAACATCTCTGAAGGACTTTTTTTGACTTTTTTTTGAGGCAAGGCTGTCTGAGAAATGTAAATAAAATTTGAAAACTATACAGAAATCTAAAATAAACTATGCACAAAATCATGTTGATGTTTGCATTAATTTTCTTGCAGCTGCGATTAACTGGTTCATAAATGGGGTAACAAGTGCCAGACTACCCAGAAGTTAGACTAAATCATTTTTTAAAGTGATATGAGTAGTTCTGCCAGAAATGTTTGAAAATATTGAATCCAACTTCATATTAATTTTAATAATAATAAATTGAACACATATAGTTGAGTATTCATTTAAACTTAGGTTACGGTGGATACTGTTAGTTAGAAGTCTACTTAAAAAAGGTATATATATTTTTCTGAAAAGGAGTTCTCCTTTTTAGCTTCAGGCATAAATATTGTTTGTTAATAATTGAACTTTTTGTTTAGCTTATTGCAGAAGAATTCAGTCACAAAATGTTCCAAAGGTTGGGACCACATGCTGCACCAGGTAATTAAGTGTGTAAAAGAACTTTTATTTTCGGCTCTGATAAGATAGAATATGTATAAATGTAGCACTGTTCTTTTATTTGAGGGTGGGTTTTTTTTATACCCGATTCTAGAAATTTCAGGAGAAAACAGGGGGAAGTAATAATCTCTTTTCCTGGTGAGGTGGATGCTTGTAACCTACAAATCATACAAATATAAACTATGGGCCTGTAACACTTTTAGGTGTATTTTTTACTCTTACAGTATGTTATGCTTACAAAATTTAAAGAGATAGTAAAGACTCAAAATACTGGAAATCATTTATATGTTATTGTAGGGGAGTTGCCTTATTAATGACAAATGGTTAATGAGAAATACCATTTCTTATAAAATTTGTAGTATTTTGTTAGTGATTCCAAGATTAAGTCCCGACTTCAGCACAGAACAGTAGAATTTCTACTGCTGCTAGCAAACCAGATTATGGTTCAGTTTTGCAAGATGATCCGTTTTTAATTCATTTTCCTCTATTGGTTACTTTAATTTTTTTTCCTAGAAATTCTTCCCCTCTTATGATTTTATTTTCTTGTAATCATTTGAAGCTGTGCTAGGTGCTTTGGTGTTTTTTTGATTGTCTTGTGGCAAGTATTTTGCTGCTATTCTGTAGTGAAAGAGCCCTGCTAGCACAGAATCAAATTCGCAAGGAGATACTGGCATATTTTCAGGAACTTTACAGAGGAACGATATCCCCAAAGGCCATTGAAACAGTAGCTCTGTTAGAACTCTTCTTCTGCTGACCTGAGTGTTGCAGGTTGCAGGCCTGTGCCACTGGTGGAGGCCTGCCTCTGAATTCCGTTTGGAAAGCTTTTCCCAGTGTCCATGACAAAGGGATAGTAAAACAGGGCAAACAGAATAAGAAGTTCCAGTTCTTCAGATTAAAGTGAAGTGATCAAAGTGAAAAGGTCAGGGATTGTGCTCTTCTGTTTCTTATCAAGCGTGAAGTTTAGGAAGGCCGTTTTGGACAGCTGGGTATATTGCACTATCAGCTCACGTGAATGAAATGGTTAGCAGTTCACCCATTCTCCTCCAGCCGTGCTGTCCCAAAAGCTGGAAGAAGGGAGATGTGGTGCATTGGCAGGCCTGGATATCCTTGTAAGAGAGTCTTCTCTTATCTAGCAAAAAGATCAGCTCATGGACAAAGCTTGGCTTCAGTTGCACCAGCTCAGAAAATTACCAAACCTGCTGCAAAATACAGAGTGCCTTTAATGAGCAAGAAAACTGGTGATGCACCTAAAAAGATTCATGAGAAGAAGCCATTGATTAAATGTGGACAGGTAAGAACCTAAGTAACTTAAATTGAGCTGTTTTGTTTGTACCTATTAAAATACTATGCCTTCCTTTTCAAAATATCTTTTTTATGGACACATGCAAAAAATAGTGTAAATGCTTGCTTTACATATATTTTCAGTTCCTCTGTTGGTGTTGATCGCTCTTAGAAATATTGGAAGTCTGTCAGTTATAAATATCATTGTCATTGGATAAGAATCTTTGAATCTTTCTTATTCGTTCAAGAATAACTTCCAAATTTCAAACCTTAGAAAACTTTTTTTAGGTTATTTTCTAAAGTGTTGTCAGCAGGAGAAATTATTTAATCAGATGAGGAGTTTTGCAGACTTTATTCCATGAGCTAATAACAAAATGATTTTCTGTATACCTTCATACAGTGCTTCTAATCTTTCCTCCAGTCACCTTTCTCTACACACCCTATTACATTAAAAACACTGTTTCTCCCTGTTGATTTGTTTAATTACTTCATGGCCAAGATACATTACATGATGCAACTAGGTCTGAACTACATGCACATGCCACAGACCAAGCAATTAGTAAGAAGCCCCTACTTCAGCTTTTTTCCACTCTCAGCAGGAGAACTAATTCAAATTTTCTTCTGAATGAGTGGGGTTTTTTTTTTCCCTTCTCCCCATGACACTTCTGAGAACATAATATTGATATCTATATCACTCTCACCTATCAAATTTTTAATAGAAATTATCCTTGAGGCTCAAAATTTATTGGAGGGTTAGGAGAAAATTGCCAGTGATCACACAAGCCTTGTTTCCCTAAAATACACGGTTTAAAAAAGAGAGCAAGGGAGAGGGAACACACAAACTGCTGTGTGTCCTTATGAGACCATGAGGCTTTTTTCTGTTTTAAGACTTGGTTGCACAATCATCTGCTAGTCTGCAGCTGCTTATAATCAGTTTCCCCAGCCAACCCCAAACCAACCCAAGTTACACAGAGACCCAAAGCCCTCACTGTGACAGGGTGGAGACAGAGAAAATTCCTCTTACTGGCAGGAGTCAAGATATATTCTGTATTCAAATATGTTCTTTGTGTGTATTGTACCTAGTGACAAGATGTAGCATAGAAAAAATGGCTACAGTGTAATATAAATCCTCTTCTTTTTGCTGTCACTTCAGGATAGTCTGATCTTGCAACTATAAACTGGCTTTTCAAAGGAGCATATAACAATAATCTCCTTTGTTTTACTGGTGTTAGCTCACTGTAGTTGAAATAGTGGCTTAAGTTTCTAAAGGCTTCTATTTCCTGAAGTATTTGATTTAAAGTACTGTACTAATCTGACAGGATTTTTAGGTTGTCAAAAAAAAATTTATGAAGCTGTAAATATCTGTGTTCTATAGTCAAAATAAACATGCTTTACTAGTAACCATCACTTACCTGAGAAGGAGATTAGTATAAATGCATAGCTTGTTGTGTATCGCTGCTTCTTTACTAGGTATTTGATAGTGGTTTCATTCAAAGGTAACAAGAACTTGAGTAATGTTACCCAAACAAAGAGCCTCAGGATAACCTAGTAAATCTGTTTTCCAAATAAAAGTTTACCTTAATATCTAGGGACCCTAGAAATAATATGAACAAATTGTAATATGGAATGGCATTGTCAGAGAAGAGAAATTAAGACAAAACCGGCTTAAAAATTACTACCTTCAGCTTTCAAGAGGGAGATCTTAACAGAGGATGAACAAGTACAGTAACATTTACCCTAGATCTTAGCAGTGTTTTTAATTTAAAAACTCACGAATAATGTTGTCAGCCCTGTTTTACGCATACTATGTTGTGGGTTTAAGAATCTCTGTGATAAGAATTTTTCTCTCTTCCTGGCATCATGCTATCTAACTTGAAGTTTCACCTTTTATCCAGGCCTTTCCAACTCCAGTGAAGAAAATGAATCCAGAAGAAAGGAGGAAAATGTTTGAGGTATAATGAAATCATCTGTTAATTTTCAAACTAAGCAAAAGCTAAGTCCAGAACAAGGATGACAAAATAAAATCTTCAAACCTTTCCTCCTTATTTCTTTTTCCACTACCTAACATTACTTTTTGTCTTCATGGGAATACCTCAGCCATTGGAGCACTAACCGATCTTGACAGAGATTAAAAGAATAATGGCTCAGTAATAAATACCAAATTATATGCTTATTTTTCAGGAAGCAGTAAGAAAGAAAAGGTTAGAATTGCCTGAGAAAGAAAAATGCCAGCAAGACCAGGTAGACAAGATATTTCAGCCTTTCTTTTTGTACCCATAGTAACGTTAATAAAATATTTTAGTATGTTGTGTTATATGTTGCTTAGGAATATAGAATAGTTCAATTTCCCAGTTACTAAACGTGTAATTTTTGTTTTAATAAATAAATTGCATACCAGTTTACTGAAGGCAGAGCAAATGAGAAGATTGGAAAAAGAAGGGGTAAAATATGCTTAAAATGTGTTTTACTTAATGTGTTTCCTTGAATTATATTTTCCTTTATTGTTTTTTCCTTCAGATGGAACGAGTAAACAGAGCCAGGGAACAAGGATGGAGGAATGTGCTTGGTTCAGGTGGAAGTGGTGAAGTTAAGGTTGGCAGCAGATGCAGAAATGTGGTGTAGCCTGTTTCCCTTACCCATGCCTCCCCCACCATTGGTTATCTGGCCTGGTCTTTTTGAAAAGATCAACTCTTGGAGCTGCCCAGTATTAAACTATGGATAATTTGAGAGAGATTGTATAACACTTTCTTCCCTGGCTTCTTGGAGATCATGTGCAATTTTCATTTTTAATACTTCTTAAATTTCAGAATCTCCTGTCTTTTGCCAGGTCTTCATACTCCCCTTTCTTTTTTCCACTCCTGCTTTTGCTACTTTTCTTGTGCTGAATCTATGCATGAACAGTTTCTTTCACGTTCAAGCTTGTTCTTGAAATTTTTTGTTGAAATGTTTTCCAGGTTTTCATATTATGACAATGGACCATTTGCCCAGTATTTAAAACATGCTTCTAAGCATTCTTTGTTTTTTACCAACGTAAATGACAAAGTCAGTGTATATATTGAAAAGCTGGCTGTGAGGGGAAAAGATTCCTGAATAAATTTAACTTTTTTTTTTCTGAAAGTAGTAAACTTCTTAGCCATTCACTTCTTGCAGGATTGAATTGCATAATTCAATCTGATTCCTGTGACAGTTTCATTTTGCCTCTGCATGTGTATCTCAGTTTCATGGAAACATAACTGTTCTGGGAACTAGTCAGTCTCATGAAGGTACTTGAATATTAACATCCTCTGCTTTCATCAGACAGAGCCAGTGCAGAATTAAGTATTGTCATGGTGCAAATCTATCTGACAGTATAAATTGGATTACTACCACAAATTGCTGTATTTTAATGAGTGTTACAAATATTTGGCTTAAACATGTTTAGTGGAGATTTTGTGAGCAAGCTCTGAATGAAGAGTAGAGTCAAAATGAGTAGAGGTTTTATTTTCTGTTCCATGTACAACAACAATATTAAGAAAACACAGGTATGTGGCCAGGTTTCGGTAGCTATTTGCTAATTATCTATGTGCTTTCAAAATAGAGTTGTCTTTGGATGTGTGCCATATCATATAGATAAAGTTTAAATATGAAAATAAACTTAAAAATGCCAGAATTTCAGAACTAGCAGGTGCTGCTGGAATGGGGATTCAAAAGAAATCTTTTGGTTCCTATATGTCCCTTCTCTCAAGTTAATGCTGCCAGATACAACACAAGCTTCCATATAACGTGACATACCAGCACCACCACATTTGAATCAGAGCTGCATATGTGTCCCTGAAAACAATCATGTTGCTAATTAACACTGAGAGTTTCATTGCAAAACATTAGACATTGCAAACATATGCAAAGTTCTGTTGTAGCTAAATGTGCATTATCTTTCAGTACACTCAAAGTCACCAAGGGAAATTTAGGTTCAATGTCTGTGTGTATTTTCACAAAGTGTCACTTATGTAAAATATTATGGCGAACTTACGCTTTAAAGATGTTTTAGATTTCTTCTCAAGGTATATTGGGTAGTTTTGTACAAATCTTACTGCGGACTAGTAGGTTGTCATCAATCTAGGTTTCCATTTATTATCATAGTATTCTTGATTCAATTTTCATTTTCCTTTTTCCTGCATGAAAACAGTGCATCCGGTAACTTCTTGACGATGCTATTAGCTTAAAATAGTAGTGTTTAAACTTTCCATTAATGCAGGCTGCCTAGCCTCTTATGAAGGCATGGAAGGGTAAAATACTGCATGATTTTCTTTTCCTGTCTACCTTTTGGGAGACTGGATGCTGGCACCTGTTTCTGAAGGGAAACAGGGCAAGAAGATGGCAAAGAGTTGACTTGGGGTTTGTGGTTCTAGCAGGGATTCTAACTATTCTGCAGACTGTTGATGAGCATCTGCTCCGGAACATTTGCCTAGAGATTGATCATACTATTCCATTAGCTAATTCTTTCAAAAACTGACCTCTAACAATTATAGGCGAAACCTTGAGTAGTGTCTAAAGCAGTGCTTTGCATTTAATTTGTAGAAAAGGCAGGCTTGTATAATAAATTATTTTTATCCAGAGGTATAGCATGCTTATTTGAATGCCTGGATAAATCTTTCTGTCAGCATTCTGTCATACGGATTAAGGAGGAGCTATTGATGGGTGTTGAGCAACTGAAACTCTTTGAATGTGAACTAAAATCCCTTGTCAAGTATAATCTGTTCAAGAACGCTCATTTTAAGTGGGCAATCTTAAACCTCTCACATCTGCACTGACTATGTGAATGTATGTAGAATACTTCAGACCACTCTGGAAAGAACATCTACACTATTATTAAAATTAATTCCATAGATTCACTATCATGGGCTGTTTGACCACTCCCACAGGTATAAAGTGAACATTTTTATGCATGTGCTGACAACCTTAACCTTGTTTTGCCAATTTCACGTTTTCTACATCCATCCTTGGCTACTACTATTTGCAGCTGCTTGCAACATTTTTTTTTTTTTATTTTCACATGGAGGTTCTTTAGGGATTTTAATTCTATGAGAATGAGAGAAATGTTTTCTGTAAAGGAGTAACTTGTGGTAGATGTTCCCCTGATCTGAGCATTAGATGGGAAGCTTCTCAATTCTGGTGATGCAACCAAATTATAGGTTGGTAAAAATGGGATTCTTAAATTAATCTGCACTTGGAATAACAACTTAATGCCATTTAACAGCCTTAAAAGTGTGCTTAACTGTTTCCAGCTTTATTTTAAAATGGCTGTTTGGTTACAAGTTCCTCATTGGTACTTCAGTTAGCACTGTATCACTTTTAGCTTTTGTGCTAAAGTGTGTTTTATACCATGTAGAACATCAGCTATTTCTGGTTATGCTTCAATGGAATCTTTATCAATAACTTCCAAAAATATGTGACGGATGTCATGTGTATAATTAAACTGTTATCAGAGGGAGGTAAATACTGTTTTGTTTTGGGTTTTTTGAGTGCTTACTGAAAAGTACATTTTTAATTTTTCAGTCTTGTTTTGGTGTATTAAAACAGGAACATGCCAGAAATAAAAGCACTAGTACTAAATCAGAATTGTTGCAGAACATAGTAATGCTTTTATTCTGCTGGGGAGATGGAAATTGGAAGGACTTGTTAAGACCGATATTTAAGATTCCCATTCTAACCCTTCTGATTTCCAGGCACCATATTACAGTGGTGGAGGTGGTTTTGGTCCTTTTCCTGTGCCTTCCAGAGGACAGTATGAACACTATCATGCTATTTTTGATCAGATGCAACAGCAAAAGGAAAACATTAAAGTAGCCAAAGAGAGGGAAGCCAAATGGAGGGCAGGTGTACAAGGCCAAGAAGCTGTTGAAAGGTATGGCTGCCTTCCATTAGGAAGTTGCATGTAGTCTGCTTTAGATGAAAGTAATGAAAGTTACTGTACATATTTATCTACAGAGGAATTCCACCTGGAATACGTCCAGGAGTTCCTAAGGGGCCTGCAGGTCATCACCATTTACCTGATGCTGATGCAATTAGAAAAAAAATGAAAAGATTGAAGGAGGTGTCTAAACAAGCCAATGCAAACAGGTTGGACTATGATAATCCATGAACTTGTCCCTACATGTTAGACTTCTGTGCTGTGTCTTGTTTCATTTAGTAGTTTGAGATGTCTCAAAAACACTTTTATCCATTGGTACCATGCTGTCTGTATGTGTGTTGGTCCCTCACAGACCACAGTTCTTTTTAGAACCAATGGATACCTTGGCTTCCCCTAACAGTAGAGAAAACGAATTGCTAACAACTGTAACTGGGCAAGATTTCGGCCAAAATTCTTGGTTTAATGCAGTTACAGTCTAGATAACGCTACAACCCTCCTTTTCTTTTTTCATAGTTCTACTTCTTGTGTTACTGGCCAAGATGCTTTTGCTTTTGCTTGCCATCCAAGTGTTTGATTCTCTACCATAGAGCATTTAGAAAGTTCTCCTGTAGTTTGCTGCTGCAGACTTTTTAGCTCTCCTGTTTATTGGTCAGTGGAAAATTTTTAGGAGCTTTCTTCAAAAGCTGTGAATACGAGGTATGATAATAGTGTGCAACTTCTGGTTTGATGATACTTATTCTTGGCGCTTACTATGAAGTATGCATGCATTTCATATACAAACAGGCATTATTTTTTAATGATTTCTCTCTTTCAAGTATTTTTTTTCAAAACTGCTTTACTTTCCTTCAAATCTATTAATACTGCCCCAAGGACTGTGTCTGCACTAGAGAGCAGTAAATGGTGAATGTCCTTTTTAGTCAGTCAGTACTTGAGCTTTGCTTACTGACTAAGCTTCTCAGTTAGAGGGACAAAACTTTCTCATGCATTATCTAAACTTCTGCAGATCCAAAAATACGTTCCATGGACAGAAAGATAAATAGAGGTCATGAGAGGAAAAGGAAATGGTCAGAGAAAACATTGTGCTTCTAAATTTAATTTTATTCAGTTTCACTTATTTATTTATATATATGTGTGTGTGCACGCATATATGTTTGTGTGCAATGTATATATATTACCTTTTTAGGTTTTCTGTTTTAAAATTTACAAAAATAATATGATAACATGTTTAACATGAGTGTTATCATCTTTCGAAAGAGAAGACTGTGCTATTTATGTATACACTACATAAATATATACTAATATATATACTTTTTTCTATGTAGCAATCTGGGCCATTGTGAGCTAATTAAAATTCTTTCTGATACACCCCGGTACTGGAAAATGTATTTTCCCAGCTGACATAGATGTTTTTCTATTCTCCTGTGCCTATTCTCAACTCTACACACAGTGCCACCATCCCCAAGTCATGTCTATGTTAGGAAACATTATTAATGTTTGCCTCACACATTTGACTATATTAAATACTATTTGGCTACAACCAGGTAAAATGCTTTTAATATGTTAAAATGGAGAGGAAATATCATAGAGGTCTGCAAATTATCAGATGCAGATGAAGAGGAAGTGATGATTTGATATTTCTGAAATCCATAGACCAAAAGCACTCAATGAAAATTCCAGGCAGAAGTTTGAAAACAAATAGAGATTTTATTTTTTTTCCTAATTGAGGTGCTGTCTTTTTGGTATCTAAAATATGTTAAATATTGTTATTTTATTATCTAGAAATAATTTTATTGTCATAGCCAACATAAAATTTCTCTCCTGTGCTTTATTGATTCAGCTGAAGGTGAAATGTAAAAATACATGTTCAGGATGTTTAGCTAAAACAAAGACCTTAAATAAATGGAACTTTCTTAAAGACAGGTAATTTACAGTATATATTAAAGAAGTTGAGAAATTCTCAAGTTGTGATCTTGCTGATTACATTGCCACATCTAGCATAAAACTAAATACATCTTCAGCAATCTTTAAAAATTGTCTCTTGGACAAAAATGTAGTCCAGAAGAAAACTAGTTCAAACATTTTTAAAGCCAAATGATTCATTTTTTTGAGTAGGGAAAAACAAATTATCAATAAATTTAGTTGGAATAGGTATTTGCTGAGGACTTTGTTTGAGACGGATAGTTTTCTGCTTGGAAAGCACCTCTCCTCCAAAACTGTAAGCTAAACTTCACCTATATTACAGGTGTTTGGACAGATTTCATTATCCACTGAATGAGTTAATATGTAATAAACTGTTACAGTCAAAATCTTGCAGTAAGTCGAATAATACATGTATGCAAAGATTATCAAGTGTTTCTTTGTCGACTGACTTGTGTTTTCAGAGCAGCTACAGGATTTGTTTTATTGTATCAAAGTACTTTGATATCTGACTTTCTCTTAATGAATTACAGCAAGTGGAAACATAGTTTCATTTCCTCACTGCTGGAGGGAGAAAGCCACAAGATGCAAGGGTGTTTAATTAGTATGCTAATTCATTTGTGATTTACCAGCAATAGTTCCTGTATTGCAAAATGATTCTTCTTAGCTGTTCCAGCCTGTTGAGCTATTCCTATCAGCTTATTCCAATTTCTTCCAGCCTGTTGCTGGACCCCCATTACTTTGCAGTCGGAAGAGGCCGAGGATCCAGGGAAAAGGGATTTTCTCTTCATTCTATTAGAATGTCTAATACCAGTCTGCAGCTTCTTTTATGGAAAGCTTTTCTGTAAGTCCACTTTTAACTAGTTTGTCAGAAGCTGGATCCCCTACAGAATTATCATATTTACAAGGAGGCTTGCCAGGTGCTCAGTTAAAATAATTTGAACATAGCCTTCTTATCTACCCAAACTGGTACCTGACCTGGGGTGGAACCTATGAAAAGCATCCTGTTCTGGCCAGTTCTGCAGTAGGGAAAACTCTTTCCCTGCTCCTCTAAAAACAAACATAAATCCCTCCACGGAAGTAGTTCCCCAGTACCCTCAGCATACTAGCACTGTGCTTAACCAAGGGGTAGAAGCTCTTACTCCAAGTGTAGGTTAGACTTGAAAGGCTTCTGCAGTATTGATCTTACTGACTGGCTCATGTGATGAGTTCTTGCCCATCTCTGAAGGAAACCTTGAAGGAGTATGTCCTTTTTCACAAGTGATAGCAGTAATGGAACAAGTTGAGACATTTCAGAAATAACTGCACTAAGATTATTTTGCCTTGGATTTTTGTTTCGATGACCAGGATATAGAAGGACAGTACCATGTTATGGATTTTTTTAGTTGTTCTTTTAACCTAGTTCATCTTTCTTTCTTACATTTTGTGAAAGTCTGACTTGTGTTTTACCTGATAAAAGGTATTTTTAAAAGAAGCCTTACTCACAGAAAGTTACTTTTTCTTTGTGTCCCAGTTAATGTGTAAATGCAGTTGTTTTTTCTTTTTGTTTGTTTCTTTTGAGTGTCATATTCAGAGACTTTCAGCTTGGTATATGTTGCAATTACTCAGGCAAAAAGGATGGGTAGCTGCAGAAAGAGAAAAGCAAGTCGAAGAATTCTGGCAACGGAAGAGAGAAGCCATGCAAAACAAAGCTCGAGCTGAGGGACACATGGTATGGAATCTGGTCTTTCTGTATATATTACTGTTCCAGCATGCTTTATGAACCTTTAAAATAGCATCATAGCCATAAAATGCTGGCTAAATATTTTCTTTATGTTTTAAAAAAAGGGGGTGAGGGGTACATACTTTATTTGTGCATTTTATGCTCATGGTTTTATTAAAATGTAACAGAATTGTGTGTGATATGTTTCACCAAGATTGTGAATTTATCAACAAAGCAAAAATTTTTTTGTGCATATCCAATTTGATGTTGTGAGTTTTAGAACATTAGTTTCCTGTTTTCTTTGGTCACTAGCTTTAAAATTTTGGTTGAAATTAAACTTTATGTTCAGTAACTGAAACTTGAAATGAAGCTTGGTGAACTGATAGCTCAGCTACAATAGTGCATTTTACAAAAAACACTGCTTATTAACAAAATACTGTAAAGACATCCATCTTGTCAAAGTTGATGTTTCTAAAATTTTTTTTCTTTAGAGGTTGAAACTATTGAACAGTGTCACATGTTCTTTATTCTTTATGCTTACAGTTCTAAATTCAATGTTCCTTTAGGAAATCTGTTTCACAGTACAAGTCTTGGAAATGACTGGGACTTGTTGTGTGGTTGAACTATGTATTTCCAAAATATGGAGAGTTATGCTTTTTCACACTATACACTTACAAGCAAGTCACAGTGGTGTTGTCTGCTGATTAAATGAAACCAAATATGCTATCAGTGCGGTTAGATAAGAGGGACTGCAGCTTTATAGCAGCATATCCATAGTTATATCTGAGTATCAAATCATGACTTAAAGCCAGCTTTTTGTTTCAAGGATAATTTCAGTTACATGAAGCAATTTTGAAGTATTTAGATTCCCTGCCTTGATGGTGAAGTTTCCTTAAATTAGTGAATTAATTTTAAAGCATGAGTTTATTACTTAAGAACAGTGTTTCTGTTTTAAAACACTCAAGACCAGTAAATCATTTTCACAAAAAGAAAAATTCCTGTTTTGGTAAGACTGCATCTTCATAGATAAGTTCTTAGTAGTGCCTTCATCCATTTTGTTCTTTACTTTGTTGGCATTAATATAGGTGTATGAGATCAGTTTAATGCAAGATATCCCAAGTATTCCATTTCTCAGGTTTCTGCCTGCCGATAAGGTATTCAGCTGAGCCCAAATGTTTTTCACTTAATTGCTGCTGTAATAAAATGGGGAGGTTACTGAACAATTGTAAAGATAATTTCCAGATTCTTAAGACATAGTAATTCTAAATCAGGGTTCCAAATTCATGTACATGGCAAATTTGCCATTGATAACAGAAGCCCTCAGCAGCTTCCTTCTATTTGTGCGGGAGAATAATGTGAGTGGCTGGCAGTGTTTCTCATATATCATGGTCTGGATGATCTTCTCATCACTAAACTGAGAGGAAAAATCAGTAGGAATGGTCAACTAATATGCAGCTTTTAACTGTATAAAGACTTGGGATTAAGTCAAATGACTCACTCTGGCTTACCAAATGTCAGTTAAATATAGTAGATATAAATTTTAATTTTCAAGCAACAGTCTAAAGTTTGACTCAGTAGTTGAGTCAATGGTATTTTCAGCCATCCCTTCTTTAAGACAGCTGCCTCTGACCTAATTTGCTATTTCACTATAGCTGTATGGCATTGCAAAACCTTGAGTCCTGGTTATTTTGAATCTTAACATGTGTTCATCTAGGTAGATGAGTAGAATGTTAAGTATTAACAGTGTGCAGTGATAATATCAGTTCTTAAAACTCTTGCTTCCAGCTCCCTTCTTGTTTAAGAACATTAATATAAATCACCATCAGTTTGTTGAGAAGGCCTAGAACTAATCTGAATGCTAGCATGGAAAATGAGATAAGTCTTAAAGTGCCATTTGGCTTTTGTAAAGCTCAGGAACGTGCATAAAACAGTTAATCAAATATTTTTTCTGAAAAGGTGAATATGGAAAATATTTCTGTCCTATTTCTTGACTCAGCACTCATGTTGAAATCAGATTTCATGAAGTCCTTCCTCATGAATTTATGCTGCTTCTTATCACGAGGATGGTTCTTTTAATTGGTTCTCTGACCCCCTCTAGTGATTAAACCACAGAAGTTTAGAAATATGCTGTTACTTTTTTAGTTACTGTTTTTTATCTCTCTCTTGGAAGAATATTTAGCCAGATTTTTTTTTTTTTTGATCCAATCCTTCCTGTCAAGAATTTAACTGGAGTATTGACTTACAAGGGGTTTCCAGTACTCGAGCTTGAGAAAGCTAAAGCCCTGGTGTTTCATAAGGCAGAAGATGCATATAACCATCACATGTACACTTCCTATCTTTATTGTATGTAAATTATACAGATTTAAAAGTAAGCTATTGATTCTGAGTTAACAAATCAGGATATTTTAACCTACTCCACAGAGGCTTACGCTATATCATTACTGATCAAAATAATTCAATAATATGATTTTAAACCAAACAAGTAACCTTGAGTCAAATGGTTCTTGTACTGTCTTATTTTGGACTTCTATTTTTATTCCCTTTATAGGTTGAATCTCTTTGGTGACAATTAGGACACTGATTACATCACACTAGCCAAGATTATACATTGTAAATGCATATGTATTAGTTAACATAGCTTGTTCAATGTAAAAGGCAAAATGTAATAAGTATATATGGATATTTTATGAGTGTTTTGAGTTTGCTACTTGTAGGATGTAAAAATCAATGTTAAATTTGTCATGATGGTGGATAATGCTTAATACAAGAGCATAGAAAGATTCCATTTTTATTTTAAACTTGGCTCAACAATAACAAATGCCAACTATATGCCACAATTTGTGTATAATCCAGATATAGAAAAACTCATGCCTGCCAGAACTTAAGCTTTCTAACACAGCTGTAGAAGATCAGGAAAAAGACAGCTATATGATTAAGGTTCTAGCCTCTCTGTTTGGCTGCTCAGGATATTTAATTACTGATAAATGTTTCTTGTAAGTGAAAGGGGTTGTCAGTTAACTTCAGAACAACTGCAGATCATTGATGATTCAGTTTCTTATAAGTAAACAGTTATTATTGGATAAAGCAGATAATTCTACAGCCCCAGACATCTTAAATTTGATCCCATTAAATGGCAAACAGGGTACACTGCAAAACGTGGCAGATATCTATGGAGGCAGGCCCATTTCTGCAAGAGGAAGGAAATCCAGAAACAAGGAGGAAGAGGTATGCTTGCCGCATGTTTGCCACTTTCATCACACAAGTAGTGCCATTTTGACCTTGACTCTGCCTAGTTTTACTGCATGGTCCTTCTGTGTAACAAAATAAGAGCTTCATAGATTCTTAGGAAACAATTTATTGTATACCATCCCAGAGGTTGGTTTTTGTTTTTTCGTTGGTGGTTTTTTTATATATTTGTAAAATAATAGTTGTCTACAGCAGTCTGTCTCAGAGAGGTTTTTGAATGTGCATACACACAGACATGACTCCATATATCTTAAACCTTTTGTAATAAATATAACCACTCCTAGCTCCCTTGATTCCATCCAGTGTAATGGTAGCTTAATACTGAGGAATGTAGGTTCCAGTTTTCTTTATTTCCACTAGATGAGTTTTTTTTCTGGAGGTTAATAAATGCTAATATAGTGGTAGCAATGGTGTTTTTTCTCTCATTTTATTGGACTTTTTCTGGAATCTTACTTATTTTAAACTAGCAATACTGCAAACCATTTCTGTCTAATTGAAACTTGCTTCCTTTCTTTGCCTTAGGAATATTTGGCAAGATTAAGACAGATCCGGCTACAAAACTTTAATGAACGTCAACAGATTAAAGCAAAACTTCGTGGAGAAAAGGTCGGTTTGAGAAATATTATTTCAAATTTTGAGAAGCTGGCAGAGGGAGCTGTTCTTTTATTCACACAGAAAGACTTTCTCATCAGAAGTTTTATATATACATAAACATATATTTTTTTAAAATTTAGTTTTGTTCCACAGCAAGTACCTCCATCTCTTCTTCCAGAATAAAGTCTGTTTGATATTTATGTGTTGGAGAGTGCAGCTTCAGTGCCTGTAAACATGATCTTTTAAAAACAAGACAACATAAGTTTACATCTGCTTTCAATTATAGGAACTTCTCTAGAATTGAGTTTTTGACAACGCTCACACTGAATGCATATGAATTGATTCTTTTTGTACATTCTGTAAGGGTGTTAGAAATTAGAGATTCTTATCATTAGAGAGGGGAAATGCCTAGCATGAGCTCGATTTTTTATTAATATAGTTCTTCAGACATGGGTTTTCCAAAACAAAGTTCATAACAGATATAGCACCAGTAC
Source organism: Apteryx mantelli (assembly GCF_036417845.1). Taxonomy (NCBI): domain Eukaryota; kingdom Metazoa; phylum Chordata; class Aves; order Apterygiformes; family Apterygidae; genus Apteryx; species Apteryx mantelli. Next base: position 44,589,255 of record NC_089982.1, on the reverse strand, counting down.
TTTTTAAGGTGTCAAATATATAATCCAAGGTAAGCTTGGACGCAATTAATTTACTTGTTGAATTTTTTCATTTGAGAGGCAGTCTTCATAGTAAATAGGGTCTGGAGATTTTTTCCCTCTTTTCATTAACCTACTGTGTGATCTTATACTCTTAAAGTATACTCTTAGAGTATTTGAGTTTTCTCAAGTGATTGAGCTGTGATTTGAAACCTGAAAAGTGTCCCTGCCTCACCTCATTCAGTATCTATACTAGGTGCTTTCATGTACCTTCCTTATGTTTAGTGAGTGGACATACAAGGCAGAGCATGCCTAGTACCACTCAGTTTCTTTTGACCACCATCTTAGTTAAATGGAGTGCTGCACGGCTGTAACTTTCTTCTATGTAAAAATATTCTGCTTTTCCTGTATTAGTGACTTCTTCTAAAGTGTTTTCTTTATTTTCTTTAACCTTGATGCAACAAGAGAAACAATTTGTCCTTTGACTGAGATGCAAAAGTAACTTAGTGCCTTAGAAGCTGCTCATCCTGGTAAAGTGAAACAAGTGCCATTATTGTGACTGTGACATTAATTCTCCTTATGGGTTATTAGGCTTCTGAAGGCATATCGGGAACCTAGCTTCCTTTCCCAGTAGCTATAGCTTACCTACGGTGCTGAATATCCCAGAAGTTATGCCACCTACAAAGGAACAGAGAATAAATAAACATCTTTCCAGGAAGTGAGCCCAAACTAATTTTTTCTTCAAGACACTACCAGGGGTCACTCCATGCTCTGTCCTAACTGGCTTTTGCACCACAGGAAACATTTAGCCTATGTATCATGATGATCAGAGGTCCTTCCGGCTCTACCTCTGTGGTGTTCTTTTATCATTCTTCTTAATGGAAAAATGAAACTATTGCTTTTCTGAGTGAATACTGCATCTGTAAATTAACATTCTGAGAGAAAAAGTAAATGGCATCCCCTCATCTGCCCATGCATTGATCACAAAGGGAATTGGAGTATGAGTATATCTTCTCCTCAGAGGGTAGTTACAAAAAGGGGAAAAAAGGTTTCTGGTTTCATGCAACATATGTTTGTTCATACTGAGCATACATGTGAACTTCCTGTCTCAAAATAATTCAAGTTACTGGTAAATAACCTTTCTTCTTCTTCTGTATAATTCCTCCAATTTAACATGCCTCACTTGCAAGGTATTCTGTACCCTATGGGAAGCAGTGCTTTAGGCAATGCTATAAAGTGACCATGTGGATCTCTACTTTTTTTTTGTCTTTTTTTTCTTTTTCTTTTTTTTCCCTTCCTCTAGATGCATTCATTCTTGCAGACAAGTGTTGACCCCTAGATACAAATTTGGAATTAAGAAAATTCAAGGAACCTGCCTCACAGAAGCTAGGCTCTTTCTGTGATATCTAAAAGGAATTAAATAGTTTATGCAATGAGTATGTGAAGAACAATATAATGCCAATAATATACAAGGAGTTCATGTATAGCAGTCAAATGAAATGTGCTGTATGCATACAAATTATGAAAGAGAGAAAGCAAAGCACATGGAAGAGAGAACAGTTCAGTTTTATTTTGAGGATTGCTAAGTGTCAAGCCTACCAGAGAAAAAGTCTTAGCTTACCGAAGTTCAGAGATCAACTTTTTAGAAGGTTTTTTGTTGATCTGCAGATGGGAACCTCAGCATAGAGGTTCAGCTCTAGAGGAACGCTATCTCAGACCAAAATCTTTTATTTTGTTATAGATATAAAATTGTTAATTGGTATAAAGTAAGTAAAGACATCTATTGCTAGGGCAATGTATCCTATTTTATGTATGATAAATGAATGTATTTATTGGCTGCTTTCAATTAAGATGGCTTTCTGTCCTTTGCCTATGAAAAGTGCCAGATTTTTTTAAAAAGTTTTTCTATCTTCGGTGTTTTTCATCTTTTTCCTTTTAGCTGACGGAAGCCAAGGTGGGTGTGATATTCTTTTTTATTTTTACCAAAAAAAATTTACTTAAAAGTTTTGCCTGTGTTTTGCTAACTTATTTGTAATGCTACTCTACCACTTATTAAATATGCTATAAGAAGCCTACTAAATGACTTTAGATTAAATGAAAAGTCTGCACAAGTTGGTCATCGGCAAAAATATGTTCCTATCAGATTTTTTTTATGCTCAATTTTGTCAGTCTGTTCCATAAGTAGGAATATGCAGAGGCCATCAAAAGAAGTAGTTTGTTTGAAAATGGAGATTTTAGAGGTTGACCCTGTATATTCTTGCTTGCTTTCATTCCCCCCCCCCCCCCCATTCCACCTTTCTTGCAGTTAACTGGAGCACATACGTGGAAGAAACTGAAATTCCATCAACCCTTTCTCATATACCTTACCTGTAGAATATGCAACGGTCATGAGGGGTGGTGGGGAGAGGCCAGCAGTGAACATTGTTAGTTCAAGTTCCACTGCCTGAGCAGCAATAGACCCATCATTTTCCTATTGGTAAAAGCTTCATATCTTAAAAAAAGGTAACTAATCTTAAAAATGCAGTTTAGTCTAAATAGACATTACATTTGAGTGAAGAGTTAACTAGTAAAATTATGGCCTGTGATAGTCAAGCAGTCAGTCTAGATGATCCCACTAATTGCTTCTATCACTCAGCTTTTAAATACATTAATGATAACTCTTACTTTGCAGAATGAAGCTGGCAGTTCTTCTGATGGACAAGAATCAAGCGAGGAAGCAGAACTGAAACGCAAAAAGATAGAAGCACAGAAGGTAACTGTGAGAAGAGAGGAGCTGGCATTCGTTATTTAAAATTGCCTTTGCATGTCATGAGTTTTTTAACATTTCATTTTGTTATCAATAGTTTATTCATTCATCCCCTACAAGAGGCTTTTGTCTTTTTAAGGATGATGTAGCCATACATATTTTAACTGTATTGAAGTGACAACTCTTTGTTCAACTGATTTGTCTCAGTAATTTTAAAATATGTTGTGACATAAGTCAACAAGCAAAAGATTTTTCTCATCTCTACCTTTGAGATTTTTCTCTAGATTAGCTTTAGTCCTAGAAGCAGTTTGGCATAACTAGGATAGTATTTTGATATGGAAAGGGAAGGGAAAATATACCATAAATAACCACTTTATTTTAGGTAGGAAAAACCCTTTATGTATGCTGCCAGGGTCTACATGTAGATTGGAAGGTGGGCTATACTTCCCTATCATGAAATATGTTTAGTTCAGTGTTTTAAAGCAAATGTGATTCATAGAAATCCAATATTTAATTGGAGTTTTACTCCATGTACTTGTCAAATATTCACTTATTTTTCCCATTATCTTCAAAGATAAAAAAACAAGCTGACTTTAAGCCCAACCTTAATTAAAGTAAAAGTAGAGGTGAAACAGTAATTAAAGCTTTTTACATTCATGTAGAGTTTAAACTGAATATTTAATATTTTGTCATTAATGCATTTAGCTTCAAAATTAATTTTAAAAGAGATTCCAATTTTAAAGGACTTCTGTTTAAGATTACTTTGCGCATTAAAAGCGTTACCTTGCCAATCAAGAATTGTAAGTAAATTCTGAGGAGCTGTTACTATTTTTGAGACAGGAGATCAGTTATAGTTATGTGGTGATGTTGAGTATTGGTGGAGTCCTCTCTTCACAGTGTATAAAATAAGTGAGAGAAAGGGAGATGAAATGATCATGATCCATGTTTTTTTGTTTTTTTTCAAATGTTCCATGGAACTAAATGCTCTGCTTGTAATGATTTTAAGTTGGTCTTTTTTTGGTTATTACAGGCCCAAGCAAATGCTCGAGCTGCAGTTCTGAAGGAGCAATTGGAACGAAAGAGAAAGGAAGCCTATGAAAGAGAGAAAAAAGCTTGGGAAGAACATGTAAGCAAATTAAATCTATTATATGCAGTCAAAGTATATAGTGCTATGTCTTTGTGTGACTAAAATCTGTGATTTTCAAGGTTGGATGATTAGTTTGCCTTCTGAAACTAAGAACATCTGTTGGTCAGAATTCTCTCATTAGAAGCCTAATATCAAGTATACTTGAATGAAAAATTTGACTCAAGAATTTAATAACACCAAACCTAAGAATCATTAGGATTACATTAAGTATTTTACTAATGATCCGTAACTTATGAAAGTGGACATAATCTTCTTTTGCTTGTGTGTGCTGTAGATTGGAAATAGTGCATGTGTGCAGCTGGCAGTTGTCTTTAGTAGTTTGAGAATTTGACATTATTGTCCATTTCTAAGGTTACATGAGCCTATTTGATAGTACTGCATTTAACATGTGAAATCATTAATAAATGAACAGTTGATTAGAAAGGTGTGATTCAGCTAGTTTCTATTGATGCAGGAAGCTTAAAAAGCTGTCATAAATTAAAATATAGATTAACAATTCTATACAAGGCTATCACAGTGATGCTCCATTTGATCTGTAAAACAAAACTTGAACTGTTATGCTGAAAGCAGACATGTATAAAACTAGTTACTCAAAAACACCGCCTTTATCATACTATAGCATAGACTTGATGAAAATTTACTCCCCTTGAAAGCCTGCTGTAGGGCAAATAATTTTTTTTTTTCCTAGTAGTAACAGGAGAAGATTTCAAACCAGTGCTATGAAAGGGTTGGTTCTTTTACCTAAAAATTACTTCTTTCAGTAAGAAAATGCAGTCAAGTAAAATAGCAGCCAGGGAGAAGGGGGGAAGATGTTTGAGACATCGTCAAGCGGAATCTTCTATATTGTTATCCCTTACTGCTATCTGTTATTCCCCAATCATGATTTAAAGCCAACGGTCTATTTGTCTATTTGTTCTTGCTGTGATAATTTGTGGCCTGAAAACATACGTAACTCTCCTTCTGGTTTTGAATTTAAAGTTACAATCACTGATCTTGCAGAAGGTTTCTTCCCACCGTTATAGTAGCCCTTCCTTCTGAATTTTGTTCAGCATTTTATGTTTTTAGTGTGAAGCTTTTAATTTTCAAAATATTAAAGCTAGCCGTTCTCTAATGAAGATACTTATTATATAAATAGGTTGCTTGAAAACCATTTTCATAAATTCTGCTTCAAGTAGAATTTAGTTTATTTAGTCTGAGTTAGTTTATAGATTTAACTTTTTTTTTTTTTTAAACTATATACAGCTGATAGAGAAAGGAGTAAAGAATCCTAATGTGCCTTTTCACATGGGAGCCATAGGACACAGTCCTGTGCATGGCCTACAAGAGCATGGAGCATCTCTTTCTAAGCCACAGCTTCCACCGAAGCCTGATACACCAGTCATCTCCATGACTTCTGCTTTGAAGGAAGTGGGTGTGGTAGGTACTTTGCTAGAAGGTAAAAGAAATGGAAAAAATAGGCAGATATACTGGTTTGAAAAAGCACTTTTAGAAGAATGTATAGATTAGGTAAAAGAATATCTGAAAATGCTTAAGGATACTAGATGCTTTTAATTAAAAAAAAAATTTTTTTTTAAAGCTTAGAAACTGCTGAAATGGATGATACATTGAAACTCTTAATAATTCAATCCACTTTGGACAAAACAGCTTATTTCTTATGAAGCCTGAGTTGCAACTTCAGTTCTAATCAATGCAGTCATGACTAGTGGAGGAAGTCATCAACTAACCAGAGTTTTCATCTGCCTCTTGAAGTCGGAAGATATCTGGTGGAAGTGACGAAATAAATTTTGAATGATAGGACTATTTTATTTTAGTTCTTGTTTTCAGTGAGTTTGAAAGTGTGCGCTGAATATAACAAAAGTTTAAGAGACTAGCATCTGATAGTCTTGTCTTTTTTTGTCCGAGTCAGTGTTGGACTTCCTTATTTTTCTTTTTTACGTTCTTGGGTCCTGGTATTGTAAATGCTTACATATTTACCTCGGCTACCATGTGTAGTCCTATTCAATGTAAGTAACAGTTGTGAAACTAAACGTATGCGTGAATGTGTATAGGATTTGAGTTTTGAATACAATCTGCATTAATTTGACCATTAACTTTGCTTTTTACCTAGCTTTGTTTCAGCGTAATGCAGAATTATATACTGTGTACACCCCCAAAGGCTATGACTATAGGAATACAGTGAAATTTTATGTAAAATGGTTTTATGTATGTTATGCTACACTGAAAGCTGTCAGCTGATAGCTAGAAAAATAAACAAAATCATGTGTCGACACACAGAAATATTTAAATCACTAGCACTTTTCTTTTTCATGTGGATTAGCTTGTCTTACAGTAACACAAGATTGTGACTATAACTGACTTAAAAGAAATTAAGCTTTCTGTGTAGCACAGAGTGAGCAATTTGAAAAGACTGGTCTTGTACGCAACGTTGTTTTGTTTTGTTTAAGTTCTATGTTTCCACCTTCGATTTTCAGTTTCATGACCTATTTGCTATTTTACAGTTTTGAAGAGTAAATATGCATCCTAAATGAAACTCATCTTGACTGCTTTTGGAGGCCCAATAGGCCTTGTGCTATAGCTCAAATTGCAGTGCTGCTGTAATTGAGGCAAATCAAGAAGAATGCAGAATGTTTCTCTGAAATACTTCACATAATGGAATATTTGCCTTAGTTTAGTGTACTTATGCACCTGCCTATTCTCGGTCAACTTGATCTGGGCAAGTTTTCTGATGTGTTTTCAGATATCAAGGAACTGTTGTTTTCTTATTCTTTACTGACTTGACATCACATATGCTGTAGTCACTAACTGAAGTTGTCTCTTCTCCTTTCTGCTTTACTTTACGGGTATTTCTTGACTCTGTCCTTGCCCCTTTGCTGTTCTTTTCTAGAATTACTCATTTCTAAAGTTGGAATTGGGTGGCATTTTGCTGTAGATATCATATCTGGCTTCATCTCCACCTGTTTTGTGCTCTGAATTTTCATGTCTACTTAAACTGAGTCTGATTCTTTTGCTCACCACTTTCAGATAGTGAACGATTCAAAGACTGAAACTGTCTTTGAAGTTCAGTCTTTGGGAAGCACCATAAAAACAGAAGTATCATACATTCTGTCTTAATCTATCTGCAGTTGTCAATGGAATGGACTTTTCTCTATTACATCTTTTAGTATTCTGAAGATTATTTTTCTGACATACTGTCCTACATTGTTTTTCATGCTTCTTGGATTTAAAGGAAGAAAATGTAGCTCTTATCCAGGAAGCTGAAGAGGAAATAAAAAAGCCAGATTTTGCGATGCAAGTATGTCTAATTGTTTAGTTTTCCTTTCTTTTCCTTTTTAAAAATGTACTATTTTAAGTGTATGTTGGCCCTTATTTCAGAATAAGCGTGATATACTGAGAAGATTGAATCAAAATCTTAAAGCCCAAGAAGATGAGAAAGGAAAAAAGGAGAGTAAAAATATCTCTGAATCAGTTTTGTCTGAAGGTGGTAAGGAACAGCAAGAAGACAACTATCCACTTCTAGGAGATCGCAAAAAATGGGAATCGGGGGCATCTGAGTTGGTAGTTCCTCTAGCTCAGTTATCAATGGAAGACACTCTCTCTGGAACAGACCGTAAGTGCTTTTCTGTCACTGTGATATTAGTATATCAGTTTACCATGCGTAGTGTCTGTTCTTTAGAAAGCACATGCTCTATTTTTATCCCTTTGTTAGCAATTTTGTGTCTTCTGCTTCTAAACCAGGTGGTTGTACTTTCCCTCATATGAAGAATAAAGCACAGTTTGAATAGTTAAATAAAGGGCCTGCGGGGGGTTAATTTTCCTTGTTTTCAACAAATAGTTACCTAATTGAATATATGGTTACTTTCTTCAAGCTGCATCTTTTAAAAAGGCACTAATTGAACAAAAAGAATGGAAAGCACTTAAGATATATGCAAGCTTCTTAACAGTTTTAATTTTCTCCTTCCATTCCTTCTGATAGTGTTAAAGGCTCATTATAGTAGAAGACTCAATTACAAGATGCTGTTTTCCAGCAGAAATCAATCAATTTTCTTAAGATGCAATGCAAAAAAAAAAAAAAAAATTCAGGGAGAAGACAACAAATAGAGTGAAGATGAGATGTAATCCCTGTCTGTCTTGCAAGGAAAACAGTGACAAAATCTTAAATCCAAATACACGATGGTGATGCTTATTCCCACTCTTTAGTAAAACCAAAAAAGATTTTATAGGGTAGGCAATCTCATCCTGTCAAGACTGACTGTGATCTGTGTCTGATGTTCTTATGAATAAGCATGTGCTGCACAGACAGACCTGAACAATAGGCTGAGATGCACAGTGCAGGTCAAATTGCTGCTAAAAGCTTGGGCACTTTCTAACCTATAAATATTAACTAAAAATGAAATTTGTAATTCTGATTAACAGATTAGAATGTTTTCAAAAGACAGGCTGCTGTGACCCCCTGTGGGTAACCTGGAATTTGCACAGAATAAAGATCTCAACACTAGTAAAATTTACCATAGAATTAAATTAAAATTCTCCTTGTATTTAATGTATTTATTTAATTTAGAAATCCTTTTATGTTGTCAAGAGAGCAATAAAACCTGAGTTTTTTTTCAATTTATATCTGCTACTTTTATTTCATTGCATTATACCCTTTATCAGTTTTAGCTTGGTGGATTTTTTGAGGGGGAGGAGGGCTTGTTTCGATCAAGACTGTCTTTCAGATTTTCTATCAGCTTTTTCTGGTCTTCTGTGTGGAAGACCTTTGCTTGGTTTCAGTGTGTCTTATTGGGGCTGTTTCACATTGCAGAAATAAATAATCATTGAGGGAGTGATGAACTTGCTTCACAGCGTAATAGTTTTATGACTATGTTGTCATAAGATCAAGAAACTTCTCTCTTTTGCTCTTCTTTCTTATGTTGCCACTCTTTATTATCATCAGAGGAAGAAATAACAGAAACAAATGTCAAGAGGTAGAAGAAGGACAAACATTTTCTAGTTTCCCTCCATATGAGCAAGTTGGTAGGAGTAGAGATGAAATTTCTAATCAAACGAAGTTAAGGTCAGCTCATGCCAGTATTAAACACTTCTTATCCTGTTTATTTTACCTAGGGTGCCTTACTTACTGAAAAGACTTGCTGCCATTAAATTGCAAATAAATTAACTGTCATCTAATAAGTTTTGGTACTAAAAGAAATTGTCAGAAGAAAAACTCTGGACTTTTGAGCACAGTCTTTAGGTTATTGCACTTGGGGTGAGATGGCATGGGTCTGGCTTTGTAGTTTCTAGTTTGGGGGAAGTTGTTTGTTTTGTTTCGTTTCCTTTATTATATACAAAGTGAACAAAAGCATCTAACATATTTGTGTTTGTATCCTTACAGGACAAATTCTGGGGGAAGTAATTAAATTGGATATTGGTGAACCTCACAGGAAGGTCTGGGGCAAAAGCCCTACTGATTCAGTCCTGAAGATCTTAGGAGAAGCAGAGTTGCAGCTTCAGACTGAATTACTAGAGGAGCTAGATGTAACAACTGGTAAGCACTGCTAGTAATTATCTGTGCTGCAAAGCTAGGAACTGATCTTGTATAGCTTTTTTGTTTTTTGGGTTTTTTTGTTTGTTTGTTTTTAAGATGAAATGAATCTGCTACTCTGCCACTTCTCCACTTTTTTTTTTCCTGCCACTAACTTTTCAATATAGTCAACTCCTAATTCTCATCCTTAATCTATAGATCAGATTTAAACAGTATGTTTCCTTTTAAGGATGCAAATTCTGTTCCTTCCTCATCCTTGTCTTTATGATGAACAACCTTTTCACACTCACTCTTTTGCTATGGCCTATTTGTCTTCTCCTTCCTCTTTTCTTTTGCTTTATAAATGCTAGATCCAATAAGGTTGTGCAGAGCTTTGGAACGTGTGTCTTTGTGGAAACAAAATATTAGTTTATTTTAATAGAACTGAAAATGGTAATTACCTAAAGAAATTTAAGGTTCAGTTTTATTTAAATTATATAAACCTTAAAAATATTTTCAGATAATACTGAAAGCTATATGTTATTGTGCCTTTTTCATCCCATGACTTCAATTGGTAAAATATGATGATCATTTTCTACTTTATCAAGTTTGGTTAAGATTTAAGTTAAACACTGAAATACAAGAAAACAGTACAACTTACATTTATTTCAAGTGTACACATGTACTAATTACATTGTAGCAAGAACACCTGCTGTTACAGAAAACAAAAATGAGATTTTTAGTGCTTATATTTCTCTTCATAGCAGTTATAATAAAAAACATGCTAATTTTTCTACTCTGAATATGTTTTTCTTTAAAAAAAAAAACTTTCTCAACTCCCATTGTAGTTTACTATTGAACTCTGCCAAAGCACTGTGCACTGTTTAAACTATAGAATAATTTTGTGTTAGATGCTGCAGACAGTATTGAAGGAGATTATCAGTCCATAATCATAAAAGAGAATAATGAAGAGAAAGCTTTTCCTACTGTGGGAGCCAAGTCTTCAGTACCAGTTGGTGTCGCTGAATCTGAAACATCTGTACCAGAAGATTCTCAAAGAGCTGAACCTACCCAGGTGCAGTACAAACCTGTTCTGCTGGACGGTAAGTCTTTTCATTAGTAACTCTGATTACAATCTATTCCAATTCAGTGATGAAAAAAATGATCCTATACAGCTTTATATTTTCCTATAAGTAATTGTGCCATTGTGTATTCTTAATGCTTTTAGATAAGTCCAAGTATTTTCTACACCTGTATTGTAATTTGACTTACTAATTTATTATGTTAAATGCCAGAAAATTTGTGCACTTATAGAGAACTCTTTAGAAGGTTAATGGAATTCTGAAGTGCTTCTGGTTTTTTTGTTTCTCCCTATCAATTGTGCTGGGATCTTTTCCCATATACATTATAGCAGCACCTTGCTAACATCTGGCAGAAGGTTGCTGAGGTTTTTAGAAGGCAGAGTTCCTTGGAGCCCTTGGAATATATATATATATATATATATATATTTTTTACCAGAGCCAAACTTTTAGTTTTGGGGTTACAAACTGTTTCACTTGTTCTTGTGAAATACAGAAAATGATTAAAGCTCAAGGACTTAAATGTAACCTTAAGTTTAAAAAAAAAAAACCCTCTTTGTAGTCTGTCACGTCTTTTTGTTTGTTTGGGATTTATTTTTAATGAGGTGTCTGATTTAACTAATTTTAGAGCCTGATGATTTGGAAGCAGAGATGTTGGAAGAAACAGAAGAAAATAAAAAGCACAAAACCAAGGAATTTCCCATCACTGTTAATGATGTGTGGGTAAAAGAGAAAGAGGATAAGTGAGTACTCTTCCTTTTATCTTCTTTCTCCAGTTCAAAGAACCAATTTTAACTGAGTAAGATTTAGATCAGTTAAAGTTTAGCTAACGCTTCATTGTTTGTCTGCCATGTTAGTTTTACTGCACTTGGTGACTGAGGATTTTTTCAGCAGACTAATGACTATTTTCATGTTTTTTTCCCGTGGATATGGTGTTTGTAATAGGGTACAATGTGACAGAAGAAATGAGGTGGCTTCTGAGAAGTTAGTCCTTGACAAGATGCAACCACAAGAGGAAGCTCCAGAAGGTCAGTTGAAGACTTTCTTGTTCATTATAACCAGCAGTATGAAGTAGTTGTGAGTACCTTTCTCACTTAGGCACTAACCCTGAAAGAACAGGTTTTCTGTTTTGTTTTTCTTTTTTAGTTCATACTTGTAAGGGCATATTTCTGATAGATTAGGAAGACGAATTGTGGGGGCAGGGAAACTTAAGTGGGGAAAATACAAAACTATATTATGTATGCAAACAGGGGAAAAGCCCGTGTTTTGATACTTACAAGTGAATGTCAAGTTTCTGAATGCTATGGCATTTTAAAAGGACTATTTAAAATGTTTTTAAAAAAATCTACTGATTTTACTTGGTAAAAGTGTTGCTTTGTTTATAAACCTACTTAATATTGAGCTTGCAGCTTGGATAAAAGCCTCTATTTTAAATAGCTGCTAATGATAATCTTATCTTTAATGCTTAGAAGAATTGCTTGCTCTTAGTAGTCCTTGAAGTAATTTCAGAATCTATCTGCAATACTTTCAAGTATCATTGATTTATGTTTTGTTATGACACAGTCGCTTTGTTTTCCTGTGATATCTGTTGTGTTCATAATGTAATTCACTAGGTAATGAGAAACAGGAAAACCTGAGAGCAGAATAGACTATATCTGAGGGCTGTGTATTCTCAGAAAGTTAAAAATAATGGGAGAACTTCACATTAGAATGTAGTATTAAAATAATCTGACAGATGAATACTCTTATAGTGCTATCTATTTTCCATTTTAATTGTACAGCCAAAATAAATTAGTTTTAGTTTAGTTACCTTTTGTTTAAGAGCCTGGGGTTTTTAATCTATTTAGATTTGTAATAGACTTTCTCTTACCACACCAGGAACTTGTTCCAATGACTCTCTGCAACCCGAATCCTTATTCCAGAGGGTAATACAGCCCCCAGTTGTACCAACTGCCTCACCAGTTCTTTCAGCTCAGTCTTCACAGGAAGAACCCTTGGTACCTCATTCACGTTCCATATCGCCAGCAAAAATTAAAGGCAAAAGTTCTTTGTTGACGGGACTTTCTACAGGGCTGTTTGATGCAAACAACCCAAAGGCAAGTTAAAAAAAAAAATCCACAGATCAAAAAGAATACTTTTATTTCTATAGTAATATTCTTTTTATTTTCTTATTGAGGCTTGCGTACCCTGAAAAACTTCATTGCCAAAACAGATGGCATAGCCGTTTCAGCAGATGTTTGTATTTGTCTAATGTCTGCCATGCAGTTATACCTTCACTGTGTTCATTGTATCAGCAGGAGCCCCGTAGCATTGTGAGCCTTAGAATTCTGAAGGGTGAAATCAATGTTCAAAATGTTTATGGAGGAATACCACTACTTCTCTGGGATATAACTGAAGGAGTTTATGAGGAGATTCCTAATTCCCACTGATTTGCTTGCTTTCTTTTGTGCCCTTTTTCGAACTTACCACCACCTTACCATCAGAAACATAAACACTGAACAGATCAGTAAAGGTGTTTTGTTATTTCTGGCAACAAGGTGATAGATACTGTTTCTGTAGAATTTAACCAGCTACCACAGGTGAAGCAGGAAGACTGAAGACTGAATGGAACTAACTGCCTTTTTGAAGGCATTTCCTGACAAGTTACACAGGTAGCTCACAATCTGTGAGTGATAGCTCACGATCTATGAAATGATCATAGGATGGTGGAAGATATTTTTAAAAATAGTTATGGAACTTGTAGATGAAACTGGCTTCTTTCTTAAAATTACATGAAGCACTTGCCCTCATTCTAACATGCAAAGAATATAAAGGAAGAGCTGCTGCTTGGGAAAATGTGTGTGGTAAGGATTCTCTAGAAACTTGCACACCTGCATTGCATTCAGTCAATATGAAGTATAGGTGGTGGAATGTCAGGTAAGAAAAAATGTGTCTTGCTTTGACTCTCAGCCTTGTTTCTGAGTGCCTGAACAGAAGCTGCACTGTTTAATGGTTAATCAAATATTGAGTAATCTCAATTGGTTGATGTATTGCTAGGGAGCATAACACAGGCGCAGTCCTCTCTGCATCTTTGGAAAAATAAGGCTTCTTGGCAAATTGAAAGCATATTTCAGACTTGTATGTTCACATAAATGGATTTATGACTCTAATTGTGATTCATGGAGAGTTAGTCCACCATTAACTTCCCTAGTTTATGAAGCTGTTTGTCTGGCAGTTGGATAATATGAACCACCTTAGTTATGTTACCTGTTATTGCATAATTGGCATGTGTTTTGGGCGTGTTTGTCACAGTGACAGGCGTTTTGTTGTTACTGCTGCAGTCGACTTGCTAAAAGACAGAGGGCAACAAATTCCCTTTTCTTCCCTTTTCCCTTACTCTGGTTGCAACAAGAGTAAGTTCTAAACACTTGAATCCTCTGCAATACCTGCAAATGTAACTTTATGGAATCTCCCAAATAACCTCTGCTGCTGCTCTTCCCCGGAAACTAAGAAAACCCTTAGCAGGGAGCTGGGCAGAGTTGGTGTCCTAGCTGGAGGCAGGCCTGTGTGCTAACAAAGGCAGACTAGTAGGAAAAGAAGCATTTTTAGAATTCCTGGAAATTTTTAAATGAATGGGGTAAGGTCAATCTTCTAATTGCTCCTGCCCTTTGGTTGTAGTGGACAAAAAGGTGTATATAAATAAATGTTGATACAAATAGCAGCAGAGAAGAGGTGGGAAGGTGTCTGTTTCCCCCCCTCCCCACACACTGATTAGAATCTAGGAGATAACACTGAACATGGATGTATTCAGAGCTATGCTGAAGAAAGGTGAGGCTTATTGGTGAAACCTCTTAGTGCGGAGGAGGTCTTGTTTCTTGTTTTAGCAACACTGTGTTGAATATTTACTATATTGTTTGGGTCCTTAGACAACTTAAAAGAGATCCTGTTGATCACTGAGCAAACAGTTACTTTGTTTCCATGTTGCTTTATTTCCCTTGCAATGAATCAGTGTTAAAAGCTTCTTCCTTCTTGATTGAAATTGCTTTGAAATATCCCATAAGCAAAACTTAATGTTTTCACTGACCCACCTAGAGATGAAATAATAAATGTCAGTTTTTAAAAATATTCCTTTGTCAGCTATTCACAGCTGTGTTTTAAGTGATTGCTTACAACGTATGTCAAGTGCATTCATGTTACTTATCCACCACAGTGTTCATTTTCTTAAGATAGTCATCAAACTAATGAACAAATCTTCACAAAACCAGAATCTGTATGTCAGTTTATCTATCTCCTTTAAGCTTTTCAGTCACTGTAACCCAAAAAGGTGGAAGGAATGCTTTCTGTTATATTTCAAAAGTCAAATTTTCAATAATTGGGCTATCTGTGCTGGACACATCTTTATTTTTGAATTGACCCTCAAAAGACAAAGCACAAAAAGTTGATTTTAATGTAATTTGTAACCTCAGATTTTTTTGATTTATTACCAAACATGAGGCTTTTTTATTACCTTTGCAGATGTTGAGAACATGCTCACTCCCAGATCTTTACAAATTGTACAGAACTCTAGTTGATGTTCCCAGTGTAGCAGATGTGCAGCATCAAGATGATCTTGAAATAGATGATATGGAAGATGAACAAGCCAAAGAAGGACCCTCTGATTCTGAGGATATGTGAGTGTGATATGTTTATCTAGTGTTTCAAAAGGTATCTTATATCAAGTATATTTTTGGTTAGACACTAATAGTTATACACAGTATAACAGCATGGGGATTTTTAACCAAATATTTAAAACTCTACATTGCTTTCAGGAGGCAAGTTTGTTTGTTCGAATCACCATTCACTCTGAGTCTTATTTGGAGAACTGAGAAGTTAATCAGATGTGCTATTTACGATTACTATATGAATTTCCGCTCCAAATTCTATCTAAGATACTTTTCTGTGGGTCTTTTTCTTGCATTCCACTGAAACAGATTAAAGTTGACAGCTACCAACTCTTTCAGAAATAAAGATTTCTTGAATATTTCTATTCTTTTTAGGTTCTGGGCACTCTACTCTTCTGTCTCCTTACTGTTGTATCAGGATATCCTCTAATTCCCCCAAATTTTTCCAGGGGCTTCAAAATCCCGACCCAAGGTGTTTTTGACTATTCCCTATAGCTTGAGCAGTCTGTAGGGATCAAATTAGGTGTTGTATACATTCTAATAAGATCTACATCTATTTTTTGCTCCAAATTTATTTTTATCTGGATTAAAGTCTTAATTTCTTTCCAGCATTTTCTTATAGTGTATAAATGTTGGATCAAATGCAGGACTGTTAATTGTCTTTTTTTTCTCCCCCCCTTCCCACCACTTCGCAAATTTTTTCACTTGCTTCCTTTCTAAGTCAAATTGAGCAATACCTTTATCTTCCCTGTTGCTATAACTTTGTCATTTCTGCCACCCTTCCCCTTAGCCCACTCAGTGCTTTTGCCTTATGCATTGTCTGTTTAGACAGATCTTTATTCCCTGTGTCTTGCATGATATAGTGATAGCAGTGCTGTAATCATACTGGTCTAAGAATCTGTAGAAAGTGCTGATTCCTTTATTTAGACCAGTGGTGTGATAGGAAAAAAATAACCTTATGTATCCAAAATATTTTTCAGCTATTCCAGTTGTCTTAATAAAAGAAAAGAGCTCTTCCTAGAGTTTGTCTTGTAGAGTATTAATTACATAATCTTATATCACTTTATTTTAGTATGTTTGGAGAGGCAGATACAGATTTGCAGGAGCTCCGGGCCTCAATGGAACAATTACTTAGGGAGCAGCCTAGTGAGGAATTCAGTGAAGAGGAGGAATCTACTTTAAAAGCCAGTGCCATAGAATGCATAAAAAATGGTATGGAGCTGGATGAAGAAGATGAAAATAACCCCAGCAGTGAAAGTGCACTTAATGAAGAATGGCAGTCAGGTATAATCTCTCTGATACCTGTTTTTATCTGTTTTTTATCTGTAAGACTTATTTACTGATGTTAACAATACAAACACAGAAGAAGGTTTTTGCATTATACGCTTGTAATAAAATGAAGGTCTAATTAATAGCTTTTTATTCAAAAATTAGAAAAAAACCAGATATTTACATTTTCTGAATGTCAAGGTCAACATCTAAGCAACAATCAATGCTGTAAATTAAATGTTGGCTACTTGTTAGGCACTGATTATAAATCATTTTTTCTCTAGTCACCTAAAACTTGTCTTCAAGGAAGATCAAAGACACTCTTTTTTTCAATGAATAATTCATGACTACAGTGTAAGAGTGGAAAAATAAATAGCAGTTGACATGACTGGAGTGTCTGAGATCCAACTTCTGTTAGAATTAAGTAATTCAATGGGCACTCAAAAGGAGCGTGAAGTTATTAACCTTGTCCTTCTCCCAAAATAGCTACTAATGCAGTCAAACTAAAAATGGTATAAAAAACTGTCACTGCTTTTAGAGTTTTGTATTAGCAATCAATACACAGTGCTGTACTGAAGCATCAGTTCTGTTTCTAAAATACTGGTTGAGATGTCAGTATTTTACTACTGTTTTAAAATAGTGTGTGTTTATAAATATAGGTATAAAAAGATGTATAAAATCAGTAATTAATCCATAGCTATTGTCTTCAGTAATGCAAAGTGACACAACTTTAAATTGAAGATCTATAAATATTCCTGTAAAATAACACTCCTAATCTAGATAATGCATTCCAGTGAGTGTTTTAAAGTAAAATAAACTTAAGTAATACCTTTTTTTTTTCATGTACATCAGGTATGCGAGTAGAATCTCTCCTATTTCAAGCATTTATTGAGAAAGTATGTTTCTTAGACAAAAGTTTGGATTTTATATCATGTTGGCTAATAGGATTTTACATAAGGATTCTATCTTGCATTGTTAATTACAGCCGCTGAACCCTTCTTGGAGAAGGTAGCTAGGTGCTTCCCATTCAGCATTCAGAATGTATTGACTCTGTCAAGACATGGACTGTCCCTTTTTCATTGCAGGTTGTTCAGAATATCTGTCCACATCATTTAACACTCCTGAGCTTAGCTGCTTTCATTAGATTTAGAGGGCTGTGTAGATGTCAAATTTAGGTACATGGAAACAACATATTCAGAATGTGGGGGAACTTTTTTTTTTTTTTAACCATTGCTCGTTCTTTCTTTATAGATAATAGTGATGGAGAGATTGCCAGTGAATGTGAAGAATGTGATAGTGTCTTCAGCCATTTGGAAGAGCTGAGATATAACCTGGAGCAGGAAATAGGCTTTGATAAATTCATTGAAGTTTATGATAAAATAAAGGTTTGTGAAATAACCTCAAGTGGGAAATATTTTAAGAAACAAGATGAATGTACTTAAGGCTGTTTACTTGCACCAGTAACTAATTGCACTGTGTGACTAGAATTAACACATTTCTTTAGTCTTTTATTTTGTTTCAACATGCAGAAATATTAACACAGAAAATTCCATGCTAGTGGATTAAAGAGGAAAGCTTTGGGTTTAACCGTGAATTGCGTTGAATAAATCTGTGAACTATTTATGTACATTTTAAATTTGGCCACATGGATTGTCCTTTCTCCTAGGCTATACATGAAGATGAAGATGAAAATATTGATGCTTGTTCAACCATAGTTCAGACTATTCTGGGAAATGAACACAAACACCTGTATGCCAAAATACTTCACCTAGTAATGGCAGACGGAGCCTACCAGGAAGGTAATCAAACAGATTCCAGCAATTATGGGTTGTCTTTGTCATACGTTCTTTCTTGGTTATATACAATAGGTTCTACTATACTTTTAAAACATCTCTGTGCTTTACTGTTGTAGTGATTGGTTAAATTGATAAAACTCACTTTTTTCACAAAGGGTATTTTTATTGCTGCAGCAAAGCATGGCAAACTTTGATAAAGCACACTGACCACTGATGTAACAGGATGTACAGTCACCTATAATAATAACAGATGTCATCTTAAAGGTGAAATATATTTATTTAATTTCTGGAAAACAGTCATTTAAATAGGGAAGATCAAAGACCAGAATAAAACTTTCAACATTAAAAATAATTTTAAGAGTTAGTGATTGTTTTTTTGTTTGTTTGTTTTTTAACTAAAATCATACTGTTCTTTCCAGAACTGTTCTTTTAATGGGTTGCAGTATTATTTGAACTAGTGTCACTACTTTTCTGAAAGGAGAGCTTCACTTGGTTCTTGATTGTATAGTTGTTATTGCCTAGAAGAACTTGGGGTGGAGATACGATCTATCTTAGTTTTCAGGCAGCTCATTGATACATGAAGATAATTTGTCTTGGTGGGAGTCTCCCTAGATTAGCAGTTTACTAAGTAAATGGGCAGTTACCCAGGGTCTTCAGAGGGTCACTGCAGGAGACACCATACAGCCCGTAATCAATGAGAAACACTGGTGCCAAGAAATAAATTGCAGTTATGTAATTTTAGCTTTCTAATGATGAAAACCTTTACTGAAAAAAATAATTTAGAAATCTGAAATAGCTCAAATTATTTCTATAGACATTGGAAATTTAATATATTGTTAATATATTGATCATTGTATTTAATGCATTATATAGTTAAAATTTTGAAATACATGTTACTCAACTTCTATTATTTTCTGCATATTTTAAATTCCTTTACAAATCTGTTGCAAAAGCAAGTGAATAAAGGCTCAAGTAAGATTATTCTAATTATGACTTTCTAAGGTGTTTACATATAAATTTTTTTTGGGGGGAAAAACCCTCTTAAACTAGTTTTAAAAACACATTAATTCTTAATTAAAAAAAAAAGGGGGGGGGAATTCCTAACACAAATCACTGTTTATATTTCCCAATTTTTCTTTGCTAGTGTTGCAGAGCAGTTCAGTCAGTCAGAACACCAGTACCATGTTGGTTTCATTCTATATTATAAAAGTATGACAAAAAAGTGTCCAAAAAATTTATTTCAACCACAATCGATTGACTTAACAGAATTGGAAAGATTTATTGTGGTAGTTATTCTTTCAAGCATCCAGGAGACTGACAATATAGAACAGGAAAAAAAGTGTTACCAGTTTCTTTTCCTTAACACTTTGCCTTAAGGATATTTTAAAACTAGTACTAAAGGCTTAAAATGACAATTTGCTGAAAATGTTTGGCATACTTTTGAATTGTAAGCTGTTGTCTGAGTGAATCCTGTTAGATGAGCTGACTTTGATCTTGCCAAATGCTGATTAACAACTTGCTATTTTTTAATAGCTTCAGTTCTACTTTATTTTACAAATGTGTGAAAAGCATATGAAAATGTAAAGGAAAAAAATAATTCTATATTTTGGAGATTTAAAAAGAAAAAAACTATGCTAATAAAGGTTAACAGAGGGCAAGTGACATTCAGAAGCATTTTCAGGAGCTTCTGTCTCAAGTTTTATACTCCTCAAGAAGAATTTAAAAAATCTATACTCTTCTTTACTAAGAACATTGTCCTGTGTTGACAGCTTCTTATGTAAGACCAAGTGAAGCAGGCAATTTGAGATGCAACTACCTTAAGAAATTTACTAATCCAATAAAGATGTTCACTGTTGTTCACTATTTGTACCCCTAGTGTTTTCAAGACAGTTCTGGTATCAGTCAGGTCTTCATTTCTGACTTTTACTTAATGAATTCTTCTATTATTGCTTATTAAATTTTTTCTCTAAGTTTTTGTTTTCTTACTCCAGGCTGATTTTTATCTTCTGCCTCCTTTCCCCCCTGCCCCCCTCTGCTTTTTACAGATAATGATGAATAAACCTGACTCAGGAAATTCCTTAACGCTGTACTACATATCAGCGTTTGAATTCTGCACAGTGGAATAACAATTGTAGCAGGAAATTGTAACATGGGACAGGAAAAAGAAGATGCAAGAAAAGCATATTGATTGTATGAAAAAGGGGGAGAAACATGCCTTTTAAATTGAGATATTTATACTTTTCTTTCGTGTTCTTGCATATGTGTTCATTAACTATTACTTGCCCAAAATGAAAAAACATATATGTAATTCATCTTTCAAATTCAAACTTAAATACAGAGAAGAATGCCTGAAGATGTTCTGATACAAAACTGAGACCTATCATGTAATACTGAATCTTTGCCATTTCAGCAGCTGGCTTGATCGATTGGAAAGATTACCACGTTGTGAAAGTATCCACTTCTAGCTGTTTACCTGCATGCTCTTTATGCCTACATACAGAAGTTACTTCATTTTTATTGACCCTTGTGGCTGTATGTAATAACGCCTTAATCTACTGGTCCAGTTTGAGTATTTCACTTTTTTCTTAATAAAAATATATTTTATTTTGAAGCTTAAGGCTTCCGTCACTTCTTAACCAGTGTCATCGGAAATATCTTGATGTTTCCAAAATGATGTTTCCAAATTGAGGCAAAGTGAGGCAAAAGAAAAAATACTTCAATCTTCACTGAAATGTCTGAATTTTCTTGAGATTGTGCAATTCATCTGGAGCTAGAAGATTTTTTTTTCCAGTATTTTTCTTCCTCTTTCCTTTTTCCCTCCCCCAGCCCTTCCCCAAAATCCCTAATATTTAGTTCTTTGAATTTTGCAATCTGGTTATTGATAATACTGTAAGCGGTTGAAAGGGGTTTCTTGGGATTTTTTTATTTACTTTGTTTCTAAATTCTTGCTGTTATACTCAGAGCTCCAGCAGCCACAGGGATGAAAATAAAATATTGCAGGCACAAATGCTATATAATGCTTGTCGGCTTTTGGCTAACATTTTGTAGCTTGATTTCCTCCCCCTGACCCCTGGAAAAGGAAAACAAACAAACAAAAAAACCCAGATTTCTTCTGCTCACCTCTCCTTGCACTGTTCCTTCTGTCAGAGCGGTACTATACAGGGCAGAAGTTAGGCATGTTGTTTTTTTCCAGTTATTGTCTCTGGAAAAGCTTTACTAGCTTTACTCATACAATAAGTCTCTTGTCCTAGATGAAAGGAGCTGTCAACTTCCAACTTCCAACTGCTCTATTGGAGAAAGTAGGGGTTTTTTTCTCAGCCACTGTGAAGTAACAGCCAGTCAGAATAATCTAAAATTGTCTAAAGTTACTTTTCCACAGAGTGAAATCTAGTATGTATATTATTTATAACTGTCAAAATATGTACATGATTTTTGTATAATTGTTTTATTGTGTTATTAAAACTTTGTCCACTGAAAAGTGGTTTTGGGTTTTTTGCTTTGTGTTTTAACATATGATTCTTGAAGGTAGACCAAATTCTAGTCTACTGCAGCTGTATCCTGGGAACCTGCAATGAGAACTCTGAAAGAACAAGTACTAGTAAATGCTTTTAATATATTGCCTACATTTTGGATATCATTATTTCTTTGATCAGCATCTATTGCTTCATCTAAGGAGAAAGTATGTTCATTGTTGGAAACAGTGCCAGTTCTGCTCTATGCTGCTTCCCTTCCTTTTCCCTTTCCTTCTATTTGCCTTTTTCTTTTTTAAGTTCCTTCAATTTTTGCTGCTCTTCACTAGACTTCTTTCCATCCACTTCTGTTGCAAAAGATTGTTCAGCACTGAAATGTTCTTCACGAGCCACATCATCCATGACATTTAGCAAATACGCTCTAAAGAGTTTAATGAAGAATGATTCTGCATTATTTTCTTTTTTTAGTTTTGTTTTTCAAATCACATCTCATCCACACTTGTGAAGGGGGGGACTCAAACCTTTAGATTTAAATGAGTATGGATTAATTATATAGAAATTAAAAAAAAAAAAAAAAACACAAAACTGGTGAACTTTGTTATACTTCTGCTCTACAACTGTTAATTTTCCTGAGGTGATAGAGTCTTTCTGAAGTCAAGAAGGGTTTTTTGGGGGGGAGGGGGGGCGAGCGTTAATTCTTTTAAAACTTAAATCACATCGTTATTGACATTCTTCATTTCTTATGCAGTCTGCTGGCTTGCTTCTGGTAGGAAGAGAACATGTCTGGACATAATCTGCAGACTTCAAGCTTTACAGATGTAAAGCTTTTTACCAATTAATGATTTGAAAAATATGCAAATTCTGCACAGCTCTTTGAGGAGAATAATCTTCAAACCTGCCAACCAATACTGAGTATCCTTCAAATCCCTCAAGAGCTAATTTAAAATTGACACAGTAAATAAGTTTGTCTGCTAAAGTAATATGCTTATCTCAAATATTAAAGCCTGATTAATGTACACTGTAACGGCATCAATGACTGTGACTTTTCAGGACAATTTATTGGTCTGTATAGAATAATAAATTATTGAAATTAGTTGTTAAGTATTTGGCTTGCATTCATAATATTACATTCACTATAAAGAATTTTCTGTTGTAAATCTAATGGCAAATTGAGATATTGATAGAACAGTATTTTTGGCTGATTAGCTGATTGGTGCCTAAAATCAGTTTCAAAGAAAAGAGCCTGAAGAGGCTTTCACTCTCCTGTTTGCTTAACTTTGAGAGTGTATTTGAAGTTATTACTAGAAGGTACTTCAGAGAAGTATATTACCTGGTTAGGCACCTTGAGTCAAACTCAAAACAGATAACTACCATTTCTGTGGTGTTTTTGATAAGTGAATGGCTGACCAAAGCTCAAATGTACAATACTCTTGACAAGAGTCTGTGTGCTTTTGTAGACATCTACAACATTTATCAGTAATTCATATTTCAGCTTTTAGTGCACCTGTGTCTCCCTTTTGCTATGATTTGTGCAGGAATGCTGTATGTTCATTCAAACATGTTTTTAATACAGCTGCTTTCTGTTGTATATTGAAGTAATATGCTTGACTATATATTTAGATCAAAGAAAAGTTAGAATCTAAGTAATTTTTTAAGTACTGATGACTAAACTTAGGTTCTCAGTGTGCTTCCCCGGCTGTGTACTGCTTAGCTCATACCCACCTACCCTTTGTTATAGTCTATCTTTATGGTGATAAACAGCACCATACCTGTGATGCAGCCTCACCCGTCGGCATTATACAGAACTGCACTGAGATGGCAAGGAAGACCAGTGGGCAGCAACAACTGGGAGGATGCAGAGCACGGTTCTGTCTCTACATCTTGCAGATTTACGAAATGCTGGATGAAAAACCATAGCGAAATGTTTGAATTAGGGTTAAAAAATGGGAGAAAAGTTCCTCTAAAATTGTGCATTTATTACAGAGTAAGTCCTGAATATTCCATTTGATGAAGAATACTTCACTAACCTGGTATCAGACCTTCTTACAATCAAAAGATCATCAAATAAATTGTATAATTTTAGTTGAAAGCTTTATTTTGGGTCCACGTTCATGCTAATGTCAAACAAGCTTTTTAGCCTTTCTTACTATTTGCTATCTTCTCATTCTTGAATGAGAGAGATATTTAATTGACTTTTATAAAGGGCTGTTACTGAAATATTGGGATGAGGTTTACTTCATGTTTAAAAAGAAACAAATACCATGAGCAGAGGATTAATGTTAGAGGTCAAGATTAAAAGAGAAAAATGTTCTGCACTTAAAGGAGTTATGCTCTCAAAGCACAATGTATAACATGCCTAATGATTTGTGAGGACACTAAATATCCAATTTAGATACTACTTAAGCACTTCTACATGCATTCATCTGCAATACTAAATAATGTGCCTCTAAGGAATTAAAAATCAATTCAGTTGCTCATCTGCTGTAATTTGCTTCTAATCTAGGTATGCCCCTATGGTGGGGCTAGAGTACAAATAACTTGTTTCCACTGCATTCCTATGTGTAGCATAGTTAATTGAAATGAGCAGAATTTAACAAAATCTAAAATTTGCTGATCTCTATTAAGCAGATGAATTACAGAAGAGAAAGTCCTGTCTGTAAGCTGTTATTCAACATAGTATTCCACATACAGAAATTTTCCTGTTGCTCAACACAGTAGTAGATGCAAGTTCTACTGTAAAGTATCTGAAGTATTTGTAGGTACTAACTCTTGTGTAATTGTACTGAAAACAAAAAAATAAGCTGGGTTGTCCCATCTCGCTATAAAAATACTAGAGTGCCAGTTCATACCACTGCTTCTGTCATGTGTTAACTTTAGACTATTTGGGGGATTAGGTCAAGCACTGAGCAGTAAGTGTTTTTTCTCAGATGCTGTGCTGTAGAGGCAGGAGATGTGGATTTGAACTCCTGAGTCTGACAAAGCCTCCTGAGTCTGAGCTCTGGACGTGAGGCCTGCATCAGCTATGTAACGGCAGAGGAAAGATTGGAGGTATCATCACTTCCATAAGGTAAAGTCCAGAGTATGCAAAAAGTTGAACTTCAAATGAATAGGGAAATTTTTCGGATGAACACTTAAGCTCCTTTCCCCTTTAGGCAGCCAGATGTGAAGAGTTAAGATTCATAATATTGTAATTAGATGCCTGAATTTGTAAGCAGTCTCACTTTAGGCACCCCCTTCTTTTTGTGGATCTCACCTTAGTTTGCCATAGCAAAGTATAACTAGCCTCATTTTATTATTTCACAGGGATTATACATTTTATAGGCCTTAAAAACTGTTGTACAGTTGGACTTTTGTCACACCATAATATGCAAGATGTAGAATTTTGCATTCATTTCCTTTTCTGAGGCAAGAGAAATCTGTATTTTGTTCTGGAGATCGCATACATGCAGTTTGTACGTACCTCTTCTGATCTCTCTCAAAAATCACTGCCTTCTCCCCAGAACATCTGCAGGTCTAACACCTCTCATTTCTTCGCAGCATTTACATCAGTTTTCCCTCATAGGAGACCAGCTCCATCTCTGCCCTGCAGTTCCCCAGTGGGAACTGGTCTCTGGGGTCTGTGTGCCAGATGGGACCACCCACCTGCAGCTGTCGGATTTGGTGCCAGCCCACAGTGGGGCCAGGTGGCAGCATAATAGTGGCAGTGGGGATAGGTGTGCACAGTGCCCCTCTGGGGGTGTGCAGAAATCACCGTGTTGCCCAGTATCATGAAGGTGGAGTGGGTATAAACCCGCATGCTTCCATTGCTTTGTATCAGGTTCTGGCTATTGAAGGGCAGCAAGGAAATCACCATCACAGAAAACAAATTATCCCTGAGGAATATACAGGGGGATTAGAAGCAGGAGGGTGGGAAGGTTGCACTTTTCTTGGAAGGATGTGGGGCTACCTGGTGCTCCAGGCAGGGAGGGTACTGAAGTTGGTAGATGGTGAGTCTGATTCAGTGTGCAAATTCTTAAGTTCCTGTAAATTATTTTACAAGTATTTCCCTGTATAGGCTATGTTCTGAAAACACTAAGCATAAACACAAATCTATTTAAAAAAAAAAAGAAAAGTTTTATTGACAAATCACATATTGACAAATCAGAAACACAGCAATACTGCTTAGAGATAGAGGAAGAAATTATCCAGCTGAGCAGCAAAAGCCTCTAGATAGAGAGCTTGTATTAGTAATGAAATCCTTGCACTCCTTTTCTTGGGGGAGAGAATGGGGAAAATGGCATGGCATGTCCAGTTTCCCCAAATGACCAGATGCTAATATGAACAGAACAAAATGGTTGCGATGGTTGCGTATGGTTGGATTTGGTAACAATCTTTCCTCCGACCAGATGGAGTAGAAGTGTGCTCTAACTAAATTACTGATTGACCTTTTTTCTCCCCTAAAAGCACCTGATCAAAGCTCTAGTAAAGCCAGGCTAGTCTTAATTTGCTACTGGTGATAAAGTGAACACAAATATAGAAATTTGATTTTCAATCCTTTTAAATCCCCCCCCCCCCCAAATAATCCTGTGCTTTCTCAGGTCTCACCTTAGCTCTTGGTGTTTTCCATTTTCATTCATGAGGAAAAAATGGAAAGCCATATAGACTAAAATTTAGTATAAAATTTCTAGAATGCTTGGTTTTGCTATTTTTATCATAGCAGTCTAGATAGAACAATTTCTAGAGTGCAAATACTGCTTTTAAAAACTATAAAGAGCTTCTTCCTTTAAATTAAATTTGTGTTTTAATGCAATACACACTTCAAATGCATTTCCAGGTTAATCTGCTTTCTAGTTGAGATGATGAGTATCACTTCAAATAGCATCACTTTGAATGGCTGGCTTGTGCAAGAGTCTTAAAAACACTTCTTCAGCAACTACAGCCTTAATTGAATTACTTGCATATGGATAATATTAATTTGTACTTGCTTGGGATATACATAAGTAAGAGTTCAGCTACTGCTAAACTGCTTGTCTTGAGCACCTCTGATCTGGCTCACTCTTCCAAGGTTTTATTTCCAAGACATTTTCAAACCAAGATGTGATTTAGTTAAATCACTAATTCCATTAACTTTCTTTTTAACTTTACAGTTAAAAACTCACAGGGCCAAAGACTTGATTGTTGGGGATTTTTTTCATGTTAGCTGCACAGCAAAGGCCCAAAAGAGGTGGCTGGCCCAGTTGGAAAACTCTAGCAGAAGAAGTAGTTGCTTAGTTTCAGAATGGCTATGACAGTTCTTTTCTGTGTCACCCCTGAGGTTGCCTTTATCAAGTGTGAGGCTGGAGCGCTGTATGAGTCACTTATGCTTGGCTGATGAACATTCCCTTAGGGACTGTAGTCAGCCAGGAGAAATTAAAGTTTGGCTTTAAATAGCACTGTGGCTCAAGCTGATGCAGATGTGCTTGGAGTATAATGGAACCGTAATCAAATCCTTGACATATCCTAATTCTTGCTGTATCCTACAGACAGTCCTGATGGTAATCTTTTCTCTACAGAAAGGGATGAAGTACGCATTTTTGCTGTATCCTGAATATAGGATATCAACTATCAATTTCCCTTGATTAGATTTTAGGCAAAAACTCTGTGATTCTCTCTCTGTCTTAATAAAACATTAAATCTCAAGCTGGCTTACTTTAGGGATGTTTTTTCTTCCTTCTGTCAATTTCCCCATCAGCAGTCAAGAGATCTCCTTGCTGTTTGTTTTATTGCTGCTACACCTATTTTAGATGTTATCAGAGTAGTTTTGAAAAAGTAATGTATGTAGCCTACCCTTTTTCTGAAGAACTGACTGATTTGGTGGGGTATCGAAAAGACAGAAAACTTGAGACACTATTAATGATTAGCTAGAGCTCTCTCTGTTGTGGATCCAGACTAATAAGACCACTGCTAAAGATAGGTCAGATAGCCTCCTTTTTATAAACTAGTGTAGCTAGTGTATTTTCTATAAACTCTATTTCTTCCTTTGTATTAAGCCATAATAACTCTTGATAAAGATGCCTAAAAGACGATAAGAAATTGCATATAGTTTGCCATTATTGTAGATTGGTTAATCCTTTCCCACTGGCATTAATTTTGATAACTTAAATGGCAGTTTAGAGTATTTTACAGCCTTTTTTTTCAGACTGTGTCAGAGAAAGTCAAAAGGGGAAAATTATCATGGCAGCTGAGCTTCTCAATAGCACAGATTTGGACTCACACTTGACATACTTTTTGCCTTTTTAATTATAAGAAATGTTAGTATTTTTTAGTATTTCATGCTCAATAGTTTTGAAGGCTTGGTAAAACATTGACCTTCTAAATTGTTAGTAAACATATGTGAAGAATTCTTTCCACAGCAATAAAACATCTCTGATGTGAGTCTTAGCTACAAATAATATGGTATTTTTTCAGCTGTTAAACAACCTACTGATTGCATGGAATAGTACCCTGTTCCACCATGAACTTTAATGTCAGTTAATGATCTCAGTGCCCTGAATAACTTAATTCACTATATCTGTAGTGCCTCCTTTCCTCAGATGGCCACTATTGCTTTCTCTACGTTGGGCAAACTTGTTTGTCCAGAAGGAAACTCCAGCAAATTCTGACTCTAAGAGACGACGGGGTTAAGTATTGCCAGTTGGGAAGGGAGCACATTTCAATCCTGGCCCATGGCCTCTGTTAACCATGCAGGGATACTACCAGTAACTAGTCTGCTTAGATTGGTAATGGAAGGATTTTCCACCATTAATATCAATATTTAGGCATACATACAATAGTGGAGCATGAGTGCACACAGTGATAAGCCCTCCCTAACCCCCAAGCACAGTAAAACTTCTAAAGCAAGCTTCAGAGATTGGACAGGTTAAGTTCTATCAAATCGCATTGTGATCTTTTGAGAGGCAACTGCTCTCAGCTGTCTATTCTTTTCATTTGCTTAAGGTTATTAAGTCCAGCAGACTGAAATGTGTGCCCAAACTCATGCTTCAGTACAAAGCATAGCACCCTTGATTAAACTGCTGCGAAGGTCAGTTGGAGCCAAGTCATGTGACTTTGGACTGCAGTTGGTGAGGATATAAGCACATCTTTCATTCTGCTTGTTCTGCCACGTGATAGTAATCTCCATCAAAAGGATGGGGTCATGTACTTACTTAACACTATTTTTGTTTTCACTTGCTGGCAAAACTCTCCAGCGATGTTTTATTCTGTCTCTCAGCAGCTAAAATTGTGAGAAATGTTGTCTATTTCTTTGGATTAATGTTACTGAAACAATTTTAAAATCTAGAAATTGAGAAATTGCTGTTCTGTCATATGATAAAGCGTGGGGTCTTTCTGGGGGGACTGCACTAATCTGTGGTATGAAACAGGTTGGATCCCTTCCTATAGTCACTAGCTTTAACAGAGCTGTATTTGATACTTCAACTCAGGTATTTTCAGCTTAAATCTGGAAGCCTTGGGTACAAGGCCTATAAGATGCTGGGTGTCTTTTTTTTTTTTTTCTTTTGAATTTCTGTAGTCTGTCTTAGTGGTGTCTGAAAAATATACTGCTCACCTACAATTTCATTGATATTAATGGAAATTGTAGGTGCCTCATTTCTGGAAATCAAATCCTGATGGTTTTTGAGCCTAAGGGAACTGTATTTCCTTGCCATTTGATAACAGAGAGGTCAGCAGGCTTTGTGATCCTTGGACAGAAGACACTGTAGAATAATAGAATGAACTGGAAAAATCTGCTGAAAGCATTTGGGAGTTTTAAGGGGTATAGAATATATCTCTAACACGCACACGTTCTGTGACAAAGTTTACTGTTACCCAGGCCTAGAATTAGTCAAATAAAACAGCAGGGAAGCCCTTTTTGTGTCTCTTGCCCACATTTCTTACTAACATTTTTACATTCTCTCATTCCCTCTTCTAATGGCAGCCGTGGGGAAAAGCGCCTAGTACAGCACTAATCAAATGAAGAAAAACGCTAAAGAAAGCAGCGAGGCCAAGGTTTCAACCATTCTCCCTTTCTTGCCCAGGAAAATGTCAGTGACCTCTTGACACCTCCCATGGGAACTTTTAAATTGACATGAGTATTTGCCAAGTAAATGCAAACAATTAAAACAGTACTGTTTCTGACTTATCTCCCCCCAAGTCAATGAAAGTGAATTAAGATTCCCACAGCAGCTATAACCAGCTAACCTCATTTAAGGTGGCAGCGTATGTGGATATGTATCAGGACTGATTAATAAACACTTCCAAGCACTCAGAAGTGCTATTCGCTTGGGAAAGTGAAAATAAAAAGGACAAAAAATAAGTTACAGCTTGTTCTTGGATCATCATCTGGGAAACCTGGTATTTTGGTTAAAACTACCATGTTTCATGTTATGTAGCACTACCTAGGGTCAAAACATTGTTAATCTGTCCTATGAAAATAGAAAGGGAAAGCATTTCAAGTTAGTTATATCCTGATTTTTCACTCTGCTATGTTTTTTGCTGGGATAAAGTATTCATGAAGGATTGTTGGAACTCTTGGAGAATATTCT
Organism: Apteryx mantelli; assembly: GCF_036417845.1. Lineage (NCBI taxonomy): Eukaryota > Metazoa > Chordata > Aves > Apterygiformes > Apterygidae > Apteryx > Apteryx mantelli. Next base: position 44,559,071 of record NC_089982.1, on the reverse strand, counting down.
GTTTTTATTACCTGTCAGTTGCCAATTTCTCTTTTGAAATCTGATGACCAGGAATGGAGGGTTAGTAGAGTACACTGCATCTCGAGCTTCTCCATACCATTTTTCCCCACAACTAGGGAATGTCTCTGCTGCCCAGCAACAGGTGCTCCTTTAGGGTATTCTAGGAGATAGGTCACAAGACTGGAGATGTGTGGTTTAGTCCTGGGAATTGTCCCTTTGTTTCCTGTCCAGCAAATCATTTAATTTATCTTGCAGAGAGAACTGAATCTATGCTAGTCATTATCTCCCTCCTTTGTCTTACCTATTCTTCACTTTCCAGGCTTTTTCATTTTAAGCTGCAGTCCTCAATGTATGAGGCGAGTCGGCTTTCATGCTCCACATCACTGTCATCTAAAAAGAAACCAGCACAATAAATACTATTAATAAAAATGCTTCCAATTGTATCTGCAACTGCAGAAAAATGCTCACCAACTAATGTGAACTAGCACACAGGAAAACACCTAGCTCAGAGCATTTCCTGACAAGTTTTTTGACCGCAGCTGCCTCATCTATATTTAAGGACTGTGACATAGATGAAAAATACACCCTTTTTTTAGTGGAGGTGTGACTTTAGAGAAGAATGCTGGTAGAAATGCATTAGCAGTTTGGAGTGGTGCTTGCTAACAGATTTTTGGCATATTTATCCATTGTCAGAGCCCTAGTCACATCCATATGCAGAGTTGGTGTCTGAATTTCTGGGACATGTGGGAAAATAATAATTGAAAATGAGTTTGACTGTAGCTCATATAAAAGTGTATATTCAAGAGATATTTAAGGGCTGGTGCCTAGCTAAAGGGGATGGAATCCAGCTGCCTGTTTTCTTTGGCCCGCAGAATCAGTTTGATGTGATTTACATTTTCAGAGCCAACTTCACAAACAAAGAGCTAGAGGGTCCGTTTGGGGGGATATTTTCTGTTTTTTGTGAGTAGATATTTTATAGACCAAATTCCTAGTTCCACAAAATCAGTGACTCCAGGCTGTGGGACAATATAAGTAAGTACAAAGACTGGAATTGATTGCTAGTAATGATCTATGAGATAAGTTTTTAAACTAAGCCAGTGCAGAGAGGGCTGTTGCCAGATGTGTGGGAGTGAAAGTGACACAAAGCTACAAAAAAAAAAAAAAATAAATAAATAAAATAATAAAAAAAAAAATTGGCAATCCCAAAGCGATTATATAGCCTTGTAGTGCCAGAAGCCTCAGAGGATTCATCTTGTGTCTCAGTGTCTTTATCAACTTGAAAGCCAAGTCCCAAGCTTTATAAAAGAAATACAAAGTAGTGCCATAAATACTCCATAAATTCATCTCACCTTCTTAATCTTATTTTGAATAAGTAAAAGGGTTTTTTGTCTATACTCCCCAATTTGTAGAGAAAAACTATGGTAGCAAAAGTAATACAATGACAGGAATAACACAGCAAGTCAGACACTCAGTAAATTAGGCAACCACGAACAACTTCTGATATGAATTTTGACAAGGAAAAAGGAGAAGGAAGGATTACTCCCCTGATTCTTTCTTTTCTTTCTAGCATGGGTGGAGGTTAGTGGCAATCTATGGGAACTTTTCTTATTATATTAAGCAATGACGATTGCTAAATATCTAAAGACAGTTTATTTGTCTACACAGTCCCTGTCCCTTTATTCCCCTACCTTCATCCCCATATAATTCAAAATTTGTCAGGGTTTCATGTAGGAAATTTTCCTTCAGAATCAAGCTTTGTTGGAAATTCTTGCTTTTTGCTTCTAAGATGTTATACAAGAAAATGATAGTACATTGATCACATCTGAACCTCTGCCTATATGCTTTCTTAAGTGTACCTGAAATCACAGATATCTGAAGCTATGAAGGGGGCTTCTGTAGCTTTCAGACCACACAATAGGTATAATTTGTACTAATTAATTAAATTTGTGCTAATTAAAATGCAACTTTCCTTGTATCTGAGGATATGTTCCAAAAAGGGATGCTTCAGTCAAAGGAAGAGCTTTACCCTGGGGTAAGGATACTGGTTTGACTACTTTTGGATAGAAATGTTAGTGCACTTCAAATTTTGTAACATATTTTGATTTTTATATCTTAGTATGCAAACATGTACAAAACCTATTTCATCACTCATATTATTGATAGCACAGCAGAACTGTGCAAGTGTGGCAGAGCTGTTTGAAAACTAAACATGCTGATAATTCTACTGGCCTGTCAAAGAGCTCTGCCCAGCAGGCAGTTTTAGTAGGAAAATACTATTTTAAGGAAGTAAATCTTTTTAAAGAAACTAGCTGAGCATGCTTTTATGAACTAACATTACAACTCTATCAGATGGTTTTATTTTTTTTGGCAAGCTATCAAACTATTGCAGCACTCAAAACTCTAAAATGGCTTATTTTAGAATTTAAACAAGCTAGTAAATTCTTCTTGTAGAATTTGCTCTAAAAACATATGGAAAGGTGTCACATATGCATCCTGGAGCATTTTACTGTTCCCCTGCTCCTAAGCCTGGGAGTGTTGCACAGCTACATTCTGACTCTCTTCTGGGACAAAATCCAAGCTGACCAAGTTTCATTGCAGAGGAGATCTAGGTGAAGGGACTGTGGTGCATTTCAACAGATTCCTGGATTTGGACAAAACAGGAACTTCAGGACTCACCATAAAGCGCACATGAACCACAGTACAGACATGCTTGCTGCTGCTATACATTTCTCATTCTTTAGCTACCACAAAAGCACAACTGGTTTGTAAAGACTTGTCCTTCTGTAAACACACAGGAGCCTTGCAGTAACTGCTCGTAGAATGAGACATCAGCTGTTTGTTAAGACCTGTAGAATTTCCTGAATTTTCATTTAATTGTGGTGCAGTTGCACCAAAAGAGAATTAGTGGACACAAATACTTCTCAGCTGGTTGAAAGGCCAAAGACTAAGGGAGGTGCATAATGGTATGTTCTAAAGGTATATTTTGCGTGAAAAGGTGAAGAGTGCCAGAGCTTCCAGCCTGCTACTTTGGGGGGGATAGACGCTCATGTACAGGCCTTGGCCAAGGATGTTTGCCTCTAGAACGGCTCATTTGAGTGCAGGACCTCACAAGATAAAATAGCACAGTGCTGTGGCTTCCTTCCTGTTCATGAAGTTTGTTGACTAACTTTGTCTGCCTCATAGGATTTCAGAGTGAGAGAGAAGCTGAAATGCTTTTCTGGAAGTATAAAACACAAATACAAACAAAAGACAGAAACCAGGAATTGTAGACCTGACGTGACTCATGTAGTCTTCTCACAATGCCCACAACAAACCTGCCCTCTGCACAGTCCACCTACAAAGGTGTCTTTGACTCTCCTTAGCTCTTCCAGCTCCTCCTATCCACTATCGTATTTTTTTGTTTAAATAGTACACATGCCAAGCATCTAGTCTCCAGACGTTCAGCTTCTTTCAGATACCATGGTAATGAGGTATGGTAATGGAGACTAAGTAAAGTTTTATGAATGTTTAATGTTGACTATCTTTTACTGTATTCATGTCTTTGCATGTTTAAAAGGAAAAAAATAGTTTGGGCCCTGCAACTTGCCTCAGATATTTGTGTTTTGAAAGCTCTAAATATTTGTCACAATGTTCCTGAAGAATAAAATTGGAATTCAGTCACTCTAACCCATTATCACCCCAAAGTGGCTGATTACAGTTCTGTCTGTTCCCAATCTACAGTAATGCAGTAATTCTACTTACGCATTTATATGGTTGTCAGTTTACTGTTGATATGAAACATAGCAGCCAGTTCATCAGGAAGTTTTACACTGTGACTCGTACGTAGCCTTTGCAGGTGGGGAAAATTATTTAATAGCTTAAAAATTTGCTAACAATCTAGCACACTATAAAAATGGCATGTAAGTGTTCCAAGAAGTCTAAGGCAGTCAGTAATTCTAAAGCTACATCCTGAATCAGTTACAAATCTTTGAGAGAGCAGATCTGAATCAGACTGTAACATTCCTAGAATAGGATTGAACAGGATTGTCCACGCAAGAATGTCTCCTGTGGACAGAGCACTAGTTCTAGAGAAGCAAAGGAGTATTTGGACCAACACCTAGATTAGGTCTGCAGTGTATCAGCTGGATGTAAGAACAAAAACAGTTCACTTGATTTTAGCATAAACATGTTAGACAGGAGGTTCTTGCATTTCTGTTTGCTGTGTCTTTTCTAAAACCTTCATGGCTGTACGATCTAGTTTGATTTTTTTTAAATAAGCATTCTTCTCTGCCTTTTCTTTAACCTTGTTTGTAGTAAGGGCAATTTCAGGCTTGCTGGTTAATAACACAAGGGCATTCTGTTCCCAACAGTGTAATGATCATTTTAATCAAGTTCTTGACCACTTGCATGCACCCAGCACCTTACTGCATTTCTACAGGACAGAGCAGCGTACACTGCAGCTAGGCTACAGGGATCATAAGAACCCATCAGCCCAGTAAGTGTCCTCCAGCGACCAGCCTGGGGGGAATGCAGTGAGGTTATGAGGAGCATAGCAAAATACTGAGAACTTGTAACCCAGTAATTCTTTAATGCTTCGACTGCTTTTTTCTTCCGCATATTCCCTGATCATGACTCATATTGAAAGTTATTACAAAAGCAACAAAGTATGTGCAAAGGTATGATCCCACCTTCACTTTGTCACAGACAGCTAGTTCACAATATTCATACACAAATGAAAGCCTCCTCCAGAAAGCAAGAAACTAAAAAGTAATCAAAAAATCAAATATCGTCTTAGCCTTGTTAGGTTTGAGACACAGCACAGCAACTTTTGTTATACCCTAAGCTAGATACCTACTTGAATACAGAATAAAGATCTAAAACTAGAAACCAAAATGTACCGAAAACATATCACCCCTTTTTTCCTCCCTCCTCACAGATATAAGAATAATAATAGCAGAGATTCTTGCTGCACAGCACAAACAGAAGCCTTAGAAGTACATTTGTATTACAGTCATTGATCCTGGTGCGACTGGTTCACCACACAAAGTGTGGCAGGGACAGCACAAAACTCAGTTTGCCATCAAACTGACCAATCAATACCAACCATGCTGAGCTCCGTGTGGCCAGAATTACACTAACAGTAATTGAGCTAGATAGTTTAAAGCTAGCACTAACTGCAGCATAGACATCTTGTTGAAAAAAAAAAAGCTCTTCAATGAGAAAGGAGCAAAGTCATGGCAGAACATCCTTGCCCATTTCCACCAGGGACTGAAGAAAGTCAGCCATCCTTCACTGTGTGCTATAGTTGCTCATATAAATCCAGTAATATCAGCATGGGCATCAGTGGTAAACTCTTACTAAACTGATGTCAGTGGGAGTTTTGCTTGGCCTTTAGCCTTTGAAAGGAGATTGCCACTGCATCTCTGGGGGTCACTTTACAAGGAAATAAGATTAACCTTTTTGGTCTGTGCTTGAGATTGATGGGAAAGATGGGCTAATGTGGAAGTTACAGATGGTGAAACACCATCCTTTCTGAAAAAATTAGCTATAAAATATAGTTTATTTTAGTATGAAGAAGTGTATATTAAAGCAAAAGTGTGTTTATTCTTTTCAGTAGAAATAATATTAATGTTAAAATTAATTCCTAAATCCACAAATAAAAAAATTTCAGATGACAGCTCCCTTAAGACCCTATCTTTTTATACATTTTCTGACATGACACAAGTCCTCTTGCTCCATGATTCTTATTACTTTGATTTTGAGCCATTGAAGTGATCTCAGATTTTGAGGATGTACTTCACAAATAGGTTTTATTTATATGTTTATTCCCACAGGCAAGGGTTTCTCTTACTCAGCATTCAGTTGCTCAGTTTGTTTCAAGAATCTAAATATACTGATCGCTAACATTACTTTTTCAGGCATACTGGTTATCCTGCCATCAGGATTATGATCTTCAGTGGCATTTTGTAGTGTTACAATGAGGATCGGACCTGGTTTTGCTTTTCAACGCATTAGTGTATTTCAGTACATTTAATGCTTTTGCTCTTTAGTGCATTTGATTACAAATGTCTGTATGTTTCAAAAGATTTGCATGCTGACAAGTGGAATGTTATTCTGAAATGTCTTATACTATTTTTTAGACAAATTTCCTAAGGAAGCAGATTTAAATGATTATGGTGTATATCCGTCAGGCCCACTTCCCAATTACTTTTATTTCATTGGCAAAACCTGACAGAAGATTTCTAAAGGTATTAAAATTCTAACGGTTTTATGGAAAACAGTGGTCATATCCAGAAAAGATCAAATGATCCCTACTAAAGAAGAGTGCTCAACAGAGATCAAGTTATCTCTTCTTCTTGGCCTGCCAACTGGTCAATTAGCCAGCCTGTTCAGTGCCAGGTCCAGCATACACTGCCTGGTATTTTGAAGACATAGGAAAAACTAAGGATACTTGGAGATGTGTTAGAAACAGGAATTATTGCAGTACGGTTTGGGAGGGTGGGGGAATAGAAAGCATGATTGCATTGGTGGAGACGGCTGAAGACATAAATCCTGTAGGCTGGTTGGCCCATAAGAGAAACAGAAGGTATCAGCACAGGGGAAGGAGGAGTACAGGGGACATGGTAGGTTTATTGCACTAAGGATGCTGGATACAGAAAACAGGTTCATACGAAACCAGGCTTACCAGTTCTGCTGCTGACAGTCTTTTTGCCTTTTGCTGTTCTCTTCTGTCTACAGCCCTTCACTTCTCTCTTACTTTATCCAGTGGCTTCCAGAAGGAGAGAAATGGCATACACTAGAGAGAAAACAAAGTTTGTGTCTGAAAGTTTCTGAAGTACAATTTATTACATGAAAAAACATGTAAAATGTATTTTCACAGATATGAAAATATTTTAAATAGAAATTACAATTGTAAAAGTCCAGGGATTTTACTAATTGGAAGACAGAAGCTGCCTCTTACCTCAAATTTGTGTTCTTAACAGTTCTCTGCCCTATGCAACATGCAGTTTCTCCACTGCATCATCTAGTTCCTTGCATGACTCTTGCTAAGTAATGAACTGTACATACGAATGGAATGGTTTCAAGAAGGGAGGTCTCCTCGTGTAAAAAATGTGCAAGGTGTATGGTTCCTTGCGTGTGCCCGGATGTGAAAATGAATACATACTTAAATATAATAGTCCAGATCCTGCTCTTTCGAGTGCTGGCATCAGCCTGTTCTAGCCTCTCTGAGACAAAACACTTCATCCGTAAGAGGGCAGTGGCGTACATCGGCATGCACACCCGCAGTTTTTTACATAAAGGGTAGTTGGTTGAAAATTAACTACTGCTGCTCAGGAAGCAACATATTTATGTGATTCTCATCAGAATGTTTACTGCTTTGGCTAGTATACTAAGATGTATTAATATTTTACAGACTTTACATAAAACATTATCAAAGACCAACCCTGATGAAGGGCTAGTCTTTTTATCCGGCTTCCCTGAACTTTCATCTTGCTTCTCTTGTGCACCACCTGTAATGCAATGTCGCTACTGTTCTAACAGATATTGTACTTTCCTTAGGCAACAAATGCAGTTTAGCCAACAATAACTATGTTGCTTACAAAACTATACTATGCTGGAAAGGCTAGTAAATTATTTCTGTTGAACCTTTCCAAAAGCTATCATCAAGGTGAGAGTGAAATCTAACTGCAAGATGAACTTTTGTTTAGACACAACAAGCACGTCAATGTTTTAAATGTACTGATGATTCTTCTTTCTGTAGGGGCAGTGCTCATGTGGCAAAATACAGGAATACTATGAGGTATGGGAATGTTCTTACGTATCAGGTGTTTATACTCTTCTATTTATGTTGCAGGACTCCCTAGAAAGCACAGACATAGAACAGAACTCCATCTGTATCAGTTTGCCTAAACTCCAGAACTCATGGAGGAGGAGAGGTTATTTCTTAATAAAGTGCAGACATTTAAAGCTTTTACTATTTCTACTGGGAAGAATCAGTTAAAGATTCTTTCTGTAGGAACACATATATTTGGAAATCCCAATAATCATAGAATAGCAATTCTGTAGGAAACAACCAAGCTAGCAAATCCTGAAGGCAAGACAAAAAAAAAAAAAGCCTATCAGGCAATCAACCTATGCAAACCTGCATTAAAAAAAAGTTTTTTAGATGCCCATAAAATCCAGTAAGAATGACAACAACCGTAGTTAACTTGAATAGAGCAAAACTAAACACAACAGGGAAGCCTTCGGATCGTTTCCTTTTTGAGTTGCAGTAAAGAGACATTCAGCTGGAATGTACCAGTATACCAAAACTTTTACCTGCCTTTAGACTGTCCCACTTCCATAGGAGAGGTGCCTCATCCAGTTGAAAAGCGTGGGTTTTTTTAATTAGTTCTTGCTGTTTTATTTTATGAGTAATTTAGGTGTACCTTAGGCTCCACTTCATCCTTTATTCTTACAGTCTGGTATAGCGGTATTTTACAGAAACCGCCTGCAGAGCAAACAATACGCTGAACGCAGGTGTGCGCGCCAGCAGAGACACCCGTGACGGACGGCTTCTGACATTAGCGATTCGTGTAGGGCCAGTCACTCGCTCGCTGCTGCCCGAGGCGCGGGCACCCTGAGGCGCCGCTTTGCGCCGCTCCGCCCGGCGCCGCGCGCAGCGGCCGCGGGAGAGACCCAGCGGCGAGGGGAGACCCACGGGGGGGACCCGGGGCGGGACGGGGCGCCCCTCTGCCCGCGCTGCCGGCTCCCAGCCGCGCCCTCGCCGCAGCTCCCGCGGCTCCGGGCCGCGAAGCCCCTTTGGAGCCCCTCCTCCGGCACCGGCAGCTCCCGGGGGCCGCCGCCGCGCCGCCTTCGCAGGGCCGGCAGCGAGGGACCCCCGGGTGGGGTGAGGGGGCCGCGGCGGCTCCCCGCGGCACCTGGCGACGCGGGCGGGGGCCGGCGCTGCGCTGCGCGGCGCGGCGCGGCGCGGCGGGGCGGGGCCACCCCCCGCGTCAGCCCTGCGCGGCGCGGCGGGGAGGGCCGGGCTGGGCCGGGCCGGGGAGCCTCGGCGCTGCCGCGGTGGGAGAGGCACCGGTGGGGCGAGCGGCGGCGGCGGCTCCTCGCGGGAACAAAGCGGGGGCGGCGCGGCGCGGCCGCACGGTGAGTGGGGGCGGGGGGCGAGGGGCCGGCCTCCCCCCCGGCCCTCCCGCGCCCCCTGAGGGGCGGTGCGGCGCGGCGGGGGCCCAGGCCCGCGCCCGGGCCCGGCGGCGGCGTGACAGCGCCGTGCCTGCCGGCCCTCTGCCGCCGCCCGGCCCGGGGGCCGCCGCGGCGGGGTGTCGCCGGCCCTCAGCTGGCGGCGGGGGGGGGAGGGGGCGCGCCCGCACGTGAACCGCCCCCCAAAATAACCCCCCAAAACTCAATATGGATGTGCAGTTAAGGAACAGGTATGCGCGGAGACGTGCGCGGCGACATGCGCCCGGCGCGCAGGGAGCGGGCGGGCGGTTTCCGCGGGCCGAAGGGGGCCGGAGCCCGGCAAGTTCCTCTTAAGCGGGGCTGAGGCTGCGCGGGGCTGGGCGAAACACCCTCGGGCGCGGCGGGGAGCAGCGCGGTGTGCCCGCCTGTTGAGCAGCCCGGCACGGCTGCCTGCAGAATACGTGCTTTGGCTTTTTCTCTTTTTCTCCTTTTTTTTTTTTTTCCCTCCCCTCCTCTCTCTCTGTCCCTTTCCCAGCAGCTTTACTGCGTAAATTGAACTGGTTGAGTGCCTGCCCTGGCTTCCGTCGCTGCACGCACAGCATTCGTGTCCTACGAGTGATATTCCAGCAGCACTTCCTGCTCGGGAGCGTTTTGCAATAGTTGGGAAGTGCTTCTTCAAGGCAGGATTGTAATGAAGCGTCTAGTCATAGAAAACTTAAAAGCCTGTGAACTAGTGGCTGTTTTCAAGACTGATCTTACCTTTCCCAGCAATGGTGGAAACGTCATCTGTTCTGCTGTTACTGGCTTAAACATAATTTCCCTGTGCTGTTCCCTGCTGGTGTATGCTTTGTTGTTGTGGAACAAGCTATAGTTTAAGGACCTCACATTTGCCACCTTTAATTGTGGGGAAAAAAGCTAATTTCAGATAAACATGCAGAGATACAGATGTATTAAGCTTATTTTTCATAGTTCCTGCTTTATTAACATGTTGTATTGGGGAGGTATCTATTGTGAAATAACTTGAGAAAACTGAGGATTCCTAGAAATTAAAATCAGAAGAACTTGGATTTAAAAACCTTAACTATTAGTATTTATTGTAATATTTTAGCTAGATAGATACATTAATCTAAATTGCTATTGTTATTAAGTATTTATTGCTATTTAGGAGTTCCTTTCATGTATCGCAATTTTTAAAAATGATTTGTATTGAATTAGATTAGAGAGCTTTTATTTATTTTGCTCATTGTATGAATATCTGCAGATAAAATAGCCCTGCTGACTCCTTTTCCCAGGTTATTAATGCCTTTTTCCCCTCAAAAAAATTTCAGAGCACAACTGGACGAGGAATGGATGTAACATGATATCCTTGGAGCACGCGAAACACACAAATTTTGCGAAGATTTGTTTTTCTGGTTGAATAACGTAACAAAAATGGATGAATCAGCTTTGCTGGATCTGTTGGAGTGTCCTGTTTGCTTGGAACGCCTTGACGTGTCTGCGAAAGTCTTGCCTTGCCAGCACACATTTTGTAAACGCTGTCTGCTGGGCATCGTGAGCTCTCGAAATGAGCTTCGGTGCCCTGAGTGCAGGACTTTGGTGGACTGCGGTGTTGATGAACTTCCCAGTAATATTTTGCTGGTTAGACTACTGGATGGCATCAAACAGAGGCCTCGAAAACCTGGCACTGGTGGTGGGACTGGTAGCACAAATGCATTAAGGGTCCAGGTCAATACTGCTGCTAACTGTGGATTGAAGGACCTGCAGAGCTCTCAAGCTGGACAGCAGCAAAGGGTGCAAGCACGGAGCCCTCCTGTTAGGGTAAGTACCAAGATTTGTATTGCGGAGATGGTATTTTGTTGCAATTGCATCTTTTTCTGCACTATTTCAAAACGGTTGATGGTCTTTGCTTCGGAGGAAGGGCAATTGGATAGTGCATATGGCAAAACAAAATACTTGGGAGTACTGCTGCAGACTTTAGCAAAATCAGTGTTGGCTTACTGTTCTGTAAATACCAATAAGTTAAGGATAATACTTTCTTCTTGAAACTTTAGTTGATGAGGTGGGGAGAAGAAAAGCACCTCCGTACCTTAAATGTCTTATTAAAAGGAAGTTAAATAGTCAGAACAAGATAATTTATGTGGAAAGCTTAAGTGAGGAAAGCTTAAGGATAAACACCTTGTGAAGAATACTTGAACTTGGTTTTTCAACTGCAAGTCTGGAGACTTTATTTTGGCTGTTGCACTTCCTGTAATGATTCAGGTCAGCAGTAAGGTTCCTTTAGGTTAGATATAATGAGTGTTAAACACCAGCAGGGAAGTTTGTTCTTGTTGAAGTTGATGAAAATTTTACCATTGGCTTTTAAGGGACTAGATTTTCACTTCTCTTCTTTTAAAACAAAAAAAAACAAAAAAAAAAAACAAAAAAAACCTTTGAATTGCTGTGATTGGTAAATTATTGTACTCTTTCTTCTCCCACCCCCTCTTTAAGTATTTTTTCCTCTAAATATTTTTTCCTGTTTTTTTTCCTTTTTTCTTTCTTTTTTTTTTTTTCCTCCTAAGTAATTATAAAATTTGTGCATTGTGATGGAGGAAAAAATTGCCTTATATCTGTATTCCTGTTCCTTCCTTGGGTCCATATAACCTGTAGACTCTGTCATACTTTATACTGAAGGCTTCAGTAGCCTCATTGATGATTATCCGTTCTAGAACCTGTGTCAGGAAAGATCGTTTTATGAGATGACTGACCTTGCTCTGTTTTATCTAATGACAGGGCAGACTAGCTTCTTTGAAAGGCTTTGCTACACGTTTTATGAAGCCTGCACATTCAGAGCTTCTGTGTTTGAAGTGAAATTTCCAAGTGGTTTAGGTGTTTTTCACCATTATGAAGTTTATTTTTCAGAAGTGTCCTACAGAGTTTGAAGGAGGGGTCTTAAATGTGTATTTAGCAGGACTAATCTTTATTTCCAAGTATAGTTGAATGATTTAGTTTTCCTTACAGTTGAAGGAAGCCTTGCACTGATTTGTCTTAAATACTACTTACATGACTGGAACCTCTCTAAGCAGTCTTAGATACCTCTCTTAGGTTTGTGTGAGAACTTAAAATACAGGTCTTCTTCCTTTAGATTGTGGTGTTTTCTTTGCTTAGTGCTCTCATTCTGTTCTTTTCTTTAGAATATAAAAATAATAATTATTATGCCACCCCCTGTTAATGGGCGTCATTGCATACACAGACTAATTGGTAAGGGAAAGGAGAGAATAATTTTTTTTCTTTAAAAAGCTAAATATTGATCAGCACAGAAATTTCAGCAGTATCAAAAAAAATCCAGTTTTCTCCAGAACATTAAGGAGTTTACTATGATCTCTCTCATTTGCAGAAGCTCTTCAACTCAAAGCAAAATATCTGTATAACTTCTTTATGTACTGTCATGTAGACCTTGGTAAATAACTATATGCTTTCAAAGACTGCTCCTCCTCTTAAAGGTTTCTGGTGCAGCAATGTGCTACATATGTGAATGAATGCACTTCAGAGTTTCTTGAAGACTTATTAGAAAAATAATAAAACTGAATATAGAATATTCTTCTCTCTTTTTAATGTTCTACAATATCCTGTTGTGCAGCATTTGCTTTTCCAGATGTTCTGTAGAGTGGAAAGTGATAACATATGGAATGTTGCTTCAGTTTATTAGTTATGTTATACCATGTGCCATTGAAATTGTGACCATGTGGATTCCTCATGCAATTAACTGATACTCAGTTAATATTATTGGTAGACTTGAGCACTTTACAGTAAGTCTGAACGCATCTTTGTTTCCAGGGTTTCAAAGTTCCTTAAGGTAAAACAGGCATTCTTGTGTTGTCTTCCCTTTGGGAGAATGGGAAAAATGATCTTCTCATCTTTTGTCCACTTAGTCCAGAGTCCTTTTTTATTAGAAAGGCAGTACTTTCAAGAACATGAGCTTATTCTGAAGGGTAGGGAGGGGGAGATAAGAGAAACTTTCTCCCTTGCTATATGAAAAGTAGGCTTAAAAAAAAAAAAAGTTCAGAAAATAAAATGCCAATGTAATGGACAGCGTTGAGGTAAATGCTCTATTTGTTTTGGTAACTGTAGCATCAAGATGGTTACAAATACAATTCCTCGCAGGGAATCGGGGAAAAAAAATGTTTCTAGATGAGTGGCAGGGTCAGATTTCTTGAACTAATTTTGCTGAAGGGGAACTAATAAATGAAAGCTGCTGTTACATTAAATGAAGTGAATGTAGATGAGGGCTGTCAAGTCATAAACATTCTGCTTATACCCTGCAGAAATACTAAACTCGTAAATGCCCTTTCAGAGGATGCCATAATTTTCAAAAACAGTTAATATAGCATGTACTGCAGCACGATTTCCTGAGCTGTATCAGCAACTGTGGAGCTGCTGGCGCTCTTATTACAGAGTCCTCTGTGTGTTGCATTCCCTGGGCACATGTGGCGACACACTGCAATAAACAAACAACTGGGCAGGAGCCTTGAGCCCCAGACTAACCGAGCCGGGGGGATTCACTGATGTGCCCCATGCCTTGCATCTCCCCCACTGCAATAACCCTCTTCCTCGCTGTAATCTTTATGATCTTCCACCACTGTAATAACTGCAGCTTCTCCCCACAACTCTTTAAAGCCTTTCTGTTTCCTGTCTGTTTTGCCCCATAAAGCCCTCTGCTCCTCTCCCTGGATGCCGGTTGGACAAAGGCAGCGTAGTGCTGTACCTGGCGTGAACCTCTGCTGACTGCCCGGCTCCTCTGCTCCCAGCAGCCAGCTTGCCTGAGAGGACAAATAATAGTTAAGCTCATGCCACAGCTTTCTCTTTGCTGTGGATGCTAATTTAGTGCTTTCTTTAGTGAAAACCTTTCTAGTTTGACAGCTTTTAAGAGTATTAAGACCTGCAGCCTGCTCTTGAATTTGATTGGAAATGGTCATCAGGAGCAAGTTTTTGGGGGCTAGTGAAGGACTGCATGATCACATGAGCCTTGTTTCCTTAAAAGGATGTTGTGAAAATATTTAGGGTACTTACTTTTTAAAAAAGTGAGAAAATTCATAATATGAACATAAATTTGAAAGCATGTCTAGTGTATGTATGTAGGTAGGTATTAAGTTCCTTAAGGTAGTTTTACTGAGTATGCCTATTGAAGGAGCCTTAAACTTCACTCTGTCAATTGGTAGAAGTTGGAGATCCACTCTAATGTCTGAATGACAGGAACGAGGTTTATTTTAAGATGACTTAAAGATGATACATGTATTTTCTCTTGAATTCATATATGCCTAAGACATGCTAATTCTCCTGCTACTTTCCTTATAGTCCAAGTAGTTTCCTGATGTAAATGCTTTCTTCTCTGTGGAATACTTAGCCAAGTTGTCTATATAGTCTGAAAAGCTTATTATGGTTGACTTTTTTTTTTTTTTTTTTTTGATTTAAAGTCTCAGACTGTTTTCCAAACAGTGTAGGTAGACAGAAATAAGTGAGTAGTTTACCTTTTCAAAGAAAAGTGTGAATATCTCAAAGGTTGGCCATGCCAAATAGTGCTGATTCTTATGCTGAATGAATATTGATAGTGTTATTCCAATGTATTGTACTGTATGGCAGTGAAAAATTTTATAATGCAGACAATGAAAAAGTCTTAAGAACACTTTTTTTTCTTTCCCACCCTCTTGTCTTTAATCTGTTGGAAAACTAGAGAAACCTCTAGTAATATCACTTGTGGTGAATTCTTCTAGAAGGGAGATGGTAAAGGATCATTACAGGTTATTAGAAGATGATGGTTCAGGTGTGGAAGGGGACTTTCTACCTGCCTGAATAAATTCTTGCTCAGTGTACTCCTAATGCTTTGTTTTTCTCTTGGGAATCATTAACATCTCAGACATTTCACAGAATCACAGAATGGTTGAGGTTGGAAGGGACCTCTGGAGATCATCTAGTCCAACCCCCCTGCTCAAGCAGGGTCACCTAGAGCACCTTGCACAGGATCGCGTCCAGGTGGGTTTTGAATATCTCCAGAGAAGGAGACTCCACAACCTCTCTGGGCAACCTCTTCCAGTGCTCTGTCACCCTCACAGTGAAAAAGTATTTCCTCATGTTCAGATGGAACTGTCTGTGTTTCAGTTTGTGCCCGTTGCCTCGCGTCCTGTCACTGGGCACTACTGAAAAGAGTCTAGTCCCATCCTCTCGACACCCTCCCTTCAGATACTTGTACTCATTGATAAGATCTCCTCTCAGCCTTCTCTTCTCCAGGCTAAACAGGCCCAGCTCTCTCAGTCTTTCCTCATAAGAGAGATGCTCCAGTCCCCTAATCATCTTTGTAGTCCTTTGCTGGACTTGCTCCAGTAGTGCCACATCCCTCTTGTACTGGGGAGCCCAGAACTGGATGCAGTACCCCAGATGTGGCCTGAGTAGAGGGGGAGAATCACCTCCCTCGACCTGCTGGCAACACTCTTCCTGATGCACCCCAGGATACCATTGGCCCTCTTGGCCACAAGGGCACACTGCTGCCTCATGCTTAACTTGGTGTCCACCAGCACTCCCAGGTCCTTCTCCGCAGAGCTGCTTTCCAGCAGGTCAACCCCCAACCTGTACTGGTGCCTGGGGTTATTCCTCCCCAGGTGCAGGACCCTGCACTTGCCTTTGTTGAACTTCATGAGGTTCCTCTCTGCCCACCTCTCCAGCCTGTCCAGGTCTCTCTGAATGGCAGCACAGCCCTCTGGCGTATCAGCCACTCCTCCCAGTTTTGTATTGTCGGCAAACTTGCTGAGGGTGCACTCTGTCCCTTCCTCCAGGTCATTGATGAAGAAGTTGAACAAGACTGGACCCAGTACTGACCCCTGGGGGACACCGCTAGCTACAGGCCTCCAACTAGACTCTGTGCCACTGATCACAACTCTCTGAGCTCTGCCCTTCAGCCAGTTCTCAATCCACCTCACTGTCCACTCATCTAGCCCACACTTCCTGAGCTTGCCTATGAGGATGTTATGGGAGACAGTGTCAAAAGCCTTGCTGAAGTTGAGGGAGACAACATCCACTGCTCTCCCCTCATCTACCCAGGCAGTCATTCCATCATAGAAGGCTATCAGATTGGTTAGGCATGATTTCCCCTTGGTGAAGCCATGCTGACAACTCCTGATCACCTTCTTTTCCTCCACATGCTTGGAGATAGCCTCCAGGATGAGCTGCTCCATCACCTTTGCAGGGATGGAGGTGAGGCTGACTGGCCTGTAGTTCCCTGGGTCCTCCTTCTTGCCCTTTTTGAAGACTGGGGTGACATTGGCTTTCTTCCAGTCCTCAGGCACCTCTCCTGTTCTCCATGACCTTTCAAAGATGATGGAGAGTGGCTTAGCAATGATGTCCGCCAGCTCCCTCAGCACTCGTGGGTGCATCCCATCGGGGCCCATGGATTTGTGGGTGTCAAGTTTGCTTAAATGATCTCTAACCCACTCCTCCTCCACCAAGGGAAAGTCTTCCTTTCTCCAGACTTTCTCTCTTGCCTCCAGGGTCTGGGATTCCTGAGGGCTGGCCTGAGCAGTAAAGACTGAAGCAAAGAAGGCATTCAGTAACTCTGCCTTCTCTGCATCCTTCGTCACCAGGGCACCCACCCCATTCAGCAAAGGGCCCACATTTTCCCTAGTCTTCCTCTTACTGCTGATGTATTTGAAGAAGCCCTTCTTGTTGTCCTTGACATCTCTCGCCAGATTTAATTCCAAACGGGCCTTAGCCTTCCTCGTCGCATCCCTGCATACTCTGACAATGTTCCTATATTCCTCCCAAGTGGCCTGTCCCCCTTTCCACTTTCTGTAGACTTCCTTCTTCTGGTTGAGTTTTGCCAGGAGCTCCTTGCTCATCCATGCAGGTCTCCTACCTCCTTTGCTTGACTTCCTACTCATAGGGATGCACCGCTCTTGAGCCTGGAGGAAGTGATGCTTGAATATTAACCAGCTCTCTTGAACGCCCCTTCCTTCTAGGGCCCTCACCCATGGGATTCCTCCAAGTAGGTCCCTGAAGAGGCCAAAGTTTGCTCTCCTGAAGTCCAGGGTTGTGATCCTGCTTAGTGCCCTGCCTCCTCCTCGCGGGATCCTGAACTCTGCCATCTCATGGTCACTGCAGCCAAGGCAGCCCCCGACCTTCACATCTTCCACCAGTCCTTCTTTGTTTGTTAGTATGAGGTCCAGCAGCACACCTCTCCTTGTTGGCTCCTCCACCACCTGTGTCAAGAAGTTGTCACCAATGCTCTGCAGGAACCTCCAGGACTGTTTGTGCCTAGCTGTGTTGTCTTTCCAGCAGATATCGGGGTGGTTGAAGTCCCCCATGAGAACCAGGGCCTGGGATCGTGAGGCTACTTCCAGCTGTCTGTAGAAGGCCTCATCGACTTCCTCTTCCTGATCAGGTGGCCTGTAGTAAACACCCACAACAGTGTCACCCATGCTAGCCTGCCCTTTGATCCTTACCCATAAGCTCTCGACTCGCTCTTCATCCACCCCTAGGCACAGCTCAATACATTCCAGTTGCTCTCTCACATAAAGAGCAACTCCACCACCTCGCTTTCCTGGCCTGTCTTTCCTAAAAAGCACGTAGCCATCCATGACGGCACTCCAGTCATGCGAGCTATCCCACCATGTCTCTGTAATGGCAATGAGATCATGCAATGAGATCATTTGCAATAAGCTCTTCTAAGTTGAGGAGAAAAGAAAAACCTACAAGTAGAAGTTTGTTCCACAAATTTCTACTAAGTTTAGCCGTGTTGCACTGTATTATAAACCCACATTTCCATTCTCATGCTTGTCTCTACCCGGAAAAATAACAGGAAAACTCTAAGCCCCGCACCCATACTACCGCAGCAGCAGTTGCTCGGGCTCCAGTAGGCATGCCTGGGAACTGCTGAAGCAGCTGTAATGCCAAAAGTGAAGAAAACGGAGCCAGGTTTTTTCTGCCAGCCAGGTGTTTGAGCTCAGCACACAACTTGGGGCACTAGGGACATTGGCCCACCTTCTGATGGGTGAGGACTTGAGCTTTTCTGACTAGCTGTTGGACTCAATGTATGACATTAGCAATCGTTTTTCTTTTAGCCTAAGCACCCTGGAGAAGATAGCTCAGGCTAGCAACTAGTACAGTTTGACTGTTTAGCCAGATTCGTAGGTCTGGTAGGAACTGGAATGAATGCTGCTGTTGTAGTCATCACAGTCCTTGGCCAACTGATGGCCTGGCAGGACTTTGTTGTCACAAGGAAACCTCTTAATGTGGTTGAAAATGTGCCATTCATAGGTCAATAACTCTATTAAAGGATTGAAAACAAATATGGGGGTAGCCAAGCATAGTAGCGGGTATAGATTGGAATAGATGTTTAGATCAGCTGTGAACAAGCATTAACAGAATAAAATAGTTTATAGAAATGTCATATCATTAAACATCCACTGGTCAGCGTGCTTGTAGAAGAGGCCTGCAGTGTGCTGATAGATCAGATTGCAAAGTATACCATTTGGGGAAAAACATAGTTGTAGAAATATGTAAAAAGCGGCAGTTAATACAGTCAGTTTCATGACTGATTTCTGTGCTGGTAGGTTAGAAAATCATTACCTGATGATGGCTGATCTTCAGGATTGTATTTGTATGAATTTGTACAAAATTTGCTTTTCCCCCTTATTAAAAATAGAAACAAAAGTGCATCTTAATATTTATTGTAGTCTGTTCAGTTTTAAATATGTTCCTGAATGTATTCCCTCTTATGGAAGTAAGGAGGGGCAAGGTACAACTTTTATGTGTGAAATCTCTTAATTTGAGAAAGTGGAGATAGATGCCTATTAATATTCTGCAGCGATTGGTAGAAGACACTTTGAGAAGTTTCTCTAAATCATATATGCACATTTTTGTTTCTTCTCATGCTCTCTGGAATACCAAATTCTGGTTTTACATGTACAATTGCTTGTACAGTTTTAACTAATTTTTCTTTAACACTTTTGTATCCCATGTTAAGCGAGATAAAATTTAATAGAGATTATAAATGGAAAAAGAAAACAGACTGTAATGGTGTTACTGTGTTTTCTCTGCTAGATAACCAATTAAGCAAAGGGAGAGAAAGAGAGGAAACAAGAAAAAGGAGGAATTGTCTTGGTATCTGAAGGCATTGGGCTGAGGACTCAGCGCTTCCGGGCTCGGTTCCTGGCTCTGCCACAGACTTCTTTTATAACCTTGCACAAAGTCATTCAAAGCTCTTTGTGCCTCTGTTTCCCATCTGCAGATATGACTGATAGTACTTCTTTTGTCCGACTTGCCGTTTAAGCGGTGTAGCCTTTAGTGCAGGGATTGACTTTTTATTTTGGATATATGTATTGTGTCTTTTACAATGGATCTACAGTCTCAGTTGAGGTCACTAGATGCTACTGTTCGCTCTTTAAATAGTTGACTTCCAGATTACTAGAGAGCTGTTGATAGTCCATTTCCTGTCCCAAAGATGGTCCAGTGGCTAGCATTAAATTGTCAAAGGGATTTCATTTTGCATTTAGATGTTTAACTGTAAATTGCATCAATACCTCAGTGAGGAAAAGCCAGACGCGTAAAATCAAAATCTCTAGAAGCTGGCGCTCCATTATTCTTGACCTAGAGAAACTTGTATCTGACTGGAATACTTGCATGTAGATTTGAGTGTATTTTGAAAAGAATAAAAAGAGAATGTCTAATGTGAATAACGCTGGCACTACAGGAATACTTAATTCTGTTTTTTGAACTTTGATAGCAATCTTTCACTACAAGCTAACATTAATCTGCGTGATAAAATAGCTAAATAAATGCATTATACTATTTTGGGGGAAAATAATTATTTTTTGAAAACACAGTACTTAGGTATGATACTTTAAGATCACTTTTTCTTTTGTTTCTGATGTTTTTCTGTGCGTTGGTGGAAGATACTGTTGTATGATTGCTTATTTCAGAAGAGAGGGGGGCTGCCATCACTCTCCTATTTTGTTTTTTTTTCCTTCCAATTGAATGTTAATATTCCTCCATCTTTGTAGACTTTTTTGGAACAGCTTACCTGAAATAAAATGGTGTCTTTTCCCCCTCTACATGGTAATTTAGCTGGTGGGTTGCAAGTTATTGCTCTACCCAAAAAAGCTTTGATCATTCAGAAAAATGTAAACTTCCACACAAAAAGGAAGTCTAAAGCTGTAACTTTTAATGGACTCAAAGGCAACATTTTTTTTTAACCAAATAAAAATCTTTTTGTTTGTCTTATTACCGTAGAAATTAAATACCAATAAAAATATACTAAGTAGGCAGTCCAGGGACCAGTTAAAAAAAAAAAGTAAGCCAGTAGTGTTATTGTCGTGTTTCTTCATGCATGGTGTCTGGCTTTCTGTGACTGGTACCTTTTCTGTGGCTTCAGAGATCTGTTGTAAGGTAGGAAGAGCTGAAGGGGCTGATTAAAAAGGGGCTCAGCTAGAATTCTTTTGCTCCCCTGTCCTTTACCAGAGTAAAAAGGTTTTCAGGTGATACTTCCGCTTCTTAACCCAATGACTTGGATATGTGTGGGAGATGCAGAAAAGAGCAAGCCTGAAAAAGCACTTGCACTAGTAAAACTGGAAATTTCTTATGTTCGATTGTTTGTCAGTCTTTCAGTGGACTCTTTGCTGTGCAGTTGGTTCTGTGCTGTACCCATCCCTCTCCTTTAGATACGCTTAACACCTTTGTTTTCTTTGGCTCCATTACTGCCCTTTACTCAGAAATCCTCTCTACTTTGACCTTATTTAGTGTACTACTTCCAAGAGAAAGAAAGCACTGTGTTGTATCTTTCTTCCCTTTTGCGTCTGGTTTGTCTTTGACTCTTGCTATGGCACATACAGGGAAAAATAAAGAGTAAAGAAAAAAAAATCTCTGTTAAAGAATCTGAGCTGCAGAAACTCATGTGGTGTTTATGACGAAGAGCAGAAAGCATTGGTTAATATTGTTTTGCTTATCCTCATTCTTTAATTCTAAAATATTCTTCTCTCCCTCCATTTAAATCATTATCTGTATGCACATCGCAGTGTCAGCATGTATGTCAGTAATTCAAGCTGAAACGTCATCTGGTCAGCACTGTCCATACGTGCACCTTGCTATTCCACACATTTCAGCAGAAGGCAGAAAGGAAAGTGTGCTTCTGTTATGTCTCAGTTCCTATTAGATGCCTCTTTGTCTGAGATGAAGCTTTTCTGTCTATTAACAAAATGCAGTGATCATGCAGATCAGTTGTGTTAGATTAGTTTCTTTTGTTTTTCTTTTCATATTACCAAACCAACAACTCTTTAAGAGCTCTTCCTTTGACCAAGAATGACTACTTTGAGGTGAGCTGAATTCATCTTGGGAAGTGAGCAGCACTGAAGCGGGAGAGCTGCATGTTCCAGGAAAGTGCTCTGTTCTGCTCTTCTTATCTTTGTTCACCTTCCAAACTCGTAAAGATCATTTCAGCCTTTCTGATCTGTCTTGACAAACTAATGGATACCTTAAGTCTGGCATGTGTCCAGAATACTGAAAAATGGTGATACAGGCTGTTATTTATAGATTTCTACCTTCCTATAGATCTGAGAGGGAGAAGAAAAAAAAGAAACTGCCTGACAGAGGAGCTTCAGAGAACTTAGAGCTGTTTAGAGAAGATGTATGCCCCCTTACCAGTGCTCTGTTGCAAGTTAGTGTAGTTGATGGACTTCAGTTACGCTTCAATGTCTGTGCTCCAAAACTGAAGTGTTAGGGTAAGGAAGAAATTATTGCAGTATTTTAGAAGACCTTTGTTCTCTTTGAGTTTACAAATCCATCAAATTCTGGCCCAGCAGTGCTGCCAGTTGAAGATAGCAGCTTGGCAGGAATCTCCTAGATACATAGCACTGCCTGTGCCACCAGGATTCTGAGTGGAGAGGGAGACAGCAGCGTTGTCGCCTGTTTGATTGCCAGAATAAACAGTGGTGCTAGTCCTACTCAGAGCCTGGCTGAACTGAGAGTGCCTAAATAACTGCTTTCATTTATCTTGGTCTCATAGATATGCTTGGGCCTCATGCAGTTTGGGCACCAAGCCCCTAGCTGTTCTTGGTCAGCACAGAGGCCAACAGTTATGTCATTCTCTCGCTTCTGCATCCTCTTAAATGTCAGGAAATAGTCAGGACTCAGAAAGATGCTCTTCTAGAGCATACGCATCATCAGTTTTCTCAGTGATATTCTCTGATCAGCTAACTTATATTGTGCTGTTTCTTCTCTATGTATTAACTGGGAAGCATTAGGTGTTACTGGGGAAGGAGGTGGGAGGGTGAGAGCTAAGGAAGTTGTAATCCTTTCCATTGACATAGGTCAGTATGGCTTCTCTCTATTGACTTCATGGTTATTGCAATGAATATGAGATGTGTACTTCCTACCTATGAAGGACAAGATAGTCAGGGTGGTGTTTTGGCTCACTGTGGCCTCTGTGGAGAGCATAAAGGGAACAGGATGGTCAGTGGGGCATTTAAAATCTTTCTCTACAAGAGATGAAGTCCTCATTATCAATACTGTGTTAGAGCATCACCAAAAATAGATATCTGTTCTATCCATTTGTAAAGCAGCTACATAGAGCTGTATTCCAGCATCTACCAACTGTCAAGTAATTTCTGCAACCTGACTGGGCACGATATGTGGTAAAATGCTATTGTAGTTCATTTGAGAATCTGTTGAGACTACAAATGAACTGATCATTGTTTTGGAGGTGAGGACAACAGAATACGTGTAGACAATCACTCGAAAGAAAGAAACTTAAATACATTATTTAGAATTCTTTGACATGTGATTCTTATGTATATCTTTAAAATGTCATCCAGTGTTTCTTGGAAACATGAAAGTCTGGCTTCTCCAGTTGGAAGGAACCTGAAACATAATAGTCAAACCCAACTCTTCATATTTGATTTATGGACACTGTTACCAAAGTGTCTCCCAATCTTAGCCTGCTAGGTAAATGTAAATCAGCTATACCCATATGAGCAATGGAAATCATCTATCCCTGTACCCTTAGAAGCTGCTGACTATGACACTCATTTGACACTGCTTGCCACACTCAGTCATGTGATTTCTGTTATCCAAAGTCAAATTTTTGTACCATACATGTATGAACACTTCATAATTTTAAGTAATTGAATTTATTTTCCAGGTATTTATTCCTATTTTCTTTGGCCCTTGATCAATTTTTTTTTTTTTTTACATCTGTAGTATGAGCACTCATGCTATTAAGACCGAAAAACAGAACCTGAGAGAACATGCGCCTGTCCCCTCAAAATGGGCACAAGACTCGCTTATGTACACACATGCCTGCCCTCACCCTCGCTCTCTCTCTCAGTAATTTTGTTTGAAACAGTGCTGGTGTGCTCAGCTTCCCACACATAACCTTAAAAATATGGTTTGAATTTGTGGATGAGGGTTTTTTGACATATGAGCTCTGATTGGTTTTAACTGTCCTTTCCGTCTTCCAAGCAGGCATGATTCTTCAGAGTTTAATATAGGTTGTCTGTTATTACTTTCTATAAATGTGCAGGTTTTTTACAATATCTAGCCGGGAAGTATATTATTAATCATAAATGCGTTTTGATCAAAGGTGAAGATTTGAATGTTGCTTAAAAATTAATACAGATATCATCCTTTTCTTCTCTGAAGTGGAGAAGTGCCATCGGCTTTGCATGGTTTTTTAATTTTCAGTTAATAATGAAGATAAGTCAGGCTTTGGTGAATGTCATGTTGGACTTCATACACCTGAAGTACTCAAAAGCAACAAAACACTTTATTGGTCGATAGCACTCCTTTGTTAAAGAAATTACTTTTGTTTCATGGCATTGACGTTACAGTAAGTTCAGGTAATTCTGCTTTGCTTTTCATAAAGTAAAGATGTGTATGTTACATCTCTTGCCTTCCTTTTCTTAGTACCTAGATGTTCAAAATATACCTATAAATTAAAAGCTTTTTAAAGAATTAAAGCCCTGTTTTATGTCATGTCGTGAACCATGATTTGACAAGACAAGCTTTTTGAAAAGCTCTGGCTAAGGACAAAAGAAGTACTCACTCCTACAAGACTTTCAGGCTGCTGAGCTAAAGGAATGGAAGATAGTCTTACTTGCACAGAGGTGTGAGAGGATCAATACTAAATAATTTGAAACAATTGTGTTCATTAATTTTTCATTAGCATGTTATCTTAGTTTTTTAGGTTATAGTATGCATTTCTGTTGTATGAGGAGCTCTGAAATATTGAGGCACTTCTGACTCTTTGATTTAATAAGTGTTAAGATGAAAAGTATTCAAAGATGATCAGATGACTATCTGGCTTGGCATATACAGGGCATAGCTGTTCTAAAAGCTTATTTTAAACAAACACAGTAAAGATAAATTCAGTGTGCTGTGGTAATGTGCCTCTGAGTAAAGATGAAGCTCTTACTCTGAAGCTCACGGTTTGTCCCTGAGATGCTGATTTTTTTCAGCAACCTTCACTCTTGCATATGTCAGAGCCCTACTATCTCATATGGTCTTCTTTTTCATGGGCCAGATAAAGATCTGAAAGGAGACTCTTAAATTTTATCCACACTAGAACAGTTAAGCCATTTTCAAAACCTGTTTAATTTGACACAGTTTTAAATCTATAGCCTTATTAAGTTAACAAGCCTTCAGCCTTGCCACCATGTTCTATAATCCTCTTAGATCTTCAGTCTAAGCAGGGCAGGGATAGTCAATAAGTAGATGAATAGATAATCTTTCAGTAGACGTATTGGCCTTCCAGGAATAAGTGTTGGTATCTATACTGACTTTTGAAATGTTGAGAAACACTGATCCTAACTTCTTTTGAGTGCGGTAAGGCATGCTGCCTCAGTACCTCCAGCTAGAGGAAAAAGTTGAAAGGACTCTCACTTCATTTTGTTGGGGGTGGAGTCAAGAATTATTTTATGTGTTCATTCCATGTTTACACTGCAGTAAAACTAGGTCAATTTTTAAATGTTAAGTGGGGTAAATAAAATAACTTAGTTTGCTTGCTTGCCTTTGTGCGTATGCAGATTTAAAAACTTCTTTGTTGTTTTTTCACAAGCTATGTTTTAAAAATTTTCAGGCAATCAGTAGCCCATGGACCAGAGTTCTGAAAATGTTGATGTAGATGATATGGTGTTGGCCACCACTGCACTCTGCATGTTATCTCTGTTCAGTATTGGCTCTTTGTTTTAGCTATGTAGAACTTCTGCTCAGATGTTCACAGACTAATTCCTGAGGTAGTGGAATCAGAGGAAGGGAAAACCAGTATATAGTGGAAGAAGTCAACCTGACCACAAGATCCTTGCCAGTTGTGTTCACACAGCACAGGAGTAGGAGCAGAGGAGGTAGATGTGGGGTGCAAGCCAGGCCTGAGAGATGCCAAAGGTGACCTTACAATTGGAAAGAGCAGAGGACATGGGAGCATGAATGGAATCACTTATCCTGCTGAAGTAATGGGAGGAGGCTTCTGGGAGGAGATGACTGCAGAGCAGAGCAATCTTCAATACTAATGGGTGATAAGGACCTGACAGATCAAATAAGGGGAGAATGGGTGAATGATGTTGAAAGAAAATAAAACTGTAGTAGTAGACTTGACATGGCAGTAGACAGATCAGATGAAAAAGGAAGGGTGAAGAAAATGGATCAAGCAAATGGTATTTGCTCACTGGAAGTGTAGAATTGGGACTAGAGACCTAGTGAGGAGGAAGTGCTAGTGAAACAAGCTGAAGAGGTAACCTGATGTTTGAGGAGGGTTTTGAAGAGCATCAAAAGAGGAGGAGCTGATATGGAGGAATTGGCTAGATGTGATGTGAGAACAACATGAGTTAATCTTATTGGCTCACATGCTATCTATTTTCTCCTAGTAGATTGTGCATTTTATTTTTCATTGCTTATTTTTAAATATTACATCATGTCGTAGGTAGCGTTTATGATATTTTGCTTCCAAAATGGATGCAAAACTTCCTATTTGGGATCCTGAGGGTTATTTCATACATGTTTCTAAAGCACTTTGAGATTCTTCACAGGAGGATTCTAAAAATGTTGGTTGTTATTACTAATAAACAATTCTTACAGTTCTTACAGAACCAACAAAGCTACAGATTTGGATTCTTGGTTGAATTAACTCAAGGAGAATTTTGGAATTGATTAAATTAACATAACTTTGAGGGGAAGGGATAGTTTTGTTTTTGAGAAGATTCTCCAAGAAGCACAAAAAACAAAACAAAAAAAACCCCATACATTTTGTGATTATTCTATTTGGTAGCATTTTCCTTCACCCTGCATCCATGTTTCCGCACGGCCTTTTGTATAGGTCCCTTAGTTACTAATAACCAAAAATAAAGATGTAAACATCTTACTAGGATTACAGGAAATGATTGCAACCTTACATACTGTTTTTTTGAACTTGCTCATGACAGATAAGAAGAATGAGTTTTGTGGGGCAGGTTCTCTAAGCAGACATAATGGAATATTTTCAGTGTGTTTTCAGTCCTTTAGAGCAGCTCACCTTTCCATAATATATTCAAATGGAGAATTATCTTTCTAGGATTACATTTTCAACATGTGTGATTTTTGTTCAGTAAGGTGGGTTTGTGTATATTATTCACTAATAAATGTAATTGCTTTTAGGTAGAGAATTTGAATGACTAGTGGAGTATTTCTCTCTGGAAACAAATTTTCTGAAATTATTTTACAATTTTAAAGAACGTTTATCTTCTCATACTGAAACCTCTGAGTCCAGGAAGAAACTAATGGGTCAATGAAAGCTTATTTCTAACTTTAACTCCCATTGTGGATGCATGTGATTTATTCAGGGAATCATACTTTTTCATATGTTCATAATTTTGTTGCTTGCAATGGGGAGCTGATGTGGTTTATTGACCAGCTCCCCACCTTTGAAAGTAACAGGATGAAAGAAGCCAAAATTAAATTTAATTGGCATGGAGGAGGGAATGGTTATCCTACGTACTCCCTACAAACCTTGTGCAGTTTTATTTCATTAAAAATAATAAAACATTGAATACTGTGTCTAATGCATTTAAACAGAGAATATTTGTAATTGCATTAGTAGCGATTGATAGGCAGACTGAAACTAAGCCTTGTTTTGGTCAGATATTGCTGAAAACTTCAGAAGACTATATGATAAAAATACACTTAGTATTTTGTTATGCACTTGTTGCAAAGTTACAGTATTTGCAGTAAAAGGATTTAAGAAAATTTGATTCAAGTTAAAACAAAACTGTCAGGAAGTATTTGTGTGGGGTTTTTTGCCCCTTTTTTTATGTGACAGTTGAGGAATTTTACATGCAGACTTGTGTGCCATTTTTAAAATGTGTTCTGAGTAGTATTTGAAGTAACATGGAGTCCTTAATCTTTTTTGTGCTTTTGAAATGTCTACGGTGCATATGTAATTAGGCAATTCCCTTATTTTTTTGATGTTGATGGGAGTCATGAGAATTAATGAAATAGGTTGGTTGGTGAAGCTTATGTTCTTATTTACTGTTTTGCTTGTAGGTTGTGGTTGTTTGGGTGTATATTTTTGTTTTTAGTGTACTGCTGTGTTCACAATACACATTAAATTAGAAATGTTTAAAAAGGAAGAAATAAAATTTTCTGAATCACTTTTGTACTAGCACTGAATAGGAGGTTGTGGATTTACAGCATTCAAAAGCATGGTCTTCAGAAGAAATCCAAGTGTGAGGAATTTCCCCTCTGCCTAGACAGGGGACTTCAGCGCAACTTCCCTTAGATACAGTCAGTTTGAAGCCCAGTCATGCATAACCAGAGTGAGGTTCAAGCTAGTTTATCTGAATCAAAATCAATGAATCAAACAGAAGTACTAACTTGGTAATTGTAATTATTAGACATGTCTTACAGTTCTAAAAACTTGTATCTTGTCTACCATATGTTTCAAGCAAATGTTAAATGATTGGCTCCAGGAATACGTCTATTTTTGTTTGGGGAAGATGCCTCATTTTGTTGGATAAATCATTTTCATACTAAACAGATAACCTTGTCCTCAGATCTGGACATTGGCTGCAGTCCCTTTTAGGAAATCATTGCTTTCAGATAAGCTGAAATCAAGTTGTCCACTAATTTTCTAGGTTTGGGAGCAGGAATGAGTTTTAAAAACTCAGCTTCGTATTCCTTCTCTGTATCCCATTTGGGGGAAGGGGGTAGAGTCGGAGAAACTTCAGCCAGAATGCGGCTTTCTGACTTAGCAAAACACCGCTGCTTTGTATGAAAGGCAAACCAAATTCTGCCCTTCATGATGCTTCCATCTGAATCCTGTTGTCAGTATCACAGTGCTGCGGCTTTATGTGCAGACTTCAATTTCTGAAGTCTAAGCTGGATGTCTTACTTGCTGCCAAACTGTATTCTTCTCTTTGGAGAAGGCAGTTGATTTTTATTAAGCTAAATGAATATGGATGTCTTAGTAGCAGTACTCAGTGAATGACCTGGCATGTGATTTGTGCTGTGTTTCAAGAAAAAGAATATTTTTGGCTGATTTCTTTTTCCTTCCAGTGTTTTAAGCTTATTAGAAGAAATCTGTCCAAAGTGGCCTTATGTAAATATTCACTGTATTTAGATTTTTCTAGGTCGTGTAGCTATAGGAAAGAAAATGCAGTTTTAAAGTTTTCTATTAAAAAATTCATTGGAAAATATACTAATGGAATGCAGAAAAGTGTTAATGGTTGCCATGAAAATAGATCTGGTAAAAATTAACGAGTGTGGTAGATATCCTTCACTAAAGGGACACTAGGCTGAGTGTTGCTGTGGTAGCTGAAACGATAGAAACCGCCGCTTAAAGGCGTTGAAAAATCTGACATAATAAATCAGGAGCAGGGCCAAGTACCCTCTGAGGACTGACAGAAGTGACCATAAATACTGGAGCTGGGTCTTGATTAGTGCCTCAGGAAAATGGGGTATATCTGGGGGGGGGAGAAACAGAGGTGAGCGTGAGCCGGAAAGGTAAGAGAAAAAGCCCCAAAGAGGCCAGGACTTACTGGTAAGAGCGACAGTCGCAGGGGGTGTGTGCTGTTGCTTGGTCATATTATTTTCAGAAAATCATGGCTTTATGAATGTTCTTGGTAAATAAACAGTGCTTGGTATTCTCATTTTGTCTTTCTGATGGAGACAGCCCAGCAAAGACCTCCAAATATCAGCTAGCCATTCAGATCAAAGGCTGACAAAAATTTTGTGTTTTATTTCCAGGCTTTTTATTCTTTGTGCACAGTGACTTCAAAAGGCACTGGAAAAAACAGCAGTGGATACATAAGTCTGTTTTTTGTTTTGATTCGTTTTTGTTGATATAATTTAAATCTGCTTTAAATGAACTATGTTAATTAAGGTAATTTAGTCTTTAGTTCAATATTTAACTTGTTGCTAAGATTTGTACTGGTGATTGCAGTGGCTTAAGTAGTCTCTTTTTAAAGCTGAAGTTGTTCCACCTTGTGAAAATAAAACATCCACTGGAACAAGGGTTAAGACTCAGCTGTCCGCATCCCAGGAGAGTGCTTGGGTCATTAGGCCAGAGAACAGTTTTGCTGCTCCTTTCAGTGACTTAATAGGGACTAGAAATTAAGGGAGATCTACTGCAAGAAAGCCATGGTTTGGCGGCTGGATCTTGTGTCCCCGGTAGTAGTTTGTACAACCAGATGGTCTCGGAGAGAAAGGGGAGCTGACCTGAGGTCTCCATAGCCAGGGTGAGTGCTTGAACCTTGAGTTCCTAGGAAAGGAAAGTATTGCAGATGCTAGTGACAGTTTTTTATGGAAAAAGAACCTTTTTTTTCCTTTGTCTCCTTGCTTGTGTCCCCAGTGAAATTTTTTGGTCAAGTAAAATGATTCTGGTTTTATATTTTGTCTAGAAAGGGCGTAATTAAGTACGTCTTGGCGTGTATTTTTTTCCTTAATTTTTGACTATCAGATGTGAAAAATAACATTCATTATTTGTGTTGGCTTAGCTGTGAGATATCTCTTCTCGTTTTCCTCTATAATGTAAGAATGGGTTTCGTTCCAGAGAAAATATTTGGATCCTAACTTCTGGTTTTAATGAGAAAATAGTATCTCTTGGGATAAACTTTCATATATTGGAGCTTTATTCTTTTGTAAGAGACTAATTTCATTTACCAAAGCATGAGTTAAGATTTTTCATTAGTTAAATCACTTTTGTGAAGATAATTTTAAAAGCATATATAACTATTTAAATATTACATTTCAGGTTAACTATATATCTTTATTCTTGTGGGAGATTGTATGTCATTGTTGAATTTGGAGGAAAAAATAAAATAAAAATAGTGATTTCAGTATGATGTTATTCCCTTTAAGATAATAATTACCTGCAAATTTTATTCAGATATATGCGCATCTGTTCTTCATGTGACCTTGCACTGTGTATCTAGCCTTTCACTTTTTCCAGTTCAAATTTCTTCTCTCATAAAAAGTGTCAAGTATGTCCTTTCTAGATGTTAGGAAAAAAAAATTAAATCTTGGGTACTTCAGATTATAGTGCAAACTATCCAAATGCCTGAATACTGAATCTCTGTTCAAAAGGAATCACTGTGCCGTGTAATACCATTGCATTCCTTTCTTTTCTTAAAAAACAAAACAACACACAACCCCCCCCCCCCCCAAAAAAAAAAAAAATCCCAGAACCATGAACCTCTACCTCCAAGGAAATAGAACAACCCAGACTGCACAAATGTACTATTCTTGAGACATACAAATGCAAACTCAATTTATGTTTTCACTTGAAGAGTAACTGTTCTACCTTATGCATACAGATGAAGGCATAAAAGTAACTGCAGTATGCAAACAGAATATGTTGTCTGCACTAGAAAGCCAATTTGCTATTATGTAGAAATCATCCCTTTGTTCTCTTTTCGTATTTTTCCTTTATCCTCTGTGCACTTTTTCAAATAAAAAACAAATTTGGGATTTTCATGGGTGTATTTCATTGTTTGCCTTTTATGTAAATGACTCATGTATTTTATTATTATTTTCTTCAAATCCCTTTGTCTTTAAGGTGCTTCAGTGATGATTGTCTTTATTATAGCTATGGGAGTTCTTAAACTCACAGCTTTGTTGTGGTTTGTGTTGAGGTCAACCATTTCGTTGCAGTTGGAAGTGAGCAATGTGGTCACCAAGTGGAGCATGCGCAGGAGAGGCTGGTGGCCTGGCTCAGCCCTCTCTGGTCTAATCTGCTCAAGAATAATTAGTACAAGTGTTACAGAGATCCAGCCAGGCTACATTAGTCGTGACTTTCTAAGAAACCTCTCATGTCTAGTTTTGTTTCGCTAATGTTAGCAGTGATAGGAGCAGAGGACTGTGCTGCCAAGGTTATTATCAATTATTACTAGACTGTTCTTGTAAAAAATACTGGAGATGAGCTTACATCAGTACTCTGCTTTAGATGTTGCTTAGACCAAGGGTGGCAAAATTAGGAGAGATACTTGGTGTAAATGAACTTATGCTGGAAGTTTCTCTAAGGCGACTTATCCTTGAATGAACAAGACCATCAAACACTAGGCCAATCCACCAGCCTCTTCCTGTACGTGCTTTTAGTGTTTGGCCTTTTCGGTTCATAATGATAACACTGCAATGAAATGTGCTGCTAAGGCGTATCAGAACTATCAAAAGCAAATGTAGCCTCTAGCATTTTATCAGTTAAAGTTAGCTGTTCATCTCTCTCTGAATCTAATATGCTGCTGACATAAGAAATAACTATTAATTAGCAGTAGAGCCTTTGTGAACATAGACTTAACAGCAGTAGATGTAATGATAAAGTTAAATTAATGGAAGCCTTGCCTCACACTTGCTTTTGTTTAAATTCAGTGTCATTTGCACATAATTATTGGTGAGAGATCTTAATCTAAATGCTGTTTTCTGAAACAAAATTTAGGCATGTCTTTTGCAGTAGACAGCTGGTTTACACTTGCCGTCCTTCAGAAACCTGTTGTTGCAGTCTCTTCCTCTGGCTCTCTGACCTAGTTGTGCCTATATTCTTACGTTCTTTTGCTAGACTGATTAAAAACTTGGTTCTTAGCTTTAAGATGCTAGATAGGGCACCATTGATCACATAGCTAAGTTTTGCTGTAGGTTTCGTAATAAACCTGTTTCCCAAAAGGGACCCGCTGCAGCTAGCCCATAAGAGATGACGAAAAGTAGAGTTTGGCTGAAATTGTGCCACGCTCTAGCTGAGTGGTGTAATTCTGGGAGGACTGTCTATGCCTTCAGTATTCGCTGCTTGAAATCCTCTCCTGGAGTTAAACGGCTATGCCAAAGGTTCCTTCAACAGTTACTTTTTGTTATTGTTGTTGGTTTTTTTTTCTTGTTTTTTGGTTTTTGTTTGTTTTTTTTAAGGCAACCAAAAAAACCCCACAGTATTTCAGTGACATGAGCAGTACCCAGAATGCAGTGATCTTCTTCCATTCCCATTTTGAGGAGCAGTAGACTCTTCTCCTGATTCTGGAGAAAATCAGAAGCTACATGCTAGAAAAGTATTTGTTTCATTAAATTCCAAAGGATGAATAGAAAATGAACAGTGTATAAGGCAACTACTAGAAAAAGGAGGGCTACCTTGTACTTTTGGTCCAAGATCTG
Organism: Apteryx mantelli; assembly: GCF_036417845.1. Classification (NCBI taxonomy): domain Eukaryota; kingdom Metazoa; phylum Chordata; class Aves; order Apterygiformes; family Apterygidae; genus Apteryx; species Apteryx mantelli. The sequence continues at coordinate 44,526,302 of NC_089982.1, read as the reverse complement.
ATACATTTAGTATTGCTGGATAAAATGCCTCTGACTCATCACGAGGGACAGTATTCTTTTCTTAGTTTCTCAAAGGTAATATTGAGGTTTGCTTTAATGCCCAATGTGGTGCAGGAAGTAACTGATCCTGGTGGCAATATGCTAAAATTCTGATTTGATGCAGTTGAAATGGGCATAAGGTTGTAGAAAGTGAAATTGTAAATCAGGTATGACAGCACAAAACAGCCATAGCTAAAGATCCTCTTTAGTTTGAGTACTGTATTATATGTCTAATATTATCAAATCACTTGGGTATTAAGAAGATCCTCAGTCACAGTGAGAAGTTTTGTTGTTTGACAGAAACAAAAACTTAGAAAAAAAACCCACAAAACCCTTTGCTGCTTAAAAACATCTGAATAGTTTTAATGGGCATTTTCAGAAAAAAAAAAGTTTTAGAAGAATGCCTGATGATACTTGGATTAATCTGCATTTCACAAATGAAAATCAGTCTATTCGATTAACTCCTGGGGGAAGGAAAAGAGATGCTAGCATTCTGACTAAGTGACCAAGAATTGCCTCTAATCAACTTAACATGGTAATTTTTTAAGATAACTTATTTCAGTTACTATGTTTGTATTCAGCATTAAGTACCTCTTAGTTTCAATCTTCAGAATTGACTTCAGATGTCGTATTTTACTGTAAAACTTAAAAAAATTAATATTGGATAATTTAAAATAATATGAGATTAAATATTCTTTGGCAAAGATGATGTTCCATATTACCACTGGTACTCAGTTTCTTCATAAATTATGTGAGGGAGAAATCTCTCTTAAAAGAAAATCTGATACATAGCACCAGAAGCTTAGACTGTTTAGGATTCCAAGCTGAGGAGAAAATACAGGTCTTCAGACAATTAAAAAAAAAAGTCCTTATTTTTTCTATTCATAGGAAGTCATGATTTTTAAATAAGGCCTGTAAAGGGGCAAGTGCAGCATGATGTTACTGTCATGGCCAGAACTGTCTTTGTGCAAAAACTTTCCTTTATTTTTTGAAAGAAGCAGTTAGGATAAACGTTTGGGTGAAATAGTCACTGTTGTTCTTGTCCTGTTGACAAGTTTTCCCTGTATTTGGGAAATGAGCTATGAACTACGCTGCAGTTTCTGCCTCTGAACTATTCTGAGGTGTGGTCGTGATCAGCTATGTCTGTTGCCCTCTTGATCATGAAGAGAGTGGTCTCATAGGTAAAATAACATGCGGATGAGGAAACCTGGAATAAAGGGTTAAATTATGGTCATAAGTGGTATAAAAGTGAAGAACCCACAGGATCCATCAAGACTTCAGGTCTGCATTGCATCTTAAAACATATCTTAAACATATCTCTAAAAATGTATGATTTGAGTAGTAAGATTAGGAGAAGTATCAAGGATTAATTTCTGTAGTGACAAAATAAATATTTCTGTGAGTGAAGATACTGATGGGATTAAATCTATTTTCCGTATGCAGTTACTGTACACAACTGTTAATAGGGGCGCTAAGGTATTTTTGTTTGCTGATTTCTGATGTGATGGACTGGGATTAATTTGAATCAACAAGTTGAAGGCTAATTGTCAAGGGAGGACTAACATTTCTTTAATCATCCAAGCTGCTGTGTGCAAAAAAACCAAACAAACAAACAAAAAAAGACTTAAATGTCATTGGCCTGGTCACATGAATGCTGGGAGAGAAATTGTCTATTTGTTAGAATTGGATGACTTCAGGCACACCATCTGTGTTTCTGTTGTTTGTCCCTGTTAAAGAGCAAATAACACTTCTGGTTTCTTCCTCCATTCTCTCTAAGACCTCCCTGTATCATAACTCTATCTGTACCCCAGTTTGCATGGAACATTTAATCCCATTTGTATTATCACTGTTGCAGGGTGACCTGTGTGTTAGACTGCTTCATAGTCACGCCCACTGGAAACCTAAAAGTCTCAAAACTGAGTTTTATCTTTTTGCGGGTTTTAGGTAAAGGTCCATATAACCATATAACTCTGACAAGCCAGCCTTTGCTTTTTACTCTTCCTTTTTTTTTTTTCTTCTTCTTTTTTTTTTTTTCTTTTTGTCCCTGAATGTCCTTTTGATGTTAGACCTAAGGCTCAGCAAATGTACGGCTGTTTCTGTCGTCCTGGAAATTATCGTCCATTTAGCAAGCAGAAAAATGGGGTAGAAAATGGAGGTAATAACATCTTGGATGCTGTAGTAAAGTCTTCCAGAGATGATGAAGCAGAATATTTGCCTTGAATTTAGAAAATAGTGTCCTCAGTTAAAGGACAAGCGATTACTCTCAAGGCTTTCATCCCTGTTGTCTTTTCTCTTGCTGCTATTTGTCCCTTGCTTGATCCTCCTACAAGCTTCTTTTGGTTGCTTTATTCCTGGATAATTAGATAGTCCCCTCAAGCAGGTAGGCAGAGGCACTGTTCCTGTGCTTGAATAATGCAAATACTGTTCAAGTTCATTAGTGTCATTTGTGGAGACTTTGAAGTAGTTTAAGTACATCTTCAGGGCTGAGGCAGTCTAAGCTCTCTTCTTGAGACCATGACAAACCACTTCCATAATCTGAAGTGGCATTTGATTTTTGGTTTATAGTCACAATCTGTAGATGCGGACTGAGTACTCTTCTGTCTCATTTTAAAGCAGCTCAATATTTTCAAGGCACTCAAATATTTCACTAGTTACTGGTAAGAGAGGTTCGTAAGTAACAAAGAAGAATTTTTAACATGAGAGTTTACTATTCAAATTGCTTTTGTACCATGAATTTTGAGGCTTTCCTGGCTAAAGAGAAATATCTGACAATCAGTTTTTAGATGCGGGAAAAGTTTGGTCTTCCCCCATTATGGAAATTTTTCAGTATTGTGAAAAATTGCCATTTAGATCCTCTTTCCAGCAGATGGGGAGATCAGGTGCATAATTCTGAACAAGCAGATTTGAATGGAACCAAGTGAGTTGGATTGAATCTGATTCACAAAACTATTTCCCCCATAATCAAGATGCATTTTACATACCACTTGTGGTTTTTTTTTAAACTTTCCTTTTCTGCTAAAAACTTTCTTATCAGAGTAGTTTATCTTACTGTCAATTGAAGTAACCATAGCAAGCTGTGAAAATAACGTTGCTTTCAGAGTTATGATTGAAGCCCATTATTTCCTTTCAGACAAATAATAGGTTTTAATAGAAAGTTGTATTCACTTTAGTGTGTGAATGTGCAGGCACAGCAACACTACAAGTATGTTCATATATTCAGTACATTTATACATTCATAAATATTGGTATATTTATATATTCAACCAATGTCACATAGAAGGTACTTCTTAATACATTAATCTGTCCTGTACCTTATGTCCAGGGTCTTTAAATGTGTTTTTTGGTTTTTTTTTCTAGTGTTCTTTCATCTTTTGAGAAAGCTAGATAGATGAATAGCTCTACCATCTCCTATATACTTTTTGCTGTGGGAAGCTCAAGTATGTTCTTTGAATAAATGAGGTTTATTTCTGCAGCAAATTGCAAAATATCATGCATGAAATTAGATAGTTTGGTCTGTTAATTTAAAAAAAAAATCATTTTTGTTTTCATGGGCAGGTGAAAAGAGAAATACCGAGCAAATTAATCTCTACATTGTGATGTCCACCAGACTCTTTCATGGTGGTTGTATGACTTAGTGCATTTCTTTTAGCTATTGCTTCCTTTTTTGCTTCTGTTTCTCTTTTTTTTTTTTTTTTCTTTTCTCTCTCTCCTTTTTGATGGACTCATACTTTGGAAAAGAAAGCCAAAGTAAACATATTTCTTTGGGGGAAAAATTATCAACTGCTACTAAATTTGCTGAATTGGATGACCTTGTATTGCTTTTTCAGAATGGATCTAGCAATGTTCTTTCAATTCAGTTTCATATTGTCAAAGTTGCTCCCTCGCCTGCCCATATACTAGGTATGGCAGGGTATGAATTTTATCAAATGTTGTATCCTGCAAGAGATAGTATTCTAGATAAACTGTAGAGTTTTTGTAGGTTTTTTTTTTTTTAATTTTTGGTAGAGTTGTACATCATGGAAAAGAAAAACAGGAAGCAATTAAAATCTGAAAATTACAGGATGAATTCAGAAACCTTTTTTTTTTTTCCCCCTCTATAATAAAATACATTAATAAACAGTATCTTGTGATTAAGACTAAGTCAGATAATTTCTGTTTCCAGCTCTTGAGTTGAATATGTGACCTTGGGCAAAACACTTAGAGTCTCTCTGTGAGCTGAATCATGATCTTTGACAGGTATATCTGTAGCAATTTAAACTGTCATCACTCCTGCCTTCTGCTGAAGGTTACTGGCAAAGTCAGTTTAAGCTAATCTGCAGGTTATGAACTATGCCTGCTGATGAGCTGGTGCACGATCGTTTCTGTTGCCCTTGCTAAATGGACCATAATCTCCAGCAGAAGAGAGAGGTAGAAAATAGAGGCAATAACATCTTAGATGCTGTAGTAAAGTCTTCCAGAGTTGATAGATCAGAGTCTTTAGTTCTTGATCTATGAAAGGATATAATATTTCTTTTTACTGCTTTATTCACTGCTTATCTACTTTGTAAATAACATTTTTTTGGGGGGGGAGGGGCGCAGAAATAATCTTCTACGCTGCATTTGAATATATGTATCATATGAAATGATGGAACATCTAGGTGCCCTAAAATAGAAACAGTGAATTTGTTTATCTTATACCAGTAAATCTCACAATTCTTAGAGTAGTCTACAAAAAGTTTGCTGAAGTCAATTATTTCATTTATTAAATGCATGACACATGCTCTCTCTTATGCTAAATATTTAACCAAGAAACTATTACAGTACCCAAAACAAGTCCTAAAAGTAATACAGTTTTGCATAAACAGGTAATAGGTATTGAAATTGTAAATAACTGATAGCAGTAGCAGACTTTCATTGCTAAAGCAACAAATAATATAACTTGTAATAGAAAATAAAGTAGAGATGTTATTTTGACTCATGATTTTTCTATTTTGATGCTTAATTTGATACTATTTTTTAATCTTTCAAGGTAGTAAGCTCAGTGAATCTATTTTCTACTGAATATTTGTCATTCAAAAATCCCTGTATATCTTTTTTCTTTTTTAATGAAATAAACACATATATAATTTGTATGTACTTTTGAAATGTTTTTTCTAGCATGTTTAGATTTTCTTTGTGGGTGTAATAGATACGCTATCTCAAGCATGGAATTAATATATATTTATGGTGTTTATGCTAGAATATTGTGTGGTATTTTTCAGGTGATATATTTTATTCTTGAACTCTAACACAAGTAATTAAGGTTGCTTATTCATAAGTGAGTTTTTAAAGATTGTATCTACGCGCTTGTTTAAATGGAAAACATTGTGCTGATGAAACCCCCTTGAATAGAAATTTCCTGATTGTAAGCAGCGTATTAAAAGAACATATGCAAATCTTGACAAAATTGTCACAAAACTCCTGTAAATTACAGCAATATAAACCAGATTTTTTTAGCATATATTAGATGAACTATATAGTGTGCTGTGTTTGTGAATGATTTTTTTTTTTAATGTTTAAGAACTTCTATTACACATTCAGTAAACAGGAAAATGGTCATTTTCTTGTTCTAGCTGTAGGTAGACCTCTTCAGTAATGTATGGTTGAGCATTCATTTCAGAAAGTTATAATTAAGCTAGCATACAGTCTTGTCTTCACCCTTTCTCATGTGCAGTCCTTAATTGCTTACATTGTGTTGTCTTGTAGTGCAGTGTTTAAAAACTTAAATACATGTATATTTTGATTTACTCTGGTTAGATTAATACAGCCTTAATCAGCCACATGGCAGGTACATAGCAAATCGTTACAGAGCATGCTGTGGATTAAGTGTAGTACCTTAGAGTATTAGCAATAATTTGAAACCATAGATTATCCAAGGTTTCATATTAATTAAAAAAATTGCTTATATGCTATAATATGTAATAAAAAATAATCAAACTTGTTCACCTAGTCAGTGTCCTGATTTTTTTTTTTGAGAATTTATCTATACAGATTTTACTATAATATGAGTGTTACCTAAGCTACCTAGTGAATATACATGTTTGTTTTAGCATAAAGGTGGTGGTGGGTACAGGAAAATCCAAACATGGAGGAGCTGCTTTAATATCAGTTAAACAAAACAGTTTTTTTATTTGGCATCATGCTCTTTGAAGACAGGATGTTCCTAAATTAATTAGTAATAAGTATAATTTAACCACAGAGCTTAATGCTTTTTTTATGATAAGTAATACAATCCAGAGGTTAAGTACAGAAATATTATGCCATGGGATGAGAAGAGTTGTGGTAACCTATTGCGTACATTATCATGTTAGCTGTAAAAATTCCATTATATACTTTCCAAAAAATCAATATGTATGCATGATTTTGGAGCATGGTGCTATAGATGCAATCAAGTTTGCCCACACAAACGACCAGAGAAACCACAAGAAACACTATGCTTTGTCTCTACTGATAATCATATAAGACTGATAAATGCAGAGTTTTGCTAGTTTTCTTTGAAATCCAGCTATTGCCGTCTCATACTGTTCTTATAAAGAATTACAAATATCTAAAATAGGAACATGTTTTGAGTTGGTCTAGGCAAATTTTGATACAGAAAGTGTAAACCACGAGCTCTGGCATCCACTCTTTGTGTCTATCTCGTTTTTTAAGCTTGCTTGCTACTTGAGGCAAAGCCCCTAAATCACTAAAATGAGAATTTTCTTTCTGCAGTGAAAACTTTTTCAATTATTCCCATCTTAGACTTTTTTAGGTGAATTTCACTCTAGAATGAAGAATTTAAAACTCGTCTTTAATTTTTTTCTTTAAACTATTCTTCACTCTTCATTAAAACATGGAGAAGGAAGCCTACATACACGCACACATTTTGTCATTGATACACCTCCTAGTATTGTCCCATCTTTCAAAAGCAGACCTGCTTGCAAAGCACTGGGAGCTTCCAGAAGGCAAGTCCAAGGTAGGTTGGCTTTTTAGGTTCAAAAAACTATATTAATTGTTTGCAGCTCTTGCAATCTAGAAACCGAGTACAGTGAGAACAAATCATGCTAAATATTACTGGAATTCCTGTTTGTCTGATGGCCTGTGCATGCGTTCCCTTATCCCCTTGGGATTGTGCAAGTCCTGAGAAGGAAAGAAATTTGTAATTGTTTTTTCTTTTTCTTTTTTTAATTCAGTTTTAATTGAGGAGGATCACAGCATGCAACCCATAATGACTTGTAAAAGCAATGTTACTTTAAAAGAAATTGATCTCCATGCTTGAAGGATTAAAACCTGAATTTTTACTAGCTAGGCAGAATTATCTTCAGTTGCAGGAGTGGGAATAATCACCACCTGAACCTTCCTCCCACACACAATTTTCACTGTATTGGAAGTTTACATGCCTGCTGCATCCCATGTCAAATGCTCATGTATGAACATAAAATCTAAAATGTTTATTTTAAAATGTAATCTTTCTTGGTTCATGCTAATCTCTGAAATGAAACAGTGCCCTCAAAAAGAGTGAATCACACTTTGTGTTACAGTATTAAAATGCTGAACAGTTTTCCAGGAAGGGGAGGGGAAAAAAACCCAAAAAACCCTTGTAGGAGAGCAGGTTTCTCTCACGTTCCGAAGGCAGTTGTAGAGAAGCTGCACGCTGTTAGACTGTTTACTGTTTCTCCTCTAAAGTGGCTGTAGCTTTTCATTGTGGCGTCTAACAGATTAAAGCTAATATTAGGTCAGGTTTTGGTGAGTATGTAGGAGGCTATTTGAATTTTCCCCCTGAAGATAGTTGTTCAAATACTTCTATAGGAAAGGGAATTGTTCCCCTTTTAATTTGCACTATTTGTTGCCCTCTGAAGAGTAGGAAGGTAAATCCCACTTACCTGAGCACTCGGCCGGAGGGCAGAAAAGAACAGCTATTCTGCAATGGGAACAAAAGTTGGGGACTGAGAAAGGATAAGCCAGTTGGCAAATCTGTAAATGATTTGGGCTGTTCTTTGCATGTATTTGTTTGCAAAAATTGAAAAACAGTAAACTGGGGGATGGATTTTGGAGGGTCCACTTTGAATCCTGGCGTTAGCTTCAGCAGCAGGAACCAGCTAATGCGGCAGGGTGAAACTTGGAGCATAGTGAACAGTCCGAGTGCTTGGTGACTGGCAGCTGGATTATTAAATGGGATTGAAGAACGCAGAAAAGAAAGACTAAAGAGTGAAATACCATGTTCAACGTATCAGCTGTCCTTTTATAAGGAAGGACTCTGATTTTCCACAACAAGGACTTTGAAGTGATATGGAAGTACCTCCTTGTGTGTGTGATTTATGACACGATGTTTTAATGCTTCTAATGGCACTCTTCACTGCATGACGTTGCAAGCTTTGGGAGCCACAGAACTATAAATAGAAGGAAAAGGGAAAACAAAGGCTTCATTTTCTTGCTAGCACATAACACTGAGGCACAGGGAGAAATATCTGGTGAACTAAAAGAAAAGCAGAAGAAATATTTTTCCCTCAAGGGATGCTGGTGCACAGTAGACAGTTGCAGTCTTGACTCTTTTCTGTGTCTCCTGATTTACATCCTCTAGAAACCATTTTTTAATTTTTCACTGAGTTGACTGAGGTGTTAATGAGAGCAGTGTTGTCTTGGTGATAACTGTTTTGTGTCATTTTTTTAACAAGTTTTTTTTCATTACTGTTTGCATGTAATGCTTACTTTAAAAACAAGGATTATTCAAAACATTTATTTTAATGCGTGTATCCCTAATAGATGTGTATTTCTGAGAGTTAGGTTTGGTTACCGGGGTATATTTTAATATGTAGAAGTTCTTGGGTGATTTAAGATCTTGAGCTTTTGCAAGGTGGCATGCTCCAGTAATCTTTGGATGTTTTCATATTTTCTTACTAATATCTTTATCATTATGCAATATCATTATTGCATAATGCAGGCTGCGAATGTCGTTATTGTGTAGCGGTTGAGGAATTTAGAAGTTAGTTGTATTTTAGGCTCCTAAATCAAAAAGATTCTTTTCAAATTTTATATAGACATATGAAATATATTTCACATAAATTTTCAAAGAAATTTTCAAAGAAACATCATGTACCTCTGTATACATTAGGGGTTGTTATTTAAAAAAGGCAAAAACCACCCCCTTAGTCTTTGCTAATACTGGCTCAGCTGCGTCAGTATATGAAGGAAGTGGGAGGTCTGGCTTTGTTCTTCAGTTTCAGTGTATCAGAGGTAGCAATAGCAACAGTGCAAATATTTTGCGAAAACTCCATTAGTGTAAAAAAGGCTTTTGTCTCTACTAAATAAATTTAAACTTTTTAAGAAAAGGTATGTTTAGACAAAGATCATACACAGATTGGTTGGCACGGGGAGGGGGGGACAGGATGGATGGACAGACAGACAGACAAACAAACAGACGCCCCCTTTTCCCTTGCAGACTAACATATGATGAAATTTTGATGAAGACATGGGAGCAAAGAGAAGAAAGAAGCAATGAAAGAAAATATTCCTAAGCCTTACATTTTATGTGATATTTCATTGTGTCTACTGTTAGTGTAGTTAGTGGCTTAATAAACTCTCTTTTGGTAAAGTTATGGTTAAAAATTCTTCTAGCTTACATTGGAGTATAACATGAATATTTGTCTCCGAGCATTCTCTCAAGTCCTAACTGTTCCCTTTTCATTTTTTTTCTTAGAGAGAGAGACTATATGTTCTCTTTTAAAGACCAGGACAAAAGTGGCAGAAAAAAACAAGGCAGTAATGAGTTGCAGCATGTTACAAAAGGATGAATGACATTCCGAAGGGAAACAACGTAGGAGGGCAGGGCAGAGGTCCTTTAAACGCTGGACAGTAGCATCTATTGTCTGCTGGGAAAAATAAGGGCCAACAAAAGAACATATTTCTTCCAAAGAGCCTCTATTCCTCGAACAAATATATCCAGAGAAAACAAAACAAAGTGTAACCCTTCAGCATTCTCAAAGGGCTTCTTTCTAAGAGTTGTGGTCCTTGATGTGTCTGCAACATGGAAACCTCTTCCTGAGGAAAAGTTAGTCCTGTTGTAACTGTGTAAATTAGCTTCTCTAATGTATTGAACTACACAAGATTGGAGGGATCAGAATAGAGTTGTACATTTTGGAACTTGCATATTAAAACATTCACTTTTCCTGCTGTCCAAAACATGTTTTGTATTCAAATAGCATAGTAGGACTTCATTACAGAAAATTGTTCTTCTGCTTTCATTCTCAAGCTGCTAAAGAAATAGTTTGCCAAAATGTGAGTAAGTGAGTACTCTCATTTGTTCCCCTAGAAATGAATGTTCTGTCTGGCTTCTGATAACACTTGGATAAATCCTAAACTGTAATCTTATACTGCTTGTGTGTTTTGAGATAGAGAAAAATAAATGATAGAGCTAGATAACGAATTTTGTATGAGTAGCAGTGTCATAAAATGCACAAAATCTGCTATAGCGGGGTACTGACTACCAGTGTAATAACAAGCAATTTCTAAGATTAGTCTGTATGCGTTGCCGTAAGTGCAAATGTGAGTGAGCATTTTTAAATCATCATTTGTGATTTTAAAAAAGCAATTTGCAAGCTATAATAATATATTCATTTTTTGGAATAAGAGGAGTTCCACTGTACATCTGGAGAGAGCTGATTTCTCATTCATAGATCCTTTGAAATGCTAATATACAAACAGTGTGTATATATATAAAATAGCTAGGCTGACAGGCATTAACTTTCCCATTTTGGTGGTCTGCATCGAATACTGTAATCCTAACTATGAGTCAGACTTCAAAATACTCTGTCAGAATGAGAAAGTATTTGATATAATGAATTTAAACAGTCCATTTCATAGGACACTTTTTTTAATGTTAAATGCAGTAGTTTTCATGTTTATCTGTTGATTATTGAACACTGAAAAATACATTTACATAGCTATTCAGTGATATTTGCCTTCATATAAAATGTAGAGAATGAGAGGAGAAATATGTATGTTCCCAGTTTTTTTAGAACTAGAAGGTGTACCACAGTTTTTAACTTTTGTGCTTAGACTTTAAAGTTTTGGTTACAGCTCAGTTTGTGCTGATGAAGTGCAGACGACGACTGCATAGAAACCCAATCACAATGTTTCCAAGGTGGTAAATATCAGACTTTCCAGAAGCTTTACCTTCAGTCAAGTCTTAGTTGCCCACATATGGGAGTGGAGCTCTGTCCTATTTGAGGAAAACATTAGATTGCCCATGAGAGGAAATGAATAATCTTGGTAGGGGAAAGATGGGATAAAGATTAAGAAGGGGGAGGGGAATAAATGAGTAGAAATTGCTTATTGCAGCCGTTTTTTCCTGGGCCAGATGTATTTGTATGTGGTTAGCTATAGTTAACTGAAAATAAAGTTTAAGTCAGGAGAAAATAGATGTTGTAGATTTTAAAGCAAGGTACCAATTCTGTAATCTGATATGTACCTCTGGGATATAAATGATGCTTTGTTATAAAGTTGCGTTTGAGTTACTTTAATCATGTCATTACTTGTAAACCCTCTTCCCTCTTTCTCCAAGGTTTTTTAAGTTAGCTCGTCCGCTCAGGCAAACAGTGCCGAGAAAAGGCCGCAAACCAGAAATGCAGGGAGGGGGACTGCACTGGTTCCCGCACAGGTCAATACTTCTGCATCTCTACGTTGCCAGGGAAGATTGAGTCTAATATCTGGTTCACCGCGTGCAATGACAAACCATAAAGGTTGATGCGGCGATTCATGGGCCCCATCAAAATACTACCTGAAGTGTTTTATATTTAAAAAAAAAAAAAAATTGCTTTCATCACTTTTGCTCATTAATGCTTAGAAAGGAAAAGCATTCCTGTTTACTTGTAGAGATAGAGTATCATTTAGTCCATTGTGGGTTAGCTGAGTAATTTAGATATTCCACTGCAAGTAGTGATTGCGTAGTCAAATGTCTTCCATTTTCCCAGACGTGGGGGTATGTGAGAGTTTAGCTTATGGAAAAGGGTTTGTTTTTAGTGTGTTGATGTTTGAGCTGCCCCCTCTGGTACCGTATGAATCTCTAAAGACCTGTACAGTGTTCCGTGTTCTGGAAAGGAGAGAAGAAGAAGGAACAAAACTAAGCCAGCTAAGAAGAGCGAGGACTTTTGGTGGCTGTTGTTTTGCCTCCATCTGTAAAATGAAAGTTATACCACTCCCTCATCTTATGGAAGCATTTTTGAATAATTATAAATAACTTTGTGATTAGCATAATTAAAACCCTTGTCAGGGAAACAAAATTTAGTATTCAGGATTGGTCAAATGAGACATGGAGACTTCTGATTACAGATGAATGACAAGAAAATGATATAACAGTGTTATCTAGAAAGTAAAAATATGTCATCATGTAATTAGAGATTATATTATAGCGCACATGTTCAGGGGGATAATGTGTAGTTCTGCAGGCAGTCACAGTTCGGTTTTTGCTAACTTTTGAGGACCTGGCTGTGTAATGTTACTGGTTTTTAACACGTTGTATTTGGAAGGGAGAGACAGTGGAAGAACTACTTTGTGTTTAGATATAAATTAGTCCCAGTAATGAATTTTGAGACTAGTTTTTTTGTGTGTGTATGTATGTTGTTGTTGGAGGGGTTGCTTTGTTCTTCAACTAAAATACCTTTAATCTTCAGAACCCCTTATGAAACCAGTAGATAAAAATAAAATCGCTGTTTTGTAGTATTTGCTTTTTTCCTGTCTCCAGAGAGAGCTTTTTGAATTATTACTTTTCAATTGTTCAGATGGATGAAGTTAAGCATGATATTTTAGGGTATATGATTGTGGTGTGTGTTTTTGTTTGTTGTTTTAATATCCTTTTGGTTAAAGGTGGGGGGGAAAGCTATTGGAGTCCCCCATGGGATGACACTTGTCAAGATGGTTTTTTGGCTGATCAAAATGTGGGATCTTATCAGTCCTGTTAAACCAAAATACTAACACCAAGCTTAAGCTGATAAAGAAAAGTTGTCTTTTATATTCCAGTTCAATTTTTGTTGCAATGTGTCTTGTCAATAGCCTTCCTCTTGGGTATAAAAAATGGTGTATTAGCTTTCTGGAAAGATCCTCCAGCTCACACCGAGCACATCCTGTCCGCATCTGCTCACTCTTCCTACTTCCTCTCACATTCCTTTTCTTCTTTACTCAAGTGCTGGATTAAGTTCCTTATCTGATAAATATTTTTCAGTGTTGTATTTTAATCAAACAGGTTAAAATGTGTATTGGCATAAAGCTTTTCTGTTCCTAGTGCAGGCTTTCATGGCTCTGTAGCATCACTCCTGCTTCATCTTTGGACAAAACACAAAACCAGGACGAAACGAACTCTTGATGATTTTAGAAGGGATTGGTTGAGCAGACTGATGTTTGACGCTTACTTTATCAGAGCAGTTGCTGAAGTGCCTGAAGACTTGTTGTTCAGTCAATATGGGAGGTATAGGTTTGGGTATGGAATACTTGTGTATTGAAGCCTTTCTGAGACTACATGCCCGAAATCTCCCCACTTAAAATTTGATCTACCTATGTACATGGAAACAAGTGAGGTTTCAAGGGATTTAATTGTGAGTAGCAGTAAATGCAATGCAATAGGGATCACTTAACATTTGAGAAGTTAACGATGCTGAATTGTTTTGTTTCTTTTGCTGGAATTAAATAATTGCTGGATATAATAAATAACATTAAGAATTTGTTTGGTAAATGCTGCAGAAAAAAATTGAGGGTTTAATTCAAACCCTTCAAATGTTGAGGGTTAAACTAATAGTTTTAGAAGTTCAAAAGTTTCTTTTATTTTTACTACCACTACGTTGCGTTACTTGGAAGATTCATCAAGTTGGGGTATAAAGAAAAATCATTTCAAGTAGAATATGTTGGAAAAAGCTATTAATTTTAGGAAGATTATAAGATTAAAATTAAGATTAGGAGATGTTGAAAGTCCCTAACTTAACCTGTAAAGTAATCAACTATGCTAGGGATAACCATTTGTAGCAAAGATGTGGGGGAAGAATTTGACTTGTACTTCTGATTACAGTGATCATATAGGTACTTAGATGGAGTTACAGATAAATATTATTTTTCATCTACTTAATAGCCATAGGAGGAGGAGAGAGCTTTGTTGCCTGAAATGAGTTGTAGAGTTTTAAAAGTCTTAAACAAATAAAGGAGCATAGATATACAGTTTACTTCAGTTCCTTATTTTAGAAGACAAAACTTCATTTTTCAATTGCTATGTTCAGGCTTACAAGCAAATCTTCTTGTATTACAACCTCTGTGTGTGTGTCTAACTGTAAAATAGAAAAAAAAATGTGTTGATTAGCTGAAGGGGGAGAGAACTGTGATATTCTATTTCATATGGTTCAAGTACATTCAAAGTTCTTCTGACTCATTTTTCTTTTGACTGCATGTTTTATCTGTGTAATCTCGGAGCATTAAAGATTAAAAATATTAGCATTATGTATATTAGCATAACTTTATTTGTGCATACAATGAAGCAAAGCTCAACAATTCAACCTTGAGTTCTTATTTTTATTTAGTGGCCTAACGTGGGTGTAATCTTGTATAAGGGGAAAAAAAAACTAACTTTCAATAGCGTTTTAGCAGAATCTTTGTTAATGCAGTACGAAATACAAAGAAACATTATAAAAATGATCTTTTAGGGGAGACATAATGGATAAATTATCCATGCCTATGTAAAGCAAGTAGTTTGGTACATTCTGTGTTTTAACAAGTCAGCTTCAGTTTTCGAAAATAAAATTTGATTGTGCTGTGTACTGGTGAATGACCTCTTCAGGAGAAACCCTATAGGACCCTTTCCCTTCCTCCTTTTGATGTAAAATTTTTCTTTAAAAGGGTATTTTTGAGTGGGAGCAAATAATTAATTTTTAGAGGACTGTAGGTATGTGGTTTTTCTGTGCTTGTTCTTGAAGTTCATTGGTATGATAAGACATGACATTTTAGAAAAGGCCATTAGGGCCCCTCTGGTATTTTTAGCAAGTAAACCTGCTTTGCTGACTGCATAGCCGCATTGACATAATGGAAAGTAACAATTCAGAAGAGATAATGGTTTCAGGTGAATGACGGACAAATTTAAAGCCTTTAGATCCCGCTTTAGAAAACACAGCGAACTGAAGTCGGTATGCTGTGTTTTGTACCAGCAACTGCGAGGTGAAGCTTCACGTGGCAGCACATCTGTATTCCTGACTCCAGGAGCCAGCTAAGCCGGGCGCTGCTCCCAGCTCCGTGCGACTGGCAGGAGCAGCGAGGATCCTCGGCACGGTGCGGGATGGGGTTCGAACGCCTCCCTCCCAGTCCAGGCAGCCCTTCAGAACGCTCCTTCTTTTCAACGATGACCACGCGCTGCATTTCACAAACTGAGATTTGTGTTGTTTGTGTGGGGGAAACATTTCTAGCACTTTAAAGTAGGAGCAGCGGGTTTCTCGTTCGTATGGAAGTTAAGCGGTTCCTGCTCTGGTGACAGCAGATCTGCTAAAGGCAGGTGTTGTCTTGCGTGCCCGTGTCTGCCTGCTCCCCTCCCAGCTTGGGGTCCTCGTACAGCTCTGCTGGGAGTTGCTATTTTTTTAGGGAGACTGGATTTATGACTCTGTGTCAAGGCAGATGCTTTGTTTAACAAAGCAAGTGTAAAATATGGACATCCAACAGCAGGGAAGTGGTCAGAGTGTGGGAGGCTGATTTGGGTTCAGGGCCTTCTCTCTAAAAAGACCGAGCAAATCCCAGTCCCTTGGGTTGTGCTTTGTCAAAATTCTTATTACTTAGCACGTGCTGTAGGATAGGCTTTAATTGTTAGTTTGGTACCTTGCTTGGATGTTTGTTTTCTAGCAATTTTCCCTTTGCTTGCTGACAGTTTTTTGTTAAATATGTTGAATAAATAACTGCTGATAAGCTGCAACAGTCAAACCAGTGAACCTAAACAGAAGAAAGAACTGTTTTTATTCCTTTCCGTGTTTGTGTCTGGTAGAGAATACAACGTCATCTGCAGTATTTCTGATTTATGCACATTTAAGTTTGTTTTGAAAACCTTTAAACTTTCAAGTCCCCTCTGGTTAAGGTGGTTGCTTATTTTCATTAGGCTAAGGATTAGGCCAGTACCCCACTACTGTGATCCTTGATGCCTCTTCATGTCCTCTGTGTCCACTGTTCCCGCAGTGTTTGCAGTTTCCCAGCACCCCTTATTACTCGTGTCCCATCCCAACAAGCTGGAAAAGAAATGCTTGTAACTGGCGCCAAGTAGTGTGTGTCCCCACTAAAAAACTGGCAGCCCCCGCTGAACCGCCAGCTTTGGCACGCAGGCGGAGGATGCGCCTCGCAGGCGCGCGGGGAAGGAGCGAGGGCGCTAGTGGGCTGCCCTCCCCTTCTACGTGCCCGCTCGTTTCAATGTGGCTGGACAGAGAGCGAATGGGACCGGCCAGGACTGCACAGGCTCCTTTTCAAATGTAACCAAGCTAGAAATTGCCTTTGGCTCGACAGCGAACATGGACTGCTTCCTCCGGATTGGATTTTTTTTTTGTGAAATCGTGATCAGAGTGTGGAATTGTCATCTCCATTATTCGGGCTTAAATTGTAGCACGTGCTTATAGCAGATACTAACAATGACAGTTCTGGTTCAGAACAAGTTTCCAAAGCATAGTTTTTATTATTGTCACTTTAATATTTTAAAATTAATAATTGATTTTGAACTATAAAAGTGCTGATTTGTAAAATATGGTTGCATCTGATATGTTTTTGTTGAGCTCCTCTGTACAGTGTTCAAAGACTCATGCTGGATCTAAACAGAGGATTTTTGTGTACTGTTTATTTCTAGGGGCAAAGTTATAGACATGGATTGAATTGCTAAGGAATTTTTTCAATAGTTTTGTGTATTTAAATGGCATTTCACACAGAAGCTTGCATCAGCTGCAAACAGAATTAAGGAAACCAAGCTTACTACATTTTACACATCTGGAAAAGCTTTAACTAGTTAGTGCTCTGTTTGGAGAAGCCATTTAAGCCATAGTTGTGTTTGTTCTAGCAAAACAGCTTATGAACTGCTAGGAATTTCACACCTCTGTCTCTCTCTCTTTTTAAGGCAGGGAGAGGCAAGGCAATACTACGTCTGACCTGCTAAACTGTCATAACATAAAAATAATTTAATTGGAAAAGTCAGATTTTCAAGCATTACAAACTAAACTACTAATAAGAGCATGTATTTCGCATTCCTGATGGAAAGCACGAGAAATATAGAAAGTAGTGATGCAAGGAGCACTGCATGTACTATCTTGCCAACTCTGGCCATTTTGATGTTAAGCTATTTATTTACTGTTTCCTGGAAGTTTAAGCTAAATGTAAGGTGCTAAAGTAGATTTAAAGACTTCAATTCTGGGGTAATAGTCTTGATTTCCTTTAGGCAGTATTTTCAGTGTATTTTGTCTGATGCGTGGATGATAAATGAGTATTATGTGCCCACAATAACAAAATACTTGAAAAGAAAGCATAGTGCCATATTCATTTTTTCTAAAGGATAGAATTTCATTTATACTGCAGGATGATCAGACTAACACCTAACCAAAATGGAGACATGTTGCAAAGAAAGTGCCTTGATATATACCAGGAGAGACTTTCCTCGGTGTTCCCCAAAACCAGTAAACATAAAATAGATATTTAGAAATAAGCTAGTTTCAGTCTATAGAGACCTTACATAATCTTAAATTCTTGAAAACATTAAAAACTTATGATAATCAACGTAGTATTCCAAAAAGAAATTCTTCTGTTTCTTTTTATTTCATTTGATGCTTTTAGATGGGGAAAAAAACTGCAGGGGCCTTTCTTTTGCACTTTAAGTTGCCCATAAGTAGAAAATGTGTGGCTTTTTTGCTTTTAGATTTCCTCCTCAGTCTGTAAAGTCTGCGAATTGAATTCAGGGAACTGGAAAAAAAGCAGTTTCATGTGGAAAGTGTTCCAATTTTTGAAAATGAGGATTCCGGGGTTATGAACACTCTAACAAGGTTATTCTTTTGCTGTTTCCTTCCTTAAATATATGAAGACTGGGGGATCTAGAGAAAATTTCTGTTAAGTTTCTTGACAGGGAAGGTTTGAGTTTCCTATAGAAGAGACAAAGTGTGCTTTAAAATATACTTCCTAGTATGCAGCTTGCTTGTTTCCTTCTTGTATTCCAAATCTCTTAAGTAACGTTAAAGACTGCTTAGAGGCTTTGTTACCAGCAACGCTTAAGTGTTCAGAACGGCAGGGAGGGGGGAGAGGCCTCCAAGCTCATGAGGATTTAAAAAATTAAAATTAAAATTCTGAGGTAACTTTCATATATCTTTCAGATTTTGAAACTACAGCATTACCTTTTTGGCATTTTCTTAAGGCTATAGGAGTTTTAAATTTACTTATGAATACATCATAGTGTACATTTAAATAAATGTAAAGCTTAGAGTTTTGAAATAAAAACTAAATCGGAAGATTCAAGTCACAGAAGCTGGAAACAATGTGACTGAATTAGGGAAATAAATGTAAACTGGCACAAGGGTAACTATTTTCATATTTCAGTTCTGTTGCATAAATACTGCAAAAATGCAGAGCTTGTACTGGTATGACTTGATCCTTCTATTTTATTGAGGAGAACTTTGGTGTAGCTCAGCAACACTAAGGGTGATGTTAATGTTATTGTTCTGATGTGGCAAAATCCTAAATTTCAGAACACCTTCTCAGGGTTTGTTACCAAAATAAAGAATAGAGGAAATGTGTTTCTTCAACTGAAATTATCTGTAGATAGCTGTAAACACCCTGTTGGATTGGAAGGATTGTTGTGTTGTGTGGGTTTTTTTTTTTTTTTTTAAATGCATTTTGGAATAGACCTTCATTGGATCTCTTTATTTTTACAATCTGGCTTCATTTTGGTCCAGGATTCATCACTGATACAGATTATGAAATATGATCAGTGTAATTTTGTGTTTGAGAAAGGTTAATCTATTGGAAAATGCAAGAAGACCTTAGAAAGGATTGAAAGGAGGAAGAGAGCAAAGAGACAATATATGTGCTTAGTTGTCAACATTTTAAATTAAAAAAAACCCACAAACTTTAATAATGAAAAGAATGATTTACTCCTTAAACACTTACAGTAATATAAAGGAAGAAGGATACTGAAGAATTTCAGTTTGAGAGACTTATTCTGAAGATCTTATGCAGCTTGTATTAATATAATGATAATTTCTAAAAGTGTAGTTAGTTTCCCTTACAGAATGTAACTAATGTACATTTGTGTATTAAAATATTATAAATTATTGAAGTATAATCTTCTAATCCAGAAATTCATTTTTATCTGTAATAATGAAGTTCAAGACAAAGTGGTAGTTGCTTAGAAAAATAGTAAATTATGTTTAGTATAAGCAACCCCTGATGTATATGTCTGGTGATTCGAAAGGTTTAGTTTTCAAAAACTGAAAAAAATTATTAACAAAGCATTAGCAAAAAGAGTCTCTTACAAGTGGGGGAAAGAAGAACTAGTAATCAATACAAATTATGGATCCTTCTGTTATGGAAGAGTGATGATAAACAATGGGCTGAAGTTACCAAGGAGTTCATAAGTACATGAAGAACCATCTAAATCTTTGCAATGTGGTAAGCCAGTGGAAATCTCCTAATGAAAGGGCAAATTTGTTCATTCAGTGTTTTCAGTTTAAGACTTGGTACCTTTCTCGAAGAAGTGATTTTCTGCAAGGGAAGCTTAATGGGCTCTTCAGAAACAGCATTGCACGCAGGCTTTCAGACTAGGTAATATAGGGGCAGACTTATCAAGCCAGCTCTGAAGGCAGCAAATTTTACACAGAATGTGTTATGGCATATGTCAGTATTGCTGTGCTATACTTCCCAAAGCTGTGTCTGGGACTACGTCTGATCCAAAACCTCAGAGATCCTAGAAAGGGAGAACAGAGGTGAGTGAATGAAGAGAGAAACTTGAACATCAACAAAAGTTGACAGCAAGGCGAGTTAAGCAGAAACCTGGGAATTTGTTGCTTACGTGATAGCTTGTTTCACCTTGAGCTGAAGTTAGTGGATTGAAGAGTTCACCCTGCAGGAAAGTTGAATGTGTATGACAACTGCATGTGCATTGGCCTAATATCAGCATTATCATACCATATGCATGCTTTGTACCAACAAGAATACATACTTGAGGCTTTTGTTCAGGACTGTATTTTTGTGTCAATACCAACTTACAGAAATAAGCTAAGTGGAAAAATTTCTAAACTAAGGGCCATGTTAACAATTAGGAGGACTTCTGCTAGATGCTCGGTTTTTAAGAGTGTTTGGATTTGTATGTTACATGTGAGTCCAGACTACACATGGTAGGATCTCGTATGAGATATGAGAAACACCAACTCTGCTTGCTGTGGGCCTTAAGTTGTGAGCTGTCCTATCAAAGTGACAGAAAGGGGACGAGAAGTTACAAGCAAGTTGTGGAGTTCCAGTCCACTTGAGTATCCTGCTCAAGGAGTCCTCTTCTTTGAGGCCTAGTCAGAGTTTGAACTGGGGAAATGTGAAGTAGCAGTACTGAATTTTGTTTTTCAAATGTATCTCAACCAGTTTAGTAGCATGAATAGTTGAGAGAATTAAAGAGACATCAGCCTTTCATTAGCCTATCTGATTCTTAACTCTTGACACCAAAGCTGTGCTTTCTTATAATAATGCATTATGATTGAACTGCATAATTAAAATACTTTTTATCTAAATGAGAAAGCTGTAGTTCTTCTAAGTTGCTCTTGAGAATATATTTGTGGAATATAATTATTCTGTGCATTCCCTGTTAATGTAAGGAGGGAGTAATTGCTCTGCTTACTGTGGAATCTCAAAGGAGATGCTTATTTAGTAGGAGCTTACAGGCTCCTTAAAAGTTTCAGAAGTTGAAACTGCACAAGGACATGGTTCCAGCACACTGAGAAAGCTTACAATTTCCTGCAAAAGAATTTCCAATATTTAGTTCATTCTTGTTGTAAGTAATTTTATTCAAGCAGTTTTACTATCCTTAGAAATCAGGTCTTGGAAAAAAAAATCTGTCTAAATATCATGAAATGAACTTTCATGGAGTAAACTTTTAGTAGGATTATCCTGACTGAAGAGAGAACTGTTTTAATTACCTCAAAGAAAACTTTGAGATAATGGCATGTATCACATTTGATAATCAGAGGATTAAAAAAAATCTTCAGTTTGAGAAAGCTTTGGTTATGTCTGTACTAGTAAGTAGTTTAGTGCAGTGGGAGTGGAGCCATAGAGGAAGAACAGCGGGTGCTGAGGACGTGGTAGCCTCAGCCCGTATTTTTTTCCAGAGATGTTTCTCTGAGCTGATTCTACTGTGATTCCAGGGAATGAATAGAGGCACATCTTCCATTTAGTTTCATCTAAAAGGAGTGCAGTTCATACACTTTAAGACTGCTCCAAAATCAAAAAGCTATGTATGAAACTGTACTACTGATTAAAAATTTGTCATGTAGCTACTTGATTAAAATTGTTATGTAGGGGTATATATTTTCATTTATGACATGAACAGATAAATTAAAACTATGAGTAGATCTAACTGTATTAACAGGTTAATGCAGATTATCTCTAATATATATATTTTTAAGCTGTCTGTTCAGGGAAGAAAAATGATAATTTTTATCAAACTGGATCGAAGCGTGACAGTCTCTTGTGTCTATATCGCAGACAAATGGAAAAAGTTACCTTCTTCAGCTTTTTCAAGTATTTGGGAGTAAAAAAGTTTTAGAAATTTGTGTAAATTTGTCTTTTATAGATATATAGACTGGTAAGTTGTGGTACAAGTCCAAGAGTTATTTCAGACTTTGTTTTACAAAAGACTATAAAGCTCTCATAACACTTGGAGTGACAAAGGGTTTTTAGAAGAACTTGTACAACAACAGGGTAGAACCAGTATTAATTTGCCATTTGAAATAGAAAGGATGTATATTATGAAATAGAGGATGACTTTGAAGAAGAGGCTTTTCTGCATATGGCATATAACACTCAAAGCTTACCATTTCAAGGCAGTGTCTACTAAATACAAAAAGGAGGGGCAAGGATTCCCACCTGAAATCGCAGGTTTAATCTGTGCTAACACAGCAGACTAATAATTGATATGTTATTTTTAGAATTCCTTTTCTTTCCTGAGTGAATGCAAATACAGTTGGTGAAAGACCATTCATTTAAGTAGTTAAAATGCTTCTAGCTGGTGTGGCAGCATGAAATCTGTTCTGTTTGTTTGTTGCAACCAGCTAATACTACAGTGTCAACAGTCCAAATGGACTGGGGGAGCAGAACCTCTGCAAGCACATGCAGACTGAACAGACCTCCTTGGATTGACATTTTGGTAATTTTTTTGTGGTAAAGTACTGAGAGGGGAACAGGTCATCTTTTAAATGTAAACCTCTAATTTCTTAGCATTTCTTACCTTTTGTTCACCTGTACTGCTTAAAAAATAATAATAATAATAAAAGCTTGTACAAACAACTGCATTTGAAAGTAAAATGGAAAATCCTTTCACGTCTATCCTGAAAGATCCACTTCTACTTTAGGTACCCCTTAAGTAACTCTTCCAGCCTCCCATCATGGAGCATATATGGATAATGAGAGATTTTGAGAATAATGAGAGGCTTTGATGTATTTTAACAGACCGTTACTGTAAAATTTAAGCACACCTATGCAATTAAGGACATTCTAGAGCTAGGCAACTTGGGAGAGAATTTGGCCAAGTTCTGCTGAAGTAAATGGGTTTAATACCTTAAGAATTAGCTTCCTCTGAAAATCAGTGGAAACTGTTAGTGGATTAAGGTGCTAGTAAACTGAAAAAGTGAAATCTACTTTTCTACAATACTTTACAGCAGTAGTCCCAGGTAGGAATTGTCTTCTGGGAATGTGTTTGCTGGCTATGGTAACAGAGTCGTGTCAGGGCCCAGGAGAGATGCTGGCTATTCGAGGAGCCCCAGATAGGGGGGCAGCGCAGGCCACTGCACAGAGGTCGAGCAGGCTGGAGGAGGTCAGTTCGCCAAGCTGAGCTCCATTTCCAAAAACAAGCTGGGGACAGCAGAAGTGGGGACAGACTATACTGGAGCAATGCAGAAAGCATGAGCGGATAGGAGTGGGATTAAGAAAGCCAGAATTCGGGCAGAATTGAAACTGGTGGGGGTTGTGAAGGCCAGCAAGAAGGGCTTCTGGAGGTGCAAGGACAGCAAAAGGAAGTGTGGTGGTGGAAGATATGTCCATGCACCAATTCAGACCTAACTGAACTCAAGACAGGCAGCTTAGTTTTGTGTTCTACACTAATACCGTCATGCTCAAGTATAATCTTTTGAGCAAATATGCAAGGTATTTATCAGATTTAGTGAAATAGTGCTCTCTGTTTCAATATATTTATGGATTTGCGTCTGTTTTAGCAGTACTATGTGCAGAAGAAGGCTTGTTTTAGCCAGGCTGCTTGTCTACTTTTACAGTCTGGCTGAAATATATGTGAGGGGCAAACTGTAGCTTGTCACTGCACAAGAGATGAATGTTAATGTAACGTTCTTCTGTGCTCAGTCAGCCTTTTGTCATAATGACGAGCATGCAGGAACATTTATTTTACAAAAAATGCATAATTCAGCTAGGATTGGTTGCCTTTTTAAAAAGGCCAAACAGCTGCTTCAAATAGAATATCATAAAATGTTTTGAAATAAAAATTTTGTTCCAGGAAGTTTTGAGGCAAGAGAAATTTAAAGATTAAGTAAAAATGAACAGCAAATGAAGCTTGTAATTTACTCTGCGCGTGCAGATTACATATATTTCTGTATATTAGAGACAGCTGAAATTAGCACGTTTTCTTTCCACAGTAGGCAAGGGGCTATTTCAAGTCCATATGTTAAAGCCAATTAACTTGGCTCCAAAAGGTTTTCAGGAAAAGGAGACATGCTATTGGTTCCCAAGCAAACTTAGCAAAAGTTCCTCCAGTTCCTGGCGAAAAGAGTTTGCATGTGATACCTTAGAAGGAAGTTATTAGTCCAGAAAATTGGAAAAGCACCTGAACATTTATGAAATAGTGAAATTGTCAGGAAATAAACCTACAAGACATTTTCCTGTAAAGTAATAAAATGTTCAATGTTCTCTTAATTTTTTAAAAATCAAATTCAAATAGGAGAGCTGTGTGTTATTACTTTTTTATATCATTGACAGAGTCTTTAATTTCAGATCTTGCACTGTTTTGGCAGGGAATATATTAATACTTGAACATAATGGAAAGCAAAACATGCTCAGATAAAAAGTCATGCCTGTCAAGCTTGATAGGTATTCTTCAAAAAATACGTCAGGCTCTTCATCTGCAACACTGTTTTCTCCCATTGCCCCGTTTTTGGCAGCAGAGTATTTGAGAGATTAAAGGAACATTTCTTCGCGCTGATCTCACCGAGAATAATTGTGCAAAGTCACTCCCTTGTTCAGAGTCATTTGCTGGCTTTGCTCCTTCTGTATCGTGTTCAAACTCCTCAGCTTCAAAGCTCAGTAAAAGCTGCTCTTGGCAATTTCACACTGCTCCCCCCGCCCCCTCCCAGCTTTGTGTAATGTGTCTTTACACCTGGAATTACCTCTCCTTTTCTTGGTGCAACAAGTAAACATGCTCATTTTCACATTGCAATGAGCAAAACTTGTTTATGTTCATATTCCAAAGTTAAGAAAAAAGAAATTAGAGTAATGCTCTGTATTGTTCTACATTTTTTTACATTGCTGATTAAACCCTCAGGAGCTTTTGATACTGCTCCTTGAAGTAGGGACAGGGCCTTCTGTATTTCAGTGACGTGTTGATTAAATCAAGTGTTTCAATCCTCTGCATTAGGTAAATTAACTTCTTTGTAAAGCAAGCAAACTGAATGTGTTTTGTAAAGCAGTGCTATAAAGCTCAGATTTCTCAGAGAGAATTTGAAATGTGATCAATAAAACAGGTATCTGCTTTTCCAATATTAATAGCTTATGTTTAATGCAAAAATGGAAGAGTTGTCTTCTGATTAGTCATGCTAGGACTGGTGGAGGACATGTATTGCTACTTGTTTCTGACCACTGCTCCAGCAGAGCACCTGGTAGTAGCACATTAATAATGGGATCTCTTCTAGATCTTGACAATACCCTCTGGAGTTACGTAGACCACCTTTGATTTCCTTCTAATGCAGTAAGCTTTTGTGATTAAAAGAAAAAAAAAAAAAGAGAGACTTTAATAACAATGGAGAAGGGGGATGTTTCTCACCATTGTAAAATGGTTCCTTTCTCGGAGGCTGATGTTGACTATGCCCCTATATCTCCATCAGCTACCATATATGCTGCAGAAATTCTCACCAGCTGTCATATAAAATGTCTGCCATACTGGTTATATGGATTATGGGAATATGGTGTTTTGTGAATGTTTTATTGGATTAATAGTTTTTTTTTCTGATCAAAACTTGTTGTATGGTGCATTTCTTAGACAGCTGTTCTATTTGTAGGACAGATACCAAATGATAAACCTGTATTCTGTTCATGAATAATACTTTATTTTAGTGATACTGGGTGTATATTGGTGCTTTGTTTCTGGCAAGGTACACGGAGGAGGACTGGTGTCTCTGGCTTAATGGGAGGTAGCTAATGGGAAAGAAGGCTATTTTTGGCCTGTGTGAAAACTTCTATTTAATTTGGACTTGGAGCTGGAAATGGCACACATCCCATTTGGGAATTAGGTATTTGGCTGTTTGTGCAATTGCATGTATGGCTTTTGATAGGGAGAATAAATTCCAGGTATCAGTATTAGTAGGGTAAGTACACATTTAGGCAGCAGCAAAGGTTGCCAAAGATGGGTATGCGTAATTTCCAATTTATGTGGAAACTGAAATGGAGAGTGAAAAGGGAAGATAATAGCCAGGTAAGAATGCATTTATGAAAAGAACGTAACACTCAAATGTGGTCTGCCACTGTATTTTGATAGTTTTCAGAGGTTTTTTTGCCCCTTCTGTAGTTAATATTTTGTGATTTTATGGAAACAATTAAAGTTAAAAAAGAAAAAAGCAAGAAATATCCGTATTGGCATGGGAAAGTTGTCACACTTCCATTAATAGATTTGGAATGGGGGAGTGAATAGTTATTAAAGGTGCTTACTGGGTTACAAGATAAAACGAAGCTTCTTACTAAACATAGAAGTACTACCTAGTGATTTGGTATTTTGAATAATCAAATAGTTCTGGATTAGGTTAAATAATGCATTAAATGAGATGTGTTATTTCTAAATGTTTTCCCAATTCTTTGAGAGGCTCTTGACCTTCATATACTTTATTCTATGTGATAATTTTTTTGTTTGCTTTTTTTCTGTCTACATTTTCCTTTTGATTCACTTTTTCTTTTTAATCCAAAAACTGTCTTTTGCCTTATGGTTATAAGGATAAATGATTTCCCAAGCTAGCTAGAAAAATAAAAGTGCACCAATGGGTCTATCAACGACTGCGTCTACGTGCAGTAGATGATGTTGGTTGTTTTGAGACAAGGGCCGTTGTCCAGGTGTTCTTTGTGAAGATGAGCTGATACCTGTGAGGTGAGCTTCTGGTGTTTTCAGAAACGGAGAAAGCAGAGACAGCAAGACTTGCTGAAGCATTTAGTGTTGACCTAGCTCTGTAAATTTGGAAGTCTGTAGAGATTTTCATTTTGGCAAATTGGATATGGTTGGGCAGCACTGAATAAATTTTAAAAACCGTCCCCATGTTGTGACTTGTTTGGGGATTATATAACTAGTTAGTAGCAGTTTGGAGTAGGACTTGAAAGTCCTACTACCCAGGCTCACAACTGTACTGCTCCTCTGCATACCGGCTTGCCATGACATGTGGGTGTCTTTCTTGCTGGGGTATGCAGTTTTCTGGTTTCAGAAGTCATAGCTGACATTACATGGAAACGGAATGCATTGAAAAAGCTACTGGTAAAAGAGTTTAAGTGAAATGGAATGAAATATTCTGCCAAAGAATAATTACGTTGCCTAACAGCTTGATGAGCTTAAAGAGATTAGCAGATTCTCACTCCTGCCGCTGTATTCTTTTAAGTGGCTTCGGAACAAGAAAAATTAACAGTTTTATAGGGATGTCAAATGCCAACCAGTCATAACATACCAAGAGAAAACCCGTAAGATTAACAGCATTTTCAGACTGTCCAGTGATGTTGGTGTAATGGCTTATAAAAGCAGACTTAAAGCAAATCTTTCTTTGCTGTTGGAGAGAATTATTTTATATAAGTATCTCATCTCTGCCTAATGTACTCTTTAAGGTTTTGTTTATGTTCTTACAAAGTTTTTTTTTCTTCTCCAAATAAAATGTGTTTGTCGTAAACAATGACTCAAAATGTTTTTAAGAACTTAAAAAATTGTCTAATACTCTTTGGCTTCCTATTGAAAAGCAATAGGAATAGAGACCCAAATTCTCTTTTGCATTCTAACAGTTATCTTCCCAGGCTTTCTGAAGTTTGACTTTTCCACAGAGTGATTTTCACATTTTTATTTATTTGTTCCCCGCTCCCCCAAGAGGGAACCAGTCTTTGACCTGTCAAGTACATATAATTAAAATAATTGGGGACATACAATGTGCAGAGCATAATTATTTTCTTCTTTTCACTTTTTCCTGCTTTTTGCTTACTTCTCTGGTTGTTTTCAGGGCTTAGTTTAGTGGAAAGTGTTCAAAATTTCTTTATCTAACAAAATCTGCAAAAGTAAATAGCTGAGAGTTCTGGATTTCTGATAGGCAAAGCAGAAAAGCTGGCATTCAGAAGCAGCTCATTTCTTCATTACGAAAGCATTGAAAACTCAAGTATTGCGAGGGCAGTGCCTAGAGCAGCTGCCTTTAGGAAGCTTTGCGAATGTCCCTCTCTGACCTTCCCTATTATTAGTCTGATTGTTTAGGCCTTCAGGCAACATTTTTGAATTCTTTTTGTTCTACTGTATTCCAGCTTTTAATTTCAAAACAGCTTTGTGTGAGAGACTTTCTTGTACTTGCATTAAACAACCTTGTATTTATTTCTTGACATCAGACTAGAAAAAATGCCAAACTGTTTTCTTCCAATGTATGGTAAAAGCAGTTGAGACAGAGGAAGCAAAAAGGACTTTCATAAACTGGCTTGATCACTTTTAGTGGCTATTGATAGCTTACCTCAAAAGTTCATATAAAAATGATGTTTAAGTCTGGGGAGGAGCTACCCTTCCCTTACAAAATACAGGGAATTTCTGAGCCTCCCCTGGGAAGTTAGCAAGGGCAAAATTAGCTGATCCAGAGCTCAGAAGAGTTGGGTAGTCAAAGGGATCTAGGAATGCTAGTAACTCTAATCTGCGCTAGGTGACCGAAACCAGGAAATTAAAACCAGGCTTTAATAGTGTTCTGATATGACATCTCTTACCTGTAGAGCTAGTACTGGTCTAGGCTATCAAGTATAAGCACTAGTACAGAGAGAACCTAAAATTTTCTATAATAAAGGTAGCTAGCAGCAGAGAAGCTTTGCAGGTCTGCTGAATAAACTTTAACCTGATGGTTGGGTTAAATGGTTATACAAATGTTGCCCCTTTCTTTCATATACCAGGAACCTAAATCTACTGGTTATAGATGCAGTTGTTCAGCTGCTCCAAAACTGTAACAAATATGTTGGTTTTATTTCAGTTTTTATACTGCACCCTATTTTTTTTTCCTTAAATAAATTTTCTTCAAAATTACTATTGTTATGCAGGTCACTTTTAAGTGCACATAGATAGGTTTCAAATCTAGTCTGTCTAGCAAGCTATAATTTGACTAACTGCTGTCCTCTTGATACAGTTTCTCCTTTTTTGATTTAAAAAACCCCCCTTTTATTAAAATCAAATTGTACTAAGTTGAGGCTAAACAAATATAAAATTTAAATATGGCATTTCAAAATTACAAATCTTCTTACTGTTTTAAGTCAAATATGTGGTTATTTACTGTGTAATTATACTGAGGACAATGAAATTTAGTACAAATAAACCATTAGGAAATAATAAAAATAAATAAATAAACATTAATGTTGCTCACTTCCTTCATCTAGTAAACTGTCCTAAGAGTCAACTGTCACATACTGTTTCATTGTATTCAGTAGGGCAATAGCAAGTCATACCAGATAATACCGAAGAGATTTTTGTGTGGTTGCTACAGTATACTGACAACCTGATGCCACCTTCTGACATAGAGGCATCTCTCATTTTTAGCATTCATGTAAAAGATACCTTAGAAGCTCTGCAACTGAAAATCATTTGATTTGCACTGATGACCTCTGCGGTCTTCGGTCTTCCAGGAAAGTTCGGATGATAAAGTAAGCATGTACAGCTGATTGCACTAACGATTCAGTGTTAGGTGTAGATTAATAACACTTCAGTTCTAGCCTTTCTTTGAACAAATCTGCCTTTCTTTATATCATTCCATAGATGAGCAAAATAAATGCCGGGAGCCAACGTTTAATGTTGTTCTTGGATTACTGAGACCCTTTGAATTCTGGAACTCTAAAAAACAAATGGAGAGATTTACAGTTTCAAATGTTAAAGCCTGTAGGTGGGTGTGTTCAGTAAAACAGAATATTTAATCTGTTCAGATGAAAGCAGTGTATGTATAGCTTAACATAGTGAGCATGTTTCTTTCCTTTAGAAGAAAATCCTATTCACGTATATTCATGTAAGCAGTTTAAGAAAGTCTTCAGTAAAGTATTCTTATAAGCTCCGTGTCTCAAAATACATGAAAACTTAAATGCAAGTACAGAAAGAACAAAGGAGACTGAAACAAAAGAAATGGCAGTGCAAACCAGAACAGATAAGATGATTTTAAGTTAAAACTTAAAAGCAGGTGTTGGAGCTGGCAAGATGAGAGATGCAAAAACTGTAGGTACAAAATGGGATGTTTTTTCACATAGAGCTGGGCAGCTCAGTAAAAGCCGTAGAAGGTGAGAAAGGAAAAATACAGTCAAGGATTGCTTGGAGATTCTTTAAAAAAAAAAAAAAAAAAAAAGACCACTAATGCAATGGGAAGATCTGAGTCAAGAAGTAACAAGGTGAAGGAGAAGGGACTAGGTGCTTAAGAGAAGCAATACTGTATTTGAAAAGGCTTTTGAATGGCAGCCTGAAATGAAATCTCGGATATACCTACACATACTAGAGATTGTATGTGGGGGAAAAAAAATCACTCAATCCAAAACTGTCTTGCAAACAAGTTGGCTGATATAGTTACTACAGCATATTAACAAACACCTTTCTGTGTAAAGGCAGCTTTTATTGGCGACCAAGTTATGTTTTAAAGTACTGGCTCTTTGGAAAAAATATGCCGTACTGGTAAAAGTAGCTCCACAGTACTAGAATTATTGAATTTGTGATTGCTGTGTCATTGTAGGTGTTCTGTAATAATTACTTGCTCATCCTGGTTATTTGTAACTGGTTCAGTTTAGGAAAGGAACGATATGGAGAAGGAAATAAGAAAAAAACAGTTGAAGGCAAATCATTTCTCTGCCTTTACTGTAATAAAATTGCGAAGAGCTGGTGATAATTGAAGACCCTCTTGATCAAATGCGTCAAAAAATTGTTCCTCAGTTTAGAGAGAGACTTGCTCTCAGGAAAGTCAGGGATTATTTAACAAAAACTAGAGATACAAACTGCTGCTGAGGGGTCTGAGCTTTTTTGGAGGCTGTTAGAGCTTTGCTTTTGCATATAAACAGTTCCAGAAATCTTTTTCGTCTGTCCTTCCGTGAAAATGAGCAGTACTTCTGCAAGACAGCTGCCTGGCTTCTTGAAAAAACTGAGGCTCTGGGAATCTGAAATAGGTGAGAATTGGATAGATACTCTGGGCAAATTCAGCCGGTTCGCAGGGAGCCGGGAAGCCCAGGTCCCATTATAACAGCAGCAGAACAGTGCAGTTCTCTGCTTGGCAGAGGGAAAAGCAGCAGCACAGCAGCGAGGGAGCTGTGAAAGGCAACAAAGGTGCAGCTGACCCTGTGCCTGCTGAATTCATCGCCTTGGAGGGGGGTATGCACGTTTCGGGGGGGGGGAGAAAGGGGGTGTATTTGCTACTTTAGCTTATTCTGGTTCTACAAGTGAAATAAGCTATACAATGAACCCTGTTTTATGCCAGTTTAAGCATTTTTACATTTGGGCTTCTGCTCATTTTAAAAGGAAGTCAGATCTCGTATTTCTGTGCTGGCATAAGTTTATCTTGGCTTAATCTTATGAAAAATACATACAGTTGCATATTGTCCATTTAAAAAAAAACAAAAGAAGAAAAAAAGTTATAAATGAGATGACTAAAGACAAAATATAAATCAAATGCTGTAGGTTTCTGAGATGAAATACCTGGGTTGGGAGAACTCTACCTCAGCCTAGTCTCTAGTCATATATATATATGCATGCATATGCGCTTTTCCATATTCTTGTTACATTGTTGGTTTTGATGTCATCAGATATTACTAATTTTATTTCTTTAAAGGAATCTCACATGTGAAATGTATGTGTATCCATGTCTTAGCTAAAAAATGAATTTAAGTGACTTGTATATAAGCAGTGGCATTAGAAGTTCAAGTATTTATGTGTAAGAATAACTGAGGAAATAATGCTAAGAAATCTTATTTTGTGTGGTATCTTTTGGGATTTTATGTTTTAATTTCCTAAAATGGTTTCTAGAGTTTTTTTATTTTGTTTTGTTTTTTTATATTTTTTTTAGAGTTTTTTTGTTTTTGTTTTCTTTCTCAAAGAGCTGCTAGGGTAAATGGTAGCTGTAAACCTAAGGGTAGGCTGCGAACTTTTTCTTCTAAAGCCTTCCTTTCATGTTTAGCCAAGTGAGAGGCTCAAAATGAAAAGTAAACTCTGGCTCAGCATATCTTCATGGCCTTCTCTCCTGGGGAACAGGCAGAGAGGCAGACCGAAGGCTGAAGCTGTTAGACGCAGTGGCCGGAAAGGCCCCGGTTGCTCGGATGGGGAGTGTGCAGATGTGCTGTCGGGGGCCTGGAGACGGTGCAGCTGCAGGAGAGCCCTCCCCAATCACCCCCAGTTGCTCTGACTTTGGCCTTTGCATGTACTGGAGGAAAAGTCATTTGCTTTGTTTCTCTTCCGGGTCGTTTAACCGTTTATCCTTAATCATTGACAGTCTGCCTGCGAACAAGTGCTTAATTCCCTGAACTTGAAATTCCTTCTTGAAATTATGGAGTAGAATCATTTTTATTTAATGTGGGGAATGTGGAGGGCGGAGTTGGGAGGGTGGAGAGGGAATCAGCGGCAGCAAGCAGCGTTTCCTCTTCTAGGTGGAGGGGGGTGGTTTTGTTTTTTCTTCTTACTGTACCTACAATGAATTTTTTCTTCATTCTATCTCAAACTAGTGTTTCTCTTGTCGTGTGAATCAGAACTGCAAAGACCTCTTCTGCAAGAAGAGCAGGCCCAGCTGGCTCCCCCTTACCAAGAACTGATGCCCAGGGCCTCTTGATTTTCTTGTCATTTTACTCTGCTGAACATGTGGAAGTAAAAGATAGCACATACACTTTTGTTTTGTTTTTTAAATGTTCTGTTTTGGTCCCTGAATGTCCTGCTCAGTCAGTTAGGATCAGCAAATTCCTTAGTTGATATATTACAGTCTTTTTCCCTATCCAGGTTTCTACAGAGTATGTCAGTATTGTTTACAATGTGGGCCAGTGCAGTTAAGTGTGATCTAAATAAACATATTGTTTGCATCATTCTGAAGCTCAACAGCTGTTGGGAACGACTGTACGAAAGCTGCTAATATAATAGATTAAGTACCCACCCAGAATGCAATAGGTGGAACTGTGATTTGTATTCATACGTAAATCATATTCATCTGTACCTGTATATATGGTTATCCTTTGACTTTTTGGTATTGACAGTAGACTATTAAATATGGTAATCTTGAAGATATTATTTATCCATTCATGAAATCTGTTTATAAAATCATGCACAAAAGTTAAGGGTGTCCAAATAAATTGGATTATATTGAAAGACAAAATCTAAACCGTTAAGTGTGAAATAAATCATCAAGCACTCTGTCTTCTGACTAACAAGACAGACTCTTTAAGTGGCAATTCCTTCTGAGAATTTCCTTGCACTGTGTATCTCCTGAGATATTGCGTGTAGAACTCCAGTTTATGATTTCCAAGCATTTGCAGGATAAGAAGGTGATCAGGAGTTGTCAGCCTGGATTAACCAAGGGGAAATCACACTTAACCAATCTGATAGCCTTCTATGATGGAATGACTGGCTGGGTAGATGAGGGGAGAGCAGTGGATGTTGTCTCCCTTGACTTCAGCAAGGCTTTTGACACTGTCTCCCATAACATCCTCATAGACAAGCTCAGGAAGTGTGGGCTAGATGAGTGGACAGTGAGGTGGATTGAGAACTGGCTGAATGGCAGAGCTCAGAGAGTTGTGATCAGTGGCACAGAGTCTAGTTGGAGGCCTGTAGCTAGCGGTGTCCCCCAGGGGTCAGTACTGGGTCCAGTCTTGTTCAACTTCTTCATCAATGACCTGGAGGAAGGGACAGAGTGCACCCTCAGCAAGTTTGCCGACAATACAAAACTGGGAGGAGTGGCTGATACACCAGAGGGCTGTGCTGCCATTCAGAGAGACCTGGACAGGCTGGAGAGGTGGGCAGAGAGGAACCTCATGAAGTTCAACAAAGGCAAGTGCAGGGTCCTGCACCTGGGGAGGAATAACCCCAGTCACCAGTACAGGCTGGGGGTTGACCTGCTGGAAAGCAGCTCTGCGGAGAAGGACCTGGGAGTGCTGGTGGACACCAAGATAAGCATGAGGCAGCAATGTGCCCTTGTGGCCAAGAAGGCCAATGGTATCCTGGGGTGCATCAGGAAGAGTGTTGCCAGCAGGTCGAGGGAGGTGATTCTCCCCCTCTACTCAGCCCTGGGGAGGCCCCATCTGGAGTACTGTGTCCAGTTCTGGGCTCCCCAGTTCAAGACAGACGTGGCTATACTGGAGCAAGTCCAGCAAAGGGCCATAAAGAAGATTTAGGGGACTGGAGCATCTGCTGTACAAGGAGAGGCTGAGAGAGCTGGTACTGTTCATAGTTTTCAGACATTGTAGAGGAATCAGCTGAAGAAATCCCAAGGATATACATCAACTGAATTTTTTTTCTGTTTTTTTTTTTTTTAAGTAACTCTTTTTAGCTGTGTTTAAAAATGCATTAATAAAGGGGTTGTTCCAGGATAAAATAAATTGTCTTTAATAAAGTGAGATTTGTTTTTCAAGCTGGTAAACACTTCCATTATGTCTTCATTCTTAGCATTCTGTGCCTGTGAAACAGATAAGGTGAAAAAATTAATAAGCAAGTCAGACAAGCAGAAAACATGCCTTAAATGTTTTACAGAAAATTTGTTATCATAGTACTATATTTTTCTTTGCAGCATTGTTCTGTTAGATCTCTCAAATGCTCTGGCCAGGATATTTTCCAGTAATTATCTTTGAATTGTTTAACTGATGAAGTTAATGAATTTGGACATGAGGGTCAAAACATTACCATTTTTGTTTTGCCTCTTTTTTGTCTAGTATTAATTCAGGGTTATTGAAAATCATCATGAAATTTAAAGAAAAGGATGTTAAGATTATACAGTTCTCAAGCTTTTCTTACATATTTGGGTAAAATCAGTAGAAATAATTTTATTGTGGATATTTTTACTTTGCAATTTTATGCATTTGTTTTCATAGTCTTCCCAAAAATGTTTTATAAATCCTATTTAGTAATACATATCTAATTCTAATGATTTATTTTTCTTCTTTAGGGGGTACCTCAGTTACCATGTGCCAAAGCATTGTATAACTACGAGGGAAAAGAACCTGGAGATCTTAAATTCAGTAAAGGAGACATCATCATTTTACGTCGACAGGTGGATGAAAATTGGTATCATGGAGAAGTCAACGGCATCCATGGCTTTTTTCCTACCAATTTTGTTCAGATCATTAAACCTTTACCTCAACCTCCGCCTCAGTGCAAAGCACTTTATGACTTTGAAGTAAAAGACAAGGAAGCAGATAAAGACTGTTTACCATTTGCAAAGGTAAAAACAAAGTAAAGTTAGTATTTTAGTTTAATTATTATTCATTGACTTGGCTAAGAATTAGTATGACTAATGTTCCATAGTCTTGTCTGCGTGTTTTTTTTGATGGATCTGCACAAATATGAAAAAACAAGGGCAATAATTCTACAGGTATTTCTCCTATATACACTAGTCTTACCTTTCTTCTCCTTGTAAATTGCATATAATTTCTCTCTGAGGTTTTATTTTTGAGAATGCAGTTTTTCATAATTGTACTATTAAATGTTCTCAGTTTGAGACATAAACTTATGAATTAAATGTACTCCATCTTGTAGAGAAACACTGATTTTTAATTTTTGAAGTAGATATCAATTTTCAGTTTTGCTTTTAGTAAGTGGCTTTTTAGGATCTAGTTATTAGATACAAAGTACTACTGAACTCTCTAATATTACTAATTGCCTTTTGGAAAATATTACATTTCTTCTTTCTTCATTGCTATTGTAACTTTCTCTCTTGCAAAGCACAAAATGAAATCAGGTTTTAATAGAAGTCAGAGCTGTTTTTTCAGTTTCTGATAGCTTATCAGATTTCACAAAAATGTTACAAGATGAAATGTAAACTAATGTTTCTGTTCTGCCTTCAGCTGTTAAAATGGAAAGGATGGCTAAAAGCATAAAAGCAAAAGGCTTTAATTCTTTTCATGAAACCAGTGCAAATGCATATGGACAGACTGTTTTTTGCTACACAGAACAGTAACACTATCAAGGATTATTGGTATTAGCTTGTGAATTTTGATTAAATTGTTGGCAAACTATGTGTGTGTTTTTTTTTTTTTTAAATCTACAGTCTTGTATGGATATATGCTTCCAAGTTCTTCTATATGAAATAATTATGTATTTCAGTATAAAGAGAGCAATGTTTAATGTGCTAGTAAAACCTTTTTATGTAACGTTCTCAGAACCATATTTAAAAAAGCTCAGAGTATATCTGAGAAGTCATATCAGTTACTAGCATTCTTACATAAGTAGGAAAACAACATTGAGGAAGGTTGGGTAATGAGTCACTTGAGAAGTGAAAAGATTGAGGTTCTGTTGCTTAATGCTAGGACTTAAGAGGAGGCTGATAGAAGACAACAGACTGAACGTAGTGGGAAGTCTGTTACTAAGGTCAAATTCAGATGACCAAGATGAGTTGTAGATAGTTAGCAGCAATCCACCAAAACAGGGAATGGAATGGTTGGAGCCCGCTTCTGTTGCAAAGGCTGCATGTTCATATTATGAACTGCCTTCTGTACCAGTTCTTTTCCATGTGCTGCCTTCTCTGATTACCCGCGTGCTGTGGAGGCAAATTAAATTAGAAGTTTAATTGGAGCTGAGAGACATAATCTCTGCATGTTCACGCAGGACGACGTTCTGACTGTAATTCGCCGAGTGGATGAAAACTGGGCAGAAGGAATGTTGGCTGACAAGATAGGAATATTTCCCATCTCGTATGTTGAGGTGAGTAAAGCTGTGCCCTGAGTAAGGCTGTGTCCACAAGGTATTTCATTTTGTAGAAAGGAACTGCTGCAATTTATTTATAGCATTTCTAAAACTATTAGTACTGATGATCATTCTAAAATAACCAGAGATTATTTCAGATCTTAGGTTATTTATATATCTATGTGCTTAATTTGGGAATGTTCATGACCTCAGCAGTTCAACCATTGATTTTTGCTTACCCTTTTGATATCTGTTTTCATTGTATGGAATCAGAATGAAAGCACTTGGAGGCAATCACTGTGTTTTCTTGTTAATGCTTTGGGTCATCCAGTCAATCACAAACCACACTTACACACAAAATGAAAACAGCCAGTGAGTCAGAGAAATAGTAAGCTTTGCCCTGTCTCTAATCCCTACCTCTCAAAAACAAAGGAGCACAGCTAGAAAGTCAGAGAAAATAGGATACGGCGAAGCAAGTAAAGCAATGAATTACATCCAGCAGACCCTTAGGTGAAATCCTCTGTCTCTTCTTGCATTTCTGATATGTGGTAATGACAGTTTACAGAGAGAAGCAGTCCTTGAGAAATAGTTTCCCCAGCCTTTTAGTGTTTCATAGATGGAAGCCACTACTTTGTCCTCTATATAGAAATTAATAGGTGATTAAGAGCAGTGTGTGCAGCTGAAATAATAATTATTGTCATTTGCATTGCAGAAGGGCATAGAGGCTTGGAATAGTGATTGCCTTTTTCTGAAAGGTTCACTATAGATACGTGGTAAGATACACTTCTTGCACTGAAGAGATTCTGTTTAAATAAATGAGGCAGAAGGATGAAAGAAAAGAAATAATTCCACGTTACAAGAGGGATGAGAAATATGTACCTCAGGTCATAGAAGAAAGGTGTAACCATACCAAGAATTGAGCCAGGTCCTATTAATTCAATTTCTAAATATTCTCATGAGATAGGAATTTAATTTAAAAAAAAATTACAAACCAACACAGAAAACTCATTTGAAAAAGGAAAAGTCTATTTTTTTTTTTTTTTTTTTAGCTTGTTTTAAGGATCAGCAGGTGTATATATCTGGGGAGAGAAAATTTCACATGATTTAAAAAAAGTTTTTCAGCCTGCTCAGTGAAATTCTGGCTTCAGTTTAAGAACTCTTTAAAAGCCAATTTACAAAGTTCTCACCCCTGACTATTCATTCCTAGCTCCTTGCACTTACTGCCCCTTCAGTTCAGCCAATACAGCTATTTGTAGTGCTTTTTTAAACTAGATCACTCAACGTATCCAGGTTAGGGAAAGCTTTTTCCCGGTGCTGCCAATTGGTCAAGCTACTTAACTAGCAACTTGGTTTCTATTTCTATAAAAGTTTGCAAAATGGAGACTTCTTTTTGGAAACAATTTATGTAACAAATGATACTCAGAGATAGTCACAAAATATATTTCACCATTGAAGTTTTCAGACAAATTCCAGCAACTAAGAAAATGTATCTTCAATAACCCTTTTAAGATTGTGCATAGCTTCTTGAATGGCTTCTCACATTAAAATGATTTGGGAAATTGAGAATGATAAATATGCCCAGAGAAATATTTTAGGTCACATAGATGATATTTTTATAGCATATACTGAACGGAAACACATGCTATTGTGAGAAGTCAAATATGCAGAAAACTATCAGTTTTAGTTTTGAAATTTCTGTTTTCTGAGATTACACAACAGTTTTTATCTCCTTGAAAATATGCAGTTGATACAAACAAAGGTATATTAAACCATTCTTAACTTGTATGTTGTTATTCCTAAAGACACTGAAGACTAAAATGAATGCATATATTTGAGATAATTTTGATATGGTATTATTAGTCATATTTCCAAATCCTGTGATCATTGCCTACTTTTGTCATAATGATGTCATAATGATGTCCTTGCCTTATGTGTATGTCAGTCTACATTCTCTTTAATGGCAATTAGTAGCTGTATTTACCTGAAAGTTTCTAAAGTCATTTACTTCGAAATGAGTGCAGTCTCTTATGCTTATTCTGTAGTAAACGTGTGTCTGATACTTGCAATGTTTCTTGTACTATGAGGCGGCAGAATGAAATTCTAAATATGTTAAAGTCCATGAAGAACTTTATATTTAAGGAAAGTGGTTTACCTGGAAAAACACTTTATGAGTCAATATTTGCCAGTCTGCTGTGCTTCTTATATCACTTCCATTTTTTAAATTTGTGGTAATAAAAAACTAGGACTGAAAATATATTGAGAGGTATTCTAATAGTGATTGCATTAATGAAAGTATGATTAGTTAACTGTCTGTCTCACAAAACAGTACAATCTGTAGACGTGTGGCACTGTGAAATCATTGCTTCTCTCTGAAAATGAGCAATAATGCAAAAAAATGCAACAAGAATAGTTCTATTATTTCCCTAAGAGGGGAAACACTGGAACCAGAAAAACTGTAGTTTTAGAGTATAAGCTTTTTAATATATCTAAATAATTATTACACACTCTGACTCAACATACTTGCATTAAAAGCAGGTCAACCAGGCTCTTGCAGTTAAGTAAACATAGTGAGTCTAGAAACAATATATTTAAGTTTGCAACACTTGTGTTTTTCTCTATTACAAAAAAATTAAGCTTAATCAGAATTTAAACAGATGGAATCAGTTTTTGTAAATAGAATACAGTTCTGTGTGCAATATACACTTCCTAGAAAGACCTCAAATTTAACATTTTTTTTATCACATCTTTATAAACACACATCTGCTCTCCAAATCTAAAACACATTTAAATTATTATACATCATACAGAAAAACTAGAAAAAAACAAAATGGAAAAGAAAAAATTGAGGAAAAGAAATCACTTTTCAATCAAAAGGATGATGGAAAATAATGACAACTCTTGTTTTCCAAGTTCACATGAACTGGCAAACACCTTTCTACTAATCCATTTCCTCTAGCTTTATTTATAAACAACCTTTTAGAAATGCAGAAAACAGATACTTTACTAACAATCTATTTACAATGTTCATTGTAGTAGAATTTTAAGTTCATTGTTGTTTATGCTATTGCGTCCGTCAGTTAATCTGACATTTTAGTGAGTAAGAACTCAAGGTCTTACGCATGTGGTATGTCGAGTTCTTATTTATTAGTCTGTCCTCTGTACCAAAAAAGTGTGTTTCAAAATCTGTTTATCTTTAATTGTGTCTGTATATTTTAGCAGGGTTGGATTCCTAGCACAGTTTGTTTGTTGGTGGTGGTTTTTTTACCATTGTACTTCCTAGCCTAAGCTTTCTGTCTGTCATTGTTAGTGTGATCTAATTCAGTGCTTAGAAAAACTGGTCTTTTGTAGTAATACTAAACTCAGAAGAATAACATCAAGACTTTTATGGAAACTTTGCTTTACTTTTCAACATTTTTGTCTGCCTGGACCTAAAAACAGAAAACTTACGCAAAACGTGAATCTTTTATATTACTCTTGAAAACAGAGATTGTTAATTTTGAATGCAGTAATCTCAAAATAATCTTTTCATTCCCGCTGAGAGCTTCAAAGTTACAAATTTTTATTAGATGGTTCTGTATTGCATAGTTCTTGTTAGGAAAAATAGTTTGTTTTTGAAATTAATATTTTCAGCAGCTTTGCTCGTGATTGTGATCTGTTCAAGTGTTGTTTTGATGGAATAAAATATTGCTTTAAAACTTTCCATGAGCATAGTATAGTAAGTGTCTGAAGACATTTTCAGGGAAAATGGGTAAAATAAATAGAAGTAGTGATATGCTGAAGAATAGAAACAGTGCTTCTACAATAAGTAATTTCCTTCTTTCATCCTGCTCTTTCTTCTTCAGAAAAGATTTTCCCTTCTGTCTAATTGGCTACAATTATCCAAGTAACAGTATTTGTATTTAGTGGTACATATTAATGTTAACGCTGATTTGTTCAGAAAACTGATGCTGGTATTATTTCAGCTCATGAATGAATGAGACTTTTCACTTACAGTAGCTATAAAATATAAATAAAATTTTCTGGAAATAATGGTTTTGTGAAAAATGCAAGTCATTTTTCTTTTTCTCTTACCTAAAGCTAAACTGCTGTAAGAAGAAAATGTGTAGGATTCCATGTTTCTTCACTGTAGAGGAAGAATTTACTTGCACTTAATACAACATTGTTATAACAAATTAACAAATAGAAAAAGTTCATTATGAACAAATATTTATTAGGTAAGCTTAAAGAAGAAAGATCCATTTTATGGCCCTCTACTCAAAGGTGTACAACCTCTGCATAAGAAAATTAGAAACTACAGATTGTTGGAAGCTGAGAATTTATTTCCACGGAATTGTTAATATATGTTTCTTCTCTCATTTTATGTCCCATACTTTTGTATGGTTGCTTATATAGTTACTGCTCTCAGGCAGTAAATATGTTGATGTAGATGGATCTTTAGTTTGTCCTACTATGTTTTTAAGTCTGTATTTTGGAGACCTCTTTTTCACTACTGCTAGTGTTAGATATGTGCATAAAAAGGTAAGGCTACTAGGAGGAATGTCTTCAAGACCCTACATGCAAAGGTTGGGGTTATGTTATGTTCTTTTTAAAAACAAAGCCAAAAAGGCTTAAAATAAAATGAGGAATCAAGGAGTCTTGTAATGCAGACTTTTATATTGTAAGGTCAGATGGGACTGCTGTGATTTACTCTGGCTTCTGGATGACACAGGCTGGAGATATTGCTGAATTAATCCATATTTGAGCTAGAGCATAATGCCCTTTCTTGATTTAAATTTTACCTCTGAGGGGTAGTCCACCCACACCAACACTAACTATGTTGAGGTTGTAGTGAAAGACTTGTCACTCTGACGGCTAATTTGTAGAGTGGATCAGTATGCCACAATTTTAAATTGCAAGGTTTTTAATTTAACCTTTATTATGAATAAAAGAAAAAGGAAGGTAGTGTTCTATTATATTCAGTTGGTTTTTATAAGTAATACAAAAATACTAATTTTAATGCATTGATATTTTTTTGCAGTTTAACACAGCAGCCAAGCAGCTGATAGAGTTGGATAAGCCCTCAGGTTCTGCTGTAGACTCTGGAGAAGGTACCTCTGGGGCAGCCCACAACAATTCAACCCAAAAGTACACCGATACTAAGAAAAACACCAAAAAACGGCACTCTTTTACCTCCCTAACTATGTCCAACAAGTCTTCGCAGTCTTCTCAGAATCGTCATTCAATGGAAATTAGTCCTCCTGTCCTCATTAGCTCCAGTAACCCAACTGCAGCAGCCCGCATAAGTGAGCTGACAGGACTTTCCTGTAGTGCCCCGTCTCAGGTAATTTACTTGAAATTAAGTATAAATTATGTATGTTTTTTAATAACTATAAATGTTTCTGATTTTGTCAGATTACTTATTCCAAATTATTAATTTTATCTAACTAATATTAACTTATGCTTTCAGAAAACCTGTGTTCCAAGATGAGAGGATTTTAAGTAAAATTCTTTACAAAGCTTCTTATAAAATGATTGCAGATATTTTTGGTCTTGTAAATTTTATTTATTTATTTATTTATTTAACCATTGTTAATTTCTAAAATGTCACAAAGATTGTTGTTAAACTACGGAAACCGGAAACTAGAACAATTTAATTTCTTGGTTGTCTTCTAAATTGAATATAATAGTGAATATAAGTAAACTGCATGCAAGTAAAAGGTAAATTCACCCCGAAAATTGTGTGAATTTCAGAAGCCTACCATATTAATCTGATTTTGATAAGAAGAAACGTTTCTCTGGCTTTATTCTTCAATCTCATGT
The DNA here is from genome assembly GCF_036417845.1 of Apteryx mantelli. Classification (NCBI taxonomy): domain Eukaryota; kingdom Metazoa; phylum Chordata; class Aves; order Apterygiformes; family Apterygidae; genus Apteryx; species Apteryx mantelli. The sequence continues at coordinate 44,483,932 of NC_089982.1, read as the reverse complement.
TTCTTCAAAGCCTTTAGTTACATGTAGCAGTGGTTGGTGAACAATTATCTGTTTCATGTAAAGATTACAGTTTGAGAGTGGAGATAGTAGTGGAGACGAAGTATTGGTGGTGTTTTACATGAACTATTAAATATGTTTTATTTACAGATCTTTGGGATCTGACTGCCATTTATGAGGGGAAGAAAAACTTGCAATTGGTAAAAGTGTGTTTCATATTGCTGATTTAATATTTGTCTTCAAAGCTTCTGAAATACCAGAAAAGTGAGTGTGAGGTCCAATACTGCCTGCATGAGTATCTAGCAGTTATGGTTAGTTAGTTATGGTTATCTAAAGTTATGGTTAGCAGAATGATGATGCTTTTCACCAGAAAGTATACAGCTGTCATGAATAGCTTTTCTAACAAAACTGCTCAAATTGACTTTTTTATCTTTTATTTATTTATTTATTTATTTTTGGACAGGTTCATATTGGTACCACAGGGCTAATTGTGACCCCGCCTCCTAGCAGCCCAGTTACAACAGGGCCTTCATTTACCTTCCCATCAGAAGTTACCTACCAAGCAGCTCTTGGTGTAAGTAGCATTTAAGAAAACTCAGCCTCCACGTTTATTTCGTGTCTCTACAGTCACTTTCCTTTCTGGAGTTCTGATACACTGATTTGAAATGTTGGGTTTGTTATGATTATATATGTGATACAACAGCCTGCATTGAACTATAGCAATAGCATTATTGCCACAAATAATACCTCGTGTCCTGTGATGTGTATCCATTTCCCCAGCTATCCTCTATCCTTTCTGTGTAGTAAACATAAGCATGTTTTCTTCAAGAACAGTGTTTCTTGTCAGTCTGAGTCAGACATTAAGCTGGGGAGGGGTGGGGGGAAACAAGAAAGATCTTGCAAAAAGAACTTGAGACCTCAGCTGCCAGATTTTTTGTCTTACTGAAGTCAATACTAGCAGGATTCTCTGAAATAAGTTTCAAAACTCCGCATTTTACTTCTACTTAAACACGTGGATTTTGGTTGCGTATACCCCTGTGGCAGATACAGCAAATACCTGGCATATCTAGGTGAGGATCTTGGAGATAAAAATGAAAACAGTATTGCAAAGCAGTGTTACTTTCCTTGGACAAAGAAAATGACTTTGTCTTCAAGAAGGGCAGCTTTTCATTCCAAAAGGAACTAAAATCCTTTGTTTTGCTATGATTGTAGTGGACCAACTCTGGAATGTCCTATATCCTACTGCAATTATCAGAGACTGATTTTAGCTCCATTAAAGAGTGTGGACACCAGTATTCATAAACCTCAAGGGAACTTTATAAGCCTTTAGTTTGATCATAGCACTTCTCTAAATTTAATTCTTGATTCAAGTCCAAAAATTGTGTTTCTGATCAGAGCCTATCTTTGTCTTTTTGGGGGGCCGCTTTGAATAATAATAATTTTTAAAAAGTCTTACTCTTTTTTAGGTGTCTAATTATCCTTACAGTTGCTTTAAAACAACTAAAACACAGTGAATAGCCTTGCTGCTGAACTTGTCTGGTTTTGTTTTCAACTTTCAGCTCTTGGATCATTTTACATCTTTGTCTACAAAATTGAAGAGCCTTCTATTATCAACTTTTTGTTCTTTAAGTAAAAGTTTAGGCGTGGCTTGGTCCCAGCTGACAGCTTTCATTTTTGTTTTGATCCTATTTTTTTGAACTCTAAGATATTATTTTCAGTCTTCTAAATTATGCTGTTATTTTCTGAATCATCATCAGTATTTCATTGTCTGTCTTGAAACTCATTCCAGAAGTGGTTACAGTACTCCATGGTCATTTTCAGTAGTGAAAATATTGATAGTATGACCCTTTGACTTTTTTCCTCTTAGGCTGATGTTTATCTCTTGAGAATTTGCCTGTATTCATTTTGCCTGAGCGAAGCATTGCAAGTTTATATTCAGCTCGATGTCCGCTGTGGTCCCACAAATTGTTTTCGTTGGCATTAGTGATGTAGTAGTTGTTCTTATCCAAGTAAATATGTTGCATGTTTTTTGTTCCTCAGATAAATGACCTTGTTACTGACAATTATACACACAGTATGCTTGTGCCCTGCTTTACTGAGTAAGCCAGGTTGCTCTGTAGCAATGCTTTGTCCTTTTATTTTTTACCACTCCTTCAACCTGTGGACCATCTGTGCAATCCTACTGTTAAAGAATGCTAATCTGGAACCAATTAGTAATCTCCTTTTATATATAGATTGGTATTTTCTTGCATGAGAGGTGTACACCTAATACTAGAATCAGCTAGCTGCTTACATACTAATTTGCGTAATCTTTTAGATTTCTTCCTCCTGTTCTTCAAGAAAAGTACCTGTATGCACTGAACAAACAAAATTGGCGTCAATATCATTTTTGCTGTCAAGGAGAATACAAGTCTAGTTAATATATATGCTGCAAATATCTAGCAATAAATTTGATTTGTGGCTGAGGATATTCGGTCTTGGAGAGGAAGGGGTAGGCATGATTCAAAGCATGATTTCAAAGGTTCTGTCAGAAGTTGCTTCCCCCTTCCCCCCCTGCCACCCCATGACTAACATTTTTCTTTGTTATTAAAAATCAGCAGTTCTTTCTTTGATTCCCAACATGGAAAAATACTTTATTTTGGTGTTGGTGCAAAGTTACTAAGCAACCTTGGGTGCTTTAGTTGCATAAGTCTGCTCAGAAAAGATCTCACCATCAGTACCCATGGGAATTAAATTATAGTGCTAAACGCAACATGGAGTGAAACTCCTGGCATATGATTATCCTGTATCCTGTAGAGATACTTCCTCTTTGTGATAACCTGGTTTCTGGTTAAGTTTCCAATTAGGCATATAATTCCCACTGATAATCTGAATTATTCTCTGCCACCCTCTTTGAGCTGCTGTATTCTAAAAGTTGATAACGTTCTGTACATAATGTTCGGTTCCTTCTTGACTTGTAGTCAGCATGGCTAAAATACAAGCTGGCACCACAGCTTACAGTCAGGTGGCTCCCGTGTTCTTTTACTATAGATGATGTTAGATGATGATGTAGTTTGGGGTTGCAGGCTGTGAAGTGTGCTTTTATTTCCCCTTTTCCTCTTGCTTCATAAATTCTTGTTTTAATTTGGGGAATCTGCAAAACAGTTCTGATAGGTCAAGATAGAAAATGATGTTCTTGTTTTTCTGGATTTGCCCTTCTGGAAATATCCTCCCTGATATCCTGAAAATTAATTTTAAGCTACAGAACATTTGTGACTGTACAATATAATATATTGGTAGTAGTTAGCTTGGATCCTTCTGCTTTTGTATTTTTTTTTGCATTTGCAAGTATAAACTGTTGCATTTCTCTAAGCTTCTCTCTTTAGCTTTTCTCTTCATTTCTGAATACTGTGCAAATGACAAGGGAGTCAGGTTGGAACAGAGAGTGTTTAGAGTTTCTCTTAAGCATGAAGAGGTTTTAATTGGATCTTCCTTCTATTACTTATTTTGGGTGTTTATAACACTATTTGATTGATCTTTATGAGGGCAAGCCATTTGATACAACTTTTTCTTCTTCACACCAAACTCAGATTAAGGGAGAAAGCAAGAATTAGAACATGAGCATGATTGCTAGTCAATGAAGAGAAAGATATTTTCCTCTACAGTAAGCCTGAATTTATGCATCTTTGCTACTTTCCCAAATCTGTAAATGAAGAAAAGCTACTGTCTTGTCTTACTCTCTGTAAAAAAGAAGGCTTTTTTATTTTCAAGAAGAGATACTTTGAGGTCTCTTGTTTGGAAAGTAAGTCACTCTAAGACAGTGGAGTTGAATTCCTAGAACTAAGGAGCCTGTGAGTCTGGTATCTGTGTACATGTATAGGATCGTATTTTAGTTGAGTTGTTATTGTTATTTTGGGGAAACAATACAGTCATTCAAGAGATGCCAATTTTATTCAATTTATTTTGTCCATAATAGTCTTTTGTAGATGCTGTTTCATACCAAAAGTTGTATGAGGTAAGTAATTTGCAGCTTCAGGACTGAGGTTGAGACAAGTAAAAAAGCTTTGTCAGATGATCATGTACCCTACCTATTGCTTGTCTTACAGGCAAAATTTAGCTTGCATTCAGAAAACCTGAGATAATTTATCTGAAAGTTTTGTTTTACAGCAGCAAACTAGATCTTTAGCAGCAGCATTAATGAATCTGAATTCTTCTTTTGGGTTTTGAGGTTTGATTCTTTGAGATAGAAGTAGCTATGTACTGAGACAAACTTTACTTGCAGTTGAGGCTTTTGCCTGTGGTAATGTCACTTGCAAGGTTCTCTGGAACTTCACACTTCACCATTGTCCTTAATGGGGGCATTGAGTGGTCTTCTGTTCTTGGCCACTGGCATTTCTGAACTTAGAGGTGCTTAGTATATTTGAAGTTCTTAAAATATAAGTAGCAGATAGCAGGTTGAACAGTTGTTGTGTGAAAATATGCACACACAATTATGTAAGCCTCATTTACTTGAGAGGAAATTCTTGGGTGTAATTTATAAGGCAGTTATCTAATGGAGGAGGTCTAGTTGCCATAGATTCTGCTAAAAAGAATCTTACAGGATATATGCATTTTGCACTGTGATATGGAAAAGAAACAGAGAAGAAAAATGCCACAACAAAGTTAGAGCTCCATTCACAAGTAGTAGAAGAAAAAAATAGAATGTAACAACAGATAACTTACCTTACTTGCATTCTGTCTTTACATTCTCATATGAAGTTAAAAATATTTTGGACAATGTTTGACTCAGTCAAAATGTAGCCATATTGCTATATTTTAAGATTGAATATGTTTAATTTGAAATGGTGTCATAATATGTGCACTTGTTAGCAGAAACAGGCGCTCTGTATTTGGAAGGTTTACATTTACTTACATGTTGAAGGTTTCAGAAATTAAAAATCCATGTTTCTTCTGGTCTTGTTTTCTCTTTGTCATAAAAAAAAAAATACCATGCCTGTATGTTTGCATATATAAGGTAGTCTGAAGTATTAGTAATGAGGCAAAAATGATGACATTTAGGTCTCTTTCATGTGGTTCCAGCTGATTCGATAGTGTTAAGTGAGTCAGGAGGAGGATTAACTGAGAACTAACTGTCTGAGTTGTAACCAACAAAAATTCCAGATAATTTTGGTAGGCAAGAGGAAGCAGCTGAAAGAAGCGATGAGTTCTTGTATCAGAGGCCTCCTCTTCAAAACGTGCATTTATAGTTTAGGAATTTTGTTAAACATGAGCCTTAATTTGTTAGCCCTCGGGGGATGGTGCAAGCCATATATTTTCCCTGGATGTTGTGGGAGGAAAGACGGTTAATTAACGTTGTGGGGCACCCCCCCCCTACGCTGCTGTGCCTTTTGTTATTCTTGGGGGAAGCGAGTTATGGATCTTCAGTTGACTGATATGAGAACGCAGCCTGCATTTGAACTTTAGAAATATATATGAGCTTCTAGAGTATGGGTACAGCTACTAGTTGAAGGTTTTTACATAAATAGATGAAACACAGTTTGACTACTTATTTCAGAGTCTTGCTTAATGTGCTGTTTTATATGCTTGAGAGTACATTTTCTGGCTAAAGTGTAGTTGCAGGAAGTTTGCATTTTCCCCCTTTCAACTGCATTAAATAAAAATACTCTTAAAATTATTTTAATAAACATATTTTATTAAATCATGTGGGCTTTGCATTTTTTTAATATATAAAAGTTGAATACAGGATAAATCAAAACTGGCTTGTGCCCTAGAGGTGGATTTGTTTCTCAGTATCTACAAAAGTGGCTACAGGCCAGACTTCTTGAAAACTTGGCTAAAGCTTTTTGGAACTATTTTATGAAGTTGTAGCAGTGCAGGCTGAGGAGCACTTGTCCTCTGAAGCCTATCAGGTAGTTTGTTTAGATTTCTGAGCACTTGCCAAATCTTTAGAAGTTTAATTGGGCTGCAGCTCACTGCAGGTTTCATTACCATAGTAATAGACACTGGGAGGGGAGCAGAACCTGAACAGAGCAGGTGCCTTTATTCCTGCTAATAAGCTTCTATATATATTATGTGTTCACATGAATAAAATACAGTGTCCACTATTTGCATCTTCAGCGATACTGAAAGCATGAAATCGTGACACCTTGATAACTGTGCATGAATAGGTTTAATTTTAAAGATTTCCACCTGATTGTCTCCTAATGTGGATTTACAGGTTCCACCATGTATAAAGTATCTAGATACCTAAAGAAGGGTTTGAATTTATATTTTAAAGACCAGTTGCCTAAAAGTTAGATGTTTGCATTCAGCTTGTCTTTATCTAAACTGATAGGAAGAGGAGAATAATTTCTTCTGTAAAGCCATTGAAACAGAAATGTTGCTATTTCACTGTAGAATATCAGGATATTTTTAAAACATTGTTTGATGGATAGGGATCTAGAATCTAAAACAAATGTAATGCAATTCTTGTGGATAACTAAGTTATTAGTATCAGAGGACACAATTACATTTCTTCAGCAGGTTATGTCTGCTTGTGTTTGATACAGTTGGCCTCTTTGGTGACAAAGAATTCTTACACATGAGCAGAATATTTTTTTTTTAATAAAATATTCACATTTCACAATTTACCTTGCTACTCATATCATAATTAAGTGTAAGAATTTTGACTGAAACTATATTTACTATTAGAGACAATCAGTTTTCTCTAGATTTTAAGGCTTTAATCATGCAGCTCTTTATCTTGGCAGTGTAAGACTAGTTCAGAGCTGTCTTTTTATTAACACTTTCACCCAAGGCAGTGATGTAATAATCCTGCGGTGTGGAACTAGGACATACTTTGTTGAAAAATCTTTGTTTAGAAAAGCATGGAAGGAAGCGCACAGCTGAGCTGTTTGGGGCAGGGGAATATAACTGAAAGTCATTGTAATTCCGCAGTCATAATATGGTGCTATACATTTATATGCTGATGTATTGGAAGAGCCAGGAAGTACTTAATAACGTTTTGTTAATTTGTATTTTTTCTTATGGGTTTTTTAAATCTTAAGTGAACAGTGGCATTGTTCAGGGTTTTTTCTTTCAGAATTAAAGGATTGCTCTACATCAAAGATGGTGTATGAAACAAATTAATTCTGCTTTACGTTCTGAAATTTTGGTTTTGGTTTGGTTTTTTTGGTAGTCACTTTTTGTGTGTTGTAACTCAAAGAATTATTTTTGGAAAGGGGGAAGGGAAAGTCCTCCTTCTGTGAGAAACTTTTCCCAGGAGTGTCAGTACACAAGGTCCTAAAGAATTGTCTGGGGCTTTATAGAGCCGAAGGTAACAATTGCTCCATTGATTTTCAAAAGGCATGGCAGAATCCTGTAGGCAGAACCCCCATTAAGATGCCCGTAAAGGAACTGTGCCTTTTTACTAAAGTGTTTGTTAAAGATTACCAGTCTTGATAATACTGAATTTCAAAACCTAATGCTTTAAACTAGAAGAATAGGCAAAAATGGTAACAATAGCACAGTGGCTATGGTCTCATATTGTGCTTGCTTTTTTAATCCATACATCAAAGGGAATTTTCCCCCAGAAGGGGTGGTTTGGGTGCACTGCTGCTGAATTGTACATTATGTTTCAGCTTCAGGTTACAAAAACAATCATGTTTTGAAGTACAGTCAGCAGCAGGACGTAAAATCTATCTCCTGGAAAGCTTATGAATTTTTGTCAAGTCCTCTCCTAAAAATGTTATAATTAGAAACAATGCATTTGGTTTCTCCTGTGCTGAGAAATTGCTCGTCATTTGCTTAATTAGCTCCCAAGACTTCAATATTTTAAACTGGAAAAAGAGAAAAACAGACAAGCCTAACTCTCCAGTTGTATCTTACGAATAGGTAATGGAATACTGAATTCAGCTGTTCTTCTCATTTCCTTAGCATATCGTACTTTTTTTGCAGCTGATTCAACTCATCAAACAATATTGATCATCTGTTGCTGTTTTTTGTTCTTATTATGTCAGAATATGAATCCTCCTCTTCCACCGCCACCGCCTCTCTTGTCTGCCGCAATCATTGCATCGGCCTCTTCTGGACCTCCATCTGCAGGTGTAACACAAAGGCCTACATCAGGATCAACTGACCAAATGGCACATTTACGACCACAAAGTCGACCGAGTGTGTAAGTAAAATTGAACCTTGTTGCCAGTCAAAGAAATGGAATGAGATCAATAACAGTGTGTGTACTTATTTCTTGCCAGCTGGCCTATGTTCTGCTAGAATTCCCAGAAAGCCATGCATATAACGAGGAACAAAAGCAACAAAACATACATAAAGGTGATATCCCCAAACAGCCTTCTTGCTGAGGGCTATTTATGGCTTAGGTAAATATAATCAGATGTTGCTGTATATTCAAAGGACTCACTTCAAAAATATAAAGTATTTATCGTGCATAAGATGAATGAATCCTTGAGTTAGGAATGAAGACTGTGTACTTGCAAGCAGCAAGCCCTGGAGTGAATTTATCCAATGTTTTCTATTATGAATGGAATGAAAAGGCTATTCTCGTGTGGAATAGCTTATGCCAAAACACAGCAAACGCTGTATATCATTTAGACTGTTATATTAGCATGTCATTGTCAGGCTGCCTATGCAAGTTGCAAGTGAAATTTGATTGAGGATTCTACAGTTTCATTAATTAGTGGGTGGCAATTTGGAATGAAGGCAGAGAGCTGCTAGTTAGCATTATGTCTTCACGCTTGTAATACAAGCAAATGTGCGTCATCCTTCTGGGTGATAATATTTTGTATATTGACATGTGCTGCTGACAGCATCTTTCTTCTTGGAAACTTCTTTATGTGTGGTTTGGAGAAGAGGAAAGATAAAAGAAAAAATAAAATTTGGGAGTGGTTGAACCATCTAATAAGGCATTTGAATAATGCAAGGACCACTTTTGTTCTGTGTCTTTTATTTTATCTTCGCACCAGGTTTCCTCCCGCTCCAAAAGAACACCTTTCTTGTATAGCAGGTGCATATGGGTTTGGGCTATTTCTTTGGCATCAAGCATTTTAACAATTTTTTTATGGATCACTGTGCTTAGTGCAGTTAATTGAGTTCCTATCTCATTTATTCCTGTTCTCCATCTTCAAAGCATTGCTCTATATGAGGATACTAAGGAAATTTGGACTGATTTAACTAAAAGGGAAGTTAATGAACACCAATTAGCTGCTTTCACAGGCAGCTTTACTCTGCAGCTTTGTAGATCATCCCTAAATCTTGTGCCAATGAAGCTTTTTGTTTCCAGTGTGTCATATATTTGCCACTGTATTGTCTTTAAATCATTTTTGCAGTTAATGCCAAGGTTCTTGGGTGGACAGCAAAGAACAAAGATCTAATGGAAAAAGGAGATGTGTACGGTTAATACTGTCTTTACTGTGCAAAAGAGACGATTTTGCCTGGAGAACACTTCTTTTTATTCTTGGGGTAACAAGGGGAATGGAAAGACAAGCAGTGCAAGTAATTGTGGATTGTTTTTCAAAAAGGAAGGGTAGTCTGCTCATCAGCCACCCTAATTGGCTGCCTCTGGTGAAAAGTATATTATTTTTGAGGAAATGTGATTTATTAGAGTATGTAATTTCCAAAAGGTCTGGGTCAGTAAGTGTATAAGGTTTAAGGTTTAAAAGGTTTTATGTTTAACTTGTGGCAGAAAACAGAACACTGTAGTTGGTAGAACAGTGTCTCTTTTTAATGTGATAACAGGAAATTTTGCAGTTACAAATTTTTCAGCATGCAATTGCAGGATTGCAGGAACTTTTATATAAAAGTGTTAAAAAAAAAAAGAAAAGAAAAAGAAAAGTTTATCAGCCCTCACTGTTGTTTCTGATGCACTGTATTATGCTTTTCGGTATTGTTGCTTAGGAGAGCAAAAAGGAAGTAGGCTTTAAAACTTCAACAACTGCTAGCTACCTTACCCATTAATTTCAAGTTCCAGTAACATATATTTTTCTAGCACCGCAGAGAGATTCTGATTAGAGGGAATCTGGGGAATTCAGGGAGATCCAGGGAAACGGGGACTACAGGGAGATTCCAAGGTTGCATTTTGAAAACTATTTCTGATCCTGATCTTTCAGTCCCAACTATTAGTACTCCCCAAAAAAGAAGTTGGCATGTCGCAAAGTGGAAGAGATATTAGAAATAAACATACTGAGAGAAAAGTGGGATATGGTGGGATAACTAGTCAATAAACACCTATTAATTAAATTCATTAACTTAGTTAAGAAAATGAACGATCTTATTAGAAGTATTGAATGTTATGCTAACGCACAGTTGGGAATATATTCTTAACAATTGTTTCCCCTAATTTTGCCATAACATGTTTTAATATTGTAGCCGTTATGATAGATCAGCAAACATGTAACCCTTTCTGCCATGCCTTGTCACCTCTGACTCTTGATTCTCTCTCAGCTAGAAAACAGAAGCCTAAAAGAATTAAAAACCGTCACTTAACAATTGCGTATATTGAGAATCATCTACTTTCCTCTTTTAGATACATTGCTATATATCCATACACTCCTCGAAAAGATGATGAACTGGAACTGCGGAAGGGAGAAATGTTCTTAGTGTTTGAACGCTGTCAAGATGGCTGGTTCAAAGGAACTTCTATGCATACAAGCAAGATCGGTGTTTTTCCTGGCAATTATGTGGCCCCAGTTACAAGGTATATTTTTATACAGGTGTCTAAATAGTTTACCTAACTTCAAGTTCAAAATGATTTTTGGTTTTGTATTTAATCCTAAAAACGCAATAATAGAGGAGCTGTGGGTTTTAGTAACTAGCTCATTTTTCAGTTGTGTTTCATTTTTTTGTTTTGAATTTTGGCAGGACAGTAACAAGTGCATCCCAAACAAAAGTTCCCATGTCTACTGCTGGCCAGACAGGACGAGTGGTAACAATGGTCAGCCCTTCCACTGCTAGCGGAACATCTCAGAAGCTGCAGGGGAATGGTGTGGCAGTGAACTCCAGCACAGTACCCACAGCTGTGGTTTCTGCAGCACATATCCAAACCAGTCCGCAAACCAAGGTCCTTGTGCACATGACAGGACAAATGACGGTCAACCAGGCTCGCAATGCGGTTAGAACAGGTAATGATAATGATGATGATAATAATAATAATAATAATAATAAATAAATAAATAAAAAAGTTGTGTATGGGGTAGGCAAACTCTAGAGTCTGTCTGAGCAGATAGCTGGAGTCAGGCTATGTGTAAATATATGTTTAAAAAAAAGAAAAAAAAAGGCTTTTTAATGTTGTTTTATAGAGCTGAATGCTTTCTGAAATGCTAGTTTACTGCTCTGAATTTTGTATCTCTTAATCTCCATCAAGCACTTGTGTGTACGTATATACTGCTGCTGTTGGGAATTTGTATGCAAGTACTTTAAGTGGAATTTTTTATTCTAGCACTATCTGGGATGGGGGCATATTGTCTGAGCTTCCCCACTCATATGCAATTCATGTAGTAATAAAAATAAGAACATCTTAGTCATAGCTTATTTTTTTAACAAATATTAACTGCATAACAACTACATATTGCTCTGGTTTGGCATTCACATTTAAATTTTCTCCTAACATCTTTGAAGACCTTTTGCATTCATTCATTCTTCTTTTTCAATGCTTTAGCTCAGGGTTGGCCTTTAGGCATTCCAGTTTGTTCTCTAAACTATTGACTGTAACTTCTGACTTTGACTCTGAAACACTGTGACTATACTGGGTTCAAGATATGTACCATCTATGACATAAAATTGTGTGTTTCTGATGGGTCTGTCTCTGTCTTCACTACCTGTGACAGGCCATATCATAGTGAAACATGACCTCCTGTTACTTAAACTCAGACCCAGAAAGATGGATAGTTGTGCTTTCAGGAGACTTTGTTTACCAAATTCATGTGCTCCTCTGTGGATTTGCCAAGCTAGGATAATACCACACAATTAGAGCCTTACGTGTTCCAGTTGCTCCTAGGGCCTCAAAAGAAAACACCTTAATCTGATGAAAACTATCCCAGTATTCCTTCTTTCAGCCTTTTATTTGGGATCTCTTGGCTGAAAGAGCCATGACTGGAAGTCTTTTTTTAATCACTAGGTCCTTATTGGCAGAGCAGAAGAGAAAACAAAAGATTCAAATAAATCTTTTATCCCCTTAAGGATCGTTATGATTCTCATGGTCTCAGTATCCATGAATGAGCCCACACCTCCTTCAAAGTTGTGCATCTCCTTAGAAAACCTTACATGCATGTTCAGATGTCAGCACCAGGTTTGTTTTTGAAGGTAGGATATCTGGCGATATCTTTAGAGCCTTTATTTCCCTAATTGGCCCCGTCTTCCTCCAGTATGATCTTGTAAAGGACTATGGCATCTGATCCAGCCCAACAACTTCATTCTTTACCATGAAATGAAAGCAAGAAGCCCAGGTGCTATTGGCAGCTGGAAAGAGAAGATAAAGCAAAACATCTGTATTTTCCTGCCTCTCAGGCACAGGTGTTTTCTACTTTAAATGCTTCTTTTGCGCTGCTGAGGAACTTCCAAATGAGAGCACAGAAGAAAAAGCTCCTGCAGGCTCCAGAGGCCTTTCTATGCCTGTACTTCTGCACTTTTACCACTGTCAAGATGAGTAAGTTCTTACAGCTCTGGTCAGCTGGAAAACGTGATAACGTACTTCCAGCCAACTTTTCAAGTCCAAAATGGAAAAATCAAAGGGGCTGCAGTCTCTTCACAGAGAACTCTCCACTGGATTGCAGTGTAAAGGTGTGCTGTTGGGAGATGAATAGAGATCTTTTCCTTATAAGGGCCCATTTAACTAGAAGTGAAGCAATAATGGCTGCTTTATGTTCAAATGTTACGGAAAACTTTGTAGTTGGCATCTGAAATGTGATCATCTTGAGCTTTCCCGAACACCTTTGCTGAGCATTATCCTCTTGGTGAAGCTTCGAGGATTAATGCTGCATTTTGCAGGGCTGTTTTCAGTTTAGTTTAGGACTTTGAGGACCCTTCTTCAAATGATCTTAATGAGCTATTGCTTGCTGTCACCCACCCTGAGGAGTATGTGTTCTTTGAGAGGAACTGGGAAGGAAATGTGCACCCTGCTTGTTTTATTACTGTCTGAACTGCATGAAAATAGGGTGACTTGATGCATTCTTCCTATGGATCAGGGATAAGAAAACAAAACCAGAAAGCTATTACATACCTGTACCCTTATTGTTTGCACATAAGTGTAGTTGTATCTTGAAGAATGGCAGCTCCTTGTTAAAAAAAAAAAGAAAAAAAAAAAAGACTTTGTCTCATAAACAAAAGGCAGCAGTAATAATCCATTTTAACCAAAAATCTTGCTACCATTGGATTTACGCAAGCCTCCACCCTCCTAACCTTCCTGTCTGAAATGCTCGTAGTACTTAAAGTTAAAAAGGGTCTGTGGCGGGGGGGAGAGGGTATGTTTCACACAAATATATGTAGCATTTAGTTGTGTTTCCTTCTCAGAAAGGACTTCTGTTTCTTGTCTTAGACATTGTACTTGGATATAATACTAATTGTAGGATTGTTATATCAGATTTGTGAACGGTGTCAGTTTTTGCTATTATACTGTTGGCTCAATCTAACCAAATTAGCAGTGGAATTAGTAAAGAGAGCAGAATAAAGAGAGCAAGTGCTAGAGGCTTGATTCGAGGGTATTGCTTACAACTGGCCTGAGACTCCAATTAGCATCTGAAATATCAGAGTGAATTGATGTTTGAGAAGTATATGCACCAACCTAAAGGGATGACTGTTCCTAGATATTAAGTTCCGGCGTATTTGGAGGAAAGAGGCTGTGCAGCACTGAGTTGCTGCATTCTGCCTCATATTGTTCAGGTAAGATGTCTACACTTTATATCACCAGTGGTAAAGAGATACTTGAGCTGTTTAAATGACCTAATGCAAGTGTTGTTTACCATTTAACCATATGCTTCTTGGAATGGATGAATTAGTTCATGCAGAGCTCTGTACTTTGTAGCTAGGCTGTAGCCCAGGTTAGTTTATTCAGCCCTATGCTATTCTTCAACTTCCAGTGTAGATGTTTCTCTTATTTCACAGGGTATGAGTAAATCTGCTTCTATATTTAAACATCCCAGGAGACAATAGCTTATGTTTTCAAAGAAACCACTCCTAGCAGTAATTGCCACTGTACTTATTGTTTGAAAGACCCACTAAATCTGTTGTGGATTTACTGAATAGTTTAGGGAAAATAATCCAATTATATTTTTAGCAGCTTCTATAAGGAGTGTTCCTTCCTACATTGTTTTATGTGCCCTGACAACTAAGCAGCATATTAAAAAGAACAAACAAGTTGCAGGCAGGATTTAGCTAGCTCTTATGAACTAAAATGTAATCTTCTCTTTGCATCTCTGTTCTTATATGAAGCATTTCACTCAGCAGCTTAGACACCTTCACAATAGTTACAGGGCTGTAGTTATTCTGTTGCTTACTGATGCAAGTGGGGTACCAGGCATATGCTAGCTCTTTATTCTGGTGAGATAAATTTGATTCCATGTAACATGCCATTATAGTATTATATAGGAGATGATGATGATAGGAAGGAAGCTTCTTAGGATTTTTATTGATGAGTTAAAATACAGCGACTGTACCTCACTTTTCGTGTGTCTTGTGAAAAGATTAATTCTCTCGCATTTTCTTCCTCTGTTCTAGTTGCTGTGCACAGTCAAGAAAGACCTACGGCAGCAGTGACACCCATACAGGCACAGAGTCCAACGTGCCTTATTCCTGCTGCTGTGATCATTCCCCACCACTCTGTTGCTTCCCAGCAGCTCCAGCCTCAGCTTTCAAACACTGCAGCTTACGTCACGGCTGTGAACATGAATCGGTCAACCATCCCACTGGCGTGTGCAGCACCTTCTTCGAATTCTCCCACTGTTACCCCTCCCTCCTTGGAGGGAGACGTTAGTGGGAGAACTGTGAACGCTCATCCTGGAGCTCCTGCATCTCCAGAGAATGCTTTAGTAGCTGGTGGAAATGCTGCTGTCGGTAAACCAGACAAGGATAGCAAGGTGGGCAGAGAATAAAATCACTCCCTTGAATTTTGAATTCTCCTATTTCCGTCATGCAAATCTTTAAGAGGTTTATTTTTGTTTTTCATCTTCATTTTCTGAGTAACACCACTGTAAGGCTTTTAATGCTGAGCCTGAAACTCAGGCATCCACTTTGCAACGGTAGCTGTGGACAAGTCCATTCTTGGCCGTACAAGAATAATTTAGGGTGGATTAAAATACAGAGCAGAGCATTCTTGGTGAAGGGTTAAAATAAGGCAGCAGATGCAGGCCATTAACATTAAAAACAGAAGGTGAATTGACACAGTTCAGAAGTCATTAGCTTGACAGTTTCAATTTTAAAAATTTTGTTTTTCTGGACTTGCAGCCAGGTTCCTGAATATTTTAGAAAGCAGCATGGTTATCAAATGTTATTCAGTGAGTGTCTCTAAACTGATAGAAGAAATTGCTGAAGACCATGAACTTGCAGGAGCTTTAAAAGATCAGTCTAATAAAATAAAAGTAGTATTTAATGAAAATCACTGTTTGCTTAGCCTGTATAAATAAGTGGAAAAACTTAAGCATGAAATTCTCCATTTTACTTATTACATCGTTAAAAAGGTTACTTTCCTCATTAAGTTATTGTCTTAGAGACAGATAGATATACAGATAGAAAAACATGTTCCAAACCATGTTTATTGGATAAAGGAAAAAAAGTCAGCTGAAGTATCAAGCCCACAGTTGCCTTTTCTAAATGTGGATTAGTAGAGCCTCTGGTGAGTCTGCTTTCCTTCCTTCTATTTGAAGTACTCTCTCCTGGGTCTAAACTCATTCTCACCAGCCAATAAACCATGTGGTTGTTATATTATAGGCAAAAAAAAAAAAAAAAAAAGTCCTCTGTCTTTCCAACTGTTTTCATTTTAAGATTGTGGTATCTTTATCATAATCTTTAATTTTTTTACCGTCTTTTAACAGCTTCCTTTAGATCTCGGATGTTCTAGACAATTACTGTGCTACTCTTTACCCACATGCACTCCCTGATGAAGTTCATAATCATGTTCTGTACACTAATCTCGCCCACTTTTTAATTATTTTTGTTGATTATTGTCAAGTGGAGGTACCAGGAACTTTGTTTTCAAAATGACTTTAGCTGTAGCCAACTGAAATCAGAGTAAGATGCCTTTAGGCAGGGCTTTTAGAAAATATATTTGGAGCTTGAGCTTAAAGATGCTAACATATTTAGACTATATTAATTTCTGGAGGGTCTTTTTTTTTTTTTTTCCCTTGACCATTTCATAGACAGCAGTTATTTGCTGCAATAGCTTTAAATTAATGGAGACTTGGAAGAGAGACAGAGGATTTCTTCATTCACAGTTCACCAATTCCATTGCATCCCACGCTATCATAAAAATCTCACATTGCTCATGCTTTTCTGTTTCTGTGGTTAAATAGTTTATTTTTGTCTTCAGGGCTTACAATCTGGCACCTCTCATAAGCACTAAACTCACTCAGTCAAAGGGTTGGTAAGAAGATCACTGCCATACCCCTTAAAAAAAGACAAGAAACACAAAAGCTACTTAAATAATTCTCTTCAGGGTAAGTAATAGTCTTCAGGGATTCTTGTCTGGACAAGCAAAAAGAATGTTTACAATTCTCCCCTCTAGCAGAGCAGCAAAACACAATACATTCCCCTTGTGGCAAATTTCTGCTAAATTGTGAAGGTTTTCCCTTACTGAGGGAGGATAAATAGACACTTATCTAGACAGCAGTCTCCAGGGCAGACTTTTCTCCGAATTTGGTTTGATAGAGTCTTTATTCTTTCCTAGAAACTTCCATGTTAACTAAACATTTTACTTCCTAGATTCCCCTTGTGGGAATCTAACTCCTTGCTCCTTATTCTAGACTACCTTTTGGGCCAGTGCTATTGGCCGTTAGGGTAAACCTTAACTTACCTTTAAGTAACTAAGTGAAAGGACTTAGCCAATTTATGGTCCAAAGAAGTTACTATTTTTCTCTTCATAAATTTAATACTTATCCTTTGTAGTTATTTGTAGAGTCTCAAGCATCTCCTCCTAATTTACTGAGTCCTCTCTGATCCAAATGCCATCTATAAGAAGGAAATGTTCAACTTTCTGCTAAATATCTTTGTTCTGAAATGAAGCACTGTTTTTTGTTTACAGAAAGAAAAAAAAGGTTTGCTGAAACTGCTTTCTGGAGCATCCACTAAACGCAAACCCCGACTGTCACCTCCAGCCTCACCAACTCTGGAGGCTGAGCAAGCAGCAGCAGAGCTGGCCCTGCAAGGCGCAGTTGGGCCGGAGCTTCCTTCAGCAGGTGGTCACAGCAAAGCTGGAGCTTGTCCCGCCGACAGCGAGGGCTCTGCGCTGGCCCAGGAGACGCTGCATCGGAAAACAAGCTCCCTGGATTCCAATATTCCTATAGTGCCGCCTCCGCGGCAGCCTTGCTCGTCCCTGGGTCCAGTCCTGAATGAATCCAGGCCTGTTGTCTGTGAAAGGTAAATTACCCTAAGCAAAACAAGAAAAAAGTGCATTTCTTACATGCGCAGTATGTGTTAGGACTGCTAGAAGTCTTTCAAAACACTGAGATTATACAGAAAAAATGGAACCTTTATTTTTTACAATGCTTTACATGCATATCAACCAACTAACATTTGTGTTTACTTTCCATGTTACTTTGAGGTTTTGGAATGAATACTATGATCATAGGCCTGATATGACAACTGAGATAGATAAAATAAGCCTCCTATTTTGCAATTCATTAACACGTTATAATTTTGCATATATGAATAATCATGTTAGTTCTTTAAGATTATTATGAGGGCGTAACTGCAAACATAAGTATATAGTGAATAAGATCTTTATCTATGAGTAGGCTTCACATGTGATTTCTTCAACTGTTGCAAAGATACTTTCATTACCCGAACACTGTGCCTGTTACTGTGCTCTGCTTCCTGGGAAGTGAGCCCAAAAAGCACTTTGTTGTCTGGATTCTGAAAGTGCCAGACAGTTGCCTTAAAAGTTCTGACACTTTTCTTTTGTTCCTCTGCTATTCTCAAATTTTGAGGTCCTCGGTAGGTTGCATGGACTGCAAAGGAAGTGCCAATTTTCTGAATACTGCCTCTTTTTATTATCCCTTGTAGTAGGCAAGCAATATGAAGAATCTCATAGGATTTCCTTTCCAGTAGCTACAGGAGTTTGTGGCATACAGAAAAAATAGTGCAGTTGCAGTGTAACAGTTCTAGAAATGAACTGAATCATGCTGACTATTTTAGGCTTTGATCTGATATTATTAATTCATGGTATGTGGGCTTACCATTATATTAGAGTCCCACTGACCTTCAGCTACATCCATGTAGCAAGACCCAATCAGTAGGTAAGTTTTCACTTTGTCCTTAATTTGATTTGTCATACCTTTATTTTTTTTTAAAGGTTATTATCATTTCTGCACAATTTCCTTTTAGGAAATTTCTGTTTCTTACTGAATTTCTGAAGTAGTTTTACACTTACAGATGGAAAACAAAACCTGAAAGAATTTTCTTTAAAAATTGCACCATTTATTTTCAAATTTTCATAAGTCTACTTGGCACAGTAATATATTTTTAAGCTTTGAATGTGAAAATAATATCGTATTCATTCTGGTATGACCAGTGGGTGTGTAAAACCATTTGCATCCGCGCAAAACGTAGATTTTTCAAGTATCTTGCTTTCATGGTGGAGATTCTTTTCTCTGAACTACTTCCTGAAAACAATGAATGTTCCTATTGAACTGTTAATAACGTACACTCAAATACCCCTTTTAATCTCTATATCCTTACTATTTAGTTATGTGATTATTGCTACCAGGGAAGTGCTACCACAAAGTCTTTGTCCCTCCTAGTCTATTACATTTTTGTCAGTGTATTTAAATAGAATTTCATCTTTACACTGGGTTCTCCTTGTCCTTTTCAGTGCAGGGTTAAGGCTTTTCTTGCTGACGTGCTCATGCCACATTTCCATTTCTTTAGGCCAAAGTGCTTAAAATGTGTTGCTTAATAATGCTTATCACTTGCAATGTAGTTGATATCTTAAAGTAATCTACAAGCATTAATCACAGAATCGCTGAGGTTGGAAGGGACCTCTGGAGATCATCTAGTCCAACCCCCCTGCTCAAGCAGGGTCACCTAGAGCACATTGCACAGGATTGCATCCAGGCGGGTTTTGAATATCTCCAGAGAAGGAGACTCCACCACCTCTCTGGGCAACCTCTTCCAGTGCTCTGTCACCCTCACAGTGAAAAAGTTTTTCCTCATGTTCAGATGGAACTGTCTGTGTTTCAGTTTGTGCCCGTTGCCTCGCGTCCTGTCGCTCGGCACCACTGAAAAGAGTCTGGTCCCATCCTCTCGACACCCTCCCTTCAGATACTTGTACACGTTAATAAGATCTCCTCTCAGCCTTCTCTTCTCCAAGCTAAACAGGCCCAGCTCTCTCAGCCTTTCCTCATAAGAGAGATGCTCCAGTCCCCTAATCATCTTTGTAGCCCTTCGCTGAACTTGCTCCAGTAGTGCCACATCCCTCTTGTACTGGGGAGCCCAGAACTGGACGCAGTACTCCAGATGGGGCCTCCCCAGGGCTGAGTAGAGGGGGAGAATCACCTCCCTCGACCTGCTGGCAACACTCTTCCTGATGCACCCCAGGATACCATTGGCCTTCTTGGCCACAAGGGCACACTGCTGCCTCATGCTTAACTTGGTGTCCACCAGCACTCCCAGGTCCTTCTCCGCAGAGCTGCTTTCCAGCAGGTCAACCCCCAACCTGTTCTGGTACATGGGGTTATTCCTCCCCAGGTGCAGGACCCTGCACTTGCTTTTGTTGAACTTCATGAGGCTCCTCTCCAGCCTGTCCAGGTCTCTCTGAATGGCAGCACAGCCCTCTCGTGTATCAGCCACTCCTCCCAGTTTTGTATTGTCGGCAAACTTGCTGAGGGTGCACTCTGTCCCTTCCTCCAGGTCATTGATGAAGAAGTTGAACAAGACTGGACCCAGTACTGACCCCTGGGGGACACCGCTAGCTACAGGCCTCCAACTAGACTCTGTGCCACTGATCACAACTCTGAGCTCTGCCCTTCAGCCAGTTCTCAATCCACCTCACTGTCCACTCATCTAGCCCACACTTCCTGAGCTTGCCTATGAGGATGTTATGGGAGACAGTGTCAAAAGCCTTGCTGAAGTTGAGGGAGACAACATCCACTGCTCTCCCCTCATCTACCCAGGCAGTCATTCCATCATAGAAGGCTATCAGATTGGTTAAGTGTGATTTCCCCTTGGTTAATCCAGGCTGACAACTCCTGATCACCTTCTTTTCCTCCACATGCTTGGAGATAGCCTCCAGGATGAGCTGCTCCATCACCTTTGCAGGGATGGAGGTGAGGCTGACTGGCCTGTAGTTCCCTGGGTCCTCCTTCTTGCCCTTTTTGAAGACTGGGGTGGCACTGGCTTTCTTCCAGTCCTCAGGCACCTCTCCTGTCCTCCATGACCTTTCAAAGATGATGGAGAGTGGCTTAGCAATGATGTCCGCCAGCTCCCTCAGCACTTGTGGGTGCATCCCATCAGGGCCCATGGATTTGTGGGTGTCAAGTTTGCTTAAATGATCTCTAACCCACTCCTCCTCCACCAAGGGAAAGTCTTCCTTTCTCCAGATTTTCTCTCTTGTCTCCAGGGTCTGGGATTCCTGAGGGCTGGCCTGAGCAGTAAAGACTGAAGCAAAGAAGGCATTCAGTAACTCTGCCTTCTCTGCATCCTTCGTCACCAGGGCACCCACCCCATTCAGCAAAGGGCCCACATTTTCCCTAGTCTTCCTCTTGCTCCTGATGTATTTGAAGAAGCCCTTCTTGTTGTCCTTGACATCTCTCGCCAGATTTAATTCCAAACGGGCCTTAGCCTTCCTCGTCGCATCCCTGCATACTCTGACAATGTTCCTATATTCCTCCCAAGTGGCCTGTCCCCCTTTCCACTTTCTGTAGACTTCCTTCTTCTGGTTGAGTTTTGCCAGGAGCTCCTTGCTCATCCATGCAGGTCTCCTACCTCCTTTGCTTGACTTCCTACTCATAGGGATGCACCGCTCTTGAGCCTGGAGGAAGTGATGCTTGAATATTAACCAGCTCTCTTGAACGCCCCTTCCTTCTAGGGCCCTCACCCATGGGATTCCTCCAAGTAGGTCCCTGAAGAGGCCAAAGTTTGCTCTCCTGAAGTCCAGGGTTGCGATCCTGCTTAGTGTCCTGCCTCCTCCTCGCGGGATCCTGAACTCTGCCATCTCATGGTCACTGCAGCCAAGGCAGCCCCCGACCTTCACATCTTCCACCAGTCCTTCTTTGTTTGTTAGTATGAGGTCCAGCAGCACACCTCTCCTTGTTGGCTCCTCCACCACCTGTGTCAAGAAGTTGTCACCAATGCTCTGCAGGAACCTCCAGGACTGTTTGTGCCTAGCTGTGTTGTCTTTCCAGCAGATATCGGGGTGGTTGAAGTCCCCCATGAGAACCAGGGCCTGGGATCGTGAGGCTACTTCCAGCTGTCTGTAGAAGGCCTCATCGACTTCCTCTTCCTGATCAGGTGGCCTGTAGTAAACACCCACAACAGTGTCACCCATGCTAGCCTGCCCTTTGATCCTTACCCATAAGCTCTCGACTCGCTCTTCATCCACCCCTAGGCACAGCTCAATACATTCCAGTTGCTCTCTCACATAAAGAGCAACTCCACCACCTCGCTTTCCTGGCCTGTCTTTCCTAAAAAGCACGTAGCCATCCATGACAGCACTCCAGTCATGCGAGCTATCCCACCATGTCTCTGTAATGGCAATGAGATCATGGCCCTGCGACCGCACACACATCTCTAGTTCTTCCTGTTTGTTCCCCATGCTGTGTGCATTGGTGTACAGGCATTTCAGGGAGGTGATCAAGCATGCAGGTTTCCCAGGAGGGGTAAAAGAGGGTCCTCCATAGCCACATCCCATGCGCACTTCCCTGGCTGCATTCACCTGCTGGAGGCATCCTGACTTGAGCTGTCTTTTGCCAACTACCCTGGCACTATAACTCTCCCCTTCCTCCATCTTTCCTAGTTTAAAGCCCTCCTTACCAGGTTGGCCAACCTGTTGGCAAAGACCCGCGTGCCCCGCCTTGTGAGGTGGATCCCATCTCTCGCCATCAGTTGTCGATCTTCAACAGGGTCCCATGGTCGTAGAAACCAAAACCCTGTTGCCAACACCAGCGGTGCAGCCAGTCGTTAACCTGGAAAGTCCGTCTCCTCCTCCTCTCATCCATCCCCCTCACTGGCAGGATTGAGGAGAAGATGACCTGGGCTCCCAGACCCTTGACCACCATCCCCAGAGCTCTGAAATCCTGCTTGATGGTCTCCAGTTTGCCCTTGGTGTCATTAGCACCCACATGAAAGAGCAGCAGTGGGTAATAGTCCGAAGAATGGACGAGCCTAGGCAGTCTTTGCATGACATCTCTCACACGAGCCCCCGGCAGGCCACAAGCGTCTCTAGACATGAGGTCAGGTCGGCAGATAGATGCCTCCGTCCCCTGCAGCAGGGAGTCCCCCACAACAATCACCCGCCACTTTATCCGGGCGTTCCGGCAGGGCACAGGGTCTGTTCTCCCAGGTACTTCCCTGGCAGCCATGCCCATCTCCTCCTCATCCTGGAGGGCACTAAACCTGTTCTTCAGCTGCAAGTCTACGGGAGGAGTAGGAGCCTTTCTCCTCCCATGAGCAGTGACCAGTTTCCAGCCTTCTTCTACGGTGTTATGATGTACCGTTTCACACGGCACAGAGCCCTCTGGCAACTCCACTGCTGCAGGGGGTTGGGACTCCCGAAGCTGCACAGTCTCCGAGAATACCCTGTCTATCTCTTGCTCATCTTCTCGGATGCTGCGCAGCGTACTGACCTCCTCCCGTAACTCCCTTACCTGACGACACAGCTCATCAACAGCAGCACACCTCCTGCAGGAGAGCTGGCTGCCAGCCCAGGCCTCCCGGAGAGGCCCCAAGCACTCCCTGCAGCCTGAGACCTGTAGAGCTGCATCTACTGTCAGAAGGTCGGTTTGGGTCGCAGCCTCTGACACAGCAACTCCAACAGCTACTGGGGAACGCGCTGTGCGGCGTGTCACAACCATACTTGAGGAAACCTACACCACAGGGAACAGAAACGAAGGTTCCTTCGCGCGCACTTCTGCGCAAACTGCTGCCTCTGTTCGCTGCGCTCTGGGAGCTGCGCTCTAGGCCTGGCTCTTATATAGGCCTCTCCCTAGCACTGACTCACAGGGTGCTTGACTGCCGTAATCAAGGGCCACCAGGATCAGAGGCCCCAACTCCCTCTGGCCAGGGGCAACCAAGAGAGCTCGTTAGCAGCAGCCACTCCTAGCTAGAGCTTTTCCCAGGAGCTTTTCCTAGGAGAAGTCAAGGCCTCCTGCAGTTGTCCTTGCCTAGCTTCCCCTTTCCTGTTCACAGCAATCACCTGCTAGTTCCTCGGGGGTCCTCAGAAAGCCCACAACTTCCAACAAGATCCTCAAGTTCTAGTCAGAGCCCAAACACTGCTGCGCAAACTGCTGCGTCTGTTCGCTGCCTCTGTTAGCTGCGCTCTAATTTTAATAATTTTCATTAGATCTGTAAGAAGGAGTGAATAAGAACCATGCTGATGATGCAGTAGTATGTGCAGTGAAAAGTGGGGGGTGCGGAGGAGAATATTCATGAAAATAAGTTCAACAAAAAGGTAAAGAACAGAAGTCTCCAGCTGAGATTATTCTGCTCTTTCATATCACAGTTTCAGTCACAGGCTACAATTTGTTTGAAAAAGGAACAGTACTCTTTCTACACTGACGCTGGCTTTGGAGCCTAATTATTAGTGTGGTCAAGTTTTATTTTCAGAGGTTACTAGAGGATTTAGGAGTAATGTTCTGCTGATGTTCTGTAAGAAATGGGAGCAAAGTACCTGACTCAATACTGAGAAGCACTTGAAAATGTTCTCATTTTTTGATACTGAGTTTTCCATAAAGTCCTGGCTTTCTTTAAGGTGAAATAACAAATTCTTATTCTAATTCCACTGTTTTTCCGTTCACTAGAATCACAAGTTTTCTGTAGAGTGAGATATTTCCTATCTGTTCTACAGAAAATAAGAGGTAAAAATCAAATCATTTGAAGAGCTAGCTTCAAATCATGCAGAACAAGTGGACCGACACATTTGGTAGCACATTACCTCTTTGTGCTATGGATTTGCAAGTAAATACTTTGATACCGGTAGCCTTTCCTCTAAAGGAAGGGAAGATGATGATACTCCCTCCCGCTGTATTGCAGGTTTTCAGTGCAGCAAACCACTACGTTAGCTCCCCTCCCTGTATTCAGACTTCCCCAGTGAACGAGCAGGGTTGCTCGCAGTGCTCCCCAGCCCTTCGTATTTTCATTGCACAGGAGGAACAGAGGAGTTTCAAGGCAGCTGGGAGCAGAGCTCAGGAATTCCTGTCCTCTCATGAAATGCGTTAGCTCGCCTGAGACTTCATGATAAGTGTCCGGTCATTTCTTCCAATTCCCCAGCTGAGGCACAAGTTGTCTTACGACGTTGTGCTCTCTCATACTGACACAGTGCTGACAGGGCTAAGGATTGCTGTCTTGTCACTAAAAAGACAGACAGCCACAATTCCCTGCAGCTCCTGGAGGAGCCATGTTATGCTATGAATACAAAGTAATTTGATCATCTGAGAGATGGGTTTTTTTATGGCAACAAGAGATAGAATACTGTTTCAAGTAGTCTTTGCAAAATCTAAGTTTTTTCACTTCTTTTTAAAGGAAAGCATTGGTTAAATAGCTTTAAGTTTTATTGTAAATATACAGCACTGTAATAATAAACTTCCCAGCACTCCACAATGGTGATAAAGACCTGATGTTGAACCTAAATACACATCACTGCATATCCTAAATTATAATTCAAGTAGAGTCTTTTATCCAGTTACAGTGAAGGACAGCAGTAATCTTGTTCTGTGATAAAAGTGGTTCCACGTCATTTTATCCACCACAAAATGACTGGTGTGACATCAGTGAGCAGGCCAGTGGTTTTAGAGGACAACAGTTTTTTACGAGATCTGGCAGTGCTGAATGCTGTTGAGAATGAGTCTACCCTGGACGGGGGCTCATTATCTGTAGGAGTCAAGACACCTAGTCAGCAGATCAGAGAGTTGCAGAGCAGCAGGATGCAGGTGAGCTGACAAGGAATGGTAAAAATTCAGAGTTTAAAAGAAAAACCCTAAAAGAAAAAGTTGAATAATGAATATGAATTTAACTTATATAATAACAGTAATTCCAACTATTTATGCCTGTTGTCTGCATGTGAGAATGTGATACTTTTCTCCATTTGGTGATCAAACAAGTGGTTCATAGAACAAGACAGGAGAAGCACAAATAAAATTGTCTAAAAATCAGCTACACGTAGCTGGGAAGAAAATCAATATTTTGTGTCTAGTGAAACAGAAGCAATGAAGAATGGGAGGAAAAAGAAGGATGTATTCTTTTTCATGTTATTGAAAACTACCAGAAATGTGAGTATTAAAAATGAAAAGCAGAATGGAGAAATGTGAAGACAGACCAAAAGAAATCATTTCGCAAATGCAGATTATGAGAGCACTGTGGGATACAGCAGACCCATTAGGAATATGGGGAAAGAACTGGTGGCAGATCCAATGGATGTTTCTGGGAAGCTTAAGTATTTTTGTAATGTTAATATTTTATCGCTAACTGATTACAAACAGTTAGGATACTTTTAAAATTAATAAGATACCTTAAGATAGTCAAAGCAAATGTAAAGGAGAAAATACAGTCTGCATATATTAAATGCATGTAAGAGATATTTATAGATGAGGTGACTAAGAAAGACCTGCAAATCTGAAAATATTTACATGTACTGAATAAGGAGATAAACAGGCATGTCTTTGGAAAGACTGGAATATGTAGGAATAAACATGTTTTTTCAAAATGTAAGTCATGCTTAGCAAATGTGATTAATTTTTTCAAGGACCTGGCAATGAACTTCTGCGCTGAAGCATAAGCTATTTACCCTGCAAGAAATTTGTAATGTTGACAGTATGTTATAGGTAATAGAAAAATAGTTTTGTTCTGTAGCTGATAGAGAGTGATACGAATGGAAGGCTGTGTGAATTGAGCCTGGATCTGATCACCCATAGTTGGGCAAATAGAATTTGTAAAAATGCAATATAAAATTAGGTGCTTGTCATAGCAAAAGCAGAAAGACGTGGTTTAAAGGTGTGAAGTACAGCAGCACGCAAATTGAGCTGAATAAGATGGTATTCTTTGTATCCTGAAAAGCTTCTTACATAAACAAAAGCAATCTTAAAAAACAACAGTGCAGATGAACAGGTTTTGTTAGCCACTTTGTTGTTCTATGCCTTTCCTCAAGAGCCCTCCCTGGCATAATATCATATTAAACCTACAGTCATAAAGTTATGCCTAGTTACTCTTGTGAATGCTTTGATTATTGCTGTGTCATGCTGCCTGGAAGAGTCCGCAACTTTATATCCAAAAATGTGTTTACAATTTTCTCCTATTACTTAACCTCTTAATATATGTATTTTTACAAAAATATCTGTGAAAACTGTGATACGAGATACATATGCTTGACTTAAATTTTTTATGTTACTATTGTTATCTTCTGTTCAAGATGTATTTAACTTCAGTTGTTACAAACTCAGCAAACAGTTCTAGGCAATTTCGTTTTCTCATAAGTTTTAACATGTGCAGGATTTTTTTTATTATTTTTTTTTACAAGCATTGGTAAAAAACCTAAACTAAGAACTTTGTTCTTCTATTTATTTATTTATTTATTTATTTATTATGCAGGTACAGGGTTGTGGTATCCTATCCTCCTCAGAGTGAAGCAGAACTTGAACTTAAGGAAGGTGACATTGTTTTTGTACACAAAAAACGTGAGGATGGCTGGTTCAAAGGCACGCTGCAACGAAATGGAAAAACCGGCCTTTTTCCTGGCAGCTTTGTGGAAAATATTTGAGAAGATTCATTCCAAGAGCTTCAAATCATACTGTACTGTAAAATAGCACAAATATTCTACCAGAAAAAG
Organism: Apteryx mantelli; assembly: GCF_036417845.1. Taxonomy (NCBI): domain Eukaryota; kingdom Metazoa; phylum Chordata; class Aves; order Apterygiformes; family Apterygidae; genus Apteryx; species Apteryx mantelli. Next base: position 44,456,784 of record NC_089982.1, on the reverse strand, counting down.
CACAGTCATGAAACACTTTCAAATGACTGTAAGAACAAAATTATACATATTTCTACATTGTCTATAGCACAATTACACCAGCGAGCAAAGAAGGTGAAGGCATCTGCTGGTTTTATCACTTTGGATTCTTAAGTGTGATGTGTGCCTTGTACTGTCTGATTTATTACATAGAGGAACTTTTTTTTTTCCCCAAGTATGTTACATAAATGAACTATTGTTTACAAGGCTGTAACTAATTTATTCTTGTTTTTTTAAAAACTTGAATTTTGCGTAATAGCTACAATTCTTGTGATTATGATTTTAACAAATTATTAATTTATGAAAGAATAGCTAAGGGGAAGCTGGATTCTCTCCTTTTGAGCAAGCAATTATATCTGATAAAGAGCCTCCCACTTACCCTCTAGACATTCTTCCCCTGCTGTGTCTGACCAGTGGAGTAAGTCTCTGTTTTATGAGTTAATGTTGAGTGGTGGTGATGTGGCGTCAAATAGAATTTGCGAAGTGGGGAAAAAATGTGTATTTTGCTCTTAGGACAGAGGAAAAAAAAGTCAGTGGTGTTCTCGAGTCTAGTTCTACTTCTTCATAAATCACCCAGGTAGAGTAATGTTTCCAGGAGGTGAAGATGTAAGTGAACAACTGAATAAAATTCAGCCATCTTATGGTTAGGACCTTCTCAAGGTTAAGAAGGCAGAAATTTAGGAGTGCCAATAAGAAATTTCCTACACCTTCTGTTTATGTAAGAATTTGCCTGTTTGAACAAAGCTTAGCTTTGTATATATGGCCGGTTCTCTGGGCATTTACCTCTCAGGATCCAACACAATTGGAAGGAATGTTAAAGCCCAACACTTAGAACGGTGATAGCTTCAAAACACCTGTTTGACAAGTCTGAATATAAAAATAAAATTCTAAGCTGTACTTAATGTCTAAAAATGCCTAAGAAGTGTAATTTGCTGTGTTTTCTTCTCAAACTGATCTGCATGGCCAAGAGATGTTTAAAATGTCTGAGCAATAGTGGTGGTAAGTGATGCACTTGTGTTAAAGTAAAAGGCTGTATGAAACACTGTGAAAACTTTACTAACTTCTTAACCATTGCTACTTTGGTATGTTCTGACTTTCTTTGTCTTGCATGTCTTACTCAATTCTTGCAGTAATATAACTGTGCATGATCTACATTTTTCATTCAAATTTCCTGTTGTTGGGTTATTTTGCTCTGAAAGTTTCCCAAAAGCCACTTGACCAAAACTAGTGAGCAGCTTGCCTTCAACCAGAGGAGATGTCCAGTGTTTGAATCATTAATAAAATATCATAATGTCTTTGCAGCTGACAGATATAAAGAATGAGGCCTGCAGGAAAAGTGATGTTAGTCTTTCAGGGTTTTGCTAGAGATTTGACACTGGCAAACGCACTACTCAGCCAAGTTTGTTTTTGCTATTATTGTTTGATTATAGCAGTCTAATTGTGATTCTTGCAAGACACTGAGCACCATCGACTCCAGTTAAATCTGACGGAATTTGGCTGTTGCTCAGCACTTTACAAAGGGAAGCCAGTAGCGTGATTCCATATCACGCAATACACAGAAGTAGTGATGAACAAGTACACAGTGATGTATTAAATCCTTATCATTTTATTTTTTGAAGTTATACATTGAAAAATATCAAATATTGATGACAAGGATTTCTTGCAATATCAGGTAGTATCATAATGGTCTTAAAAATAAGAAAAAAATATATCTATAAATATATATAGTTGGAAATGACAGCTTTCCCAAATTAACTGTCCCTCTGAAACACTGTATAATTCAGCTTTTGTGTTTTTAAATATTTTTAAATAGTTTACTTGAATATTCATGTAATATATAAAGGTTTTGTGAAATGAATTTTAGTTAGAAAGAAGCTGATATCAGCTTTTGTCAGCATAAATTGGCACTAGTGTGTCATAATATTCTTATTTTGGAAGATTTAGTGCATTTTATATTAAAGACTACTAAAGGTTAATTTTTTTCTATCTCTATTCTCCATATTTTAAACTAAGTGACTAAGGTACCTCTATTAATAGAATTTCATGATGTAAAGTCAGTTAAAATCAGCTGTTAATCCAATAGTTCTGTTAGATGGAATACATTAAATGATTTTTTTAACACTAAATAAATGTTTGTAAAAAGGGCTTATTACATAGCAGTGCAACAATGACAGAATGCAGTTTATCATACCTTTCTTGTGATCTTTTGGGGGGTTTTTTTGGTTTTGGCTTGGGCTTCAGTGTAGAAACAGACAAACCCTGTGCATTTGCTTTGTGTAATTCCATTAAAAAAAGTTTTGTAAGATATTTTATATCTGTTTGAAGTCCAGTGAATGTTAAGTGTTTGATTTACTATGTTAAACTTTCAATCCCAATAAATATTTTCGTAGCAAACAGCTAAAGAAAAATGTGTATGCAAATATTAAACACAAATTAGTTGCAGAAAAATTGACAATAACATTACCAGAACTTAATTTCAGCATTTATAACAAGACATCTGTGCTAATAGAGAGAAAGTTTTCAGATTCCATCATGCTGGAAGTTCAGAATAATGGAATAAAATGCAAGAATTGTAGAGGCAGCTGATGGATCTGGCTGATCTTTTCCATTTCTGTATTTCTGCAAGTAACTTCAAAGGAAGAAGGTAACTTCCACCTCAATTTGATCATCAATCACTAGTTTTTTCTAGGTCTTGTCATCAGCATATAATTGGGCACATAAGAGTTATAAAGTGCTTTCCTAGAGAGAGAAGTGTGTAGTGTAGTGTATCTGCTGTGTGTATATTGAGAGATAGTCCCCAATGCTGGGAGTAAAGCATCTGCCCTAACTTTCACTGAGGGCAGAAGTGTTGGGTGGTAAGGGACTTCTTTGTCCTGACAAAGCTTGCTGTGCGCAGCACTCGGACAGTAACAGCCTGACTAGGAGATCTTGACCTGGATGTGGTTAACTATCCACTATATACATGGGCTGACTGGAAAATGAGGGGAAGTGGATTCTAAAAGTGTTCTCAAAACATTTAGACTCTCTTAATGGCCTAGATCCTGCTAGTAGTGGATGACACAGCATCTAGGCTGTAAAAAAAAAAAAGGGGGGGGGGGAGTTCTTAACTTTCCTCCTGGGAGGTAAGGGGGGGAAGAACTGTAGGAATAGATAAGATGGAAAACCAACTTTGTTTATCTCTTTCAGAATTGTGATCTGACATCATTGCATCCACAGTGCATCCATAGGAGAAGGGTATACACAAACATCATGGCTCAGCAGTGGAAGTAAGACTCTGTTTCTTTGGGTTGGGGTTTTTTTGGTATTATAATTATTGAGTAATACTAATATGTGTTTGGCTTGCAAAGGTGCTTGAAATCTTGTTCACCCTCACTTCCTTACCTCTGCCTTACAGCAGTAATACCAATTTTGATAGTTTTGCATAGGCTTAAAAATATGGCTTCTGAGCCTTCTGTCTTTTTTCGTAGAGCTGGCAAAATGTTTTAACGGGATTGTTCTTTCCAGTAGCTTTAAGCAAATGTGTTTAAAGGTGTATATTGACTTTAATGAAACACAGGAACCCACTTGTCTAGTTAACAAGTTTTTGTGTCTGACATTACTAAGACTCCTATGGTAGTCTTTCATATATCTGCACAATAAATAGCTATGTCACTGGTTTCTATAGGACATGTCAATTCAGCTATCTTCTTTGGATTTTTGCCATGTATCTGCAATATTTATACTTCCCAAATCACTCCTAAGTACTCTTTCCCTGCACTTTCTGTTACCTTAGTGGTAAACCTTACAGCAGATTTGAAGCTTGGCTTGAGTAAAAACAGTGTCATAATTCTTTTGACTCTTAAGCATTCATAAGCTGGCATAGTCAAAATATTTGTATATAGAAAAAAAGAGCTGAGAATGGTGATGGTGGAAGGCAAGAGCATGGACCTTATGTGTGGGGAAGGAATGGGAAAGAGAAAGGAGTTGGAAGGCCTAGAGCTCATCTAGCATACTTTATGATTTTAGTCTGTTACCAGCATCCAGCTGTATGAATGGACTTCAGAGGAACTTGGATGACTGAGATTGCGGCTCTCAACATCTTTGTCTAGTCTCTTGAGCTTGTATTTGATCACTGCATGTGCCCAGAAATACTGCCGTCATGGCAGACCTGAGTCGCATGGTTGTTCTCATGTCAATCACGTTTGAAATGTGCGGCATCTGTATGCCTGAATTACATTAAAGGCTTGATATTGTAACTGTGCTTTAAGAATACATATCACACTCAGAATACTGAGTTCAGTACAAAACACAACAGCAGTTACAGGTTTCTATTAATACACAGAAAGTGAACACCTCCCTTGTTTAACCTGTGTAGTACACTGATGTTAGAGTGCTTTCTTGGGAAATGGTATGGATGCACTGTTCCTGCAGAATGTTGTTAAAATCCCTCTTTCCAGGAGAGAGACTTGTTGAGACCCTTGAAGCCAGTAGCTGCTCTTGAAAACCTGAGTTCTCACCCTTTTTGACCCTCAGTTTCCTCATTTGCCAAGCTGACAATTTGTCTTCTTGTGAGGCATGTGATGTAAAACCTGCTTGGAAAGTAAATGCTCACTGGTTTTAGTAAGGTTCTGATGGACTAGACCTGCCTCCAAATAGAACGGACAAATGGAACATCTAAGTCCTTTTCCTAATTTCCCTTAGAGCAGCATAAAAGAAACTGATTTCTCTGGGTAAGAGACTGAGCCAATCCATTTGAACAGTTGAAGAGCATTTTCATCAGAATCAACTTGATCAGAATTGAGGAACTAAACAAAATTTAATTCCCTAGATCCAATCCGCAATGTGCAAAAGCCATTCAAAATGTAACACAATGAGCGCTTCCTGCATGCCTATCAAATCATGGCAGTTCTACAGAATGTAATGTTAGTAGATGTCAAAAATGACTTATTCTTCCTTCCTTCTACTGTTCTCTTTTCTGTCAGCTTTATTTTGCTCAAAATGGAAGTGACAAATCAGTTAATTTCTCCACTGATCCTCCTCAATGGACTAAAGACAATTTAAGCACAGTAATGCTAGCCCCAGATTTCAATTATTCAGTTGCAACTAGCTTGCAAAAATTGCTCTTAGCACATACATTTAAATGAATACTACTTAGCTACACTCTGCCAATCCTAGTGCCAGTATTACGGTTCTGTTAATACAGCATGCAGTACCCAAAGGCCTTCTGATATTTGCATCTAATAGTCACTTAGAACAAAACCACTTCACAAGATGTGTCCAAACACTAGCTACGTTTTAACTTCAGTGTGGTGGGAACAGCCTGCACAACAGGAAAAGAGCAGAAAGAAAAAATACGCTGTCAGTAAAAAAGGGAGAAAGAAAAATATCAGGGCCTTTTAACTTCTGTACAGGTGCTCTGTTCCTGATATTCTAGATAAAATCCCTTTCCACAAAACAAATGGACTTTGACTCCCCCACCTTCCCCAAAAGGCAGGCAATAACAGCCTTTAAAAATCCAGATTCTTTGGCATCGGAACACATGGTTGGACTCTCAATTACTGCAAATCAGTGCTACTTCACTGATTTCATTAAACTTTGTTGGCATACACTGAATATGCCCCCTACTGTTAAATAGTGAAAGAAAATATTCCATCTACCCTACAGGAATGAATATATCTGAAAGAAACTGAGCTGATAGATTCTCATACTTGGAAAATACAGAGCTATTAGGGCTGTGTCATCCTTTTCTCAAAAAATGTTAGTCCCAGTAGTATGGATAAGGCACTAGATCAAAGATGATGCAATTTAGCAGCACCGTAATGCATGGGAGACTTGATCACTTTTCAGTCAAACCTATACATTTTCAGATCCACAATTGCAGAGCAGGGTTTGGTTTGCTAACAGCTGCTAACCCCCAAATCTCTTGTGGTTAGTTGCTGCAGTATTTTCTCATGGTATATCTGTGCATGTTTGGGAGAGAAGATGAGTCAGCAGCTGAATGACTTTAAAGTGGTGATTGACTTTGTTCTCCACAACAAGGGACGTGCCCTAGGTCAAATTTCTTATTTCAGCTGGCTGACCATCTCAACTGAAGAAATCTAGCTCTAAAACGTTTGTATCGAAACAAAAGTTGGAAGAATTTTTCTCTTTCCTCTTTGGTAGGCAATCTCTGTGTGTCTTTTGAATACACAGGGAGCAGGAAAGTCTGCTGATTTTTTTGCTCCTTGTCAAAGGTTTAGCCCATGCCTCTGTCCAGCTTCTAAATTTCTAGTACATGACTATTTTTTTCCTGCATGTCACAGAAATTCTTTGCATTCAGTAATTTATGATATGTGATATATGATATAGATTTCTTTCAAGGATGAAATTTACTAAGGTATTTTCAATAAAATAATACTGGGCTTTTTGAAGACCAACCCTTTTTGTGGAAGAACACATGCAAAGGGATAAATATTTTAAAGCTATAACAAAAAGGGCAATTACGCTGCCTAGGTATTCAGTACCCTTGACAGTTTGCACCTGAGGCATGTTTCTAAATACTGAATTGGTGATTTCAGCCAAAGACATCCAGATCATAATTCTCAGCTGGAGAGCTGGAGTGCTTCTGTTGAGAATGTCTCCAGTAAATAGGAACAGGAGAGCAAGAATGATGAGAACTTTGAGTTGCTAGATCACTGCCTGGATCTGGACCAACTATTATCGGTCCCATTGTGCATGCCATGACTGTATTCCTATTTGGAGGCCAGCTGTGTTCTTGAAAATGTTGCAAAATACTTAAAATTTGATCCTGTCCAAACCTGGACTACTCCTTGATGAAGATATTCAGGTTAACCTGGTATCAAAAGCTGACAAGATTTGGCCAACGCTGCCAAACACAGTAGTACTCTTGCAATTTACTTTCTTTGATTTGATAATGTTAGTGGGCATTCAGCTGATCCAAAGAAGTGTTAAATACTGAAATATAACATTCAGTGCATATAATTTCTCAACTGTTCTTCACCACACAGGATCAGCCAGGCCAGAAGATCAGTTTCTAAGTCTGGGAAACTTGCTGCAGTTCTGTTAGTAAGGATTGACATGTCAGCAGTGAATGTGCCAGTGGGGAACAGGTGGGAGGAAAAAGAGCCCTGTAATTAAAAAGAGATCAATGAAACATTGTCTGGTACAACCACAATTGTGTCTTTTTTTTCTTTTTTTGATGCTAAGCTATCCCTTTGTAAATGAGGATGCTAATACTCCTCTCCCACAATAAGGCAGTGTGGCTCACTGCTGGATGTGATGAAGTGCTTGGATGTCTGGGAGATGAAGACCACAAAAGAACTTAGCTCATTCCTTGCCTATGAAGCCGCCTCTTTTCAGCCAGGCCTCTGTGGTAACAGCTGCATTGCCAAAGCCCCCAAGTGTAGATGCAGTCTAAGGCAGATGGCAGGAATTGCTGCTGGAGCTACACAACATCCTCAGACAGCTGAGCCAAGCTGTGAAAGCTGTCTATGGTCACAGCAACTGCAGCTCTTCAGAGGTTTTGCCTGTAGAAAAAAGAAAAAAGGATCAGTAGGGTGTGCTTGTCTTTGCACTAAAATATGGTTATGCTGGCAAATCTTTCTTGTGTGGACTTAGCCTAAGTGTGTTACAAGATGACATGGGAACAAGATGACGTGGGAATTTTTCCATCTGCTCTCTTAATACTTCCACTGATCTGTGCAACAGATCCATTTTTGACTGTGAAGTTTCATGCTCTTGCAGCTGACAATAATAGAAAGCACTGGCACAGGAACAGTATAATCGCGCTGCAGCCCTGCTTTGACTGAGTAATGCCTAAATCCACCAATACAAAAGTTATCTTCTGTCAAGTACGAGGTGGAGGGAACATGGGGGGTAGAGCAAACCTGTATTTTTGTACAGCACTGTTTGTGCCTTATCAACAGATAATGATGGCAGAGGTTGGATCACTTTGTAGTCGTTTGTGTGTGTTACAGATCTATCTGCAAGTATTTCAGCTTTTTCTCAAGTAATTTTTCATGGGGGAGTACTAAATCTGGTCAACTAAAGCTGCCCATGTGTTGTAAAAGACACAGATATAAAGCCCACTGTCTGACAGCTAAAAGCACTATTGACATTTACTTTCATATATAACTTTCATATATAACTTTCAGTTATATTGAGTAACACAACTGAATGTTTTTGGAAGAGATGTTTAATGCTGATAATAGTGAATCCAAATAGAAAAGAGGTCCCTAAGGCATGAATGTAATATAAGTTTAAATTACTTTTTTATAGCTAGAGCTAGTATGGCTGGTGACTAATTGGAATGAAGCCTGATGTTATGCCCTACCACCTCTTTCTCTCTTTCTCACATGCATCACTTAACCATAGTTAGGCCATGATTTCATAAGGAATTGAGTGCATTTGGGCTCTTACTAAGCAATAAATAAATAAATAAATAAATTGTTAAGAACTTTAAAGAACAGGAATGGATTTATATGTTAACTTAAAAGTTAAGCATGTGATGAGGTGTTTTGCTGAATCATAACTTTTTTTTCCCTCTGGATCACCCTGTAAATAACGTGGCATGAAGCAGCTAGTTCTAGCAAAAACCGTAAGAACTGTATGTTCAAGTTGAAGGTATTTATCCTTTTATAACTCAGCAAAAAGAAATTAAATTGATATTTCAAACCTGAAACTGATTCTTTGGGTGCTTTAACATGTAGATATGAGGGGGAAGTCCACCACTTCAAAGAGTTCAAGGAATGTTTTCTGTTTTCCAGCTTTAGATTTAATGGTTGTGGTTCACTGAATTGGCCTAAAATCCTGCCTCTCCCTCCCTCTCTCCCTCCCCCCGTGTATTAGTCACCATGGTTGTGATTTGGTATAGTCCTTTGGTGTATGTGCTAAAGCTCTGCTAACTTCAGCACGAGTTTCAGGTGCTTGTGAGTTTTGCTGAATCAGGGACTTAAATTATGCCTTGGACCATGCTTAAGCAAATAATCCCAGAGACTTCACCAATAGGATATTTAAACAGTCTGCTGACACAGACACTGGGAGTAGTGCCTGTCTCCACTGAAAGCAAGTTCAGAGCAAGTAGTGTAATCAGGCAGCTCAGCACATGGATCAAGACTAGTTCCAGGAAATCCTGGCAATGCTGACAATAAATTCGATCAGCTTATGCACAGCCAAGGTTAATCAGGTAGAGTCTTGTGTCATCAACCCTGGAAAACTGCTGAAGTCTGTAGCGAGAAATTTATAGAGGCAGAAGTTAGAAATTAAGAAAGCAAATGTTTTCCCTTTGAGGAAAGGAAATAAAATGCTAGCTATAAGCTACACATTAAAATGGAGATCTGCTAAAGTGTGACCATGGACTCCCAGGGTGAAAAGCAAGGACAATCTTTCACGTTTAACGGAAGAGTAGACAGCAACTGGTTGCTGACCAGACATTTGTGGTATAGATGCCTAGGTTTGTTTTTGGTGGCAGGAGGAGAACATCTGTGGTGCCTGGGAGAACTACTCACCCAAGCTGTGAAGGAAAAGTATGTTGAACAAAAGTGTGCTGATAATTTGAACAATGAACATGCAAAAGCGGGAGGTGGGGGAGGAAGGCTCTTTTCCAAAACAGATGTGAGAAGCTCTTTATTTAAGGGTAACCAAAATATGGTTTATTCCATAGCAGCTTTTATCATCTGGGTCTTGGACACAATTTAGGACTTGCCATATTAAACAAGTCCAAAGGATTGGAGGGTGTGGTGTTAGTGCTTATGCTTTTCTTTCTGCCTTCTTTGTCTTCTTTAAAAAGGAGAGCGTTGGCTTTGGGGAAGGGAAGGAGTGAAATACTCAGTTCCCTTGCCTTATAGGCAAACTAGATGGGGGCCACAGAAGGAGGAAGATCCATGGAAGAATGGGAAGTATATCAGCACTATTGTAAGGGAGAGCACTAATTCTGGAGTAGGTACTGGTACCAGTGCTAGCTATCAGCTGCAAGAAGGACTGGAAACAATCTGACAAAATTACTGTCTCTAGAAATTGAATGGCCGCATCCTCTGTTGACTGAAAGGTTTACGGTGATGGGATGTGCTAAAGAGTGAAAATTAAGGAAAGTGTCTAACTTGTGTTAGCTAATGTCTGTGAAAAAGACTTATTTCTCAAATGATGCTGTAAAAAAAAGTTAGAACCTGTATAATTTCCAAGTCTTATCTTCCAAAGAAAGATACATGGATGAAACCATATGCTATTATTATGTGTGTGGCCGTAGTTGCCTTAGTTCAACATTTATGTGTTAAGGTAGGTGTTCTTTTGAAAGAACTGAACATGCTGTAGCAGAATACATGGATTTTAAAGCAAACAGAACTATAGAATGGATCTGTAATTCAGGTTGATGATATCTTTGTTTTACCTAGAAACTATTCTATCAAGTTGTGCATGCTTTGTGTAGTGCATGTGTATGTTATAAATAAAACCACAAAATTCTTTCTTATGAAACAATTATGTTTAAAGACATGAGGGATACAAACAGTGATGTTGTTATAAGAGAGTTTCCATCAGCTGGTGGAACTAGGCTTTGTGTTTTGCATTTTTCAGTTGCACATGAGTGAGTCTCCAGAGCATGGAGGTACGTGGAATGCTGATACCATTAGGGAGAATACTCTACTGCTGTCTATTTTTTACTTTTGACAGAAGAAATGAACTAGTAATTTACTTGCCAGGCTGATAAAATACGCAGAAATGGTTAGTATTAGCAACAGCTGTGATTTCTCAGCTTGTCTAAAGATCTTCAGATTCATGTTGCTCTTTGGATTATCACCAGTGGTATAGGTGCTACATCCTGTTCTTTATAGCATATCCATTTTATCATCAAATGAATCTCCGCATGGCTGCCCTGCACATGGCAAGTCATGTTCATTAGGAACTGCTACCCAGCAATGACTTGTGTCCAGTTCACATAAATGTGCCAGCACAGACAGTGCACACTAATCCGATATACATGGGTTTTTTCATCCCTCAGGGAGCAGCAGTCTGCCTTATCAGAAACAGAATGACCCTCTTGTCAGCATAACAGATTAACTCATAAGAATCTTGTTTTGGAACCTCCTGCTGGCTTGTAAAGTTCCAGATGTCAAAATACAAGAGCATGGTGGCAATTATATTTGTTTACAATCTTCCTTCCCCCTCCCCTTTATTGACTGACTTGTCTTCGTAATCATAATTGCTGAGTGCTGCAGGTACAAAAGTCTTTGAGCAAAAGACTTCCTTTCACAGCCAAATAACTGAGTTCAGTGCCTTATTTATTTCCCAGTGCATCTTTTTCCCTCACCTCCTTAACAAAGCAGGGAATGTAGATTAGTTAAAGCTAAGAAGGTGTTGTGACTGGATGTAGCATCACGGCTAAAATGGGCTATAAAACATTATGCGGAGTTCTGCTGCTAAAAATAGCTATGCATTGAGTTGAGGAAGATGCAAAGAGGCTGGATAAGGTCAGTCAGCAAAGCAACCTGGTTCTTACAAAGGAGAAAATGTACCCGTTGATGGCCCATGTGGTATGAGGAGTTGGAGCCCTGCTGTGTACTGGATGAGGCCTTCCTGTTCTTTACTTTTCAGTCTGTTTGCTTAACTTGTTGTTGTCCTCTCCTTTATTCTCTGAACTATTTCCTGCAGGATTGCAGCTTGTTCTTTTCTCTTGCATCATTGCATCGGGCAATGTACCAATATGTTGCAAGTAGAATTGTTTGACATGTATTTATCAGATCATTTATTTTTAATATTTAGCAACTTTTGAATCTAAATACACATTATTACAAAACACCTTTGTTTTTGTTAAGTATTTGCTTTCTCTAGCAAATGGAAGCCTAACAGTGTTTTAGTAAATATGAAACGTGTTATTTGAAAAATTGAAATTATTAAAATTATTGAAAATTATCAAACCTGGAGGTTTTTGTTTGTTTGAAGTGCTCTTCTTTTGGAAACTTCTCTGACCTTCCAAACTAATTTTTTCCAAGTTTCCCATGAAGAAGTAATAGACCAACTCTCCTAATAAACCCCTTTGGAAAGGTATTGTCTTTTAAGGCCCGTATCTGGTAATTCATTTTTTTTCAGGTGCAGGGCTCTTTCTACTGCAGGGCCTAAAAGTGCTTCCACAGGAAAAAAAAAAACAACAGCTGTACAATAACAGACCTTTCCCAAAGGTTGTGCCAGCGAGGGGAATTGACAACCATTAACCACAGTTAAAGATGGACAACTGACATTCGGAGGGAAAAACAGACCGAGTGACTTGGCAAGTCTTAAAGGAAATTTGTAGTGTACCTTCTGAATCTCAGTTCGTAAGAACATCCTTTCCCTTAGAAACCTAAAAATTCTACTGCTTTAGCATCCCGTTCCCCAGCTACTTGTTTTTCCTTCTTCATGTCACTTGGAAAATAAATTTGGACAGTAAACTCCTGGGAATAGGAGCTGTCATTTGTCTTTGTTCTCCAAAATGCCTGGCATGTTCTCAGTTGTGGGAAACTAAATTATAAACAAAATATCACCACTTCCTTTTTTTCTTTTTGTTTGTATAATTCATAAATAGACTTTATTTAACAAAAAAGGGGGGGGGAAGCATCATGAGATGTTATCTTCCTTAAACATTCATATTTCAGTGAATTTAATGAGCGTTTGGGAGCCAGATGGCATACCATATTTTTCAAAAGATTTTAAGGCACATGACAGACAATTCACTCATGTTGACAAGAGCGCTTCACTGAGGTGTCTGCAAAGCAAATGTGTTGCTTGTTACTATTAGAGCAGAATAATTGTTTATGAAAGGCATCCTCAAATTGAACAATGATTTGATGAAGAAAACAGGAATGAGTTCTGCTACATAAACACTGAACACTCTGCAGAAAGAGCAGAAATGTTACCCACTTGTATAGGTTACCTAAAATAATTATGATTTGAGTGGAAGTGCATGATGCAGTGTTGTGTTACTCAATGATAGTCGCTTAAATCCAGATTCATGCAATTTTGTTTGAAAATCCTCAGTCTGTGGGTAATATTATGGAAAAAGCTATGGTTACAGATAATTAAGATGCCTGGGAACATCTTAACTTCACCAGAACAATGCAGACTTCTACTGGGAAAACCCACAGAAAGGATTTTACACTGGCCCATGTGAAATGATTGGTAGCTTCAGCGTATTTCCTAGCTGGCAGGCATTGTCCAACTTGTTGATACACATACTTATATACACAGACACTCGCAGGGGTGCTGACTGACAATATCAACAAACTTGCTTAAACCAAAAGAGGAGGGAGAAACAAGCAAGGAACATAGACCGTTCAACTGTCTTATTGCTTAAAATAGCCAGGATTGGCAAAAAAGTAAAGGTGTATGGGAAATTTTGTGGTCACTTCTTGTCCAGGTCTGTTCTATGATTAAATAAAATGTCAGACTCTACAACTGCCCGGTTAGCACAAATGCTAAAATTTGCAGAGGGAGAAAAGACAGAAAAGCAAAACCACTGAAAAATAAATTTAGTGCAACTCTTTGGTTAAATTAATCTGGAGGATCAAACCTTATATCAATTTTGGTTATTAAGCGTCCTAAAGGTAATTAGAAACTGGATGATGGCTAAGAGATTAAGGAATTACTCCCAAATTACTCAGTTCAATAAAAGTAACAAGCTTATTGCCTCATATCAAATACTTGCATGAACGCACCCTTTTCAGGGGATCTGCCAGAACAATCAAATACTTGCACGCAGTGTAGGATGCCAGCCTTCTGCTACCCACTGTTACAACATTGATTTATAGAAACTGATTCATGTTCTTTCCCTTATCAGTCAGCAGCATACAGTGTTCACATGTAAAGATGCTCAAGTTAAGTTCTGCAGAAAAATACTACATAAGGAAGAAGGCAATTGTACTAATTAGCTCTGTTGCAAGCAAGACAGCATAAAATATGTATAAAAATAGATATCACAGGGACTCGTGGTGCAAAACAGCCTAAAAACCCACGGATGCATAAAACAAGAACTTGGGAAGAACTTAAGAAATTTGGTAGGTTTTTCCTTCAGGATGCTTGCTGCAGAAAGGCAACAAACATGGTTGGGCCAAGAACTTTTTTGGCCAAGACCGATGGTGCCATGTTTTCTTTAGTTGTGTGGCTTTTTCAAGCTATCATGTATTAGAAGTCTGGGCACAGGAATGTTAAAGACCTGTGATAGCTTCAGTCTATTTTGCTATTGTGTGTGTGTGTGTGTGTGTGTGTGTGTATATACACACATCCAGGTCAAGCAATGGTAAATGAGATTTGTGTCTGCTGAAAGAGGTTGGAGGGGGAGAGAGTGATTTCTGTTACCAAAAATAAAGAACAGGATGTGAAGAAATTGGATGAAGAGAAGTTGAACTCTGACAGAAAGGGGGGCTTGTCTGCAGAAGCCTGGGGATAACCTACCACTGTAATATGCAGAATACAGTATATTTTGTTTGTTCAGTATACAAATGATGTAAAGCCTTTTAGAGAAGATTTAGGTAGGTGAGGATAAAAACAAAAAGTGCATTTACAGTATAAACATGAACTGATATCTATGCCTGTGCTGGAAAAAAAAACTCAAATCGGGCTTCTGTAGCACCTGTATCAGCCTGCATTACATGATTTTGAATCAGTAGGGCTGTTAATTGCTTTGGCATTTTCATAGCCAATGTAATCATAGTGTGGTAAAATATGCACCTTATATGTTGATCTTCTAAATTGATTCATTTTTCCCCTCTGTTGTGAATATTTAATTGTCTTTTTTATCAAATGAATAAATGCAAATATATATGATTCATAACAAAATCTTCTGTAATGTAGGGACAATAGCTTTTGCCCTCCTAGTTTTCTGTAAGCCACACTTAACTGTATGTGGTGGGATTGAAGTGGTTAACAGACCTCTTTTGGTCTAGAAAAATGTATTTGACTTCTAGTAGAATCCTGTAATAAATTGTACTCTTGAAAATCAGAATAGGTATCTCTGAGGAATGATTAAATATTAAAACTGTTGAAATAAAGTATGTATCTTATATAATCAGCCATTACTTGATCTGACAGTCTAGAGCAAGCAGTAGTTAACGTATCAAGAATGCTAATTGTTTCTGATAATTTCTGAAGAAAAATATTAAATGTGGTAGATAAATTGAAAAGTGGTGCAAGCAATCATCTAAATATCACTTCCCATCTTTAATAACCTACTTCATATCTCATTAAGCCGGTTGATTGGGTATTGTTATGATTTACTAATTCAATGTTCAGTCATTGGAGGGAAATACAACATTAAGGGCTTCTGTCTCCCATAAGGAGATGAAGTCTGCTGCTGCTCAGTTAAATACGTGAGCAGGATGAAATGACAAGCAAGTATTTTTATTAGAAGATGAGATATGAGACTAGATTTATTACGGACAATCTGACAGAGAAAACTGAATGCTGGGAATTGAGTTCCTTGAAAACTCTCCAAATATTACTGTATGTGTTTCAGGTTGCAAAATGGGTAACAGCTGTAAAGAATATTGTCTTTGGCATCTCCTATAATACTGGTGAAGATAAAGGAGGTGGGCGATCTATGAGATATGAGTGATTGTCACTATCACAGTTGCAGTTTATTATGGGCTGCATGTGACACTTATTGCTGGCAAATCATCAACTGAAATTTTGGCAGTGTTTAGTCCTTATGTTTAGGTTCATAGCTATTTACAGTTACGGGGGAATGACTGCACAGTCATAGGCTTCCTGCTTTCTGTCAGTACGTAGATGTGCCACATTAAGCTCCCATACTCAGCAAATCTGTGCCTCATTAAGGCTAATCTTGCAAACATTTTCATAGTCCTGTAATGAGCAATCCTGCTAAAATAGGTGAGGCCATAAAAATGGCTTAAGGCTTGTTGATATGCCTTCAGTTTCCTGCTTCAAACAGCTTTTGGTCTTCTCTTACACATAAATGTTATGAATTTCAAAACAGGTATTAGGAGGAATCACAGAAGTATATCACTTTCACCTGTCTCAGGTTTGCTGTATTACCTGTGGGATAATTACTGTGTTCATAAATCACAGATTTTGCTTATATAGGTTTATGATGGGGAGGTGAAGGTTCAACTCACGTTGCTTATTAACTGTATGTTTTCCTACTCAGCAAGATGTCTACACTGCTGCTTGAGTTTGACAAAATTTTATCCTGTTGAGTTCAGACCAAATCGTTAGGTATGGTTTTTTCCCCCCCCTCCTTTCCTTTATTTCTTCCCCCTCTTCCCCCAGCATGCTTCTTTTTTTTCCTTCCACAACAAAAGAAACCTTAAGATATAGTAAATGGAGTTTATTAAATATAAATGTTAGCAGATACAGTAAATTTCTAGAAGGCTGCATTACAGGCCCAAAGCAGGCAATAATTCAGTTGTCCATAGCATATGTGAAGATTCAGTACCCAAAGCTGTGATTTGTATTAGGGCCGGGCATACCTTGATACTTGCTCCATCATAACATGAAGGAATTCTTATGGCTATTCACAACTTCATTTTGTTGTTAATTTTAATGCTGAGAGGAGTATTCTGTATGTTTTTGAACTAAAGCCCAGCTACATTTTTTGATATTTACCATAGATACTGTTTTTTATGGTTAGCAATTGTAATAATATCCAAACTGATTGTTACAGGATAAATTCATCCTTGAAATGATTGGCCATAGATATTATTTTGCAGCTTATATAAATATGTAGGCAATGAGACTAGGGATAAGAGTATGCAAGGCAGAATGAGGAGAGTTAAGACTGTTGACATACAAATAAAAACTAGATAGATTATACAAGGCCTTGACTGGACTTTTTTGAATAGTATTTGGCTGGTTTTTTAAATGCTGTTCCCGAGGCTACTAATTTTATCTATTGAGTGCATTAGAGCTTTAAAAAAGAAAAAAATTGTTTCCAAAAGAACAGGAGGAGAGCTATTCAGTTATGACCATTTAAGCAATATATTTTTAAGTCTTGTTGTTCCTACAGCTATAACCATTATTTATCTTCAGCAAATAACAAGATTTTATAAACTGATCTTCAACCTCTACAGCTGCCTTCAAATGTTTGGGGCAGGGAAGGAAGAAGGAACTATTTTAAAGACACTTTAATAAACTGCTTTGCCAGAAAGCAGTAGGCTAGCTAGCTGACCTGATACCTTTAGTATTATTAAAAATAAATTAGTATTATTAAATAAATAGATAAAAGAAAAGCACTCCTGTAAAACTTAGATGTTATTGTACCAGACTTTTACTGGATATTCTTAGCACTTACAAAATATTCAGTATTTCTAAAATATGCTTTTACAAAAAATAGTCAGTGGTGATTGCTAGGAGTGGGACAGGTCCTTGTGCGTGGCGTTGTTGGTTTTGCCTGTTTTCCAGATTACCTTGCTGAGAGGTGCTGACAGCTCAGGGTGCCGCTCTCTGCCTTTTTGAAAAGCTGTCTAAGAGGTGCCGTGCAGCAAGTAGCGAGGTCCCTCCCCGGATGGCCCAGCTGTTTATTTGCTCGTGGCTGCCAGTCCCTGCTGGTTCAGGCCTGGACTTGCACGCTGCGCTGGTAGCGCTCTGTGGCCGCGCACCGCTTCAGCCAGGAGCTGGACACATCAAGGGACGCAAGAGATTTCAAGAGGGCGCTGAAATCTTAGTTTCCATCTGTTCAGCCTGACGTCCATTGCTATAAGGTAGGAGCGGTCAGTGCCTGCAGTCACTGACTCCAGCTGGTCTGTGTGACCAAGCCATGGTCTGTTTCTTGACGATACTTTGCAGGGGTGGTTTTCTTTTAATGTGTAAAGTGCTGCATGACAGCACGGGAAGTGAAGCGTTCAATTTAGCAACAGATTAAGCAGCAATAGCACAAGCTTCTCTTGGTTGCCTCCGTGGTGCTGCCTCACTTCTCACGAGAAGATCAGCTCAGTGCCTGAGTTAACTTCAACATGATCCTCGTACTGAAGTGTCAAATAATACTAGTTGTAGTGGGGAAACCTGTTTAGCAAGGATCATACAAAAATGTTATGTAATTTGCCAAAGCCTCTGAGATACATATATATATTTTTTTTTAAAGGGAAGCATTTTCATGGGGTACTGTGAATAGATTTCTTAAGAAATCATTTGCTTACATATCTGTTGGTAAAGTACATTTAACTGTACAAGAAAACTTCATGTTGGCATGATAAAGTTCATTCTTACAACACCATAAAAATGCAGAGATTTTGGATATAGTCTAGAAAAACAAAACAGAATGCAGTGTATTTAAAAAGAAAATCACTAGAGAACAAAAGCATGGTAATTTTGCCACTTAAATATCAGAGCTGGTGTGTTTGGGAGAAGTCTGCCAGGCTGCAAAATGCTGGAAGGAGAGGGGAGTGTTTTTCTTTCATACAACTTTTTTTTTTTCTTCCCTGAGCATATTCATCTCAGGTTGTATATCACCTGCCAAGAAGGCTAACACTGTATCAGAGAGACTTGGGAACTGCAACACATAACTTGTTAGTTACATAATTTATATATATGTGTGTGTGCGTGTAAATAACAATTAGTATCTAGACCTGATTTTTTCCCCAATACAAATCACAGATGCTCCCCATCTGATGAAGGGGGTGATTTAGACCCTACAGCTGGGAACAGAGTGGGCCAGCAGCCTCAGTGGTGAGCTGTCCAGACAAAGTTGAAAATCAGGAGCCCTTGTGGTGGTGGTGGTTGTCTGTAGTCTAGAGGAGAGTTCTCCTAGAATTAAACACCTAGGCCTGTGAGACTGCTTCCTCATTTGGACTCCAGCAGCTCATCTTGTTTTAATGGGAATCAGTGCAAGTAAACTGTCTCAGGTTAACTATGTTTAGACTATCTGGTCTCATGATTTAATCAGGTGTCCAGAGGAAGAAGGCTAATGTCACTTTGACAAACACTTGGCTACTTCTGCCCCATGAACAAACACACATTTTAACTACTGTGTTAACAAATAAGAATTGAACAGAATCTTGTCTGAACTTTGGAGAAAGATATTTATTTGTCAACTATAACAGTTTAAAAAAAGAAAGGGGGGGGGAGGGAGTGAAACTCCTGTTTACTCTGTGTCAGCAAAGTCCTAAGAGTACAGTGAAGATCAGCTTTCCTTTAACTTTTTTAAAAGGATGGGTCAGCTCTCTTGATGAGGACACAGCTCACAGATAGGTTAAGTTGTAATTACTAACATACAATTTTCACATAAATTCTGCCCTGCTGCTGTCCTCATACTATATTGTGCTCATAGGTATTCTCTCTGTAGTCTACACACCTTCAGAAAACTTGCCGTATCACTAAGGACTATTTATTTCCCCTCCATGTTATTTTGCTTATCTGTGTCACTTGAACAAAAAGCTGTAATTTTCCCCCTATAAATACTGACTCTTTGTTATGCTAGAGACCAAAAGTCTTGGTCGGAGACTGTTTTGAGACCTAATCTCAGCTCTGCGTGCATTTGTCTTATGCATTCCTGGGGCCTCTGGCTTCTCAGAGCATGGCAGAGACAAAATGTCATTGGATCACAAAATCTCATTGACTCTTTGCAAAATAGGACCAGCTTGCAGAATAAATGTGCTTGCTCAAAGGAGGTGATTTCGCATAAGAGAATTTGTTTAAAAAGATTTTTGTATAGATGTTTAAGAATATGTTTAGTAGTGTATTTGTCTACATAACGAATGATCCATTGCAAAAGAATCTTGCATTATAACAGGTGGTGATATTAAACTGTACAGGTCCCCTTGAAACACTCATAATCTGAAATCCAGAGCAACAGCTTTAAAGTCAAAACCAAGAATCTTACCAAGTTGTGCTCCCACTGAGCTCACAGAAACGCCAGTGCAATTTGGGCACTTGTTACTTAATGGAACCTTTTAATTATTTTGATCAAAAATGATAAATGTACTCTCATACACAAGTTGTGATCAGGTTTATTCTTATTTCTTGGGTATACAAATTTACTCAGTATGTATACTTAAGAGTGCACAGAAACCCCTCTAGTACAGCATCTGACATAAATGTCAATAACATTACTGTTAAAACATAGGTTTTATGCTAGTTTAACTGCACAGCACGAAGTTTATTTTGATTTCTAAATAGGAAGTCCTACAGCTGTCCTGCATTTTGGGTTTATCTACCCTTAAAGTATCTCTGATGTAACTATACTGTGTGTTTCTTGGAGATATTTTCTGAATGCAAAAGATCACATGGGACCTTCATCTGTCAGGTCAGAGTTTCTTTCCCGTGGTGGTGTGGGCAGCAGGAAAAAAACCTCCGAAGGACCCCGAACAATTTAAAATTAAAATTTAGAAGTATTTTTAAAAGCCTTTTACGAATCTCTCCCTTGCGAGGCGCCACCTTCCTGCGATGGGGACTATGGACCCTTGCGGGGGCTCAGCCTGCTCTTCAGTTATGGGGCCTTGCGCGGGCGAGACCGCGGCTGCACAGACCAGGAGGCCTCCGCCATGGCGACGCGGCGCGGCGCGGCCGTTGCGCTGCCACCGTGGCGCTGCCGCCCGGGCGGGGACTACGTGTCCCAGCGCCCCCCGCGGCAGGCGGGCTCCCAGCAGGCCCCGCGCCCCGCTCATGTCAGTGGCCTCCATCTAGACTCGACCGCCCGGCCCTGCTGCATGCCGGGAGCGAGAGTCGCGGTGAGGAGCCCCGCGGCGCGCCGTGAGCCCCTCGCCCACCCCCGTCTCCCCCCTGCCGCGCCGCCCCCGCAGGAGGAGGAGAAGGAGGAGAAGCAGGGCTGAGCGCGCAGCCGGGCTGGGCGGGCGGCGGTCAGGGGCCGCGCGGCGCCTCCGCGGTCCCCGGGCGAGCGCCGGCCCCCTCCCTGCCCCGCGGGCGCGCGCCAGTGCTGCGCGGCGCGAGGGCAGCTGCGCGCTGCCGCCCCCTGGCGGAGCGTGAGACAGCGGCGGCCGTTAGCCCGCGCGCCGCGACCGTTGCGCGCGCGGGGCGGAGGGCTATGGCGGGTGGCCGGCGTGCGGCCGCGGGGCCAGAGGAGTTGGGTGGGAGCCGGCAACGCGCCGAGGCTTCCCTCCCCCCAAAAAGAAGCTGCCGAGAGGGGAGAAGCGGCGGCGGGCGAGCTCGGCCAGCGCGGGGAGGCGCCTCGCGGTGGGCTGTGCTGAGCGAGCGGTGTGCGCCGCGGGGAGGTGTTAGTCTGAGAAACTCCTGCCTGTGCACGGGAAGGTAGCGCGCGCGGTAGCGGTGGTGTAGCCGTGGTGTTGCAGGTGAGCTAGCTTGTTCGCAGGAAGGGGGAAAAGCCCTATATAATATTGTTGCAGTAGTTAGTCAAGAACTTTCAAGAATCTTTTTGGATAATTCTCCAAAAGGATAGATCAGTCGTGATGTAGAAGGCAAACTGTACTATGTGTTTCTAATAAAAGAGCTGACAACAAAATACAGGTCAGATGTGCCTTTAGCCAGCTAAGGCAGTAAGTGCTGAAGTTATTTGGGTGCAAAACCTATTGATCCATCTCTTCCAATCTAACTACCTAATAAAGATTACCCAAAAGATCAGTCTTTCTGGTAGGGTAGTAGTGCCATTTGTTCTCATAAGTAGTGAGTTGTCTTCATGCAGGATGTTGTCTTATACACGCCCTTTTGGAAGGGCCCCCACCTGAGATGCAGATATTTAGTTTTCTTGCCACTCTTAGGCTGAAAGCCAGTTTACAATTGCCAGTTGGGAAGCAGACATATGGGTTGATTTCAAGCACCTGTGCTTACTTGTTATACAGAGGGGGGTCAGCTGCTCTTTCAGGCTGTATCACACAAGACCAAAATCACTATGCAGTTATGTACACTCATGGTGTGCCTCTATACTTAAAATTATGTGCAGTTCTAGTTACCACAAATCAAAAAGGGTATAGTAGAGCTAAGTAAGGCACGGGATAGGGTGACAGGATTAATGAGCTTGGACAGGTTTTAAGTAGGTATGGAATGGCTTCCATACATGTAAGAGTGGCTGAATAGGCCTGAAAGAGGATATAGCGGGGGAAGGTAAAATACAGAAGTGTAGTCTCTGAAGTTATGAACTGTAAGAAGATAGGAGGAAAAATGTATAGCATTCTCTAATCAGAAAGCAAATTAAGAACAAAAGGAAGTACCTTCCCGCAAATGATGAAACTTGTTGCCCCAGGATGTTTTGGCAACTGAAAGTATAATTGGGTTCAAAAGGGATTTATTCAAATTTATGGAAAAGAGGTTCATTGCTATTAAATGTTATTGTTTGGACTCTGGCTCAGAAAATCGCTAAACTGATTGATTTTTAGAGGTTGCAGAATAAAAGATCATTCTGTACAAACATTTTCTTCTTAACACTCTTTCCTAAGCAACTGTCAGGTTTTATCTAAGCTAACTATTTCAGAATCATTTCAGATTTCAGTTTCAAAAAACTTTTTCTTTAAAAGCAGAAACAAAAACCTAAGACTAGCAATGTAAATCTAATGTTATTGAGTCATGCTCAAGTGATGTGTGCCTTGGATGTCTTGTGTAGATGCTTAGGGTGCAGTGAGACCTTGAGACCAGATGCCTTTAGTACTGAAATAGTGCAAGAAGAGTATAGTTAAAACTACTTTGTTGGCTTTGAATAGTTATCATAATGCATTAGTGATAAATAACAGCTGAACAGGGCATTATGACATTTAAATACAGAAATCATATTTCATCAATTAAATTTGAGTTGCCATAACACTAGTATTGAAGTGCTAGATTACATGCATAATTTTTATGACTAGTTCAGAAATACCAATAGAATGTTACTGCTGAAGTTTTTAAGCATTAACTTACATTTATTTTCAGTAGTGGTGTCGTATTTGGTTCAGCTATTTATTTTCTGGTGAAAAAGAAAAGTAATTTTATAGTCCATATTATAAAATGCTACAAATTAATAAAAGCTGTCATGTTGGCAAGAACAGTGGCTACTCTGCTATATTGGACCTGAAATTCATGTTAATCACTCTTCATTGCTTTATTTGCAATTTTTGAATTATTTTTGAAGATGAACAAGGTTTGTGCAATTTTTGGAGGATCACGAGGAATAGGAAAAGCTGTTGCAGAATTACTGGCACAGAAAGGCTGCCGCCTGGCGATTATTGCTAGAAATCTGGAGGTAGCCCAAACCACTGCACATCATCTTGGCGGTATGTACGCTGCTTTGCAATGCTTTCTTCACTGTCCAATGCTTAAGCAACTTGTAAAAATAGTAGATTATTAGTAGGTCAATAATAGGTCAAATAAACCTGATTGATTGTTAGCTAGATGCAGATTAAAATAAAGCTGAGAAATTAAAAAAAAAAAAGTTGTATCAATATGATTTGTTTTTCACAATATACTTTGGGGAAGTTAAGTATGTTGCAAGTCATATCTTACAGATAGAGTAGATGATATCAAGGGAATTGTTCAAGGTCACACAAGTGAGTTAGTATGAACTGAGGCCAGTCTGCTTATGCTGAACTTCAAATTCTAAAAGGCCAAAAATATAAAACAAGAAATTGTCACATACAATACTTGCAAATTGTCCTTGTTCAGTTGGGTTTCTCAAGTTAAAACTACTTCTACATCTGTTTTTACAGTTGAGTTTATACATTCTTAAGAAGGTTTATGAATGATGCAAGATCTTTTACTATTGTTATGATGTGGCTTTATTTCAATACAGAAGGACATCTGGCACTTAGCTGTGATGTATCCAGAGAACAAGATGTCCAAAATACTTTTGAAGAGATGCGGAGGAATTTAGGTCCTATTAATTACTTGGTTAATGCAGCAGGGATCAACAGGTTGGTTATTAGTTACAAGGTTGTATGTAATTCTAGACCACACCATCTTTTGGAAGATGCTAAATATAGAAGAGGGCCTTTACATTTAATAAGATTATTGTTAATGAGTGCATCTGAAAACAGAATTAAGCATTCGCCAATGTTTTACTTCTAATGGAAGTTAAACTTTAGTAGATTAGATGATAACAGCTTTCACCATAGTTTCTGAGTTTGTTCCCTCACTATTCCTCTTTCCTCCACTTCACTCCCTAAAATGGTCCAAAACAATGTTTGATACTTCTTTGCAATAATGGTCTTTGTTATCAGAAGAACATCTTATCTGTTTTGGTGTTTTTTCTGCTATGTGTAATCCTTGCAGTTTCATAATTTTGAATGCTAGGTTGTATAGAACCACATAAGGTCCTATTCCAGTACCATTCATTTGTCAAGTTTTATCATGAGTAAATGTGATTATTGGGTAGTCCCATGAGTTCTTTTGGTGGGGTGTTTTTTTTTTTTTTGGTCCGTTTGTAGGGATGGCTTATTACTGAGAACCAAGACTGAAGATATGATATCCCAGATTCACACTAACCTTCTGGGAACAATGTTGACATGCAAAGCTGCTGTAAAATGTATGATTCAACAACAGGGAGGTGCTATTGTTAACGTAGGTAAGTTGCTATTTTAATCCAGTGGCATTACATGTAAATTAGTTTTATAGAAAATTTTAGTAGGTGTAACATATTGAAATATATTTTTTTTTATAATTGACTCTTTTCTTTCTGTTTAGTCATTGTATTTTTAGCATTTCTTTGTGAATGCTTATCTTTTATGTAACTACAGCAACTTATAAAAACTGCTTGTATCAGTAATAAACACCTCATTTTATATTTTTTCAGAATTTTATCATGCTTTATCAACTCTTTCAGCAGCTAAATTTACCAGCTATGAGTTATTAATTAGACTCAAGTAGGTACAGGTGTTTGGGGGAGGTTCTGTGCAAGGATACTTTTTCTAGAAAGCTTTCTGTTTTAATTTCTTGGCACATGTTAGTCAACATACATATGTGCATTCCACAGAAATCATACATAATTGAGCAATTTGCTTATCCTAGCAATAGGCTATAAAATACATTCACTAACATACTTTTTATTCCTTTTTTGTAATCTCATTTTCATTCTGATTTTAAAAACAAAATGATAAAATTAGTATAAGCATCCAAATTAGTAATTTGATCTTTTCTTCTCTTTGATGTTTCTTTATTTTAGGAAGTATTGTAGGAATTAAAGGCAACTCTGGTCAAAGTGTGTACGGTGCTAGCAAAGCAGGATTAGTTGGATTTTCACGCTCTCTTGCTAAAGAAGTAGCAAACAAGAAAATTCGAGTCAATGTGGTTGCTCCAGGTTAGTTTATGTGAAGTTACTCAATCTTTGACTGTTGCAGTAACTGATCTGCAAGACTGCTGGATGTTTGCTCTACTCTGAAAGTAACAAGATATTTTAACTTTTGTAAGTAAGTAGTTTTCCTCTCTTTTTCAGTTTAAAGTATAATGCATTCTTTCAGTAAAAGTTCGCCCTTTTAAAGGGAATACTGGGAAATTTGGGGGAGTGGGTCTTCCTGTTCCTCTATCCGTTGTTACATAATGGCTTTTTTTCTTTGTTCCTCCTTCAAAACCTGCTATCCTTACAGGCGAAGGGTTAGAAATAATTATATGCAGATTGCTAGTTTCCCTCCTGTTCTGCTAGAGAGTTATTTGTTATTAGAGAAATATTAAAGAGCATGAGAAGCAAGCGTGAAGGCATCCCTGCCTTTCCCTTTAGTAAAAGGAGAGAATCTGGAAGGAAAGTTCTGTAAAGATGAGGCTGTGATTTCACAAGATAATCTTTTCCAGTCTGATAAATCACCACCCCTTGAGAGAAAATCTCTTCTGGCTTTCTTGAATTTCTCTACTCATGGCTGTGTACTCTGGTGCTCAGCTTGTGGTAGCTCTGATGCCTTTAAGACCTCTACATGAACCAGTTCAAATTGTGAACTAGGCAGGAAAAATATTTTTTCTTGTTTAGTGAGTCTAACAGCCCACAGAAGGCTCCAGAGCCATCAAAAGGGGCAGGACTTTACAGCAACAAGCAGAACTGAGACTTTCCCCTCTTGGTGGCAGATAGACATTAGGTCAGATCAGCTCTTTATGAGGCTGCAGCTTATGTGAATAGAAATCAACAATGCGGGAAAACTGAAACCGAGTTAATGGAAAATTATAAAGAAATATTTTTCAAAATTATGAAGAAATATTCTTCAAATAAGTGTGATGATAGAAATTCTGCAAGTGCTATAATAAATTATATAGCATAATGGAAACACTTGCAAGCTGTAGGTGTTTCTTGCCATAGATTTCATATGAGTTTTTATTGAAAGTGTTTTGGTGAAATGACTATATTTTTGTCTTCCAGAAAAGTGATACTAAATATGGGGTTTGGGCCCAAGTCTGTAGAGTTATGATTTTTTTTCATAGACTTCTAGAGATTCTGCATTTGGATTATTACAACAGTGCTTACAAAGCTGGAAGATATCGTATTGGTTAGGAAAAAAAAATTGTTCTCAGCTATAAAATGGTGTGAACTGACTTCTGCAGCTTTGAAGAATGATAGCTGGTGCTGAATTTTGGTCGTAGCTTTCACTTGGGAGGATTCCAGGAAAAATGAGCTTGAGAAATTTAGTTAGAGATTATGTAACTCTTCAAATTTTCTCCTCTCTTAGGCTTTGTTCACACAGAGATGACTGCTCATTTGGAAGAAGATCAGTTGAAGAAAACAATTCCTCTTGGGAGATTTGGAGAGCCTCATGAAGTTGCACAAGCTGTTGTCTTTCTGCTAGAGTCTCCTTACGTTACAGGGAGTATTCTAATTGTAGATGGAGGCTTGCAGCTTCTGACTTAAATGCTACATCATATAAGTACCATACTGATATGTCATGATGGTAGTTATAAAGCATGCACTAATCAAAGGGAGGGGCAAAAAATTTAGCTGCAGATTGACATATGTAATTGACTTGATACCCTCTAGTCAGAGTGGTAATTCATAAGTAATAAAGTGCAGCATGTATGTTTAGTTACCTGAAAAAATCCCCATGGTATTACAAAGTCTGTGTATGTAACATAAAATTTAAAAAAGATCTGGTTTGGAATGATGATAGCTCTAAATAATATCTTGATTTATCTTAAAAGCACTATATTTTTATAAAGTCATGTTTTCTTTGGGGTAGCGTGGAGATTATATTCTGAATTATTATGTTACACAAAGATAAATAAAATGTGGAGGCATGTTTACTGGTTGGCAGTTATGACTGCATCAAGTTTATCATGTAGGGGGAGGATTGTGAACTGTTTAATTTTTTATTCTTATCAGTCCCTAGAAAATTGGTTTCCTTTTTTGTTTGTTTATAGCTGAAACTACAAAGGTAGAAGCTTCTAAATCTCCTACCTCAATTGCCTTTAGGAGATTTAATGATAGGTAATGCACTTTATAAAGACAAAACCGGCTCAGTTCTATTAATTACGCATACAGCACTCATTCATTTCAGCAGCACTTGAGGATATATTGAAGGACTTCTGATTGGTCATTGGAGATGCTAATTTTGTAATATTCTGAGTTTGAACGGAAAATACACTATGAACTGTACAGTTGCAGGCCTTCCACATAAAAGGTGTAAAAGTAGCTGTGCCTTTTCACTGACTTGAAACATATTTAGAAACAAATAACAATTCCAAACTGTGAAGTCAAGGTGTATTGCTGTATATCTTCTTGAAAACTCAGTTCAACTGTGTTATGCTGATGTTCTTTAATATTTATGTACAGTCAATAAAATAGCCATTTATCTTATTCAAAGCAGCTTTTGAAGCAGAGTAATTATTCGACTGTAGACAATCTTGTGTTCTTTTGCTGAAATATTACCACAGTTTGACTTCAGGCTTTTCAATTGAGATCAAGTACTTTTTGGTGGCTAATGTTTTTATCTTCTCTGAAGAAAACTATGAGCGTGGTTTAGGACCTTCACTTCTTAGCTCCAGTGTTCATTGCATCATGATCCAGATGTTGGTTCAGCTTTTGAAATTTTCCCCTCTTGGCACAAACTGAAGTGCAGAAAGAAGAGATCTCACTGATGATAACTTGGACTCTTTAAAGTCTGAGATTTTCTTCATTTGTGCAGCTGAGAAATTTTGTCTTTATGCCAGAAAACAGTGCATGTTCAAGTTTCTTGATGGTAGGTATTGAGAAATAATATCAGGAATGGTTGTATTTTCAAGGGTTTTAAAGGTAATTGTGTTATTCACTGTGGAATCTAAAATATCACTAGAGGTAGCCCTGTCCTTATCTTACTGATACCTCTTTGTTGAGAAGTGTTATTTGCTGTGAAAAGTTATGTGTCATCTGTGTCTTTGTACCAAAAATATAACTGCTAATTCTGTTTCTCTGTGTTAGGAGGAATTGGCCAAAGTATAGATGAATTTTTTCAGAGGGCACTGAGGGTGAGGGAAGACAGCTGGTACTCCCATTTTTACTAGTCAAGCAGTAATATGTCAGTAAGTTGGCTGCTGCCCATACCTGTCCTTAGTATCTTACAAACAAAGGTTGTGTGACACATTTTGACCCTGAGCCAAACTTAAAAGACTAAAAGCAATTCCCTATTAGTGAGCTCTGCACCTAATTATTATTGCCCCTTGTTTCACTGAATAAGTTATTAGCAATAGCACTTTTTTTATATATTTGTGATTAACACCTGAGATAACATCTTGATAAGATTCTCAGTATGCTGCTGCATAACATTCTCAAAATGTTGCAGCACTTACTATGTTTTTCATTACTGCAGTTGTTGGGTATGCTATAGGACCTGAATGAGATGTGGGTAGCCTTAAAATCATATTTTGAAAAGTATTTTTTTTTCTGCTCTTCTTCAAACTGGTAAATTAGAATTGAAACCTAGTAGTAATCCATTTCAGGATTTACTGTGTACACATATGCTAAGAACATACCATCTGTATTTGTCAGACTAAGGTTGTGCCTGGCCTGGTGTTATGTCTCAGAAAGTGGCAGTAGTGAATGCATAGGGTGGATAACAGGTCAAGTGTGTGGTGATGTCACCTTAGAATATTCTCGAATCCTCCAGCAATTTGTGATTGATATGTTTTGAACCTGCCATTTGATAGCTCTGATTGAGGCCTGCTGGTTCTTGTATTTGATAAGACATTATGAAAACCCTCTGTGCTGTCTCCATGCTGCTGTTGAATTTGTAGACCTTTATCGTATCCTGCCTCGATTGTTTCTGTTTCAAACTGAAGAGTCCTATTTCTTTTAGTTGTTCCTTGTTGGAAAGCTGTTTTGTACCTTTGGTTATCTTTGTTGTCCTTTGCTATACTTTTTTTGTTTCCAGGAAGGGAGGAGCAGGTGGAACTGCTCACAGTATTCTAGATGCAGGTGCACTGTGGATTTTTCTTCATAAAACAAAACACTTTTTTTTTTTTGTGTGTGTCAAAAAATAATGCCTAATTGTTTTGCCTTTTGCTGACCATTAAGCTTATGT
The DNA here is from genome assembly GCF_036417845.1 of Apteryx mantelli. NCBI lineage: Eukaryota > Metazoa > Chordata > Aves > Apterygiformes > Apterygidae > Apteryx > Apteryx mantelli. The sequence continues at coordinate 44,427,463 of NC_089982.1, read as the reverse complement.
TTTTAGAATCTAAGAAATATGTGTATGAACTATAACTCAGTCCTGAATAGTTAATTGTCAGTTTGGAGCTGGTTTCCTCATATGTATTTAGGACTGATCTTTTTTTCCCCCCCGGTGTGAATTGTTTTAATTTATCTACAGTGAATTTAATCTGCTGGTTTCAAGACTCATTTGTTCAACTGGTGAAATGGCTCTGCAACTTTTGTTTCTTTCCTTTATCTCTTTATTGAGTAAAGGGATTTGAGTAACTTATTTGAGTAAATTAGCATTACAGAAGATAGTGTTGCTTCAGAAATTGCTGTCTCAAACCACTTAGGAGTATGTTGTGCTGCACTAGCCCCAAAAGGTGTCTGTAGGATTCTGTTGGTGATCCATGTCTTTCAAAAAGAATGACCACAAATACATATCTTTTCTTTTCTATTTTTTAACAATTTACTGATACGATGACTTATCCTCTTGACAGCCCAGGATCTTTAATGTTTTTTGGTAAGAGAACATGTCAGATGCCTTTCAGAATTTCAAGCTTGCTGTGTTAATTAATATCCCTTATTCACATACTCTCTTAGCCTTTTTAAGTACTCTAAAATGTTTGTAAAACATGACTTCCCTGTACAAAAGCCACATTGACTTTCCTCAATATGTTTATCCAATTGTTTATATGCCTTTAGAACAATTTTTGGCAGTTTGCTGTGTACAGATAACAGATAATTAATCTGTATTTCCTTGGATCTCTTGGAAATGTCTTTAAAAAAAAACCAAGTAGCCCTTCCCCTGCAAAAATTACCAAAAGCCTGATGTCACTTTAGCCAACTTCCAGTTGTCTGACAATGAGGCAGTTTTATCCGAGCAGTTTCACACTGCAATTATTTGATTTCCGTTAGAATTCTGGAGTGATTACCACCTGCCTTGGCAGTTCATCACTATTTGCTCTGTAACCTGTCTACTGCTTTGCTTTGATGCAAAGAACTAATTCAGTGTTTCTTTTTTTCTTTTTTTTTTCTCTCCTCTATGACCTTTACCTCCTTTGAGCACTTTGCTTTTTATTTTGATCATCTGCTCATCTTATTCAGGAACAAGAACCTGTTCCTAATGTGGCGTTCAGTTTGTATGTCTTTTTGGAAATTGTTCCTCTAAACTCTGATCTGCCTGTAACTTTTACGTTCAGAGGCAGACTCCCTCCAGCTGCTGAAATGAGACTACTGGTTTTTTGAAGGTTGACTTTTAGATTCTGGTAGCTATTAATCCATGCCAGCTCTCTCCATTTGTCCTTCCCCTTCTTTTCCTCCCGTAAAGAAGTGTAAGTTGGCATTGTATATTTAAAGTCATCATAGTGGAAGCTCAATACATACAGTCTCAGTGTTGTCTTCAAGCACTGTATCTCCTAATTTTTTGGCTTGTCCTTTTAGTTTCATTTCAACATATTTCCATATTTTTATGTTGCTCCCTTTTTGGGAAGGCAAATGCTACAGTAGTCGACTGTTGTCTTTATTAATAAACTTGGTCAGTATTCTTGCAGAAATAGTTACCGTTACAAAGTCAGTCTTTGAAAATAACATTTTCAGTCAGGTCTTGTATGCTCCTTGGGACTGCAGCCAGAGTTGGGAGTCCCTGACTGACTGCATGAAACAACCATGTATTAAAAAATGTAATCTAGGCATCTTTGGTGTGATGTTTACCAAACTTGCTGATATTTGAAGTCTTTCATTACAGTTATACTGTCTGCCTTATTGCCCGTAATCTCCCTCAGGATATCATAGCTACTACCATCATCTTAATCGTGTGGGTAATAACATAGTCTAACAACAGATTTTATTATATCAGACCTGGAATTTCAATCCATATGTGATTTGATGATTTAATATATTTGGTGTCTAGTTTGAGGGCTTTTTATGTATTTTGTATATATACATATATGTGTGTGTGTGTGTATATATGTGTGTGTGTGTATATATATATATATGTACTGATTTGTCTTATTTCCATCATGGTTCTGGTATGCCTGTTATGTCACTGCCTTGATTAAAACCAGACATTCAGGTTTCCCAACTTGTACTTCTAGCATTTATGCCAAGCTATATATACGTTTTGTTTGTGTGTGTGTGTGTGTGTTTTCCTTCTTCAGTAGGACTGTGTGCTTGAGTTATTTTTCACGATTTCTCATTTGCATTTTGAAAATCTCTGTCCACTCTTTTACTAGAGATACAAAGTTTTTATGACTCCTTTCATAGAAGAATTGAGAGCACGTACTTCATCTGATGGTTTTCACTTGCTATGTTGCTTAAAACTTTCCTATCATCTTTTATTAAGTACCAACATTCTGCTGCTGCTTTTTGGTCTACAATGAGCTCTTTTACAGGTTCCCACTATTCCAGCAGTTTCTCCAGTTCCTAAGGAATCTGTACTCTTCTTTCCTACACCTGTCTTTTCAGGCATGCATTGAAATTTGTTTCTTCACCTTGCTCTGGGAGCATTTTGAAGAAGGCTGCTTTTCAGGTCTGATCTTTAGCTTAACCTGTGTTTTATTCCAGATCTCTTCTCGTGCTGCACCCTGTGTCACTGGTACCTACATGGCCTGGCACCACCTCCCCAGATTTTCTAGAATCCATCAAGGCATGTTTTTAAGGTGGCTGCTTTTGCAGCTGGCATTTAATTCACCATCCAATCCTCTTGTACAGTAAACTCCTCTTACTCAGTCAGCCATAAATATTGCTTTATTTCTTGGTTTCATCTGGGTTCCTGCTTCAGAAAAGATATCCTGATAAAAGAAGATTGTGTATTGCAGTATTTACTTATTTATGTGCCCCACCTGGTCTCTGCCTTGTTTGAAAACCTAAAATTGTCTTGACTTTACACTTGATTCAGCTGAAATTTTTTAGGTTGTGTGATTTGCCTATTCTGGGCTGTACTTAATCTCTGGAGCACATTGCAGGCCTAGAAAGTTAATTGTTTTGTATCTCTTTCCTGCATTTTTCCGACATTTGGGAAGATGATGGACTACTTTGTTTTTTTTCTGCTAGATTAGACAGTTGTTGGAGCCTTATTTCTCCCTCTTAGCTTTTGAGAGATATATTTATAGCTTAGAGTTCACTGTAGTGAACTCACTATGTTAAGCTTTTCTTATTTTTTAAGGATATATCACAAGTGGTTATCATCCGCAGCAGCTTCTAACAGGGTGCCTGGGTGCCTATACTTTTAGTGGGCAGATATTTGTTTTTAAATATTGCAACTGTAAGTAGGAGATGTAGTGAGGAGCAGCTTTTAAAGACTTTCTTTTATTGTAGCAAAAGTATGTAATACATCCTGTGTATAATAGTAGTGTGTGATATCCCATGAGGAGATTTCATTATGGCCTCCTGAGGGCAGTCTATCCTAAGACATTATGTTGGCAATTACTTAATATATCTATATAGTTCAAGGAAAGTGGAGTTGCCTGTTTAGATGAAAAGTTGGTAACTTGCATTGCTGCTATCAGTTTTCTGATATCCAAATCCATATATTCTGCACTATTTTGGGATGTAAGGCAGGATTTTTAAAGACTGAAAGGATTGCAATATTGAGTTCCAGTGAAATTTGGATAGAAAGCGGTATCTAAATCCCAGCCTTCAAAATACTACATCTACAGGTAAAACACACATTATAATGATTAGCCACCGCTGTTACCCAAATTTTCCTCCTTTGATCTGTTGCACAGGATGAGAGGCTGCTGTTGCATGAAACTGAAATGTGTATTGCCTGTTGCAATTGTGTGACTTTTTTTGATGTACAGCATAGTATAGTTCATTTAAGTAAAACTAATCAAAACCAAACTTTCCAAGGTGGGGTGCACCACTTACTTCACATAATCAGTGTTTGAAAAGAAGAAGGGGAAAATGTAGTGAGAGAGAAAAGTCTTTAAGGAGCATTTCCTGTGCTTATTGCCTGTGGAAGTAAGAACTCTGTTGAGATCCAGATTTACATAACACATTTTTTCACCTACACATTATGTTCAGTTTCAGACCTATAGAAGGGCTCATGTGTTGAAGGCTTTTTTTTGCTGTAGATATGTCTGAGTTAATAACTAATATTACCTCTACCTTGCCTGACATCTTTAGATCGGTATCACTACAACTGTTCTAGTATTTTATGCTTTTATTTTTCATATTAGCAGCTTATATTTATCAAGATCTGGGATATTGTTGGTCCATTTCATAGAAAAAACACAACATTGAAACTGACAATCTGTTTTTATCTCCGATTTTAAATATATCAGATCTAATTCTGATAAAATGTTTCTTTTTTTCCTCAGTGTACTTTACCATTATAATCTCAAATTCTGAAGTGGAATTAAAATTTCTGTGCTATTTTTTTAAACTAAGATTGCTTTAGCTACTTGGAGATTTGATAACAGATTGCCAGTTTGGGTATGATGGCGTCAAATGTGTTGAGACAACATACAAGTAAAACCCACCAACTTTCACTTGGTATCATTATGGCCAGATTAGGATCTTCTAGGTACAGCATGCCATTAACTGCCCTTTACTTATTACCTGTATATCTCATTTTGGCAGCATGGAATCAGTCCTTAAGGAAGCATCTGAGGTCATTTGTGACATTTTTTTTGTGACCACTCCTGTTCTCCATACTTTTTATTACTTTTCTTCTACTAAACTTAATTGATAACACAGCTGAATTTCTTGTATTCTGAATCATCTCAGATTCTAGGATCCAGTGATAACCAGTGGCCTTGTTCATTGCTATCTTACGGATATTGCAAAAATTAAAATGTTGACTACTGTGGTGACAGAAGATATCTAATTGATACTCATAAATTATGCAGTAAGTTTGTAAATTTGTGAGGTCACATTTCAGAAGAGGAAGGATAGCCTGGTTAAAAGGAAAATATGGATAATTGGAAATATTTGAATAGAACTGTGGGCATGTACAGTGAGAGTAATGGCAATAGGAATGTGGAGGGCAGATGTCACTGCGCTAACACCAGTCTGAGCAAGTGGAGCTCCAGGGCACATACTGTTTCCCAGACTGCTAGCTGACGCAGTTTAGGTGGTCTTGCATGCTAGCAGGGTGGTGGGTTTGAAATTGTTGCATCATTTTGAACAATTTATTTAGGGATAACTGAAAGTTGATTATATGGCATTGCTGAAGCATGTTAGTGTGGCAACATGACATTTGTTTCATGGATTCTAATTTAGAGATCTTCCAACTCTGTTTCAAAGGCTAACTGCGCTAAAAGTACATGTTGCACCTATATGGTGGAGGCTGTATTGTAAACACGTCTCCACCCATATGTTGAAGGCCTGTTAAAAGTTTCATTGCATTTTTACTTCCTGCTGCTGTCAGTCTGACTCTATGCTACTTATCAGACTAGTTTATATATTTCTGCTGAAAACTTTCTGTAACCCTAGAAAAAAAGATCGAATCACTGAGTATAGGGAGTGAGTCTGTTTTGCACAGATGCTATCTAGTGTGTATTGCTGCCTATTGATCATGAGATGACTGCCAGCAGTGGAGTGGAGCTGCATCCGTTTTCTGCGTGTTCTTATAGCTTTTTTATTGGAAGGCTACAGCAGAACAGAGACCACCTGTAGTGTTATAGTTCACCCATAGTTTGCAGGGTACTAGGGTGGAAGTCATCCTACCTTTCTGCTATGCAATAAAGGTATATTCTTTTGATCTGTAAATATGAAATGAATGAGGTTGAATTTAGGGACACATTTTTGCAAAGCTGGTAGCCTTTTATGATTTTTTTTTTCTGTAAAATCTTTGTTTCTGTTAGCATCATGAGGTCTTTCTTCCTGATATCCATGTCCCTATAATCTGGCTTCCAGTAACGCTTATCATGTGCTATGGTAAATGCAGTTAATGCTTCTTGGTTAATGCAGTTGATGTCCTTCCATCTGGGTGAGAACTGAATGTACTAGATTATTAATATGTGAGATGAGTTTTGTTCATAAGAAATGATTTATTCAGAAATATTCAGTTGAACCTGGCTGTGAAGAGCATTGCAAAAGAAATACATTTCAGTTTTGCCTCTAAAAAGGTCCTTTCATTTGAGCTCCCCTTCCTGTAATATCCTCAGTAAACAGGAGCTATATTTCTGCTATATTACTGCAGATTAATGGTCTGCTATGTTCTTATGTCAGCCTTCTCTGACTTCCAAATTCAGCTCAATGACACTTACTGGGAGTTTGGTTCCAAATACTTGTTTGACTTCAGCCAAAATGAACAAGGACAAGATCTGCATTCTTAAGCAAGGGCAGTGGAAACACACTGATGATCCTCTTCTGTAGCAAGACAAGAAATAACCTTTTATTCCCTCCCACCCCCACCCTTGAGGTGTCTGTAATCTTTTTGCTTCACCCTGGGCTTGGATGCCACTTGCCCTGTGCAAAGACAGATCACTGAAGTCTTAGTCCTTGGAATCAGTGGTTCGATGTTAGACTCTGTAACTGTTCATCGTCCCTCATAGGAAGTGTAGGCTGACCTGAAGCTCATTATTTTAGAAGGACGATTCCTAGCGGTAGCTTTGCTTGTCCTTATACATTTTTATATTGTGCAAGATGTTAATAATTACAAATGAAAACCTTGTTCTGCTTTATGAAGTTGGTCTTTTAATGGACTTGTTGCCCTTAGAAAACTTGGAAGGGTACAAGTGTTTAAAAAAAATAATTTTAAGATAACTTCAATCTTCTGTTAGGCTTTTTAACTGCTTTATGTGTTTTGTACGCAAGACTTTTGAGGGAAACAACTGATAGGGTCTATTTAGTAGTATAATGCCATTTTTAGATTTGGAAATCTACACTATGTAATTACTCTTTTTTTTTTTTTCTAGTGGAAACTGGATCTGGAACTTTTTGTACTGGGCATCTTGAGAAAACTGCTGCAGTTGCATACCTCAAATGACAGCATTCACATACAGTATAAGATCTTTGGATTTATTAACAGTTGTACTGATAGATGAAGTAAAAGTAAGTGAAGTAAAATTTATTTCAGGATTTAATTTATTATACATTTTAATTATACATGAATTAATAAATGATCAGTGACTGTGCAGCTAAAGTTAATACAGAATTTAAGAAAGGGAAAACTTTTATTGTACTTTAAAAGTATATTGCAAAAATGTTCAGTGAATCAGACTGAGAAGTATTGCAGGAGGAAGTGAATTAATGGTATGTTTGGTAGAAATAGAAAGAAGCATTATACTGTTGAATAGTGTGGTATATTATGTTTTGTTTTGGCTGTTTCCCCCAAAAGGCTGCAGCAGTGGCTCAGACAGGCACCACAGGTAAAACCCATCTCCAAAATCCACTACTTCTTAATCTGCAGCAGAATAGAGTTGTGTTGCTTGTTGTATAGGAAATCTTAGGTTATTAGTTATTTTTAACACCTTCTGCAGTAGCTTGGAAAGGTGTTCTCCTTGGCAATAAATTTTTTGCCCTAAGTTCCCCTTTGTAGAAACACTCTCTGTGAGATTTCTGGGCTAAGAGTTGACCAAGAAAGTTTGGCAATATGCTTAGTTGTGTATTTAAAAAAAAGTTTCTGGCAAAAAAACCCTAATCCAGAGTCAGTGTGATGAGATTTGTAGTGCTTCTGCTGTAAATGATGTAATCATTCTGAGTAGTGGCCATGTGCTGTTATTTTTTTTTTCTCTTTTCTGCAGCTGTTCTTGGCCCAGTTATGCTGCTACAGAACTAGAAAGTGAAGGCAGTTGCAAGACTTGGCCATTTCCCAGTGTTTACCTATTGCAGTGCAGTTAGTTATTTTATAAAAAGCTTCTCTTTCCTACAGCTGTTGGATTGAAGTTCATTCCGCCACCTCTTTATAGTTGCTGAAATCATTGCTGTGCAGGTACTGTTCCTCATAGTCCGGCTTTTTGGTCTAAGAGAGAGCTGAGCATCATATTCCAAAACATTGACCTTTTTTTGGTTATTCAGTGTAGTATACGATTATTTTATATATTAATCATTTTTCTAAAAGGATGCAAATGGTAGTTTAATTCTCTATTACAAACCCATGCTTTAGGATAGGTTAAATAACTGTGTGCGTGCTATCTGGAACAGGTTATAAATTTCTTGGGGCAGGAGCTGTGTTTTCATCTGCCTGATGTATCTTATGCACTCATGGTTCATTTATTTCAAACAGAAAAAAACTATACAGGGGGAGCGTTGGGGTTTTTTTTAGCCAGTTCAGGAGAACTAGTTAAAAGGCAAGAAAATTCTACCCCTTGCGTGTACAGCAGAATCATGAGGTGGTGGATCAAAAAGTTGTCAATGTGCATACCCTGTGCAGGCATTTTCAATCCATGCAGTAATCCAGCTGTACTGCAAAGTGCGGGTTCAGCAAATCAGTTGCACAGCTAGAGCATGCAGCTGATCCTTAGCATCATGACATGATGGCTAATATGATCCCATGAAATACTTACCACATGCTAAATCTGTTTAGGCTGCTCGCAGTGATAAGGATGTGGGGCTCCATAAGTGGGGAATCAAGGCATTTATTAACATACAAACAAAGTGAATGAAAATGGTCTTTGAAAGTGAATCCATAGAAACAACTTATAATTTATTAAGCTACAATTTCAAAATGAACTATGGGTATGATCCCCAACCTCTAACTGGCTGTGAGCAAAACTTGTGTATATGTTAACTAATTATTGCTGTTACCATGAAGTCAAGGGATAAAGGCTTATGCTGTGTTAAGGTAGTCAACCAACTAAAAAAAACCAAACAACTTAATGCATGTGGAATTTGGCACATAACTCTTGACAGGGCATTGTTTACATTTAATTATTATCCTGAATGCAGTTGCATTGCATTTTGGATTGCTTTGAACACACTTGGATTGATAGGCTTCCTAAATAACTTAAAAAAATCATCCTATAGCTAAACCTAAAGTCTTGCAGAAAGGTTCTTTTTTTTTGTCCTATACACTTGCAGTTCATGTTCTGTATCTTTGGAGTTTGCAGAGGGAGATTAAACTTTTGAAAGTTACTTCGATGCCAAGAACTTCAGGTTTTGGCTTAAAAATTATGTCCTTTTCTTGTGCCACACTTCTATCTCTGAATTTGTAAACCCAAACAGCCCCAGTAACTAGGTAACAACACAGCTGAGTGTTTTCATAAAAACAACTTTGCTGCTTAGAGATGTGATTTACTACTCAAGTGTGTGCATGTACATATATACAGAGGCAAAAAGTGATGATGACCTCATCTTAACTAGCTCACAAGAGATTGTTACTGCCAAAGACGGATTTACTGTAAGTAGATGAAACTTCATTGACTTCAGTAGTAGTATCACCATTAATGTCAGGTCTGACTTAATTGTTGTGATAATACTATTTGTAGTGATCAATGCTTGATATGTAAACCTGAAAAGAAAAATTTTCTTATCTTGCAGCTTTCCTGGTATTTTCGCATGGAAGGGAAAGGAAGAGAAGCTAGTTAAAATACAGGATTTTACAAATAAGTCTTAACATTTTATTTGCTTGATTTTGGTATTACCTACTTAGTCTCTTCTGAAAACCAATTTAACAGCCCTTGCACATTGCTCTTACATAGAATCAGTTGTAAGCAATGTCATATTGCAAATACTAGATACAGAAAATAGACCTGCACATTTTCTCCCTAAGTTAGTTATTAAAAAAAAGCATCTTCAGGTACTTTTCTTCTGTAAGAGTTTCTCCACATTTATGGGTCATGTTCCTCTGTTTTGTTTAAACAAGATTCAGTGTCATAAGGAGAATATTTTGATAAACAAATTCTAGTCATTTTTAGAAACTTCATATAGCCCTCATTTCACCTGTGTTCATAATAGTTAAATTTCTAACTCTTACACTTGCATGCTTGTACTGAAACAGTTAATAGCCTTTACCAGAAGGAAAACTTTCTATTTGTGTAATATTTATTGATGTTAAACCCACATTATATCAGCACAACAATCCAAAGTAATGATAGTACATTCTTATAAATACAAATAAAAGGTGTCAAAATAATGCTAGTGAAGCTAAACAAAAAAAGTAAATTAGCATGTCACAGTCAAGAAAAATTTGGCAAATGATATGACATCCTTTTTCTAGAATATAATCAGATTATTCCCATATGAGACTATGACATTAATTTAGAGTAACGATCCCCATAACTGGTCATATCCTGTACCAGTTTGCATAGAATAGTACTACCTTATGTGCTAAAGTTTATTAGTCACTAAAAAACAAAACAAACTTTGTGTACTTACAAAGCAATACACGTATAGCGGTAATGCAATATATGGTGTACACAATTACAAAATTAAAAAAACTCCTAAGTACAGGACTTCTGAATAACTGAACTGAGATAAAAGACTTCAAAACTTTTATTATAAATAATGAAAGATACCATATATGTGCTTCATATAAGGAATACAGTGTTTTCCTTTCATGGCAAAGTATGCTCGTACCATCAAATGCTCATTTTTCTTGTCAGGCCTACTAATTCTTCCATCCCTCCCTCCCCTTCATCTGAAATTCATTTGGTTCTAATTTAAAACTACCTAGTCAGGTTTGACTAGGTAGGGCTCCAGTTTGATGTGCATTTGCCTTGCATTCTGAAAGTAGCCTTAAGGTATTATTTCACCTACTGCACACAGACCCTACCCATTAAAAGAGGTGTTATTAGCCTACAATAGGGAGGAGAACAACAACAGCAAAAAAATCTGCCAGAGACAAGTGCTGTGTTAAGAAAAAAAAAAAATGGCACAAATTTTGTTGTAGTCCAGCTTCATTCTCTACTTCCTCAGATCTGCGAACCTATCACTTATGATGTATACTTGTCATTTAAATTCATATTGCAGTCCCAACCCATTTTTTCACTTACTATACATTTCTAAAATCCTCATACATATTATACAAGCTCTAAACAGTCAGATGTCCCATACATATACTCCCTATTTCTCAGCTGACCTTGGAATTCCAGATGTTTCAGTGGTAGTATTACAAGATTACAGACTGTTTGCAAGAAATCGATAGAGAGTTCCAATGTCTTGCCCTGTCCCCCCCACCCCTTGCAGTAACTTAATGCAGTGGTTCATATTGTTGGCATTTTTTCTGTCTAGGTACTAAGATTTATAGTCTGTAGTAGACTGTTATTACACTCAGCTCTTATTCTTCATTATCTTGAAGAGGTTACATTATTTATGCTTAAATTAGCTTTGCTGTATGTTTATAAGTAAGCCTCCTATTAGGTGGCAAAAAGGAAAAATAGAAAAGAATTAAAAATTATGGTGTCGATGTTGCATTATAGAATTGCCCATACGAACAGCATTTAAGGCAAGGTGGTTTTTTTTCATTGTAAAATAGAAGGCAGTTTGCAAAGATACAGCATTTGCTTACATTTCTCTTCCTTGTCCCTTCTTGTTTTATTCTTACAGTATTGCACTTGTTCATTGTAGCTATCAGAATGCACTGCCATTTTAGAACTACAGATAACCATACATTCTAATTTTGTGATCTAATGGCCTCAAATAAAATATCTTGTACCATTAAGATTGTGTAGCATCTACTTGTTGCTTATGAAGGCATGTAGCGATAAATAGTGTTGTCTTCTGAAAAGTCTGTCTCACTGTAGTATTTTGGCCTTTATGAAAAAAGGGTTATTCGTAAGAGCTGAAGCAACTTAGGTATAAGGAACTGGTGAATGTGATTTGTTGTGCAATGTGTACATTTCTATTAATAATCTATCTATTCTTCTAATTTGGTATAATGAATAAGGAATATATGGTTGTTGTGTTTGTTGTTTACCTTTTGTACTTGAAGGTGTCTGCCTTTGCATAAAGTGACATAGGAGTATCATTGGTCAAGGCAATGGCTTTCAGTGTTTCTGCTTTGAAAGAAAGATGGAGGTGGCAGCTTGGATCTACAGATCATCGCTTTCTACCAAGCCAGATGGCATTGTCAGATGAACTGGATTTGCTTCAGGCTGGAAAGCTGCTTTGATGTCTAGTCCTTGGTCAGAAAGTGCCGCATATCGACTGGCTGAAGGCCGCACCTTCTTTGGCTTGGTTGTCTGAGGCGGTTGTTGCCACTGAGCTGTAGATTAAAAAAATAATAATAATAAAATTCAACCATCTTGATGTCTGCAACAAAGTGTACCCGATGCACAATCAACCATTAGTAAAGGAGATACTAATTCCTGAGCATCAGAAAAGCATAATATCAAAGATAAGCTTGTTTGATTTCTTAGTGTTTTTTTCCCCCCCCTCAGCATCTAGTTTCACCTTCAAATACAGTTAAGTAGAAACAATAGTTTCTGTTTGTTACTTTGCTTTGGCGTTGCCTTCTCCCCTCATACCTTTTATTTTTTTCAAAGTTGTGCATCCTAATACCTTTCCTTCTGTCATACAAAAGAGTAACAGCAAGGTACTTGTTTCTGTGCACTAATATTACAGTGGCAGGCCTGTTCTAGGGTTATTTGTTGTATATGAAAGGAAATCATCTGGTTGCCACTGTCAGCCCGTGTATCCTGAAGAATGTTGAGCCTAATGTGTAATTCACATGTCCAACTACCCCTGCCACCCCAGAAACCATCCTTTATCATTCAATTTTTTTCCCTCTCATTTACTACTCTTATGAAAGGACTGGTTAGAAATTTTGGTTGAAGAAAGTATTCATTATATAAGGAGCTGCATTGGAATGAACTGACTAATTAAGCAGAAAGCTTTAAGAACAACTGCATTTTTGGTAGCTGTCACAGGTGTATTATAGACTAATGTACAAAAGAATACAAAAGGTTAGGGAAGTGCTAGCAGAGCAATAGTAATAATGATCCACAAAACTAAGGTAATCATGCCACTATCTAATGTTAATTCACTATGTTTAATATACTAAGCAAAAAAAAAAAAAAAAAAGCATGCATGCTCATTTTGCTATAGGTATCTGAAAGATGGTGAAATGTACTTTGACAGAGCATTTGTTGTCTTGATGTGGATCGTTATTAGGAGAAACTATAAACAAAAGAAAAAGAGATCAATGTAAACCATTCTGTGAATAAACTGAAATTTTTAAAACTGTTGCTTTTTGGGGTATTAAACTGATCATGAAAATTAACGTCACTTACTATAAACATCCAACCTGGCAGTGCAAGACACAATCCCAGCCTCGTTCTTAGCTGAAACAGTATACCACCCAGCATCCTCTTTCATAGCTCCCTGAATAAGCAGGCAAATGTAGCCGTGGTTATCCTGGTGCATACTAAACAGAAGAAAAACAAAATTACTATTTAAATGCAAACCATTGTAGACTACTTTTAAATGTCATTATAAATGGACCCAATCCCAGTTACAGATTAATTATAGTCCACTTTTAATTAATATGCAACTTCATCTGAAATTAGCAAGTGGAAAATAAAACCTGGAGTACAGTTACATATTTGGTAATTTACTATCCTGTAATAAAAACTAAGAAGCAAAAATATTTCAAGTAACCTCTCTTTCATAATTACAGATTAAGACATGTAGAAATCTGATTTAAGTAGTAGGGAAGTCAAAACTTACCCTGACTGTTTGGGGGAATGATAAAAGACTTGACTTGAGGAATGAGGTACTGAAATATTCTTAGTTATTTAGAAGGATAGCAACAATTTATTACAGTATCAAATCAGTAATAAGTTTCTTTTCTCAGAATCATGAGTTTGCTCTTAAACATTCCTACAAAATGTTACAAAATACTGATGACAAGTTCGTAGATCTTAGTATTTAAAAAAAGTGTATAACATTACTCCTTTTTCATTCCCTCCATCGTATCTCCATATAAAGTTATTTTTTGTGATTAAAAACTAGCACTAACTCATAGCTAGATTCACAGAAAATAGCAGTAATAGGAGTATTGGGCTTAACTTTTAGGTGCCTACACTCCTAAAGGAGGCATGGAAAAATGGAGTGCTGAAGAATGAAGGTGACAAAAGCGAGAAGGCTGAGCAAGGAAGGAACCTGCTTGAACTAGAATTTAGGAAATGCTGGGGAAAATTGCGAGTTTTAAGCCCTGCATAAGCATTTATCTGTAATAAGAATTTAAACCCATCAGTTATCTCATGCAGTTAGTTCCACTTGTGTGGAAGTAACTAAACTGTGGGCCAAATGGCGCACAATTTACATACTAGTAATCAGGACAGTTAGCTGGGAGAAGGAACACCAGAGGTCTAGTTCCTCCTTTGTTTCTTTAACTATTTTGCCATGGTATGAATACTTTAGATAGTCCACTACCGTCAGTTAGCAAAGCTCTTTAATGTTGAATCTGAGTTGCTTAACTGCACAGCAGAGTTGTGAATCAAAATTCCTGCTGAGAAGCAGATAGCTTTACTTAGTCTAGGTTTTCACCAGTAAATTACTCTAAGCCTTAGTTCTAAAAGAGAAAAGATTATTTCTCAACTTGGTTAAAGTGCAAAAATAGTTGTTTAAATACAAGGCTGGAAAAAAGAACTAATATGTTAATTCTGGCTCTATCACCAGCCTGACTGCAAGTTTGAGTAAATGTCATAAAGTATTATAACAGCTAGTTAATATATATGAGCTGCTGTTCACACAAAGCATTCTTATGACCTTCTAGTCTTTCATTTGTATTACAGGATAAATAGTCATTGAAGTTATGTATGGGGAGATATTATTCTAAATCATTCTAACCTCACTCGGTCAGTGTTGTATGTGAGTGACTCATTCTCTTTCTTCCAAAATATCTGAGGAGATGGCTCCCCCGAAATTCGACACTCCAGTCGCACTGGGTATCCCTCAGCCACGCCTGTGTTTTGTAGTTTCTCTATAAACACAGGTGCTTTGTGTACTTCCTTAGCTGTGAAAATAAATAAAGATTGCAGTAATGTTGACACTAGTCTATCAAAATGTAGCCTTTCTTTCAGCAATATGCTAAAAAAAACAATAATGAAAAATCTAAGTGTCAGGAAACTTAGTATTGTCCTCATTAATCACAAAGTCCAGTCCTGGTTCATCTGAGGAAAACTGTCGCATCAGTATTTTAAGAAGAAAAAAGTGAGCTCCAGTAAAGCTGATTTCCCGCCTCCTAGAAAGAATTCAAATGTGGAGCATCAAGACTAGATGAACTGGGGACACTGTGCCTGTTAAACAGTGCTCCTTTGTTCTCCTTAAAAGTATGGAGGTCTTTAATTATAGCAGGATCCGTTCTACCAGAAGGCTGAAATGGCATTAATTTAATATCCTATGAAATACACAAATTGTATCATACTAACAACTCATAGGAAGATATGAGTGTGTACAAATTGCCATTAAAAAAACATTACTGAAGTAATTAGTCTGGTTTGTGGTCTCAACTATGCCTCAGGTCAACAGCCCTCTTTTCCTGACTGCGTACACAGAGATCATGTGCCAGTTAACTTATGCCAAAGCATAACATAAATGTATCACTTACAAATATAGTATAGTTCTGTTACTACTTGTTTCCTTTTAATTCCCCACCTCCCAATCATGTCATTTCACTGCACTTACATTTTCCTTTTTCATGTAACCCTTACAGTGCTCAGTGTGGATGGAAGCTTAGTTTGAAGATGTTACCTGCAACAATGAGCTCCAGGCTGAATGTATTTTCACCAGCTCGATTGCTGGCGATGCATGTGTAGATTCCAGCATCTCGAGTTGTGACTGGTTCTATGATCAAGGAGTGTACACCATTCTCGCGCACCAACATTTTGTGAGAACTATCAGGACGAATTGGTCTTCCGTTAAGTTGCCAGCTTAAATCTGGAGTTGGTAATCCACTAACCTTAAGCATGAACAGAATAATGGGAAATGGTCTTAGACATACGAAACACTAGAGAAGTCCTGACTTGTTACTTCAGGGAAGTTTGGTTTTGTTTGCTAGTGCAGGTGTACCACAAGATTTAAAGGTCTAATTCTATCCTGAACTATACACTGACTCAGTTGTATTCACTTACCTTCTGGCCAACTCCCTGAATTACAGCATGTTTCATGGGTGTGACTGAAAAAAGATCAGTGTTTAGATATGCTAGAATCTAAATAATAATACATTGCAAAACAAAAGGCAGGGTGACACCTTTTGTCTTTTTTGATTGTTTGCTCTTCACGTGGAATGAAGAGATGTTTCTTTCTAGATTAATTTCTTGTGGAAAGCTTGCAGACAAAGGGATGTTAGCTAACTAATTGTTGAACTCTAAATTCCGCTCCACTAACTTATTAGTGACAGTGCTGTCTGCACTAGTTTATACTTGGTCTATGTGAACCAAACTTGTACTGTTGAAAACGATGCCATTTGCTCTAGGTACTGCTTGAAAACAAATAGCTGCTCCCAAATATATCAGCATAAAGTAAACAGAAGAAGTCTGAGTCTTAATTCTCTTAGGCAAAATCATAAATCAAGATTAGAGTGTCTGAAACTTCAAGCAGAGATTAAAACTGAAGTGCTAAAGGGACTAAAAATTGAGAAGCACATTGTGTTTATAATGTTTGCTGTTACGCCCCCACCCCCCGCAACATAGCTGAATTCTAAAAATCTTTTTTTTGTTAGCTGCAAGATTTGCCTGAAGCACTTCCACTGGAGGGTAGGCAAACTTTCTATTGCCAACTTGCTCATAAGCAGTGAGATTAATTAACCTATTGACAGTCACTGTAACTGCCAATAGGTTAAATAGCTAGAAAAAAACCCTTATTTAACTTGTTTTTTGGCACAGCTAACATGATAGCAAGGTAGCTGTTACCCTTTGCTTGATACTTGCCTTGCAGTCCATTCTGCAGAGTTTTCCTTCTTGCACGGTCAGGTCTCCAGGAGCCTGCAGGAAATGAGGCCGGAAGAATCGTTCCTGAATTGGTTCATTTTCATCACCACTGTCCCTTGATCGAGATCGTGGTCTTAAAATAACATGAAATAAAGGTAATTTTTTTTTTTCTCTGCTAAATCACAAGAACTAAAATCACTTACCAGATTGTTTTAAATTTTAAGTCACTTCTTTGATATATAGTATAATCACGCCATATTTACACACACATACTGGTGGCATTTAGCTCAGACTGAGATAAATGCGACACTTTGTACTTATTACTTTCAATTAATGTACAACTTGTGGCAAAATACAATCTAGAAAACAATTTTATTACAGAATAATTACACTTACTTAAAAAAAATATTATTTATACATGATAGTATTTTTGGTTTAGAATTAATTAGAATTAAATTACCAAAATACAAATTAAAAAAAAAAAGTTGTTAGGCCTTTAGCATATATCTTCAACTCCCCATCTCTTGTGTTCTGTGTATTTAAGCCCTTCACTGTTGCTGATTACACCAGAAAGTGTAAGTACTGTCTATAATTATGTTTATTTTTCAGAAAAAGATAGCAGCTAAAAGCTAGCTCATCTCACTTGAGATGAGACTTTCCACATAAGACATTTTTCATTTTCTCTAGTTTTACACTACAGAAGACCATACAGAAAATTCTGTGAATTAAAGTATAACTGCTCTGGATATTTATTTCTCATCTAATAGTTTTTTGTTTGAGATATTGCTGACCATTTTCAAAGCCACTGAATTGTGGTGTCAAACAATAAGAATTTCATTTGTGAGCAATAGAAGGAAAAGCTTTCATCTGTAAACTATTCTTAATAAAAGAACTGTAAAAAGTTTATTTAAAAAAAAACAAACAAGCTCTCCCCAGAAATAGTACTAATGAGCAGTTCCACCATAAGCTTCCAAAATACAGTTTAATACTTTTCCAGTATCAGCTGGTTTTGCCTGTTAATTTAATCTATTGAATCTTTGTCTAAGCCGTTCCTTTTTTAATTGGATTTTGTTTCCAATTGAAATTAGAGTTATTCTATTTGTGTGATTTAGAAATTAAAGCAAGCATGTCATTAAAACAAAGTTTTAGATCATTATTTTCCTTGCCTGATCAGCTCCAATAGATTCCCTTCTAGACCCAACTGCTACCCACAGTAACATCCTGTTGCAGTGAAGAAGTTATTCAAATATCATTAAAGATAACATTTATCAGTGACATCTTACAGTGAAATTCCACTTTCTGAATGCAAAGCTTCCATATCATATTAGCCTTTGTGGGTGTTTCTTTTTAGCCAACATTTGCAGTATATATGACTATACTGCATTTTCTATAGCTCAGGGAAGTTTCTTTAGTTTAAAATAAATCATAACAAAACAGCTTAAACCCCTTAACAATTACATTTGGAATAAAAGACGCTGTACTACTGTATGGAACATAAACACTCCAGATCCACACTTTCTATTCCATTGAGGTAAGTTAAATTAGACTTGTTTGAATTTGGTTTGTTGTTGCCTTTCTCTCCATCATTGCTCTGTTTGAATTTTGACAGATCATCGTTTGTACTACCTTAAGTATGATCTGTCATAAATAGATAAATGCTGACTTTTTAATGATCTTCTCATGCTTCCTGCAGCTAAACTATAAGCAAGCATGGAGGAAAAATCTAGCACAAACTGCTTCTTAATTTAGGAATGGATACTGAAATGAGAAGTATACTAAATGCTTATGCAACTTTTCAGGTGACTAAATCCATATCTTAAGTACCTAATTTTTTGCCACTGGGCATGCCCAAAGCTACTTTAGCGATGACGCTGCATGACAGCTCATAAGGAAAGCTGAGCTCTTGTTCCTATCCGTTTTGCCCATATACCTAATATGCCTGCGGCAGGGATGGAAGATAGGGGGCTAATAAAGAAAGGCTGCAGTCTTACCTGTGGGTAATGAGTTCTGCAAGACCAACCAGAAGTGATGATATCTAGTCAGTGCTACACAGTGTAAGCAGCCCATGCAGAATCTGCCTTTGTGATATTTATATGCATCCTGTTCAGATACGGTTTATAAGGTAACAACCTAATAAGGTACAAGTAACTAGTATTTCTTAATGTGTGTTACTTGTAAGGCTAAGCCAAATAGGTTAAGTTAATTAGCACTACAGAAGTGTGAAAATGTATCTGTAAGCCACTATCTCACTGCTGCCGCTGCATAAAAAGGCAGCATTGGTCAAAACTGGGGGTGAGGGGTTGGAAAATCTACACCAAATGAAATGGGGGGGGGGGGGGAAGGGGGGGGGAGGTTACAAGTTTATCACCAAAGCAATTTTTTCTGGTGTTTTTTTCTCAAATCCTTCCTTAACTAAGCTTTCAAATTACATATTCAAAAGGAAACCTAAAATCAGAATACTGTTCAGCCTAGGGTCAGAAATTAATAATGCATTTCATTTAAACTCTTTATAAGTTTTCCTCAAAAATTGCACACTACTTTTAAGCCTTTACCTTGAGAAGTGAAACTAGAGTTATTTTTATCCTAAAACATGTTGTGGTTTTAAAGAAATAAAGAAATGAGTGGAGCCAAGTACTTCACATGTTTAGGAATGATGAATGGCAAGAAGCTGGAATACCCTTGGATTATTTGGGGGTTCATTAGAAGTTGTGATATGGACATCAAATTGCAAAGACAGTCTAAGCAATACTGACACCAGGTGCTAAATGTGCACACACTGAAGTGTGCACAATCTCACTGGAGAGACTCCATGGGTTGGTACAGATAAATGTGCTAGGAATTTCAGAGAGCAAGAAGCTGGGGAAGACTTTACAACTGACCATACTATAATGATCGCTAATTTGGGATAAGGGAGATTACGTTCAAATTAATCCTCTAATTTAGAGCAGGGCAGTAAGAATATGTCTTCTTTTAAATCTTTCTTAAATCTCATGCTTTTTAAAGCTAATTTGCTTGGGACTCTGATTGCATTGCACTACAAGACAGCTTAGGTGCCTAAGGGTTGAATGTCATGATGGGTAAGGGATTTAGCCCCAACTTTGTACACTTCAGACAGTTCAGAAGTCTTTCCCCTAAAGTAATACTAAGGGGGTAATATCAGCAAGCTAAGCAAAATGCAGAAAAATACAACATTAAAAATTAAACACAACTATAAAGAAAATGTTTTAAAATAGCTGTAAAGTAGTGAAGATATCAAAAACAGTAAGTTCTTCTGCCAAAAGACATTCTATGAAACATTTAAAACACTTCAGGAAAAAGTCTGTGAACAGTGTAACAAATCATAAAGTTCATAAAGCTAATAATTATACTTGTAAACAAGTTTTTGTTGCTTTCAGGTAAAAAAAAATAGAAAAAAAAGCCTTAATGCCACAGAAGTATCACTTACCAAAAGTATATGAAAAATGCATATGACAAATATTCCATTGTATTGGGGAACATATTATTGTGGTATTGGTGGGAGTCTGGTTTAGGAATATATTACATGATCAAATTTCATCAGTTTCAGGAAGAACTGGATGATGGGAACAGTGAGAAATGTTGCTAAACAGAAATAGTACTGTGCTGAAGATTAGCAGAAGCAGACCTTAAGTAAGCAAACATAATTAGGATGAGACCTTCAAATCTGGTAATTGTACTGGAAATGAGAATTCCCTTTGCTCTAATTTTAATTAAACTACTATATGGAAATCTCTTATTTATAATTCATAACTCTACTGGATACCCATCCAAAACTACAATAGCTGCCTGAGGGCTTGCAGCAATTACAAATACCAGACATAAGCAGCCTCAGGTTTCAATTGCATTTGGAGAGGTTGCAAAACAAACCTCCCCCATTATTATCCAAGGGTTCTGCCTGTCACAGAAAAAAACAGATGCACATTTTATCCTTCAGAAAGGTGCAAAAGTGTCAGCTGCTTAGTGCTCTCTGGCTTGCATTTTTCTTTCTCCCTTCCCCGTTTTTAGAGATGTTTTCCTCTTTCTCACTTCATGTGTGTGCATCGACTAACGTGGTTGAAACCTGACCCTTCATGGCAGCTCTTCCCGTCATGGACTTAACAGATACTTTTCATTGTAAAAGTGCCATTGTCATTTACCCATTATTTGCAGGTGTAAATTGCCTTATTTACTGGACAGGCTACACCGAATGGATATAGCTTGGGGAGGCTGTTCTGACAATCTAGCGATAGCAGAATACTCCCCTGCACAAGTGATTTGAGCTTTGGGCCTAAAGGTGAAACATTATGGGGCAGCTGGTAGGACGCCTCCATGACAGGCGGCAGGAAGCGCCTGCAGGACTGTGGGGGCCCCAGTTTGTACAGTGCAGAAATAAGACTGATGAGATCTTTTAAAGATTTCACCTTGAGCAACTTTCTAATTATCAGAGGGGAAAAAAGAGCCTGGTTTTCATGCAGCAATTCTATAATACATACTATTACTACTGCTAACTGTTACAAGGTAAGTATCTGAATTTCTTTATTGCACATTGATCATAGGTAATTTTATCTGCTCTATATGTTATAATTAGCCAATATTGAGATTCTGTGGTCAGTGTAGCCATTAATCAAAACACATGCCTCACCACCACACAGACCTGAACTGGAGCCCTTGTACTTCCTTGAAAGCAGTTCTGTTTGGTTAACCAAAATGATTTTTTTGTGTAGTCTAAAGATGTCTCAGCTGTGTTAAATAGCCTCATAAAAGCTTTCTGTAATGAAAAAGGGTTTTTGAAGGGAAGATTCCCTTATATGGTCCAAAAACATAAACCAAAGATTCAGATGTGAATTAATCACAAACTTCACAAAAGATAAGTAAAATGCTTTATTTCTGACTCCTAATTCCTTAGAAGAACCTGAACTGAAATCACTGAAATACTAAAATATTTCAAATATAAATCTAAACTTTGTGGTAGGGAGTTATTTCTACTGTTTCTTTAAATGAATACTTACTAAAAGCTGCAGAAAGTATAGACTCCCAATAGAATCCCAATTCCCAATTAGGTGAGATGTTTTAAAAAACAGTAAGTGACAAGGTCTTGCCCGACAGCTTGTAGTGTAAACTGAGATAAGGAGTAATTAGTGAATGTCACAGGGCAGAGAGGACAGAGAAGATGCACAAAATACTTAAAGGTCACGTAAATTCAGAGGTTGCTTATAATTCTGAGCATGCAAAGTTTGCAGAAATTTTTAGACAGCAAAGGTGAAATTTCTTCCTGTATGCCATACCGCTAACTTACCTTCTTACTTCAGATTCGTTATTTATCATGGTAATTTTGCAAAGCACATATTAAAACAAACAAGGCATAAAGTACCTTCTAATATGAGGCTGACCAGGAGGTGTCCGAGGACCACGGCCTCTTTGATTTACAGCCTGAACCATAAGCCTTCCAGTGCAGCTTACTCTGCCCTGTTATGATTATGGAGAGGACGAAAATTAAAATACTTAAAGCATGTACTATTAATAAATTTTCAGCCCAATGTCTTCTTTTTGCCCACCTGCTGAGATTGTATTGCAGGTCTTATCTTTCACAAAGTCTTAAAAGCATTTGTCAAAATAACTTCTTATATTAAGCTATTTTATCAGCTTGCAATCTAACAACAGTTGTGACTGTAAACAAAGTCATGGTTAAAATATTCCAAGGCTTACTTTACATCCTGGAAGATTTTTCTTTTAGAAAGATTATTAGGAACACCAGCAATTAAGTCATTAATACAATATATTGGCTAAGTTATTGATGTGGGAGTACTGGGAGGTTTCTGTGTTTGGCAAATGGAAAAAAGGCAATACAACAAGTAGTTCAAGATAAGCCACCCTTGTAAATGACACTTGGCAAAGTTGCAGGGTAATGACAGATCTCCTGTGTCCAAAGTGGATTAGTCCACTTCATCTGGTGGGCTCACAGCTCAAAAGTCCATGAATGCAAAAAACAAAAGAACTGTTCAAGTACTTTGAGGTTCCCCTCTGAAGAGAGACCCTTGTTTGGGGGGGGAATCCCACTTGACTGCATCACTGGGTATCGGATAGTCCATTCTGCTGGCACCTAGTGGGTCACACTCAAGAGGAGACAGTGACACAGTGCTGCTACAACTAACAGACATATTTGCAGGGAAATATGCTAAAAATATTGGAAGCCAGGGGCGATAGGCAAAGTTAAGCAATGTGATGGAGACAAAACAAGAGCCTGAGGTCACCTTTGCATCAGCCATTTGAGGTGGACTTGAGTGGACAGAACGGCACTTTTCAGGGCAGCAAAAAAGGTGCAGAGCTTGATGTAAGAAGCAGCAAGAGAATTTTTAGCTGTGGGATAGCTTGAAAAAGCCTTATCTATGAGGTGCTATCCAAAAAAAAAATAGACTTCTACACATTCTGGAGTTAGCACAAAGGGAAATAAAATGAAGGTGATGCCTGGTTTAATATTGAATTAGCAACTCTATATGCTAAAATCACAGCACAAAATGTATTTTATATTTAAACAAACATCTATGCTAGATACAACTATAAAAGCTGTATATATACTGTATTAAAAGTTTATATATTTTTATGTAAATATAACAATGTAATAATTTTAATCATTTTTTAAAAATTTTAATTTTTAAGAACTTTTAGATAAATATATAGAAGATGTACATCTCTCCTCCCCCCAACCTAGTGCAGCAAGCATCTGCATTAGCCTGGCAGTGTATGTGAACTCCACACTCACATCTGTCAGCATGAATAACAAAAGAAGTGACAAATATGACATAGTAATTGGGGGCAGGGGGCAGGAGGGGGATGCAAATAGCTGCTAACAACTGGCCACAGTCCAGCAAACAATTTCACACAGGTCACTAAGCAGGTGCCAAACAGTAATGATGCTCTTGTTACTGCTGCACTGTTGGAAATGAAGTTTTGCGTCCCATTTTTATTCCCATGACCCAGTTAGTCCACAAGAAAAATACTTGGGTTAAAATAAGCCATTGCTCATGACCTGGAGCAGTTTCTTAAGCAAAAACTTTTTTTTGTGGTACAAGACCATTAAAAACATCTGGAACAAATATAGTTCTATTTTAGGCACCACTGCATATTAACCTTTTGCTGGCAGGTGATGAATTCACTCATTTTGGGTTAATTTCTGTGTATTTCAATACATGAAGGCATCATAAATGGGAAGATGAAGGACTGTAAGGAATTTGGAGAGGGAAGAAAAAGCAGGAGGCCAAAGATTTGGAAAAGGGAAGGAAGTGGTGAGGGGCAAGTGATCCATGAGAACATGGCCTAGAACATCAGGAAATATAGACCTAGGACTGGGGGTGCAGCTTGCAAAGGAAGGTGAAAATGAGATGAAAGAAGGCAAAAATACAGACTTAAGTTCATAGTTACAGCTACTGGAACGAGATCAGTTAAGGGATGTAACCCATCACTAAAGGGCTGAAACATGCATGATTTTGTGGTGTTCTTGGTCTGGGGTCAGTTTGCTCTGGATTAAGTTATATGGCAAATTGTACTGCTGTCAGAACCTGAATTCCAGACTGCTGCACTTTATATTGTAGGCCTGGTGCAGAAGTTGTTACCACAGCTAATTTCCAAGGTGAGTTAGTAGTCATTTTGCTCATGGGAATGCTGTAGTATTAGTCCAGCTCATCAGAGGCATAAACAGGCAGAGCTTTAATGAACTGGATCCTTTGCTTTAGTAAACGAAATCCATTTCTTCCAGCTAAGAATATGCCTTTCTGCGTTTTACTTTGGTGGTCCTAATGGCCCTGACCAAAACTCAGCCACAGTCTAGCAAATTTCTGCCAGTCTGTCAGAAACCTGATGGGAGCTCCCTTATATTCATGTATTTTGCTTTTCCTAAGGAAAGATTGCCAAATTTGCCTAACTTCATGATAGCTCGAGATGTAGACAACTTTCCATTAGAATTTAGGAAACTAAGCCAAAATTATTTCCACTCAGGATTACTTAAAAGAATTGGAATCCAAATCTTTTAGTGCGAAAGGCTAGTACATTAACTCCTAGCTGTTCTTTGCCTCCACTATACTGTTGAACACATAGTGAAAGCAAGCTAATGCTAGGAGATACAATTATGTTTACTTGGAAATTACACTGTGAAGACAGATTCTAATGGGCTTGGTGAAACAGATGTTTTGTTTAGGGGATCCAGTGAACGATGCTTCTGGTTCTTCTCCAAAGAAGAAAAAGCACAGGCAAGGAATTTTATCATTTCACAATTGCTTTTTCAATCCCCAAATTAGGAACAATATAGAAACTTTTCACTTCAGTACACTTAAAAATCCACCAAGAAACCAGTGTCAGCAATGGGCACAGCTGATAATCTAGTTAACTGGTGTGTCATCAAAGAAGCTTTATTCAGAATAACTAGTGTTAAAAGTAGACCCTAAATATGCTTATAAAAATTATTCAGGGACAGATTTCAATGCCCAAACTCAAAGGCGGTTTATCCATCAAGTACTCTAAGACTTTTGTATCAAGGACTAACATATAGGGGAACTGTACATGCACTAACACAACACTAACAGGAAGATGAACAGGATCTGTTTCCTGTCTTGAGCAAGTATATAAGTATTTATCAATTCTCAACTTGCTGTGACTTTGTACAATTTAAACGGTTGCAAGTATTATAACACAACGCTCTTCTTTGTGTAGAAGTTCCCAGTTTGAAAAATTACCTAGGCCTTTTGCTGTTTCTCTAAAGTACTATTTTGTACATGTGGAAATAACGTTTAAACTACCTAGATATAAACACTGTACTTTGTGGTATCAGGAGCCTTAGTTAAAAGTGCTATTGTGTGTCATGCATATGTGTGCATACAGTCACATACTTCACAAAGACGCTACAACATGAGCAGGACTGACGGTTAAAAGAGTAATGCAAAAATGGAGGCGTCATGTTAAGTAACCTAGCAACACACACAACAGAGCACAACACTCCTGTTTAGATTAAACTCTGTCTCAGTGATAGAGTTTGTTATTTTACAGTGTAATCCTGCTTGCAGTTCTGATCTTGGCAAGCACTTCAGTGCTACAGAAGA
The DNA here is from genome assembly GCF_036417845.1 of Apteryx mantelli. Classification (NCBI taxonomy): domain Eukaryota; kingdom Metazoa; phylum Chordata; class Aves; order Apterygiformes; family Apterygidae; genus Apteryx; species Apteryx mantelli. Next base: position 44,401,651 of record NC_089982.1, on the reverse strand, counting down.
GAATAATTCATTATATCCCTAAGTTATGTTACTGCCTTGCTTTCTCATATGCAAATCATTTCCCTCAATTTGCTGTGCTGTAGGAAAAGTGGATTGAAAAAGTTACTTCAGTAGGATGCTTGAACTGTGACTTTAGTTATGTTTGATGCACTAGTGGGTTTCTTTTATATTCCACAGCCCTTGTATTGGGTCTGTGAAGAACAAATGGTATTAGAAAACCAGTAACACTGTGTGCTTCAGAAAAACATTGCTTAAAGCTTTGGGATCAGCATAGCAAACCTTCCTCTCTACATATTAAATGCTAGAATTTTTTTGCCTTGTAGAATTGCAATCACTGGCCTCAGTCAGTGAGCAGTGTCAACAGAAGAATAACAAAAGAGCTTAGCTGAGTTGGGTTACTTTTGCTGGTAACCTTGTTTTTTTTCCCCTTGTATAACATGTATGATATCCATGCTCAGTTAAGATACTGAGATGATATCAGCTGAAACAAAAGGAGAAATAGTGATTAAAAAAATACCCCTTCCCTCTGAAACCCCAGACCTTAGGAAAAAAATTGCTGTTGACTTGCTAATCTCTTGGAGATAGAGTGGTCCCACCCTACTAGTGCAAGATGAAAACAGAAATCTAACTTACAAAGTTTATGGTGACTTCATCATTTAATTAAATCATGCAAACGTAAGATGAGATCGTTTTCTGAAGATTTATGTTCAGAAGCATGTTTGCTCTGGAGCCAAACCTTCATTTACCTGCGGGTTGGCTGCCATAATAGTGTAATTCCCATCATCATCCAGGGTGGAGGCTGTAGTATGCAGCGAGCAAGTTCCATCAGGTTCTCTTTGAATTTGGTAGTGATCACTTCTTTTCGAAATTTGCTTCCCATCTTTAAACCAATAAATCTGTAGCAAAAAACAAAGCACCACTGATAAGAGGTGGGTGATTATTGCCATCATTTCTCAATTAACGACGCTAACAAATCTCAACTGCTGAAAACCTCTCTGGTAAGCATTAATAGGAAACCAGTTTGATCAATCAGTTAAAAAAGTTTAGAACTACACTCCAGGAACCAGTTTCAGTAAAGACATGCTACAGAACAGCAATCTTTCAAAGAGAAAGACTGCAGGACAAACATTTACATAAGACATAGACATAAGGGCTGTACCAATCCCAAAGACAGAACAGCCCCTGAACATTTCAAGGACTCTAAATAAATGTCATTACAAAGAAGAGTTTCCGATCAGATAAAATTACTAATTTTAAAATTTTAGTTCACTTAAATCTGAAAAGGTTGGACACAGCACTTCAAAAATGCTATTGCTGTCTTTTCAGAAAATAAAGGCTTAAAACAAGATGATTATAGGAATAATTAGTCTAATGATTAATAAAATAGAAGTCATGATCTCATTGCTGAAACACCAGTTTTGTTACATATCCATTACACTGACTGGACTAGCCCAAAAAAGCCAGAAAAGGATTCAGCCACTCTCACTGGAGATGAACAAGTTCAGTACACAAATAGGCCAACTCAGTGAAAGTACATGATTTAAACCAACAGTGTCACCCAGATGTGACAGACATCTATAGAAATAGACAGCTTCATAGAGTAACAGGAAATACTTTGATGCAAGCCAGCGTATAGATACCCTTTAATAATTGCAGGCCAACAATAGTTCCAAGTTGTACAGAACAATTAAATTATCTATCGAACAGAGGTCTTTTCCATTACTTTTGATACATAATTTTATTCTCTGGCTGACCTAAGATCTAGTTTTGATGAGCCAAAAAATGATGTATGCAGAATAATATCTTACAGTAATTTATAAATTACACAAAAAGCATGTATGTGTTTTTAATGCCTCCTACTTGAGGGGAAAAAAAGCTTCAACAATTTTGAACAAGGTTTGTTTGGGGTTTTTTTGCTGTATTTTAAAAGTAAAGATAAAGCTCCAAACTGAATCCCACTGAAAACAAGGGGAAAACATATGGCATATGCATGAAAACACATACAGGAATATACACAGATGGAAAGCAGGTACAGAGACCAATACCAAATCGCGCTTGGGATGGATTAACCCAGAGCTTTGAGAGGCTGATTTGTATTCAACCTGAACCACTGGGGAACTCTTCCGACCCTGCCACACAGGCCTTTTTTCCAATCAAGTAATTTCTCTAATGTAACAGGAATAGGAAAATGCAAACACAAAGCATTTCTGACTCACTGCTACCGCCAAAGAGATGAGGGAGAAGAACACGTCCCCGTATGACAGAAGGAAGGAAATATTAGCACAGCAGAAGATGATAGATCTCTCTTACCATACGGTAAAGGAAATTGTATTTGTTCTGGTCACAGGATTACTGGGACCCTTAGCATGAGGAAAGCAAACCCATTTTCCTCAGTGTAATTGCTGAAGCGAGAACTTACATCTTTTAGTGAGAAAAAGGTGCTTGTTTTCCAGTAAAAATGAAGTGACAAAGCCAAGAAGAATTCCTGATACAATTTAATATTCCTGTTTCTTCATACTTGCCAACATTTCAAAGCTCTAGATTCATTCACTTTTTGGAAAAATTAAGGGTATACTTCTAAACTGCACTAAAACACAATGGATTGGAGGATGGCATGTACTGGAAGGAATGAGTGGAAAATTCCCTTAAAAATTAATTACCATGTATGGTTTTTATATTAACAAGCATTATGTGTAACTAGAAATGATTTCATTTCCTAAATAGCTGGTTATACTTGTTTCCCATTTTGTCTGTCAGCAGTCTTGCAAAGACTCTGTGGTGGTAACAAAAGATTTGGTAATGTCTTCTCATCTGCTGACAGAGCACTTACTAGAGATGCACAAGATATTTGATTGCTTACATACACATGCTAATGGATGTTGGTAACAACATAACTGTAAAAATGAGTTTTAACTTGCATGCTTTACATGTTTCATAATGTTGCTTGGAATCTACTGCATTAAGTAGTAATTATTTAAGAATAAGACACTTATCAGAAATATCAGGAGACATGCCAGGAATTATTAAATGGAAATACATGCAAATATTAACTGAACCAGATATCCAAATGTCATGCATAGGTTGTTCAATACTCATTTCCACTAAGTTTAAAAGCATTGGCATCAATGACTTTTACTTATGCGTAGTAAATACTTAATACTATCTTTATCTGAAACTGAGTTAATAAGTAAAACACTACCACTACTGGATAGAGTGGCCCTTGTCATAAAGTATTTCCTTTCTAGGATACCTGTTAATAAATGTACCATTAAACTATGTAAGCACTGAACACTGCATCTGGATTGCCTTTATTTGTACCAGATTTTCAGAAACCAATGTGTAGTGACCAAAAATACAATGGAATACACAGTACAAAAGGGGTTTTGATCTTGGGCAGCACAGTCATTTTTAATCACTATGAATTATATTCAGCCATGTCAAGAGAGAGCAATACAAGCGCTGTGCAACATTCAAGGTTCATTTAACCTTTTTTATAGCATTATCCTAATTTTAAAGTGAAATATCTCTTAAAAAGAAATAATCCGCAATCCCTTTCATATCACCAAAAGTTCTCATTTTAATGAGAAAATAGTTTTACATATGCTGAAGGCTACAACGAAAGTAGATTCAGATTTAAAGAGTCATATTTACAAAGACAGAATTGGCACATCGGTATTCAATTTACATGGCATGTTCAGGGGAAAAAATAAGCCAATAACCTCGCTTAGAAAAATCCCTTGTAATGAATGCCAGATTTTGGAAATGCTGCAGTCCTTCCCAAAGCCATTCCTTGGCAGAGCTGACAGAACACTTAGAAGGGAGGAGCTTTAAGTTAGTAAATTATTTCCAGCTTTTCATTTGCCAAAGTAAAGAATTTATTCAGGGGCAACACTTCCAGCTTCAACAAATGGCAGCAGAAAGGCTGCCTTCAATCATCGAGCATTTCAAAATTGCCATCTTGGCATTCTCCGAGGAGGACACGGCCTTTGACGTTTGCACAGTCCAGCTAACAAGTAGCTATCCAAGGGGATAAAAAATTGGTTCCATCCCAAGCAATTTAAGAAATCTCACAAAGCATCTGTAAGTGAACAGAATAAAGGGTCACAGTCCCAGGTGCAAGAGCAAATCACTTCTTAATGTGCACACTTTGACACAGAATCGGAGCGCATTCACATCAGATGCCTCCATAACGCAGTGTTTTAGGGGAAGTACTAACAATATGGTTTCCTGGCTGTGAAATCACTAATGGCAAAACAAGGAGAGTGAGGGAAGTAACAAGTGACATCCTCTTTCATCTGTCTTAAATCAGATTAAGTTGACTGTGAAACTACACCTTAATTGAAAACTGTGAAAATCAGGGAATGGCTACAGTTGACTAAGGCTGACTCATAACAGGTCATTCAGTCTCTTACTCATAAGCCTCAGGCAAACAGACTACCTCTCCATCACACTGCACCTCCAACACCAATGAACTGATTTGCCTTCCACCCTTATTCAGCGTAACTCTCTTATAATACCAAACTCAAAAGTAATGCTGGACATCAAAGGCTTGGTTTCAGCCCAACTGGGCCAGTCTTCTCAGTGTGCATCTTACACTAGCTTCAGTTTGAAGCAGGAGTGTGTTTTTGAATGAGTGTACTGATCATCCTGACTTACTTTGCAGTGGTTCACACCGTGGATTGGTCTTGGAGCACAGGAACTGGATTCCTTTCAGATGAAACTAAGCCAGAATGTGTGCTCCAAGAACACATCTAATGTGCTGCATCTGCTTCAGTCTATGGGACCAGATTAGAGCTAGCCCAAAGTTAAAAACCTCCTGAAATGCATGCACGGATGGATATTTCATTTTACAGATCTGCTCCTCCTGGTCTGCACCACTTGCTAACACAGACAATGCCGTAATTGCCTGCTATTCTTCCTCTGCTACCTGACAAAGTCCATTTTTTCTTTTTACAGTTTGTGTAATACCATACAGCTATAGCACTGGACATGTCAAATCATTTGCTTTTATCTCTGTTCAAAATCCTAAGTACCTGTAGAACTTACACTAGGTAAGAGATCTGAACACAGCTGTGGCCCTTGCTGCTGTGAAGATGGGCAGCTTATCTGAGAGGTCACTGTAAGAGCTGCAATGACCTCACTGGAAGATGCTGGCTTTGGCAAGGAAGTTTAAGAAGCTGCTGCTGTTTGTCAGCTGCAATATGAGTCAACTGATCGCTGGGCAAATTTTGAAATGGTTAAGCATGACCTACCAGAGAAAGATATTATTCCAGACTACTGGTATCACATCAACTGGTACTTTTACATTTGCTGAATGAAGCCCAGTCCTCCCTCAGAAGTTCATCATCATAAACCTCACCATCATGTCCATCTTGCTGCTAGGATACATGGGAGCTGATTGTATTTTAATTTGACTTCCTCTGCCAACAAATTTAGCCTTCTTGGGGTGTGTAGATATAAACTGTGTAATGCTGCAGAAAGCAGAGATCCCAAACCGGCTTCTGAACCAGAAGCAACGTATTTTTGCATTAGCACAGTGTTGTGCCTGAGCTAATCACCCGTGGTAACCTGACAAGGCTGCTTTTGGGACCACTGTGCCAGCTCACATGGGGATTTAGAGCATTGCACTGCACCCTGTGGTACAGATCTACCCTGAAGGTAACTCAAAAAAGGACAGAAATATCACTTCTGGGGAAAGGAACCGAGATAAAGTCTCAGGAAGGAGTATGCTAGAGATGAAGCCTCATGGTCAGATTTTTCGCTGGTATAAATTGCCTAATTCCTATCATGTCAAAAGAGATTTGACAATTTATACCAACTAGGGATCTTTATCGTCAAGAGGGGACATTTGCTATTCCTGTAATACACAGTCCACTGTCCAGCAGCTCACTGCAAGGTACCAATATGGCACTCTTTAGAGGGCTTCTAGAAATGCTTACCCTCTTTCCTTACCTTTGGCTTTGGATTTCCTGCCACTCTGCATGTAAATGTGACTGGCATTCCCTCAAAGATTTTGTAATGCTTCAGCTTTATTTCAAAATACGGTGACACACTGTTATCAATAGGATCATCTCCATGTTGCACCTCGTCATCTGATTCCTCCACAGGAGACCTCTCCAGCCTGTATTCGATTTCACTGATCAATCTTTGCTCAAAGCTGGAGACTTTATACTCCTGTCAAACAAGAAAGGTGCATATTAGCATCGAACTTCAACACATTGCTTAGCAAGATGCGTTTCTAACAATTTTTTTGTATTCTGCTGATCTTTGACAACCCATTAGGATTTTACATATAAAAGGAAACTGTAACTTGTTGAAGAAAAACACTATAATCCTTGCCTCCAAGTAACTTCCCTGTGAAACAATGAAGACGTCTGGTATGAGGCAAAAATTGTATTTCATGTTGTCTTAAGGTCTAATTTATAAGGGGAAGGAAAGGCACTGGTTGCTTTCTTTCCATTTTTCAAAAAAGCCTGTAAGAATAAAAGTATTCTGAAGCAGTTCATAAAGAGGAAAGACATACACTAATATTTCCTTGAGGGTACACACAGATTTAGGGTGGGTTTTGCTTCCAGATGGCCAAAAGACCATATGGTTCACATCTGCAATTTGCACAGTACTGTACTGGAGGCTGCACCCGAAGGCTACAATGATTTTATTTACAGTTGCTCATAACAATGAGAAAATGGCACCACTGGCAAACTATGATACTTGCCTCCCTTCACTCCTGTTACCATATTCCCCTTTGTTTGGCCAGAAGTATCAACTTCTTCCTCAGAAAAACAGTTTGTCATGAGTACGTTCAAGATTTAGAAAGAAGAATAGAATGTTTCATCCAGTGTAAAACACTACTACTCATGTAAATTTGCTATTTAGACACTTGGAAAATGTTACTGTAACATACACAGTATTTCTTTTCTTGAACTATTCACTCCATCTACTTTACAGTAAGAATGTCCTGCTTTGAATCTCAGTGATAGCCAGAGCATAAGAAAGCTCAGAAGCAGAAAAAAAAAGAAGAAAAAAAAAAATCTTTTTTAGCCAGTGCTCTCAGTCAACAGAAATTTAGGCAGTCTTTCAAATGACCTTCAACGGTTGTCTCTGACCCTTGTGTTGTTTAAGATAAATGCACATCTCACATGAAGCCCCCCTTTCATATACCCCATCCTCTATCTCTGACTTTGGTCTAGGAATGACATGTAGCCTTTCTACCGGCTGGTTACAGAACTAATCATAACCCTCAATAAAGGAAAAAAAAAACAGGAGAAGAGAGAAATACCTTTGCAAACTTCAGATATTTTTTATTTCTTTGTTCCCTGAAAGTTTATCATAAAAGCAAATCATGAAGTACACATGATATATATACAAGAGCAGCTGATTTGGATGCAAGACAGTTAGTATCAGTATATGTTAACATTACTGCAGAAAGATACTGGAGCACGTCGTTACTGCACTCAAGTAATTAGGCATATAGACAGAGTTTAACACCATGAAGGGAGTGCAACTCCCCAGTTATTAAAATCTAGGAGACCTCTTCTTATTAACCAAGAGCAGTAGCAGGGAAGGGGCAAAGACAACAGTTAAAAAAAAAAAAAGACAAGAAAAACAAGAAAGAAAAAGGTGAAAACATTAACCTTTTGAATATCCACAGGACTCGCTACAGAATCATCAATACAGTGAGCTTCCTGTAAGGGTAGAAAAAAAGATCAAGAGGCAGAACGAAGACCAAGAAGCCGCCATGACAATTTCTCAGAGTTTTTACCAGGAGAACATACTGCATGTGGTAACATAAGCAAACGGATGCTACACAGCTCTGAAGAGCAGCTCTGGCATCTCAACAGACAATAGGGAATGTGTACCTGGGCTTTCAAGCAGACTTGCTGCTGTGCTTTTTGGTCTGCACCCAAAAAGTACAGATTACATACATAAAGACAAGATGGTTTCAAGATAGTAGATGTATTTTTGCCTTGAGAGACTTAAAGGTCAGGATAGAATAGGATAAATGGAAGAGTTTAAAGTGGAAAGTAGATGTTTGAGACCTCTCAACCTTATTCAGTATGGAAAAACTGAGCAATAAGCATGTGATTCTCCAGTTTACTTCACTGATATATAACATACGACTTCTGTAATCAAAACCATCCTATCTTGTGTAATTTACTGTCTTATGTAGGTCTTCAGGGGAATGACTGCCTGCGAGAAAAAAAAAATTGCAAGAAAATCTTTATTTTCCTATGAACGTGCAGAGTTAGGCAGCACCTGTATAGCCGGCTCCTCTTCCGGTTCTTGTATATTGAAGACAGTTGCAGCACTGTCTGCTCCCAGCAATCGGCGAGCCATTTTTTCCTCATACGTCAACCTCTGAACAATGAATTAAAAAAACAGGGAGAAGGAAAAAGAAAGAAAAAAAACTTATTGTTTCTCATTGAGAACTATAAGGTAGTTAGAGACTAAGTAATGCTTCCACAGGAAAATATGAAAATTATTCAGCTTAATAACAGAATTCGCTTCTGTATCACATTTTCTGTATTGTTCATTCTGTGTTTTTAATTGTAAGAAGCACTTAAACAGAAAACAGGATTTTTGTATAATAATAATCCCTCTGCTTTCTCTCCACTACATGAATTCATTCATCTGTTTGTGACATCAAATTGATTTTGAAAGAAAGCAAATACATCTTCTAAACAGGATTATAATTTCTAAAGAAAATTAACCAGGAAAGGGTAATACTATTATTCATCAATAAAGAAGTAATTTCATGCAAATATTCTTTCTAGGCAAGAATAATACAAAAACAGGACTGAAAGTATAAGGCACCTGCGGCATACAATTTTTAAAATGTCACCCAGACCTTGGCAGTTTTAATTTTATTCCCTAAAATAAAACATTTCACTTGTATCTGAGGAGGTTCAAAGAATATGCACCTTCAATAATCCTAAGTTAACTCCCTTTGCATATTCCAAAAAATATTTTTTTTCTTTGCTATATGATAACAACCATATTCTACCCAATAAATTGTCACCTATCCTCTCTCCACAGAGAAAATCTGGAGGACTTGAAAATGGATACTTATAAGCTAGCTATTGTGTTTTGGGCACCCACAAAACCTTTTTATAAAAAGTAGAAACAAACTTTAAAACTAGGGGTTTTTTACTTTGAAAGTAGCAGAAATTTAATTTAAAATAATGTTCCTAAAAGAGAGCAGCAATATGTTTCTAACTGAAAATCTCTACTACAGTTTGTAATGCATTTATTTTGCATTACCAGTGGCTCTTCCAGCTTAAGCAACTTTTGCCCTGACTCTGCCATTTGTTTCCATCCTCATGCCAGGAACTTGGGCAGGAATGAGCAACAGAAACCACTTAAATCAGCATGGCCATCAAAAAAGTGCATGCCAAACCAACCCAAATCTTACTCCTAGTCATTCTGCTCAATTTCTACATTAGAACTACAGGGCAGCAAACTCTGCCAAAAACGCCATGGAGATATTACCCTACTTGATTATTTTGTCAAAAATATAATGACAGTTTTATAGAAAAATATTTTATTTTAGATTTTTAATTCCTATTTCTTTTTATTCTTCTGCAAATTAAGGACACTGCTTAAAAAAGACACAGTGGCAGTTTACACTCAGAAGGTAAAGAAAGTTAAAAAAAGACTTTGTAAGTGTACAATTATTCCATTATTATTTTTCCTTCTACATTCAGTAACACATTTCATGCACCTAAATGCACTTACAAACTTTCTTACAAACCAACATTGCAAAAATCTGTCAGTGAATGGAAGGCAAACTCACTGCATGGTTAAATGTCTCCATGAAACAGGAAAAAAAAAAAAAAAAAAGAAGAAGAAGAATGTAAATTGCAAAATGTTAGATCTATCTAATGCTTCTACTTAAAAAAAAAATAATTTTACTTAATTTAAAAAAGATGTGACATTATAGCTAAAGCAGCAGGCTAAGACTTATGAAAACTGGGTACTAGTCTTGGCTTGGTTACAAACATCTAAACAAATCATGAACTTTTCTTCACTTTAATTTTCTGTAATCACTCCAAGTGCCCATAGCCACGATTACACAAACAGAATCGCCCAGGACAGGAATCTGCAAGGCAAAAGCCTCAAGGCAAGCGCAAAAGCAGAGTTAACTTGGTTCAAGCTACCACATCACCTGATCGCAGCCTGCCTTCCCGGGGCCATGTGGGTTTTCTCAGGACATTCCATTCACACGTCCAGGCCAAACATCTCACTCACTTTCCAAAATAGGCATCAACAGCCATGTTCAGCACACCTCCTGTGAAAAACCTGAACTTACACACTGCAAGGGTGATTCTGCTCAACTTCTAAAGGGGGCTGCCGGACTCTGTGCGGTCAATGCAGAAGGTAAGTACTGCAGCGCTAGTCACTCTCTCAACACTTTCCCTACTTCATGCCATTCACCTTGCTGCGAACCAGAAGCTGGCAGCTCTGGAGCAGTCAGTCTGAATCAACAGGCTTGAACTTAAACACCGCAGTCCACATCTCAGACACACTAACAAACTTCTGAATATGGTCCTGAGAATCTAAAGCACACTAACTTTCAGTGACACAAAGGTATCCCAAGTCATTCAGGTGCTTTTGAAAACCTTTCATAGACAAAATGGGCATGACAGCCTATACTTTTTTAAATTACGTTCCTCTTAAAAGAGATTCCTGCTTCAAAGACATTTAAATCACTCCTTTAATAACTGTAATCAAGTCCTAGGAGAGTTGCTTCTTACCAACTCTCATCAGGAAGAATTTGGTATTTTATCTTTTCTGCATATCATAAAATGCAGAAAAATTAATGGAGAACTTTGTAACTGTTCTTTTCAAGTGTTTGTTATTCTTGCCCATTTTATCTCATTTCTTGTCTCCTCAAGTAGATTGTTAACTCTTGATAAAGTGTTTAAATTAGTAGCTTTAAGTTGGTTTTTATCCCCATGGTCAAAAAAGTCCCACAGTCACAGGATCTAACGATGCCTGGTTCCTAATGGATTTGTTTCTCATGATGAACTACCTTGTCTCCCTACAACGTCCACTTACTACCTATCCTTTCCAACTTGATATCCACTTTGGCCTGACAGCTGGGCAGAACATCAAATGAGCCCAGACTGATCAAGAGCTACGCACATGCTGATTGAGCGGCTACCTGGCAGCGGTGAACAGTCAAAAGCAAACGGCCTCAGAGGCTAAACAAGCCTGTGAGGTACATACTGTGCAGGGTTGTTGCAGGAACTCATCGTCTTTGAGACCTCCACTGCTTTGTTAATTCCAAGTTAAGTTGCCCAACACGAGGGCAACTCATAGGCCAAAACGTATAGTATGATTACTTAAGGAAATGCAGCTTTGGAAAATGCAATTAAAAATAGTAAATACATAAAACATAAAAAATTCTATACACACAATTATTTTAATATGCAGGATATCTGAGAAACTACCCTTGATGCCCACTCCCCTTCCCCAGGGTATTTTATGTTTGTGTACCGGTTGCCCGTTGTTCAAAAGGTCTTCCTTGAAACGAAGCTTTCTTTCCAGGTCCTGAATTACAGCATCTTTTGACCCTTGAATCTCTTCATCTGATGCTATCCTAGCAGTTCTGCCTGTTTTCTTGGGAAATCCCCTGCAAAACAGTACAAGAAAGTTCACGACTTTTCCTGAAATCATTGGTATTTAGGACTTACTGGATGAAATCCTGCCATTAGTGAAGAAAATTACATTTTGCCTTTGGAGGGCAGGCATCTCACTTACTATACTGCCCTGTATAACTCACATTACGCTTTATTCAAGAATTAGCTGAAATAGGGCTCAGGATGGCATAACAGTGGCAGTAAACAACACACACTCAAGGCAAAACTGATGAGCAATGACAATAGAGCAAAGTGACAGGAAGCATGAAAGAGAAAATATGACTAGATAAACAGGAGTGGAAAATAAACTAGATTTCTATGCAGTACCAGAAGGATGAAGATCGTAAAGAAGTATGACAGGGCAGTTAATTATTAATTCCTTATATTATTTAATAACTAATTCTTGTGACAGCTTTTGAACACCTAAAGCATAACTTAATGTTTACTCTTCATATCTTTGAGAATACATACCAGAAGGCAACGTGTAAATGTTATTTCTGAAAGAACAGCCATTCAGAGTCTAGGTTACACTGGCAAAAGATAAAATCATTCCTGCAAAGCAGTTTTCAGCAGCAGGGTTTCATAGAAGAATGACAACCATTTAGCAGTAAGCATTCACAAGGCTAAGCTGTTCCTTGCACCAGTCTGGAAGATGTGATTGCAATTTCAGGACTTGTCACTCCCACTTTTTGGAAGGGCACAGGATTTTATTTTTCCTCCAGTCTGCACTAATATCAAATGCTTTTCAGTAATGTTATGACGACTCTATTGCTGGAAATGCCCAATGATGGTGTTTTCTAATGAAGATGAGATGTACAATTCAAGTTGTGAAGAAATAAACATTGTTATCATTTTTGTAAACTTGCAGCACACTATTTCTCCAGTGAAGTCACACAATATCATTTAAAACACTGATGCTGGCTCAATATTAGTTAGGTTGGGTTTTTTTTCCTCCAAAGTTTAGTGTTTAATTATGGCTCAGCCCATTACCTGGGAATGACTTTTACAAAATATGGAATCAGGTAAATTGTCAAACTCCTCTCACATATTAGAATGTTAATAAATAGACCCAAACCCATCTGTTACTTCAAATTAAAATCTTTGCTTTGCTTTGATAGGCTAGGAACCACGTAATCTTTCCTTCTGGAAGGAACACTTCAAATTCTTTCAAATTTAGGATTTTGCAGATGACAGAGATGATAGAAAAAAAATGAGACTAGCAATTATTGGCAATCTTCCTTCCCACACACAATAATTTAATTACCAGCACAAAAATTTAAACCAGAATTACACGGAGTTAACAAATATTCTTGGATATTGTTTGGTATTATGTTTCTATAACATGCGTAGATTAACCTTGTTCTTCAGAAAGTGTCTTTGATGGTAATTTTAGCAGTAGTTAAAATGAAACAATACACATACTTAATTCCTTTTTGGCTCTTGACAGTGTGAATAGATGGAGAAGACAATAATTGGAAACAATTCTTTCTAGATGCCTAAAACATTTCATATTCTGTTACTGAAAGTAACTTTAAAATGGGAAAAGGGTGAAGTATTTGTAAAAAGAATTGTATTTTCACATCAAACTGCAGCAGAAGTAGAACAGACAAATGTCACTGCCTAATGTCTGCCTGTCTGTCTAATGTCACAGAGAACTGGAGAACAACATCCCTCACCCTAGAAATATTCAGCAGTTAGCTGGAGCTCTTGTCAGTCACCAAGCAGAATAATTTTCTCAGCATTTGGCTGGGGAAGTTTTCAGTCACAAGTAAAACAAACTATCCCTGACACTGCTTTGAGGAAGGAGTCAGGAAAACTATCCCACCTACACGGAGGCAGGGGGATACCAAGAGCAAGGGGGAAAGCCTCTTTCAGGAGGAGATGCTGCAATAACTCAAGACATTTTGGGACAGTAAAGGTAAAGGAAGATATGAAAGGAAAATGGGCCAGAAGAAGGTGGGAAGAGGCAAGGTCCCTCAACAAGGCTTGACTGAGTGCTGGAAGGCTAATGGAAAGGTGACATCTGTAGCTCTCCTTGTCTTTCTCCACAGTCTTTTCCTTCACCTCCCAGCTTCCTACCCCACCCAGCCCAGAACCATCATGGATCTCAATTTTGTCACTCTTAGGATAAGGACAAAACAAAAAAAAAATCTGGCCAACCTGGAGGCCAGATTTTGGCTTCACTTTGAAGAAGTCCTGTGCCAACTCTCAAGGGAGACTTGCATCCTGCCTGGAAAATTCCAAGTGATACACTAAGAAATAAAGTGTTCATTTCACATTCTACAAATTTCATATTCAAATGATTAAAACAGTAAGACTGTTAGCAGAAAAAGGCCAGCTTATGCTTGGCACTTAATAGGTTATAAAGGTAAAATTTATAATATACCCAGGAAAGTCACAACACTGCATGAAGAGAGGGTGATAGGCTAAGTACTCTGGAGTGGATTTCAAGGAACAAGTAAAAGTATTCTCTGAAGCATTAGCAATTATCTCTGAAAAACAGAAAGCCTCTAAGCAAATACCTATTCTTAAAAAGGGAAGGAGTACCAAGAGAATTACGTCAGTCAGTCCAATATCCATACTAAGCACAAGAAAATAATATTATAGTCCATTTCAAAACAATGTAGGATAATAAGGTAATGAAAATTGAATCACATCAAGTCTCACTAATTTCTCTCTCTCTGACAGGCTGACTGGCATGGAGACAGGCAAAAAGTAGCAGCATTTCAGTTTACAGCTTCTGAGTAAGCCCTTTGTGGCTCCTGTAGTTCCCCAGCAAATTAGGGAAACATAGTCTGGCTGAAATTTCTATTATATGGCTGCATAACTGTCTGGAAAAACTATTCCAAGAATAATTATGAGTTTTTCCTCTGTCAAACTGGAAGAATATAGTCTATACTAAGTTCAATATTTAGTATTCCAACATTAACAATTGGAATAGTGAAATAAAAAGCACATTTCACAAATTGGCTTATAACAATGAACTTGCAGAGGTTGCGACTCATTTTCAGGTAACAACTGTCATTTACAATAATCTTCATAATTATTCTAGAGGTGTCTAACACTGATTAGGAAAGAAGTTCAAAGCATGACAGCAATATGAATGTAAAAGTAGCACTAAGATACTAAGCATCCCAGAAGAAAAGATTCTGTGAGGCTGAAACTTTGGACAACGATGCAATAGTTTTGAAAGCAAGAGAAATATAATTCTGGAACACAGTAGCCTAAGACACGAAATTTAATTATTTTGCTCTAATTCTTGCTGCTGGAGATCGAGTCCAGTTCTACCACTGTACTTCACAAAAAATACAGCAAATTGGAGTTTGGAAAGCAAGAAAAGCGTAAGATGGTTTTAAAACATAACTTCTGTGAGGTTGGAAAAATCTTGTTTATTTAGCCTGGAAAAGAGAAGACTGAGGATAGGGAGGTAATCAAACTTATAAGACATCAGAAGACAGCTGACATTCAATGATTCCCCCCTGTCCATTGAGGACAATAAGCAGATAACTTAATTTGAAGACAGACAGACCTCAATTAGACAAAAACAATGTTGAACTCTCCTCCCTTCTCCTTTCCTCCACCCACCAACAATGACAGATGATAGCTTAAACACTGAAACAAGTTATGTAGGGAAGCTAAGGAATTTTTATTTAAGAACAGGCTAGGCAGATTTTTCAGCAATGGCCTGGGGATCTTTGGTAGTTTTTAACATGAGAGGCAGACTCCCTAACAACCTTTCCACACCTCTGCTTATAAGCCAGAACGTTCTGAGCTTTTCATGGCAGGTATGGGAGTGTCCTCCAAAACCTGGTCAAGGCGACTTGCCTGGAAAATGAATTCGATTTTCTTTACTTGCATTACAAATAAGTATTTAAGGAAGGAAGCAGTCAGTTTAGAAATATAACCATAAAAACGAACATCAGCTGAAATTCCTTCAAATGTCTTTAGAAAACCTCTATCTCAAGACTATTTTATATTGGGGGTAGGGGGGAAGAAAAGGTAGATGAGAAAATGTAATTCTTCCTGCAGATGCTCTATTTCCATCCCTCTTTAGAAACCCTTTCCTTCTTTCTCTACATATATACATATATGTAAACATATAAATGTATATACATACAGACACACACCCCTCAACAAGTTAGCTGTTAAGACATACATTCTTGAGATGAACTTCAAAATGGCTACAAAGCAATGAGGACAAATAGGAGGTCACCAGTGAATCTATCCTCCAAGGCACAGCACCATTAGCGTAAGAGACTTTTTACAGGTCAAGGGAGACTGGTAGCAAACTTTCTTCAGTTGCTTTTGCAAATATTTATCACTATCCTTACGTGACTTATCTGGATGCATCAAGTTCTTAAGATTTCTTTCTTCCTTGGTTGTTCATATGCTTTCTTTTCATCTTTTCTCAGTGATAACACCAAACAAAATATTCTGCTAATCCATTTGTGTATTTATATGCTCATTCTTTGCCTGATGCAATTTTCAGGGTATATCAGGAGTGTTCAAGCCAGTAGGATATAGTTGGAAAAGGCAGATTTAAAGACGTGGGTACCGTTAGCCTTAGGCACACAACAACTACCACGAATGTGCAAGAAATTCTCAGCCTTTGAGAGAATCAGGCTGAAATTCATATTGATCTTTAAATCACCTCTGAAATGTGCATCACTTAAGTCACTGGGTGGCTGAATACAGACATAGATATAAGCATGCGAGTCTGAATTCTTTGGGACAGAAAGGGCGTAAGGAAGTTGCCAAAACTCAGGCATCTGAATTCACACGCACAAATTTCTGACAGCAGAAAATTCTGCAACCTTGGCTTAGCTCTCCTTCATTTTGAATATTTGCTCTAATATTTGTTTAGAAAGCAAGCCAAACCAGCAGTACTTTTCATGTTTTAATTACACGGAGTGCACACTGGATGAGACTCCCTTTCTTTTCCTATGTACCTTTTACAGTGTAAACAAGGGCAACAGGCTGGCTGTCATTATCCTTCCAAGAACAAATTCCTGTTTGCAGCCAATATGGCTCAGTTTCACAGAAATCCAAATCAATTCTCTGGTACTGAGGTAATGAACAGTAACTTGATTCTTCTTTTAGAACTAAAGCCTTCCAAAAATACAATTCCTGTCCGTTTAACACATTTTCACTTACTGTAAGAACAAAATTGCTATAAGTACTCTAACAGGTCACAAGCTTTGAAGCTGCAGCTGCATATTAAAATTAAATTTTAGCCTGATCTTACCATATACACTATGGAGACTAGGATTCTGCTCTGTTCAGTAATGTGACATTAAATGCACTTAAGGGAATACCTGAGGCAGAACTAAGGATGATTTCAGTGAAACGAAACAAAGGTAACAAAGTTCAACTATTTCCACCATCCAAGAAAAAGGTATGAAACTGTGGTTAGGGAAAAAAACCCAAAAAACTCAGCATTGGATAGTATCAAGACTGACATGAATAATACGTATTTCTGAGCATGTCTGATCCTTCTTAATGATTAGACAACAAAGAACAACTCACCTACAAACTGCATGCCTACCACCAAAAATTTATTTTTCTAAGGCTTATCTTTAGAAATATATTTTTACATATTAAAATAAGAACTATTGTCTTTACATTCTCCTTTTCAGCTCCTCCCCTGAGCAAATTATCCCTCTGCTTCATGCTGCACTGGTTACCATAGATACATAAGTGTAAATTGCTATTCAAAAGATGTCCAGGTATTTTGATATCAATTGAAAAAGTACAACGTATTTTGCAAGTGGTAATCTTATCTACCTTTCTGACTGTTTCCAGCATTTTGCTAAAACTGAAGAAATGAAGAAAACTGACTGTTCCTGAATGCAGAGGAAGCTTGCACAGTCCTTGCAGGCCTGAGCTCTTGAGAAGAGATGGACAACTGCCAGAAGCATGTTAAGAAACACCTATGTGGGCCTGAGAAAAAGTAATATATACAAAAATATTAACATTTGTTCAAGTTCCTGAAATGCTGCTGAGTAAGGTCTCCACTACCATCAACCACTGTACCTGGCATTTCACAGGCAGTTCTGTGGCATCCTGATCTGCATGAAATAAGACAGCTGTAATACTAAGTCCTCAGAAGGAAAAATCTACAGGACCCCAGCTATGTTGATAGGCCAAAACAGCTATAAAACAATGGTGCAAATTTTACTGAAATGAATGAATTACTACACACAGCCTCTCTCTCAACAGAAAGGTATATCCACTAGTTCTTTTAGTTATCTTGTCATCTTACTTGATTCTAGATACTTGTCATCTTACAAGATTCTTAAGCATCTGCAACAATCATTCAGAAAAAGAAATGGATCAAAAACATCTGGAAAATAAAGCTTTCCAGATGCAATGACTGTCAAGATACAGTAGGTCAGTTATTTTGGCTACTGTCTGCATGCCTCCCCTTCATGTTGAATTCTTGATCACTGCTTACTCTTAAGCAACTTTATTTAATAAATTAGATCCAGGGAACAATCTGGATTTCAAAGTTGAAATGGAACAAACATGCATTCATCATATTTCAAAGAAGCTGATATGGATAACTATTTTATGATAACAACTTGCATGTACTTATTAAAAATGTGTCATACTGTGCAAAAACAAAAAACCAAAACCCCTAGTATGAGTGGTTTCTTAGCAGAGTAAACAAGAAGAGATCTGATATCCTAGATAAACCACATCATAGATGTTGGCCTAATAGCCACAGTTAGGATTCAAGTTATGGGGAGAGGGGGAGAGGAGGAGAGAGAACATATTAAAGCAAGAAACTTTAAACAAAAACGGTCTAATGGACAGGGGCAATAGATTAAGAGGTCTTTGGAACAGAAAACTGAAATCTGGGAGTATTCGCTGCTATAAAACTGGAGGTTGGGAATGAAAGCAAACACTAACGTTTGTTGGAATTTTTCCACTGACAGAAATACTTGTCTTCAGATGTATTTTCATGAGCCCCAGGGCAACTTCAGATATTAATGAATAAGTACCACATAGAGATGAGGTAAGCTTCCTCAGAGGCAGGAAAACCATCCTGATCTCTCTCCTCCGTTTGGTGGCGAAATTTTTAAACAAGGGACTCCCTCCAACATATCACTATTTTAAATCAATCATACTGTAGGTAATCTCAATTTTTACAGTTGTGACAGATGTAACTTACAGAAATGGGAAAAAATAAACCTCAGGTCTACATAGGACAGCAGTACATTTGACTCTAAAATGAAAGCTGGCTTTTGTAACGAGAGACTGTTGAAAACATTAGATAAAAACATGGAGAAGTGTAGCCTTTCCTCATGTTGTCACCATCATTGCTAACCTACTCAAGGAACATAAGGATTACTAAAAATTTGCCTCTCAGTAATATTTGAGATAGTCACAGTCACAGTACAAGGCCAGAAGAACAGACTGGCAGCTTGGACTCAAACAAAGAAAAAACAAAAACAAAAACAACCCATGCAGATCTCTCTCTGATGTTCCTATTCTCATGATCCCCACAGAATCCCCTTTAAGATTTGATTTAAAGTTCTAGAAACAGCAATTAAATTTATCGTGTATAGTGATAAAAGCTTATTTAATTTAATTTTACAAGAGACTGTAGACTATCTTGTCTTTAAAGCAATGTTGTCTTTTCCATTTGAAAGTTTTATACAGAAACCAGAAAGTACTAAATCTAGAGTCATGTATTTTCATCAATTCTCTACTGTCAGATCTTTTTCTGTTTGTGACTAAGGCAATACGATTGAAGATAACTATTTAAAAGAAGAAGTACTATATACACCAGTTCCTTTAAAAAGAATATATGTATAGCTGACAATACATGTTTTTTTATACTTAGAAAGAGATTTCACTTCTCCACGTTCGATGACTAACTCCATACCTTTTTGAAGCAGGATTTATATTCTTTTTAGTTCACTATTCACTAAGTATTCACTTAATCTTTCTCCTGGGATTAAATTTGGCTTTCACTTATGCTCATGTAAATTTGCCAGTATCTATGCTTACCTAAAATTTGTCTTTTTCTATGATTTAAAATGTATACTTACCTATTTTCATAGAGATATAATTCATTTCTCTATGATGAATGGCAAAGAACGGATTCTAGCTTCTACAGATTTCAGTGCGGAGAAAAAAAGAAAAGACTCAGTTCTGTTTTTTTTCAGAAGAAAATGGTTATTCCTAAAACTTGTTCAGCTACCATTGCTAGAGCCAAAGCTTGAAAATGTTGATAACTACAAAGTGACTGGAGCTTACTGGAAAGATGAGATAGATTTTATTCAACTGAAACATTTTCCATACAATTGTTGCAAAGAAATATTTAATGGTGAATTACCAGGTACTAACTACACAAAGCTGCTCTTCATGTTTCAGATGTCCAGATAAAATCTAGTAAATTCATCTCTAGCTGTTCCCATGCTTCAGGCCAGGCTGTAAGACTAATTGTTGGCAAAAAAAGAATGTCTCCAAATCTACTGACTAGAAAAAATATTCATTTGACCAAACTGGTTTAGATAATGCTGTCACTTCCACAGAGTCTCAGGGTCCGCAACTGAGGAAAATTTCAGCCCTTAGCTGAAACATCAGTATGGTATTTACTGCTCGTTTTCCCAGAGCTCACAGACAGATTACAGGGATGGAAAAGAGAGTTACACTTATTTTGTCTGAGCTTGTATATAACAACAGGAACAACATTTCCTTGGAGTCATTCCTCTTTGCAGCAGAGCAAAGATGATACATATACTGGAAAGGAAATGCATTAAGAAAGCTGATGGAGGGAAGGTCTGATTCCATGAGAAGCAAGGAGGACTCTGTTGGCTTGTATACCACCAGAGAGCTTCCACTTTGTCTTCTATTTTGCAAAATCTTTCTTGATGCTGCCTTTAACCATATCCAAGCATACATTAGCTCCAGATGGAATGCTTATTGTTTTATCTATATTTTGCTTCTAGCACAAAAGTAATCAAAAGAAAATAAGAATGTTGCCTGCTACATACTGATTCCGAGGAGCCTGTAACTGAGAGGCGATCTGTAATTTTGTAAAGATTTAGTTATTGTTCAATTTTTCATACATCTCATTTGTTTTTCATTATTCAATAAAATCCACAGTATATAAAGATGCATAATTCACAAAAACTGACTCTGTTTGACTCTCTACTCAGCCAAATAATGTTTTGGGGGTAATTAAAGACTCTGATAAGGCTAAATAATTAATTTTTTCCTTCAGATATTTGGCTATCGGTATCATGGTACTCATACCCGGGAGAAAAGAAAGTAAACAACCACAGTAAGAAGAATTACCAACCTTGAGATACAACAACAACAAAAAAAAAAAAAGAAAGAAAGAAAGAAGCCATGAAAGCACCGGAAACAGGCAGGAGAACTGTTTTAAGAGCATTCTATCCATTAAAGGTACTGGGAATGAAAGCATATAAATATTTAAAAGCAATCACAGGTCCAAGTCTACCTCCACTGAAGTAAAAAAAATACATATACAAATCATAAAATTATATTCTAAAGAGGAATGCCACTACTTCAGGTATTGTATTTAGAGTCTCTAGTCAAAGTTGTATTTCCTGTCCATGAAGGACACTTCAAACTCTGTCTAGTTCTTTATCAGCAACACACAATCATATTCTCAGTATCACCATTACATGACAGATAGAGAAGCAGAGACAAAAGTTAAATGGCTTGACTACTGTTTTAGATGACAAGCTGAAGCAAAACTTTGATTCCCTGCTGCTACAGAATAGTTTTAGGAAAAGTTATCATCCTTTTCAATCAATGGACCTTGGAGATGCATGGAGTACATGGTGAGACTGGACGCCTAATCACACACGTCTCCTTTTTCAAGGCCCTCAGAATCAGCTAGGTTTCATTCTTCAACTAAGGCCTAAGATCTTTCATGTTGACTGTGTTATTAATACGCATGTATGTAAAAAATTGCAATGTATCCAAGTAAGTAGAAAGGGAGAGCTGACAGAAATACTTCAGAGAAGGAATAGCATACATGTTTGGTGTTAGTCTGATCCTGGGAGACTCTTTCCTCTCTCAAAGATGTGCTTTGTGGCATTAAACAACATACTTCACCCTTAAGCCAAAGAGGCTAAGTTTACTTCTAACAGTGAGATATTCTTATAGGCTCAGGATACTGAATATGACAAGTGGTTCAGAAACTGTAACATCTCAGAAGATAAATATGTTAAGAAAAGAGGATTTGTGAGGATGGAGCAGAAGATGAGGCAATAGACAAAGCAAAAAAATTGAAGGAGGAAAAAAAGTCAGAAGTGAGTTTGCAGCACAAAGCAGGAGGAGATCAAAAGTAGTGGTGGCGGGGAGAGAAACTCTCAAGAGAGAGTGGCAGGAGAATGATGGGAAAGAGAAAAAAATCGCTTATTTATTCAGTAAGTCAAAAGACACCAGACATGAGTAACTTAACACAGTAAAATAAAAGAAAAGAGGCCAGGAAAAAAATAGGCATCAAAGATACATAACGATAGATTTTTTTTCCATCATGCAGTACGTCTTCTAGATATTTGAGTATTATAATTAAGACAACAAATGTTCATTTTGTGTGTATATGTATACATATACATATATATGTATACATATGTTATACACACAAATAGCCAGCATGGTTAACATGATCCAGCTCTCATCTGGATTACATTTCCTGAGGGGATGGAGGCCAAACAGCCCAGCACCTCATCCTGCCCAGCTCAAAACCTGAGGCTGCTGCCTTTTCCTGGGTGGGGGAGAGACACCACCATGTGCACACGCAGGCTGACTGCGTGGCTGGAGGAAGTGAGTGGCAAGGGGAACGGGAAGCATCCTTGCAGCATTCAGGCTGTGTTTGTGACTGAAGGGAATGAGGTGGTGTTCTTCCTCCTCCTGTCTGCCTCAAGTGAAAGCAGGCATGTGTGAATGCAGCGCAACAGGGAAAGACGCTGCTCTGAACATTTGGAGGATACAGGAGGGGCCTGAGCTGTTGCTGCCACTATCATGGCACACGGAAGGGAAGTCAAAAGGGAATCCAGTCCCCAGCAGTTGCCTAGAACAGATTATCTTATGCAGCACAATTGGATACGCACACAAAACCATATAGCTGTTTTAGAGCCTCTTCTGGCAAATAAGGGATAATTTCAGGCTTTTGTAGGCTGTGTTTACTTGCCAAGCTGCCAGTAAATTAATCATACAACTTCAAGCAGCCAGTATCGATAAATAAACTCAGCCCGTGCAAAGGACACAGTAATACAGAAAATCACAGCTAGAATGAGTACAAGAGTGAATGGTACTACTCATTTTTCTCTTAATTCTGTTTTATGGCCAGGTTTCATAATGAGCCATATGACAGAAGTCCAGATATATAAATGCTTTTCAAAGACTATCCATGATTTATAACTTTGATATCTATCTGCTTTCTTCCTTCTCTTCCTTTGCAAATCTTGGATTCAATTAACAGAAGTTCCCACTGCAACAGTATGTAATGAGCAAGTCACCTAGATACCGTAGATATGTTTAGAAAAACTTCTAGACAAAGTTATAAATAAGCCTTGGATACAGCTATTCTCATTTTTGTTCTTCAGCATTTCTCTTTGTTCCCTTAAGGATGGAATGAGAATCTAGTGCCAGTGGAAAGACAAACTGATCTATGATGGGAGCTGACATGCTCCAAAATAATACTTTGGCCTTGAGGGAAGACGAAAGGGGAGAAGAAATCTGTAGAGTTGTTAGGGAGAGGGGCTCTGTTTGTTTTTATGCATTGTTCTTCTAAATCCTCTGCTTAACCCCTCTCCTTCCAAACTTCCTCAGAAAAAAAGCCCTAAGCAAAAGTCAACAAGACACCATTATGATTACCTTGTTGTGAGAGGTATACTTTAATACCTTATACTTTAAGGTATGTATACAAAGCTATAGGGACTTCTAAACAATGCTCTCTTTCCTTCATCTTTATGTGCAGAAATAATAGGGATAGAGATTGGAAATATGACCATATGTGTGACCTTAAGGTGACCAGGCCAGAAGAAGGGTTTTCTGGCAGCTCCTTCCACTGCCCTGGGCATGCAGAGCCTCTTGCTGTCACTTTCATAAATTCATCAACTCTAAAATTTTTAGATTCTTCCCTCTCCTGTTCCCACTGTAGGACTCTTCCAGAATCTTGCTTCTGCAAGGATTTAAAAAACTATATATCCAATCTCTAGCATAGACACATTTGCAACTAGCTTGTGCATCTCTCCCTCTCAGGTAGCAGATAACAGTAAAGGACCCTAGAAAAGTATAAAATGAAACAAGTGCAATAATCTTCAATACAATCTTCAGAACAGTCAAACTCAAGGAGCTCATTAGCTGATACTTACGGAGGTGTCACTCCTTTTGGGAGCCCTAGTGCGTTGACAGAAATGGGTGGTGGCTGGGATGGCAGCATGGAGCTGAGAAAAGCTGCTGGAGATTGGCCGGAATTAGGAAATCTAGGAGTTGGAGACAGGCTGTGGGAAGGGGAAGAAACTGAAGGAAGAGGAGGGGGTGGAGGAGGTGGAAGTGGAAAGGAATCACACACAGGATACGTTGTGGTTGGACTAAAGACAGGTGGAGGTGGTGGGGGAGGGGATGGAGAAGAAGGAGACCATGGGTATTCCCCTTCCGGAGCAAACTGCTGGGAGAAAGGGGGAACAGGCACTCTCCCAAACTGTTTCTGAGAAGCAGTTGGAGACATAGGAGAGGGAAGACTGGATGTAGATGATCCTGAAGAAGGAGTCACATAACCTGAAGCAGGGCTGATGTTCTGAGCAGCAATGAACTGCTTAGGCCGAGCATAGTTGAAGGAGCTGGAAGACTGCATGGTGGGAGAAGTATGAGAGTTGAGAATACTCATTGGCACAGAAGTGAGAGACTGGCTGGATTCAAGCTCCTGGAAGGAGGGGGGAGGAGGAAAGGAAGGAGAAGAGGGAGGGTGCAGATGGTGATTGGGTTGCTGCTGGTGATGATATCGCTGGCCACTTTCTTGCTCCAGACGAATTTGGTTCTGCAGTTGCTGTATTTTTAGAGGGTCACTGTACAAAGAAAAAAGAAACAAAAAGACAATCAGACATGTGGTGCTGGTTGGGAAGGAGGTAAAAATTCCAGACACTGAGCTATGGTTTAGGAAAGTCAGAAGCCAGGGAAAGTTCAAAGTATTTGTGCATCTTGAACAGCCCTATTTCTTTAGACCTAAAACATCACTACAAAAGCCTTCTTTGACCTCAGGAAGGAGGGAAAAAATATAGGCACAATAGAAATCAAAAGAACTTTAAAAATTTTTAAAAAGGTAAATTATAAAGAAATTTGAAGACACTTTGGAATAGAACAGGAACAGAACAATAAAGACTAAAAAAACTAATACACAGAAGCACTTAAAACAGCTAATTAAGTCAACAAAAATGCTAAAAGTTCAGCAGTGAGGCAAACCGGAGCATGCATTGGCTTTTTTGTTCACAATACAGTTGTCTGAATGACACTGTGGCCTTCCTATTAATTGCTCCTTCATAGTAAAAATACACTATAAGGTGAGAGACAGGAACATTAATGAGAGTTCAGCAGTCTATTTTAACTGCTGTTCTGCTGTAGCAGTAGCAGTGCAATGTAACAAAGATCCCTATGAAAATGGAGATCAAACTTAACTGTGTGGTCTCTCATCTTAGAATTCATCAGACCAACTTGCTTAAAAATTGTGATGTTCCAGCTGGAAACGATAACTTTATCTCAGTACTCCAGATGTCTATGAAGTTTCAGCAATACGCACATATACTTTTTTGGTATATTTCATATATAAATTATTTAATAAATACAAGCGTGTCATTGTTTATTAAATAATTTAGGTCATTTAAGCAGAACTTTTAGAAGCTGTCTACTTAATGCATGGCATATGAATGTATGATTCTGGCACACCAATATACTTTTGTTGGTAGCAACAAAATTAGAAATGGTAATATTATCATATTTTCCATTCTAAGATTAATTTGGATACTCTAACCATCCACATTTCCCAGAAAATATTTTCTGACAATAATTCTGCTTATGATCCCAGGCCAAAGAGATTGTTTAGATTAAAAAGGGGAGCATGATAGTTTAGGTCCAGAAAACAGAAAAATTAAGTATTTATTTTAACAGTTGTTTTTTGTCTTTTTTGTCACAAGGATGGTTCATTCTAGCATAACAGTCATCTCACTAACAATACGTATTTCAGTAAAGGAAAATAACATTTTTCTCTCTTTTTAAATGAATGGGCAACAAGAACACTAAAACGTTGCACTCCACTCATACATTTTAGACTTTATTTTTTGATGTTGACAATAGAGTCTAAATGCCTATCAATTCAGCTTTCTGCTCTGTAAGACAGGGGCTGCAGCTTATTCTTCAATTTTTATTAAACTATGTAAAACTATGTTAAGTTATGTAGACTGTGTAAATGTTTCCCTAAATGGGCTAAAGCAACTTGTGCAGTACACAGTTTCTTTTCTTTTAGTTCCCATAATCATTTGAATATCTTGGCTGAGGGCAGAAATACTTCGAGTCACATTTGATAGGCAAGTCCTGTACTATCTCCATCTCACTCAGTATTTCTAGTTTGACTATTTGCAGACCTATTGGTCAATACCTCTAAAATTATGTAGAAATAATACTTACTTTCACTTCTGTTATAATTTTTCCCCCTTATTTTTTTGTTTATTACAGAGAGGCTAAGGCTTAAAAAACAAAACAAAACAAAACCCAGGGAAATGTAACACTGTAAATGCTGTGTTAAGTATAAAAGAAATTTAGCTGTCTCCAACATTCTTATGTTTTCCCAACATGTGCTGAAAGTCAGACTGTCTTGTCTGGGGACTTTTCTGTTTTCACTGCCAAGTCACGTGGCCATGTGCCAGCCAACAGCATAACACAAATGACCATCTATGGCCTTGTCAATGGTACGTATACTACTACATGCACTGCGGTGTCTGCCACTAAAGAGTGCTGCTGTACCAACATGAGCAGCAGTAAAAACCAGACACTAAAGCTCTGCAGGCAAACAGGTTGCTCTGCTCACACGCTAAGCTTGACTTGATGTCACAAGAATATATACACACCTGTAAGAAACAACATACTAGCTCAGGACAGCACTAATTCCATTTGCAAAGCTTTTTTATCAAGTTAGGGCCCAGACAAAGCAAGTACATGTCTGCCTGAAAAGTAACATGCAGACATAATCATTATCACGTCAGTCCACACAGCAAGGAAAGCAAAGACCTTCTCAGAGCAAATTTTCATTCCAGTGGTAGAAACACATGATCCTTGTCTGTAATGGAATGCTCTCCACCTCAGAAACTATTCTTTTAACAGCTGGTGCTGCCCTATACTTATTAAAATTTCTTGAGCAGATGTATCCTAGGGATGTGTCACTTTGAGGAAGAAAAAAAAAAAAGGGAGGGGAAATCAATTCAGAAGTGTTACTTTGCAATGACACTGACAGTGGTGCAAGTTCTACACGGTAAGTCACTGAAATGTAACACTGCTGTGCCACGGAGAGCAGCCCAGCAGTCAAAAGGATGCAATGAAGTCAGTCTGTTATATTGTCTTCACCAGCACCGAAACAAAGAAGGTAATTTAAAAAAAAAAAAAAAAAAAAAAGTTCAGTGTTTGGATGGGATTACAGGAGAAATTACTTTAACTATAAGTACATCCCCTTTCTAATTAGCTGAAATGTGTTTTGTAATCCCAGTGTTTTGACGGGCACACATGCTTTGAGGGAACATATCAACCTTGTTTAAACAATAGCGAATAAAATTTCTTTTCTCATTTGGGTTTTCATACAGTTTTACCAAACAATTAATTGCAGTAACATAAGAGGGAAAAGTTAGAAGTAAATTTTAGCTAAATTCTATCAGTAAATGGGCAAAGAAAGTAATAATAAAAAAAAAAAGATAGCTTGGGGTAAGCAAAAATTAAGAAAACTGATTAATTGCAACAGAGGAAAGAACTAGCATTTATGCAGTTATTATTTACAGTCTGAACATGTACAGATTTACTGTCCACAATACTTAATCTTTTCTTAATGGCTACTAGAATGGAAAGGCTCAGCCTTTTCACCTTCAGTTATGTTTGTCTCAGGTTGTTTTCCACTTATTATACATTTCTAACTATGGAAAGAGACGGGAGAATGCAAAGATGAAGGAGAAAGAAACCCAGTTTGTTCAGCAACTAAGGATGAGGATCTGGAGTTTCTCTTGCCATTACAGTGCGACTCTCCTCTCACTGTATCAACAGCTACATCATTCATATCAGTCTCCAAGTACTGCAAGAGGCTCCCTACTGGCGTCAGGGATTTGGGTATTTCCTCCAAGCCAATACAACTACACAAGCACAATGGCAAATAGAAAATAGCAAAGAGTTTTGTGTATCATAAATAAGCTCTTAGAAATATGATTTTTTTATTCTAAGAAGCTAGAGTCCAATTAAAAAATCTGCAATATACTAGAAATTAGTACCAGGGAGGAAATATTTCAGACAGAAGTAGTAGAATAAGGGACTTGAACTGATTTTACAGTCTTATCCCTGTGATCTTGAACAAGCAGCTTTTCCATCTGGGCCTTAGTTCTTATACTTTTTAAGTGACATATATGAACTTCAGGATGCTGTTATTAGCCATTCAGAAATCTACTGGAGTGTTCATTACTAATGTTGTTCCTACCCCACAGATACAATGTGGCAAAGCACTTAGCTCACCAGAAAAGAAAAAAATATATATATATGTATATATATATATATAATCTTACAGAAATAAAAATTCTTTTACACTACTGCTAACAGTGGTGCAGATACTTGCAGAAATGAAAAATTTTCAATAGCACTGTCTGTAAGCGCTATACTTTTTAGCAATTTCATTTCATGGAACAAATGATTGAAATGCCTCTACTTTTCACTTGCATCCTCAAGTCTCCTGGTTTGCCTAGGAAGAGGAAAAACAGGGTGGCTCACACTCCATGCTGACCACAATATCTTGAAGAATCGGTCATTTAGCGCTGCTCTCAAACTCGGCATCTTCCCCCAATTGTTCAGTGGCAGTGCTAGGCATAGGGAAAAATGCCTAAATGCTAGTTTTAATAGACCACTGGGAGCAGTAAATGACCCTGGTCTTACCACTTGTGTCAAAGCCTTGGCAAACCAGGCTTGCTCTTCATGCCAGCAAAAGGTTTGCAGTGTGCAGGGAGACAGTGTCAGCTGAGGGGGCCACTCACTGAGAGAAGTGGAAGCAGCGAGCTACAGCACCTTTCCTGGTTTCCAACCTAGTTTCTGCTCCTCTTTTTTCTCTGGCAGAAGCAGCAGGCCCTGTCTCACCCCTCTTCTTCCATATTATAACACTGAGGAAGTGTTGAACAATGAATAGAGAGTTAATTATATTAGCCACCCTGTAGTGTTTCATAAATGGACATTGGTGATATCGACAGGAAGTCTGACAAGCGGTCAGGAGAAACCGTCCCTGGGCTTAGTGGAAGTAGCTGGCCAGTTGATTGCTAATCCGCTGTGCTAACCACTTGCCCGCTCTTTATAACAAAGCGGCCTAGTGTGGCCTACCCAAGGGCCAGCAACAGGCTGGCTGAAAAGTTTGGTTCTGCTATTATAACAAGGCAGTATTATAAACATTAATGTTTTACTCCGCTGCTGCACAAAGGGATTTCAGAAAGAAATCAAAATGGTTTACTGATTGATCGAGAGACTTGGATGAAAACGCAAGACTGCTGGGAACGAATTTCAGGTGAGGTTTCCAGTCTGCTTTACCTGTAAAAAACATTGCATACGCAGGATCAGTTCTGAGTACTAGGAACCTGCTCAGAAAGATGATGACTTTCAGAGCTAAGTGATAATGAGAAGTGTTCAGAAACAGGTGTTCAAAGAGAAGACTAGAGGCATTAGGTTTTTTGATGGGCATGTGTACAGAATATTATCTTCTTAATAGCAAAAAGCTCCTACTGATTGGATGAGAAAAGACTGAACAGACAGAGATAATCAGAATCTTTCCTAAGCATGCCAGTAAACATTGAATATTCCAAGGGTAATAGTTATTCAATGATTCATGTTCTGAGGTATGCACTTGGTTGAGATTATATTAGATTGATTTTTTTTTTTTTCCTGATACCTTCTTTGCATCACGCTCTTTGGAAAATGAATAGAGAAGGCCTTGACTTTGAGAACCAAACAGGTAGCAATAACCATCAGGAACCGTAACTCCAAGGCCACAGAGCAACTGTCTGGACACAGTGCTATGGACTGGGCAGTGCAGGTAGATAGTTGTATGACTGTTGGAAAGAGTCTATGCTTTATTTCTTAGTGTATTCTACCCAATAAGGGCACTCAAGTTTACTCTATATTTTACAACACAGTGTATGAAGTAGATTGAAAACACTCACCACAGTTTAGGACCTGAGATTAAATACATTTTTCTATGCTGTAACTTTTTAAAGTTCCTGATTTTGGCTCTCCTTGATCCTCCCTCATGATCTTAACAACAGAAAAGGAGCAAATGGAAAATAGACAGAAAGGAAAACAGTTTTTGTTTGGAAGAAAGAGTGCTATGTATCTCATGTATTGAAGAATAATGGGCTCACTTCTGCCTCAAGTCTTTCTTGAGAGAATGCAGACGGGCCCCTTCACAATCTTTCCAGCGATCTGCCCTTTGAGAAACAGACAGTGCAGTTCTACAGAAAAGTACTAAACATAGCTCAGAAATGGAAGTACAGGAATATTCTGATTGAAAATAATCAGAATTAACCACAAGCTGGAAATTCTGAGCTGGTTTTATAAATCAAAATTTGAAACCAATGCCAGAAAAACTTTCTATTTGTATTTTGGGGAAACAACTGTTCATCTCAAGTGAGCAGCTAGATAATGAAATCTACTTTCCAATGAAGATCTAGCTTCTAACTCAAGACTAGTGCTTCATAATCATGCCAGAGTTCTACAAAAAGGCAAGCAGTCAGTATGTCTGCTTCTATGCTTGATGTACCATCACACTGTATCAAAAGGCAGGGGTTGTTCTCAGTTAAGACTGGCTTTCATATCAGCAATTATCTATATTTATAGATATAGATATATCTAAGTAGAAATACATTTATTCAGATATCTATATCATAAAATCTAGGATGAAATTTTTTCCACTATGATTTGTCAACTTATTAACATTGAAAGGTAATAAAATACTGTTTTACCTCTCTGGGTCCTTGGCAAACCAGTTGGATATCTGGTAGGCAGAGAAGGAATGGAGAATTGAAAGTATTGGGAGCTGCCCGGGTTTTGCTGCTAGATGAGATTCACAGTGCTTCCACATTTGTGGCTTCTTGGCAGCTGGCCCAGCAGACTTGCCAGGTAGCTGTTAAGCTAGCCCTACAAAGCCAGAACTGGTGTAGAGCAGGCTATCCCAGGGCCCACAGCTTTAGGGCAGCCTATCAAATGGCTTCTACCTTTTCTTTTATGGAGGCTTTGGAAATCTGGGGGTTTTGTTTGAATATGGTGGCAGCAAGAATTCAAGAAATTGAAATTCTTTGTGCAACACTATTTCCTTTCTCTGTCCTTTTTAACTACCTGCGGCAGGAAGACTGATTTTAGAATATTCCCTAGAAACCCAGGGCTCTTCTGTCAAAAGCCTGAAGCCCACACAGAGGGCTGGCATACAAAGCTGCCTAGCGAGCCTTCTGTCATGCCTGATGAGTCTGTTTTACACCTAGGAGCATAACAGAAGATGATTTTGTCTTCTGAAAAAAATGGAACTAGGGTCTCCTGCTGCATTAGCGAAGGCTCTTCCAAAGGCCATTCAAGGCTTTAGCATGTGAACAGCCAGGCCTGGAAAAAGAGTCTGAAGAAAGAGGCATTTTGTGATTTTTAATTAATTTTATCGTTTTATGCCAAGTAGAAGACCATTTTTTTATACATATGTTCATGTTTTCTGTTAAAAGTTTAATTTGTTTTCTACAACCACAAAATTTTATGTTTTACTGGTATAAATGGTACTACTGAAGAAGAAAAAGAACAGTTTTCTAAAGCCAGTCTGATAGTTACTATTTTAGAAACTGTAATGTACATAGGAACTCATGAAAAATTTGACAGTAGTCACAGATAATCTGGAATTGTGCTCTGACAAAATTCCTAAGCGATTTCAGGTTTCCCACCAGATTTATCAACTGGCAAGAATTATTAAAAAAAAAAAAGAAAAAGACAACTTCAGCTAGTAGTGAAGGAATTAACCGCTGTACTGAGAACAAATAATTTTCCTCAGAATAGCAAAGTTATTTCCAACTATATTCTGTCCCTTGAAGAAATATTTATGCACTTTAAAAAATGTTAAATGCTTACATGTATGACAAGGCACAAAGATGAAGTAAAGGGAGAAGAGATGCAACTTTTCAAAGACTGCAAGATATTCAACACAGACAGCCTTCAGTCTATATTAATACAAATACATTTACACTGAGCATGTCGCCTCCTGATGCTGAACAATCTCTCATATTGTGAGAAACAAATGTGGACTTTTTTTTTTTTTAAAACTCCTGCAAGGGTTCATTTTTATGTAAGACTGAAATTACCAGTTAAGAAAAACAAATAAAAAGTAAAAAACACCACCAGTTTGGGCTATCCTCTGGAAACATTCAGATCTACTTTTTGTCTATGCTAACAGATCTCAAGGATGATGCAGGGCTGTCATTATAATTGAATGTATGTTGAATGTTGAATAATAAGAGAGCTATAACTAGGAACCATCTCCACCAGCTGCAGCCTTTTAACATTTCCATTACATGCCCTCCAAAACCTAACAACTTGAAAATGCAGACTGTCTGCAAACAGTATTTCTCATAGTTCATGTTAATATACAGGAGTTTCTCTCATTTCACAGAAAGATAATGTACTCTAAAGAGTACCAGTATGGTGCAACAGTTTACACAGGCACTGTGTTATGAGGGAGCTATTAAAGTAAGCTTGTCTCTTCAGTGGAAAACCTTCATACACCCAGAAGATAAATGTAAAACATCTACATTGTATCTGCATTCTTTATGAACTCTCCCATAAGGAAATCCTGCTGTAATTTGGCTGTGAAAAACCTTCCTGTCTATCCTAAAAAGTGGCAGTTGTACCTGTGCCCATTTTCCATTATTGTTTGATTATCTGTCAAAGGCATCAAGGTAATTTCTATACCAAGGAAACCAACAGTAGTGATAGTGCCAGTATTTAGTGAACACAAGGCGGCTCCAAGCAATTATTCTGGAGACAGGAACCATTTTTCATATCTCTATAACACTGCAGGGACATTTTTCAAAACATGCACTAGTGAGATAACACATTTAGCCTGGGTACAGAAAGAGAGGAAGTTGTGCTCTTGTGCACACTCATTGTTCTAAAAAGTCATAAAGACACAATACAGCTTTGGTTAAAAAGGCTAAACTTCATAGCTCTGTGAAGGTTAGATCATAAGAGTTAGTCCTGGAGTTCAAAATGCTGTCTGGCTGGTAATTCAATATTGTGACATAACTAGTTACATATCCAATGATGGATAAAACAGGTAAGAACTACGAAGGTAACAAGTTTTATTGAAAGAAAGAAACAAAAAGTCTATATTATTAAGAGGTAAATTAGTAACAAGGCATTAATATGTAAACAAGTTTGAATTTACAGCCAAACTGGCCCAAACTGTAGGAAATCATGACTTGGAATGAAGGAGTGAATTAACCCGCAAATGGACAAACAGGTCTTCTGCCTCTGTTGTGCCACACCACATGGAAGGTTACACTCTTCACTTATTGGTATATACCCGGAGCAAGTATGAAAAAATGGAAAAACATTTCAAAGCTTAAAAACAACTGTACTAGCCTAAACCAAAATGAACATACAAAACTAAACAGAAGAAACTATGGACTACTACTCCCCTGCTTCTAAATGTAGTATGGTAATTTTCACAGTGGTGCCACTGGAACAGCAAATGCAGGATTTTTTTTTAATTTAATATGCTTGATTAACAAGATGCTCTGCAAGTCATCGCATTTCATCTGAAGTTGGTTACCAAGTTAAAGGATTTATTTATCTTTATGCCCACCCACCAACAGCTACTGGACTCCATGCTTTTAATATCAATATTCCACTGTCTGCCTGGTCACGGTTCCTTGGGTTACACTTACAGATGTCTGGCTTGTACTATTGAAATGGTTGCTTTTGGAAGGAAGAACAAGCATCCCAAAAAATAATAAAACAAAAGTAGCTACTGGATGCCCTGTCATTATAAGTGCACACAGTTATTGTCAATGTGCTTTCAGAAAAATGAAAACTCTTAACTATATTTTAAAAGTACTTGAACAAATTAAGGTAGTTTTAGAGCCTAAACTTTAAGCCCTTCTACAAGTAATTTCATATCCACAAAGCAAAACAGTTCTGACCCTTGAGCAAGTCACTGCCTCACGTAAATCTCATGTATTACCAGCTGATACATTAGCATTCTATTTTCCTGAAATATTTCGCAGCAAAGGTATCCTATTCTTAAAATACCACATGAAAACAAACCACCAGAAGGAAAAAAATCAGTGCATAAAAACTGGTATGATTTTTATACAAAATAAACATATACTTCCAAGATTCTCCTACCATGACAATAAGACTTATTCATTTTGGGTGTCGGCACCATTTTAGCACCCTATAGTTTTAGTATTGTACCACTCCTGAGAAAGTCCTTTTATACACACAAAAATAACCCCATCAACACTACACAGTAACTTTTATGGAAAGAGGTGAGCACCAAGAAGTAACAGCGACTGCTAAAGAGAGTAATAGTCTTTCAGCCTGGTTCTCCAGAGCACTGGAAGGTGAAAATAACACTACAACATTACTCATAACTTTTGTGACATTTATTCAGTCAATCTAATCCTAGCATGATTATATCTTGTTGGTATAGACCTAGTGAAGGAGTCTATATACCTGTCCTGTCATGCATTTAGGTTGTTAATCTCAAGGATAGTTGTGACAGTGAGAAGAAAGATACTCTGACAAGAGATAAAGTCAGACAATTCATTATGTGGTCACTTTGCATTCTGCAAACCTCACGGTATCTGAAGATGGCACCACATTAGGGATTGGTATGATCCAGAGACATTTGAAGATCTATTCAGAAAACTTTCCTCCCAGCTGTCTCCTGAGACAGTCTTTTCAAAGCACAGATATCTAGGGTGAAGCCCATCTCATGCATGAATTGGAGAATACAGCAAACTTTCACTGCTTCCCTGCCCTTGTCCTCTGGTACCTGGAACAGGGAGTGAGCAACTATCCCGTACATGTTAAGTGGCTCTAACCAGCTGGAGTTAGAGATTGTTCAGCTTTTGGACAAACTGCCTCAACTTTCTTCCGCAAACAGGCTAGTTCAAAGACAAAGCTCTTCTTAAGTGTCTAAAATATACAGTTTTATCAGAAAGATTTGCTATAAAAAAATACCAGAAGTGTCCTCAGCCTTTACACGTGTTGCAGTATTGCAAACAAACATTTCTGCAAAGAGCTGGAAAATGCTCAATTTATTGATGCCCAGCAGATACCTGATGGGCTACACTAGTCACAGAACTGAATGAAATCTCCACCACGCACTGACAGAGCAGCAGCAACAGAATATCTTAGTAAAATGAAAACACTTGGCAGTGTGGCCAGATGCACCTTATGTCAGCTACCGCATTTAGAAGAAAGAAAAGGGCTCCTTGTAGACTTTGCTATAGTAGTATATATAACTTTACCTGTTCATGAAGACTGATAACACCTTTTTGGTTTATCAACTTTTTTTCTACCAGCAATTTGTATCAACTTTGGTGATATCTGCTTGAAAAATACTTCTGTGACCTATTTTGCAGGGGGAACAGTCTCCTAAGGTACATTATCATAGATCTCCATTCACCTTGATGAACTGATTTTCTGAAATAAAATGCAGTTTTATAGAGCACTGCCACTTCTTATCTAACCAAACATGTACTTCAGGAGTGTGCGGGTTTGTTTGTTTTGGGAAACGTTTTCCCCAAAGTGTAATACAGACAAGAACAACGATGAGTCTCAAAATGTTACTGAAGTGCCCTTAAATATGCAGAGCTACTGCTTGCTGAAATTGCAAGATAAACATAATTATAATGAAGATGCTATAGAAAAATCCTGACTAAGCAGACGTTTTGCAACCTTACTCTTTGATTGAATCCTATACCTCACTACAATTTTCCCATTTTTTGTTATAAAACAAAAAAATGAATACCTATCAGCAGAATTACTAAACAAGGGCAAAAACTGTGCACAGTTTACACATGACAACACTGCAGTAAAGATATATTTTTAAATATTCCAAATTTATTCTGCTCCTGAACAGGCTGAACAGTTCTGACCAAGACCATTCACATTATCTATCATCACAAAGAGAAACACTGTATACTGAAATAACATATATTTGGATACAGACACTCAACTTGAATTAACTTACAGTGTTGACCACACATAATTTTAAACTTATTTCCACGGTAAATAGATGAAGTGATTTTACAGTGAGAATTTTTTTAATTGCTAACTGTACAGTGCATAGTGCTGAAAAGTGCAAATGGAATACTTTACATATAAATGACAGGGCATATAATTACTTTTGTACTCATAGTTAAGAGTGAAAATACATTCCATAAAGATGACTCATTTTAAATACTACTTATTTCTTAATTTATCAAATAACCTTGAGTATGGGATACTTATACAACAAAGACTACTTCCCTGAAGTAAGGTGTGCCTTAAATGATGTGTAAATTAAAAAAAAAAAAAGTTACAAACAGTACAGGTAGGTGTGCGATGATAAACACTTGTTATGCCCAAATACTGTGTTAGTGATACTGAATGGCCTTTCCCTTCTCT
The DNA here is from genome assembly GCF_036417845.1 of Apteryx mantelli. Classification (NCBI taxonomy): domain Eukaryota; kingdom Metazoa; phylum Chordata; class Aves; order Apterygiformes; family Apterygidae; genus Apteryx; species Apteryx mantelli. The sequence goes on along the minus strand of NC_089982.1, from coordinate 44,365,097 downwards.
AAAACTGTTTTGAAACTTGCTTAGCTCTCAGTGAAAGGAATCAGTCTTCTTACCCAGGGAAAATATGAGAAAGAAGCAAGTTTTATTTTCCCAGAATGAAACAGTAACCAATATGGTGACTGGCCTAAAACAAGGAACCACGCAGACTGGCGTTTCTCCTAAGAGGACAGTATGGATGCATCTACATTTGTGCTTTAGTTTGGATCAGAAGTGTGCTTCTGAAGCAAATCTTTCAACTATCCCCACTTAATGTTCTCCAATGTGCATCCTGGAGTGGTGTCTCAAGAACGTGAACTGGATTCCTCTCAGATGAGACTAATCTAACATACTCCAGCCACTAATGGGCATTCAGTCTATGGGAACAGTCTAGAGCTAGTTCAAATTAAAAAAAAAAAAAAAAAAAAAAAAAAAAAAACACTCAAACTCAATGGCTCTGAAATGTGTACTGTAGATATCACATCCTCAGCATCAGCTATTTCACTCTATGGAGCCACTCCTGTTTCTCCATATTACTTGCTAATGTGGACATACACATACACAGTAGATGTATAAACTAGTAGGAGTTCTCTAGCAAAGCCACACAATCCAAAAGGCATTTTAAAATAAGTGTGTTTAGCACAAGTGGTTCTGGCTTAATATTTGGTGTGAAAGTCTCACAATTTCTGGGAAGTTAAATATATGTCTTGCTAAACAAATATGCTGAAAATAAGTCTCTACATTTAATTTGTTGGTCTTTAAAAAAAATTTTTTTTGAAGTATAGAGAATGCATAAGATACTAAAAGTGTATAAGATATTAAAAATAGGGAATGATGCATAATACTTAATATTTACACATTCAAAGACTATGCATGGGCCAGTCCTGCACAGCAAGGCACAGATTTTATTATTTAGTTTGCCTGCAGCTCACCTCCAGAATTCTATTAATTTCACTCCTTCATGCTGCCCTGCGGTAAAAACCTCCAAGGCAAAACAAACATGCCTTGCTGGTCTTCAGTTTGATCACAGGGCAGTTCGTAAAAAGCTAGTTACAAGAAAAATTGCGTTCTTCAGGATTTAAACCCATTTTGTCTGGCACCTTATGAAGGAAGATTTACTGACTTTACCAACTCATCATTCTGAGTACTCAGGCACCTTCTGTGACTAGTCACTCGCTAGATGCACCACTTGTCTGACTGAGAGTCCAAAGTTCTCATCTGTCTCCCTACATTTTTCTCTCGGGCCACCATCACTTCTTCACCTCTCTTCTCTGAGCTCCAAATGTGCTAGCTAGGATTTCAGAGAGTAAGTCTTGTGACTTCTCATCCTACCTCACTTAAAATGCTAGCATGCTTCTCTTGTAAGGCATACTCCACTCTTTGGAAAAGGCTGGCCTAAAATATCCTTGACAACTACAGTTAGTTTTCTACTGGAAACTAAAGGATATGTCCTGCAGCTGTTAGAATGCATATGACCCTTGCCTCCATGGGCCAGTTACTAAAGATACTCTGTAGTCACAAATAAAACTTACACAGTACATTGATCCTTAATTAATTATTAATTAAGGATTAATCATTAATCACAATTAATTATTTGAAGGATCCAACTATTTCTTTTTTGTTTCAGGAAGAAACCGAAATGACACTAATTGGACATGTTACACACTAACTGAAGGGTTTGGAATTGGGATGATTTGAGATCAGTTAAATTATTAGACAATTCATATACATTATGATAATAATTTTATATAGAACAAGGAATGATTAAATGAAAGACAAAGATCATTTTAAAACGTTGTGGTTTTTGTCACAGAGGACAAAATAAGGCAGATATATTTAAGTTCTCTAATCAGTAGTGTGGTATACCAGGGAAAGTGTTTGGGCACCCAGATTTGTAGGAAGACTGAGTTGATTGGTATATTTGTTTAGAGGAAAAAAAGTTCGTTTCCCTACACTCGTCCTTTTTTGCACGCCAAGATTCTAATGAGCACATACACTTAGACTTAATTACATTCTCACGCCCTAAAGGCAATGTTGTCTGAGACTGTCCATTTTTAGATCATTTCATAAACCTTCAGAGACTGCAGTTTTCCAAACTGATTTCAAGACTTCAAAATTAAAGTTACTTAAATAATAACTAATTTGCCAAGCCTTAGTCTTGAAAACGGGAAAATAAACTTTGCTAAACAAGAATTGATAGCACATAATTCTTGCTGTACACTGTCCAGGCAATACTTAATAGATTAGTTATGTCTGATGTTTTACACTGGGGAGAGCTTTTGTCCTCAAGAACCTAATACTAGAAATGCCATCTCATGATCCAAGTTTTTATTGTTTTGTTTAAATATCTTGCATGTAAAATCTGATTTGAAATTAAAATGAATCTGTAAGGCAAAAGGCCCAGCTTGATTAAGATACTTCATAATTGCAGGAAATGTTTTTTGACCCCTAATTGACTCAAACCTTTTTCTCATGATTATTTAGCAGCATGATCTACTTCCCTAATGAATCATTCAGAACGACTCAGAAAAGATCTGCATCATACTTGGAAATAGCAACAGTATCTTGCTATCATTTTGAAATCCTCTCTATATTAAATAGCTTTATATTTTTAAAACAGCCTCCAGATGTGAAGAAGAATGATGCTTGATTTGTGATAGGCCTAAAAGATTGCTTGCCTTTTTTCTGGCCTTGCAGCACTTAAGTTTACTGCCATGTTGCCCTATTTTTTCCAGCTGAAAGGAGACACATAAAGAAATAGTCTCATCATCTCATCTTAGGCATCTCACTTACATGAGAAGTGCAGCCTCCTACATAGTCAGTGAAGCCTCCAGAGAACAGTTCAGAGTGCATAAATCTGAGGCTAAATGTCAGAATGTAAGAATACCCTCTTAAAGAGGCATCTTCAGAAGTCATTCTAATAAAGCACACATTTCAAAATGAAGACAGGAGATTCAAATCCAAGCAGAAAACAGATGTAATGTCCAACATATCCTCACTGATGGAGGGGGAAAAAAAAAAAATAAACCCTCCCCCAAATGCTTTTGCTTGCCCACAACTTAACTCCTAAGTCAACTGCAGATCTCATGATAGTAAATCACAGTTTCACAATCACACTGGACTAGCCCTCAAAGTTTTACAAATATGTATTAATTTAAAAGTACCAAGTAGTTTCTTTCATACACACTGCGTAAATAACTAGTATGAGAGCTATTATTTATAACTTATGAATTACATTGCTCCCAGTGCAGCTAACAAATGTACTCAGCTACTTTTGACAGGGAATATTCTTTTAGAAAGACTGAGTATCGGGGAGGATCTGTAGTTCCAACACTACCACACCCAGCTAGGGTCACCATGTAGGAGTAAAATTAATAGAAAAGGTCACGTTGTTCAACAGCATTACGAAGTAACATTGTTAGAGTCAGGAAGAAATTTTGTGATTATTTATCAAGACCATCAGCTGTAGAACAAAGAATTGAACAGAAACCAGGCGAAAAAGTTTTACTCATTAATAAAGGCACTTCAGTAGTCCTAACAAAGCTCAGAGAAGGTAATCAACACAAGATATGTTAAACTGATTTTAAACATCACCAAAAAGGCACAGTATCGCACTGTATTGCATATAAAGATGAAAAGATTTTTCAGACCAGAAGATCAGTTGGAACATGTATTTCAGGGTTGGTTTTAGCCACATAGCTTAAATGTTAGTACATCTGCAATGTAACTCTAAAAAGAGTCGTATCAACATAAACAACTTCTTTGTATTTTCTATCCTTTAAACAATCAGCAAAACAGTTAAATTAAAGGTCAAACAATGCTTTTCAGCACAGGAATACACATACTGTAAGTACAAATGCTAAAAGATACCCTAGAGTCTTTCTATATACCAGGAGCAAATTTGGCATTTACTTTTCCTGAGTTCAACCTGTTTTATTTCAATAAGATGCCCAAAAATCTTTTTATAATTATTTCCATTGCATAGAAACATAATCTCCTTGTATTAGTAAATTAGCTTGGTTAAATATAGCACGGAGCACTCATCTTTTATGGGGCATTTTCTCTGGTATGCAGCTAATATAAATAAAACGAGCAGAGAGAAGCTGGCAGTGTTCCACTGACATTACATCACTTTTCCTTAATAGGAGACTTCTCTGCAACTTAACATCTTGCTTTAAACACTCAGAGGTGTCCATAAAGTCTTCAGTGAGGATCATCATATAAGGCCAGCAGTTAACTGGAAAAGGACTAGAACATATGTTTGGAGCTCATGGTAAAATATTGAGGAGAACCTCTAATGAAAACCACCTTTAAACTGTCACCAATTGCACAGCAACAGAGTTGAATTATATACACATACCTTTTGTTAGATATTAATGCCAGTAAAAGGACAAAGTTCTAATTCCTATAACTTAACTTTAGCAGAACCAGGATTTCCTCTAGAAACCTTAGCAACCAAGAGAGGCCTAACCCACTGGTCAAACACAGGGGAAAAAAAGACAAGCATCTATTGTATTTTTTCTTGCTGATAACTCTTTGTGGCCCTGAGAAAGATAAACCCTCTATTTTAATACCATGGGTACCATCCTTCATCTCTAGTATGTGACATTATTTTGAAGATAAATTAATTATTGTAAAATATTACATGATATTCATTTACTAAGAGCAAGATGCTGCCGCCCATACACATGTTGAGCTTTTCACCACAAACAATAGGACTCCTTGATTGTACATGATAAAAATGATAAATGAAATTAGGAATAAAATCCAGTGGCCCTGCAAGGTCTTTCTGAGAAAAAAAATGGTCCTTGCACTCAAATTATTGCCTCAGTTACTGAGATTGCTTTTCATCTCTCTGTATAGGACACAAACAATACGGTCTAGCAGTCAACATAGCACATGAAAAATAAAATTGCCCAGAGAAATTTATGTTCATGCTCATGCTATAATGAATGTAAACATGAATTCCAGTTATTGTATTTCTAATGTGCAACTACTGAGCAGTAATCCAAATCCTGCTTCAAATCTGTATGCAGTATTTGTTGGCATGGAATTTTACTGAGAACATAATTCATCTAGGCACTGTCACACACAAAAATGTATTTACCACAGCACAAAAAGTCAGAGTAGGTCATTTAGTCCTCTGCATTTTCCAAAAAAGCTGAAGAGGAGTTCACCGAGTGGCTCCCGCTGCTTTTAGTGGCAACTGTGTAGCATACAATCTTTGAAAATTTACAGTAAACATTGCCATGTTTATGTCAGTGATAGGAAAGAAAATGCAAATCCACTATAGGTATGCAGTCAATAAATGCAAGATACAGTACATTGAATACCACCATGAATGCTCTCATTCAGGAATCATGTGGTCTTACACCACTATTTTCTATGTGTCCCACTTACTCAGTAAGACATGTCTAAACATTTCTATGTGACCTTTCCTGTCCTTTTACATCCAGTTGTGATGGCACAACAGCAGACTGGACAAGTGAATTAAAAGTTGAAAGTAACCCCGGATTTTATTTATTTATTTTTAACTTGGATCAGTTCACTGCTTCAGATTAAAGAGCAGCAACACAAAGGGTTCTGCTGGTGCAACAGAGGGTGGTGCTTGTCCAGAACAACCTTAGAGTCAGACCTTCCACAGCTGGCATTGGAAGGGAATTCCTCATCAGCAAGGCAGGGTTTGTGAAACTATACCTTCAGTTTGCTATAGCAGAGGATAAGCAAAAACTTCTATATCCACTTTATTTCTGAATGACGGCATCCAAAGACCTTTATGTTTTAATTCATGCACACATGACTTCCCATTTTTAATCGAACTGCCCTAAAATTCCTGCAGTTCTTAATGTAAATAAAGCCAAAGTTTAAGTTACAACAGAGAGAAGTGATTTTAAACTAGTTATAGTGCACAATGATTAAGTCATGTAAATTTCACCTCCATCACGGGTCTTGCCTAAAAATTTCAAACAGATGATATTTGTGCAGCATTAACACACTCTCTCCAAGTAGTGGCCTCCATTTCACTAAAAATGGCAATGTTTAACTTAAGGCTTGATGGTCAAAGGTATAAATAGCAATATTCACCTGACCAGTTCCATCTTTGGTGTACTTTTATTGATCAGTGAGTGAACTGGTTCCTTACTAAACAATTCAGTTTTCTTCATTCTAAAACTATGTGCAGAATCATTAGCATCAGTCAATGCTCATTTTTTAAAATATCTTTTTTCCAGTGATGCCAATTAATGCCCAGACCTCCTTTTCAGAAAAGGGAAAACAGAAGAAGTTAAATTAACCTCAAAACACAGATTTGCATAACATGGCAGCTTTATTTATCTAACATAAATCAAATTTAAGTTATGACAAAACTTAACCAAACCCTGCTGATCCCTGGATAACACAATTCCTGCTGAGTAAGTTGTTATAATTCTCAGTTAAGTCTCAACTATTGTCCTAAGTTGCATCGTCAATTTGGAAGCAGAGAAAACATCTGCCAAAATGAGCTTTAATGGAAAAACTTCAGCTGAGAGTCACTCTTGCTCATCTCTCCTAGCCCTATGATTATACAAGTCAGCGTACAATCCATAGCAACCAGGAGAGGAACTGATATGCTAGCTGGCCACATACACATCATAGCTATCATCTTTTTGCTTTCAGGCAAAGTCAGGCAATCTATGTATGAATCTAACTCCATTCAAAGTCAACAATTTAAATGTAAATTTCATCAATATATTATAAGAATGTTTCAAATTTTAGTTTCTGCTTTTGGAATAAATTTTTCAGGTGAATTAAGTATCTCAGTAATTTGCCTGAATTAAAATGGCATGGAAATACTGGGAGATGCAAAGGTTTCATATCCAGATTCCCAGATAAGTCCCATCAGCAGTGATGAAAAATGATAAACGGCTGTTTAGCATTTGGTAGTACAAGTGAAGTGAGTCAATCTCAGTTCTATTCCCAGAAAAGTTGTCACAAAATCTAAAAATATCACCATTGATCTCAACCCTTATGAGCAGATCTAAGTAGTGAAGACATACAAATTCTCACCCCTGGAAGATGTCCCTGTTTGTAAGACAGCGTGGGAAATTTTCTGTGGATGTTATCTCAGTTTCCCAGGTGTCATACTGCAGTCTTTTACAAGTCTTAATTAAATACTCTGATCCCAGGGAATGCTCATCCTGGCATACAAATCCAGGTAATTTAAATAACAGCGAGGAATGACATTTGCTGCTTCAAAAAAAGGAATAGAAAAACCTTCCTATTGAACAGCGTGGCACAAGTCATGCTGTCTTCAACTGAACTTTTAGGCTATGAATAAAATACAGCATTAATTCTCTTTATTCTTAACAAAGCACCTTTGCACTGAAAGCAGAAAAGCCTACCAGCGTTATAGAACAGAGATACATATAGAGTGTTTTTCCAATTTACTACCTGTACTTGCACTGTTGATTCTAGATGAAAGGAAGAGATGGAAAACAAAGATTCCAAGAATGAAAGAATAGGAAAAATCACTTCAGCTACCGAAGATACAGCTTTATTATCTGTGGAACAAGAAGAGTTAACACTGCTATAACATTTGTTTCTCATTAGCTGCACATATGCCGTAAAGCAGGGATATTTCACAGCATATTTTGCAAACTGCCTCCCCCAGCTGCATAGCCCGGAGAGTCCACTGGAACATGCCACAGATCCTGCAGCCCATGGGTCTGGGATTTCTCTCAGAAGAAACCAGGGTAAGCAAGGGACTCCGGTCTTATTTCCAAGTGCACCAGCACTGGAGACTCAGCACTGTGGGTTACACTCTGCAGTACATTTGCGGTATATAATGGAAGCAATGACAGTAACATCAGATATTAGTGTACTAGAGGTTCTCATAACATCAGTAGAACTCGTTCATAGTCCTGCCATCCAATGAAAAATGTTAGAATATAGCCCAGTTTGCTCATTAAAAAAAATAGGGTTTTTTATTCACTCATATTCTTGTTCTGGAAGACTCCCCTCCAGTCTTCAAGTTTTGTTAAAGTCTTTGATATGAAATTTTGTATCATTAGCTAATCCATCATAGAGCACAAAAAAAAGCACAGTTCTCTCAATGGATAAGTTTTTTTGCTAAATGACTAAGGAAAAGACCATAATATGCAACCTGCAGAGATCCATGAATGTGTATAATAGTTCCATTTTCTGGTATAATTAATACATTTTTAGCCTCTTTCATAGTTCACACTGTGTGAAGTTCTTGCTTTATTACTGCTATTCAATGATTTAGCCACCTTAGCGTAAGAAAAATTATGAAGATAGTAACTTGGCCTAGTATGCAGAATTGCAGAAAAATTAATAAATTTATATTAAAACATGAATTGTGCCTTGCAAAACTGGCATAAGAACACTGGAAGACAAAATAAATTATATCTTGAGAAAGATCAGACAATGAAGCCTAAGAAGAAATTCTGCCACTATCAGGTGAATAATAGCTTAAAATGCCTAGAAATGTTACATAAATCAGAACATATCTCCTTCAAATGGACACTAATAAGTACAATTTAGTTGACTGTGGCTTAACAATCACTCATATTTTATTTTCAGTAGTATTTTTAGCCTACCATACTGCAGTCTAGAAATGTTGGTCGGTTTCTCCTCTAGTTTGGACTAGGAAACTGGTGATAAAAGAATCAGCTGGGCTTGTCTGAAAAGGAATTATACCAGAACAGATACTTTTACCAGAATAGATGCTCCCAATTAACGACTTAGGAGTACACACTTATTCTAGGACAAAAGCATCCAAGTTTAGAACTAATGAGGCATAGCCAAGTAAACACTTTCCAGAGAGAAATTATTACAATTTTGCATTATTCCCAGCCATAGTCTGACCTGACAAAGACACGCATATGAATACGATGTATAGCATCACTGTTTCTCACTGTGTGTGACAACCAGAAGGTCAGTGTGTTAATTCATCAGCCACAGTAAATGTAATCCTAATTTTACTGGGAAAAAAGATCCAGAAGATGCATTTACTCATGTCATAGATAAATCTCAATAATTAGTATCTCAGAAAAATGAGATTTGATTAGAAAGACAGTTATCACAGATACTTCGGCAATATACACTATTATTACAGTAAAACTACTAATATTTTCTGAACAGGCATTGAAATGGTTTCATCAAACCAAAATCATGACAGTTTTTTTTTAAAACACATGCCCTTTTCCCCACAACATGCCAATCTGCACATCAATGTGCAACATTTGAATGACAGGAATCTGTACAATGCAAGATAACAGATAGGAAAAATATTATGTACAATCAGTAATTCGCATGACAACTGATTAATTTAGACCTGAACGGACACATCCAAGAACATCCAAGGGACAATTCTGCAACACTGAACTGTTTCTCACATCGATCAGGGCAATATGTTTTTCATGTGTCCGACAGCTTCCAAAAAGCCCTTAATGTTAAGCTACTTTTCATCATCACCTCTTTCATATCCTTTATGCAGGATACTAAAATTACTTTTAGCAACTATGAAACACACACAAAAGCTTAATTTTTTCCACAAGCTTTGCCAGTGGGCAATGGTTTTAGTATTAGAAAATTCAGGGCTTTTACTAAGGGCAATTAATTGAGAAACTAATCAAATTAGTAGCTTCCTTCCTTTTTAAGTGACTCACATCAAAGACAATTTCATTCAAAAGAGTGGACAACCTATAACAAAAGTCCTGAGGAATCTGAGGTAATTAAGTAGAGGAAGCATTTGAGAATAATCTCAACAACCAACAACAAAGATTAACATCAGTATCTTAGGAAGCTTGACAGCAGATTTCTGTGATTCTTATTTGAAAAACATGTGAATAGTACCTTTCTAATTAATGGAAATTTAAAAAAAAAAACAAAAAACCTGTGCCTCAGATAGAGAGTGATACAAGACAGAAATAACTTGTCCAAGAGATGAAATTCTTTGCAAATCCATAATTAAATAATACTTAATATGCTTATAGGTTAAGGAAATTGTGTCTCTGGCATCATTGATGGTCTTTATGATAGAAAAGATTTTCCCAAACATCACAGTTTCAACTTTAATTAGTCAATCCTGTATTATTCTGCATAACCAACTTTGCACTGTCAGCAGTGGAATATTTTGCAGACATACCAAACTTTTTGGAAAAAGGGGGGATACTTAGTAAAATATTTCCAATCAATTTTGTATGTTCATACGAATTCTCTCAAAGAAAAAAAGAACAAAAACACACACACAAAACTCATCCACTTCAGATCAGCTTCCCACATAAATGTATTCTAATTCTATTCTGCTCTGCTCTTTATCAATGAGCTTGTTACTTTAAATATTAACCCTGCAAGCAGTTGCTCTAATTCAGTACACATTCAAGAATACACTCAGTAAACAGGGCATGACTTTTGCATTTGCTGGCATTAATGCTTAAAACACAAGCATCTATCTTCTTAATCCAAAAAAGGACATAATGTGACCACTGTTTCTTATTTGCAAACTGATAATTAGCCTTATTGGCACACAGAGCTCTTTTGTAATTCATTATAACAACTATCCCTAGGTCACTCCTCTTCTCTAGTTACAATTTACCAAAAAAGCCCAAAGTTTATAACCAACAGAAATGCTAACTTTGCAAAGTTACAGAAATACTATAAAGCAATCTTCACAAATGGTCAAAGTGAAGATGAAATAGTCTTGCTTGGCAGTTTGTAGGAGCAGCAGACTGCAGTTAGAGGAGGATGAAAACAGAAGTATTTTGTTGCCTTTCACTAAAAAAAATGCTAAATCTAGCATTAAAAATATTAATACTTTTTCTGAACTGAATGTTTCACCACTCCTAAAAACAAAGAGCCATGCTCATAGATAATAATCAAATCCTTGTAAGAAGTGTAGGAACAGCTTGCTTCATCTCGAGACTTGCATGGCAAAAGAACCTGAAACTGCAGTCTGTAGCAGAACATCCACACTTGTGTGTGTGTGTGTTTCTGGGGTCCGAATTTCTTGATACTCCTTCTGTCAGTCTGCAGAGTTCCCCAATCATTTGCTTGAGATCCAAAAAATTCCAGTGAAGTATTATAGACCAGCTAGGTACACTGAAGCTTAGACAGTCAACAGCAAAACCCAGGACATTTAAAATGACAGCTCATGCTCCAGAAAGCATTGTTTCTTTCCTTAAAAGATTTCCCAGAATTGAAACGAGGTCGGTGATCCCAGGCTAACCATGATGCATGTGGTCAGGGCTGAGCTTCACTGTGCTGAGAACGATTCCCCAATACCCTGATCTGTTGAGCACACGACGCCTTGCGACATCAAGGCAAGATGCCTGCAGCATGTCACATCCAGGGCTCCACACAAGGCTGATTTGTTGCTTGAAGCTGATTGTTGAAGGCAGCCACACGATTGGGAGGAGAGCAAGGAAAACATGGCACAGAGATCCTGATTTTTGAGTATGCTGCTCATTTTTCTGGATATTTTATATGATTCAGATAAATGCCATTATTCACTTTTCAGACTATTAATTGGCTTGCACTCTTGCTCTCTTTTTAGCCAGCTATTAAGATGACCACTAAATTTTGAAAGGATGGGAACACAAAAACCTAGACTTTCAGAACCAGTAGTATCATTTTTGTTTCTAACATATCAGAAACACTTCAGGATACTCTGTTTTTGGGGCTATAGACAACCACAGAACTAACCTCACAGTCAGCAGCTGGAAGTTCATTCTTTGTTTCAAAAAATGTTGATATATCATTTTGGTTTTATGTTAATATGCACTATTTTTTCTTTCCTTCTATGTAGGCAAATATACATGCAACACGCAACTAATTCAGTTGCACTTATGTGAAAGTAGATTCAGGGAAAAAAAAAGGCAAGTTTAGAAAGCTCTATGTCCTATGAGCACAAATATTCCTAAAATACAACTGATGTTAAAATGCTTAAAAAAAAAAAAAAAAAAAAAAAAAAAAAAAAAAAAAGGAAAGAAGCAGTTTTAGGGGGTGTTTTTAATACAAAGCAGAAAATGGAAGCAATCATTTTCCAGAAATTCCTGATGAACAACTTAATAAAATGTTAAGCAGTTAATAACCTTAAAATCTCTAGCAAAAACATCAAAAGCTACTAAAGATAAAAGAATGGAAACCACATGTAACATCCTGGAGACTCATAAGACAGCATAATGTACTTTCAATATAGCTTGAACTTCCATAGTCTCACTTTATAAATTGGATTGCATATGTCTTCAGAAACTGACAGGAGAGGTGTCTCTCTTTTTACCTTATGCACAGATCTCTAGATTTTTATAAAGATATAAAAATATGAACATTTACAGGAAATATGTAGTCTGTTGGCCTGATGGTTGAGTAATTACTTGATGAATACGTGAGAAGCCCAGACGTTCTTTTCATGGAAATGTGTGAAGACATTTGTAACTGTGCATCAATGCTCTCTGGCAGTGTGGCTATCAACACCCCTTTTCAACCTTCTTTACATAATTTTGTTTTAGGCACCTCAGATTTGCACGGAAGTAAATGGCATCATCTTGCAACAAACAGACTCGCTCTCAGTAACATAGTATCAAGTAACTGATGCTTTCATTTAACGCCCTAAAAATTTTGACAGGAAGCAGAAATCACACACACAAATAGAGAGTTCATAAAAAAAAATCCCATCCACAAATTATTATGACCGCCTCTGAGTTTTTCCAAAGCCCCACTTGTACTAAAAAATTCACTAGATCTTTGGTGATTGTGCAATACAGCCATAAATCAGGGTGCCCTCCTGAAACCTTCAAACATGGAAAACAAAGGCTTTATATTTCAGAGCCAAAATAAGTACAGTGAGGTGGGCTGGAAGAAATACAGCACCACTGGGTTTCTGTGTAAGGAAACACTCCTTTAAATTTGTGCAAAACTTTCTACGTTGCCTTGGTGAATCTGCTCTGTTAGCCAAAGCTGGACTTATTAAAATTGTTTTGCACTTTAATACCTGCTTTAAACAAATCATCCCCATGAGTCAGATACAGATTTTTACTGATGCTCTGTATGGACACACACACACACACACACGTATATACTTACACAGTTACATATATATGCACATGCAAACAAACTTGCAGTATCTCCTCTTAAAAAGAAAAAGATATAAAAGATATATATCTTCTCTCATAAAAAAGATGTGCACTATGTACTTTTTTTGAAGTTAGACACATGCGTTTTACATACCATCCATACGTACACACGCACATGGTCTTTGAACGAGGACTGAAAGAAACAATTTGGTTTCTAGCGATTGCTTTCAAACTGTGATTCAGCCTATTCAGAATAATGAATTCTGCCATGGAGTAAAGAATTTAAAAGACAACAAAATCCAACAACAAGAAGAACATAATGATCATTTCTTAAGGAATAGCTCTTCCAAGACGTGAGTAAGGTGCAAAAATGGGCAGGACCAAGCCCAACTTAAAGCTTGGCCTAAAAACACCAGGTTGGCTCTCCTGGGAAAAGTTGCTGTAACACATGCAGGTCTTGATTTAAACCAGATTTCTGTATTCAGTGTGGCTGGAGAACTGGGGTCATACTTTTTAAATGATTCTGTAGCAGAAGAATCACAAAAAAGCAAAATATTCCATAACCTTTTTCTATTCACTAGAGCCTAGGCAGGAACTCATAATGAAGTTTCTCCAGACCACTAGATACTGCCTGGATGCATTTTTTGCTCTCTGAAGTAGATTCTTCTTCATCGTAAGAGAGAACTTCTTTTTAAATTTCAATTTAAAAATTAAACCCTGATGAAAGAATCTTCATTTAAGTTCTATGTTTTTGATGCAAAGTTCAGTCATTTTCTTGTAAATGCAAAGATTAAAACAATCCTGACTGAGACCATAAAAGCAAGGAGTTAAATACTGATGTTGTATACTTAATTCCCTATGTTGTCCCACATTTACATGCGTGCCTTTGATACTGTGCTGCGCTAATGAGCACAGTAGCATACAAGATGAGAGTATCATCTTCCATTCTGAATTTGATACATTTCGTTGGTTGATATAGATGTTAACATTACTAGAACAGATTTTTGTGTGTTAATCTATTTTTACATTTCAGCCTGGAAAAAAAAAAAGTAATGACATTGCCAACGAAAACCAAATATCTTTTCCTGTACATTTCTGCTGGCTGACACATCATGTCTGCAAATAAACGTCTTTCTCTAGAAAGTCTTTTCATTACACAAAACCACCAGGACGAATGAAACACGTGCCACGTTATGAACATTTACCAAAATTTGGATACTTTGGCAACACAGTATTGCAGCTCCTTATACACAGACTCAACTCTTAACTAATTAACTCTTTTATATTTTTAAGGCTGAAGTATGAACTCAAGTTGACATTGTCACTTCCTGTTTTAAGTATTCTATACTGGATCATAAGAAAATAAGATTCATTTCTTCACGCTTACATTTTAGAACAGCACATGTAACACAGACCATATTCTGAAACTGGTAACAGTACAACCCTGAGCCCATTCCAGAGCGGTATCTTCTGGAGATGCAAAGAAGCTGGAATAAAACTCCCCAGCCTCATAAAAATGCACTGAAAAGAACTGGAAGGACTTCTGGATAATTGCTACCAAAGGGCAGTTTAGGCTAATGCCATGACCTAGAAGTTTATCTAAGCTAATCAAAGATTTCTCATTCAGATCATCCCTGGAGATATACTGAAACTGTGGCAAGGAAAGTCAGTTGCTCTGTGACTCATCTCATGCTGGTGTTCTAGACAGAGAAAGGCCTAATAATAAATAGAGTCCTCTGTATGTTTTTTTTTTCTTTTTAATAAACACATATATTTTTTAAAACCTTCTTCCCTTTGTGGAAAGGTAAAGTGGTGGGGAGTGCCATACAAAACACACTAACTACAATCACTCTCTGCTTCAATAAAGGAAGCACAAACTTCCCATCTTGGCAAGGGCTAAAACATCTCAAGCAGATGGGAGAATGACCATGATAAATGTCTAAACAGCAATGTGGAAGAAAAATACTTCCTAACTTTTTTTTTATTCATATGCTAATCCAGAAATTGTATTTCAGATATGTGAAAAGAACAGCCTTAATTACTGGTTGTCCTTCTATGCTAATGATGGTGGTATAGAAAGCAATATATTTTTTTTAAGTTAAATGAAATCCAAAAAGTTAAATGATACGTAAAGCTCAAGTGACTTGCAGTCAAAAAAGACTCCCCTTTTCATTTTCTATAGATTAAGAGGTTAAAATGAGTCTTCTGAGCATATTACAACTTGGTTAATAATTAGTCTATATTCTTCCTAATTCTTCCAGATTAATGTATTTTCACTATGAAATCATTGCTTGGTATTGCAGTTGTGAAGCTTCACTCCAAAGGGAGCTTTATTACATAATCTAGCACTAAAATTCTATCTGTTAAAAATATGGGAATATTTCCAAGATGGAAGATGATTCATGAATACAAAATTCCATAGGCACATTTTGATTAAAGAATATTCCCAAGATGAAAGATTTCCAGCCAATGATTGTTATCAAGAACATATGGGACTATCAGGTAATCAATATGCTGCACATTACCCTGATTTTTTTAAATAGGAAAATAAGCATCTTGGGGCCACCAATTCTTTTCAGGTCAGTAAAGGTCCAGTAGACTCCAAAGTATTAAAACACTCCTTTTTTGAAGAGTGAACAGCAAATGAACATAAGACATTTCATACAGAAATTATATAAGTAATTGTACACATGATTATCGTCATCTTTCAGACAGACAGCTTCTTCTCATTGTACCCCACGCACTTCTTTTATCTACACATTTTCATCTTGGAAACTCACATTTTAGAAGCAAAGGTCTTTCTCTTCATATCTTTCAGGTTTAGTGTCCACCACTACTCATAACCTACAGGAAACAGTGCTTTACACACTGAGAAAATCTATATACATGACATCACACTGATTGATGCTCTACTCTGCTCTCAGGACCCTGGACCCACATTAATGTTAGCATGAATAAAATCACAAAACAGCGGCTTTGAATAGAGTTTGTTGAGGAATGCATTTGCATTTGAAGAATACAATAATTTCCCTTCAAATAAATGATTTTACAGATCAGTTTACTTTGCCCAGCTGAGAAACACTTAACTTCAAATAAGAGGAGTCTCTCACCAATCATTTCAGAGCAGAGTGTAAGTAGATATAAAGTCAATAGAGGAGAGAAAAGGAATTCTTTATTTCCGTGGGCTGATCAGCATCCCACAGGTCAGCTCCAGCTAGACTGCTCCCTTTGTCTTCTGATACTCAGAGCCCAACAGCTGAGCATTACTCATCACATTTACTGCTGTGCCCTCACAGACACGGAGCCTTGCAGTTCTAACATAGCTGTTAGAAACTGCTGCTGCAGCCATACAGACCAAAGTGGATCACAAAACTGGAACTCCACTCCTGCTTCTGCAGAGGTTGGGCTATCCTGCCCTACACAACTCTCCCCTACGCTCAAAAACTTCTCCAGTGCAGAGCAGAGAACAGAGAGCTGTCTCCTTTTGCCTGGAACTGTAGCTCTTCTGTGCTGTCTAAACTAAGCAATAATTGCTATAAAGTACAACTTTGCAGTCTTATATGTTCCAGTGATCACAGGGTCCCTGCAAAGAGAAACCAGTAGGCTCTGCCTAGTCTGAAATAACAGATCCAGTACACAAGCATCCAGCAAGATGAGCTTGGCCAGAACAATATATACAGCTGTTCTGCTCTTACAAAGAAAGAGAAATGGAAAAACAATCTGAACATAATAAAGAATTTTATAGGACTTCATTATGTATGAGAGCATAAAATATACATTCTTACCCTAGTGCTTTTTAATGGCATGCTGATGCCTCTAGCTGCTTATTGTTACTTAAAGCAAACTTTAAATTTGCAGAAGAGTTTTTCACTGGGAAAAAAAAAAAAAGTGCTTGGTCCTCATAAAGCTACAAGAAAAGCTATGCTACACATATCTGCCAACTGCTAATAAACCATTACCACACATCTACCATTCTGATTTTAGGAAAATTTTTATAATGTCACATTCCAGTGCAAGGTAACTCTTGGCAAATCCTGACTTTGTGATAAATGGTTTCAGCTATCATTCTCAAAGATGACAGAAATGTTGTTTTTATCCAGATGAGACACTGTAATTCCAGCAAAACCTACCTGTGTATTTCTAAGAGTTTCAGAAGTTATAATCTGTATATGTCCTACCCAATCTTCCTCATTCTTTTATTCAGACTCTCAACCTTCTACCCCACCTTTTCCCACAGGGCTTCTCCTTCTGTCCAGGAAAATTAGTACTGGAATACTATTTCCTAGACAGATCTTTCAGGATTCCTTGTCCACTAAAAGCAGGACACAACAGAATTTCTCTTAGAATCCTGTTCTCACAAGAATTTGACCCGTTTTTCATAGTCAAATGGTTTAGATACAATCAACGGACAAGGGCTGAGAGTCACTGAACTTTTTATGTGTTTTTTCCATCCTCCTGTTATCAGTTATGTATCTTAATCCTTCTATGTCTGGTATGTACTGTGAATCACAGACCAGCTCTGGATGCCAGTGCTAGATGCCTGAAAACTGTTGGGCTTCCATAAGAACATCATCATAGTTTTTTCCCACCCCAGAACTCCAGTGGGTTTTGGTGTGCAGAGGCTTGTGAGTGGACATACTACTTTCCATATAATATATAATACATCCTATGGAGTTTATATCATAAAGACAGGTTTGCTCCCAGGAATTGTGTTTCCAGTTCAATACAGCCACAGAATACTGTGGAAAAACACTTTCTTGACCTCAAAGCCTAACAAAACATAGAATGTGTCCACTCCTATTTTTAGATGTATGCTCTGTAGTGCCATATTCCTTAATCTAAGGCTGATCCAAATGTTCCAAGAGCAGACGTTGGTTTCTCTTTGATGGCCAATGCATATCTCCACTTTCCAAGTTTCTGTAAACACATCATTATAAGGAAGGCCAGTCTTACTTTTCCCAGCCTCTTTCTAATTATGTGCCTGCTGCCAGGAAACTTTCACGTATTTTTTCTGCCTTCACTACTAAAATTTAAACAAATGTCTGCTACAGACCTAAAAAGAAAGAAATTAAAAAACCCTCCAAAGCAGTTTCTGTTATAAGTTGCAAAGTTACTAGGTAACACTAAATTCCTTTCAACACTCAATTATAAACATTCGACAAAAAAAGTCAGCAAGAGTATATCAATGCTAACTCACCAAATATGTCTTCCTTACAGACTGAAGAATTCCACAGTACAAACAAAAAGTTTCGATTTTGTTTTAATTTTGGTAACAAGCCACGGTAAGTTTCCTAAGACACCAAGTCTCTTGCTCATGGCCAGCTCCCTTTTCATCCACGAGTACCACTGGGTTCCTACAAAGCAAGCTGCTAATGCACTCATATTTTACTGCTTTGTCACGTCTGCTAACAACTGGTTTAGCAAGTCTTTAGCTCCACAGATTCACACAGCTGCTGCCGCCACAACAGCATCCCATCCGTATTTTGGAACGCCAAGCAGATGCCGAAGTCGGCAAATAAAGCGCATCAGCCAAACTCCCATGCAGTTACGGACGACGTGGATAACTATTGTTGAAAGGGGCAAGAAAGCGCCACGCGAAAAAGAAGTACTTGAAAGGGACCCAGGCAGCCCGACCGATTGCTGCGAGACTTCATTCGCCCCGACCTCCCACTTTCCATCCCCGTTCTCGCCATGCATTCGCCGAATCGGAAGAAAACCCGCCAGGACGAGCCCCAAGAGCGTCCAGCCATCTTACCTCTCCGCGCCGACGCGGGCAGCCACCGCACAGCCGAGTGCCGGCGGCCGGGCCGAGGAGCGCGCGAGCAGCGGCGCGGCGCGGCGCGGGGCGGAGCGGAGCGGAGCGGCCGCAGGTACCCGCGCTATATAGGGAGGGCTCGGCGCAGCGGCCCCGCGCCGTGACTCAGGGAGCCGCCGCCGCCGCTTCCCACTCCTGCAGCTTCACGTTAAGAGTCCCGCAGCCCTGCGATCCCCGGCGCGCGCGAGAGGCGGTACCAGGCGGCTGCGAAGAGCGGCAACGGGGCTTTCCGACTCGAATCGCCATCGGGATCGTCTCTCTCTGCCGCGGCAATCTGCTCCGTTGCAATGACTCTCCCCTTGGAGCAGCGAGGACTGGGACTTTTGGACACACTTTTTGCCAGAAAGGCTCAGGTCCCATGCTGCCACGCTGCTAAGCTTGCTCTCTCCCCTCCAGGATATCTGTATCCACATCCAGTAGAAATAATAGAGAAACTTCCACTAGGTCAGATCAAGAGCTGCCTAGCAGAGCAAAGGGAACATCCTCGATTCTGTGATACTGCCTTGCAGCAGCACAAAAGTTTTGCCACTAGAGTTCTGGTTAGCTTTCCTGTGTGGAAAAAGTTTCCAAGATTTCCATATCACTTTTGTCTATATGACAGAATGGGCAGGGCATCTATGTATTTTAATGTAGAACTGCAGAAGTTTTGTCTCAGTTTATTCTTCTAAGCTTCTTAATACATTCTGTTCTTTTAAAGTAATACTTATACCACTACTCATCACTATCAAGTCCCTGACTTTTCAAATTAAACTGAATTTAAAGTGTTCTCAGAAGGTCCGTATCACCCTATTGCACGCATTAGATACTTGTTTCATAAACGATCTCTTGTGCCTTGACCTGTCAGAGGCCAGTATCAGAGTTCAGAGAACATTTACTGCATGTTACAAACAACATACTGGTTTGCAGTCTAATTATGCAAATCTATCCAGAGTGCCAAACCCACACTCTACTGCATATACAGTATATATGTGTATATACCCATATACACACAATATATACACATATTACTACTGTATATTCCACTAAGAGCATCACTTGGATGCAGACGCTTTTTTTCATAAGACAACTGAAGAATAGATTTTTACCATTGCTTCATACCCTTCCTATTATAATCAATTTGGACTGTATCCAGTGCTTTCTTACAGATTACATGGCAACTTCAGTTTTTTTAAGAAAGCACAGAACAAGCCTTAATATCAGTAACACATCTATTTAAAACAAGACAGACAAGCTCAGAAGACATCTAGAAAACCTCTGTTCTCAAATTCATGCTTAATCCACTGTGGTGATGTGGGTATCACTTGAATCTTTCACAATACGGACAACAAAAAGGTGTATAAACATGCTGCTAGGTATCTCAGTACTACTGAACATCTTAGACACTTGGTTAAGAGGTTTTAGGACAGTTGAAAGTAAGGCTGTTCCTCATCCTTTTTTCAGATCCACTTTCCCATCAGTGTGTTGTGAATCACAGCCCAGCTCTGGATGCCTGAAATCTGTTGAATTTCCACAGGAACATCATCATAACTATTTTTCACCAATGGGTGTGAGCCCACAGGATGGGAGAGACCTTCACCTGTGAAACTTCATTCAAAGGTGGACAATGCAGAAGAATGTGGCACTGAAACTTCCCCTGCTTAGCCCAACACCTTTGCCCCTTCACCCAGCCCTCTTCAGGGCTCAGTACTCTTCCTCGCCCCAGCACAGACTGGGGAGACCAACTAGGAAAAAGAGAGGGGGAAAATAAAGCATTTCCAGCTGCTGGAACAGCAAGTCCCATGCCAGAGCTGGAAGTGAGAACTGGTGCTGCACTAGTCCCTCTCTTTCCAATTCTGGTACATGACATGGGGAAGAAGCATGGTAGCTCATCCACATAGTATTAATACAGCGCAAAGATAAAAAGAGTATCACTCATCACTACTCAGGTCTCCATATGATTTGGGGTAAGTATACTGTTTGAAGATAGCATTTTATCTAACAAGCAGAACCCAATTCAGCCAATAATGGCTGTAAACAGTCTAACACATATAACAAAGAACTGACTGATCTGCTGTTGGAAAAGCCTATTACAGAAAAACACTAACTGGATTTTAAGTCTCCTAACTGCACCTTCTCATTTGCATTTGCTTATAGCAGAGCAAGTTAATACTGGAGGAAAGAAAAGCGAGTTTGCCGATATTGTGTCTTCTACTGTCACAACTCTTGTATTGCACATACTTTGCACATATGTTTCAAGAATTTTGGAAAATAAGCTTATATCTATGCATGTATGCTCATGTTCACTACATAGGGATGGAAGGATGAAAGCAAAAGTACAGCTTGGGCACATCAGCTTGGCCCAGGACACTTGCTTCACTGTGACTCCATAAGCATAACTGGGCATGGAAAGTGAAAATGAAGCTTGACTTACTGGGAACCAAATATGAGGCACAATGTGAGATAAAGATCCAAAGAAAAAGGAATCAAAGCATACACTTGACTTAAAATTTAGCATGATCTGTAATTCTTTCCTGTAAACAAATTAGTCTATCATTACAGATGCATAAACGTTTCTATAGTTTAAGTAATTTCCAACTATGCATAAAGAATGCCTTGGACACTAAACTGTGGGAAATTTATTTACATGTAATCATACAATTGCATAGAGCTACAATGAAGTCCTAATAGTTAAGTGAAATATTTAAATATAATGACAATTACAACAAACATTTTTGGAAAAAACACAGCAAAAAGCAAAAGAAACAACAATTAATTGCTATTAACTGATGGAGGTGATGGTTGATGCTATTAGTAAAAAAGATAAACAACTGACAGAACAAGTCTTGGGGATTTTTGGTCAGCATTGGTTCAAACTTTTAGAAGCTTCACAAAACAAAGATGTGATTTCATACAATTCCATGGAAAAAAAAAGATTGAAAAAACTGACTGAATTTCACATGAAATCAAAATATCAATGGCTGATTAATTACTGTGTTATGATCTGTACCAATCAGTTTTTAGGTTGTTTTGAAAGCAAGGCAAGTTAGTTAACAAACTGTCTATTTTTCATATGGATATAGTGTTTGCTGCATGGGAAACAAATATACACTCATTTTGAGTTAACTTACATTTCTCTTTGCTGAATTTATTTTTCTTATTAGAATGAATTGAGAAAAGTACAGAAACGGTGACACACTTTTTATGCCACCCTGTAAACAAAACTAGATTAGTACTAGTTAAATTATGAAAACTAAAAAAGGTTGATTTCAGAAAAAAGTTGAATTTGAAAATGCTGATGGAAAGCTCTTACACAAACTAATTACTTCTAAAGCAATCTGAGAGAAAACAAATGATTATAAAACAGTTCAATGGATTTCTTGAGAGTCTGTCAAATCTTTAAACTACTAATGCACAGTATTTAAATGCTGTCTTTTTGTTTGCAATTTATCTTCAGTGAAGGGAGTATATTTTAATATGGTGTATACAATGTCATCCACAACAACTAGTTTCCATTTGGTGGTATGCTACAAATAAAGTTCTATTTCCTTTCTTCTACTTGCCTATTTGGCTTTTTTCATTATGATATTAAAAATTTTAGAATACTAGCTGGTGAGTAACAAAGACATTGCAAGCTATGTGGAGTGTGCAATCTCTGATTTAGGCTAGTTAAGAGTAGATTTCTTATATTCTTTAAATCCAAACAGGATTTTTTTCAAAAAGAAAACAAAGAAGTATAATTTAAAAGTTCTGAGGTCTAGGATGAAATTATGAGTGAGAATCAAATGGCCTTTTCTACATGGGGTAGACATACATGACACAAGATTCTTTTGGTCTTAAAAACTGGACATTAATTCAAGAGTATACATAGGCCCGTAAATCAATCCATGTAGTTTTCAACTAGCTATAATTGAGCTTTGCATCATATTACAGTTCAAACATAGTTAAGCTTGGATGGAAGTGCCAGTGACAGACACCAGCGAGCTAGGAGAGGGAACTGAGAGTTTGCAAGCATTCAAACTGATTCATATGCAGCTGACTGAAGCCAGTGACGTACTGAGCCCAATTCAGCAGTCTCCCTGTCCTTCTCATATAAAGGAAATGCATCCCATTTACACCAGTTATGCGAAACAAACCCTGACATGCCAACGATTGTTGATTTTCAACCTTAAAAAAAAAAAAGTGATCTCCATAAAATTAAATCCCCTCCCTCCCATGCTGCACTTGCCAACATTTAAAAGCTTTGAATGGGGACTGCCAAGACAGGAACTGGACACAAATCCTTTTGGAATGCACGAAAGGTAAGAGATTTCTTTGGAATACTAGAATGCAAAGTTATGTTTTCCTAAAAACAAAAAGGACTGTACCTCTAAAATGGGCAATTGCCAAACACCTGCCAGTCTTAAGTATTTAGCACTATCTCAGAAGAGTCTCTTGAATCCCATATTACAGGCACCCTGTACTAGCTAACCTTTCTGGTGTTGACAGATACTGAGGTCATAACTGTACAGCACTTTGCTTGGTATCATTTCCTGTGGATGAAAATTGCAGTGTCAGAATTACTGAGTTGTACCAAGTTGTTTGTGGCATTTATTTTTCTTAATGCTTCTGGAAAATAAAGTGTCACATGTTTCTTAAAAGAAAGACTACTTGAACAAACATTTTCTATCACTTCCAGTTCTGCCAATACACTCCATTAATGTTACGTTTCTCACAGAGAGGAAACCATACCTAGAGACAATATTTGAAAGCAAATTATACTACGAAGCCTCTGATCTATCAAAAAACAATACAACAAAAATTAATAAAAACAAAATAACAGAATCTTTTTCCAAACTCCTAAATATAGAGGAAAACAAAAATCAGAAGTTGCTTTTGCTGAGACAACTTTCATAAGCAGGCAATTACCATTCTAACTGACATATATGCATGTGGATAAGCACATACACATATAAATGGTGATGACACGACTCATGTTTAAGCCTTCTTTGTTGTAACACTGATTGCTACGTTCATCCAAAAGGTAAAATGAAGGCCTTCAGGCACTGAATTGTTTAAATGATGTTGATGAGACTTACTATGCAACTCCTATGATGGCACGGAGAAAGCCTTGAAAGCCCAGAATAGTTGAAAAGCAGGTGTATAGAAAACTCAGGCACTCCTTAAGCCCCATGACTTCCTTAAAGTACCTAAATATTTCAGGTACCCAAGTTCTCAGTCTGTTTTGACTGTGGGTAACCCTACAGAGTTTCCTGGCCTGTAGAACTACAGGCATAGCATGCTGATGAGCTCTGGAAATAGCTACATTAAATAAAATAAAATAAATACCTGGAAAACGATTCACTCCACAAACTCAGAGGAGCAATAGATCTGTGTTAAGTCGCCAACTTAACCCCACAAAGGAGAACCGTTTTTTTAATTCCTGCCCGGTTTCTTTTCTTTCCCCAGTTGTGCATCCAATTCTGCTCAACATTTGTCTCCCAACTCTTGCAACTTCTTGCATTCTCATCCTCCCTCACCACCATTCTTCTCAGATTCTCTACTTTTATTTAATGAAGGAAATTACAAAGGCAGTTCTGATAAATTGTTCTGTTTCAATCAGCAAGTCAGGATCAAGAGTGAAATAACCTCGCCTGAGGCTTACCCTCAGCGGTTTTGTAAGCAGCATTTCTACGGTTGCTTTTTTAGACCATAGTAAAATTTGCATAACATTCTTCAGCTGTGATACTGAAATCATATTTGCAAGCCTCAATGTGTGTCTGTGACAGGCCTACCTATACTTCAGATGGTTAAATTGTTGGGAGGCTTACATAAGGTCACAGGTGGTTAAAGAGATTGGAATGCGACCCTGTAGTCCTAATTCCTATTTCCCAACTCAAATCTCAAACACTACATTCTCTTCTTTAATACTCCTTGTATGCAAATACTGCATGGGTTATATCTTTCAATTAGTTACACTTCAGTAACTTACAGCTGCTGTAATTGGGAGGCCTGTCAGGAAAGATGAAGAAGCTGTTTCTTCTGCGTCAAGCTTCACCCATAATATTTAAAATGTTTTTCAGTAGCGGTTTATGAGCTCATCTATGCACAATTTCAAGATCAAGGCATAACTGATTTCCTTTCATTGGGATATCAAACTTATACTGTCTTTAATTGTTTGCTATAGAAAAGAGACGGAATTTCAGAGACAGTCTATTGCAAACATTTTGAAACCAGAGCAAACCAGGCCAGTATGTTAAATGTTACTGCTGAGGTTTGCGCCCACAGCTATTTAGTTTTCTCTGTTCCAGCTTTCACAGTTAGCAGAGATCACAGCTGCTCCTTCATCTCCTGAATGTTTCTATCGTGTTCATTCTGCCTGCTCTGAGCAAGTCTGAAGTGGAAAGGTGAATAGTGTTCTGTATCTTTCCCCACTGGGAATAAGATCTTTTAAATTCAGCCCCAAATAAACAGAAATAATAATAATAATAATAATAATAATAAATGTCCCAAGGCACTGGGTTAGAATTGCAGGGTGTGAACTCCATAGCTATGTTCAAAGCAGCAGCTCACTTGCATTTCTGATATTTTGGAATATCTTCCCACCAATTCATTTTGTTATGAAATGCTTTTCTATCAGAATTGTCAAAATTTTGTTTTTTAGTGCTCATTTTCTCTCTTTCCCTACTACAGTTCTCAACTACAAAGACATCTCAGTCACTCAAGGGGTATGTTCCCTTTCTAGACCAGTTTATAAGTTCTCATCAGATCATTGTACCAGGCAAAAATTCACAACTTTTCATAATGCCTGAAATTTAACTATGACGGGTGCTTTTTTCCCCAGCAGAGGAGGACTCATTAATCTCCAGGCTCCTAAACAGTGGGGCTGCCAAAGATCCCTGCTCGGTAAACAAAAATCTATAAAGAGCTTTCAGAAACATGAGAAAATACGACAAATACAGCTTGAGTCCCTCGGCTTTGCTGGCAGAAGATTACATGAGGATAAAGAGGAGCTTGTGAGCCCCGAGCCCCCGTGCCTACCACTTCCCCTTTCAAAAAAGCCGGCCGCGTCCCGCGGGCAGCCGCCTTCCCACCCCCCGGCCGCTCGTATTCTGAAATGCGCCGGCTCCAGCTGCCTTATTTGGTCGCTGGGCCTGTTCTTTGTCTCGCTGATCCCCCGGCACGGCTCCAGCTCCAGCTCCAGCGGGCCACCCCGCCCGGGCCCCGGGCGAGCGGCCGCCGGCCGCGGCCATGCCCATGTAAGGAGCACCTTCCCCGGCGCGGCGGCGGGGCGGGCGGGCCCCCGGCCGGGCCGCGGGGAGACGCCGAGAGGCTCCCGCCCGCCCGCCCGCCCGCCCGCAGCAGCAGCAGCAGCAGCGTTTCCTTTCACACGGCCAGGCGCCGGCTGCTCGCGGGGAGCCCGCCGGGACGCGGCGGCCGGGCGCTCTTTCCCGGGCTACTATTTAACTACTTTTTCTTCCTCAATTCATTTCCGTTCAGCAGCGTTAATACCCTTAAACGGGCAAAAACATGCTAGGGTTGCTGGTTAACGTAACTTGGAGGTATTTTTAATCTGCCACAGCACGGTGTGAGCAAGCCACCGGCAACAAGACAAAGGAAAAACAAATCTCCAGTGCAAAAAAATGAAATTAGATTCTTTTCATCTTTTTCATTGTTGTTTGGAACAGAAGAAATGTTACAACATGCCGTTTGGGGGGTTTAACTGCTTCCCTCTGCAAAGAAAACAAACCCTTAACAATGCAACCTATTAAAAAAGTGGCTGTTACACTACATCAAGAAAGCAAACAGGACTAGATTGACTCTCAAAACATATCTTAAAGAACTATTTTTAGCAGTAGTATAAAGAACAGCTAATCTGCTGGAAGAAGGTATAAATTCACTAGCAGAGCATTTCCTACTATTATTGTTGCTTCCTACCTATATAGCGCTCGCAGCGCACCAGCTAATTAAGAACGTGGTGAGAAAAAATTCACGGTCTAACAATACATGTTTACCCAACACCAAGAGCGAGCAAGGAAGAACACTGACCAAGAATTAGTCTTGTTGGTCACAGCATTTTTTTGTCCACATCTTACAGATTTAACTTCTTTAAAGTGGAAGATCAGGGGCATTTATGGGGTAGTCGCTTCTAAAATAAATACCAAGGAATCCTTCATGAAGCAATTTCATTCCTTAAATTGAAATGTGAAATGATAACATTTTGGAATATATACTAAGTATGTCTACAGTGATAACTAAAACAAAATTAACATGCAGAGATACCTCTGTCTGACTAAGGAAATTATTGAGCTGCGACTCCTTAAAAGGAATACCCTTCACTACGTAATGACTCAAAATTAGTAAAAGTCTTGTGAGACAGCCTTCTGCAAGACAGCAGGACAAGAAACAGGATCTTGCAACCAAGTAAGAAGTTGTAGCTAAACTTCTAACTTTCTAATTCTATTTGAGAGCCTGGAAGCATGCCCTGATTTCTCATTAATGTTACTTAGTATCAAGTTGTGAAAAGAAGTCCTTAAGCAATGCTAGAAGTTCTTTTTTTTATTGCAGCCTCCTGTGTATGGAGATGTTTGGAGGAAGAGGAAAACAAGTATCAGACTGGAACAAACAGCACTACGTTACATCACTGACATACAGGGAAATAACTGACTGCTCCTGGTCTAAAAAATAATAATTAGGGAGAGTATAAAGGTCCATTAAAAAAAAATCACTTTCCTGTAACACTCCTTCTGCTGCACCCAACACATTGCACCAGTTATGTTTTCAGCTTGACAGAAGAATTGGCCCTGGTATTTTTATATTGCATTCTTGCCCTCAGCAGAGGCCTGAACAAGTTTGTTTATTTGTGAGAAACTCTCAAACCAGAGAAACCTAGGAAAACAGCTGAAAAAGAAATGTATTGACCACATCATACATTACATACATAAACTACCCTGTTTAATTCAGCTTTAGAAAAAAATTATGGCAAAATGAAAAACATATAGCCTACCTATGAAAGGAACAGCTAAGTAGCAGAATTTATGTCCTGAAAAATCTGCTAGTTTCAGGTTATCCATTTCTAGGTAAATTTAGTAAAAACATTCATAGCTGACAAAATGCCAAAACTAAAATCCAAAGTACAGAAATTCTTTATGAATAAATGAGAAAAAGGACATATGATTGTCAATTACTAATTTAAACCAAAATGAAGTAACTGGACAGATCATTCTCTCCATCCCTGAGGACTTTTTTTTTTAGTTTATTGCAGAACCCCCCCATCAACTCCAGCAGGTGCTCCCACTGCTGATGAACAGCTCGCTGCGCAGGCTGCCAACAATATCGTGCCCATTCCCAACATCTGACGTCAGTTCTGCTGAAAGGACTGAATCACACCATAATGAATACGCTCAGGGCAGGAGGTTACATCCTCCGACCTTTGAGGTGCTGTACTATGTTTGCTCTGGTGCTGCTGTGACACATTTCACAGCTGAAAGTAGCTGAGTATGTCTCTGCTGAGTGAGGAACTCACAATGCTCTCAGGAAACCTATATAAACATTTTGATAAATGCATACAAAAATGTAGGGCTCTACACCTGAATTGAAAAGAAAAGGATGATCTCCCAAAAGTCTGGAAGTCAACAGTCAACTCCACACCTCTCTGCTCAGATGGGTTTCAAGGTTCAGGTTTCCTCTAAATACTCCATATAGTTAAATTGCTACCTTTTACCCCAGTGACAATATTCCAGCAAGTACAGACTGTGTGTTCCCCATGCCAGCTTCTCACTTTAGTAGCTGCCAGTTTGTGCATGCACAATTTAATCCTTCCTTCTCCTCCCCCAACGAACCTGCTCTCTTTCTAACCACTGCACTGCGTGCAGGAACTCAGCAGGTGCAGCCAGACCGAGTGCTGCAGCAGGGCCTTGCTCGAGGGCTTGAAATACTGCCGTCGGAAAGCTTAGCCGTATGCTGTCCCGCAGGCCTAAATACATCGCGGCGGGAGGGTGCTCTCGGTGTCCAACCTCACACAGATTTCATGGCACAGCTTTATGCAGTTAATAAATAGTAGGGTCTGCGGGAACAGCGGGATATATATGTGCCAGGAAAGATCATACCATTAACCAGAAGGGCCTGAAAAGCTTTATCACCTGAAGATATTAGATACTACACACAACCACTTATCAAATTTAGAGTACTGGCATCAACTCTAGCCCGCTACTAGGGAATACTGAATGCATAAACTACAAAAATCCTCTACTATTATTAAAAAAATTATGAAAACAAGCAGAAGAAAACAGCATTTTATCAGTAAAATAAAACTGAGTTTCTGTGTTAGTGTTCAGCTTTGTAATTTATAATAAAAAAGAATATGGGCATTGTAACATAAGTGCTAAAACATTTAGTAATATTGTAATGCATGATTCACCTATATATAATCACATTTCTCAGATGGAACATTTTGCCATGTATAGATGCACACACTGATTTATATATATATATATATATATATATAAAAACTTCAACAATTCTCTCACCTAAGTATGAGAATATATAATGATTTAACTGTTAAAAGTCATCCCTTTCAGATCTGTTGTACCTAAATATCCCTGAATACCTTTTTTTTTTTTTTAATTTTGGGGAAGTTCTTTTTGTTTTGTTGTCTAAACATAACTGATGTGGAAAAGAGGCACGTATGATGAACAGTACCAGACCCAGCACAGGTCTGTGTGGAATTCAACTGGTCATCTGCTGCTATTTTGAGGATCAACAGTTTGTTCTTATTTCTGGTTTCTTTCTTTTAAATCCTTATTTTTATTTGGTCAAGCCTTTATCCTGGCTGCTGAGTTTCTTCAGAAGCCTTTCACAATGGATCAAAGAATCAAAGAACGTCTACACAGCTTTTGAGTATCTCCAAGGGTGGGCAACTGTTCCAGTGCACAGACACCCTCACAGTAAAGAAGTTTTTCCTCATGTTCAGATGGAATTTCCTGCGCTTCAGTTTGTGCCCATTGCCTCTTGTCCTATCACTGGGCACCACTGAGAAGAGTCTGGCCCCATCTTCTCGACACCCTCCCTTCAGATACTTATACACATTGATAAGATCCCTCCTCAGCCTTCTCTTCTCCAGACTGAAGAGTCCCAGCTCTCTCAGCCCTTCCTCATAAGAGAGATGCTCCAGTCCCTTAACCATCTTAGTAGCCCTTCACTGGACTCACTCCAGGAGCTCCATGTCTCTCTTGTGTTGGGGAACCCAGCACTGGACACAGTACTCCAGATGTGGCCTCCCCAGGGCTGAGTAGAGGGGGAGGATCACCTCCCTCGACCTGCTGGCAATGCTCTTCCTAATGCGCCCCAGGATACCATTGGCCTTCTTGGCCACAAGGGCACATTGCTGGCTCATGTCCAGCTTGTTGTCCACCATGACTCCCATGTCCTTCTCAGCAGAGCTGCTTTCCAGCAGGTCAGCCCCCAGCCTGTACTGGTGCATGGGGTTATTCCTCCCTAGGTGCAGGACCCTGCACTTGCCTTTGTTGAACTTCTTAAGGTTCCTCTCCGCCCACCTCTCCAGCCTGTCAAGGTCCCTCTGAATGGCAGCACAGCCCTCTGGTGTATCAGTTACACAGAATCACAGAATGGTTGAGGATCTTACAGAAAACCCTTTGGAAACCCAGTGGACTGTGTGAACCAAATTTCACTCAGCCACATGCTCCTTGTTGGTTCTTTCAAAGAATTTGAATAGGTTTGTGAGGTATTACCTCTGATTACAAAAATTGATGTCGATTTCCCCAAAATGTCATATTACATAGATTGTATCCATGAGCCTATTTTTTATTATAATTTCTTTATTCTATATTACACTATTATTTCTATATTAGCTACTAATTTGTCAGATACTGGGCTCATCAATTCCCTGAAAACACTTTTAAAAATTGGTGCAAAGTTGCTGCCTTCAAAGAAGCATTTATTAGCTAAATATACTATTTTTTCCTGTCAAAGTATCATCCCAAATTGTACTGGCCTAATTATGATCTGTAGGCTTAATATATTTTTCTTTTTCTAGAGACCTGTGGAAGAAACAAGTGTCCACATTGCAATGAAGATAATGCAATGAAGGACTGCTTGCTCATTGCTGGTTACTGCAAATTTGTCCCAGAAATTTCATGGAAAGATATGGAATGCATGCATGGAATTGTATAGGTATCCATAAGAAGCCACATAGACACAAAGAATGATATTTCCCAGTTTAAAATTAATCTATGTAGTTTAACTGTCCATTAAACTATACTTGCATGGCATCACAAGAAAGATAGAGACAGATTTTCTGCCTCAGCATTTTCACCATGATAAGCAAAACAGACTCTCAATAGGAAAAACAGCTTTGTGCTACTGAACTACATGCCTGAACTTAGAGCAGAGCATTAAACATTCAAACAAGAGTGTACAGAAAGGCTTTTTATGATGGAGTAACTATCATATTAAAATGATTATTTTTTTCAAGTATCAATGCACAGATATTTGTCAACTACATATATAACTGGGACTCTGAAAGAAATGTTCCCTTTTACAGAAACTGAAAATGTGCTTCCTTAATATCAAAATTTACCATGGTCAATAGTACTTCAGTACTACAGATCAACTTACTGCTTGAAATGAATTCTCATTTAATCTTAAAGCATGCTTTTCTGATTACAAACCCACATGAGCAACATTATCATTATATATCTGAATGAAAATCATGCGCTTTCATAACTAAATAGTATTGCCAGAGTTTTCAGTGCAGAAGTACTAAAAATATATCCATGGGGAAACCTGGATAAAAGCTATTCTGAAGTATAATGCAGTTATGAGGGGTAAAAAGTCATGGATTTGACTTAGGTTGATAGCAGCAGCCAAGGAAAATGTTCCTGTTATAGATACTTGGGCACAAATTCATGGGAATAGGAAGTACTGTTCTCTGTATGTATGGTAGACATACCCCATTGTATTGTATTTAGATCTGCAAACCATTTGCCATGTTATTATCAAAATGGAGGAAATGCACAGAATGGGAGCAGAAATAACTGTCAAATAGCAAGTAGGTGACTGCTTTCCAAGCTGGTTTAAGAGAGAAATATATCATGCATGACTTCATTAAGTGATATCTGCAAGTGGTAAAGCATAAATAAGGACAGATTACAGCAAGGAGTGGCAGGATGAAATTAAGAAATGACAAATTGAAGATGGCTATAAAGGAAAGGTGACAGAGCACTGGAACAGGTTGCCCAGAGAGGTTGTGGAGTCTCCTTCTCTGGAGGTGTTCAAAATCTGCCTGGAAGCGACCCTGTGCAACGTGCTCTAGGTGACCCTGCTTGAGCAAGGGGGTTGGACTAGATGATCTCCAGAGGTCCCTTCCAACCTCAACCATTCTGTGATTCTGTGAAAATTTACCCTGTATTCCATAGGTCTCAGTCAGTTGGGCAAAGTAGAAGATGATCCATGGATAGAACCACACAGTGCTAAATAGTGGATAAAGCAGCACTGCAATAAAATTAACTCAGTGATACAAAATCATTTTATATTAGTTCTCTTGGTCCACTGTATTAGTGGGACTTCCTTTGTAGGAGTCATGTTTATTGGATGCTCAGGATAAGACTATAATTTTTGAGCAACCAAACCTGACTATAATGCATACCAAAAAAACCCATGCATTGTAAAGTCCAGGACTGTCAAACTGTCAAAGTACAACATGTTACAGACCTAATTTTGCCCTTTAGAAACCAGGTTTCTTCTCCCTAGACATAACAGCATTAAAAAAAAAAAAAAAAAAGCTTAAATAGTAACTTGCTATAACTAATCTTACGCCTAATGCACTCCTAGTGGGAGTTCAGAATCACTTACTGAGAGGACTGGTGGGCAGGAGTTTCATGTTCTATTTACATTTTCTGGGAGCTTAAGAAAAAACAGTCTGAAGCAAGCTGCAGCTAACATA
The DNA here is from genome assembly GCF_036417845.1 of Apteryx mantelli. Taxonomy (NCBI): domain Eukaryota; kingdom Metazoa; phylum Chordata; class Aves; order Apterygiformes; family Apterygidae; genus Apteryx; species Apteryx mantelli. The sequence continues at coordinate 44,332,315 of NC_089982.1, read as the reverse complement.
CTACACAGGAAATGAGGGAAGAGAACCAGACTTAAGACAGAGTTACATTTATATAATCGTGATGGCTATGTTTTGATTTAGAAAAAGGAATGCAATTGTTCTAAAACAGAACAGAAAAGCTGTTGATTGGCCCTTTTCCTTACTTTGCAGATCATGAACCATTCCAGCCCCGTATACTGGATCAAAATGTTTTTTTTTGGAGAACTCTTTCACCATTGCGTGGTACTTTGTTTACAGACCACAACTTCTTTCATCAGCAAACTCTCTCTCCCTAAGGCAGCCAAAGGGACATTAAATCAGTGCAACTCCTACCTATGCCAAAGGTGTTGGTGTGAAACCCACCAAGACATTTTCCATGGTTACAGGAGAAAATGTTCAGACAGCCTGCAGACGAGCAGTAATAGGCTGTTTCAAAGCATCACCTAATCTTTTATTACAGAGGCCCACAGCACATTGATAGAACAACCTACAATCAGCTGTTTATGACTTTGCAAAATTTGCCATTTGTGCTGAAATGCTCCATGCCAAACCTCTGTCCAGGATAATTTTATTTTAAGTTTTAAACAAAGAACTTTTAGCTACTTTTGAAATGAAAGTTTTGAAATTGGAATTAATAAAAGTGGACTGTGCTTCTTTTATCTTAAGGATGCTCTAACATGTGAGCACTTCTATAGAGAATGAATTTATTTGGCAAAGGATCTTGCTAGTGCCAGAAGTAAGTCTTTTTTCTCTATATGAAACTATGCTGATACTTGGCCAATTTATGAGTTTTTTATTTAAAAGCAAACAAAAAACTTTCTGATCAAAAAAAATCACTTTGCATATGCTCAGTATGACCTCAGAATGTGTCAGATTTTTTCGGTAGGTCAGAAATCCATGGTCCTTGCATGTAGAGTGACCTATGATAGAACACTGGAGTATTATTGGTTAGCAGGACTTTACCAGAAATTGCTGTTCTGAATCACACATATGAGAGAGGGGAACCGAAAGCAAGGAGTCCAGCTTGCCTGCGTTCCTGCTGTTTGTTCAGATGGTGACAGGGTAACTGGATGAGATTCTGTGTGAAAGTCAGACAGTAGAGATTAAAGGGAATCAGATTATGAACTAGCTTCTTGTATCCAACTTTATAACTTTTTTTTTTTGGTGATACATACGGATAGAAGTGGGTGAACAAACTTGTCCAAACTAGTTTTAACTTCAACTTTCATCCATCCTTACATGCTAAACTTGACCAACTGTTACCATTAACACTGTCTGATGCACAGTAACGCTTTGAGGTTGCACCATACTTCTCTTCCTGGGATACCTACCAGAATTTTGCGAAGCATCAAGTTTTGCATATATCAGCAGTATAATCAAATCTGTTTTAACAGCACTTTCTTTCTAGAAATGCGGTTCTGTGATACCATATTCCTTTGTATAGCTATTTTCATCTCAGTTAAATAGCTGATATATGTAGCAGTTACTGCAGGCCAGTGCCTAGGCAGCAATCTATGGGATGCCAAAAATTTCATGGACTTCTACAAGCTTGCATTGTAAGAGCAAGTGCAACAGCAGCAGACACCAGTTCTGAGGCAGGAAGTTTAATTCATGGTATCACTGACTGTGTGGGTGACAGATCATTTGGCATATTCAGTAATTCCATTGATATTAACAGCATGGAAAAACTATTTTGGTGGATGTTGCCTATTCTAAATGGGAAGGGTAACTGTAAAATCTTTTAGGTTTCTTGAAATGAGTTTATCTTCTAGTCCAAAAAAGGTACTTATCCAGAGGAGCTATTTTAAAAGCAATTCAGCTTCATTTATTATGTATAGTCTGACAAAAAGGTAGGAAAAGAAAAACCCCAAATAGCCCCCAAACCCCTAGCAAATGAGGATTTTTACATATCACAACAGCAATCTGTTCCTGTCTGGAAAGGGACTGCATTACAGACATACAGTTCCTATCAGTAAATTTCTACTTACTGTTCAAAACTGGACTTTCAAAAACAAGTTAGCCCCTCTTTTTTCCCCAGTAATGGGGTGGGTGCCAGTAAAGAATGATTGACAACTGTATACTTCTCTCAAAAGTCTACTACTTTGATTAAACTAAACATATAATATACTTGCACCAAGGCTTTGCTACAATACTGTAACACGTATGGTTTGTATTTGAAGAAACATAACACCTTTTGTTAAAACACAGCCCTTATGACTAACATACACTAACGTGTGCTGACTTACAACATTTCATTAAGGTTACCTTAAACTTGCAGAACATGGCCACAGTTACAATGTTATTTTTTTTTGAAAAAAAAAAAGAATAAAAACCACTGGGAATTCAATTGGGGGGGGGGGGGGAGACAGTTCCCCAGTACGCTCAGTGCCAAACATATTCTTCAATTACTTCTTTGCCAAATCCAAAGGAAATCTACTTCTGGGTTTGGCATAATGAGATCTCCCTATAGGTATCCTGTATAATGCAACAGTGTTTACTTCTCTGCAGGGTCTGTTCAGCTCACGGACTCTGTTCTGAAAGGACTACTGTGCTCTTTTTACAACTTCGTACTCTGCCATGCTGTAAAACCTATGCTTCCTTCTGCTCATTAGCAGGGGGAGTATCTAGGGAGGGGGTATCTAACTCTCTCTAAGATACTCTACTGTGTTAGCTAAAATTGTTTAGTATTTAGGATTTTGCTATAGGATGTTTATCAGATTTGGGGCAAAAAAAGGGTTGTCTAACATATTGAAATTAGCATTTATATTTAAAGATAATACATTACTGTAGTAGGTGTACTGTCAAGATTACTACCTGAGAGTGTCTGGGCCCAGGACAATACCACTGTCTCTAGACTGAACCAATCTACCTTGTATAGAAATTTCTAAACCAAACAGACACATTATGATTAACCAAATATTTATATATTTTTATATATATATATAAGAATAAATATATGTACATATACATTTAAAAAGACATTCCAAATAACATTTGTCTACTGCTGAAGCGAGAATCTTTTGTATAAGTTCTCTATTTCTCACAGACTTATTGCAAGTCCTATAAATTATTTAAATACTTTATTTTAGAAATACTTTACAAATGTTTTGTACTTTACTTTAAAAATAAAGTAACCAAAATCCCTTGTTCAGTCATCCAATAGCTGTAAAATAACCCTCTACAGACTGCATTTACGTAAGTAACAAGAGGGGGAAAAAGGAGAGCAGTCCTGGAAAAAGGCTTAGCCATGTTCACTATATAAGTAGCTGGACAAATACTTTGAAAGAGGGTTCAATCTCTTCCTGACAGGCCCCCAGGACTGCTCTAGCCTCACAGGTGGCCAAAAGGCAGACCAGTTCCCACCTGGATATTCTTCCAACACAGGGAAGAGTTCCCAGCTGATCTACACAGTTACTTGCTATGCCAACTTTCTGACAGTCCTAAAAGAGATGGGCATGCCAGAAGATTCAAAGAACAAAAACATGGTGGCAGGAGGTTTTACTTCCGCTGTCCTTGCCTAGCCAGGAACCATACGGAATTGCTGCTGTGAAGAAGAGTATGAAAAAGAGCTCATATTTCAATCCTAACAGTGGTTCAGCTTGCTCGGGGAAGGCAGACTCAACATTCAGGCTTGTCAGAAGAAGCTGCTCCGATTTCAAGCAGCAACATTAAGCCACATTAAGAATCTAATTTATGCTTGAGGAGATGATGAAAGCACAATAACTACAAAATTGGAAGGAAAAGGTTACCTGAGAAAGTACTGAAGATAAAAATGTTATTCTGTCACGCAAAGAACATGAGAAATATATTCTGACTGGAAAAATGTGGTAGAATTAAACTACAGTTTACAAGGTGATAAAACATAATTCAAAGAGCAAATTGTAGATCTTCTCTGGATAAATGTAATCATTATTAATGGGGAGTATGTTGCTGTAAGTAACTGAATAGCAATCAGACACAAGGCTGGACTCCCGCAGTTAATCTCTGCGGAACTGGGGGCACTCCGGATATCTTAGGAAGCAGTTCAGTATCTTTTAAAATTAGGACCACTGGAATCAATTTAGGCTAAATACCAGGCACGAACATGAACAAATTTCTGTCAAGATGTCTCGCTACCATGGCCACTTCATTAGCTGTACCAGTGTCTTTTCCCATGCTCCCCTCAAGCATATCCCAGTGGGAATAAGACTGTGGGCCTTTAACTCTTAGGGGAGTACTAGAAGCAGGGAGGGAATTTCCACTGTTTGCTTATTCTTACACTGCTACTCAGATTACAACAGGTTTCATCTGTGACTGATCCAGGAGTTTGTCGCAACATATATTTGCTTCTTTGAAACAAAGCATGATTTATGTCATAATACTCAAGGTACTGCACTTAAAAATAAGAAACATGTTTAACAACTCAAAAAAACAGAAGAGAAACCCCACCAAAATGAGCCTTACCCTTTCCATGCATGAAGGAGGAAAGTCCCACTGCTTGCAGCACACAACCTCAGCTTATCACCGTCTGGCCTTTTCCACTGATACACCTGGAAGCCAGAGACTCTTTTCTATCATAGGTCCCTTTTTTCCCCTTGAACCTTCTGTTATACGTTTTAGGTATCCTTCATCCCCCCTCAGCTCACCCTAGGGAAAAATATGCTATTCTTTTCTGGATACAGACAGCTAGGTAGATACACTAGCTCGTGTTGTCTTAACACCTTTAAAAAGCTGTGCCCATATGACTGATTTATTTGCATCAATATTTCCTGCCTTGTATTTCGAACAAACACTGTATAGCTTCCTTTAACTTAAGTGTAAATTCCAAAGGACATGATATACAGTGAAGTGAGGAAACAGTCTCACATACATTTAAAAGGTAATACAGGTTTTTTTTAAATTTCCTGGTAAGCTATGAGAAAAGCATGCCATAAACAACACAGACAGCAGAACAGTATGATTGGCAGTATGGTCTGATATTATTGTCTGGGATGTGGTCCTCAAAGAATAAAACAAGCCTGATAAGAAAGTACATGAAGTGATCAGACTTATCCTTTTATCAAATATTGTCTGGACTGAATCCTGCACATTCTATAGAAATAAAGGTTTGGGCTTCTGAAACAAGGAACTGCAATTCTACTCACTGATCTGGGAAACAAAAAACGCCACAAACCAAGATCAGAAACAACAGCCACTAAATCAAAGCTGAATCACTTCAGACAGAAAACTGAAACAAAAAAAAAAAAAAAAAAAGAGGAAAAACCCCACACACTTGAACAAAGCCTGAAGGAATCGGATGGCTTCAGGCCAAAAATTGCTAATGGAACACACATTAGCTGCGAAGAAGTGAAACAAGTTTCCAAGAGTCATGGAAATTCTTTAAGATAAATATTCATTGTTCAGAAAAAAAAAGCAATTCCACTGAACCATTTTCCAAAGGCCTGATCTTGCATTCCTTGCACACTCAAATTCCCTTTAAAGTAATTCTGAGTTTAGGCTGCATGCCAGGATTATATAACTAAATGTACATCTTAAAAGACAAATGCACAGTAGCACGAAGCAAAAAAGTATAAACCCAAGATCAGGAAAAAAAAATCCATTTTGCTGGACAAACGAAACTACAAATTTGAATAATAGGTGAAGGTGAGGTACATTTCTAATCCCTTTCTCTAGGATTGCAAAACATTAAGGAGGAGGAAATTAAGACTAAAGGGGGTGAAACTGGAAAAGTTAAACAGGCTTGTCAAATAACAGAAATATTTGAGGAACATTTCCTAAACTACTTTAAGAGGGAGTAAACTAACCTAATGCCATCTGAAATTGGCTGTATGCCCATAACTTTGGTTGACTTTAGGGTCAATAAGGCAAAGGACAGACATCAGCTAGAATAGCTGAAAAATCAATACAAATATAGATAAAACACAGATGGAAGTTATTATAGAGCAGTTGGAAATGCAAATAAAGAGTTCTGTGGATCTGTACTGATGCTATAACTTTGAAAAATATTCTCCAAGCATGAAAGCGCTTCACAAAAAAAACAACTTTAAGAAGTGAAGTTAGACAGAGCCATACTACAGAAAACATGACCATGCTACTCTGAAAGGCTGGGGTAATGTAAGGTTTAATAATGTTACCTTAGAAATAAGTCCAGATTTGCTAATGAAGATCAATAAATCCTTCACTCACATAGCAGCTTAACTAAACTGTTTGTGCCTCTCACATGCATGACAGCATCCATAAACTGGGCAGAAAACACCTGCCCCAAACAAACCAGGAAATTCTAAGCTGTTTCTTCTCCCATTGCTTTCCTTCTAACATGTATTTTGGTTAAATTGTCAGGTATGATTTCTTGCAGTGTGTGAAGTTTTAAAGGATTCCTGAAAAGTTTTCAGGAAATTCATCAATGTCAAGGTTTTTATTCTGTAGGGAGCCATGTCAGAATCAACACAATAAATGTTACTGTAAAGTATTGCTAATAAGCAATTCTTACAAGCAAGTTTTCTTCTGCAACATAGCACAGGACAGTCAGTCAAATCTCATATATATATATATATATATATATATATATATATATTTTTTTTTTGGTTTACTTTTCAATCATATCAGCTACTAATTCAACTGGCTGCTAGTTGTTTGCTAGTGCTTTCACCAGGGAAGAGGTGGTAAGATACTTGTGGTGTTGGGAAAGACAGGATTATGCTTTTCATGGTAAAATACAGCCCTAAAGCAACATGAGCCAATCACCAAACTACACCCTCAAAACCATATGGAGATACTAGATTCTACTAAGCGTATCTGCTTAGGACATATATTGTGCTTGAGAGTGGAGGTGAAGAGAATCATGAACCATAGTTTTATAATTAAAAGACTGGACAAACAAAGAATAGCGAGGACATCAAAAAATGTTCTTGAGAAGAAACTGCACTGATAGCAAATTCATTGGAGTAGCAGCTTACAGGTATTTCACTAAGAGTATAAAACTCCTAATTAAGAAAGCCAACCTAATTAAGAAAGCCAACTCATTTCTGAATGAGAGTATGCTTCTCTTATTCTTTCTTCCTAACTGCATTGCAACATGTTCCCTATGTTTCTACTTTGCAAAGTCATAAAAATGCCCTCTGACAGCAAGGGCACACATGCTCCATTAGATCTTGCAGTCCTACTGCAAGTGGTGCAGAATGGTTGAGATTACTAATCATATACTGAATTCACAAAATAAAAACCAGAGAGGTATATCATTTGTTCAGATGTTTACATGAATGTTGATGCTAGTGAGAATTAAAAAAAAAAACTTGTGCAGACAAACAGCATGACAAGATTAAAACAGCACAGATATAAAACTTTGAAGCCAGATATGAATAGAATTTGAAGACAGACATGAATTTAAGCAATATTGTTTTCTATATACTGCTTCTCACATGAATTATATGGATGACTGCCATTCTTTAACAACAATAGGCTGTACCTTTCAAATTATTCTCTATATGGATACCAAAAAATGGCTATGGTACTAGCAAATATTAACTTTTTTTTTTTTTTTAATAATACATCAGTGGAGTTTTGGATATGTGGGCAGCACAAAGGTCCTATTCCCTCTTTAATCCTCCAGCTAGCAACCCAAGGAGCAGAACAAGATTCCTACTTGGCAAAACAGTCTGGTTTCCACTTTTCTGTTGCTGCAGGGAGAGGTAATTTGCACTACCCCACCCACTCAGACAAACTTTCCTCACTGGCAATGACTTTGACTTTGGGAGCGCATTGCCAGTTCTACTGGTAGAGAGAAACGTCGCCAACATACATGCCTGCCATTCTACCCATCCACTAATGCCCACTCTGTCACTCTGCAGTCAGGGTGTGGGAACATCAGGTGCTCAGAGGCATCAGAAGGCTCCATCTGGGAAGAGTCACAATTGAGTCTGCTGCATCTGCATTTCAACCTTATGGAATATACTAATGAATCAATACATACAACTGTGTTTGAAAGTTCTCAGCTCAAAAAATATCACTCAGACATACAACTAAACACATTTGTGTGCAACTGCCTGAAATCTAAACCACATATCTCAGCTTCAAGTCACTGGACCAAGAGATCTGGGAAGCAGCTTGCCTGGCTGAATTTCCATGAGACAGGTTGTGTCTCACTGGGAGAGAGGGGGGAAGGGAAGCTAACTTAAAAGGCTTTCAAGAGCTTCCTCAAGCCTTTCCAACTACTTGGCAAAGAACCCTTCAGGATATACTGAGACTAAACTATGATGCTGGGCCAGTTCATCAGAGTAATACTGACCACAAATAAATTTCAGGGATATTGCTTCACACTCAGTCCAGAACACAGACCTACGTGATTCAGTGTTGATATTCTACAGGATGCTGTCAAACATTTGTCTTTTTTAGGCTCTTCCTTGGGGAGTTTCAACTCTTAACTTCAGTATTTGTCTGTCTGATGTAAGCTGAAGCTCTTCTCTCCTCCCACCTCATGATTGAGCTACACTGTTTCAAAATGTTTGGAATTTTTACAGTAAAAAAGAACTGAAGGAGATTATTATTATTATTATTATTATTGTGTATGGCTGACGACGGGTTTGAAACAAAGCCCATCTCTAAATGCCCTTGGAGCTCAGATTCATATTTTTCAGTCTGAACCATTTCTTGATCTCCAGTATAGAGAATAAGCCTGGGGAAAAATGAGAAAGGGAAGTATATGAAAATAAATCAAATGCTACACAGATTATGGTGGTGAAACTGTTGTGCCCCTGAAAACAAACAGCCAAAGAATAGAGAGAAAAAACATTATGGCAATTTATGGTTACAATTGTCATTTTTAAACTACACAGAGACTGTAATATTTTTATTAAACCTGCAGATTATGCTTTGTAAAGTGTTAACAAACCAAAAAATGGAGGTTTAAAAAAAAATGTGTTATTCCCTTGTTACCTGCTTCCACAGGCTATTTGTTTTGCCTTGTTCCTTATAAAAAAAATTCTACTAGGTTTTATAATCTACTAGATAGTGGGTGAAAGTGAATGACTTTTCACTGAAAAGTAGTTGGTACAGTTCAGTCAGATTCTTCCCATGTCTTTCAAACCCCTACCGACGTATTTTAACATCTACAGAAAGCAAGCAGCCTTTTTATAGATCTTTATGCTTTGAAGATATATGCAGACATTCACAAACCAAGATTGGCACCAGCCTTATTTCAAATGTCGGCTATGTCAGATTCACTAGAAAGTAAGCCTTGAATATACAAAAAAAAAAAAAAAGGGGGGGGAATTGCCATTCTAGCTGCTTGATATGTTTTTTTTTTTTTACAAATGAAAAGGGAGGTTTTATATGAACAGCATTTATCCATAAATACTGAATCTACTCTTGAAAAAACACAACATGGCATTTTCCTCATTATGGAAAATGTTCATAACAAATTCATTATTTTCAGAAATACTTCTGGCTTTTGATACGGTTGCTATTTGAAGGAGGGATACAAGCTAAGCTCTAAAGATACTTATGTTAGAATTTTGTTTTTCATTGCAGAGTTCTCAGAGTAGGAGCTATAAGCAACCTAAGAAATCAGCAGGTAAATCGGTAACATTGATTTTCAAAGAAGTCAAAAGAAAGAGGAAAACAAGGGAGGGGGGAAAAAAAAAAAAGAAAAAAAAAAAAAGGATACTCAGGCTTCCTTGACCTGGAAACAAAATTTGAGAAGAGTGGAGGGTGCAGCCTGGGTCTGCTCTTCAGACAAAATCATAACATGGTTTGATGGGGCACCTGGACTTTGAAGTACTTCCAGGTTCCACAGTCCCATAACCTGAAACAACTTCCGTAGGAGCTCCCCCACCTTTACTAATCACACAGGAGACCGTGCATGACCAGCCTCCTAATGTAGGTTCATTTATGTGCATTAAGCAGTGTGAACAACTCATATTTCTTTGCAAGCAACCATTTTCACAGTTGCTGATAAGCATAAAAAATTTGCTTAATGTCAAATGCTGGAATAGTTATTGCTAGACAAAGGGCTCATTACAAAGGAAAAGTATTCCAACAGCTTGCCCGTAGCTATACTTGCTACTGTAATTGTAATAGTTGTAATTGCTCTGAGTGGTGCTTCCTAGCTAGACCTGTACCTAACCTGATTTTGAGGCAGCTAGGTCATAACTTTAACAGGTCAGTATGTTTTTCGTCAGCCCTTGGCTACTAAGTGTAGTACTACATGTAGTGACACATTACTTTGAGACTAGTTTAGTTCTGGAAGCATTTGTTGCTGTTAAAGCTAGCACGTTAACAATCAGATTAAGTTTAATGTGCTTCATGGGTGGTCATGAGTAAAAATACAGGAGCAAAATACCCTGACAATCAAGAAATTACAAGAAAGTATGGGCTTCCTGAATTACCTCCCTTAGGGAGATTAAACTAGGAGACAGAATAACAGCATTCTTCACTGTTAAACAGGAGCTTGGAATTATCTAAAGAAAAGGGGAACTAACTACTCATAGTGTCTGCAAATCAGTGGGAAGAAAACTTTTAAAGCCTCTTTCTAGTTTACAGTAAGTGGCTACATGCTTCCCTAGGATACTTTTTTTTTTTTTTTAAATAGGATAAAAAACTCCATTCAGATTCTTCTCTAAAAGGCAATGTATGAATGTTTCTCATCCTGTTTCCAAGCAGACTGATAAATATATGCAAACAGATACATGCCCACAGGGAGAAGAGTCTGGTTCAGCAACTTAGCATGATTCATGCTGAAACACTTGATTGTTCTGGCTGGAGCACCCAGTGTTTTACATCTTCTCAAGAAAAATCCTTTTTTACATTGCCACTTTAGTAAAAGGAAATGATTGTGAAAGGGTATTTGGAGTCATACTTTTTTTGCTTAAATTTGTGTAAACAAACAGTTTTAGGGTCAAATCTTTAGAAATAAGATAAAACAGCTGCAGCATACAGTTACTATCATTGCACATGGATCCATTTGTAGCCACCCACAAATATTCAAACACGGACACCCTACAACCATTTTTATGAATGTTTAGACTAACTGCTGATATAAACACTGCATATAATTGTATATACACAATTAAAAAAAAGTTGGTCCTTCATTACCAGAAGCAGAGCAATGATCAGAAAGAACAGACAATGACAAATTTGCAACGCTGCCTTCAGAACCTCAGGATATTGCATCATGTTTTCTGATACTAGAACCAAAAAATTCCATGACAGATGGAATTTTGACAGCTAACACACACACAAAAAAAATCCAGATATTTGTGTGCCAGCAACAGGCTTTTGATTAAGAGCTGGGATGATTGCATTCTTATCTGATCTAGTTTATTTTTTTTAATTTTGAGAAAAACACAGCTGCAAATTTAGAAAGTGGCAGAAAAAGAACCATAACATTAGGAATAAATGATACATATATAAAATACAAGTCATCAAGTGTAACTTGTGGGGAAAACAACACATACCGTATATTTTTTACTATAACTATTTTGTATTAGTCTGTACTGTTAGATGTTATTTTTGTCTTACAATCTGATGCTTATATAGGATTGTCTTGCTTTAACTGAAATCAGTGACAAATTCTGTGAAGTGGCTGTATGGCTCTGAAATCATCATAATTCTATATGAATTATTATCATTTATCATGTTCACAGAAAACTGGTTTATCTTTTTATTACAGTTTAAAGAGGTTTCGGTGTCTCAGAGACACAAGCAATTGATTTGATGTTTGACACAACTGAAGGAGAAGAATATGTATCTGGGGATGGTGAATGGGAACTTTACTAAGTGAGTGAAGAGGAACATTTTCCACCAGTAATTTTAGGAGCTTTGTCTTTTCCCTTCCTCTTCAGTCACTTCTTTGTCCCTCTAGCACCACTGCTACAGTTTCCTACCTCTCTGCTGTGCCAATACAATGTTTGTGTGATCAGACTCTCAGGAGACAGAAATAATTTCTTTCTGTCAAATAAAAATTACTTATTTCTGCCACCTCAGAGTCACACAGTTTATTTTTTATTCTCCTATCCCAAATCAGTGCAGTAGTTGACCTGTGAAGCAAAAGTAGCTGTTGTATTAGAGAAAATTTGAAATGAATAACTGGTACTACAATTACACAACAAGATTCCCAGTAGCACTCCCACTGTACAGAAGAAGGAAAGACAAAATTACTCTGAAGGAAACCTGTATTTATTAATTTTTATAGTTAGAGGTTTTGCATGGATTTGTGTAAACAGTGTGGAATAATGGAATGAATTTGGGCAACTATGTTTGATGAGCCAAGAAGGGGGTGGGGAGAGTATGGACAGGAAAGGGAACAACACTGGGTAACAAGGAATTATCTCAAAATAAGTGAAAAGGAACAATGCTATGGCACTGTTCAGTCCCTACGGAGCTTTCTACAATTCTCCTTCTCTCCTAGCAAGTGAGCAGTTCCTGACGTTTTTTCTGAAAGATGGGGTGAAATTCACTAACAGGGTATAAACCAATTGTAAGCATTTCTTTAGAATTTGATTTTATAAGATGTTTGTTCTAGCAGCTTTGTCCCTTCAGTTACCAGACCTCAAGAGACTGCGACTTCAAGATGAGAAATAAGCAGCTGCAACAGAAGGAGCAAATGAACTCATGGATAAAGACCCTGTGCTGAAAACCCTTTCTCTTAAAATAAAACCCATTTATACTGCACTATCATGAAAAAAAGCCTTATAGCAACAGAAATACTTCTCCCAGAATAGTCCTGGAGCAGGAGGAGGCCTCCTTCATTGGCACAGCAGGAGTTTGGACGCCACAGATACACACATTAAGTTTGCCTTAGTGCCCTAAGAAGCATGCCACCAACCCCTAGCCACTGCCTGCTGCCCCCACCCTGGTGCCAGCACAAGCATTCATGCAGGCATCCGAGGACTGCACTATTTTTGTCACCCTGATCTGATTCTTTGTGCTGCTCCCAGGAAGCCGTGCCACGGGGGTGGACTGGCTGAGAGGATGCCGGAACAAGGCAATGGCAGCATTGACTTATGCTTGTTTAAAGTGCATGCATGAGACCACAGCCTAAATTAATCCTCTTGCACCTTTCATACTGGCATGCTGAAAGTAGTCCAAAGCAGAGAAGGCCTCCGAGAGTGCACATCACTAATATTATCTACTACTGAGAAGCCAAAAAGTGCCTGTGAAAAAAGCAATGTGAGTTAGGGAAGCCTGGAAACCTCTTGGGCTCCCAACCAACTAAGAAAACGGGGTTTGCTACAGCTAATGTGAAACCACCTCCTTCATTTGTCATGACTGGAATCCCTTGCTCTCAAGTTATTCCTAACATTGAAAATTCTAGGCAAGAACAAAGCTATATACAGTTTACAGCAAAAACTTTCTTGCAACAGCATGCTTTTCTAAGCTTTCCATGGGGCATTCATGGGTCATTGGGTTATTAAAACCACCCACTAAAACTACTAACTGAAGGTGTGTAAGCAATTGGTCAAAAAAACCCTACTGTCTTCTGTTTTTCTCAGAGCATGTTTATAGTGATTTTGCCTTGCTTTGGCACGTCTGAAATGGATACAGCTGAACAAACCAGTTGTAACAGGACAGCTTTACTTTACCTAACACATCTTTCGGCAGGTAAAACAAGAGTGTATCAAACTTAGATTGCATCTAGAGCAAAAGAATTTTGTTTTGTTTAAGAATATTCCCATATAGAAGTGACATTGCAACTGTCTGCTGCAAAACAAAACAAAACCCCACAGTATAACGTAGGCTAACTGGGGAAACTGCAAATACAGTCTCATAGGTTTAGGTCTTCTGCACTACTTTGGTAGCCTTATTTTGCTGCAAATAAAGTTAAATAAAAAAAAGTTGAATCCAGTTCAGCAAGTCTGGATTAAATGATTACAAACTGACTTCTAACAGACTGTGTGAAAGAGTATTTACATCACCGGCCTCATCAGTAAGACCACCAAGGTCACCAAGGTGAAAACCCTGTGTGAAATGTCAAGAAACGTGTCAGACTTCAGCGCGATGCTTGAGCTTCCTCCTACACACAGCATGGAAGTAAACTATGCAGTTAATCAAGTAACTAACAATCTCTCAAGCTGGAACCAGTGTTCTTGTGTACTGGAAAGAAAGGAGAAATACTACACAGAGCGATTTTGGATAGTTTCATGGGACAAGTCTGCCTGGACCTGAGCTCAGTAGGTCTCCTGATCTCTACAGTCAAACTGTCACTGTGTCTACTCCATTGGAGAGGTACGGGGTTCTTCAGATTTAGTGGAAGACAGTGATGTTAAGGAGGTTTAAATTAACTCTGCTTTTGCCTTCAGCCAGCAGAGGAGAATCATGGACACAGCGTACACTGGTCTGAAACATGAGGCAGCAAATTGCAACACTATCTTACAGATGAGTATGGTACCTACCACTTTCTCAATGGGACCAAAGAACGTGAGGTTTTCTCTTTTCCAAGAAGCTTGCTGGGCCAGGGCTCAGACCCCAGCCAAACATACAACCTGAGCATACTCAAAGTAGCACAGACCTAAGAAGACCACAAAATACAGCTGGCTCAAAGTATCAGTTCTATTCAATGGATTTCTTGCTACTTTAAGATGTAGGCTGGTAAAGAAATTACTTTTGCTGGATAATTCCTCAATTTTGAAATAGTTCAAAACCAAACATACGTGAAGATGCTTTCTCCTTTGAAATTTCTGTGGGCAAATTAGCCTCACCCTGAGGGAGTGATAAAATGTAGGAAGTTGAGAACAGCTCATGGAGCCTGCACTATTTGATCACTGTGCTACTTCAGTCTTCATTAGGGTCAGTAGTGATCCAAATCAACACACTGAATAAGCTTTACAGAGAATTCTGAGCACTCCTTTACAAGAAAAAATGTCAATACTGTTACTCTCTTAGTTTATTACTTGGACATGTGTCAACTAACACCAACAGCATCAGTAGTTAGAAACACAGCTCTTGGCAATCAAAGCCAAGAGAGAAAGGTCAAGCGTTAATAATTTTGAATCTGTGAAGAACTCTTTCTAGGGCAGTTACAGGCTCTCAATGTGCTACTACTCTAAGTAGCAGTATGCTGTGTCTATTCCATCAATGAACCTGGAACCAGTTTCAGGGTTGTGTATTAAGCATAACTGTCAAACAAGAGAAAAAACAAGAACAAAAAAACCTCCCAAACAAAAAGTCCTTTCCAGGTAAACACCACAAAACTACAACTCAACTCACATTCAACATATCATATACCTAGTACAATCGCTATCATACAACATTTCTAAACTGGTAGGACAGAGGTTTTCTCATGAGTACTAGAAAATACTTTAAAACGAAAGAATCTTTTAAAAGGATTACTATATGCATACATACATACACATACATACATACACACACACTTGTTCATTATCATAACCATAGACCTAATCATCTTAGATTTTAGAAAATTTTTGAGTGCTCATAAAAGGAAGGATGTAATAACTGTATTATTTCCACAAGCTAGAAGGTCTGTGTAATATCATAGTTCTGAGAACTGGCAAGGAATGTTTCTGGGTTCTACTCCAACCAGCACAAGCCTAAAGTTCCAGCAACATATTTACAGAAAGATAATTACTGTGGTCTGCAAATATTCAGGAGAGATTAAATGATTAGTATCCGAAAAGCCTCTTCTCTTCACTTTCATGCTAACTTTATAGCTCATTTCAAAGGGACTTGTAAAAGTCTATCCCTTTCTAACCAGAAGAAAAGGGCTTAGTGGTATCAAACAAGAACAAAACCCATTTGAATTTCTGGCTAAAATAAACTAGAATATTGCAGGCTTTTAAAATCTGTTTCCAAGAAGCTATATACACATAAAGAATTAAGTGGATATTCCAGTAAAGCTAAAGAAAATTGGAGTTGAGGATACTGCAAACAGAAAGGGGGATCAGAAAGGTCCAGTTTCAGATACTTTTAAAATTCAAAGTTGATTACTAAAGCAACAATAAGTTTTACTTATAAAAATACCTTTGTCTTCTCAAAATTGTTTCTGCATTTACAACAGAGCTAGAATACTCAGTATTTTATGTTTATAATACTTTTCTCTCCTTTTAGGCTTTGTTGCACAGTACTCTGAAGTTTATTAAGTGTTTCTCCCTCTATTGGAAAAGAAAAATAATCTTCCTTCAAACCGTAAATTAAAGTAGCAAAATACTTGGGATGTAAACAAACATTTTTTTCATAATAGCTTATGCCAAGTCCTTTGACCATATCTAAAAATGGACTGTGATTTATGGAGGACACTAGGTGGTATAAAAGCAATAAACAGAACCATTTACACTATTTAAAAGCACATGGATTCCCATACAAGCAAGAGCAAATGTGTATAGAGAACTCAAAGAATTTGGTATACATTTTCATCAAAGTCAACAACCAAAATCAACAGCCAATGTAAGGAACAAATAAATTTATGGTCTGAAATCTAGACTCTTAAAGTTATTCTGTCCTTAAATAATGCTGTACTGCATTTCTTACTGGCAAAAAGTCAATGTAGTTTCTCAGTGTTTTTTCTGAAACATTCCATGGTATGTAAACATGAGATGTACAAGTGGTACACGACAAGTTGAACAGAAACAGCCATCTCCTATCCTTAATATTTCCTTTGGTAAGTTAGATTTACATTGTTGTCCCAATCCCTAGTCATTGTTTTCACAAGACACTAAAATCATACTAGCACTTACCCATTATTACATTTTAACCTGTCTTCTAAAGCTTTGCAGAATATCATTATCCAGAGCATTGATTCCAAATGCTTGATTACACGCACTGCCTGATCATGCTTGGCACTTTAGCACTTGCTCTTTCATTATTTGAGTATAAACTGGGGTTTTAGATCTGGCTTCAGCAGGGGTGTTGAACAAGTTTTTAATGTACACATGCATTTTTAGAAGGATCAGATTTTAGCTTTCAAAGCCATTCTTAATTTTGTTCTGAATTTTGTTAGTTTGCTATAAAGAAAGGATGTAAGATACTGTATCAGTAGTTATTTATAACAAGGTGGTAAATATTTTCTAAGCCTAATGTTTTACTGTTTATGCTATTACTTATACCAGTATTAATTGTATTGTACTAGTAAAAGGATCTGAAGAAACATATTTATCTATCTCACATTTTACCAGTAAGTTTGTTTTTTTTTCAGGTTAAAATCTCATTAATTGCTGACTTAATTTATGAATATTTTTCTGGAAGGTTAAGTGATGATTTGTGAAATTAGTATCTGCTCTGGTGACTAGAAAAGTTGTTCCAAATTGGCCTTGCCTCATTTTGGAAACAATGGCATCATCTATTTAATAGACTAAATCAATGCCTATTGTCAGAAGCTACAACACCTTTTTTTTTTTTTTTTTAAGTTACATAAAGCTATTTTCCTAAATAAGGGTTAACTTTGGCTTGCTTTAGTAAGGCTGGTTCTCTGGCAGAAATCAGAGAGGCTTGTTTGGAAAAGGATTTGACATGCATGCCCTCTCCTGCTCAGAACTGGCAGAACAAATCTAATATAAAAAGCCTGCTACATCAAAGCCTGGGAAGACTTACCTCCTCATATATTTGGTTCTTTTAAAAAACCAACCAAACAACAACAACAAAATTTTTCCTTGTCCTTTAGCTATTTTGATGAACTGTACCTTATCCTGCACTACATTATTTGTAGATTGCACAGGCAGTAACCAAGCAAAACAGCTATGTGTCACTATTTTTAAGTTCCCACGTTTATTTTCAAAAGCATGCCTTAGATTCAAAATTTCAAACCTACTGAATTCCAGCTTGACAAATTTATGAAAAGCAGCAAGATACCCAAATGAAGATGACCGAGTTCTGCCTTTCACATTTTTTGTATCAGTGACTTGCTATTGTAACTCATTTTTCCTTCTGGCAGTAGGACAATACGCGGCAGGGCAATTTACAGCGTCTCCTGTTTAATACTAACAGAGAATTGACAAGCTTAGTCTTTGCAAGTTAGCACAGAATATTACGCTATGCTGGGTAACTTCTGGGACTGACTTAGGTTAAATTCAAAAGCTTTTCTGAAATTCCTGGCTGAATTTATGTTTGTCAAGAAATTAAGCCTTATCTTGCTGTAGAACCATTTGCATGCTAATAACTAGCATTAGATTGTATCTAGGAAAAACATGCCACTTCTATAACGCTCCTACAGCTCCATAACAACTGTCTTCTCTACACAGCTTACAGCAGATACAGTGTCAATAGCCCCACTGTAAGACAATTCCAACAAGATGTTAGTCTAAGCTCAAAGTTTCCTATGAATGTCTAGAGTACACTCTAGGATACTATGAGATTACTGTCTTCCTGTCTATCAATTATTACACTTAAACACTAGCCAGATAACACAGAATTACTTATATATATATAAGCCCTCAACAGAAATATTTAGTGTTACGTGAATACCTCTCAAATTCATCCCTCAAATGAGAAGCAATTCACATCTCTCCAAATACTCCATTCCATGTAAAAACTGCATACTATTTTTTGTTCACTATGTTTTACTGAGACTTTCTATAACACAGTTCATCAAACAAACAAGTAACTTGCACCTTACTTAAGGTGCTATAATCTGTCA
Source organism: Apteryx mantelli (assembly GCF_036417845.1). Taxonomy (NCBI): domain Eukaryota; kingdom Metazoa; phylum Chordata; class Aves; order Apterygiformes; family Apterygidae; genus Apteryx; species Apteryx mantelli. The sequence goes on along the minus strand of NC_089982.1, from coordinate 44,313,777 downwards.
GTAGTCATGAACAAACATCTGGTTAGATTCTTCCTTCCTTAATGAAAACAATAGGAGAGAGTTTCTCTGGCTTCATTTCATCCTGGTACCTCCTGTGAGGGTTCTCTGGAGCGAACTCTGCTGCCAGACACCACAAGGGAGACTGCCTACAGCAAACGCGTTGGTGAACTAATGGAAACTTTGAACAACCAACATTCTTGTTTATAAAAGCAGTGCTTTATAGCTCTGCAATATCCTGAGTGAAAGTAAAAGCTGAAATATCTGTTGCTATACATTTTTTTCCCCTAATGAAACATAGATCCAATAGAATTTAAATATTTACCTTAACTGTGAATGAAAACTGTGGAATACCTTAATTAATTGATGATAATTCAGCAATATCCCTAATAAGGTGCTTTATCTGCTGCTACACTTACCAAAAACAGAGGTGACTGATTTGTGTCTTCCTGAGGTACAGAACAGGTTCAACCTGCCCATCAACAGCACTGTAAGACACAGCACGGATCCAAAGCCAATTTCAATTAATGCATCCAGTATGACCAGGGAACAGACAACACTCATCTACTGCAATGACCTGCCCAATTCTATGCATTTGTCTAGAGAAAATATGTTATGAGAAACATCTGCAAACCTGAATGCCTGATACCTCTACCAAGCTATTTTGGATATTATCTGGAGATAATTCTGGAAATTAATTTCCTAATGTTTATAAACATGAAGAAAACCACAGTGCTTATTCTTCCCCTCCATCTTCCTCAACCTGGGAATAGTCTGAGAAGGGTATTCAGTATTTCATGATGAAATGAAAATATAAGTTATGTTTTAACAATAATATCAAATTTAAAATAACTTCACTGCAGCTTTTTTCTGTAATACCACTACTGCAACTACAGTCAGTTATGAAATCCTGTGAATTAGTGACAGAAAAAGTCAAGGTCTCCTTTGTGTCTTTTTTCCTTCTAACGTCAGGAACAAGATTCATAGATGAAAAATAATTTTGTCAGAGCAAGAAGTACATACACAAGCATTTGAATTCAGGAGTCCTATCTCAGAGACTTAATCAAAGACAGCACAAGTGTTTAAGTCAGCAATCCTAAATTTCTTATTTACATACACACATGCATTAGGAAAAAAAAGATAAATTCACCTACACCACAGCAACACAGTCGATCTGGACATTTGTAATCTCAACATTTGTCAATTTTGGGGGGGATTCTGGATTCTGAATGTTTCAAGACTGGTGCTTTGAGATGCACAACATATGGTGCTCTGCTGGGTCAAAATGTCAAAACCTGAGACTTCAATACAGTCAGGATTAGGCCTATTACCTTAGGCCAATGGCTATGGACATTGATAGACTGTTTATGCTTATTGAGTATTTTATGCTGTACAGTTTCTGTGGTGTTTACTGCTAACTAGCAACATGTTTATATGCTTTAATGGAAGCTTAAGGCGCACATTTCTGACCTCAAAGGCTGACTCAGCAGTTTGCCTCCGACAGGCATTTACTAGATAACAAAAATCTGCAAATGTCACCAACGGCCATTTTAGACAGCATTGAGAGTTAAGTAAACATGGTTATTAAGGGGCAAAAATGGTAGTTGTGTGTTTCTGTTTATGACAGAAAACACTGTTTATCCTATATTAGTTTAGGGAGGAAGAATTTAATCCCCAGTGAGCATTATCAAAGTAAACAAACGTTGAAGTGAACTCAACCCAAAATTCTAGGCAATTTCAGCAAACCAACAACATCCGAGCCAATATGACAACTATTTTCCCAAATATTTGAAATACCAAAGCAATTAATCAAGAAGTATATGATAAAATGCAGCACTTTAGGGGACTTCTCATCAATATAATCTCCAATGACAATTTTATCCTGTAAGGAGTTATGAAAATTTCCTGAATTGTAGAGAGGAAACTACATTTGGAGCAATCAGCTGTTGGAAAATAAAACTATACCCTTTTTCCCCAATATTTTTGCCATTTCAATAATATAGGTATTGAATATTTAATAATAAAATAAAAAGCATCATTTTTTAAATGCAGCAACAGAAAATTTTACCACTGAATTCAGGAATGCAGAAAATAAAAATGCCTCTATACTTTCAGGTAAAAACAAAAACAAACTGCTGCAAAGAAACTGTTGTCACTGGAGGCTGTTTGAGCTTTGTCTTGTTTTTTTTAATTATTATGCCACTCCCTCAAAATAAGCATGCTATCTGAATGTTTGTCAGACGTTCCCTAAACTGAAACAGTGGCAATCCATGATATTCTGCTTTGCCTTTTGGGACTGGGTGTGGTGTTGATGCTCTGATTTATTCACCTACTACTGAGAAATATGCTGCTACTGAACCACAAAGTCTGGTTCTTCAACCAGATCACCACTGGCCTACTTATTCCTGTTCTTGAACACCTGAGAAGATTCTGCAAAGATACAAGATCTGCTTACCCAATTCCTAGTGTAGAAACTGAACTGGAAAGAGGTGGCACTCAGTATTGTGAACCTAAGTCCTTAACAGGACTCTCGATGCTTTAAGTTTAGTCAACATTTTTCGCTTCCCTCATTCTCTTCCCAGTTAAAAAAAATCTTTTAGGACTGTAGTTGCCAACATAAATAAAAAGCAAAACAATCGTTAGATTAAGAAATCAGCTACAGCTGGAAACGTAAAAAGAAAATACATAGATAGGAGCGAGAAAAATTACCAAAGGACCCATACAATGCATTCACTGTCAAGGTACTTTCTGAAAGTCCATGAGATAAAGCCAAATGAATGACCATAAGAGCACTGTCTGTTAACCTTTGGCAAGTACACTGCACAAATAAAAGATTAGGGAATGATCTTCTCTTCCAGATTCCTGGACATTCTTTAGCATACAAAATAAGCAGAAAATTAAGAGAAGGGAAAGTTTAAACTTTTAAAATCACAATAAGGTGAGAAATTTTGAATATTCTCCCACAGGCCATTTGCAGGATCAGTTAAGTTTTTAATATTTTTATACTTATAATTACTCATATTTAGAATTTAATTCTAAAATAAACAAACCAAAACAAAGCTTTAGGCTGGTAAACAAACTCACATCTGCTACATTCACAAATTATCATCAGCTCATCATTACCATTTGCATGGCAGGTCCCCAGGTGAAATAGCTAGTTTATCAACAAGAGAACACCTCTCATTTGGTATTCAATGAAACAAGAAGTACTGGTGTACTTCTGTGTAGGTACATATGACATCATGTTCAGTTCTGCAAGGAGCGTGGATAAGGATCTGCATTTATCAAAGTCTTAATCACTATACGGCAATTCCAGGAAGGCAGCAGAATTTATAGGTGTTATACGATTTTTATTTTGGGGAATTCCAACAGAATCGAAGCAATTCCAAAGCTATAGGTACAGATGTTTTTTAGCATGCCACCACACTAGCTGTTTCACAGTCATATTAAAAAAGGTAATATTAAGACATATAGGAATGATAAGCAACTGCACAAAGCATATAAGAACAACAAAAAAACACGATTAAGGAATAAAGAATGCTATAGATAGGATTAACAGTGAAACTTATCACATTTCCCCTCAAATCAGCAAGAAAATGACTTAAATATTCAAACTCCTAGAATGCTGTTAACACAGTCATTTCTAGAACACCCTGAACACAGGGTTTATGTAAAGTCAGTACCATGCGGATGGACTGGTGTCACCCTTTAAAATTACAAGGAAGTCATTGGTTCCCTAGCAGCCTTTTCCATAGTGTCTTCTCTAAACCTTCTTCAGTAAACTTCCACCCTCTCTTTTCAGGGTTTCCCCTGCTGAGAACTTAAGTATTTTGGTCCACATTTTATACAGCTGTCAGGATCATCCAGATATTTAATATCTCCAAGCAGGAAAATGAGATGCAACAGCCAAATTATAAACCAGAACTCACAAACAAGAAAGAGTTTCTAAAGCAATTCTTACTTTATTATATGCAAAATGGAAAATATGCTGTCAGGATGTCTCTGACACTAAGCGGCCTTTGAGGCCTTATAAAAACATGAATTCCTATATCTATTAGCACAATTAACACAAAATATTCCTTATACTGTATTGATAGGCATCGTGCTAATACTTGTTCATCTCTGTGAACAGTGTGGACTTTTTATTACAATTTAACAGAAAGAGAGAGAGAGGGAGGGAGAGAAAGCGGACGGGAGACCTTCATGCTCTAGTTACTTAAACTTTTTTTAAGCTAAGACTATTACTTTAACAAAAGTCTTTAGAACAGAGAAATAGACAGAAACCCTTTCCTTTAACTGGACTTTTAAAAATTGTAAGTCAAAGGCTTTTCATGCTGTAATTTAAGTAAGAGTAACTTTTCCTCTAGGTTATTATTTCTATCTCCTCCCCTTCCATTTTTCATCATGGAAATACATCAACAGCTACAATAGTATTTCAGTAAACTACCACTTGGATTGAACTGACTTTACCAAAAGGAATGGAACTAAGAGTATATACTAAGTATTTGTGAATGTTCAGTACTAAAATACTAAAAATACTAAGAATTTGAATTGCTGTGTACTCGAACAAGCAATTTTAAGTGGTCAAACTTCTTCCTTTAGCCTTAAATATTTTTCCTTTTTAAATGTAGGTCATACCCTTCAATATATTACTTTCTTGAAACTGATAAGCAAGTATAGGCACTCAGTCCAATAGATAATTGAGAAACAAGGAGTCAACAAATCAAAGGTCATTTTGAGCATGTTTTCATTTACGAATGTTTTTCCTCATCTGACTTTTGTTATTTTCCTTATCACGTTTCACATTATTTCTTTGGTCATAATTTATTGACAGTCTTAAATTTTATTATGAATCCTGAAAGCTGGTGAAAACCCCAAATAAATTTATTTCAAACTACTTTCTGGAGATACCGTTGCTTCTGCCAGATATTTTACATATTTTGGGCCTTGTGACCTGCAAAATATGCCTGTGAGTTTTGTATTTTTACAGTAACATGAGACACAATTACCTGTAGGTCTGATCAATTTAGCTTCAGTTATTCTTCACTCACCAAAAAATGTACTTGTTTATATAAGCATGTCATCATTGCTTTGTGTTGCACATGTCTTGTAAGGCATGAAAAAATACTCTCTTTTCAGCGAAGTGACCATACCTTTTTGAGCTTTTCATGGTCCGTAACCGCACACGAAGCTTTTTCTTAATATTTTAGCTAACAAAACAAGCACTGTTAATAACTAACAATGTTTATATGTAGATTAGGGTGAGCCAGATATCAGTTTAGAATAAGAAAAGCAGACCTACAACTTAAGCTTAACTTTTATATACGACAATCAGCATCTTGCGCTTGCTGTTAATGAGGCTGACTGAAGATCTAATGCATGGAACAGTAAGAACGCAAAAGGCAAGAGGAAAGGGGGAAAAGTTGTAAAAGACAAGGCAACGGGGATAAATGCAGAGAAAGCTCCTGACATGAGCTAACAGGAAAGAATTTTAGAAGGCCAAAGATCTCAGCCACCTTAGGTTCCTGTGAATATTCACGGGAACCTAAGCTGTATATTTTATTAAGCCTATGGAAAGATAGAGAGATGATTATTCCTTTAGTAAACAACTGTTTTATTTGATACCAAGGTCAAACCAATAATCCCATTAAGGCAACATTCTTGGCATTAGTTTCTGAGCTGTTTGTTCTGTGTAAATATTGTTAGTGTCCTGTCCTGAGCACTGAGGTCCTTTCTCCCGTCACAGCTTTTAGCTTTCCACCTAATACCCAGCTTTCCCTCTGTAGTCAAATGCTAGACTCACCCATCCAACTGGGAATTCTGACTAGGGCATGAACAACGTCTCCGAGTGTGGTTGCCCCTGCTCTCATCATAAGCTTTTCTCAGCACTCTAGAAAGTGTTGAGCCCTCTCCTGGACAGACATCTACCCAGGGAACACAGCTCCCTCCACTGGTTAAGACTTTTCTGTTTTTACTTCCGTAACAGTCTCTGTGACAGCAATAAGGCTTCTTTTGGCAAGTAATATAACTTTAATAAGGCTGGCAGAACAGGACTTGCAGCACTTGTTCAGTTCTTAGCTCCTCTCCAACCTATTTAGCTTGGGATTTTGTTTGAGCACATAAACTAGGAATTTGGCTTTAACTGACTGTTATGTTACTCTCTTTAATCCCTGGCACCTCTATTGGTCCTGTATATGACAAAAATTAGGGACAGGGAAATTTTTCATCCAAAGTTGTATAGCAGGCATATTGAATGAGACAGAAACCACTGCCACTGAGTGCTAACCTCAGTGTTTTTGCACCAGAAAACACTTCTTAATATGAGACAGAAAATGAAAAACACATTTAGTGTAGGTGAATGCAAAAGATAATGGAAGATAAGCCTGAAGACAAGGAATCAAACTTGAAACTACATAAATGGAAAAGCTTTGTAGTACAAAGGCAGTTGGAAAAAGCTTGGAAACCATCAGCCAATTATATCACTTCAATAAAAAGAAACTGGCACATCTCAGGAGGGAACAGGGGGATAATAAAAACAAGTAGCTGTATAACTATGCAAGTTTATGATTAAATTTCACAAGCTATAGCATTCTGTCCAGCAATTGTCCTTGCCCAAGCATGAGATTCTACTTTTGCAGATCATTTTTTAAAGCACGTGCAAGACCAACTGCAGATAGATTGGTAGCATCAAATGCAGATGGTTAGATGTTTCTACAATAAGGTAAGTTCCAGCAACAAGTTTATTAAACAAAGATGACACCCTGACAGTAGGTACTGGGACTCTGACAGTAGCCAGCATTCGAACATGTAACCAGTGGGTCTCAGTTTAGCTACTTTTTTGCATATACATTATACAAAAAGGCGTCCAGTAAATTAGCTATTCAGAAATTATCCTTGTTAAATGAATACTTAAGGTTTTTTTTTAATTACTATCAGAAAGAATGGTAAAGAAATTGATAATCTGTCCTCATTTCATTGCAGATTTCAAGCCAAAGCCACATAGTTTCTGACTTGCAACCCAACAGAACTTTTTATTTGTGTCTATTTTCACAATTTGAATTATGTGAGCTACCTGCTGTTTTCCCCAACTACCATTCACATAATTATGTTTACTCCTATCATGGACTACTGGAGTGCCCATAACACTTCAGAGTCCTTATTATCAAAAGGAACTTTATATCTGCACATTTATCTACCCAGACTCTATTGAACACATTTTCCAAATAAAAGGAGTATTGGCAGAACATGCCAATGTTCTCATCTTATGTTTTCAGCTCATGAAAACTAGCTGTAGCTCTTCCAAAGAGCTGAGCTGAACTTTATGCCAGGTAAGTCTCAATCATAGTTCAAATATTTCTGTTAAAAGCTTCTGGTTGCACAATTTCCTGATTGTATGTTTCCTATGGTGCAACGTTTTAGTGTTTAGCAACTTGATGAAACATGAGCAGTACCACATTTCCCCAAGATGTACACAAGTACAAGATTTACAAATGTTCTCCAGAAAATTTACATAACACAGTTATGTTCTCAGAACCAATCAAATCCATGGAAAAGTTGATGCACTATGACATCTCGTTATTCATAATCTGATTTTTTTTAAATAAATACATTGAAAATCTATTGAGGTTGAGCCCATCATAGTATTTTGTCTACAACAACATAGATGAAGCTCCCTTCAATAGGGCATATACAGAAACTGTCTGTTTACTAAACTTGCCTCTTAAGTTCAAGTCCTCTTAAAGTTTTTTTTTTCCTTAACAAACCCATACGAGAGACAAGACATCTCAGCATTGAGATGGTAACTCTGCATATGCATGGTCTTCCCTCTTACCTACATAAACAATTTTAACCTATTAAGGTTTTCACCAGTACTTTTTCTTTCATATTTGAGAAGACTGAAAATCCTACCTTTGAACTCAAACTTCTACTTAATGTCAAAGTTCTGTAAGTTATGTAAAATTAATCTTCCAATATAACAAAAATGGATGTTTTTCTACATGCAAATCTTGCTCAAAAGCAAATTATATGCCTGATGCAAGAACTGCCAGGTTTTACAGTTGCATAGTCCTAGAGGTCAAAGAAAGCATGGCTAATTTTCTGCTGCAGCAGCACCCCAGAATCTACTTTAAAATTTACAAAATACACTAAAATGTCTCTTTCACTCTTCCCTGCCTTCAGGAATTCACACATGCAGATGGTATAGTTGCCTCCTTTGCTCTTAAATCTGTGAGCATCAGGGTTTTTTTTTCTATCAGCATTTGTCTCACTTGGTAGAAATTCTTTGTAAATTAAAAATAATAAATCCCTAACTTTCTGCTCACATTCTTTTCTTTTTATTTCCATGCCCCATCCACAGAATCACCACATTTAACTATACAGAGGAAATACACTGTAAAATCAGAATATGTTAATTTTGGAGGATACTTTCACATCTGTCAGACATGTCCTGAGCAGTAACACTAGCATTTGATTTAGTGTGACAGTTAATCTCCTGATTTGCTCTGATGAAAGCTTTGGCCAGTACCTCTCTCAGCTTCTTAAATTTATTTTGGTTGATCTTTTATTTTAATACATTTTTAATCAATTTTATATGGAACAAAGAACCTGATAAATAGTACTGTCAAAGCATGTAAAAAGGAATATGTAGCCTTTTTTCCCAAAGGCAAATTGTTCTGATGTATTTTTTGAAATTAATCAACTTCTGTGTCATGTCTTGGTGGGTAAGAAGATCCAGTTCCGCATTTTGGGTTAGAATATTAAGTGCTGTATGTAGAAAACTTTCCATTTCTCCCTGACTTGTGCACCAAAGGAAGCAGCAGTGCAATCTTCTGTCCTATTAGTTAAAAGCTCTTAGCACCAACCAGAAGGGACCTCTCTTTAGGAAGTCACTCAAAAGGCAAAGAAAAGAGACACACTATTATTGATATTTTTTAATCTTGTGCTCCTCTTTCCTGGCAAACCAAACACAAGGAGGTGCATGCCATCTGTCTCCGTTTTGAAGCTTCATCAGCTAGCTCCTACAGCCAAAATAAGCAGGCCTGGGAGAACAATTTTTCTATTTTGAGGGCAAAGATAGTGCCAAACAAAAAATAAATCCCTTCTCATCTCCCTTCCTCTTTCTCACCAGCAAAAGATGATATTTTTGCACTCTGTAACTCACGTGCAAATTGGATAATTATGAGGTTAGGGATAAAACAATACCAAGGCAAATGTAGCTGCATGACATTTTTAAAGACTCATAAACATGGAGTAAGTACACAGGATGATTAGTCTGCACAGATTAGTATGCATGGAAGGATTTTAAAAGAAATAAAATTAAGAAAATTTTATCACCAGCTTGTTTGAGAAATCAATCCTTCAATATCCAGAGAATTCAGAGCACCTCTGCAGGTGCTGCCTCTTCAAGGGCACCCTGAGACCCTTGTGGGAAAGGCTGCACGGGAAGAGCACTCTTTAAACTTTTAGGAGTAACTGCTTTGAAAATGCAGCAATAATGACTGATAATGAGTAGGAACAGGTCATTAACAAAAACCAGCCTGATTTACCAATCTTCCAAACACTGCTGTCACAGCAAACCAATTCCCTCGCTAATGGACGGATGGAGCAATCTATCTGCCTATACACACATTCAGGTGCACCACACTAGATTCTGGAAAGTTCAATCCACATTTTTTTCCATTGACAAAAAATGGATCAGTCTTGCTTGATCATCTCAGAAGTATTAAATCCATCCAGTTATTTCAGTTAGAAGGAAAGGAAAAAAAGTTTCAAAAGTCAAAGTGTTTTTTTAGTTAAAGGCTTCCCTTTTTCCTTTGTGAAACAATATTTTGTTACTAAATTCATAAGCTGACTACCATAAGCTGTTTTTGCAGACTACAGTACAACATTTCCTCCTGTATTTTCTGGTTCAAGGGTGCATCATAAACTGCTGGCAGTGTTCAACACTCTCCCTCGGTACAGAGAAGAAGCAGCAGAAAAAAAAAAACAAAAAAAACCCAGCTTTTGGTATAGGCTTATTCTGTAACCCTGTCTGTTTATTTTTGCTTCTGCATGATTTCATACACTTCCAGCATCAGTTCAGAATGAAGGTTATGAGCACTTAGGGCGAGTTCCTAATTTATATTTACTTCTCCCCAAAAAGCCTACTCCTAGTACCTTGAGACAAATGGGGGGGTATCATTACTCTCGGGTGCACTAAGTTGGGCTGTCATTTCAACAAACATATTACATTGGAACTAATTCTGCAAACCAAACCAAACAAGAAAAATTAGTTTTCAGCTAGCTCAGATTCACAGTTCCCTTCATGAACAGCCGCATGAACGAAAGGGAGGAGAGGCAGCAAAGGTAGGAAGTAACAGCCAGGCAGACAAGAGAGGGAGACTGGTCTTTTGGAGGCATCACAGATTTTTGCAAGCTTACATCATATCTTGAACCAAAAACTTGAAATGCACACGCTCAAACTAGTGACTGAATCTGTGCCCATTTCCCTGCCCATCCTATTAACTAGATTACTTTCAATCTTAAAGGAAGTAACCCAAAAAACCCACAGAAGTCATTCTGTGTGCAAATTGTGCTAACAGCACACACACTACTGCAGTTTTGGAAGGGAATACACAAAATACATAAAATATTTTATAACTAATTCAAGGATGTTTGGCTTTTCCTGTTAAATACTGATTAGCTTTTATGTAAGCAAGATGTACAGTTAGTTCTCTCCACCTACTTAAGGTCGAAAAACAGATGCTATCACTACCAAAAGAAGAAAGAAAAAAATTAAAAAATACATTTCTCACCTACCCTTAACCTTTCCTATTGTAGATACCCATTGTTACAGAGAGATACAGACTTCTACTGCTGCAGATTTTAAAAGGCTTAAAGTTCACTATAGCTTTTACCACTATTCTAACAAAGGCATTGGTAAAAAGGAAATTTCTCAGCAAAACTGCTCCAGTTTTTGGATCATACTAATCCTTGGCCTGGAATAGACAATTAAGGTCACTGAAAGCAGAACAATCACAAAAACCTGATCAATACTTTTTATTTACAATTTCAATTTTAAGTTACTAACTGTTCTTAGGTTTTCATTAAAGTCACTGTTTAGAAATGGATGATAACATGACATTTGGCTGCCTGAGTAGACGGCCTTTAACAGCAGGCAGATTAACATATAATCATTTCAATATTGAAGTTATTTGTGCTTGTTTTGAGGAATGCAAAACAAATTCTTGACATATCTTCATGTTGCTTTAAGTGTCTAAATGTTGAATCATCTCTGTGACGAGAACTGTCTTACAAAACTGAATTTAGGATAGTATGAATAAATAGCTTCTTAATATACAGCATCAGACCTGCCTGCCTGCTAATTACAGAATAGAAGTCTATTCTGAGGTGGAGCTGGAAAAGTTTTACATCTCTCTTCAAGTTGATACTGTTCAATCATAGCTGACAAAGTATAAATACATAGATTTATAATACTTCAGTGAAAGTGCTGCAATTGAGCTGTATCAAACTTTTTTATCATACTAAATATAGGTAATGAATTTTTCTCAGCAAAACTGGGTCATCTTTCTCATAAGAAAAATTATGTCTAAATTTTGTTGGCAATTCTCTAGAAAAGAGCCATCCTCTCAGAAGTGTTCTTTCAGTTGTAAGGATATAAAGATAAAACAGGTCTAAGATTTTTAGGAAGACTTAGGATTTAGCATATGTCATTAAGCCAACTGATATAATTGGGAAAAAGTGAATGGTATTTTTGATCCTTAGTCTCTCACTGGGTTTCCTTGAAGATTTTTTGAACAGGTAGTTGATTCTACAGCTTTAACATCCTATTGCCTGTCTCATTTTTCATCTCTTCCTTCTGAAAGCATCGCTATAACAAACCACAAAACACTCAGAAACATTGTTCCACTGATCTATTTTTTTTTGGTAAAACTAAACAACACTCACCTCATCCCTCAAAATCTTCACAGCGAAATACAGACCACAATAAGTAAATGCAACTTTCAACCCATATTTCCTAAAAATTCTCATTTCCTCTTCTCCATCTCCCAGTGGCCTCATAGTTTTTCACAGTGATTTAACATCACTAATGAAGTCAATGAATACCTTGGCTTAAAATAATCTAATCTATCGCATGCTGTCCAAAAGTATGTCATGAGGCATCATTATACCTCCTGATCCTTCTCAGGATTTGCAATTCTTGCTTAATAAAATAGCCAGACAAAACAGAGACAAAAATGTCTTCTTAACAGATTCTCTCATAAAATCTCTTCTATGTTCCTGTATGAACTGTTCCTTGTAAATTATAAACCCTAGTTCTTGTACAAGCACTTGTTGATTAGCCAATGAAACAAATTCTGCATTAAGGTTGTCTGTGGTTTATCTCTAATACTGTTAAAAATACTGAAATGAAATGAAATAAGAGAGAGAAACAAAAGTGCTAGAAAAGAAACATTCATATATTAACTGCAAAAACAGATGTTTAAATGCTCAGAACACGTACTATAATCGAGTGATTAATTTAATGTGCAGTTATTCTGCTTTACATTTTATTATGTTCTGTTCTGCAATATTATTATTAGCTAAAGTGCAAAATAGGTTTAGATCAAAGTTTTATTGTGGATAGACTCTATCAACAAAATAGTCAGTGACAGTCCATAACCCAAAGGATCTACAATCTTTAAAGATAAGGCATAGAAGATGAAACTAAAGAAGTTGTGCAGGATGGACCTTTGTACACGAATGCAAAGTTATATGTTTGTTGTGATCATTACTTCCTAGAAAAACAAGGGTGTCACAGTTTTCCTATACAGATCAACATTGTCTGCATCCTTCTGCACTTCCAAGTAAAACTCCATGAATGTTTATAGCTTTGAATGCTGCTCAGCCTTATGGAATATGGGAACCTCAGTTCCATATTACTTTACTTCTTTTCACTGTCAGAAAATATTATGGTACATGCAAACCAGTGTCCTATTCTCTATAAGAGTATATATTTTTTAATGTGATGTTTCAAATTCCAAGGGTTTTTAAACTATTGGCTATTGATTTAAAATATTGTTAAAAATTTACCAATTTTTGACCTTTCTCCCCCCCTCCCCATTTCCATAAAGACAAAGCTTTTATTTCCCACATATTTTCTGTTCCAAATAAAATTTGGATATATAACTGTAAAAATTTATGATTAACAATTCTACCTCAAAGTGAATAATATCTGCTCTTAGGTTTTTTAGGTTTGTTGTTGTTTTTGGAGAGATAAGAAAACTCAACAGGACATGCTTCAGTGTTAAATCACCCATAAGAGGTGGGAAATGATGTCTTTCCCACAGGCAGGAAAGGCTCCATTACTTTTTGTATCATACAAATAATGGCCACAGTGCTCTGCTCCAGGTGTCATACAAACAATGCAAGAAGTATTTTCTGTTCAGGTTTTCATCAGAAGATGCATTAATTTCAAGTAAGAACTTAAATAAATTGGTGCTTAACATTCAAGTTGAGCATTTCTGTGGTCAGCCTTCCCACATTTAGGCTGCTAAGGCAGATCAAATTCATTTACACATTAGTAGAAATGGATGGAAAACAGTTTTCCTACACTACATCACTTCTCATTGTTTCAAAAAAGTTGTTCTGCATAGGAATGAGGGAGAGGGAGAGGGAGAGGGAGAGGGAGAGGGAGAGGGAGAGGGAGAGGGAGAGGGAGAGGGAGAGGGAGAGGGAGAGGGAGAGGGAGAGGGAGAGGGAGAGGGAGAGGGAGAGGGAGAGGGAGAGGGAGAGGGAGAGGGAGAGGGAGAGGGAGAGGGAGAGGGAGAGGGAGAGGGAGAGGGAGAGGGAGATTCCTCCCACCACAAAAGTCTGTTCTCTGGGCTTCAGCACCCTGGGCTGAGTTAGGCATGCTAAGCACTTATACCCGGCTTTTAGTATATTCCAATGCATTAACCACTGGATTGATGGCAATTCCCACATTGAATTTTTTTCTGTCTAACTCTTCCTAATAAAGTCTAAACAGTGACTCATTACTTGCATAAATTGAACACAGTTTTTAAGGAAGTAACAATTTATTACAGTATCTGTAAAGTCCGATGTGTGGCAGGGCAAGCATTATAAATGCCACAGCATGTATGTGATTAGAAGTACAACTAAGTTCAAAAATAAGCAGACTTCTAAAGAAAGAGCAAGTTATGGGTAATTTCAGCAAGGAGTGAAAAATTAGTGAAACAAACATTTTAACAAAGGGCATATGAGATATGCTAGAAAGGACTGAACTAGCATCTTCTTGCAAAAATGTCTGAGCCATTGATTACAAAACAGCAGAAGTCAAGTAAGACAAAACTCAGCTGCCAAGGAGTGGAAAACTATCTGTGAAATGACAAACAATTCAGGTCAAGAAACTGTATCATTTCTACAACTAGTGTGAAAACAAATGTCTTTATGTCTCTAGTCCTGCACAACTCCCTTAAGTTGTATCAACTCACACGACTTTGATACATATGGACCAGATTAAGTCCGTATCTTGAAGAAATATTTTTGTTTATAGTTTCAGCTTTTCCTAACTTAGATATCAATTGCTTGAGAACCTTTTAATTAAGAAAGTTATATTTATGATTAATTTATTTTATATGTTATTAAAAAACTAAGATTTTAAATACATTATTAAAGAGCAAAAATCTTAGAAAAAACAGCAAACAGTCATAGCTTTTGAAGGAAATATTAATTATCAACAACCTTCAGAAACTGTAAAAAATCTATTTTATTGCTTTTCACTTTTAACATGGGTTGTGTTACACAATTAATACCTGCCTTTCCTTATCACTGCAAAAAAACATTGCCAGAGTCATGAGTCAGATCCAGTTCAGGAATCCTGGCCATTCAGCCTCTGTGCAGCGTGCATGATGCATGCCATGCAGAATACTACTTCTCACGCTAATGCAAAGAAAAAACTCATCAGAAAAAGGACTGCAGTCAGCATATTCAAGTGTTGCTACATAATGTCAGCTAATTTTTTTGAAGTAGAAAATTGTACTTTATTTCCTTTATTCAGTACTTATTCTTTGAAATAGTTTAAGTATTTGAATTACCATTCGATCACTTATTTTGGATTTAGCTCAAAACTTAGAATGAGTACAAAATGCTGATCATTGTATGTGGACAAGTACTGATGTGCTGATTTTGGTGGTGTCAAACATGTCAGTTCCTACTGGCTTCTTCTGAAGCTCTCTGCATCCACCAGGGAAAAGCAGGGTAGAGAACCACTCCTGCTAAGTTAATACTCTTTCTTTCTGATCATTGTATATGACAGACTGGAATCACATTCCAACAAAAACAAGATTAAAAAAGTAACAGTTTGAAAAGAAGCTCTGGTCAGGAAATTCTGGCCTTACGTGAGATTGTAATCGCGTTGGGACTCTGCTTCTTGAACTGACAGCCTGTTAGGAAGCCAACTAACATCACATACGTAGGTACCTCCAGTATCCATATCAATGCCATCTTTTTCACTTGTGACTGCTTTAACAGACAAAGAGAAAAATAATCGCCACTTGAAAGGCAGCACTTCATTTGAAATCATGGACATAATACACACAATCTTAAGAACAGTGTCCTGCCTTTTCTGCAGGCATTCAGACCAATGATTTATAGATAAAGCCAGCACTTTCCTATGAGGGTTCTTAGGACTACATACTGAAATTAATATTAACATTTATTTGCCTAATTTTACAGATGCAAAGTATTTAAAGATACCAGGCACTTGTGGGGACACTTCTGAAAGTTCATCTGCAAATTACATTGACACTATGCTGAAAAGTCCAAAGTACACTAATAGCTCAACTTCCTCAGATGGGTCACAGCAGCAGAAGTCAGAACTGCACAAATCTCTTTTTTCTGTCTCAGTTCAACAGTTCTCTCTCTTCTCTACTTTAATCTTGCATTGCAAACCAGACATGATAAAATATTGTGCCTTTTAGCAACATTCAGCACTACTGTCTGCTAAATTCCATGTAAGCAAAATATTCTGTATTGACTCTTTCCCCAGTAACAAATAGTAGATTCTATGCACGATCACTCTGAGCTCTGTTTTAAATATTTTCAGCACCAGACAGAGGTAACAACATTACCACTCATAGTATTACTTCAGTGTCTATAACCACAAGGTGAGCAATTTGTAGGACTTTTAAAATACTTTTCAAGACTGAAAATGACTACAGTAACTCTCTGCTGCATGCCAACTCTTGCTTTGCACTGAATTGTGGCAAGTCATTATTATTTATAGGCACTGGTTACAGCTTCATTGCCAAAGTGCAACTGTATTTCACACTTGAAGCAGGTATTCAGTCTCTCTGTCTTGCTAAATTAAAAAAATAAATAAATAAAGTCCTAAATCCAAAACCAGCTCATCATTCCCAAATTCTCTGCAATTACTTCCAGTGTTGGCTAAGTAAACTACTTTCAGAGAGTTCACAGGTAAATCTGTTAAGTCATTTATGAGTTAAGATAAACTCTAAAAGTTTCTTTATGAAATTTAGTATCAGGGTCACTCTTTGCCCCAAATAAAACTTACTGGTTGTATTATTCAGAAACTTCAAACTTTCTAAGTAGCTATCATTTTTTAAATCTTTAAATAACTTTTGAAAAAAACAAATTATAATAAACACAGTTTTAACATAAACATGGTTCTTGTTATGTCATTGCTAATATATCCCTATTCAAAAGGGAATCACTTTGCTGGCTGAGATAACTACAGCTCTGCTGAGCTAATTTCACAGAATCGCTGAGGTTGGAAGGGACCTCTGGAGATCATCTAGTCCAACCCCCCTGCTCAAGCAGGGTCACCTAGAGCACATTGCACAGGATTGCATCCAGGCGCATTTTGAATATCTCCAGAGAAGGAGACTCCACCACCTCTCTGGGCAACCTGTTCGAGTGCTCTGTCACCCTCACAGTGAAGAAGTTTTTCCTCATGTTCAGATGGAAGCGTCCGTGTTTCAGTTTATGCCTGTTGCCTCGCGTCCTGTTGCTGGGCACCACTGAAGAGAGTCTGGTCCCATCCTCTCGACACCCTCCCTTCAGATACTTGTACACATTGATAAGATCTCCTCTCAGCCTTCTCTTCTCCAAGCTAAACAGGCCAAGCTCTCTCAGCCTTTCCTCATAAGAGAGATGCTCCAGTCCCCTAATCATCTTTGTAGCCCTTTGCTCGACTTGCTCCAGTAGTGCCACATCCCTCTTGTACTGGGGAGCCCAGAACTGGATGCAGTACTCCAGATGGGGCCTCACCAGGGCTGAGTAGAGGGGGAGAATCACCTCCCTCGACCTGCTGGCAACACTCTTCCTGATGCACCCCAGGATACCATTGGCCTTCTTGGCCACAAGGGCACACTGCTGCCTCATGCTTAACTTGGTGTCCACCAGCACTCCCAGGTCCTTCTCCGCAGAGCTGCTTTCCAGCAGGTCAACCCCCAACCTGTACTGATGCCTGGGGTTATTCCTCCCCAGGTGCAGGACCCTGCACTTGCCTTTGTTGAACTTCAGGAGGTTCCTCTCCGCCCACCTCTCCAGCCTGTCCAAGTCTCTTTGAATGGCAGCACAGCCCTCTGGTGTATCGGCCACTCCTCCCAGTTTTGTATCGTCAGCAAACTTGCTGAGGGTGCACTCTGTCCCTTCATCCAGGTCATTGATGAAGAAGTTGAACAAGACTGGACCCAGTACTGACCCCTGGGGGACACCGCTAGCTACAGGCCTCCAACTAGACTCTGTGCCGCTGATCACAACCCTCTGAGCTCTGCCCTTCAGCCACTTCTCAATCCACCTCACTGTCCACTCATCTAACCCACATTTCCTGAGCTTACCTATAAGGATGTTATGGGAGACAGTGTCAAAAGCCTTGCTGAAGTCTAGGTAGACAACATCCACTGCTCTCCCCTCATCTACCCAGCCAGTCATTCCATCATAGAAGGCTATCAGATTGGTTAGGCATGATTTCTCCTTGGTGAAGCCATGCTGACAACCCCTGATCACCTTCTTTTCCTCCACATGCTTGGAGATAGCCTCCAGGATGAGCTGCTCCATCACCTTTGCAGGGATGGAGGTGAGGCTGACTGGCCTGTAGTTCCCTGGGTCCTCCTTCTTGCCCTTTTTGAAGACTGGGGTGACATTGGCTTTCTTCCAGTCCTCAGGCACCTCTCCTGTTCTCCATGACCTTTCAAAGATGATGGAGAGTGGCTTAGCAATGATGTCCGCCAGCTCCCTCAGCACTCGTGGGTGCATCCCATCGGGGCCCATGGATTTGTGGGTGTCAAGTTTGCTTAAATGATCTCTAACCCACTCCTCCTCCACCAAGGGAAAGTCTTCCTTTCTCCAGATTTTCTCTCTTGCCTCCAGGGTCTGGGATTCCTGAGGGCTGGCCTGAGCAGTAAAGACTGAAGCAAAGAAGGCATTCAGTAACTCTGCCTTCTCTGCATCCTTCATCACCAGGGCACCCACCCCATTCAGCAAAGGGCCCACATTTTCCCTAGTCTTCCTCTTGCTCCTGATGTATTTGAAGAAGCCCTTCTTGTTGTCCTTGACATCTCTCGCCAGATTTAATTCCAAATGGGCCTTAGCCTTCCTCGTCGCATCCCTACATACTCTGACAATGTTCCTATATTCCTCCCAAGTGGCCTGTCCCCCTTTCCACTTTCTGTAGACTTCCTTCTTCTGGTTGAGTTTTGCCAGGAGCTCCTTGCTCATCCATGCAGGTCTCCTGCCTCCTTTGCTTGACTTCCTACTCATAGGGATGCACCGCTCTTGAGCCTGGAGGAAGTGATGTTTGAATATTAACCAGCTCTCTTGAACGCCCCTTCCTTCTAGGGCCCTAACCCATGGGATTCCTCCAAGTAGGTCCCTGAAGAGGCCAAAGTTTGCTCTCCTGAAGTCCAGGGTTGCGATCCTGCTTAGTGCCCTGCCTCCTCCTCGCGGGATCCTGAACTCTGCCATCTCATGGTCACTGCAGCCAAGGCAGCCCCCGACCTTCACATCTTCCACCAGTCCTTCTTTGTTTGTTAGTATGAGGTCCAGCAGCACACCTCTCCTTGTTGGCTCCTCCACCACCTGTGTCAAGAAGTTGTCACCAATGCTCTGCAGGAACCTCCAGGACTGTTTGTGCCTAGCTGTGTTGTCTTTCCAGCAGATATCGGGGTGGTTGAAGTCCCCCATGAGAACCAGGGCCTGGGATCGTGAGGCTACTTCCAGCTGTCTGTAGAAGGCCTCATCGACTTCCTCTTCCTGATCAGGTGGCCTGTAGTAAACACCCACAACAGTGTCACCCATGCTAGCCTGCCCTTTGATCCTTACCCATAAGCTCTCGACTCGCTCTTCATCCACCCCTAGGCACAGCTCAATACATTCCAGTTGCTCTCTCACATAAAGAGCGACTCCACCACCTCGCTTTCCTGGCCTGTCTTTCCTAAAAAGCACGTAGTCATCCATGACAGCACTCCAGTCATGCGAGCTGTCCCACCATGTCTCTGTAATGGCAATGAGATCATGGCCCTGCGACCGCACACACATCTCTAGTTCTTCCTGTTTGTTCCCCATGCTGTGTGCATTGGTGTACAGGCATTTCAGGGAGGTGATCAAGCATGCAGGTTTCCCAGGAGGGGTAAAAGAGGGTCCTCCATAGCCACATCCCACGCGCACTTCCCTGGCTGCATTCACCTGTTGGAGGCATCCTGACTTGAGCTGTCTTTTGCCAACTACCCTGTCACTATAACTCTCCCCTTCCCCCATCTTTCCTAGTTTAAAGCCCTCCTTACCAGGTTGGCCAACCTGTTGGCAAAGACCCGCGTGCCCCGCCTTGTGAGGTGGATCCCATCTCTCGCCATCAGTTGTCGATCTTCAACAGGGTCCCATGGTCGTAGAAACCAAAACCCTGTTGCCAACACCAGCGGTGCAGCCAGTCGTTAACCTGGAAAGTCCGTCTCCTCCTCCTCTCATCCATCCCCCTCACTGGCAGGATTGAGGAGAAGATGACCTGGGCTCCCAGACCCTTGACCACCATCCCCACAGCTCTGAAATCCTGCTTGATGGTCTCCAGTTTGCCCTTGGTGTCATTGGCGCCCACATAGAAGAGCAGCAGTGGGTAATAGTCCGAAGCGTGGACAAGCCTTGGCAGTCTTTGCATGACATCTCTCACACGAGCCCCCGGCAGGCCACAAACCTCTCTAGACATGAGGTCAGGTCGGCAGATAGATGCCTCTGTCCCCTGCAGCAGGGAGTCCCCCACAACAATCACCTGCTGCTTCTTCCAGGCATTCCGGCAGGGCACAGGGTCTGTTGTCCCAGGTACTTCCCTTGCAGCCATGCCCATCTCCTCCTCATCCTGGAGGGCACTAAACCTGTTCTTCAGCTGCAAGTCTACGGGAGGAGTAGGAGCCTTTCTCCTCCCATGAGCAGTGACCAGTTTCCAGCCTTCTTCTACGGTGTCATGATGTACCATTTCACACGGCACAGAGCCCTCTGGCAACTCCACTGCTGTGGGGGGTTGGGACTCCCGAAGCTGCACAGTCTCCGAGAATACCCTGTCTATCTCTTGCTCTGCTTCTCGGATGCTGTGCAGCCTACTGACCTCCTCCCGTAACTCCCTTACCTGACGACACAGCTCATCAACAGCAGCACACCTCCTGCAGGAGAGCTGGCTGCCAGCCCAGGCCTCCTGGAGAGGCCCCAAGCACTCCCTGCAGCCTGAGACCTGTAGAGCTGCATCTACTGTCAGAGGGTCAGTCTGGGTCGCAGCCTCTGACACAGCAACTCCAACAGCCACTGGGGAACGCGCTGTGTGGCGTGTCACAACCATACTTGAGGAAACGTACACCACAGGGAACAGAAACGAAGGTACCTTCGCACGCCCTTCTGCGCAAACTGCTGCCTCTGTTCGCTGCGCTGATTTTCATGTAATTATTTTCTTAGCTTTGACTCAGGATGCAGTTTCAATCATTGAAAGTTGATTTAGGTCTCTGCAGCCAGACATTCCTTTTCCCCCCTCCTGTTCGCACTCTTTCCCTTATGCTGGCACTACGCTTGGGACCAAAATATTTGGCTGAGGAGAAAGCAAGATTTCCATTTCTGACAAAACTTGCATGTTTTGATTGGCCAAAGCCAGTGCATCTTGACTGCAATCAAGATCAGTCTCTTGCACATGGAGTGTTGTTAATGGCACAGTATAAGTCTCATGGGCAACTGCACTCGGGATTCCAAGGTCATCAGTTTGGACATCAGCAATTGAAAGGATCTCATAAAAGCGTCCTTCTGGCATGACTGTCTACAGAGCAAGTGGCATAGGAGCCCTTACAAGGGGGAAGGCATTTCATCTTTGCTTCTGAGCTGCTTCTGCTTCTCTTTTCTATACTATAAATCTTATTAATCTAGTCCTTGCTCTGAAATTAAACGCAAAAATCACTACAGCTTTTTAACTTCCTTTAAACTTCTTTGGTAACATAGAATCATCATAGGCCTGTTTTAATTGGCTAAGTGTGTTGTGGCTTCTTTATGCTCGCAATTAAACTTCAGAAACTGAAATAAAGAAGTCCTGATTTGAGTTATACACAGTACATGTCACAAGAACTATCACACAGCACCACAGTCTACTTTTTGTTATGATAATTTTGCACAAAATCACAGTCATATGGTGTCAATGCTGAGCGTATCAGTAACAGAAACAATTTCAATAGAACTAAGGTTATCCCAGAGCTAAGTTTTAGAAACTTAGCCATCAGAGGTAAGGATGTAGTTAAGAAAATTCCAACGTAGTACAGTAAGACAAGATAAAGAAAGAGGCATCTAAATCACCATAATCTGTCCTGTACTGATGTCGCAAAGGAAAAATCTAATTAGTCTTGAAGTTAATTAACCTTCTCTGGAACCAGAAATACTGAAATGTCTACTAAATCATAACTGAAAGATACTTTCTGAATTAAGCTGTTAAAGTACTGTGGACAAGCACTGTGCAGTATGTATGGATTCCTATTAAGAGTGACCTTAGTTCCGAGTTTCCCGAGCTTGTAACTTTTGCATAAAAGGATGTTTTAGCTATGTTTTTGATGCATACTCCCCAACTCATCTCTTTCACAATGAAACACAACCTACAGGGGTTTGAGAGAACGCCACATTTTCATAATGAAGATCAGAAATCAAGTGCTGTTGACCAAAGAAATCACTGTGGCTACCTATTAATCATTCTACATAATGAGTTTTATTGCTCTAGTCCCATGCACATGAAATAGATCCTGAGTGAACTAGTAAGAAATTGAGATAGAAAAACTGACATAAGAAAAGGTATCTGCTAAGGGGTAAGAGTTTCTCATCTTCATTCTCCACTAGTCTGCTCTATTTTCTTACTTCTGTTGTGTTTAATTCCTCACTAATGGACGCATCATTGAACAGTGATGAAAAAAATTACATGATCGGTCCAAAGCAGTCAGGTAGGTGAACTGAATTCAAGGTCTGAGTAAAGAAACCACACTTCCATGTCAGGTTGCTCCACTAGTCACTGTGACAACTTAGGGTTTTAATGATAGTTCTCATCTACTTTAAAATGTTAATTTGGTATTAATTGCCTGACAACAAAGAAAAAGAGAGAGGGCTATACAAATGTATGAGAGTCTAATCGCTAAGAAAACAATCTTTTCTCAACAGTGATCAGATGCTGCTTCTCCTATGGCAAACTGAAGCATGCTTTTGTAGGGAGCTACTAAGCAGTCCTCAGACTGACCACAATACTCATACAGAGTAATATTAAGTGAAAGTAGGTCTCATCTTGTTCATTTTCCTTCTGCATTTACAAAAGCCTCTCTTTTTTTTTTGTTGCACGTTGCTGAATGCTGGTATCAGTTGCTTTCTTGCCCTGATTGCCAGATGGTTTATTGCAAGTCATATTAGTGCAAGGTTACGGCTGCAGTTTGCATCCTCAGGACACTGGGGTTCTATACAATGCAAACTCTGCTAGACAGCAGCAATTAACTTTGTGAATAATCCCCGCACAAGTCCCGAATAAGGCACTGCTACATATAGAAGTGGAGCTGTGGACTATAGGTAGTCAGGGAGAAGCTGAGAGAAGAAATTCCAAAAGACTTTGGATTAGATTGAGATTCCTTCCATGTCAGAAGGAAGATGAACTTAAAAACCACTGAGTAAAAGTGTGCCACAAAGACAATTTAGCTTTGCTTCTTGCTATCCTAGAAGTAGAGCACAGAATTTCATCTAGATTATAAAAGGCTAGCAAATCTTCATATGATATTGGGACATCTGGATTCTGAAGAAATGGCTCAGGCTTCCTCTTAGACTAGAAAAATCTATTTGCTGACTATATACAGGCTTTTGTTCATCAAATTGATTTTCACTGAATTACAGCTTTGACTTCATGGCAACGAGGATGAATTTAATCTCACAGAATGTCGGAGGTCAGAACAGACTGCAGATAATCTGGTCGCCCAAAGCAACCAATATCTCATGGCAAAGAAAGGAGTTTCTAGGTTTGGGATGTAATCTTCTATTAGTAATGAAATAATGTGGCTATATCAAAATCTTGGGTTTAAACAGAATGAGTAAGTGAACTGGCTAAGCCTGGGACACACCTAGTCCAGATCCAAGCACAGGTAAAGACAAAACAAAGGTAAAAGTTCAATGCTGTGGCTATTTTCTCTTTTCCACTTTTTTTGCAGCGGAGTGGTGGTTTCCAGTATTTGCACTAAAATGGATATTGCTCTTCCCAAGAACTCATTCATTAGTGAAGCAAACTAAAACAATGTAATCTTCTAATGCAATAGTTAACCTTCTTCAGCTAAACTTTATCATATGTTTTGTACTGCACTGTTGAAAGTACAGTACAAGATATATGTAAACTATAACATCACAGGAGCTGAAACAGGTATCCTATCACCCCATCTGATGGCAATATATCACTATACTAGCAAAAAATAATGAAGTTCTGGGTTTGTCACCTTGACTGGAGCATGCAATCAAAGTTCTGCATTGAGAACATGCTCTCTCCTGAATTTCAGAATCTATCTTAGCCACTCCAACACCTCTTCTTCAAATAAGGAAAGCTGCCTAACCCAGAGAAGAATTAATGACTAATTGCAAATAAAAATCCAGATTCCTTTGCACCTGAATGGTCCACATTGAAAGTTTGGCTCAAATAAGTCATGATGTCAGTCTGAAAACTCGTGCCTGAGCCACTCATCTTCCTTTTAATACCACTGCTTTGTCTGTTTCTTGCAGATAAAGATTATACTCTTCAAGCACAAGGAGCTCAAATTGGAAGTATTTCCAACTTGGTTAACAGCTACTGCCATCTTTTGCTAGTCACCACTATTTCAATAGTTCTTGTTTATATCCCCTAGACAAAGTTCAACATAATATCTTTGATGAGTCATTACACATAGTAATTATCACTCTATGTTTAAAAACAAAAAAATCTTGCACAAGTAGCAATGAAGATTATACAATGGGAAGGTTATTCCACAGCTGTCTCTTTTTGTAGGGCAACCTCACTTCTGGGAAGGAAAGCTCTGGGGTGAAACTTGCTCTTTATTACCCTGCTGATGCTGCTATCTCCTTTCTTCTCAACCTGGCCCTGCTGCAAAAATGCTGGGTACAGGACCACCCAGCTCACTCTACACTGTGTATGATCGTCTGCATGTTACAGTCCTCAGCAACCTCCCTCCCACATATGCCATGACTGCCAAATACTATTCTTCCATCACCCTGTCTTCCCACTTCTTCCACTCCTCTGCAGTTGTCACAGACTGCTTAGAATGACAAACCAACAGAAAGAAAAAGCCCTGCTGGCTTGCTGTCTCAAGCATGTATTTTTGTGTTTTTAAAGCCAGGAATATGTGGTACCTGGTGGTAAAGAGAACAGTATTTTTATATTTTGCAAGTTATCCTACGAAAACAAGTAATTAAACAAATGATCTAGTTAAACTTGAAGACCATACCTCTTTCTAGACACTTTTTTACAATTAATAATCCCCTCTGATTAAGGATGCAAGTGAAATAAAAAAACATTTTAATTCATATGTCATACTGCAAAAAGTCTTTGAGAGAGATGGAAACAAGGTGTCTGTACGGTGCTAAAGTCAAGCTGTAAGTTGACAATCATCATAAGATCACTACTGTGTAAGTATTGTGTTATCACTGTCATAAGGTAAAAATGTTACTGCAATTTTTTCATTTATTTCTCTCTCCCCTCCTTGAGTTTTTCAATTTCAGTTTTTCAGTTATAATGATTTAGAGCTACTGCAAACCAGCTGACAGCAGAATCAGTTGCATGTTATATATAGACATAATGTAAGAAACAAAAAAAGCACTACACATGTGAATATCCACTGACTACACCAAATCAAAAACATTCAGAATAAAGATGGCTAGCCAGTGCTGAAAAAGAGATAGTGTGCAAGAATCTCAGCCCACTATGACATTTAGGTGCCGTGACTAAGAAAAAAGAAAAAGGCAGAATAACAGTCACTAACACTTATTTCTTTTCTGATTTTATCTTAAAACTTCTATACAATTTGGTATAGTCAACACACTTTCATTTGATGCAACACTAAAAAAAAAACCACACAACAGTTCTTTTTCATATTCCATTCTTTGGGATATAAATGGCAACAACAAGGAGCGGCAATAGGAATATTATTCAAGGAACAGGCACAATCATTGACCATTATTTGTCTAGCACTCAGTTGCTCCAGGTGAAAACTTGCTTTCAACAGCCAACAAGTTTAGGAAAAGAACTAAAAAAAAAAAATACTCACAGCTTTGGTTTGGCAAGCACGGGTGGTGGCTCCTTTGTGGGTGAAAGCAAGACAGCTGGAGAGGAGGTGGATTTATCACTGTTTGGTTTGCTGTTAATCATTCCATTTACTCCATGATTGGGGTGGATACCATTTGTTTTTTCCTCAGATGCATCGTGCTGTAATTGAAGGGCTGTCACACCAGGTCTCAATTCAGTGTTGTTTACCTGGTGAGTCTCTGCCTGTTTCTTAGGAGGAAGCTCAAGAGAGCTAATTTCAACTGGAGGAAGTGGTGGGAAATGGTGAAAATCATCACTGTTGGATTCTCTTGTTAACAATTCATGACTAGAGCTTTCTGAGTTGGCTAAAACAAATCAAAAAGAAAGTCTCTCCAACACGTTGTACACAAAGTACAGGGCACAGGCACACTGTACTTTCAGCTCATTAAATGTAAGATCTCTTTGTTTCTATGCAGTAGCTATATCAAGCAGATATTTTTTCTAGAGCTCCTGTTGATAATTTATGCCAAATTAGATACATGACTGGTTATTCATTTCTAACTTTCCTTGCACCTCAAAAGGAATAGAAAAGAACCCTACAGATTCCTCTAAATCTGATCCAGAAATCCAGCTACTAATTGAGAGGGTCAAATACTATTGGGCAACAACAGCTAAACCAGCATTTCCTCTTCCTGGAGTCTCAACATCTTTTAAGAACAGATCATTTACAAATGCTGAAAGATTTATGTATATATGGCACGCTTGCAATGGCAGCTGGGTTACTGCATTCAGCAACAACATGTATGCAAACGTATTACAAAACTAAACATTCCGTGTATTTTACTTTACAAAAAGCATATGCTACCCTTGGTAGCATAATTTCATCTGTTTTCATTTTGCCTCTGCTGCCATCTAGCCCCAGAATCCTTATGCCCAAAAATATGCCAAGGCTTGTGACAGCCATTTTTAAAAATGTATTTTGCATAAAAAACTAGGAAACAAGCCAATAAATGCATTCAGTTTGCTTTCAGTGATGTGAACCATCTGAGGTTGACAGTATGATTTATATATATTGATATAAATATTGACAGGTAGCTGTCTCCCATTTTACAAATGATGCAAGTGAGACAGAGATGTGAGACTATCCTAGGATGATAATATGCACCAACAGTAGCATTGGAAAGCCAGGTTGTAGCACTGGAAAGCCAGGTTTTCAGCTTTGTAATTGCTTGACTGGAATGGAATTCAATTAAGGTTTCTTGAGCTGCTTATTTCTTGAGTAACAACTCTGGGATAGATATATTTTAGGTAACACAAGTAAATAAAATCAGTTTCATGCATTTCTCAAAGGTTTCCATTTATTTGCCTGAATTACTGTATAAGCCTTTCTTTTTTTCCCTTTTTTCTCATGGAGGAAGTGTTTTATCATCAGTCTTATTAGTTATTATTAGCTTATTAGCTTATTAGCATCCGTCTTGCATGCTAGCTGCTTGAGGAATACCTTTTATTTGCTATTTTATATTTTCCACATGTTCTTTTTGGAAGACCCCTATCCTCTACCTCTGTAATGCTCTAGAAAGAAACAATGCCAGTTCAGCTGTTACTGCCTGAGAGGGTACTTACCTCTCTCAGCTAGTAGCTGGACTTTTGAAACAGATTTAGAGGGATCCATATAGTTCCTTTTCATGCTATTTGAGAACAAATAAAATTACATTCTCCCACCCAACAACAACAATTTTTATATTCAGATTATATCTCTCAGTGCTGAGGGAAATGTGTGAAGAGCTCAAGACCAAAAAGGAAATCTACCAAAGGAGTCCCTGTCTTAGAGCCGCTCTTCCGCAAAGGAAGCAGACTGATAATGTCTCAGGTATTGGGTAAATTAATTATTTAAGATCTGTGATACAAACTCCTCCTTTCCTTCATCACATACCTGAGCAGACATTCAGTTGCGCACTGCTTGTTATTGACCCATGGTCATTTGTTGCCGTGCATGTGAAAACTCCTGAATCTTCAGGAAATGTTTCTGCAATTACAAGGGTACATATCTCTTCTGCAAATAAACAGATAAATAAATGGCATCATAAAGTATTTGAAATACCATGTAATGTCTTTGCATTGCATGTTAGTAGGACACCATAAAATGTTCCAAAGACAAAGAAATGCCAGGAAAACTGTAAAAGAGCTTCCAAAGGATATAGCGTTAATGAAAATCACTCTGTATGTGAACCAAGTAGATTTACTGAACTAAGTTTTCAAAAGGGGCCTGTGCTGAACAACGGTTTTGCACTCCCAAGTCTGCACAATCACTTTGCACACACAGGAGCTCATTTCTATGTAGGACTAGTACAGATGCATAAAATCAACTGATCAGTTTCCATTTACAATTGATACTTCCAAGCTCTTCTTGAATCTGTGTAAATAACATGAGCATATGAATGTCTGTTTAAAAGAAACCAAATAAAAAGAACTGCATATACAGAAATAAAGTATGAAACAGTATCATTTTTTATAAAATTATAGCTATAGGAAAAAATTCTCAAAAGTATTGATTTTTCTTTCAGTTCTGAGAGTGCATTGTGTTGAGTTCATAGCTCAGTTTGTGACTTTCACATCATTCTTTTCTTCCATAATTTTCTGTCTTCAATGCAACAGTTCAAATCTAAGTCCCATTCTGAGTAAAACCATAAAGTATTTTGTCATTATGACCATTTCGCTCTTCTGTATAAAGTGACCAGAATTAAAAACCTTGGATGCACAAGATATGCCCCTGATGCAGCATGGGAAGATGACCTGTCTTTGCCTCTACAGCAGTGGAAATGGATAAACGGAAAATCTAGGACAAAACAACGTCCCCAGAAATTCCTCAGAATGCTGCGATACAGACGTACTCTGGGCCTGTTCCAAACCTGGTCATGCTACTTTGATATGCCATAACATATGCTGCCTGCCTCAATTACAGCAAGGCCCCAGTCAGAAAGCCTGTATGAAAACTGGGCTGTTCATATTTCAGGTTGAGTCTCTTAGGAATTTTTTTTCTAAAATGATTTCATCCATTATAATGGGCATGTATTTAATTATCTAGGCATAATTTTTCCAGACTCTTCAAAGAAGTCACTTTATTTTATCTCCCATTTTATTTCTTTTTTAAAAAAACTGACAATATAGCTAATCTAAATAATCCTAGTACATACACAGCATACCTAGGTAATTTTAGTCCTGGACTAAAGGGTTAGTCCAGGCCAAGGAAGCCATAGGCTTCTTTGGTTAATTAGGAGTTTCTTTTGATTACACTCATTTTGTAGCCTCAGAACCAAACCATGTAAAATCACTTGATTACAAAACATATTTCACAGTTTTACAGAATTCAGTTTCATAAAAAAAGCATTTTGGACATTTACACAAATCCTATATATTATAACCAAGTCAGTGGAATATAGCTAACAGAAACAAAATTGAAAAATGAGGCAAAATATTTCAGACTCGACTAACTTTTGCATGAAAACTATTCTGTAGAAGAGCTACAGTAAGGGTAGCTTCATTTCTTTCAGTTTAAACAACAAAAACATTTCCTAGTAGTTTTCTTTTTCCTTCCTAATTTTCACTGAGGAATGGTGAACCAGTATTTCATTTAGCTAACAAAAATTTTAAGGAATTTTTCACTTTTAAATGACAATGTATCCAAGAACTTTCTGTGCTGGAGATGGGCTAAAAATGAATGATGAACACTAAAGATTTGGCACAGAGTTGTTTTTCAGACAGCCGAACATGCTTTTTTTGGCAACACAGAACAGTCATTCTGTGTAGCTGCAAGAGGCATGTCTGGTAGTACTGCAGCACATTGGATCTTATCTGACCCAGATGAAGATTAATGACTCATGAAAGGTCTTATCAGGAAACTAATGGGTAACACACGCTAGTTTTTGGACTACTGAGATCAGCTTTTTCAGAGTCTCGGTGTGTCATAAGCATCTTTAAGCTATATTGTTAAACACGTGCATCCTCCTGGATTGAGCTGTCTCTGGGGATGCAATCTGATACACAGAGCACAATAGTTTCCCATTAAATGAACAGCAGAATTTTGAAAGCTGGGTATTTCAGGACTGCAAATGGAAATCATTCCCACCATGCTGAGAACTATTGTCTGAGTGAGGGCAAAGGTACTACCAAACAGAGCAGTCAGCAGAATTCCTATTTTCCAAACAGCACACCTAATTAATACACATCGTTCTTTCAAATGTTTTAAATATATAATATGATCACATGAGAAGAGCTAATCTTCACTTTTCAGTGATAAAAGAAGTCTAAAGGATTCTACCATGATATGGTTTGTTTACTTAAGTAGCATATTTGAAAATCATGTATGGTAAAATTCCAGTAATACCTCTAAGACAAATTTACTATAAACTAGTAATGAAAATAATCAGTTTAAAACTCAGTCTCCTTGGCTGGAAGACCAAACTAGAACACACTTATGATCAATCATGAGAAAACTGGCTAAACTGAAAACATTTTAAAATGAGAAATAATCAAAAGGCAGCTTGGGCAAAAGGCAAGTGTGAGTGACACAATACCATTGTCTTCAGTTGTTTTGCTTCCCCCAGATCAAGAATCTCTGACCTTCAGATCCTTGCTAAAAGGCTAACTACTTTGCATCAATGTAATGCATAGATATAAAATACTAGTTTGACAAAAGAGAGTTCTTTAAAGAATTCTGTAACCTAAGCTGAAAGCATAATTCTCTGAGTATTTTTCAAGTTTTATATCCTCACTTACATAATTATTTTTTCTTTCTGTTGCTGTGCTAAGTAGAATCTGATGATTTGAAGTAAATAATGTCCGTTCTACTTCCTTGTAATCATCAGCTGACAAATAATTTCATCACAAAAATGTGTTCCCGAAAGCAGCTCTGAAATGCTGTTCTCAGGGCCTTAAAACATATTTAACACTTGACTAAATGAATACAAAAGCATGTGAACATGTTCACTGAAACATATAAAATGCTTAGGCATGCAAATACTTGACTATTTTTTCAGTTATTTAGCAAACAAGATTACATTTTACATGGTAATCCTTTCCTTTTATGGCTCATGAATCCATTAGGAAGAACTAATCTTTTCTAAGACTAAATGCCAGAAAACTGTTGCAATTTTAAAAATTTCAGCACTTATAATGTGTTTATCTCCAGAGTGTTTCTGCATATCACTGACTAAAGGTAAAGTATTTCTTAGACTTGCAGCTTTAACCTCCAAATGTGATCAGTAGTCTCCTCCACTGTAATGCATTAGTATCAGGGCTGCACTGCTACATAACACAAAAATATGAAATAAGACTTCTACTGAGGCATGCATATACCACATAAGAATGGATGCCCTATATAAGCCAAGATGTTTTCCTCATCCTATGGGCCCAGATCATCTTACATCTTCATGTAAATCCAAGTATAAGCACTTAACACATAAAATTAGTGCTTTCTGAAGACGGTTTATTTACGAAACCCATAATCCTCTGGTGGGATACTAGCCATCAGTACCTCTTTCATCAGTGTGCATCAGGAACTAGGCCTGCAAGATTTTCATCTTCTCTTAGCAAATTGCAACCGCCTCATTCTATCCAGATAGTAGCTCCAGTTTGTCAAGTGGATCTTGGAATCAGTTTTTTAACCAGCTGAGAAAACCAAGCATAGTCGATTTGTCATATAGCAGATTTTGTTGTTTGGATCCTAGATGCTCAAGGTGGCTGAAATCTAGCCAGTTCAGGTACCAATAAATAGGAATACTGCCATGGCAGCATGGACTTTAGCTCCTAAGTCAGTGTCCAGGACCGAGAAGAAACTAAGCCAGTGTTAGGGTCAAGGAGAAGTTCATGCTAAAGCTTACACTAAAGCAGTTATGGTGCTACAGGTGCTTAAGCCAGCTAAATTGAAGTGTATGCCTAGATCAGCCTATCTAGCAACATAACTGTGATGATTAATGCACCCCAACAAGCTTTAAATATTTACAGTTGAAGACACATACTAGCAATCATTTTAAAGTCACATAGTACAAAAAAGATCAGAGGTTTGCTTTGAATTTGGAAGCATCAACAAGCAAGGACAGTCTGAGCAGTCAGACTTAAGATGGGGTCATTGACAGGACCAGAATTCTCTATGTAGCCTGGGAGAGCAGAGTACAATTGAAAACTTAAGTGACAAGCAATAGCACAGAGGTTGATCAGATCACCTTTAATGAAGGATAATTTTAGTTTATTTAAGGCTCTTCTCTTCATTTGGAATCCTGAGTCATCCAGAATTTGGAGAGTGCTGTCTTCAAGCCTTTCTTCCTTCCTCAGTAGTGAAAGCGGAAGCCAGACTCTTAGTCATAATTCTTCTGTTTGCATGAGAGCTGAACTAGACGAGGGATCCAACATGCATGCTGATCTACTGTAGTTTCTGTGTTTTGAGGCTATCAGCTTGAAGCATCAGCTATCAGAAAGCTGATATTCTTGGTGGGGAGGGAGGAAGGGAGCATTTCTGTGACATTTGCCATGTATTTTCAGTTTAAAATGTTATGCAGAAATATGTGGGAATTTCCAAGAAGTTACTTACTGGAGATGGAACTTTGGGTCATAGCAGCCAGACAGGGAACCAAGAAAGCACAAACCAAGAGAAGTGATGACTACCTTTTGAAATGTTTTTGGTCAACATACACAGTATTGTGCTTAGGAAAAAAGTATATATATTTAGCAATTCCCTGGCAATGTAAGAAAAATTACTTCATTTAGTTTTCTTCTTACATGCCATCAGACAAT
Source organism: Apteryx mantelli (assembly GCF_036417845.1). Classification (NCBI taxonomy): domain Eukaryota; kingdom Metazoa; phylum Chordata; class Aves; order Apterygiformes; family Apterygidae; genus Apteryx; species Apteryx mantelli. The sequence continues at coordinate 44,281,229 of NC_089982.1, read as the reverse complement.
TGTTTTATCATAATTCAATACAGTTTGTGGCTGCCTCCAGACAGCTTAGTAATGGTCAAAGTATCAACAGCTGGCAAATGACTCCATGGGATTTTTCATTCTCAGGCAGCCTGTTCTTTGAAGGATTCAATCAGTATAAAGTCAAAATGTCAAAGAAAGAAGTACAGAGCAGGTAATTTGACAAACTGTGATGCTGGCTTTAAGTAATCTGACTAGCTATTAATTCACAAAGCAGTCTGGAGAGATTTGTGATGCAAGCTGATTTCTGTCTAGACAGAAAGAGGAGTGTAAAATACATTAGGGTAGATAGAATGTACCAAAAAAAGAAAAAAAATGTAACAAGAAAACCCTCTTGCTTCATAATTTCTTACCTGTGTGAATTCATGGAACCTTTTTTTTTTTAAATCATTAATACTGACCTAACAAAGAATGACCAGTGTTTCTGAGCACCGTAAAGCGTTTACTGGCAGCTGGACTTTAGTTGATAAACAGCAATTAAAGCCCCACTACAACTTGTTACAACTTATGCAAAATTCCATGGAAGATGTACACTTGGGAATAATTTTAGAAATTATGTCCATCTCTCAAAATTCTGAATACTTCTCTAGCACAGGCATGTTGGTTTCCTTACTGGATCCTTGCACACATTCTCATCATCTGCACTGAGCAACAGTTGCTTGTTTGCTTATGAGCAATTTTCTCTGCAGGTATTGTTTTGTCTGGCTTCTTAGAGTCTGCACTGCATCATAAACCAGTGCTGTACCTACTGCCTTTCTGGAACCCACCCCATCTTCTTATCGTAAAAACTCTAAGATCCTTAATACCATCCTAAGCAATAGTGTTACTTATTTCTGTTATTACCGATGTTACTATTAATAAACAAAAGACGGCTTATAATTTATGTCAAAAGGAAATATTTACATTTTGCCCAAACTTTACTAATTTACATACCCTTTGTATACATAGGGTCAATTCCTGCACAAATAATGCCAATGGGAGTTCTGTCACTGATTTCAGTGAAGAGTAAGACACACTGCACATTATTTAATGGGAGTTAGTAGAAACTATCATAACAGAAAAAGAAAGGGTTTACCAGCGATACACAGACAAATCTTACAGTAATAGTACTTAGCTCAGTGAATTCAGGGAGAACAAAACACCAAACTCGAACTTTTTCATTGGTTTTAGATAGCAGGAAGGGACTTATTAAAATATTACAACAGAACTAAAACTATGAAAAAAAGGCAGAAGCAGAAAGAAAAAACCTGTAGCTGGAAAAAGAACACTTTTTGCTTGCTGAAATCTAGGAATTCTACCTTGTGAATAGACTATAAAAACTCAGAGTGCCCTTTTTTTGGAATCAGCTTTTGCTCACATCTGTCAAGCTAAACTGGAAACACTAGCATTTAGTGGTTGGGTGTTATGAAACTCTTATGAGTACAATTCGGGTGATGGAATTTTGTGGGATTTTTTTTTTCTCATTAACTTGCAAAATGCTTGTATTCGGCGAATTAAGTCTGCTTCAAAGTTTAGGCTGCAGGGCTCTCTTTGCTGGTCTGAATGGAATTTACTGTTTAACTAATAAATGAATTGATGTAAAGCACAGTGTAAAGTATGGAGCTGTGATAAAGAAACATTGTCTTTAAGGGAGTTTCGTATTACCAATGCTCAGCAGAAACATTGTTCTATTTATGGCTTCAATGCAAACACAAAGAGCTAGTGAATCAAGAGATTATTTTTTCATATGATTCTTACCAGGTTCAGTTGCAGATCGTGGCTCTGCATATCACATCACAAGGAGGGGAAACAAACAAGAAAAAAGGTGTTAGAGATTACATTAGTAAGCAATTGTATATTAAGTGAACATGAAATACTGTAGACAAGTACACAATCTGTGCAGACACATTAAAAAATAAGGATGACTGAAATTGTCTCTTGATAGCAGTAGTTCTAACATTACTCTTAACCATTATAATCAGTGAAATGGGAGGAAGAGAGGGGTCTACCAAAACTCAGTCCTGACAGACTAACATTATGATTTTCCCCCACATCTCCTGTATCAAAAGTAGCTGCTTTGGATTATTGTCTTACTTTTTTGGAGAATTCGGAAGTCTGGAGAATCTTGAATTTCAGTGCCCTGTCGACACCACTTGACATGAATGGGAGGAGCTCCTCTGACCCTGCATTCCAATACCACAACTTGTCCCTCAGACGCAGTGGAGTTTTGTAGCTCCTGAAACACAACCATCACAATTCAAATGAACCAGGGGCATCTTACATTCTTAAAAATACTCTTCCCTTTATTTTATTGTGTTGTTGTATTTTTGCAATAATCATTTTCTATGAGCGGTATTTTTGTTCTGACTACATTAAATATATCAGCTATATAGCTAAGACCAAATAAATACACTATTTTCAAATATATTTTTAATATGACTACAGTTTGAAAAGGTGTAGAAGGACTTAATTCCTCAGAACATGACAAGCAGATAGTTATGGTCTGATCTTCTGGCTTTCATTCCTCTTCCACAAGATGAGATTAAAATTCTGAGTGTGCAGCTGACTATGTACTGATTGAGTTGGTCATGAGAGAGCAGCTGTGCTGCTTTCAGGTCATCCTCTAGAATGCAGAGTTGCTTTTCCTCTCAGTCATTTATAACCATCCAGGCAAAATTAAACAATGGAAATACGATTGGGATATATTAGCTTGTGTATGGATAGCTTCTGAGACAGAATTATGGCTGTAATAGATTCTCATGTACATCTGAAGGAAAACTTAGATCTTTGATGAAGAACTACAATGATAGAGGGGGAAGCAGAGTACTTAATTAACAGAGTAGATAGGAGACAGCTACTATTTTTGTCTTTGATATCCATCTGAAGATTACAAAGCAAAGAGTCTTTTTTTACTGTACTAGCTGTCTCATTCCCTGTCAAGTTTATTACTAAAATTTTAGGCCTTGATCCAGCAAAGCACTTAAAGTTAGGTCTAAGCTCAGGGTTATCCCCACTTACAATTCACAGACCTGGATTTAATCAAATATATAGGAATTTTTTTACATGGAAACCTAAAAATCTTTCAGTTGTTCCCTGAAGTTTGCATAGAAAGAAATTTGTCTGAGGAAGCTGGATAAGTACATTCTTTGTTGTTGTTCATATCTGATTCATTTCTTCCATAATTAAAGTTGTTTTGGTTTGGTATGTCCCAACTGGCTTAATCCAGTTAATATTAGATTTCAGAAACAAGGGATACGAGGACTGGGAGGCAAGAGTGGGGTTTTGAATGCTTTGGCAGTTTTTGAGCGAGGGTTGGATTCCTCTTATTCCCCACTTTTACTACAAAGTTGCCTGCCTCCCTACCTTGTAGCAACCACTCTCTCTAATCCCCTGCACGGCTGCTCTTCACACTGCTGCGATGCCTGCACTGCTGTTGCATCAGTGCAGGATTACGAGGGACAGAATCAGACCTTTCCTGCCATGAGAAAGGGATGGGTTGGAGCCAAGCTGGAAAGCTCTGGAGAACAGAACTTACTTTTTCTTACTATCTCCTTTAGGTAAAACTGTTTGTTGCTCCACATCAGCTTTTAGTCAAATTGTTTTTCTGAAATAATAACCACAAGTACTTTATTTTCTTCTTTTGAGTGCAACAAATAGTGATTAAGTAATAGTTCCTGCTATGAAAATCTTTGTGTGTACAATGCAAATCATAATTTTGCTGAAAGCTGTATCTTAGAGAACAGGGAGATAGGCTGTCCTTCTTTTTGCTATTATGTTGGTCTACCTAATTCCCAAATGTTAAGGTTAATTTGGGGTGAACGCGAGGATAACGATTAACTTAAATAATTAGTTAAGAACTACTGAATGAAAACTTCCTTTCTAGCAATTCTACGCCTTACATTTTAAAAGACTTCCCAATAAAGAATATCTGGATTGTATTTTTAACTAACATATCTGGATGGATTTGTTCTAAAACCAGTTAAGAAATCCTATCTCCGTTATTTGTTCTGTTAGTAGATGAATTCATGGAAATAAGACTTATCATGATAATGATGCACGATTGGTGCCTACTTTGTTTTATTTTACAAAGACCTCTCAACGGATGACAGTCATGGGCATAAGATAACACATACTGAATATTCATGCAAGTTCTCTAATTATTTGAATAGGGTAGAAGGTATGAGAGATTTTCACTGTTGCAGTGGAAACATATTTTCTTAGTAAGCCATTTATGCTCAGACTGAAAAGGACCCTCATAATGAAACTGTAAAAGGTTTAATGTGATCAAAGAATTCCTGCATTAGGATATATCATTTTGATATTTCCTTCTGGACTGCAGAAGTATGACATAAAAATCATGATGGATGAAACAGACCTTTGTAAAAATAGGTGCAGAATAGATAGGCTTGGATCCATCCAGACGGTGGAGATGTGAAGTAGGGCTTTGGACCTGGAAAGCAATGTAACAATGCTATGAAATGATAAGTATATTGGTTGGAATAATAATATGATCTGTGTATCTATGCAATGATATAAATTTGCAAATGTACAGCCTTATTATGGTGTTCTCATTATAGCACACGTTGAGTGACATCACTGTTTCACATCTGTTATATTTCTGAAACTGAAATGCAAGTTTTAAAGGTTTCTATACTCCCCATGAGAACTTTGTGCCCAACTCTCATTGCCTTGAAGTATTTTGTGTGTTTGACTCCTGTGAATATCATTCAAGTCAGTCTTTTGCACTGAAGCACTTCTGCATCTTCTGTTATTACATCCCTTAGACTGATGTAATAATAAATAAATCAGGGTACCTAAAAGTTTATCAAGGTTAACAAAAGGAAGGGAAAAGAAGTTACCCTTTACAGTCTAACAGAGATTTTTATTTTATTTATATTATATGAATTATACACAAAATCTGTGCAAGTCACCCAGAGAAGTTATAAAACTTTTTATAACCTTAAGAACATTGATTTTCTACATTTAAAGCTCAAGTCAGTAAAGTTTAACTTTCTCTAATAGGCCCAGAGAGATGACAGCAATATGATTCAAATAACAAGAGATAATAAAATTTAAAAGTTTGTTGCTAAAAGTATGTCATTAATATTGCAGGCAGTCTTATTATATTCTTTTGGAACTGTAATGAATCACTATCAAGTGATATCCTATGTTATTCTCAGCATCACCAGAACTGTCAGCTGCTCACATGCTGCAGTGATAAACACTGTGTAAGAATACATACACATATTTACTTTTATGCTCCATTCAACTATTCAATTTTTTTACTGTCATTCTTAACATAATAAGTTTAAAGTTCAGTAATATACTTCCACAAAATAACGGGTTAAAAAAAACCCTAATTTTGAAATCAAATTTAAAATACTCTTACTAATTTAAAAAATGGTGTCTGAATACCTGCTGACTGGGCACAGAGATAGGCTGAATAACAGCAGTGGTGACTCCTGACTTTGGTGTAGAAGATCCTATTGTTAAAGAAACAGAGGTGGTTTTCTTTTGGGCCCTGGTAAAAAAAAAACAAACAAATACTTTACAAGATCTGAAATGAGAATGTGTTAGTTTGTAACCAATATAAACCACCTTGTATCTTCTGCTTTTTCAATAATTTCATTTAAACTGGTGCTGATCATGATTTCATATTTGCATAACCATCTTATATTTTCATTTTGGATATAAGGCAAACATTATCAGCTGAAAATATCAGCACTGGAGGAAGCTTGAATGGAACACGGTCTTTGGCTAATTTACATTTTAATACCGTAATAAAAAGTACTGTTTTAAGATACAAACTGAAATGTATTTTGTTTCTTTAATTGTAGGCGTCTGCCTGATTTTTTTGCAGGAATAGGTCCGGGTGGTTACAAATGAAGACTGTATTAACTAAAAGTAACTGCTAAACATGAAAAATCTGTATCAACAAAAATGTTGTCAGAGTAGGGCCAGACTTCCTAAACGGAATAAGCACGTTAATAAAATTCACAGTCATAATACAACACATTTATATCACATTAGAGAAGGGGAAAAGCCAAGGACAAGACACACACATACATATTCTGCCCGGATGCTTATTCAGATCTAAAACTGCCAAAGATTTTCTGGGGTCCTGTATTAAGAATGGTTGCATAGTACATTTATATAGCACTGGTTCTACTTTGCACACTTACTGTGGCATAGCTCCAGATTTTGATTTGAAAATTAAACTTTCACTCTCTGAATCTGTGGAACTGGCACCTGGAAAAGAAAGTATGTTCAGTACTCTCATGTCCTTTTATTGATTTCTACTATGTTTAAATTCAAAAGAAAAAAACTTTGCTGCTTTCACATTTCACTTGAGCTGACTTGCAGTAGGGACCATTAGCAAAAGCATGGTAATACAGAGTTGAGAATTCTCTGTAAAAAACTACTGCAGCTTTTCTTACCTGATAAAACTTTATAACTATGAACTTTAGACAGTTACAGGAATCATAACCATGCTGATTTAATTGCAAACTGTTGTCCCTAGGTTCTTAGCTGCCCTCCCTCACACTGAAGCAAATACTACTACCACTGTACTGGAAATCTGTAATTTTATTGACTTAAATGTTAAAGATTTTTAAAATTTATTTTAGTATAGGAGTAGTCAATGAACTAACTGAAGGGAGTTGGTGGTGTAACAAAAAGAAAGGTAAGAAAATGGTAAGTGGTAAGATGTGGACATACATAGGAGAGTTTTACCAGAAGCTGTTTAAAGTGGGAATCATTAAGTATTTATACTACATAATATACTTTGCTTTCTGAACTGTCAGATAGTGATATTAATTTAAGATGCCTTGTATATCAGTGACGCTTATTAATGCCTGGGCATAAATGAAATGCCTAAAGGACTCTTGTGTCAGTGTGATTTTGAAGCTGTTTTTTTTCCTTTTCAGCAGGACTGTGAACTAATGAATAACATTATCATAAACCTGCACAAAAAGACAAATAGCTTTATCCTCCTTTCAGCTTAAGCAAACATATGGCATATTCACAGATAACTAATCTCCATCCTTAATTAAAAGCAACTCAGTATAACAAGACATCTGCAGACTAAATTTGTTACCCACTATCTCCACGGTTCAGACTACTTATATTGAACTATACATAACATTTACATACTGGTGTTTCCTGGCAGCGGAAGTTTTGATATAATGTGTGTTTGGAAATATCCTGAACTCACTTAAAGAAAAAAAAAAAAAAAGGTATTTATTCCCATTGTCCTAATTTTTCCAAATAGCAACCAGCACTTCATACAAAATTAACTCTAGGCATTTATGCAGTTCATATCAATCCTCTATGGATTTGTGCATAAATATACATAACTGTATTTGTGTATTTATAATCAAATCATAAGCAATATGCATAGTATTGTATAGACTGACTTCTGATGAAATAAAGCTTGGACTTGGCACCCATGTACCTTATTTATTTACAAAGTTTAGACTCTAAAAAACCAAGGAACAAGTAGCACAAAAAAGTTAAGAAGAGAGCAGCAATGCCAGGTGAACAAAACAGGTCTACATGAAAGCATTTCTCATAAGCAAAGGCTAACAAAGTATTGCATGGCTGTGACAGAAGCACAGAAGGAAGCACGAGGCATCAATGTCTGTACAAAACAGTGTTTGTATGGCAACCTGGTTTCCTTAAAGACCCGAGGGGAGGAGCCTAATAACAATTCTTACAGTTCTCTCAAGTTGCATGCCATAAAACTTCAAGACAACATTTCCACATGGTAAGACTTAGCCAGATCTCAGAAAATGAATTGTTTTAAGAGAGACACTCTCTCTTTCTAGCTATTTCTTTTTAGGGTTGTTTCTTTCTAGCTATTTCTTTTTTAGTGTTTTTTCTGTTATCATAATTTCACAGAGTATATAATTATATATCTGTACTATATCTGAGTATTTCTGAAATCATCCTTCCCCTGTAAAGAAAAATCTTACTAGAAATCAGAATAATCTTGGGGATTTTGCTAATATATCTCAATGCAGGATAACACAGTTCTGGGAATAAAAAACATAATGAAAGAATCCCCATAAATAATGCATATCTCTCATGATTTCACTAATGTACAGAGAAAAGTTTATTGCTTTGTTAATCCTAAGCTATTTAATCATTCTGGTATGGTATTATTCAAACTAATTTTTTCCAACTGTTTGTTATATTTATTTATGTTTTCAATTATTAAATGAATGTTAATGAGTTATGAATACAAAACCAGTAAAAGAATAAGTGTTGCCAAAAATGACTAAAAGATACATGAATTAAAATAAAAATCAGAATTCAGTTAATATAATCATGCCTAAAATATGGTCATCCACTTAAAAATTCCTTTAATTATTTTACTCATGGTCAAATCATTAACTTTCCTCAGAGAAAATAATACTTGAATTATGACTAATATTGAATTAAAGAAAGATTTAGACAATCACTAGCATTTGATTCTGGGCAAAACCAATATGATTGGGTCTTACCCTGACTTAAAATCAGTGTAGCAAACATGAAGAATTATAGATATGATTGTACTGGAAGGAAGTTCAGAGCTAAGACAGGGCTACACTGCTGTACTGAAAATTGTTATTGGCACCACCAGTCAACTCTTTGATTTACAGAGACTAGTTAATTGTATTACAGAAGCTCTGCTTGTTCCTCATTTTCCATTTTTGACCCTACTTCTACCTCAAATAAGTAGCATTCTGACCATTAATTTTTGGAACATTTGTTGAAATACCTGAATTAATATGATGCAGTGTTCAAAATGTATTGTATTAAAGGGAAGCAGAGAAATACCACCAAATGTCACCAAAACAAAGGTAATCCTAACATAGAAAACCCAAAGTAAATTTCAGCTTGGCTTTTTCTGTATGTGTTGAGTATCTTTTTATTTCACCTTTTTTCTTACCTTCAATGAATATTTCAGCAGATGTACTATCTGAACCAATGGAATTTGAAGCCAGACAAGTATAGCGTCCAGTATCGTCTTCAAAGGCTTCTGCTATAATTAGGGAATGAAGTCCTCCACTTCCAGAATGGATCTGAATGTCAGGGGAATTCTGCAGTTCTTTTCCTTCACAGAACCATCTGTAGCCCACACACATTTAAAAAGACAGGGGGGAAAAAAAAAAAAAAAAAAGGGTTGACTCAGGCCCATCACATTGAAGAAGACATTACATTTTGCTGCAAAAATCTAAATTGCTATTGAATCAGCACATGGTGCTTTTATGTGCATTATGGAATTTGCAAAGAAATAACTTGCTTGAATAAACTTTATTAAAAAGGTAGCAAGAAATTTCTGAATATTGAGTAAATTGTACCCACTGACATTTTAAATCTAATTATCCCCTGTCCTTTTTGGTGCAATTAATGCTTTCTGCTTTCTAGATGCTTATGTACTAGCTTGCTTTGACTACAGTCTAACTCATTTCAATTTAACTTGCTGCTTCCTTCCTCCTAGTGCTCAGAATGTTTGATTTTTGAGATACCAGTTCCCACTTTTTTCTAATTGATTCTATCCTATCAGCTAGTCCTATTCTTATAGGCTACTCTGTGATTTATCCTTATCTCTAGCAGCCCAGCAAGTGTGATCAGAAGATATTTCTTTTCTTTTCTTTTCTTTTCTTTTTTTCCCATGGCCACCATGCATTTCTGTGAGGCTGGCAGGTCAGTGAGCCACAAAAGGAAAATAGTTAGGGAAGAACCTTGCCTCCAGCCTCAAACTTTCACCATCTCCTGAAAACAAATTCTGCCGGATCTTCCAGAACTTGCTATTCCCACTCCAATCTCCCAAACTCACTCTGATCTCTACTGCTCTCCCCTGCCATCCCCTCATGCCATGATCCTGAGCTGTGCTCTTTTACTGAACTCAGATCTCTTTCTGCACTCCTTTCCTTCCAAGCCTACTCTGGCAGCACCACAAAATATGAACCTTGCTGTAGTGAGCATAAAGACAAAATGATTAATTTTCAACAGCAGGCTTCATAAATGGTCTTTCATTCTCCTTCACTTACAGACACTTCTAGTTTCCCAATGTAGTATAGAATTTTATAAAAATAAATAATATCACTGAGAATTTATCTCAAATTAAAAGACACTAAAAATATTTTTAAAGACTTAAAATTTGCCACCAAAAACATTTGATGATATTATTTATTATTATTTAGTCTGTATATGCTTCCAAGAGAACTTCTGCTGTTACAGCTGTTTTGCTCTCCTCCCCGCCCCCAGACAATAAAATAATCCCAAGGAGTTAGAAGAGCATGGAACACTGCAGGATGCCATACGTCATGCAATAACAACCAGTGCGGAGTCGCTATAGATGGACTGCCTCACTTCTCTTGCTTTTCTTTTAAATCAAGAACATATAATTAGCAGAAAGAAAAAATGTTACAGAACTTTTTTCTGACAGTATTAGATTGTAGAACTTGAAATTTCATGTTTATTTCAGAATGCAAAGTAAGAAATCCAACAGATTTACATGAGACAACTTTCCTTAATGACATTCAGAACTGTGGGCAAGTCCTCTGTGCTTCTGAAGAACAGAGCTTGTATTCCTGAAGGCTAAAAAATGTCGATAGTGGCATCAAAATCATATACAATTCTCTTCTGTAATTAAAAGACTAACGAGTTCTTTTTCTGTCTTCTATTGTGCCCAGAAAGTGCACACAGAAAGTATCATTTTTGCAAGGAACTAATAAATGTCCCTTTGTTTACTCACTAGACCCCTTTGGCCTACTTTTACAACTACTAGGCCCAGAGACAGATTTATTCTGTGAGCTCAGCAGCCAAAATTAACATTTCTGTTCCTCCTCTTCCCCTTCCTTCTACTCCGTGTCACAACTCCTCCCATCTCCTAGTGCGAGGACCTCTGCTACTATTTCTACTGATCAGACCATCAGCCTCAAACTCTGTGCAGCCTTTCCTAAGTTATATTTTAAACAATATCCATGAGAGGTTAATTCAACTTCTGGACAATCACATACAAAAGCCCATAATATGAGGAATGGAATCCTACTTAACCACTAGTCCTGTTCTTCTTTCCTTCCCAGAAACCTCCTGCAAGGGAAAACCTCTCCTCCACGCCTAATTATTTTCTGAGATAGATCCCCTCTTAATTTCATGCATGTTGTACAGGTTTCTACTGTCTCCCAAGTTCCATGTTCACAAAGTATTTAAGAAATTATGATAAGCATATAGTTATAAAGTAGAAAGATCCTTAATGTATTTTTGTCAGATGATGCTTAATAATCAAGCTGCTTTCTTAGGAGGGCAAGTTCTATATCGTTGCTTCATTCCTGCATATACACAGCTCGCCTCAAGTGACATCAGTGGGAGCTATTCCTCAACTCTTGTTGGAGTTGAGAATCATTACATGTTTGGTAAATCAGTGATTTACCACTGAAAACAAGTCCTGACCTGCTACATCAGACACTGTCTGACAGGGAGAAAAACACATTACTAAGCAATTCAATACAAAATTATCTCATCCATCATTAATGTGATATTTAATGAATGGGAAACAGGCTTGATGTTTGACTGCATTGCTTACAGTAGAAAGGAGAATTCACCATCCACACTAGGCAACAGCAGGGCTTTTTGAAATGAAGAACAGTGGAGTAGACATAGCTATATTCTCTTTTGCTTTCTAACTGCTTTTTTCTTTCTTGTTCAGCTACTTGTTGACAGAAAGTGAGGAGCAATTTATGTGAATTTCTTTTGGAGATTAAATAAAAATTAAAGTGAACGAGAAAATACTCAACAGAAATACTTTACTTGCAATTAACTTGCTAGTTTTCCAGTTCAGTTCACCAGAGTTTATGAAGAAAAAAATTGTCTGTCAGCTAATAAAACTAAATGAAGTATCTGCTGCCTGAAGATAGACCAAATTTCAGTTTTCCATCTTTTATACAGTTTGGACTATTATAAGGAACAAAATGATAATCAATAGACAGTGATATCTACAGGCCTCATCAGCCCTACTGCCATTACACATGGAATACTCATGGGAAGAGGAATTTCTGTTCCTAAGGACTGAAAAAGATTCAAAGACAAATCTTTGAAGCATTCTCTCTTTCTGGAGAGAGACCACCAAAGCAAACAACAAATCACTATCAAAGGGACATGGGCCCATACAAACCTGAAGGAGTCATGGCTAGACAGAGGAAAACAGACACAAAGAAAATCTTGCAGAAAATTCCAAGTTTATGCCAACTAGGACAGCATTAACTCATGTGCAGTCTATTCCAGCCTACTAATCCTCTTGGGATAAGAGGATTACTATTCAGGTGTGAGAAGGCAATAATAATGTTGCTTCTGGAAAGCCAAAAAACCCCAAACCAAAACAAAACCAGCAGACTCTGAGAGTAAACAAACCCATGGCAGTTGTTTTAAGGAAAAGAGAATTCCCATATAGAGATAGCTGGTATACATTAAAAAAAAGGGTCCGCTTCACAGGTTCTGGATACTGAATGGAAAAAAAGTAATCTACTCTTTTCTCTACCCCTTTGCTGTAAGTTCTTGATATTATATAAAGTGTATAGATAGAAACAAAACAGAGAGAGACCAACTGAAGGCCTTCCGTATGTGTGCACATATCAGCTCACAGAATGAGAAACCAAGAGTTCTAGCTTGCTTCCATGGCCTGCAGGCCATGCTGGCGTTCATGCAAATTTGTAGAGAAGCATCCCCTTGAACGAGCACAGAAAATGTTGTAATGATGGCAGAAGGCTGGCAAAAAGATCAAATAGGAGGAATATAGATTTCATGTAAGTGGAATGCATTTTATTAGTTATTAAGTATCTTACCAACTTTCACATCACACTGAATTTCTCTGCTCTTTGCTTCTTTCTTCCCCATTCTCCGTCCTGCATTTTTCTTCCTGCCTGCATTTCCACCCTACTACCCCTGATTTTTCCTTTTCTGCAACAATGCTTAGTTTCCACCTACACTGTATCCTTCATTTAATGTAGGTTAAAACAATAGCCATTAAGTATTTAATGCAGACACTGAAACACAATCACTGGGCTAGAAAGTCAATATTCCAAGAAGCAAATTAGAGGTATTTTGGCACCAGGTGAGAGGAACAATGGTTAAGATACTTGCTTTACATGCTGCAAAACCTAATTTGTTTTTCCTTTTGATACATTATTGTATGACAGCAAAACTTGATGAGCAAACAAAAAAGGACAGCCAGAGATGCCAGGTGAGAAGCAGTTTGCATATACTGACATTAAGTAGCAATTCATACAATTTGCCTTTCTTCCTCACTCTTCTTTTCTTTATATCCTGACAATCCTCCATGTATGGAAATACATACGAGCGTGTCTGGGATTTTTATGACTGTGAACAAAATATAAACAGAGCTGAACAGTACACTGACTGAGCGAACACCAGGGCCTTAAGAAAAACAGCTCAAGGTTCTCTCTAATGTATAATCCTGCTGGAACCTGTGTTTTCTGAAAGTCACTGAGGAATAGAGAGGCTTTCCTTTCTGCACACTCTTAAAAGTTAATTTAAAATGGCAGCTGAAGTGAAACTTAAAGACATAGCCTAAGGGAAGTATTATAATAGGGAACTCAGACCACTACAAATAGCGGAGAGAGATAAGTTGTAAATTAAAAAGTAATTTTATCCTTAGTGGTGTTAAGTATGTCCAGCAAGAAAAGTTAAAATGAAATACTCTAACATTCTTGTACTGGCAGAGTCAGTATTTCCATCATAATACTGTATAACTTCCATTTTGTAATTTCCCCATACAAGTTAAAAAGTCCAGCACTTCCCAACTGTAAACTGTTACTATTTTAGAAATGTTTTTAGTTTGATTTTAAAAAGAAATCATCTTCACCATATAAAAATTAGACTATGCTGCAGTAAATAAATCAATTTCAGATACTTACGTTAGTTGTGCATAGCTCAATTTTTGCACAACTAGTAATGCAATACTTTTATATATAATTTTCTTATTTGTATAGGTAATTCATAAAAGAGTTACAATGTACAATGTAGCAATGTACATACTTTAAATGTTTTTATTTTGAAAACTTAGAAGAAAATCAGATCTGAATAGAGATGCTGAAAATCTGGTGCTTTCCCTGAATCTCCAGTTGAGGAGGTTCAAAAATGCCTTTAACATGCTGAAAACCACAGAAGCCATTTAATAAAAAACGCATAGTATTACAAATGGGTCTGCTGCTTATACAGACTGTAACTGATTCTTCAGGTGTTGCAAATGATCTCAAAGCTCTCACTGATTTCAGTAAGGGCTTCACACAGAGCTGAGTAAATTGCAAGATTATGTACTCAGGGATCAATACCATCTTCCCAGAAGAGTATAAAAGGGCCAGAGGAATAGCAAAATGGCTGCATTTCCATGACATAGCTCAAGATCTTAGCCTGCCATTCCGCTCCCTCCAAAGTCAGGCTGTGCATCACTCTTTTTGCAAGGACTCAAGGAGGAGAGGGGAAAGAAGCTACAGATGTGACCAGTTGAGCCCTGGGCTCCAAAGTTCCCACAAGAAGTGGGCATTGGCATCTATTGCTGTTTGCAGGCTGCAGTAGCTCCACAGATCATCTTTAGCTTATTCCTGTCAAGAGGAAAATTCCTTTCCTCCTTTCTTGTGTAGGTTTTCCAAGTCTCTTTCTGTTAGCTTTTCTTGTGGGACAAGGCTCTGCTTAACTTACTCATTTTGGCTGTAGCTGTCTAGTCCGTTGATGTTGATACCACATGAGATATTTAGTGAAGAGATCCTATCCCTGGGGAAATCAACTGTGAAGCTAGCCTGAGTTTCTGACAGCTCCAAACCAGATATTCAGAGCTACAGCAGAGACAGCCTGTAGTTGGGATTGTTCCCTCCGGGTACGGCAATGTTCCACAGCCTTATTACCCACGCGCAGCTAACGACAAGAGAAAAACAGCAGTGCCCGACCAGATTAAAAACTAATTGGTCTGTCTTAAAATCACAGGTTTTGCACAAAAGCTCTTAAAATATTTTAGATTGTATCTTGTTTCTGTCTTCATAATTCTAGACCTCACTTTGCAGTTTTGAAGTACAGAATCTTTTTAAAAATGTATTTATGCTGAAGGGTTTTTTAATTACCTGCCTGATAGAGATATTCACACAAGACAATGCAAAATTGAGACAAGAACTGACTACATTGAGAACACAAATATTTTACCAAAAATGTCTTTAACTTGACAATACATTGTCTTTTAGAGAACACACTTTATTTCATATTTTAGCTTAAGAGAATTTTAAATTTTTATTTGCTTGCCAGTTACCTTTGCTTGTTCTACATTCTCTCACTTTCAATGTAGCATAATACTACTGATTTCAAATCTGCTATTAATTATTTTTATGCACAATCAGAATTTATGCCACAAGTGCTTCCCTCTGGAGTTACTGAATTTGCTGAAATTTATTCTTATTACAAATTCACCACTGATGCAGCTATTTCATATTACTTTCGCCCTTTCTGCTTTACTGCAGCTTTTTGTTACAAGTTATTTTTAACGGAGCCCCTTAGTCAAAACAGTTGTGCACATCATAATACAAACCAAAGGAATGAAGATATTTGGAACTATGACTACATCTCTCAGTAATTCTCTATTGAATTAAAGATTCAGGACAAGCTTGTCCTGAAATATAAATCTTTTATATTTCCTTCCCTCCCCCCACTTTTTTTTTTTTTTTTTACAGGGATGCTTACACTTCTGTTTAGATTCAGACATGTCTTTTCTTTCTGAAAGTCTTAAAGATGTGGCCTTGGTGTGGGAGAAGCATAAACAATAATTTAAATAGATAAATTTGGGGGGGGGTTCTATTTCACATAATTTGACTCTGTACTATGGAAAACGATTGAGAAGAATCAGTCAGTAATGCCAAACTGTTCTACTTCAGTAAACTTTCATTAGGATAAATTGCATGTCTCTGTGTTAATCCTATATTCTCATAAAAGTCTAGATGATGCGCATGATTTCATGCAATAACGGAATATCTGAACTAAAAAAGAAAACTAAAAAGAAAAAAATGGCAAAATGGTAATTTAAAGAACAAAACTGTATTATATTCCATGATAACAATGAAAAAATTAATGCTAAATTTTTCTTTATAAAAAACAGAGATAATATACCACATAGAAAGGAAAACAGAATATTTGTGATTAATAAACAGGTTGTGCAAGACATGAAGGTAATGTTCATGCCTAGATACTCACTTCTTGCAGGAGTAACTTTTTACTGGAAAAATATTAACTTCAAAGTTTAACAGAAGAATAATTTAAACTTGAAAAATGACAAATATCTAGCAACTTTCTTGTTGATGAACCTGCTTCAAAGTCTCGGAGGTACATTTATGACTAAACAGGCTAAAGAAATGGGGAAGTGACTCTTACCATCTGATCTTATTATGGGTTGCAGCAAATGATATTTCGTACTTCAGGTATACACACGTATCCAGTGGTATCCAAAGGTGATACCACACTTCAGGCAATCCAGTTTCATCATGCAGAACAGAAGGCATCTGTGCAGATTTATTTATTTAGTAACAATAGGAAGGAGATAGTCTTTTTTTAATTGACCAAGAAAGCAGAAAATATTAAAGAAAGTGCCTGGACAGCAACTTCTTCTTCATATAGGCAATAAAGGAATGCCGAAGAGTATGTTGTGTAACTCATCTTCCATTTCTGAAGACCAAAGTTTAAATCCTACTTCATACCAGTTTGATTTATCTTTGATATTGTCCTTATTTGTGTCCATCACCAAACCACAAAGTAGTTTATTACTCTTGATTTTAACTGGATGGCTTCTGAAGACAAACGCATTGAGCAGTTGTCGGTATAACACATAGATTTGACAGAACAGTCTGAGAAACCTTACACAGAATTTACCCTTCTATATTTGGACACAAACCAGTGGTATAAATATGTCATTTTCCGAAGCAGCAATTTAAGTGACAAATAGACTTGGATAAATAATTCAGTTCCTTCCAGGTTTGGGTAATCATCAGATCATCGAAAAGAGAAAACACTGTACTGCAAACAACCTCTCACAACAAGCCTGCTGACTATTTGCCACATATACAGCTAGTCACTTAAAAGTAACAATTCTTTCGCATTTCACTGAGTAACTTCTATAACTAGTGAGTTTATGCATATATAAGTTTATAAATTATGAGTGCAAGTTCATATATGTAAATAAAAACAGATGAATGAACAGGAAGCTAACCTCAGAAACATATAAAAAACCTGAACAATTTTATGCCATTTAATGTACTAAGGTTTTCACACTATTTGTAAGAGAAACATTTTCAAGAACTGTTGAACTCACAGTTTTCAAATAATGAGGTACTGTATTACATATTAATTTAAAAAGATTCTTTATAGTCATAATTGTCTTCAGTTTTACCTTATTGCACAACAGGTGATCAACAATATTTAAAGTAATAGTTTTCCAACTTAATTACTTGTTAGATAGTTTCTTAACACTTTACTGCTTTCTGGTGCATCACTTTATATCCAGTATCCTCAAGTCTATAGGAGGATATATTATATATTGTACATTGATATTATATATATACACACTACATAATCATCTAAGTGACTAGGCTTGAGTTCCTGACACATATATGGGTACTCCTGTACTTTATAATTCACTTACACATCTCAGATACAAATTCTACTGAAAATGGGACAGAATGTTGCAGGTGGATCCTTTTTTCAAAGTATACAAGATGCATTATAACATGGAAGAATAAAATCCTTCTGAAGTACATGGCTGGCTTTTGAGATGAGGTGCAGACTGTGAAAGGATGACTAGAGTTTCTTTGCGGGTGCCTAAGAAATAACTTTCCCGTCCCATCAGGAGGTTAGCCAGGCTGAGGAAGGATAAATCAGAATAACCAAAGGGATAACTAGTACTTTCCTCAAAAGTCAAAGTAGGGCATCTTCCTGCACAACTTAGTCAAAAGACTTCTTTGCTCTACTACAGTTACAGCTCTGTATTTCAGTAATGAAAGCAGCCACTCAGCAACTCTGATGGCTGCGCTTGACAATAATTTTTTCACGTTCTCTTCACAGGGTGAAACTGGAATAAATTTCATTCAGAACCAAGCCAGTATTGCCTGACAACAAAATATCTTCAACTCCAAATTCGTAGCTGTTAAAGGCCAAGATTGAATTGATTAAATTATTTTTCTCAAAAATGAGCCCCCCAAATTTTAATCATCAAAGCATACAAATTTCAGAAAAAAAAAAGAAGAGAGATTGCACTGGAAATACCAGCAAGCCACAATGACCCCACAGTTATTAAAAAAATAAAAATCTCAAATTACAGCACTTACTTATGTTTGGAAAGAGGTGGTTTGTTTCATGAATAACCCATAAAACCATCTGCAGCCTACCAGGGTTTCAGAGATTAAAAAAACAACCCCCCAAAAAAACAAATGAAAAGAGCAGGAAAATAGATACAGAAAAAGAATGTTCATGCAGCTGTTTTTAGGTACATATACCTGGATTTCAGAATGGTTTATGCTGAAAACTGTAGGTGCTATGAGCCATAAATGAGAGGAAGAACGAAGCAAAGTATAAGCTCAAATTAGAAAAGCCAGCAGCTTACAACTAACAAGATGTGCAACTTCATTTCATTCTATAACATTCTATGCATCTTTCTCATTTTGTCTTTTTAGATTTCATATTTCTCTGGAAGCTCTGTTTCTTTGTGAGATAACTTATATATTTTGAACCCTATTGCAATATAGGCAGTAGCATGCCTCCAATGCTAATAAACATGCAAGCTGCTTCCATGTATCAAAGAACAAAGACAAAATGATTTATAGATGTGGAGAATGAGAAACTGCAGTCACAAAAGGGGCAGAACTGCATGGTCAGCTATTCCCAAGCTAAAATTATTTTAAGTGGTTATATGCCTATCCATCTCTCTATATATATGATTTTTAATGTAATTCAGGTTTAAATAATTACCACATATAAGCCCTCATTTTCCACACTTTCATACTCTCAGATGATCACCACAGAACTGTGAAACACTCTATGCAGATTTTGGCACTGAACACAAGAAAAAAGCAAGCACCTGAAACATGCAGTTTTTGCAGTTAACTAGTTACTGCATAGGAACCCCTATAGTTTTATGGCATGAACTTCCAGACAGAGCAGTAATTTCTTTCTTTCTGACAGGTAATTAAATTGAATGTTTTTGTACAACTTCCTTCTTGGGCCTGGAACATCTTACCCTGAAGTCAAAGTGTGGTAGACATTATCTGCGTTTCAGATTGTTCCACTAATTCATTTTTCAGTATGTCAAGCAGCCCCCTTCTGCTTGTGTCTGTTGTTGTGCCAGCAGAAATTGATTTATTTGCTGTTTTGTTACATGAGATTATCATCTCTTTCCAAAAAATCAGAATATTAGATTTCTAAAGTAGAACTGCTGCTCCATGTTTTTCACCCTATAGCTAAAAGATTCTCTTCCTCTCTCTCCAAAATGGATTCTAAAGATGAACCAGGAAGCTCTGCCTGTTTTATTTTCCATAGATCTTTCTTAAATGTTTGTTTAAAGGAAGTTATGGTAAGATATTCCATACATTTTAAAAAGCACTCTTCAAATGCAATCAGCCCTGTTTGAGAGCCAGAAGTGGGGGAAGCATCTTACAACAGAGTTACAGTTCAGCGCTTCAGAAGAAGCGCACAAGCATACAGTATTAGAAATAATATTCTCACTTTCACATGGTCTGTTCTCAGTCTCAGAGAATGCTGCAAGAGCCAACTACTACTATGTCTCATTTTATTCCATCCTTCCCTCCCCTCATCCATTTTTCCATTCTATTAGGTTAGATGTATTTTGAGTAAGAACATTCATCAAAACTGTTCGCAACATCTAAGCGCAATGAATATGAACATTGGACTACCTGGTAACAACAGTCTAGACAGGGTCAAATGGTTCAAAACAACAGTTCTCTCTCATCTACTATCCACATGGCCAGATGCACAGTGCATGTTCATGTGTCTGAGGTAGCCTAGTGAAACAGTCCTCTGAAGAAACCTTTCTGACATAGGCTTTTCAACTAATTTCACAAATAGCAAGCTCAATCAATAGGACTTTGAGCACTGAAACAGTAATTAGATAATTAGATTAGATAATTAGATATGTGTTATTAATTGAGAAACAGAGGTGAAGAAGCACTTTGTTACCCCAGACATGTAAGGGCCAGGTCAGAACTCAGGTCCCCCTGCCTTAACCCTAAGACCACCTTCCACGCCCCGACTAGGCTCTCTAGAATATAATTAGACTCTAACCTTCCATTACCAGATACACTGTTAGCCATAAAATTATCTTTCAGTCTTTAAAAAGCCAGCACACCTGAATGAATAGACCAATGTGAGTTCTATACAGTACTGCATGTCAATAAAGTATTGGAGTTTCATTCTTCAGGATCTATTCACTTATTGTCATGGAAGGGCTTTATGCAGCTGATTTCTGTTAACTCTGAGTGCTGTTATGCAAGTAGGTCTCTTATGCATTGACTAAATAATTGTAACTGTTTACTTAAATTGCAGATACCATCACTCGACTTATGTAGACCTAGGCTTACATCAAGTTGCTACTACTAGTATTTGATATGAAATTAATGTGATTACAGAAGGGAAGAAAGAAAATAAAAGCTGCAAAGACTTTTACAACAGGTTAAAACCAAAAATATTTAACAGTCTCATGTGAAGTGTTGGACATTTTTCAGATATTAAGAACTGTTAAGGCTTGTAGAATTAACATGATTGCATGCCTAGCTAAAATGGAATGCATATCTTCTATAACCCAAATGTAGTGCATAATAGAGCTATCCATTATAACTGTATAGTCCTTTGATCAGAAAAGGATTTTGAACTAGCATACTGTAATTATTTTGCTCATATCGGGAAGGGAACTTCTTACAGAACTGCCAGGTATAATATTCCAGTGGAATAATGTTTTATACTGTGAGGGTGGAAGTGTAAAGAGTTATGAGGATAAAATTGCATTTACATAGTTTCAGTTCTGGACATAAGGTACATTTGCATTTAATATGGTTTAGTTAGAGGCGAGTTCATGGCTGACCAATTACAGATGAGGAAAGAGGCAGTAATGCTTCTTTTCAAAACCACAGTAGTTAGAAGAGGAAGAAGCTGAGAAATATTTTAGACCAATCATTCTGGTTCACAAAAAATCCTAAAACATTGAATCATGAACCCTAAAAAACTCACAAATCAGCTAGCAGTAAAAAGAAACCCACATCCACAGTACGTAATCTAATTCGTACTGAATATACAGGATTGGCAGCTGTGGCATGTGGTGCCTTGCAGGCTTACCTTCAAAACTGGTAGGCATCTTGCTAGAGTTACAAAGTACACAAAACTATGAAATAAACTATGATGACATTTATTTCAGTTGCCATGCTTTTTATAGGCACAATTAAATGATGCTTACGGAAGACATTTTATCTACATTATTGTAGCTGAATAGCAAAGCCCTTTTATTTGCATCTGCAATATTAGATAAAGCAGACTGGATTAAGTAGAAAATGAGGCCCTACATATCCAACACATAAATGTTTCATTCTTACATGCATACTGTTCCTACCATCATTTCCCTTCTTTTTCTATAGGTTGCTTCCCAGCCAGAGCAAGTAAATATAACTTTGTTGATCAGAAGATAAAATATTTGATTCCGGCAGGTCAGGTCAGCAACTCAGCAGCTGAGAACAAAGGAAGAAGGCTGTCGGCAGTTCTGCCAGAGCCTTGCATTAAACATGGCAGCAGTCACACTCCCTCGGTGAAGGTCAGCCTGCAGAGACTGGCACCATTGTGCAGAGAATCTCAGGATGTGGAGAACAAGCACCTCAGCACCTCACTGACCACAGTTTTCAGTACTAGATGCAGGCCTTGAATTTCTGGGATGCCAAAGAAGAAAACTTTTATCACTGAAGCATTCAAGATTATGATGGCCCGTATTCTGAAAGTTGCAGGGATGTTGATGATAATCCATGCAGAATATTATATATTAATGAATAAAGGCAGAAAAGATAACAACACTGATCTATTCACCTGTATCTTGGCTGCAAACATGCAGCCAAAGCATGACTACATCTGCCTCATGCATTTGCAGACAACAAAAGCAGCAATCACACAGAAAGGATGGTTTGGCTGAAGTTAGTGGCATGTGGCTTAAAGCTCTATATAATGATTTCTGTTAATGGCCATCACAGTTCTCCTCTGTTAGGCATAAAAGTCTTCACTGACATGCCCTTAGGACCATCAGGAAAACAAAATGCGTAAAAGCTATTATAAAAGTCATCCAATCAAATACACACACTGTAGCTCAGTATCGGTATACCCAACATTCTACTAAGTGTTCAAATTATTTGTGCATGTGAGATTCTTCACAGATGTGAGTGATGCTACAAAAAGCCCTTTTAAATAACAGATAGCAGAATGAAATACATTTACAGTTTAGCGGAAAAAAAAAAGTGATATATCTAACAGAATATGTACTAGCACAGGATTTTATTCTAGTCACAAGGAAATCTGCTTTCCTTAAATTAAGAAATTAAAATCACTAGTCACAGACAAGCCTACTCCATTCAGCGTATCAGTAAATTACTTCTACAGATAGAAAGAACTCTAGGCTGAGAAGGGTTACTCTTTCAAATGCTAATCAGAATTATTAATTTGTAGCTTAATGACACCGAATGAGCTTTGACTAGTAGACTTTTCTAAATGGAGATAAACATACCTCTGAGAGAGTTTTCACTGTATCTGATGAAGATTCAAAAACCTAGCTTTGAAGAAGTTTGCTGTAAATTTTGTTGGCTGAGCTTTCCTCCTAAACGTAAGCCAAGATTTCTTAGTTCTTCCACCTGAACTCCAGCTTTATTAATGGCATAACTGTTTCTCTTTTCACTCAATATATACATTTAGTGTAAAAGGTTTTTTAAAATTTAGTGTAAAATGTTTCAAATGTATTTAAAAAATATACTATCAGCACCATGGCTCACCCAGACTTATCACTCTAACTACAAAAATATGATTTGGTTGCTGCCCAGGATAACAAGCATGTGATGTGGGTTGGAAACTTGCATAAATTAAGCAGGCATGCTATATTTCAGAAAGATAACTATTAGCATATAAAGCAAATATTACTACACCCCCAGGATTCCATGTCTGCATGCCTTATGATGAAGGACTATCATTCATATTGATCTATCAGATTGCTTTGGATAAACACATGTCCATTCACTATCTGAATAAGGAAAAACTTATTTTCACTATTGATCTAAAAAAAAAAAAAATTATACAGCCCTGGGAATGAAAAAGAAATAAGGGCTGAGAGATACAGTGGAAAATTTTGAGGCTTCGATACCTAATGATGTATACAGACAAAATCTCAGAAAAAAATTCAAGTGCCTTGGTGATTTCAAAAAATTTCTCTAGTTATTTCTTACGTTCTGGTCCTTGATTTTTTTTTTAATCAACAATTTCCTAATATTTCCTTGTTTGTAAATGAAATTGGAACAGGGACTACTCTGCTGTTTCTGGTTTGGACAGTTTTCCTGTTTGAATATTTTTCTTTAGCAGTGCCTGAAACAGTAAGCAGCAGCAGAAATTCGGACCATTCCAGTTCAATTTTAATTTAAAATATTGGTCCTTTTATACATTGCAGTGTTTAAATGTTAATTATTTTGAACTTTTTCTTTATTTTCCATGTTTGCTTGACATCACAGAAGCAAATAAAAATTAAATAGTCAAGGCCCAATAATAATTCAGCTAATTTTAACTATTTGGAAACAGATAAAAAAAAATGTTAAATTTTGTTCTTAACCTATGTCTGCAGTCCTTCTTGAATATGTTGAAGTCTCCTTCATCCGTACAGCTAATTCTTGCTATATCTTATAGTCATGCTGGCATACATTCTTAAAGTTGTAATTCAGATTTAGTGGCATTGACTGCTTTCTTTATATAGAGACAACTGGAAAATGCTCACAGAACTATTTAAAGAGACACTGAGAAAAGAAAATTGTTAAAACTAGAGCTGATGTGTCTTTTAAAATCGTTGAATTACAGCCAACCATCTAAACTTTGCTTTCTTTCAATAATAGATGAATATCTAGAAGAGCCAGAGAACTCAGACACTATGCAAACCCACACTAGTAACAGTAACAAGTCAAGTAATTTCTGTGCCTACTGGTCTGGACTGAAACAGGAAGTTTTCTGAATTTATCTGTAACATTAACTAGCAAAACAGTACATCAGCAATACTGATTATACCTGTTCCAATTCATAACATAGTATTACCGAATACATTTTTCACAGTTGCTGGTTAAAGAAAAGGCTTGATCTCTATGTAACAGCTGCCATCTTTACAAGCACCTGTATTTTTCTTGGATATGCTCTTTTCCTATACCCCACCTTGGGGGTAGGTACAATGAGAGGCATAGTAAAAAGTCACCCGTTAAAAGAGCTGAAAGTCAAGGCTTTGACTCTCTGATAATGTTTGTGATTTCCTAGATCAGATTTAGACTGGGTTATATAAAAGGGTCTAGCTGAAACAGCAGCCCAGAGGAAGGGGAAGGTGGGGAAGGAAAATCGCCTGTCTTTGGAACCTGCCTTGGTTCTCCCACTCTCCGTCCTGGACCCCTCCCAAGGTACACGGCCATTCCCTCAGCACGCTTACCTGCTGCATCCCTGTACAGACATTCCACAGCATGGCAAAACACCACTTACTTATGCAAATAGATACCTGTCATCCAGGTTAACCCCTGCACTGCTGCACACTTCAAAATCCACAAGACACTCTTTAGGGGAGAACTACATTCACCGCCTGAGCCTGCCCTGAGGACTATGCCTCACCTTCACCTAACAGCGGTGATTAACCGAGAGCTACCTGTTCAGCGCCTGCTGAGTATGGTTATAGCACCTTTACCCACTCTCACTGACTGCAAGACACAGCATGGCTCTCGCTTGAGACCTTGGTTCCAGACAAGCTTAATCCATGGTTGCCAGGTGACAGTACGGTACGATTCAAAAGCACGTGTGCCCCATTGCTCTGCGTGCTCTAGTCACGACCTGCGTAGCTCTGGCCAGCACCTGCTTGCCTCCAGACAGTCTTCGCTTCCAAGATTCCCGCCACCTACTAACATACACTGGCCTAGACCACCAGGTCTCGAAGCATGCCATGTGTATTTTTCACAACCACTATGAAAACAGCAATATGAAACAACATGAAAAGTAGTTTTTACTGGGAAATAAAATATTCCCTATGAATCCAACAGGCTCAGGGTCAGTGCTCAAGCCTCCTTAAAGGTCCACTCCTTACTTCGATGACTGGAATTTATACATACTTGCTGTGGCCCATGTAAATCCTAGAATTACCTAATCCTTATTTCCAGCCCTTTCCATCATGCCTCTTTCTACTATTTGGAAAACGGACAAAAGAAAAGGGATCTACTTTACATATGAGCAGTGCAACACAGATGGCATCAACGTTACAGTCAGAAAAGTCATATAAGGAGTCATAAAGTTTGGCAAGAATGACAAATGTCCATTTAATTACAGATTAACTCCTCAATTAATATCTATATAACCTTAACAGGCCTATCAAAAACTGCCCTAGAGCTGTCCCAAAGAACAGAATGTTCCTGTGTTTAGATGGAGACCCAAGGATCAGAGCAACCACCTACTACTCCCAACTATACCAGGCAGCAAAATCTTAACAACTCTGCTTCACTCTACTTGTAAAGCACTGAGAAGCCCTGGAAGTTTACGCCTGTGAAATACTTCAGGCAGAAGATGCTCTTTACGGGGCACCATAAAGGTCATGCCACTGTTTTATCCATGCTACAATTAATAATGTTTAGTTATAATGCCAAATGAACAGCTACAGACAAGTCAATTCAGGTTGTTTTTTACATATTTCATATACATTAACACAGTAAAACTGAACATTGACACAGTAACATTCAGAGAGAGGAATTTCAAGGTGTTGTAGTATACATTTTGACCTCTGATTAATACTCACAGCAGTTATTCAGAAATACTAATGGCTTTCCCATATGCATTGTGTACTTCAAAGTTATAACAAACTGCAAGTTTTAAATGTTTACGCTGTAGTTTATATGTGGCAGATACTAACTAAACAGTGATTTATGGGCTCTGATTAAAGGTTAGGAGTTTTGTGGGTTTTTTAAGTTAAAAACAAAGTTCACACGTGTCCTGGCAATTAGAGAGGGCGAGGTAATACTGAGCAAGAAACTAGTTCAAAAGGATGTATGCAGCTATATGACTGATTATTCTCTTTTTCAATATCAGCAAGCTAAATTTACTATCCCAGTGCTTAAAGACAGCAAAAAGGATATAATTGTTGTTTACTGGATTTGCTGTTGTAGAATACTACTCTTATATTACTCCTAGATAAATTATTGTGTATACTGAACTACTGTAAGAACTGTTCTTCGTATTTACTTCATCTTCCAACCAGAGGCAAGAATAAACAGTATTTTTCAATGTTGTAGCTTTTAATCTATTTTCCAAATTTGAAAATACATGGATTTGTTTTCCCATTTAGAAAGCATCTATTCAAAAAACATCTATTGTCTAAAATTCGCACCCTAAGGAGAGTGCTATGTAATGGTCACACTTACAGGAAGACTCAGGAAAGCAGTGGTTTCACTGGTAGAGGACAACAGCCAGAGGCTGAGCGTACCTCCAAAGAAAGCAGCGAGCACAGTCAGGCCCCCGAGGCAGAGCTCATTCAAAGCAGGGGCTTTGTGAGCAGCAGCATTCTGCTGACAGCACTCAATGGGCAATGACAGTCTTGCATCAAGTGCTGTGCATCAGTTTAGGGGAGGAAATGGTATAACTGAGAAGAAAGTACTATAAGAATATTGAGGGAGGAAGAAGACTTGATGAAGAGTTTAACTGTTTCAGAATCAACAGCATGCATAAAAAGAGTATAAATCTATAAAGCACCTAAAATACAGGTTACTACAATTTCATTCTCAGATTAGAGATAAACTTTATTTTAGTTAATTACAACAGACACCACTGAGGGAGATTAAGGATGTCAAAATTTTCCTCAAATTAGCCATATCCTCAAAATGGGAAGTTTGGAATTGAGACATAGAAAAAGTCTTTGTGGTTTATTTCATTTTTGTGGTTGTTTTTTAACAATGTAAGCAAAGTAAATTCAAGTAAGTAAATTCAAGTTACCATAGCCATAATTAATTATTTTCTCTTGCACATCAGACTAAAGTTAATTTACTACTGGAATTTAATATACATCATGTTTACAAATAAAGGGAAAACTACACTAATTATGTTCACTTAAACATACACTTAAATGCTTAATTAAACAGAGTTTTCCCTCTGCTCAAGGGCAGCCCCAAAGGCTCACTTTGAAAGCACACAATGAAACTGTGTACAGTCAAAGAGGACATTGTCCTTCCATTTTACTTTTCATACTTTCCGTTATTCATTTGGAACAGAACATATTTTGTGATTTACGACAGGGAGATCTTCCCTCGTCCCTCTCCCTCTCTCTCAAAACAGGTCACCAATTCCCCTGCAACATCCAAAAGAATTCCTGAGATACATTTACTCACATGTAAGAGAGAAGCATGTTTGTATTCTGTGCGAGTATTCAAAGAAGCCATCTCTCCTTTTATTTAAAGGAACATTAAAAACTATTTGCTTTAAGCCTGACCTTACCCTTAAATGCCATTATCCCAACTCTTAGCCTCTAGGCAATTAAAAAGAAAAAAAAAATCATTTGAGTACATCCAGCCAACAATTTTCATGTTAAAAAAAGTGCAAGTTGGAGCCATGTGGTCTCAATCAGGCAGTAAAAAACCCTCTGTATTTTCTTAAATGCGCAACTGCAGTATGCCCATAACCTCTCTTTTAAATCATCTTAACCAGATCTGAATCACTCTCACCACAAATGATTCGGTGGCCCTGGAATGTGCTGGGGTAGACAGAGTCGCTCTGCAATGGACATTGGGACATTTCCCACTTCCCCAGTGTTAAGAGTTTAGGCTGCAGCAAAGAAAAAGAAGTTCTTTAGAAGGTTAAAGCCAAGACAAAAAGTGACATCACAGTTCAATCATTCAGGGGGAAAAAAAAAAAAAAGCAACTACTGCCTAATAAATCAGTGCTATGTGCCACAAACCACAGTGAGCCAACACAGCCAAAGAACAGCTTGTCTTGCTGAAGCAAACACGGATACCTCAGGCAGCTGGCAGGCGCATGTTTAATTGTATTCACAGAGAACCATTGTATCCATTAAGCTAGCCAGACTCTGAGAAGTTGATCAATTAAAAAAGCAGAATAACCATGATTTCAGTAACAATCTGAGCTTCCCTTTACATTGCACTGCCATGTTTCTTACTACGGACTACCACAACTTTTAGCATAGATAAGAATGTATATGGCACTGTCTTTACAAGTTCATAAGCAGATCATTTAGGATCAAAGCCTGTGACATACTTGCACTACCCGGATGAATGCTGCTTCTCCACTGTTCCATTGGAGTCAGTAGGAACTGTAGGCACTTGGCACCCTGCTGGCTTTCTGGGCATATCTCAAAAGGAATCCCTAAATATTATTTACTTCTAAAGTTAATAATAGAGGAAGGGGAATGGAATGCACTGGGGGCTCCTGCAAGTCAAGTTTAAGCAGCAAATAAGCAAGCCATGCTTACCTAGCTACAAGTTTTTTAAATGTCACTTCCTCTTTAAAAGCTTGAAAGATTTCTTTCAGTCTTAATAGAATTACCTCAAAAAACAAGTTAAACATGTGGCCAAAGTGATGTGCATCTTAAACAGAAATGGGCCAGAGCCAAGACATTTGGATCCAGATATTAACTTTCTCATAGTTCAAGGATGTTGGAATCCAGGGTTTTTGGTTCAGGCCCATCTCTGGTGTATAAGTGCTGAACTCAACATTCATCGCCAAACCTCACAGTCAGTACAAAATACGCTTTAATATATCAAAGTAGGAAAAACAATGTAAAGATGTCAGATTTTTCCACCACATCAATGAGAAAAGATGACATTATAGCACCCACGTAAATTGTGAAACTGAAAGCAACTGCTGAGGAAACCTGACATGGTGCCATCAGCAGGGGGGAGCCCAACTCTTCCAACTATTCCAATTTTAGCTCTGAAAAAGAATCTTTGCTAGTCCTAGTGTGCAATTCTATTCCAGTGAATAACTTGCCATAAATAGAGCTAGTAACAGCTATACAGAGAAGACGTGCCTTAGTGCAACGCAAACAAAATTTGTACTAGACATCACTACCCTCCTGACATATTGTACACTATTCTGCTGAGCATTATTTTGCAGTCATTCCATAGGTACAGAATTTAGTAGACCGTTTTTACCAATTACCATACCACGAAAATTACTTTTCCAAATGAAGGGTGAAAACCAGAATGGGAGAGCTTTGGTTACAAGTTCTGAATCGAAAAAAACCCAAAGTTACAGACCTCAGATCAGTTAATTGCCTGTGCTTGCTGCCCTTTGCACAATCACCCATTTGCTCACTCAGCATATTTTTCATGTGACTAGATTCACCTTGGCAAATCTCTGATAAGCCAGCATTAAATAAGGTGGTAGGGGGGAGGGACTGCTTGCCTCTCAATACAAAATGTTGGAATAACTGCTTGAAGTAGTTAAAGGAGACAAAGTTAAAGGGGAGGGAAAGGAAAGCTTTCCTCTTTTTAGGTTCATTATCCTAGGGGGTTTTTTTGTTTTGTTTTGTTTTTTAGTACGTAAGTACATTCCATTTTCTGGCCTTTTCCCCTTCCTCAAATTTATTATATATTTGAACCTTTGAATTTCAAGGCTTTCTTATTTATCACTTTGTTAAGATAACCCATCTAGCAAGACATAACAGCATGCTGATAGCAATGCTTATCAGTAGCTTTAAGACAAATGGGTTCCTACAGTGAATTTCTTTTGACAGCTAGATGGCATTTCTGAAAGCAAGGCAGTTGGATTAACCTGCCGTTGTACTGATCATTGCAAAACTTCCTAAAGACAGCACGGGGAGAGGAAAAAAAGTCCTTGTAACAAAGCTGTACGCTCCTTTACGCTAGCAAACTTAGCAGACAGCCGTGTTAATGCTTTTATAAAGCAAGAACAGCCACACCACTATTGGAA
Organism: Apteryx mantelli; assembly: GCF_036417845.1. Taxonomy (NCBI): domain Eukaryota; kingdom Metazoa; phylum Chordata; class Aves; order Apterygiformes; family Apterygidae; genus Apteryx; species Apteryx mantelli. Next base: position 44,251,007 of record NC_089982.1, on the reverse strand, counting down.
GAAAACCAAGTTTCTTTTTGCAGTTCCTGTCCTCTCCATGATAGTCATTTACCCAAGTATACACTGTTTTCCCCCGTACATTAGCTTTCACTTGTATGTCCCCAAACTGTAGACTTGCAAAGGCTTTTTATTTTTAAAAAACGATTCACTTGGCTCATAGGATAAAGGTGGGTTGGGGGGGGGGGCTTTGAATGAATGCAAGTCATTTAAAAGGAGTCTATTTCTGGTTTCTATAAACTAAACAGTCTTAGGAAACATCTCATCCCCTTTCACTCCCTCATCCTCCCTGAACTTTAGTTCTGTTCGTATCCTCTGTGATGAAAAATCTTTACTTGCCTGGTTCAGCTCTTACACTTAAAAGAAATGGGTTACACTGCCAGTAAAAGTTACTCTATTCTACACACAATTCAAAAGTAATCAGATCTGTAGAAAAACCAACAACGAAGCCATCTGGAAAGTTTTGCAGAATTGTACAGCTACTTAGGAATTTGGCTGAAATCTATACATTCTTGTAGTGCTTTTCGGGAAGGTAGAGATCAGGAAGATTTTACTGCCAGGCACTGTTCTGAGAGCACTATAGCTGAGCGCACACAGTATGATTCACTCACATGCTTCTCCCCCTTCTTCTTCTTCTTCTTCTTCCTCCTCCTCCTCCTCCCCCCCCCCCCATAGTAAAATGGCTAAGGCACCTTATTGTCTCTTGCATCTTTATACATACTTAATGCTGGCACTTACCGTTGTGGAACAGATGGACCCCCACCCCCTACAAGGAAGCTGATAACTGATGATCTCGGGTCCTTTATTCGTTGGCTCTCCCAGCTCCTAGCTTCGCTGCTCTACATTCAGGCTAGTCTGCAGGAGCAGAGAGGAAGTCAATAGACGAGGAGCTGCCCAAGTCGCAGGCACTGGCGAGCAGCAGTGAGAACGCTCTCCACGGCGCTGCCCGGCTGCAGGAACAAAGCCTGCTGGCAAGGGGGAAGCCGCGCTCAGTCCTCTGGCTTCAGTCCAACTGTTGCTCTTGCTTCAGAGTATGTGAGAGTGTTTGCATGAGCTTGTAATGCATGTAAGAGAAGGGGGCTGGAGAAAAAAGAGGGTGTGTGTAAGGGGAGGAATGCTAGTCATATCCAAAAATAACATGAAGGAAGTACCGTGGTGATCTGTCTCCCCTCCTTCTCCCCCCTTATCACATGTGCGGGGAGTATCTCGACCCTGAGATCCTGATCGCAGGAGTAGGTAGAGAAAAAATTCCAGTGGGACTTGCAGCTCATTTAGTTGTACTATTAAACTGTAACTGAGGAGCTCTGCATTCACACGGGCACATCAGGAAAAGCATGGTTTAGTAGCAACCTACTTGTTAATACTGAAGCCAGAAGGCATTTCGCATTGTGTGCCTTCATGTGGTTGCAAACTGGAGAGAAAAAGCAGAAACTGCTATTAAGTTTACTACGAGTCAAAAAAATAGTATCACATTTGCCTTTCAAGGCAATTCCAATCCTTGGCATTTCTACATACTGCTTAATGTTGATTTTTAAAAGCGCAATTGCTGCAAGTTTACAGCATAATGCAGAAATAGGGGTATAAAAATATCTCTATATAGTTTTACAATAATTTTCCCCCTACTTTTTCATAACTAAGTTGTTAGCAGTAATTCCACAATCAGAAGAGTAGTTTCTCTGTCTTAAAACAAAACAACCCCCTCCCCCCCAAATCCTACAGAATAAAAAACTGAAGATTTCCTCCCTGGATAATCATAAAGCTATAATGTAATTGTTGTCATCACCAGTAAAAAGCTTAAGAAATTGGTTCCAACAATAATTCTGGGCTTTTTAAATCTTAAAAACAGTCATTAATAATTAACAAATTTAAGGAAGAAATGTTGCAAAGAAACTGGTATTCAGACTTTGATTATAAAATAATAAACTAGTAGTGATAGCCTTGGTATTTTTTGATTGCTTCATTTAATCTGGACTCTGTCAAACAAATTTGTAGAGCAGTAAAACCACGGTACTATGCATGCTCCTTCCTATATGCCCAGAAGCAGTCTCTGTGATTAGTTATACTTGCTGGAGAATCTTTATTGTATCCAGCAAGCAGGAATCCTCAAAATAAGACAAGCTAACACAATATATATTCTACTTTCCCCACATGATTCCCATTCCCTCTGAGAAGCTTTATTTTTTAAAAGGTGGAATTAAAACATGGCAATATAAAGGAAAGTCAAAGCAATTCTGGACTTCATTTTCATCTCATGCAGAATAATTTAGATTTTGATGTGACCAATCTGCTACTGGGTATTTTAGAACAGCAAAACTAGTTACTTTCAGCAATGACTGGGTCAGAAATAACGATTCTCACAACACAAATAAAAGTGTGAAAGAAAGGAGAAAAGAGAAATTAGACTGTAATTTGCCAGTGTCAACAATGATAGGGTGAAACAGCCACCTGTTTACACAAGACTTTGTTCCTCAATATAGGAGACAGTATGGATCAGACACCAGGCACAGTGATTTTCGTATCAAGGGTAAATTGCTCTTTTTTGGGGGGGAACCTAATTTTTCTTATCCTTTAGTAAGACTAATTGAGCTTAGGACAAGGACCTTAGGTTTTATAGAATCCATATAATACACTTCCCTACATTCCCATTACATAAAAGAAATTGCAATGCCTTTCCAAAGCTAGCAGCAAAGAGAATTATTATGATAAATTTTAAAATTACAAATACACTCTGTTTTGAAGGTAAGTCTCAGAAGCCTATAGAAACCATCTGGAATGAAAGGAAGTTATGATGATTTAAATTTGCTTTCCTGCATATTCACTAGAGACTGAATTTCAATATATTGTAAGGCCATAAAAAGTTACAGTAAATCCAAGTTCTGTATCAGGAAGTTCACTGAGCTCTACTGTGATGTACTTTTCTTCTGGTCCTTTACTCCTTGGTAGCATTAGAAAGTTTGGCTTCCTTTGCTGCCTCAAGGTTTGCCAGCCCAAATTTAACCTGACAAATTTCACATGCAAAAAAAGATCAAGAACAGATAAGATTACCTAAGGGCTTTTAGTCTACACCTCATCCCATCTTGAACATCAGCTGCATTGAGTTTGCTGAATTGGCTAATTGTTCTAACTTGAAAAACATATGCTTTGAGTGGACAACAAAAGGACATATTTAGTTTCATCTGCAGTTGGGTCTCCAGAACAAAGAGGTTAGTCCAAAACCCGGTCTTGGTCCAGACATTTGAATTTGTTTTGCTGACTCTTATGGAAAAGCATGGGCCTGGAAGAATACTAATTCAGAGAGAGGAAAAAAATTGCAACATAAATACACACACACACACACACAAATCAAACAAAGAAGTAATAGAAAGCTGTCACCTGCTTTTCTCTGTCTCAGCACTGCTGTCATAAGCAGAGACCCAAACCCGTGAAGCAGCTTTCTGCAGAATTTGAAACCCAGAAGACCAAAACCTCACATAAGATGAGATAAAATAAGGTTGAGTGGTTCAGCAGTTGATATTCTGTTGATATGTCAACATTTATGCATCAAACTAATCACTGACTGGCATAAGTGCTACATGCCTGTTATTCTCTGACGTCAACACAGATGACAAAGACATATGGCAAAAAGAAATACCTGGATTTACTTGTTATTGTATATAATCTGTGAACTAAAAGATTTAACTTTTCAGGGGTCTCAGTTGCATTAACAATCACTACACTAATATTATTGTTATTCAACTGAAATATAATGCAACGCTACCACATTTAAGGAGCTATGACAACTACATTTGCTAATTTGCAGCTGGTCTGCTCCAGGTAACATGTCTTATTTTCTGCTTACAAACCTTTCAGCTGCAAGTTTCAAATTCTGATGGGCATTTATCAGATTTCAGTTTGTTTTCCAACTGTTCTCATTTCCAGTCAAGGAAGGAAGGAGGAAAAAAAGGATATATATTACAGGTTTTTTTTTTACTGAAAGTTCATTTTCATTACATGCAGAAATGAGACAGGTGGGAGTAACGCTTTGACGGGTAAGATACAGCCATCATAAATTGGTTGCTACTCAGACCAGATGGCTATAGTAATATCTGAAGGGTTAGATAAATGGACCAGAAATTATAACCAGCAAAAAAAATACAGATTTAATAGATTCCTTAAGGGTGAACAAAGCGTTCTGAATAATGTTGGAGTTGGCTACTGGTAGCGGCTTCTGAACAGCAAGCTTTTCTCCTATACTACGTGGCAAAACCCATTCAGAGAGGTTATGGCAGCTCCTTGGAAGGTCTTGGACTGTCTGCATGAAGAAGCCATTACATTTCATTTTTTGCTCTCCCCAGAGTAATAATATGATATGATAATGTCCATATATTAAGCAGGAAAAAAATGTACTTGTTTCCTTTGACCAGTTACTAGCCACGAGCTCTGGTAAATTGGGCCATTTAACAACTTCAGTATCTTGTACTTTGTACACACAAACGTGTTCCCAACATACCATGTGTAAATTTGACATTTGGCAGTAAAGGTCACAGGTTTCTGAATGTAGGGAGTATTTGCAAGACAAGGGTTGTAATCCAATAAAAGAAACAAGATTGAGGAAAAAATATACATAAGTGTTGAAAACCGAGGGCAGGCAGTTTGAATTAGGAAATTACAGACATTTTCAGTTTAGAATATGTTTCTGTGGCATATATTTAGAGAGGAGTCTTTTCTCTGTGAAGATAATGTGTGATGTATTTGCATGCTCTGAAATTATTTAAATGTCAAAATTTAATTCTTAAAAGGGCCCAACAAGCATTTAGATGTTTTTAGAAGTGAGACCTCTTGTACAGTTCCAAAATCTTCTCTGTCTTAGAGGAATAACATAAGTTAGTGTTTAAGAGAAATATAAATCGCCCCCCCAACAAATATATTTTAATAAACCTTTACAGGATATATGATCTAAACCAAAGGAAATTAAAATTTTCATAACATTTCCTTTGCATCAAAACTTTAATATAAAGAGAAAAGAATATATATAATTCTCTTTTGTTTCTCTGATGCTTCTATTTACAAACATTGTTAATTCACTTACACTTTAGCAGTAGAGATGAAAAGAATAGGATATTAGAAGCAGCATATAGGCTGTGTATATAAAGTAATGTGATCAAATATCTCAGAACAAAGTAATTAGTGAGATCTCTCCCATGAACCTCCATACAACTCAAGGTCAGAATTAATATCATACCTAAATTAAGTTTCAATGAAAGTACAAGCTTCTCAAACCCAGTATATGTTAAAATGAACAGTGCCTACAAGCTACACCCTCAAGCAGAATGCCCCCAAGATCAGTATATGAATCATCTTGACAGTACACATTCAGACAATTTTGTTTTGCCAAGTATTTTTGAGGCGTTGTAACTTAAACTGATAGAAATACATATTTGTTACAATTACACCAATAAAAACTCTCATCATCTGGATTTGAGCCTGAAAATCAATCACATCACATGAATAACACGCCAGAGCACTATAAGAAAGCATGAATCTTGTTCAGTACACATCCCCATTTTGTTTAGATGTCAACAGGAATTCCCCAAAGACCCAAATGCCCATGAAAATTTTTAAGAAATGTTACTACTACATCTGATTTCAATGAAAATGTATTTACTTTTTCAGGATATATCTAGGCACCCCTGGGCATAAACGAGTCAAATGGTTGAAGGACTTGTTCACAGAGTTGAAGAATCATCTACTTATTTGATTTTTAAATCCATGGTAATCTCACCATAATCAGTCCTAAGAAAGGTGCCATTTAAATAGCTAAGCAATTAAGTGTAAAAGCACCTTAAAAGGATGCATCATGAACTAGGAAAATGGTAAGGTGGAGATGAGGAGAAACAAACATTTCTAAAGCCCAAATCATTCCCATGTTGAATTCATGCCTTGTCCAGAGGATTCCTGCGCTGACCCTGGGGATATTCTACTTGAGGCTGTAGCTCATAGGAACTATTCTTCTTAACAGACACCAAGTTTGAGAATCTCATGCCTTCACTGATGCTTCTGTTTATGTGTAGCGTTAGTTTACATTCATTCTCATGTTAAGAGAACATACAAACCTAGTGTAGAAACAGGTAATGATTCTCCCTTTCCCTCTGTCTCAAAGTACAAACCCAAACAGTCATTTTCAGACAGTGCACACGTTCTTAGTCAGAATTGAAGATTTCCACAAAGAAATTACACCTTTGAAAACTGTTAAAGAAAATCATGCTCTTTCTTTCCTAAGAATTATAAATCCAGGACAGTGCTAGAAGCAGGTGTCAGATTTGGTTGTGAAAAAAAACAGGCTACTCCTAAAAAAATTGTTGCAACTCTTGTAAAGTAATTTTTAGAGTGAATGCCACCTAGTTCTGCCCCTGTTCTCTCCCTCTCTCCTTTTTCTTTTTTTCTTTTCTTAATTCTATTTGGTGCCTTCCTAGCATCTACTACAGAAAATCCATGAGAAATACCAGGAACAGGTGTAGCTCGAACAGAGCATAAAACCTTCCTGGTTACGTTACTAAAGCAACAGGAACTACAGGCATTTAGCAACCTCTCTTCCCAAGGAAACACGGTTAGGAGGACTGACAGGATTCCAGGAGTACCAACACAACCTCAGTGTTTTGAAAGAACAGGGCATCCACTATTAGTTCTTAAAACTGAGCTTCCATCACTACCAGTACATCTTTCTCTAACCAGATTGATGTCCAGAAAGTCAGCAGGAGACATTGCTACCACCTGACCACCAAATCCATTTGAGCTGAGAAATAGCTGAAAGAGCAATGGTAGAAACAGCTCATCAACCAGGCATTTACCTCCAGTTTAATCTAGAAAAGGTGGTTTCCAGAAAGTTACAAAGTAATCACTAAGTCCTGTACAAGGTACATTTTCTTATTTTATCTGCAGTTCTAAGAATCTGTGAAGACCTCAATCTATAAAGGGGAAGAACTATTTACATTAGTTTTTAGCTTTGTTTGCATATTTTTTTAATATGAACAACCCCAAGTCTTTCAGCTATGATCTAATAGCCAATAGGAGTTTAATAATAAAAAGTAGCAATATAACAAGAGGTTTGTGGGGCCTCTGTCATATAGATGTAACACAAGCTTTCCACCCACCATATCTCTCATATGGATTATCTAAATTCTTTTTTTTCCTAAACATACTGCTTTTCAAAACTATAGCCACTGCCTTATCCCATTCTAGTTTAGCTTTTAAAGAATAATTTTCCAGATGAAGGAATAAGTTTCTGCAGCCTATATTAGTGAAAGGAATATTAAATGAAGCAATCCAGCTATTGCTATATTTCTGTTTAAACGGAAGTATATTTTAAGATTGAAAAAACATGTATTTTGCAAAAAAAAAAAAAAAATGTAGCTGAGTTGTGAAGGAAAATCCCTCTTTCCTGTCATGTCCCAAATGTTCAGTTCTTGAACCCTGACCAACTTTTCAACTGACAGTGAGGCAACTGCCATTCACTGAAAGTCATCCTACAGTTATTAAAAAATAAGTTGCATTGTTTGCAGCTAAACCGTGCAAATCTGTAACCATCCTGCCCTTCTTGTCATACAATAAAACCTTTTATTCTCAGCTAACAGCAGATTAAAAAGAAAAAAAAGCAACCACAAAGTTTTAAAATGGGAAGAACAACCTCCTCTTAATGAAACACAGTGATTAGTTTAAGCCAAGTGACAAATACTGCATTTTGTCAAGATGTGTTTACTAAGCACTAGAAGCATTCAGCAGAGTTGATGGTTTGCCAGCATTTATAACTTCTCATAAAGAAAGTAGCTAAATTGAAGAAACAAACCCTTTGCCTTGGGTTATGACGTTAAAGTCATTACTATCTGGGAAGTTCTTATATTCATGGTGTTGAGATTTTGTTTTTAATTTTCAAAGAAAACTATAGTTCTTTGATTTACTACTAAAAAAACAGGTAAATTGTTGGTATATGTGCTTTAAGTTAGACAAGGCAAGCATTAAATAAACCAAAAATTCATGTTCATCTGAGATGTCTCTCTTTCTATCATTATCAGTGTTTACTATTGCAAATAAGTTACAAAGGTGGCCACAATTTTTCCTTCTCAAACTTGTATAATACTATATTTTGAGAGATAAGAGAGGATGTATTACATTAAAAAAGTATGATTTTTTCTAGGATGTTAAAAATACTTTTCAATACCAATTAAACAGGAAAAAGGAGATTATATTTTGATACAGAGGATAAGGGCTAGAAACAACTTGGGAATTAACACCTGTCACACAGGAAGTATTGTATCAGCAGAAAACGAAAGCTAGAATAAAGCATATATTTAATTAGTCTGGCAAAAGAATATCTGACACTTGAAAATCTCATTCATTTACCTATTCTTTACAACATTTCACTTTAGACTCAAGACAGAAAAAAAAAATTAAATAAACTGTGCAATGTCTCTAAAACAATTTCCAGAAAAGATATTTTTGGCATGAACATTGTGGACTAGGTCGGGTGGGGGAAAACTTCCCAATAGATCACCTAGCAGAGATTGCTGACTGGACCATAAGGGGGTCCCAGTTCACACATAGCCTGCAATGGGCCTCCCTCGAACATCAATCAATTTTTTTTTTTATATAGAATCAAGCTTGCTTTGGCTGTTTGGATAGCTGTGGAGTGAAGGTTGAGTTTTAACAGGCTGCCTGCTTCACCTACTTCTGGGACAAATCTCCTTTCATCATTTGAAAAAATCTTAAAAATGCTATTCAGGCGGATTAACCGAGCAGCAGTAATTCTTCAAAAGTAACTTGAGGTAAACCACATATTTCTATTCCTGAATATGGGAGAAAATCAGTTCAGGAAATTAGCTCATATGTAGATTAAAAAATAAATTAAAAAAAAAAAGTCATTCTTAACAAAACGTTAGTCCCTTCTAACAGATTGCTTAAACCTTGAAGAAGTGGGGGTGTATGTGCATGCTGATACATTCATTCGATACTGTTTGTAGCCAGTAGTAACTGAAGCTGTAGCCAATATTTTTTTCCTTTTTAATGAGAATTTAAAATTATGTTTTTTCTAGTCCCTCAGATGTTTTATATTACTGAGTACACAGCAGGTTCTGTTAATCAAAACAGTATTTTTTAAAAAAACCTTTCAGCCATTTTGGAAAATCAAGCTATTTATTAAAGCACAATCAATTTTTAAGTAGCAATATACAGTATTTTTGTTTTGTTTTTAATATTCCAACATACAGGCTATTTGTTGTTACCTTACACTTATGCTTCAACTTTTTTTCCTCTAATTGCTTATCCTTGAGCTTTGCCTTGGGACCCTAACTGCTTCTTGGGTATATCTTCTAAAACAGCTACGTTTGTTGTAGCAGATCTTTTTTTGCCATTTAGTAGTTACACCTGGATTCCAAGCCAGTATCTCAAAGAACTATTGATATGCAGTTTAAGAAACATGTCTCTGAACTGCCCCTTCTTAATGTGCATACTGCCCTTCCCAAGAAACATCAGCCCACAGTTAACAGTAACATAACCAAGTCCATGCTTACAAAGTATTAATAACAGATTACCCCAACCCCTAAGAAACTGATGGCTGGGAATTTCTTTCTTTTCAGCCTTCCTACACATGAAGTTTCTGCCCCATTGCAAAGCTACATTATCCCAAAGTGTGGATATAGTTTCCCATCACACTCACTCCGCTTGCTGTAGCACAGAGGACTGTTTTATAAATGTCCCCTAAACATTACCAATTAGCTTGGGCTATTTCAAAAAGTGATTTCTTACCTCTGTACAACCAAGCTTGATACAACTTTGTAATTTTACAAGCAGTAAAACTTAGGGTATTCTGCAGGACTGATTTCTTACAGATTTGCAGGACCTACGTCTTCTCCACCTTAATATTTTACAAAGCTTTCTGTATTACCCAAATCACTTTCTCCTCCCCCCACGATCATAAATGTCAGCTCTCAAATCTGTGTCTTGTAATCCCTTCTATGCCCCCTAGCTACCAAGTCTTGACACCCATTTATCAGTCTACTCTCCACTGTATACAAGTTGACTTATGATGCAGCAGGGCAAACAAAATTATAATTTGATATAATTATTTGTGCTAACAAAGAAGCCTTAAGCTCCGCAGTTATACTAACTTTGGTTTCTCATTTTCACAGAACTCTTTAAGTAGTTAACTTTGAAACCTCTATCCTATGATAAATATTGTTTGAAATTGGCCTGCAATTCAAAAATTGCTATGCCAGCAAGAGGCAGAAATATTCAGCTGAAGGGCAAGCAGGATTGGAGTGCGGCCACACCAAGCAGATCACCTTCAAGTGCTGTGGAGCTGCATGCAGAAGGCGAGCTTTCATGAACAGTCTGGGATAATTTAAGATCATAGCTTCTGCAGAAAAAGGCAGTCTCACCCTCTGTTGCCCACATGCTCCCACTGCCTTTCTGATGGCAGGCTAGCATACTTTTTTTTTTTTTTAAACCAGTCCTTTGAAACCGCATACTGCTTTAACTGAGGCTTTTTCACTTGAGCTTTACATTTATTTTTGTTGGTGTCAGGGTGAAACAACAACAAACAAAATCAGTGAAAGAGTGACAGTGTCACACAGGTCATTTCTAAGACATAAGCTTCCCTAACTGCATTCTGTGTGAAGCGTCTCTGTGACAAAGATGAATTTGCAAAGTTTTAGACAGAAGAAAATTTCAGGACACGTGGAAAAGACTAGGTGAGCTTGTAACATACATGTCTGCGTAAATACTACAGCAGAGGAGCTTACTGAAGCGAAGCTTTTTAAATAAGGACAGTCCTCTTCAAAGAAGGCAAATTCTTAGCTGAAATTTTATAGATCAGAGACATAACAAGGGCAAGGCAAGAGGTCATTAGATGGGAGAAGTGGGAATGCCTTAGCTCCAGGGTGTACCCAAGTACACACACTCCTCCCCCCCTCCCTTTCCAGGAGAGAATATGGCCCTTTAAAAAAAGGCAGCACAGGGCCCTTTTGCCTGCTCACAGTCACTCCCCAGTGAGGTGCTGCCTCACTTGGGTGGGTTTAAGCAAGCAGTTGGCAATGCTGTCTGCCTAGAGATTTCTCCTCAGATAGCTAGAGCGAGCATCACTGCCAGCTGGGGCAGGAAGTCTGAGAACTAAGCAGGAAGAATTTAGGCACCCTCTCTGCGGCTTCAATCTGCTCCTTAGGTCTCTACATCCTACATACTTCATACCCCCTGAGCTTGTATTCAGAGGTGAAGTGCTGTTGATCTGTTGTGGTTCTTCAGTCTGTTACTGTTTCACAGGGAAGTCACACCTGGCTCAAGTGCAAAACCATCTCGGTATGGTGTGGGCACCAGTAGCTAGTATATAAAAGTAGGAGCAGACAGATTGCAGGTGTGTTTCGGGGTAGGACTTGATCACATTTCACATCATTCTGCAAAGCAAGAGTCAGCTCTGAGCTAATTGCATAGCTGATGCAAACAGGATTTATAGTGAAAAATGGATACTCCATGCATACAGTATCCCAAATGTCTTAAGCAGATATCCTGCTGCTCTCCAGTGCAATGTTTCCTATGATCTTTGCATACCTTCAGCTATAGCTTCGCAGACTGGATAGCAAACAGCCCCAGCCGATCTGGAAACACATTCTGAAAGTTTCACTCTTGCAGCGTGGCCAGCCGTGTTATAACAGTTGATGAACAAATGCAAAAAGCATCCACAAAGCATTCAAACACTCCTTGCTCCCTCACTGCTTCACTGTGCACAAAAGGGTTAATCTGGGTTAAGAAAACTAATGAGTAATGCAGCTGGCAAGAAGTTCTCTTTTCATCTCACTCACTGAAAAGCTGGCTTTTGTTTCTGTATTCAGTGAATGAACTCATGCAGCAATATCTGTTGGCAAATCCAGGCTTGTTGCATTGCTGAGATACACATACAATACTGTCAAGTCCTTGATGGCTTCACAGATCTTTGTTACATAGATTGGTATGCCAGGGATCATCAAGCAGATCATTAGATCAGCAGATCAGCAGATCATCAAGCCCACACAGTGCCAGAAGGAACATCCATTGCCACATGCCAGTTAGAGCTCTCAGGACATAGACAGAGCATCTGTGTTTGCCCAAGTTCGTTCACCGTCTTCCTTTTGGATATAGTTGAAAATGCCAACTCCTCATTTAAAACAGAAGTCATTTAAAGTCTATAGTAAATAATGCAAAACTGATTTTTCCTGTCCCTTCCCCTTGACCCCTGCCTACTCCTATAACAGATATGGTTAATGTTGATTTATTACTACTTTTTGCAGAGATCCGTGCATGCAGAGAAATATTAAGATTTAACTGTACGTTTATTTCTATTTAATTATTACATATTTATACAATTCCAAACACTGAGGCCTGTGACTTGGTGGAAACTGCTCGACATTGTTATGCTCTAGCTTTAAAAAGAAGTTAAAGCTTGTTATGTAATTAGTTCTCCATTTTCTGTGGGCAGTTTATCTACTTTGTAAAGTTGGCTAGCCAGAAACAAAGCCAAAAGCATACACGCAAGTTAAGTCTATCTGTACTACTGTGGTTCCATTAACAGCTTCTCAGTTCCAAGGGCAGCGTTTTGCAAATATTACCTGTTTGCTTCATGAGTTAACTGTAAGGGCACTTATGTATTAACTACCTTGCGACAGAAGTGTCTGGGGAAGGAAACTGGACCATTTTAAAAGGTAACTACAGTCTGTGAAGCATTTAGCTGGGATTCTAGTCAGGGATGACGGGATGAGCCTGGCCAGATATGGATGGTTCATAGACAACCACCTTGTATTTCCTCTCATTTTACTGCTCTTCAGAAGAGCAGAAAGCTGTTGAGTGACAAGGAGAGTCAACTGAAAGGTCCTACAAATACAAGTTACTGGGGACATGAAATAGTATTCTAATTTAAATAGCAAGAAAGTCAATACGTACAAGGGTAAACAATATTTTTATAAAAATTACTAGTATGTACAAAAAGTATATTTATATTAAATTGTATGCATTTCAACATTGGTTTTCAGGAACAGAGCATTAAAGACTTCTTCCACTGACACAGAACTTCAGCTTTTTTCTTTTGCAAACTTTGTTATCTTAAAAACACACAGAAGTGTGTTTCCTACAGTGACCACTAGGGAAGAGACAGGTTTAATTTGGATTTAGTGTCATTTTTAACAGCTATTTACATTCTAGACAGAGTTTGATAAAGCACACAGGAGCCTGACTAATTGATACATACAGATACCTAAACAATTTGGTCTCTATTTTACATGAAAAAGATTTTTTCTTCTAAACAGTTCTGCTAGTTCAAAGTTACTTTCTTAAGTAAACTATTTCTTATGTAGATTAGTAGGACTGTCCATGGACTCTGAATTAGATAGAGGAAACAGTAGTTCAAACTAAGCTGCCACACAGAATAGAGTATATACAATTTAGATGGAAAAGGATAATGTTTTCCTCTTTTAGAAGGCAACGATTCTCAATACAATCAACAGTTAACCAGGGAAAACAGGGTGATATTTATGAAATGAACTTCCTGATCCACTGGCAGCTCTTATTGATACTTACTATTCAACACCAGAGAAGGAGCTGAAAGGTGGAAGAAAATGATTTTCTATACAAAATTCACTCAGAGCCTTGAGCCATATAGAACTTTGCTCCAGTCTCTTCCAAAGATTTCACTTCATTCCAAAATTTACATTAGTCCATTATACTGTTAGGGACAATTCCCAGAATCTTCTGGAAAACAAAATGACAGCAAAACAAAAACAAAAACAAACCCTTGGAGGCTACAGACATTCCCAATTCATGTGTATGATATTTATTTTGCAGAGTAAAAAGAGGGTGTCCTCCTTTTCACAAATGAGAAAAAGCTTCTCATCCTCCCCTTAAATAGGTCAGGATGGCTTTGATCAAACTTAAATGATTCACCCTCAAACCAAGGAATGTAAAAACTAGCAGTTGATCATTATTCTATACACAAATAGTTCTTTTCAACAGAGGTAAAAACTAAACTAAAGTAAACCCTAAAATCAAAGTATGAATAAAAGTAGAAAATGACATTTGTTATCCCCCCAATAAATTGATAGAAAACTGAACTTAACAAGCAGCATTGGGAAAAGCTTGCTTGTCATATGGTGATGTTTAACACTTTAAGCTATACTTGATACTTGTCCTTCAAGAGGAGACCAGGTTACATTCAGTTTGCTTTATCTTGATAAAGAACATCCCTATTCACCTCTATTTATAGTATTGTTTGCACAAAATGCTCATCAAATACATGCATAAAATGCATGCTGATGCATTATATAACTATTTTATAAATAGAATTTTAAAAAATTGTCTCAGGTTTTTCTGCATTTTACAAGCTAGAAAACACTACCCCCAAAAAATCAATATTAGAAGGGAGTTATAGGAGTCAAAAGTTTTCCACAAGAACGCATGGAAATTACCATTCGACCTCAATTACCATTAGATCTGAACTGTCTAATCCAGCGTCCTGTTGATGTCATCAAACAGGCTTTCTAAGGAGAAGCCTTCACAGCTGACAGTTGCAGGATAATCTATCCTCACACAGATTTCCTTCCTAAACCCAGGCATTCACAGGTTAAATTTGTTGCTTTGCATCCTAAGGGTTCACCTACCTTCAGTATTTCTCACACAGGTTAAGTCAGCTTTATTCTATTCTCTTTATTCAAAAGATTCTGTTTATTTTATTCTTAATCTTAATCTCTAAACAAATTGTACGTGCTACAATTCTCCTTAATATATTCCTTGCTTCTCTTTCACCCTTGTTCTTTTTTGCCTCCATCAGCAGCAGAACTGCTGGAACGGGACACTATTATCATCATTGTTTGAGCAGAGCCAGAATGGTCAAGCTCCATGCTCCTTTTCATAACACTAACTGCTTCATCATGCTGCCTTTTACTTTGAAGAGGGACAAAACAATTCTAGACTTCTCATTCTATCTATAAAATACTCCTTGACATCATTTCTAGTCTCTTAAGACCCTCTAGTCTTCTTTCAAAGATAAGCAATTAGAAAAGGTGATCATAAAACTAATGTGACAGTATGATAAATCCCAGTATTGATCTGCCATCCACTTCGCATGCAGTTACATGAAAAGCTGGTCTGAGCTTACTTACTAAGAGTGGGTCATCACAGTGATAGCAAAAGGATTTCATCTGAAATGTAGCTGAGCATTACCTGAAACAATTCTGCGGGGTAGTTTTGCAATTCTGCTGGGTAGTTTTGCTTTGTTGTACTTGCATACATCTGTATTACACAGAACACTAAACTGTAGATCACTCCTCAGCAACTTTCTTCTAATACACACTCTTCACGTGCTTCAAGTTTTCAGCCATTCTTTTTTAACATTTGTACATAGCACCATGTTTCTTTCCTTTGCTCTCAGGTTTCCCAGTTAAATCGACCATCCCTGTTCACCCTGTAATAAGGAACTGCAGGGAAAGATAATTGAAAATCCCTTTGTAAGAACCAATGGCAGCTGAGGATTTTTTTTTCCTGGAAGGTGTAATGTAGTGTATAACCAATCTACTTTGTACTTTATACTTCTGTTCAAAGGTCCTAAACACGTCAGGGGCCCACGCTTGAACCAGGACAGACTAAAGTAAATAGTTCAGACAGTCAAGGTGCAAGAGCTTACCATTCAACTTGAGAGTTCAGTTACCTACAAGTTTACCTTGTCCTGCAGGAAAGAAAGAATGACAGATGACTATTCAAAATCTTTAACCTGTTTTTTAGCTACTGTTAAGTTGCAGGGAGGATGAAATACCACACATCTAATTAGTTTCTTGTTCAGTATATGCATCTGATTGATCTGAATTCCTACATGAATCAACTGCACTAGAGTAAGACCAGCTGTCCAGTTTCAATCAAAAATTGAACTTCATTGTGGCAGATCAATGGTTTTGTCACATCTAGTTCTGACAGCACTTTACCGACTGAGTCTGGTGATGCGTACTTTATAATTCCACAATAAAACACTAAATAGTACAAAAAGTAGACCTTCACATCCAAAGTAGTATAAAATGTAGACCTCTTTTTCCAAGCAGCTAATTCTGAACAGCTGCTCTAAGTTCCTGAAAGCATCAGCATACAGGTGAAAACATGCAGTTTGAAGTTCCAGTTACTAATGCAAAGTCACTGAAACCTCCTTTCAATGTACAGCAGCTCTCAAAGGAGCAAGCAAAACATGAAATATTATATTTGGCTTTGATATTTGTCATCTTATATCAAAAACAAAGTGCCCAAAAGTCATCAGCATTTCCGATGCATTTTCTATAGAGTGGGGAGGGGGAAATATCCAGACCATACACTAGAGTGCAGTATAGAGGTATTTGAGCTAGTACCAGTCCTGCTGATGAATTACGGTAGAGGTACTACACCGCAGGACCTCCAACCTGGCAAAATGGTATCAACAAGTCTCTGACATAGCTGCTCTGTTTCCAGTTCCAGAGTGGGTAGCGGTGGATTTTGTTGGTGTCAGATAGGTAAAATTTTAAAAATGGGTTTTGTATAAACATCAGTATTTCTACAGATACCTGCTTACATATTACACAGAACATAAAAAAAGGTTATAACAGGTGTAAGCAAAGTATAAAGGGCTGAGAACCTTTCTGTTAAAGAAATTCTTCTGTAAGTATGCAAGATGAGGCTTCTTACACTTGGCCAAAAGGATCAGGTATTGGACACTAATGCATCTGTAAAGGAACTTAGTCTGATGTCTTCTTTTATTATCTCAATTTTTCCCACAAGCTTAGTCATGAAAAGAAACTAACACAGGGGGATGAAACTAAAAATTGAACTAAACTCAGTACACTTGCCTGCAGCTTTCCTTTCTGAGAGGTGTCATCTTGCATGTGTATTGCTCATAACAGACAAGAGAGGCTAATGGCAACAGTAATTCTAGAGATTGGACTACCATTTACCAGTCATCACCAGAGAGGGAACAGGCTGATACCACATCAACTAAAAGGATAATCACATGAAATATTACAATATATAATGACTTTTTGTGTAATACATGGTAGTACTGTAACCTGCATATATTAGGCAGTATAGTGACAATTCTGTATAGGTTTCATTTTAATATGTTGACTAAAACAGTTTCTTTCAACATCCTTGAAATACTCCTTGAAATGCATGCTTCTGTGCAAAATGAATAGCAATTTGGGGCCTGTTAATGCTAATGTACGATCAACCAAACATGTCACTGTTGAGATACAGACCACAAATTATCTGGCAGTGAGTCAAAATGTTATTACATAAGTTATCTGCTGTTCAAACACTGTAAATGCTAAATCCACAGTAAGTTGATTTGTCCCTGAAACAAACTGTCTTCATAAAATGAGACTTACTAAAATATCACCCTCAAGTACAAAGGTTAGCTGAAAGGAAAGAAAAAATCTCAACCCTTGGGAAATAAGTACAGGATGAAGGACTAATGGCACCTTCTCCAGTTGCAAACTATTTCCACAAGGGAAATGGGAACTACATGTTCAGCTCTCATAGTTAGAGGAACCATTCACACAGGCTCATATTGGCTGAATGAAGGGTGCACATGACAATTCTGGCCAGACGGGTAAGAAGTGGTTACAGAAGTGCAGAAGTGGTTACCTGGACTGTTAAGCTTGACTTCATGATATACACATTAAGTGACTCCACTGCCAGGAAGCAGTTATTACAGTATAATTGAATTGCATTTCATTTCTGCTGGTGTCACTTTGGATAGATGCTCTTGTTTATCCCAAGAAGAACAAAATTGTACTAGAAGATGGAACAAACACTTATATTTAACCTTTAACAGCAGATGTTAAGACATCAAAGGGTTCATTTTCTTCTGTCAGCAAAGTAATTTGAGAATTTGACACTAAAAATTATTCACAAATGTTATCTGCTTAATAAGCTTTGACCTGTAAATTATTTCAACATTTCATTGCAAATATTCACAACATACACTCTCCTGGCTCACTAAAGGAGGGAAGGGAAAAGAATCCTCTTAAATTTACTAGAGTAAAACGGCATCTTAAGCTATAAAGTTTAAATTTTCTTTTACGTGAGAGTATTTTATCTTAAAACAAAAATTTATGAGGCATTCAACAATACCTTCAGCCTTCAAGTACTCATGAGAAAAAAAGGATCAGAAGTGACAATTAAGAAAGTGGTCAGATAAAATGGAACCCACTATTTCAGATGCATTTTGCATGACCCAAACTTCTCAGCTACATTAGATTTTTCTATAGTCTGCCCAATAGAACCTTACTTTACCCTCTTTTCAATTAATTCTCTTTGCTATTCTTCATCAGTGTTGGTATTTATTGGTGTAAGACATGTTCTTTACTAATTCATAGAACATTAGTTTTTATGCAAGTCAGTTTATTCCTGCAGTGCCTTGCTATAGCCTGTAAGATACTTGAGGGAAAAATCAGATACATCCCCATAATGGAAGAGCTGGGTGAGGGACAAGCCTATGTTCCTGTTTTATGACGGCAAGATTTGTTTAGCTAATGTTTACTATATTAATTGTATCTATTAATGCATTTGACCTCAAAGACTCAGAAACGCATCCATTCTAAAAGCTGAATAGTATTTGCCATCCTTGGCTGCAGAGATCTAGGTGTGCAACATGGAATTGGTGGTAGTGTGGGGTTTTTTCTTTACTGTAAGAGCATGCCTGCAGAAGGAAGTGCATAAAATGGACTTGTATTTTTCAGCTTTCCATTTATTCATAAGATGAAAATTTTCATAATGCTTTTCTCAGCTGTGCATGCTTAAAATTAAATACTCCCTTGTTATCCTTTTAGGTAGTTGGGTAGGAAATTAGTACAACAAAACTCAGTGCAAAACCTTATGAAGATGAAATCATACTTATTTACAGCATCTTCACGTAAGTTTACCTCACACGCTCACACTCACAAGTACCAAGATGTGTGTTTAGCGCTAGGGCTAACAGAAAAGAGAAATAGCATGTTTTACAGCCTTGCTCCAGCCCTTCTTTTGTCAGAATGCATGGTCTTCCACTGACAAGATGCTGTGGTCTTATCAAAGTGCAGGCCTTTTGGGTTTGAAAGAAACAACACGTTCTTTAATTTGATCACAGAATCACAGAACAGTTGGGGTTGGCAGGCCCTCTGGAGATCATCTAGTCCAAAACCCCTCCTCAAGCAGGGTCAGCTAGAGCAGGTTGCTCACAGCTGTTTCCAGCCAGGTTTTGAATATCCTCAAGGAAGGAGGTGCTCTGGGCAACTTGTTCCAGAGTTCAACCACCCTCACAGTGAAGTAGCATTTTCCTATTCAGAACAAACTTTCTGTGTTGCAATTTGTGCCCAGGGCACAAACTAGGAATGGTATTTTTCATTATCATTTCATTCAACTCTCATTCTGCTGTTTCTTCTGGTGCTTAGACAAACAGACATTTCCATTCATGCTCCATTCATAGCCATCTCAATATTTCTGTTGCAAGCCTCTACAGGAGTATTTCCATAGCTGAGAATTCCACTCCCTATCACCTCTCACGCTCACCCAGTGAAGTCCTATACTGCATACACCTTTGTTTAGCAGGACTGGTAAAACAAAACAAACCCCAAATCTGCTTTCAAAATCCTGTCAGTAGGGATACTGCTGACTGATACCTTCCCAACCAGCCTGTGAGCTGTCCTGAAAACACTACCAGTCTACATTACAAGGGAAAGACCTGAAATAAAACAGCCATTCAGTCTGACAACTTACTGTACTATAAAACTACTCACCAGGCAAAACTACACATATTTCCATACAAAGGAGCATCCAGTTTACTACTGATACATTGTGCCAAAGTAAATTGCTTCTGGCCAATACTTGCTTATCAAGTCAACACTATCCTCTGCTCCCTGTACTCCCACACAACCTGACATGAACTTTCCCCTTTGACAGCTCTCTGAAGGCACACTTTCCTTGGCTGTGCTACATTCATTAGTCAAGTTTTAAACAGTCCCTTAAGCCCAACCGTGCAGCTGTGGGACTTTCAAATCCCTCTGGAAAAAAGATGGAGGTGCTTATTAGTCTGAAAAGGTAACTAGGAAGTAGATAATTCTCACGTATTTAGTAGAGATGATAGATACTGGTCTTGAGAAATATCAAACATACACAAAAGGCACAATGGGAGAAGCTTTCACTGTGAGTTCCTAGTTAAAAGAATCAATAATCTTCTGAGCAAAGACTTCCACAAAGATGCTGCATATACAGGACATACAAAAACTGAAGCAAACATCCGCTACAGCAGCCAAGCACATTATCCTGCTAGCTGAGACCTTAGGCCCCTCTTGGGGCATGGATGCTGTCCTATCAAGTGGACTCATCCTGATGCTGGAATCTTTGTTGCTTTCCCTTCAGCAGTAAATTAAAAAAAAAATGTGGGGTTTAAATTACAACTGGGAATAAATTTAAGTCAAAGCAGATTTTAAACCAGTGAAATTTTTCACAAAGTGCAATGCCTATTCTACATAATATCTAGTATTCAGCTGGATTTCAGCTTCTGTTACAAGTTTACTTCTACAGCTCCCCAGAGGAAGGCTTCTGTTTGCTTTTTAATTTGAGACAAGAAATATCTAAATCACAATTTTAAACATTGGTATTTGGCCTCTTCTGGCCAACACAAGCACAGAAAATGTACTTCAGCCCTTCATGATGAATGTAGGCCATTTTAGAGATAAGATCATAGGAGCTCACTAGCACCTGTTACTACAGCTACTAAGAGGGAATATCCAGAAATAACAGCTATCTGCCAATTCTCTTTCAGGCTTAAATACTGCTTCCCTTATCTTTTCAAATATGGCAGAGTGATATATGGTCAAAATATCAAATTTTGGAGCCCACGACTCCAAAAAACAGGTTTACCTAAAGTATGCAGAATTTATTCATTGCAATTAGTTTGGCTGAATTAGTTTATAATATTGTAAACATTTAATCTGAGATGTTATTGCATCTAAGACAAATAGTTTTAATCAGAAAAGTAAAAAATGACCCTAAAAACATGAGACCAAACAACTAACTATGGAATTTTCCTTTTATTTTTCTCTTCTAAGACTTAAGTGGTCAGTAGTGTCTACTATACCTGGGAGAGGTATTAATTTATAAGAGGTAACTATGCTTTTATTAGCTGAACCAATTCTCAGTTTTAATGATGCAGTCCTTCAAGCCATACTTATACCTTTGTAGCTTAATAAAAGCAAAAGAGAATGTCTCCATTAAAAAAAGAAAAGGTTTTAGCAGAAATGCCCAGGTACACAATGACATTCTCCTTTTTGGGTTTCAGTGGCACTGGAGCTTTCTGTAGCTATGGAACTATGGCTGGTTCATAACAAGTCAAAATCTAAATTCATAGCACATCTAAATAAAAAGGTAAATAATGAATAACTTAAAAAATAACATGGAAGTTTGTTATTAAGATACTTAATTTAGGAACATTACATGTTCAAATTCCTTTCTTCTTCTGTAACGACAAGATATAATAAAAACAGAATTTTGTCTACCTTTTTAATCTCATGTTATCACTTTACTGGTATGCTAATCTGTCAGCAAGATGTGGAAATCAGAGACTACAAATGTTAATTAGAATGACACAATTCAGTTTGGACCCAAAGGAAGCCATGAAGTTCAGCGCTTGAATTTCAGTAAGTGTTCTAAAGGTCAAGACAAAACATGTATAAATGCAATATACAATGATACCATTCTTGTGTAGCTATAGTGAAGTGGTGGAGACTTGTGGCTGTAAGAAGATACATTTTGTATGAAAGGAAGCACTTGACATCTTGTTATTTTATAGACTAAAGCTGCTCTCATTTAATTTGAACTATTTCAAAGTTCCATCTTACAGAGACCATTTTAATGCAATTCTGGTACAAATAATAGCAGCACAATGATCCTCACAGAGGGTAGTTCAGGAAAGAAAATGAAAGAACAAAGTGCTTTGTAACCAACGCTTTCACTCTACTTTCAAGGAAGCTTAAAACTGACTCATTTTACACATATTCTTAATTTTCCTTATTTCACTCATTTGTCTCCACCTAGCTAATATTATTATGGGGAAACTTATGGGAGTGAATTAATGTCTAATGACTGAATTGTTATGGACAGCAAGCATACTTGTCATAACTTAAAAATGCCCTAAATTTTCCACCACTTTTATGTTTTTTTTTAAAGGCATCCAAATATGCCTCAGTCTACAAAACTACTATAATAATAATGTTGGCAAGTCCTGAAAGAAAAGGAATTTCATAATGAGTAAACAGAATTTTGCTTTGCATTAGGAATAAAACTAACAGGCAAAAACCCAATGCAAACAAAAATAAAACTTAAGGGAAGTATTGATTTTAGTTGAATCTCTTCTTGTCTCAAATGAATGTGTGTATTCCCATGCTTCCAAATATTTAAGTTCCACTAAAAAATTTTGTTTAATATTCCTTGTCAGCAGGACAGCACAGGCATTGGAGTTTAGACTTTTGGATCTCATCCAATTTTAAATTTAACTTTGCAGCTCACCTTTAAGGACCATGTGCAGAAACCATTATATCACTGACCTTTCTGAAGCTGTTCTTCAGATGAAGTTAGCAGATTATTTCAAGTGACCTATTCATTATGAAATTTGCATAATCAGCAGGAATCAGAACAAGAACACATTCTATATACAATGCAACAGTTTATGGCATAATAAATGTTTTTGAATGAATAATTTAGGCTTTCTCCTTATTAAGTTTAATTCATTTTTAAAACTTTCCCAATGAAGTAATCAGTACATGTGATCTTTGTGTTATCTTATTTTTAAAAGAAATGTTAAGTCCAGCACTGAAGCCCAGCATACTGAAATAAGCATGAATCAGTCAATTCTAAAAACAGAGACCAAAGCTCTACTGCGAACATTTAAACAACTGTTCCTCTTTCTGATTTCAATACATTAGAGCTGTTAAAATATATCTCCACAGTATTCTTTCAAAGTAGCCTACAACTGACAAGTTTTGAAAAGACTGTCTTACTGGATTTAATCTATATATGAAAAGTGGGATCTCTCATTTCATAAATTTTAGGTCAAACAGCTACTCTGAATGTTATACTGGTAATACTCCCTAAAAAATTCAAACTTCAATCCAACTTCTAGTAGCTCTTTAGAATAGTCCTACTAAGTATTTGAATTTACATGTAGGAAGAAACACTACTAATGGGCATTTGATATTTTTGGACACTCATTACTGACTCATACATATATTGTCAACTTAGAGAACTGTTCTGAACTCTCTCTACAAGTCAGTGAAATACCATCTTTAATACACAAGATGAATCTATTTCAAAAACAGGATGTAAATGGAAAGAACAGGTAGCATTTTGCCTTTTGGCCTGAAAGACCTCTTGCTTCTCTTTTCACGGCTACAGAAGCATTTTCATATACTATTTATGCTTAATACCTTAATATATATGCAAAAAGGGTTAAAGATTATTCCTCATCATATTCAACACTGGAATACACACTTATTAAGACATTTACTAAAAATATATTTTATTGTGTTTAAACTGAAATGAAGAGAGAGATCTTCATAGTAGTAATTGTACGTTTATAGGAAACACCATAAAAATAAAGACATGCATAGAAAACATGTTTAATGATCCAAATACTTCTGACTTAGATTATTATGGCCCATCCCTTTGGATCCTCCATGTAAATTTTATATTAAGAAAATGTAAAAGGAAAAGCAGGAAATATAATACTTCACAATTTATTCTTCTACCCAGAGTGAGGTAAAGACACTCTAGCAACAAACTTAAGAATTAAAAGTGGCATTTTTAGGTAGCATATTTTAAGAGCTTATAAACTAGGGTAAAGAATGTTTTTTTCCCCCCCTCTACAGTCACTGCTTGTTATGAACAATAAAAAGCAGCTGAAATCAGTTCCACAGAGAGGCCCTAATGACAGTGAGGACTTTAAATAAAACAGTATGTATCAAAAACTTCTTTGGCATACTGCACGGTCAAATTCTTACTGAAATTAATAATAAGTTAGTTTAATTAAGAATATAATTTTCTGTAAAAATAAGTTATTAATTATAGAAAATTAAAAATGCTTCCTACCTAAATATTTCATGAAGCAAGTCTCAGCACTTTGTAATACTTTCCTGTCATAAAAGTGCCAAGTGTTTACAGTTTGCAGATGAGATCATACTCTAAAAACATTAACGTCAGTGAAATGGGGAGGGGGTTGTCAGGAGAATGAATTGCCGTACAGTGCTATTGGCATGAGCAAAGCTGCCCCAGCCTGCCCTGCCTCTTGTTGGCCACTCTGGCCCACTGGAACAATATTTGCTGGTTGCTATGTAGATAGAAGTCGTGGCCAATTCATCCCATGAACAAGGCTGAACCTGGTTCTGGCTGATAAGAATAGTTATTGTTTGAATAAAATGTGCTGATAAAATGCTCCCCACAGGTAAAACTGATAGTTCTTATTCGCTTGAACAATGTCAAAAGACCAAACTTAGGCCTTGCAACCACTCATTAAGAGAAGTTTTTATTTGCATATCATCTTTGCTAGCCTTGCTTTTTAGTAGATTTGAAAGAATGATTCCTCATGTATTTCAAAGGGTACAAAGAATTTGTTGAGTATTTTAATAATTTTAATCTACAGGTTAAATAATCATTCTATAATAGTTTTACAAATTAAGAATTTTTTTTAACAGTCAACTAGAGTAGCTGTATGCCTGACAAGCTCTTTTTATGCATCTCATGAATAATGATTGAGGGTTCTGAGCTTTAGATACTATATTTGGAAAGAAAAGATATTACATATAAGCCCAATACATTAAACAGCACTGCTATGAAGTTAAGCACTCAGATGTCAGGGAATGCCAAATAGTGAACACCTAAACTTGAGTGAATTCACTAAGCAGATGACAACATTTGGGAGAAACCTTAGAAAGGATGGGACCATTTGCTACTAGGTTTCACCAACATTTGCTGATGTGACAGGAATGGCAAGAGTAAAGATTTGAGAGTCTGAAAGGGAATATTCTTCCTCCATTTGTCCTCAACTTGATATATCCATCTCCATTCCTGTTCCATGTCTTCCATAACCTTGGCTTCACCAAACAATGTTCAGACTTCTTTACTACACAATGCCTACCTACTTTTAAGAAAATTATTATCTTGTGGCCTTTTTTATTTCCTTGTTTCTTTTGTATGAGTATTTCATAAGCACCTTCTTTTCAGTGTTAATAAGATAAAAGGTGCTATCATTACTTTACAAATGAGATTGCAACACAATTTGAAATACTTAGGAGCTTTTTTTTTTTTTTTTAAGAGAATATGTAATGCTTTATATATTTAAAGCAGCATTTCTATTCCATTCATTTGCAGCTGAAAATGCTAAATACCTCTGCAAAGCAGACTTTAGTACCTCAAACAACATGTTCAATTTTCAATATTTTCATATCATTTTTGCTGAAGCTGGAAATGTAAGCTAAGAATTGTATATATTTTCTTTGACTGCAGCCCTCATCTCTCAAATAAGATGAGACAAGGATCCAAGGGTGGTGGTGGTGGTGAATATGATTATGTAATTACACATTGTACCATACTGTTTAAGCACAACTTTGTTTTCTACATTTTGAGTCCTTGACTTTATGACTTCAATATTCTTTCTAATGGAAGTATTTTTAGGTTTCTTGGAACAAGCTGACAAGATAAGTTCTATTATGCAGCACCAAAAAAGGCACAGAACAGTGTCAGAACCTTTTAGGTCTACAGTAAAGACTTCTCACGTACTAAATGGCCAACAGGACAGTTGTACACTGTTGTCCTCTAAGTTTGTTCTGACCTGTCCTGCTCCTATCCCTTCTATATCTACAGCTTTTTGTCTAGGCAGCCCTAATCTATGTTCTTCAGACTCCTTACCACAGGCCCAGTCCTCTGATTTAGTTTTTTTTTGTATTCTACCTCCTTTCATCTATCCCTATTATATCACAGTTCCACCCTCCTCATCCAGGCACTCTAAGTCCTTCCTTCCCTTCCACGCCAGTTCTCAGGGGCTTTCATCTGAGCAGCTCCCAGTTTGTTCACAATTTCCAGTAGTAGTCTCCTTGGCCAAGCATTGCTGATCCAGGCTCACCCTACACTCTTGACCCAAGCATCTCTTCACACTGTCTCAGCCTCTTTAGCCCACTGGAAAGCATAGAAGTTTTGACGCCTGACCGCAGCCCCCAAAGGCTTCAGACTGCGTGGGCCATGTTTCAGAGAGAAATATGGCCAGTGCAAACACAGTCTTTGCTTTAGGGCAAAATTCCTCAATCATGGAACCACATATAAACCCAGGAAGAACTGCAGGTTGTAACTTGGTCAGCTCAGGGTGGATTTTCATAGGTGTGGCAAAAGGCACATCTCTAGCACAAAGGTTGCCCTGTATCAAATTTTAAAATATGCCCTAAAGAATAGGCAGGATAATATATATATGTATACACATATTATCTGGCAGCATTTTCTTTGAATTTAGGCAAACCAAACACAATTTCCTGCTCATTCCTCCCCCCTGCAAAAAAACAAACAAACAAACAAACAAACAAACAAACAAAACCACTACTTTCACTGTCACTAAATCCTTCCCAGAACGTCTTAATTGGGACTTTTGAAGTTAAGAAATAATGTAGCTGTAGTCAGCACGTCTTCAAAGGATAGAAACAATTAAGGGAGGTGTGGATGCCCCCAAAGAAATAATACATATGATATGATGTCACTACAGTATCTGGCATCATGAATCAGAATGTATGCAATACTAACATGACTCGATGCTGATTCTCCCAAACTATTCACAGTGTAATTCCTGCATGGGATTGGCAGAAGGAGGGGATCCCAGAATGCTCCAGTAATACCTTCTTTTGCAATATCCATCCAACTCCAGCGACAGATGAGATCAGCTTGGCTTGATGACAGAACGGCTGCAGGCCTGAGTCTTCACCCCCTTCACCCCACCCAAACCTACTCAAGCCTTTTCAAGCTTTGTCAATATTGCCATAGTTGAATCTTTCACTTACACAAGAAGTAACGCCATCACAAGCCAGTCATACAGTAAATGTAATACAGGTAATGACATTTCAAAAGCATTATGAACTGAAGTACACTTTCTGAAATAGAATTTATTTAGTGTGTAATTCCATACTGTGATAGTTCCCCTCTCAAAGATGGAATGATGCCCAACAATTTGAGCAAGAACATATTTCACTGTTCAAATTTCAGCAGCATACCTTTTTTGCAAGATAAATAAACATTCTTTTAAAACACTGCAACCAAAATCCTTTCAAATTGCCCATTTATACTCTGGCACCATCATGAGCCTGCCCCTCCCCCTCAGTTAGGTACTATATAGACACATATAATAGTCTCTCCACAAAGACTTCATAAATGTGAACAAATGCACCTGCTACAGTAAACAGGAGAAGTAGAAGATAATTATAGGACCCATCACTATACTTTGCAGGGTTTACTGCTGACACTGATTGTGCTGAGAATCAGTTCTATTAAGTGAAATCCTGCAAATGTTATTTCAGTGTTAGCCTTTATGATCATTAATTTGTACTATGGAGTCATGAACAGAGTATAGTACTCTCTAATATTCCAGCATAGCATTGTACACTAGTAATAAATAACGAACCTTTCTAAAACAATGGCATTCTGTAGCTTTTCCTCTTTCTCCTCCTCCAATTAAAGCATATTAAAAAAAAATATGGAAAGAGTGAGATTGCAGAATGCTTTTCAAACAAGAATTCTGTTCTCTGAGGTGACAATCTAATTCTAGAAAGCAGTGTGAAATGAAGCTAGTGTCTCTAAAAACATATTACTTTTCAAGTTACTTGATACCTTCACCCTCCTAGAGAAAGCTTCCTGCTTTGGCTGATGGCCAAAGAGATTAAATAGTAAGAGGCTGTATCCTTTTGCCTTTCATTATCTAGACTGTATTTCATACTATTACAATGTAATCAAAATACTTCCTTTCTAGACAATATTTGCCCTAAAACAGGCCAACATTTTTTCCACTGGTATTATTAAGTAACTATTCTAGGGAAAAAAAAAAGTTGAATCTCAGAGTTTCTTCATTTTTGCTTCATGCTGTGATAAAAATCAGAAATATTCTGTTTTATTTACAATGACTACCCTCAAAGGGTTCTCAGGCTATAAGGTTTCATGAAGCATAAAACAGAAAAGTAAAAGGGATTCAAATATTAAGTGAAGGGATCATTTTATTTTTTTTCAGCCCAAAATAGACACACCTTAAGAGCCATTTATAGAAAGAACATAACAACATACAAATAATAAAGCAATTCAGATGTATTTAAAAACTTGCAACAATTATTTTGCTCTTTGTTTTTCCTCGCTTCAATTTTCTCTCCTGATTTCCATGGAAAAGCAACAAGAACTAAGCAAAGTTGTTTTCAAACCAAGGTAAGAGAATCTCTGCTGGACTTGCTGGCTTTACTGAAGTTACACAATGAGATCATTTGTCAAACATTTGTCATCCTGGAAGAAATGTTTCTTCTGATCATCATGTAGCCATTAGAAGGGTTTGAAATAGAGATACAGTGTGTTGTCAAACCACAGTAGGCTATTATCTTTTCAGGATCCATATCTGTATGGAAAGGATTTCAGTAGGCATTCATATTTGCTCAAAAGGAACAGAATACAGGAGCGAGGACTTCTGGACTGTGATGGCAGCTGTTGAATGGAACATGATGCTCTGGTTACAAACAGCATAATTAAGTACAGACTTGTCACAGTCATTCTCTGTGATTGAAGGACTTCATGTAAATCTATACCACTGATAGGAGGTGTCTACAGTTGGGGTGCATTGGAGCTACAAAAGCTCAACAAAGATCAAGTTCAATGAAAAGTGTGAAACTCCCAAAAGATTAGGGAAAACAATCATATTTGCAGCTTGCAGCAAGTGCCATACACTCAACTATACCTTGGACTTTTGCACAGAGACACTCCAAGGCACAGGCAAGGCAAATGTCAGTCAGGGATGCATGAGCAGAGTAAGTTACCGAAAGATTTCATGAGGTCCACTCTACTAAAGATTTCTATAGTTCTGTAACCTGGTTACATGAAATAAAGGGCCCAGCTTTTCTCTGTTAGCTTGCTCTACCTCTAAGTTATCTCACAGTGATGCCCACGTTTCACAGCAAGTGTTTAAAATTTGTAAAATAAAGACTGTGAAGAGCACGCTATCCTGTCATTCTTGAAATCAGTCTCCTAGTTCCCAGTTTACTGCACCTCCCTTATGACAAAGGGTATTTTGAAACAGGAATTGGTTGTGCAACATCTGCTTTCTTGGATAAGTATAAACAACTTGTTAGAAAACTGAGATAACAGTCAGTAGTGTTCCTGTCCCTGGACTGCTCTCATTAACACTGATTTACTTCAAAACCAATGGATCATACAACCTCCTTTTGTTTCAGCCAAGTAACAGATGCGAACTGGATGACACGTGCAAGCAATTTTAAAATACAATAACGGGGTTATCACCAGCTTTAAACAAGTTGCTTACAAATGGAGTCCTTTTGCACCTATCCTACCTTTATATTTATTCAGGACCTTGGGTTTTAGTGAACTCTTTAGTATAAGAGCTTGCATCACTATGGGTACTATAACAATTTTTTTTTCCCTGAAAAACTAAGAACATTAAGAACAATTTAAACTTTCCCAGAACTATCATGTAGAAAGACTATACTGGTCAGAAATTAATCTCCTTACAGCTGAAATGGTCAATCTGAAAGATTTTGGCATTCCGTTCTTCAGTGAGCCAGGGAAAGGTTTAGTTTTATTCTTACAGGATTCACTGAATAAACTTAACACAGCAAATGAACTAATTGATCTCATAGCTAAAACTATCCTGCTTCAGCTTATCCAAGAAAAGTTTAATTTTAGAAGAATACCAGATGCCTGAAATATTTTAGCAGTCTCAGCTTTCCCATTTTTAACAGCAGTTCTCCTCCCTTTCCCTTTGGCCCACAATACAGTTTTTTTGTTTTTTTTTTTAAACAGGAGTTAAGATGAAATGTGCCAGACCGAACATTTGATACTGTGTGTTTAGATGCTTTTATTCATTTTGACATTTTTAAAAATACAATGGCTCTTTAAATTGCCTCATAGGACCTCAAATAGTTATCACAGATGACAGTTTAATTCCCAGTTATTCATATATTTTGTTTTGCAGTGTAGTGCCTCAAAAATATTGGTGATACACTAAGTGCAATATATTTTGAAATCTACATTCACTATAGTGAACATGGAGAATGAATAATTCAAGACTTTATTTTGCAAAAATATCTAATCTCACAACTGAGAAAATAGGAACTTCTCAAAATTTGGCAGAAATATGCCCAAGTATGACAAGTCATCTTCAGAAGAGGAAAGCAATTCCATTTTAAGAAGGTCTTAGGCTTTGTCATCTCTGAAGTGTGTTTTGCGGGTATTGTTTGTTTATTTATAAGATGAAAGAATATTGTCCAGGGCTAACCGCCATAAAATTCTTCAAATTGACAGGACACCTAGAATATTTATTGCCAGAAAGCAAAGCAAGGTCCATGCTACCACTTAGGTCACCTTCAATGATATGTTTTGTGGGAAAACTATAATACACTGCCTTTCACTACAGTTCTGTAGCATGGTAACTCACCAGTGATTTCTTAGTCAAAACAAAAACCAAACAACTCCCCCACAAGTCAACCCTTCTCTTTGGCAGTGCAAGTCCAAACCACAGCCATCTAGGTCAATTTTAGTATCACTGCATGTTGTGCATATCCTGTACAGTACACCTAATATGGTTTGTTGAGGTCATTCATGCTACTGGAATAGAACCTTCAAAGACGAAGCCTTCCTTCCTGATTTAAAGACCTGTCGCTTACCCTTCTGATTTCACTTTTTTTTTGTGTAATAAAAATGTGAAGCAAGTTTTAACTGAGTTTATTGTGCAATGGTATATGAAAATGTTGCACACAATTCATAAGTATCTGATGTACAATTTCTGATATATCTATATGGAATTTGGCCATACTTTTTAAGTACTTGATTAGTGATAATGAAACGCTTCAAGGCTGAAACATAATATTAGGTATTTCATCAAGACAGATGTCCTTTTCACTGAAGTATAGTAGAAATAGAGGTAATATAGGAGTCAAAATATATCGGAGGATTTTCCATTGTGGAAATCAAGTATCAGTAGGAATAACGATATGGATTTAGTCTCATGGAATCTGTAGAGAGACTGACAATAGTGAAAGTAAAGTAAAGACAAAGACAAATGGAAAAAGACAAAAGTGAAAAAACTTTTCCAGCAGCCCTTAGTTAAAGCAGGTAACTGAAAATCAGATGGCTATAAGGGGGACTCAGCATGGCTGATTTTTCTTTTAGTATGAAGGCAACTCAGAATCCTCATGGGGCAATTCTGCAGCTACTCTTATGAGAAGGTTGTACAGTCTGAGTCTAGGTGCATTAAAAAAAATACATTAAAAAAGAAAGAGAGTGCACATGAGAGAAGGACTTTCTTGGGCTTATGTTCCAAAGTAGCTGCACCTTCTGAAGAATGTGACATATTCAATATACATTTCAAAAGAAATAAAACTTAAATGCATGGCTCATTCATCATGAGTTTTCATTGTTGATAGTCTTATTCTACTGCCAATAGCTTTAACTGCAAACATATTTCTTTAAAACTCATGTGACTGTGGATAATTGAATCAAAATGAATGGGTGGAAAGTTGTCTCATGCATAGCAGGGCACTATGCCCTTATCATACTTTGTTATTAATTTGGGCAGGAAAACAGCATAAGTGTGAAATATGATATCTTGTAGCTTAGAAAGAGAATACCTTGAAGTAGAAGAAAAGCAAAGAACAGTTCCTCCTAGTACCACTAGTGAAATTCCCTTACATTGACAGTCACATGCATTCTTCCTGAGAAGATGATACTAACCCTTGATTCACTGCAGAAGCAACAAAGGAAAACTACGTTCTAAAAAGCCTACCTTCACTCCTCAAAGGTGTAAATATTTTTTTTTTCCCAAATATCACATCTGTGTTAATTGGCTACTGAAATTCCTTCTAGTTCAGATAAGAGCTATTAAGAATTATCATTATACCTTGTAAGACCTGAAAAGTTAGGTGTATCTCTAAAATGGAAAGATGCATTCAATACACATGGAATGGATAATGGAACAGTACTAAAAAACCTCCACACTCCAGTATCTTTGAGATTTGATTTCAAATATCCAAAAGTTTTGATGTTTGCATTCTTAGTTCCCACCTGAATATTTTCATCTTTACTTATTTTTCATTCTGTCATGGACCGAGTCTTTTTTTCTTTTGAAGAATTATGAGGAAAAAAGCCTTTCTTTTCAAAGGATCTTGATCTTAAATACTGCATATAACCAGCAACTCAGATTATATAACTAACGTGATAATTTCGACTTTGAGGTCAGGCAAAAAACAACCCAGCTAAGAAATAACAGGTTTTTGTTCAGTTAAAAAGTATAAATGTACAAACAAGAAAAGAGATTCAATGTAATGTAGATGGAGAAAATAAAATGGGAAGTATGAAGTTATTCTCTGGGCATGATTTATCACACTATTCAAGAAAGAACTCAAACACTGAAAATAGCAATAAAAAGAAACTGATATTGTAAAGAAACAATGAACAGCAATTTGATGTAATACATAACACTTCATGTATTAAGAACTTCAGTTTGAGGGCAGACGAGTTCTATCTGCAGAAAGACAACACAATCAGCATCACTTTATGAAAGACAAGAAATGAAAATTCTAAGTCATCTCAAACTAAGTACAATTTCACACAGCTTGTGCTAAATTCCTCTCTTTTCCTTGCTTCTCCTGTACTGACAGCTAACGGCAAACAAACACAGCACATAATAGCTGACTATGGAGTACAGCCTAATATAGATGCAACTAAACAAACCAGCTCAGCTGAGGTAATTTAGTGATTAAAAAGGAAAAAAAAAAAAGAAGAAGATAAAGAAAAGGTACAAGTTGACAAAACTCCTATTTGTATTTTAGTGGAAGAAGCATGAATATCTTGGTGAAATACCTGGAAACACATTGAGGAACTTCCCTGGTCTAACTGACACTCCTGCAGCTGAGTTCCCACAGCCTGCTTTGATCTGCAAGTTGTATCTGAAAACCAGAATGAACCTGAGGAAAAAAACAAGAATTAGATTCTGGAGGCTATGCACAAGTGGGATGACAGACTACCATCTTATAATATGAAAGAGGAAACCTTCTGAATTGCAAGGAAAAAATAGAAAGGGAGAGATGAAGATTTTTAGGTAGACAAATGTGAATGGTTTTAGAGTCATTTGATTTTCCAAAGAGATAATTGTCTTTCTATGGAAAGGAATTGATATTCTTTGAAATACAGGTTTTATGAAAGGAAGACAGGCACAGATAGCAGAGAGTTAAATGTTCTTCCCCAAAAAAGATATCAGGTGATTTTTAGGTGAATTACTGAAGCTGAATTCTAAAGTAGAATTCCCCATTAATAATACAAATAAAAAGCATAACATAAAATGTTTGGAACAACTCTTCTGATGTACATGATGGTCATCACATCTTCCCTACAGTGTTCTACCTATTGTTTAATTAGTACAAATAAGTACAAATATTTGTTGAAAAAGATATATAAGCATGTGATTGGCACAAAAGGCAGTAAGATTGTGATATTGCTTCTAAACCTGGTTCTGGGAAGCTCTGCACCTCAGTTTCTTCACTCAAGAACCCGAGATAAATGTAAGACTTTGTCTACAACACTGGGAGTGCATAAAATGACGTCAAAAGCAGATCTACACTGATTCTGGTTACTACCATTTGAAGCTTTGAACTGCCCCTGCCCCCAGCCCAATATGGGCAGTGCCTAAGGCCTCTTCAGCATTCCCAGAGTAGTGGTTGCTCCTTCAGTCTTTCATTTCATCCATAAATAGTATGTTTGCATGTACTGTAGTTTTCTTGCAGTGCCAATTCACAGAATGCCTTAGGCATATATGGGAAGATTCATGCACAGGGTCAGTGGTTCCTCCTGTCTCCCACTGTCTGACATTTGCATTCCAAGAAACTTTATTAGGAGCACCAAAGAGCCTTTCTCAAGCATCAAGAGTCGCTTATTTCACCACAGACATTCCTTATCTAAGGAAGCTACTGCAGTACACTTCATAGGAAAACCCAGATAAGCTGTCAAGGGTACAGCCACAGTGTTCCCAGCTACCACTACACAAATTTCAGTAGCTATTAAAAGGGAACATTTCACTTTTAATTGTGCTAAGTTACATACAGTATTTTCATCTATGTACCTCAGAAATATCCCTGCAGTTCTGAAGGCAGCAAAAGGCAACCAGGCTATTTCCAGAAGAATGTTTTTTACTATCAGCTTGTCTCTCAAAGCTGTTGCTGGCTGCAAAAATATTCTCAAGAGAACATAAAGAAAACTGGGTTTAAATTGAATTTAAACTTAAGTGAGGACTTCTCCTGTACCTAAATGAGAATTTTTTTTTTTTTTTTTTTAACCTCATGTTGGTTTTTCATGTATAAACCCTATTACAACACTGAGTCAGGTTTCAGGTTGTAATGATTTCTGCCCTGGGTTCTCAAATTATATCTTTTTAAAGAAAATGGAAAAATTTTAAGTCATCTGGATTATTGTAACTGACAGTTTCATTGCTGGTGCAGAATGAGGAGAACTGGCAAGACCCTGCACAAACTAGCATCAAGAAGAGATTTGCCAGGCAACATGTTTCAGTTTGAGAACAGACTTCATTAAAGTCTGTGGGGGATTCATACTATGGACTACAAGAATTACCAAGAATTACCTTTCTGAAAAATGGAACCGAACTTTGTTTTCACAAAAATTAGCATAAATTATCTTCCTCTTGCTTCTGGAGAACCAATAACTTAAACTGAATAACTTGGTCTAGGAAAAAAAATTAATGTTTTAGATGAACATCTTAATGGAGGAACTTTGTTCTTTTTAAGACAAGGAAGGAAATAAAAGAATACAAAGAAGCTTTTCAGCAACTGTGCTTTTTTTACATTATTTTCCATTTCTTAGTGTGTGATCACACTTGTGATTTTGGATACTCATTCTACTATTTGAATATGAATCCACTGTCAGACAGTGCTCATTTTACTTCAACAATATAAAAACACATGACAAGAGATAATGTCCCCCTTCAATGCACCCTCAACCTGCAGTCTTGCCAACTCTCACACCCCCTTTTCCACAAAATGGGTGAGGAATGGATACTCTTCCAAAGAGTACCTGAAATACCAAATTAGGACTTCTTATAGAATTAAGCAAAGGGTAGGGAGAGGAAAAAAGCAAAGGAAAAAACAAAACAATATAATGTGCATTGAGTTGTCTTAATCACACATTTGTGTAACAAAAACAGATAGAGGTTGGAACTTAAGTAACAAAGTTTCCAGCCACTGCAGGACTCCATTTGTTAAAGTCAACTTTTTAAATTGCACCCTAAAACCCATAGGATTGCCCTAGATTCTGAATTAAACACAAAAAATCCAAGCAAATTCTTTTTGCATGAGAGATTATTATATTATGCACCAGCTCATCTTCCAAAGTGTCTGAAGTTTAATCTTTCATATCATACATTACAATGCTCTAACTGGAAGCAGAAAAGTCATGGATAGAGTTACATAAATTCAATCTAGAGATGCTTGTTGAAACAGCAATGTCCTCTTTCATGTCAACATTTAGCACCTGATCAATATTTAGAAAGTAACATTTGACTTACAAGTAAGCAAGTTAACCTTTGAGAAAGCCAGAAGACGAGAAAGGTGAATGAAGTTGTCAGACAATGGAAAAATGACTGTGCAGCAAATGAGAATCATCCTTGGGATCAACACAGCTATACAGGCATGGAAGTAGAAAGGTCAGTAGAACGCTAGTACAATGAGCACGCATTGGATGTGAACAATTTTAAACCACACTGATTCAGCTGTCAGTGACCTGCATATGCCACACTTTTATTGCAGTTTGAAGTTCATAAGGTGCATAATGTAGTAGCCTTAAAATACATACTATCAAGCAAAATACCCACACCTAGATAGTGGCTGCATGCTGAAAACGGCCATGTCACACTGCACTACGCTAAAATCTGCAATGGAGACTGTATGGTTAATTGAAGAAGAAAAAAAGGAAAAAAAAAAAGAAGAATTCAAATGTGTTTAAAATGCAAAGTCCTAAAGTACAGTGTGACCTTGTGCTGAAGGCTGATACACTGGAGCCATCTCTCAAATGGACAGATGGTAGAGTGAGAAAGTCTCCCTTAAATCACAATGATCTGTTAAAGGTTACCTACTCCCAGCCAGACAGCCAGAGAAACTTTAATATCACATCTTTCTTCTAAATCTAAAGCATGTAATTGCTATTTTCATGTCATGAACCTGAAAAATAGTCCTTCTGAGGACAAAAGCTGTGGAGGAACATAATATAGGGGGTCTGCTATAGCTATTAAGCTAAGAAAAGGCCTTCATGAAAGCCAATTGCTGCATCAGTTTACACAGGAATTTGCCAGGGGTCCTAGTCCAGTCCTGGGTTCTGGAGTGACTTTGCCTGTAATGCCATATTATGTAAACTCACATGCATTCAATTTTCAAGTTGCCACTTAGCTGGATTACAGCAGTGGTGTTTCCCCTATCCAGCAAGAGAGATTAACTTAATTTTATTTAGGTTGCGTTTGGGGGTTTCTGTTTGTTTGGAAAAAACAGGCTTTAGTCAGCGGTTGAGAAATCCTCTAGAAACTCTCTCCATTCTCAGGTTCAAACTCTCTGAATTACCAGGCTCCAAGTTTGCTGTCAGCAGCATGTTCTAGAACTGCAAGGCTTGGCATCCATAACCGCTTCCCACTTAACTGCAGATCCCCAACCCCACCTACTTCCTTTACAGGTAAAGTACTCCCAAATTACCTCTTATGGGAGCCACAGAAGACAGGCTTTTATAGATTCCTTCTGGCTACAGGGCAAGTCTGAGGAAGCTCAGATAGAATCAACTCTCCCTCTGCCCCAACCCACCCAACCCTCCCTAATTAAACTTAAAAGCCAACACCTGCAGCAATACTGCTTTGAAAAAGGCAAAAAGCATACAGTAACATTTACCTCTGTAAGGCTACAACTATTTTCTCTTATTTTTCACTACA
Organism: Apteryx mantelli; assembly: GCF_036417845.1. Lineage (NCBI taxonomy): Eukaryota > Metazoa > Chordata > Aves > Apterygiformes > Apterygidae > Apteryx > Apteryx mantelli. The sequence goes on along the minus strand of NC_089982.1, from coordinate 44,213,764 downwards.
CAGGAGACTCTGAGTATCAACATCTCAAGCTAATGGTAAACTGAGAATAAGTTGTCCAACTCTATTGTCCTAAGTGACAAAGGATTGAAGTCTTTAGTCCCAGGCAATATTGCTATTAATTGATAATAAAGACTGTAACATACATATATTCTCAAGCATTCTTGGGGAAACTATCCAATACAAAGATAAGGAGAAGTATTTTCCCCTCCGTGTTTTTTTTTTCCTTTCTATATTTCATTCTCTGATGTTCAGTTAAGTATAATTACAGTTTAAGAGACATAAATCCATATTTAATTAAGAAGGCTGTTAAAGTGCAGAAAAAGAAATTGAGAGTCATCTAATATCCTTTCCTCATTTTTTTAAATCAGTTTGGAATAAGATACCAATCTTTAACTATGTTATATTATACATAATATTGAAATTAGATGTCTCAGGTTAATGTATAAGAGAACTCAAAGAATTTGGGAATATAAATCCCATTCATTGATTACCATGGAATTTATGTTCTGAGAATACTCCATAGGCAAAGTTAGTTTCAATTAAAATTTTAGTGGCTTAGTTATTCAGAATTAAGGCAGGCCCCTAAAAAAAAAAAAAAATTACTTTCCCCATTTTTTACTATCCTCGACTCTGCCTAACAGTTTCCCAGATTTTTTTTTCAAAAATATTGATATACTCAGTAACTTTTGTTTATCCAGTTGAGACACATATCAATCGGTTACTGCAGAGTTTACAGGCAGTGCAAACAAAACCCTTTTAAACAGACAACTTGATAAATAGCTAGGTCAATTATCTTAATGTAAGTCTTCATGGTTTAAAAAGGAAATTCTGAGTGAAGGGGTCTAACTGGAACTAACAACGTATTTTGTCTACGAAGGTATTTAACAGAAGAAATTGATTTTATATATTTAGTGTATGCAAAGAAAAATTAAAAAGCCACTTTCACACCTTACTTTGAATTTAATTTAATTATCTACATGTTTCAGAAAATAACAAGAACAAAATTAAGCTGTTAAGAAAGTATTTACGTGTAGTATAAGAAGAGGAACATGTTTCCAAGAAGAGGTCAGCAAATCAGAAAAAGTTTTGATGAGCTTCACATATTTTCTATTAGATGGGATATCAGATACTAGAATAAGAGTTTGAAGCCAGTACACTTTTTAATCAGCCTATTCTGGACAATAGCAGAAGACATTCACTTTTCCAACAACTTAAAATTTATAAGAATTAACTTACAGGATTCAAAACTTGTATATTGTATTAATTATTTTTTTCTAGAACAATGCTTAAGTTGAAAACAAGCATGTCATTTTGCTTAAGTGTTATCTAAATTTCCACCTCATTCCCTAGATAAATCCCCCCCAGCTATTTACACAAATTCTGGTATTTGATTTCTGAGCTAAACTCTACTGAAAATGGGTTACTGTGTGCTTAACAAGCAGTATTAGACACTAATTGGAAAACCTTGATAGATACTGCTTCTTAAAAAAGAAAGATCCCCCCCAAAAATGTTTTAATTATCAGTCATTGTCATTATAAGATCCATGTTTTTATTTGATCTCTGAGCTTGAGTGTGCTATTACAAAGAATATCTCAGGGCAGATTCATCATGGCCTTAACTGTCCAACATAAGGCATCTAGAATATCTAATTGCAGAAACTAATCATTGAGAACTATTCTACTTTAAAAAAATAAAATAAAATGAAATAAAATAAAACCATTCTTCTTCCTTCTATACATCACACGTGATTTCTTGCCTTCATTTATCTATCTGACTGATAATGTTAGGACATATTTTTGCAATGTTCTCTAACTTGACAATCACTAGGACTATGTGCCTACACACAAAAGGGAGAACAAGCACTTTATCAATTTTGCAGATGTTTGAGAGAGTATCATTCCCTGCATTGTGCCTGTGCTATCTGGAAAGCATATACCAAGGATAACAGGTTGTGACAGCATCTGATACTATACCTAGCCCCTAATTCTCAGTACGTTGTTAGTACAACGGACAAAGTATTATGTCACTGGGAAAAAAGGTAGTAGAACAGCAAAATGCAAGGATGCTAGATCATGGCCAAATGTTAAGCAGTATTATGAAGCTCATTCTCAACTTATACTTGTCAAGACTAGTTTATAGAAGTAGCAAGCCCTCAGTTCAGTTTAGCTCAGTTAAATAAATGCCTCAGCTACTCACAGGGCAAATATCTAAGTGGTCTCCCCAAAAAGCAATGATTTGGGCCATGTGTCATTTTCCGTGACATTAAAAAACCCTCTCATAATTAGCTATGTGTACCTGTCAGTTGTACCCTAAACAAGAGAGAGATGGATTGTATTTCTCTAATCCTCTTCCCTTGGCCATCTAACATACACACCCTTCTGAAATAAGAGGGGATAAACTAAAGCTGCTCACATATTATACAAGCTGTTTATAAAGCACTGAAATGCTCAGATGAAAGGCACTGCCCAAGTGCAAAGTATTAATTATTTTTATGACATTAATGCATACATACACTGCAAATATACATCATTAATATGACGGAACAATAAAATCACTTTCATTTGAAGCAGCATGTTAATGTTAGATTAATAGAAACATGTCTTCATAATGGACTTGTTGCACAAAAGTTTTAGTCCTCTACTTGCTTTGACCTGCAGGTAGCTGGAAAAAAAACAAAACAATGTTTTATGGGTGATTCTACCTGTTAATTACCTCCAACCTGCAAGCACTTTAAGATATTACCTTTTCCCACAGGAAGTCTGACCTATTCTAATTGAAACTACTCCTGATCCTGAGTGTTGCACCCATTTACATAGTACCAAAATAACTGCAGCGTATTATTTAAAAAAAATAGGGGTCTTGGTGTCTGGTCCACGGCAAGCACCTTGATATGTAGTACTTCAGTACATCAGATAAGATATTTCTATACAGGCAGGTACCCTTTCTGCAACTTAAAAATATCTTTGTATATATACTTGAAATTATCTATTTGAAATATTCCTCCTGATTATTTCATAGAATAATATCTATTTTGTACACAGATTACCTAGGTGTATGTCTAAGAATTCTGCTCATTTCCTGATTTACAGAAACATGTCATAAGGATATCTATTCAAGTTTCCAGGTCATAAGAAAATTCTTTCTATTTCAGTTGTTTGCAATTAATCACTATTCTTGCTGACCAATTCCTATTTTGTGAATTGCCTCAGATGAGGCAACTGACATTTTCCTTACCAGTTTCTGTATGCAAGTTTCTAAACTTCTTATGAAAATGTATTTGCATAAAGCTCTCAAAAAAGATAAGGACTCGCACTTTACTTATTGCATATTTACACATACACCCACAAAAACCTTTATGAATGCTTTCAAAATATCCCTGCTCATTCCTTTCTTTAGGTAGATGCAGAAGCCACATTTGATCTATGTGATTGCTTCCTGACCATTTGACTGCTTGATAGTTAAGAAACTATTATGTCAGTGTACATCAAAAGTAACATCCATTTTGTCTCATGTGAAAATATTTTTACAGGGTAGTCGTGCAAAGCTGAAAGACTACTGTTGTTTTTCAAGGATACAAGTCCTTATCCCCAGTTCAAACAGGAGTTATTTGCTATAAAGTTTTGGCATAGTGAAATAAAATTTTGATTGGGCAGAGTACTGCTTTTATTTCACAAGTTGCATCATTCTAAATTATCACTGGTAAAGAAAATATCAACTAGAGAAGCGCAAGGTTATATTTTCTCTCCATTTTGCTTAATTTGGATCAGACTATCTGAGGCACTGTAGTGGTTCCCACCATCTTATTTAGTCACAAAGCATTTTGTATTGTCACCAATTTTCACGTTCCACATGCTTCAGGAAAGAATTTGAAGATGAAAGTTTTTGGGTTATTTTAAACACTTTTAGATATTAAATTAAACATCCAGTTATGCAGTTTAGAGATAGTACTTCTTTTAAGACAGCAAAATAAACAGTTTGAAAGTTTAGCTTTGTACAGAATAAATCTTCACTGAGGTGTTACACACCAAGGAGCTTTTAGGTGTTTTTAGCCTTTGTCTTCCAGAAATCTTTTACAAAGATTAATGGAAGAAACTGATGCAATTGTTACTTTGTGCCCTTGTCTGACTACACATACATTAAACCAAAAGAGCTGCAATGCATCTACTGCATCTTCAGAAGGTTGGTAAGATTCTGCATAAAGCAGACTCAATGAACTGATTCATACTTATATCCCTTGAACATCTTTCCTGCATAGCCTAACAAGCTACCCGGGATTTTTGTTTATTTATTTCTTTTTACCAACCTCACTATTGAGCAGAGTGAAGAAAAGGCAAATGTGAAAAGCTACACTGAAAGGAAGATCTTCAGAGAGTTCACAGAAGTAACATGCCTATTTGCTGTTGTTCTTGCATCAGTCACCTCAGAAAGGTAGAGGATCCTTCATTTGCCAGACATGAGGCTGGCAAATATACCAGGTATAGAAACAAAGCACTGCTAATTCCTCAACTTTCCTGCCCACTTTATGTCACTTTATGTCCTTCCCTGTGCTCAGGGAAGGAAATACACATGCCATAGGATGGCAATGCTCTCTTATTCTTATATGCGACTGGGAGTAGGTGGGCAAGGAAATTTCTTTTCCTCCTTTGTTGACTTTTGCATGGGCTTAAAGGGCAAACCTCCATTCTAGTAAACTATCCACATTTACAGTCTACTTACCAGAGCCCTATCAAACAGTAACACTTGTTAGAAAAACACACTTTCCACATGGGTTCTAGAACTAATAAAATAAGCTCAATTTTCACTGCTGTTTAACAATGCTTCTTCTGTGTTTGGTCTATTACAAGCCATTAGTCCGTAGCCTTTTCTATCTCCCCCAAGGTCTTGGCAGCCCTGATTTCATGAACTGAAGTCTAATATTTTCAGTCATCAACTATGCATGTTTGCAGAAAAGTTCCATTTGCTCAATTTTGTGGTCCAGATCTCTGAAGTTAAAATTTTAGTTGTCAAGAATGCATTTACAGAGCATGTTTCAGACAAGACAAATAGTTTTGCATTAAGAAAGAATTTTTAAAGCATCAAGTTTCAAAGTGATAATTGTATTTATTTCATTTATATTTATAAAGCAACGTATTGTATCTTACAAAAATATGTGCTGCTTAAATAAGGTTATTAAATTGCTGTAATTACCCTTAAGAAACTTAAACAATCCAAGATGTGGTATTGCCTTTAGGCAAATGAGCAAACGTCAAAGAATATTAACTGTAATGATTTAAAGAGGACTTGGAATAGCACTGCATACCTGTTGAACATCGATAAGTAAAGATGCCAAAAAGACTGATTCCAAAAGCCTCTCTTTATGAAAAGTCTCACTACCCCACTTCTCTTCACATTTTCAGTACCAATAAAATTGTCCATTCCTAAAGCATGTGGGTTCATTCCCACCTCTGTTCTAGTTAGCCTCAGGATTTAGTTTTAATTTTCACAGATCAGTGCTTTCAATCAGTCTGTGACAACTAAAGTGCTAATGTATTTCCTCAGTGTCAAACTTCTTGGCTGTTGACATTTTGCACAATGCTGTAATGGCCCAGAGACAGTATGTGACATTTATATAAATAAATGCTGAAACATGAAGTAAAAGCAGCCTCTTGGAATACTGCCTCTGGACCTATTTCAGTGCAGCTTTTGTTGAAAATCTGCATTTTAAAACTACTTCAATTAAGCTTACTTTTTAACTAAAAACATTTAACATGGGCAAAACTAGCACAGTGAAAGAGCTTTCTGAAGACATGTGGTGCCTTGTTATTTCAGAGTTCATCCAAGTCCCTTTCAATTCTTATGTAAATAAAAGAAAAAAGTTCTGATATATATTCATTATGCAGATAACGGCACCTTTTTTTTCATTTTAGAAGAGTAATTTTTTGTAATTTACTTTTAAGCTTTTCATGTTTGCCTTTAAGCATAGTATCAATACTTTGATAACATTCTCTTCTAATCTTTGAATCTTTTTATAAATAGCAGTTAACACATTATTTATTTGTGGAGTACTAGCAAGCAATTTTAGATCTGCATTCTTTTACTGAGAGGCAGACAAAGCAAAAGAGCAGAATAAAGAAGTGAACTGAGATTCCTTTAAAGTTTCAGTAATGTAATTAGAAATACACCAAGACATAGACATTGGTATTCGCAAATAGACAGTGAACAATAAACTAACTGAGCTGGAATTTTCTTCCTAAGTCCAATTTGAAAGAACAGTCCTAGTTTCAACAACTGTCCCACTGTTTTTACAATTGCCTCTCATAACTTCATACACCTAACTGGCTTTATTCTCTCTATGATATTTCAGGATGGAAAAACAAAAAGAAAGTATGCAATTTTGCAGCTTTTTTTTTTTTTTTTTTTTTTAAGATCTTGTGTTCATGAAAGATGAACTTACAGCCCTGAGGAAAAAGAGCCTGTTAATGCACAGAGTCTATATAAAAACGATCAGGAAATGCATATATCACGTAGTCAAAACTATTCTACAGAGACAAGAAATAAGCATAACAAGAATAACCTCAGTGTCCTGGACCTATAGCTCCTCCCTGAAGCTTTTAAAATAACTCACACATTCTTGATTTTAGATCTTTGCATATTCACCTCATGATATTGATGGACTTCTCAGCCTAAATTATGCTTGAAACAGCAATCTGTTTATTTTATATAACTTTCATAAATTACCATGTTATCAGCATCCAGACCTAGTAAGGATTTTTTCACCTAGGAAAAAGCCTGACTCTCCAAATGCCCATTTTAAATACCATATATTTATCAATCCTAGTCATTTCTGTGGTTTTAAACAACAAAATAAGACAAAAAAAAAAAAGTCAGACCACACAGGATGTTTGGTTATCAACTACTACAAGAGCTACCTAAACGCTATTCTTAAGTAGAATGATGATAGATAATCATGATTCCTCTTTCCAACATCTCAGTGGTTCTAAGAAGAAAAGGCATATTACTTATGAATCAAAAGAACAGAGGCACTACTAGCACTTCCCAGATATGCCCACACACTTTTTTTAAGCAGAGAGGCACATACCTCCAAAGAGGCCTTGACTTCACAGTATGTTTTCCCCCAGCCGCAGAAAATCCTGACAGTGCGGACTCATAAGTTTCAGTGACACAAAATGAATGCAAAAGGGAAAAAAAAAGATATTTGACAGATACATGTTACCTACCTAAAACCTACAGGTCACAAATTACTACAGGCAGCCACTGCAATAGCTTAACCATTTGCGCTTGGGAATAATCCCTCACTGTGTCAATAAAATCCACTTGTCCAGAGCACAGCTCTAAGACAAACAGAGAGAAGCAGTTTCACAAGTCACTGAGGTGACTCTCAACACGACATTCCGGCTCTGCTCAGGAGACTGACGCTCCAGGGCACCTGCAGAGAGACAGGCCTTATCTCAAATGAGAGAAGGCAGACAAGCAAAGTGCAAGACATAAGAATGGAACAACAAGATCCACTAAAACAAGGATAGAAGAAGGGAATACAGGGAAAGGGAAGAAGGGATAAAAGATTTACAAGGTCAGGACTGAAAATGGCTATCATTTTGACTTGCAAATTAAGAAAAAAAAGAAAAAGTAAAGAAGAGATTATTGACATAAGAAGGAATAAGAAAAAGAATATTCTTGTGACAGAAAAATATTGAGGTTGCTGACATATTAGTTGCATAACTTTAGAAACTACATCTTAATTTGAAAGCAAATAAAATACTAAATGATAACACATTAACGCTGAGCAGACTTCTGAAATGAAGGTACTACCAGATCAGAAAGGCTGACAATGTTTTTCTATTTGCACTCAGCAATAGTATCACAGGTGTTGTTTACACTTTCATGTCATTTTTTATGCTGCATACATAGAAAAGCATCCAAACCTACAAAAAATAGTATTTTTGACCCAAAGAACTCCTGAAGCACAAGAATCTTGCTCCCTTCTTAACAAATGCTCCCTCCCCACTTTTTGCAGGAGACTAGTGAGAAGACAGGTTAGCAGGATTCTAGTCAGGAATGGTTACTAGAAGACCATTATAGATTAGTGTATAAAAACATGTTTGCTTTTGGGCAGAAGAAGTTTCATAAAGAAAACCAGTCTGCTTATAGGGAGAACACAAAAAATAAGGTTTAGAGTTGTGAGTAGTTTAACACCTAACTCCATGAACTCAATAAGACATAAATCCAAAATACTGTGAACAGACTTCTTGTTTATAAAAGGTTGCATAATTAAAAAAACACTATTATTTGCCACAGTATTCTAATCATTCATAAGCAGTTATAACAACATTGTGAACTAATGTAATAGAAACTAATGCATAACTTAATGAACTGTTTTATATCCATTCTTACTACAAAATATTGCATTTGTTAATAAACTAAAGTAAAATCACCTCCAATACATACAATAAACAGAAAATTCAGTATGCCAATAGACCAAAGGTAAAAAACAAACAAGACATAATTGCTATGCTTAAAGGTTGTTAAAACTCTTTGTATGTGCACTTATTGGAGTTAAAATGAAAAATGTCACTTCATCCTAAAATTATCAACACCTGTTTAAGAGACTCACTAAAGCCAACAGGCCTCTGATGAAGCTGTAAGATTTCTAGGGCTGTTAGAGAAACATGGGAAGTGTTTAAAGAAAAAAACAATAACTTTGCAATGGTTACACTATTGGTAATAAATTTTGACAGTTTTAAAAGACAATTATTCTCAATAACAGTAATTGCAAGAATTCAGAAATAAGCATTTGCACAGTCAGTACTGTCTCAGGAATAAAGTAGTACTTCTGTTTCAGCTACAGAATTGTTATCTACTTCTATCCTTTCTCAAAAACTAGAGAGAGAGCTTCATTAACTTTGAAATGTGCACATGCATAGGAAATAATTTGTGAGAATCACATTAAGACTCAGTAACATATTTGATTCTTACATCATGAAAAATAATACTTGTGGCTGTTAATGATTTTCTAGTCACAAGAGCCCTCTCCTACCACACACAGCACATACTATCCCTTTTAATCTTTTACAAAGTATTTCTGCAATCACCGTAGCTACAATACTTATGGTCTAGTTAATTTTGTTGTAAGACACATTTGACATCTCATTCCTCAGTGAGTTTTGTTCTTGGACCTTTCATCATTTTGGGGTTAGCAAATAAGAAGGGAGTTAATGAATACTTTAAACAACTTCCTCATGAAAAGGCATTACTAAAGTTTCCATCCCAAATAACTTAAGTATATAAGTTAATGAGCAGATATCTGAAAGTGTTTGAAAAGCCGGACCTGAACCAGAATCAGTTAGCTTTTACAAAGGGACAAGTAACAATTCTGAAGATGACTATTAGACAGTGAAACTTGAAAAACATACAGAACAGACCCAGGAAACAGGCTTTCTTTAAACTAATGGTACCTAGTGTTGTCAAATATGTTTCAGGGCTATTCATTAACACATATATACACAGCTACTCATGCTTAAAAAGTGTTAAAGGCTTACCATTATAGAACTAGTAAAACACCTTTACCTACTTTTCTCCCACCTGCAAAATTCACACAATAAAAGACCTTAAGAAACAAAACTAAATGCCACCTCTAAGCCATGCTTTCCTTACCTGAAGTAAGGACTATTAAGATAAGCAGAGATTACACCTATGAACCCTTTACATTCCCAAGACTTAAAAACCTACCATCTGTTGTCTAGATAGTTGAGCCACTGCTGTCCTGTACTCTTGGATTTGCACCCAGCTGTGTAGAGTTGTGTTAAGCATTACTTAATCTGAGGTCCAATGTTCTGGACAGCTGTGCATGGTTACAGAGTACTGGGTGATTGGGCCTTTTATCATTACAAGGCTGCTAGAGACAGAGCCTACTGTGTGTTGTAGACTTCAAAGCTTCTTAAGGGCTCTAAAACTGGGTAGGCTTTGTAAAATTGTAGGAGTTAAGGTTTTATTAGAAACTTAAGTGTTGTACTTTGTATTTGTTTTTGTATCCTCTAATTACAGTTCTTGGTTGCAGGCAGGTAATGTTTCTAGGTGGGAATTTCAGATAGCTGTTAGAGTAAAACTTAGATATACAGCACTTAAGAGAAGATGAGAGCAAGTGGATTTTTCAAAAGAGGGAAGTCCTGTTCTTGCTATGGAGTACGCAGAAAGTGTTTGTTTGTTTGTCTGTCACTTCCCTGTTGAAAAAGGAAGAGAATATATTTTGTATGAAAAAACTTCAATAGCTGTTGTGCTATAGAATCTGGGTGGCTATCTGTAAGTACTATAAGTACTATGGCGGGAGTAACTATGAATCTCTTAGTCACTAACTGGGCTTGAATTGGCTGTGACACCTCCTCGTGGTCCTGCCAGATACCCCTACCAGGGGAACTAAGGGCACAGCTGTCCCAGGTGTGATGGTGGCTACTAGTAGTTGCCTCTGCCCTGTCGAAGAATCTTTTCGATCTTCAGCAGTAAAGGGGGGACTCAACTGGCCTTCAAAAAAGTGTCCCCGTCCCCCCGCCTAAGCCACCAGCCCAGTGGCGATTTGTCAAATAAATGGGCGTGGTGGCAGTCCCAATGACCGTCACCGACTTTGGCTCTGACCTGTCTGGGGAAACAGGTTATCCAACCATTAACTGGACATGACACGGCATGCCATCTATGGGGCGGGAATGGCTTTGCTTATCAGCCCCGTAGGCTGTTCGAGCAATGTGGTCAGGGGAGACCTATCCAGTGGTCCCCCTGAGCCAGCGTCTGTGCGTTCCGGGCGTTGTAGTAGAGTGCAGGCCCTGTGAGGTCCTCTGGCCTCTAGCGAGACAGCAGGGACCAAGTGGTTGGCAGCCTACTGCCTGACCTTAGCCTAATAGATCAGGCATGCCGTCAACCTTTGGCTCAAAGCAGAGTAAAATTCTTCACATAGACAGTGAGTTTGCTCAGTCTTCCGGAACCGCTGATACCCCGTCTATGCCTACCCTGGCTGCGAGCTGGAGGGACGTTGGGGCGGTTGGCACATCTGTGGGGGCGTAAGATCAGGCAGCCCAAATACCATTGGCTGCACCAGCCCCTAATTCCGGCACTTCCATCTGACGCAGATGTTGCCTCCGTTCTCCCACAACGCGCACCTAACTTGACTTGGGCGGACTTACAACCCCAACTCGGAAAAGGTGCGCTGTACTCTACAGGGTTCGATACTAGCTTCCAGCTCAGAGCTGATCTCAGAAATAATTAAATATTCAAGTAGTGAGGAAAATACTGAGGAGTTCTAAGTACACTCCCAGCTAATAATTGCTTTAGATAGCTCAAAGCTAACTTGGGTACTTTAATCACTGCAATACTGACACACTTTTGAACAAGAGCTACTGACATATAATAGTTATAAGAATAACATAGGAAACTTATGTTTCAATTTATACTTTATATGCTTTAGAACTTCTTCAAAAGAAAAATATTCTAGATTTTCTCAGGCTACCCAATACTTTGCTAGGTCTGGGGATCTGAGCTAGGAATCTAGGTTGCTCAGCAATGTTAAAATGGTTCTGATCAGTGTCCAGATCTTGGTGATCCGATACCCAATTTTCTGCTAGTAAAACTAGTAATTTAAGTGTTAAATTTTGAGGAAATATAGCGGTTCTTGAAATGTATCTGGTTGTTTTCTTGTGGCATTCTACCCTAAGAATCTAGTTTTACATCCTACCTGAGTGTTAACTTCAAATGAAATTTCAGTAGCAATTTCTAAGTCTATTTGCTCAACTCTTGTAGAGCATTACTTTGAATCAAGTTTTGTCACTCAAACCACACTACTTAATGACAACAGACAGTTCTTACTTTCTGTATCATATATATCTATGAACACCCAAGAAACTCAAAAATTAAGAGGCCTCCCTGGTCACATAATCTTCAAATGTAAACCATGTCCTTACACTGCACTTGAAAATTTTGTTGCTTATATTAACATTCTGCAATCTTGCTATGCTTAGTCTTATAAGAAGAGTAGCAGGTTAAGGGAGGATTCTAGCTCAGATCTGAAACAGGTCAAGGAATTTGCAAAGATTACCTTAAAAAACACTATGAAAAGGGAAGAAAGACAGTTATAAAGATTACTAGGATACATGGAATAACAATACTAGGTTGGACAACTCATTGGGCATTAGAAAAAATAACAACTTAGTGATTTTCTTGCCACAATTCAACTATCACAGTCACCATTAAACTATCCCATTGCTTTAGGAACTATGGTTTCTGGTTATTGTCTTCCCAGCTGAGACACAAAATGAAATCCTGATTGTTCTCTGTCTTTATCACACTTACCACAGGAAGAGTTCTAAAAATATTCTCTATATTCATAGTGGCTATGTTATTGAAACAAGCTTTTCTAGGAAGAATCAGAACAACTTTCCGATTCATATGATTATGCTAAAAAGATTTTTTTCAAAAGTATTGCAAATCAGAAATTCAAACAGCTGTTTAAGTACATCACTTCAGAAAACTAGATTCTCTTTGTTCCCTAAATGCAGCAAATGGACAACTAGTATCGTATCACTGGGTCTGACTTTTTTTTTTTTTTTTTTAACTCATCTAAAACCCAAATGTACAGGACTGTTCCTGAAAGTGGCACAAACAGCAAGTATTTTTCATACTTTCTGCAACACATCACTGGTTTTAAATAAACTTGTCTTTTTTTCACTGTAGTATATTAGCTGCTTACAGGATATTCAGGATATACCATAAAACTCTTCTTCAGCTGTGGAGAGGGGGGAAGTGACTTGCATATGCGATAATATACAACCGTTTAGAAGTTCCTAGTCAATGTTAACACTGCAATATAATTATAGAATCCTTTTTTAAAAATAGCTGCCTGTATGTGTTCTTTCCCCCAAGGTTTAGGGATAGGACTTTGGAGTTTGCCCCAAACTTGATTCAAATATTTGCTCTGGACTTACGTAGTTACACGGTCTCTTGAACAACCGCAATTGTCTTAGCTTTTGTTCTATGGTTTGTTCAAAAGCATTCAGTACCTAAAGGGCTTTGTAGTGCCCCCTTGTGGTGCTCGGCCCTGGAAAGAAATCCGCACCGTGAGAACTCCACCCATGCTGTGTGCGAGCGACCTCTTCAGCCAAGCGAGCATGATTACAGTAAGGCCATGGGGTAGAATTTTATTGACTTCAAAAATCAAATGTTATTGAGGTACAGCTGCCATATTTCTCCTCTCCTTAAGATCCACGAAGAAATGGAAACTAAAGGGAAGATGTAATTTTAGTGGGAACTTAAGAAAAGTGTGATTTAGCTTTTTGTTAGTAACTAATATATCTTTCATTAAGTTTTTTCACAAATTTTTGAGCTGTTGTCAAATAAAGAATTATTAATAATTATTAAATAAAATAAATTTGAGGGTGGACTGAAAAAGTGTATGAAACCAATTGTGAGTGAGCTTTGCAAGAGACAGAAGTTGGCATTAAGCTTGTTTGCTACAACTCAGCTATTAATATAGCACAATTATGGGTTCCAAAAATGGAAATAAACCAAGAGTTACAAACTAACTGATATTGATTAGATTACTTAAAAATATGCTTGATTTTAAAATCATGTACTGTTATCTCAATCATGTTTACCATGATCCATTCTGCTCAGTGATTAAGATTTATCTGCTTGTTTAATGATTCTGCAAGACTTAAAGTTCAGAAAAGCACAGTTTCTATTAAAATTTGAAGAACACAAAGCTTTTTTCCCTAGATTTTCTGTACACATCTTGATATTAGTAGCCTCTGAAATGAACACACAGATGATGAAGAAGACCTGTCAGAAACAAAAGCTCCACAGCTTGTACATCACTTTCTACTGTGGTTAATGTTTATGTATATTTTCGCAGTCCTACTACAGAAATAAAGATTGATGACTCTTTGCTCTGCCAGATAAAATAACAGCAACAAGATGCTGAAGCATTACAACAGTGCATCTTTGCTGTTATAACACTGCAACCTTGTTGGTGCTATCGAACTCATCTATGCAGTCTATATTTCACAACAGAAATTAATGCCTTTTGATCAGTTCTGAACAGAACAGTACTTGTACCAGTAGCAAAAAAAATAGGTGGGATATCTGAGTGTGATAGCACCAGTGAGGTTCTTTACCATATTATGAAAGTAAATGTATGTTCACTATAGATCTATGTTGTGGACACGCTTATTAGTAATTTTGTAATTTTTAGAGATGCTTCATGCCAACATGCTGCTTATTTTAAGATCATTATAACCCCACTAAATACATTTTATAACTCAGTGGAACTGAAGTATGTATTAAGGCATAATAGACCGATGACTGTAAAAACATTCAAGCCAACAGAAAGTTTTTGTAACATAGTGTGCTTCATCCTAGTAAAGCAGTGTTGTCTACAGTTTGACTCTCAGTACTTCAATAGTCTTATTAATGACTTGATTAGTAGTACTCCATATTAAATTTTTTGTTTCTTGCTTTCTTAGGAACAACTTTCATAAGAAAGCCTGCAGTTCATGTTACAGAAATATGGCTGTTTTGAAAATCAAATCCTAGGAAAACTAATGTTCTTTGAGGCAATATGCAGCATGTTGAATTCTCATCTGTAACTAAAAACAATTCAGTAGTTTTTCTTCTAGTTGCATTACCTACAGACATGAGTTGGCAGAGCAACTCTCTTTCTCTGTACTGTCTGTTGGCAAACAGATGGGTGAATGGGAGGGATTCATCTCACCTATTATAACCATCTAATAATGAAATGTTTAATCAAAAGTAGTCACCTTAGTTTTCTTCTGTTGTCAATGTACCAACAAGGTGAAATAAATGGCTCTTGGTAGATACACTTATCTCCAATGACTGCAGATAGTTCAGGATGGCTTGGTCAGGCTAAAGGTGAAAGGATCTTATCATAGTAATTTTTTTCCCTGCCTGTTGCTACTACCCTATTTTACAACTCAAAAATATCAGTAGCAATGTTAGCTATGACATTATCCAACCCAACAACAACAAAATAATTACTGACAGTTAACAGCTTGCGTTGCCCTGGAGTACTTACCAGTACCACCAATTTTGATAATGTACTGGCAGGCTGGAAAGTCTTAGAGGGGAAGGGAAAATCTAGGAGAGCAAGCACAGAAAGGAGGATCTTCTGGCTTTTGTAATTGTGTGACTTTTTCTACAATTGTTCCCCTTGCCTGCTTCATGAAGTTTTGCAGGAGAATGAACAACTGGAAGTCTTTTGCATGCAGAACTATGTCAGGGTGGTAAGAAGAAAATTAAACTTCAGTGCAGTATATACTTTTTCATTTTTGTTCCTCTTCTTGAAATGGATCTTTCTATCATTTGGAGAACATTTCCATTTATCAGCTTCCCTTGACAGTATTCACAGTAGCTCCTCCTCCTTGTAAAACCCACATTTGTCATAGTTGCCCTACCAGGGGACCTTGTTCTGGAAAAAACTTTAATACATTAATCAAGTTGCTGCTTCTAAGATTGGATTCTAAAGCTTCAAATTGCTTTCAGTCATTATCTGAAGTTAGTGTTTTGAGATTTTTGTCACTTTTTTAATGCCAATATAGAGAATATTTATGAAAGCTTTCAAAAAGTGGTTCCACGTAAGACAACTGTCAGTCATGAATAGGCTGTTGTAGCTTTGCATATGTATGTCAGCAGACTTCTCCTTATGCATATCAAGTCTAGCAAGGATGGCTGAAGAACAAATTAAGATCACTTTTTGATTTAGTTCAATAAAGGAGTTAAGTGTGGGCTCTATTGCTAAGCAGAAAAAAAACACTTTAGAGCTCATGCTATATTAAGCTAAGCTTTATGATTTTTCATAGATTCTAAAAGATAAACCTGATGTAGATTCATAATGCAATTCACTGTGACCTGTTGCTCTCAAGGCTCAGTGATACTAGCTGCCTGATGGTTTAAGTCACTTCCCCCATTTTTTTCCTCTATCTTTGCTACTGTCCTACTTTCCTCAGAGACTGCTGACTAATTCAATAGGAAGATTTAAAGTACAGAAACTGATCTAGTAAGGTACTTAAGCATGTAAGTAGTCCTAAGTATCTCAAAAGACTTGGCTTGATACGTGTTTAAGTCAAAGATCAATGTTCAGCTTCTTAGGATACACTCAAATGTCAAATTCTAGATAGATCTGCATATTAAATGAGAAACTTCATTCATGCATGAAAAGGAAAGACCATATATGGAATGAGAACTAACTAACAAATGCAAGCATACACTATAGTGATAGATAATTATTTCACTAAATGAAAAAGGCAATATGTAAGTTCAAAATGGAACTTTGAAAATCAAATTCAAATAATTTTCAAATGGGCTACTGAAAGATATGTAGATGACTAATGTTCCGTGTCCCTAACAAATTGCCATTTAAATGCATTGCAATGACCTAATAGTTACAGTGGGACAAAACCAAATCCTTTTCTTGTGATTTTTTTCACCAAATATTAAATATTTTTCAGCAAATATTAAAAAATAAAATACCAAAACAACGATTAGTGACGGGACATGGCTGTCATACTGCTTGATGGGAGTCACAGTATAGGTGATTACGCTCCCGTTTTGGGGGAGTAAGCTTCCTGAACTGTTTGCAACTCTCATGATGAAATTCCATTATTTAGAGTATGCGAGTATGAAGATGCGAGGCTTGTCTTGGTTTAAGAGCTCAATTGGCCTCAGTGTGGAGGGGGATCTAAGCTTGAGTGCCCCCTCAGGTGTGGAGGTACAACTTTTTCCACTTTGTAGACAGAAACAACTGAACACACTTAAGTGTCTATAAATGATCTTTTGACCCTGTAAAAATTTCACTTGTTCAATATTTAGCTTGTCTGGGATGCATTTTCACTGGAGATTCAGATAAGGGTAAAGGCAATACTGTCTTCAACAGTCACCAACAAGAGTCTTTTGAGGTATTTTCTACATTCTTCTATTTCTTTATTGCCTTGGAATGAAAGTACATAAAAGCATAAAATGATTTTTCGAAGAAGCTGTTCTCTTTTAATCTTGTTGACAAAGATCTAATCTTTTCAAACTCACAGCTCTGTTTATTCCCTCTGTGCCCTTTTTAAAGGCTGATCTCAAAGGATGAGTTCAGTTATGGTATGTATGAAGACACTGTTTAGTGATGGACATGAATTTCTAAACTTGCATAGCCACAAGGCTTATACAAGTGACTGTATCAGCAAGCAATTGGGGCAACTTAATATGAAACAGTAGTAACTTCAGAATGTTGAGAGATTTTACAACAGAAGATATGAAGAAATTTAAAGCAGGACAAGTGTTACAGGAAAGTAACTGCCACATTCCTTTCAGTAAATGTTGAAAACTTTTGAACAATTATTTAGTTTTCAGAACTAAAGAGCCTTTACAAAAAGTTCTGAACAGGGAAGTACAAATTCTTTACTGTCCAAACAGCAATTTGTGAAGGAAAATTTCTCTCAAGGATATCAAATATGCTCAGTTGACTTTAAACAGGAATAAATTCCGAGGAATTATTAAAACTAGAGGTATAGTCTACCTCTGTGTATTTTAAGCAATCATATTAGCATTAAGGTTCAGATTTGCAAAGTGGCAAATACTGCCTGTGCAGTGCTGGTTAACCTTAATTTCTACTAGTTTTAGAAGAAAAGGAAGGCAGTGGAAACTATTACGAGTCATTCAACCCTCGCTGCTACTGCAAATGTATTTTTTATAACTGTTGTAAACACTTGTTAAGAAAGAACCTAAAAAAAACTTTAGCAGTGTTGTGTAATCAAAGAGAAGCATATGCACATAAATTTCACTACAAAATATCAAAAGAGAAGTTTTGAAACAGGGACCTCTTCATGTCTTCTGGAAATGCCCCACACAAGAGGATATCTGCCTAGATTTAGAAAATGTTGTTATCTCATAGTATAGACCCCAAGTCCCATTGGTATGTGCTTGTGGAGACATTCTAATTAATTGACAGCAAAACCCAAATACCTCTAAGCCTGATGCATGCTCTTCAGGGCCAAACTGTGAATTCTTTCCCTTAGATTAATGAGATATCAGTCACATAGAATACTGTTAGAGCCAGTTCTGTTTCTGCAGCGTGGCTCTTGAATCAAGTAGGACCTCATTTCCCAAGCAGAAACCAATGGAATGCTGTAGGAAACTGAAGAGGTCAGAATCTGTTATTCCATGTGCTTTTTAACCACTGCTTGATCTGCAGTTCTTACAAGACCAACTACCAGAATGCTTCTGTACTGTACCTCTAAACAGGTCCACTGTGATATCTTTCCTTAGGTATCTTCGACAATCATAAGATGATGATATCCAGTGTCTGTGATCTTTGTTAAAAGGCATGCACTTACCTGACATCAGGGTCTGGGTTGCCAGCAACTCTGCACTCCAACAATACTTTGGTTCCTTCAGCAACCTCCTGGCTGCGGAGCTTCTGAGTGAATCGAGGTGCTGAAGACTGATTCTTGTCTATGTTGATGAAAGGTTGGCAAAGGACCATTTCACTCTGCTGAGTGATGCTTTTCTTTTCAAAAAAGTGTTGTTCTCCATTGAGATGAACTCCAGGTAATTTTGCCTCAGGCTCAGTCTCTTGAGGTGGCGTGTCAAAATCCAGGTTCACTGAGGTACTTATCATAGTTGATTGTTTTTTCTTAGGAGACAGGTACCCACTGTCTGGAGAAGAAGAGTCTCCATCAGGACTTTGGCCTCTTGCCTTTGCTGCTTCTCTAAATATAGATGACAGTTCCTCAATGAAAGTGGCAGCTTTGTCGCACAACTTGTTCCTGAAAGGAGTTTCTCCCTGGGATGCTGATTTGGATTTTGGGCTTGTCTTGGGCACACTTGGACCACATCTCTCTGAATGTTTCAGGCTTCGAATAAAGCTGGGACTAGCAGTTAGCAAAGGTGAGGTGCTTGCTTGCTTCCTGGAGATTGTAACAAAACCAGTTGCTGTTTGAGGTGAGGTGGGCAGCTCCTTCTGATTCTCTGGGAGAATGTGAGCTGCAGCAGATGAAGTCAGACTGCTTGCTTGAGGCCTCCATAAAGCATTTTGCTTGTGCAGTTTGGTCTCCCTGAAAGAAGCATTTTCTGAAGGGCTAGAAAGAGAGGTGTTGAAATAATGAGTGAATTCTGGTACTGCATTCTGATCCTCCTTCACGGAATTGGCAATGGCTTTCCAAGCTATGTCAAGGCTCTTACATATCTCCTCCTGGGTGAGGAAGGCAGAGAGTTCATTTGAAAATTCCCCATCCTGTATGTCTGATAGGGAATCACAGAAAAAGTCATGTGAGGAAGAAGCTTTTGATATATTTTCTGGGTATCCCTCATTGGTGCTTCTCTCTGCACAGTAAGCCTCTTTCAGCATTAAAGAAATAGGCAATGCCTGGTCACAGCTTCTGTCTTGCATGCTGGAAGACACAAATACAATTCCTTAAACTTGTCAATAAAAAAAGGCCTGTTATATCTTGGTTCCTATAAACTGGACACAAAACAGGGAGATGAGCAGAGGCCTAGTGGTGTATGGAATACTTATCGTGAACCTTGGTTTCTATTTAGAATGGGCCAGAGCTGCAAGTTATCTAGGTGGAAATGAGAACTCTTAGGTGTGAATTTTCTCATGCATCATTCAGACCTAGAAAGACATCCTTTCTCTGTACGCTGGCTAGCACAAGCTCACTTCTGCTTGACTGATCCGAGTGATTTATTACTTCACATCACTGCTATTACCCTTTGCTTTTTCTGTGTTTTAGGCTTATAATGATTTTGGGAATATATTTACATTTCTCTCTCTAGCATTGCTTTCCAGATTATTAGATACTAAACTATCAAATTCCAAGAGGAAAATACTGTGCTAATTGAAAGCATTATGAGAATCAACATAAGTGCCAAGGATGTTTGAATTAAAATTCCCAAGTTATCCTTTCTGATAAATGTTGACAATGTATTTCACAATATTTTACTTTTTGTGTTAATGTTTTTAACATTTTTGTTACCGTTGGATATGATTTAGTAGCGTTCTTCTAAACACTGATGAGTAGAATACCAAACTACTATGTGCTAAGTGTACAACAACACTGAAGAAATAGACTTCATGATGTATGTATCATCCGGCACCCCATGAGTGTACAATGTATATTTTGTACCATCCTCATAAGGTACAGAAGCATACGTGGGCCCTCCAGTTTCTCCTCACATTATTTTAAAATCAGAATGAGAATTCTCTGCCTCTGTAAAGCCAGCAAGAAAAAAGACATCAGAGAAAGCTCTCTTGTCCTAAGGGAAGAATCTGCCTGAAACTCCATTTATTGAAATTTATTTATCTACTGGCCACTAGATTGTGGATAATCTGGTCTTAAAAGTAATTGCTGCTGTTGTAAAGCATTTAATTAAGTTGAACATCAGTGTTTTCAATTATCCTTGACAAATCTGTTCTTATTACAATAACTTCTATGAGATTCATTCTGCACAAGTAAATTTTTTAAAAACATTATCTTTTTCACTTAATACTCCAAAGTATTTCTCCAGTGATAGATAGATGGCTTGACACTCATGAGATGCACTCGGATGCATTTTACATCAGTTTGCACAAGCTCCAATTACCTTTAGTCACTTCACTGGGGCTTACCCAGTATGTAGTCATTAACTGACGGATAGATTATTTGAATTCTTGGCCTAGCATATGCATTTCTTGATATCTTTGCGTGCCTTGCCAACAGATTACAACTCATCACAGAGAAGTATAAGAGAAAGAGAAGTATAAGGAAACCAAAATGCTCTAGAATATGAAACATTTTTATAGAATACATTGATAGGCTTAGGCTTTGCTGTGATTACACCTTTCTTCCTTTTTTCCGTGTTTACAGGGCAACAAATCTAGCAACCATGCCAATCTATTGTCAACAAAATCTAAAAAAGCATATACAGTAGAACTGACTACCACAGAGCAGCTTTAGAGAATGAATCTGAGAAACCAAGCAAACAGTTAGTCTAGAGGCTCAGCTGTTAGGGCATAAACTGGATGAATGCCAGGGAACGAAGGGTTAAACCTGAAGCGTTTCTGTCTCCAGAATGTTGGTTATTTTTCAAAACTTTGTATTCAAAAAACAAAGATGCTAGTTTATTATTTAGATAAACCTGTTGTAAATATCTGTGCTTCAATTGATACCTTTATTCAAATCTGATTCACGTTGGTTCCTAGCTTGCTCACATCTCAAAGTGATATATTCCATATTCAGATAAACTTCTCCTATTTCTACCCTGTGCCGTTCTGTTGTTTCAGTGGGTTGTGGGTTGAAGGACGATTTGACCTATTACCATCCATCATGACAGGATGATTAAAATGAATATATTAGGAATGAGCACTTTTCCTAACACTGAGTTTTACACTGTTTAGTTGCTCGATAGAAAAAAAGATAATGGCAAAGCATGTTGTAATTTTCAAAGCTCAGTGTCTTCAATTAGGCGAATCAATCTATAGCTGGGTACTTAGATAAAGTGAATGCGTTTAAACATGCCCTGGTTATTGGCAATTTCTAGTGCCGATTAGCTCTCAGTGAGATAGGTCTGGTGCCTAAAAATTGATTGTATGTCCAGCTTTAGATATCTGAATGGAAGCTTATAGTATAAAGACTTTTTTTTTTCAGTCACATTGTAATTTATAAAACCACTATTCTTTTAGAGCAACTTGTAATCACAGCAAAGTAGAGGTAAAATATCGCTAACCCTATCAAGTAGCATATAAGAACATAATGAGAAATATCTAATGCTATTTCTGGCTTCTCCGCGTTAGACTACAGCATATTTATAACAGGTCTCATCATCATTACTCACTAGGTAATGTGCAAAGCCATATACTATATCATTTAAAGGCACAAACATAAAATACAATATTGCATGCAGATAAGAGTGTTTAGCTTTACTCCGGTATTATTATATTATTATGTATAAACTATTTATGTGGTCCAGTTTTTATATATAAAAAATTATAAGTAAACATATTAAAATATCAAAAATTATTTTAATATTCACAAAATAATACAGATGCTCTAATAAATAATATGGAAAATAGTCAATTCAAAATGTTTATGAATTCAAAATGATTATGGTTACAATCCTCTTAAAAGGCATTTGAATAATTCATCAAATTAAGGCATCCAAGAGATAAATAACAAAATATGGGAAACAATAGAAAATCAAAGGATTCATTTCAAGAAAGTATAAGCATCCTGAATTAGGGGAAGCTGTGCAAAGAAAAATTATTGCCTAAAAAGTAACAACCTAAAGCCAACATGTTCAAAGAAGTAAAATGAAGGAAGAAATATATCTAATAAGATTTTTAAAACAGAAAGGTACTCATTTTCTCCTGGATTTTGAAGTCCTACACAATTATTCCTCCAAGTACAATAAATTAACTTTAGCAGAAAACATAAAACAGACCTTATAATGAATAGGCCAGCATGAAGAGTTTCAAATATTATTAATGGCAGGTTAAGCTGCCTCCTTCCTTCTTTGTTTAAGAAAGCTTAAAGCTGTTCCAGCTATTCACTAAAGACTGGTTGGTCCTCAGTAAGCATCGAGAAGGCTGTAGCCTGTGAGTTACATCTGTCCTCTGCGACTATGTAATTCTTACCCCACTCATCTATATTTGGTAACTGAACTCATGTTTCAACCGACTGCTACTATCTGGAATTCCAGGAGAAGGAACGTTAGGCCTGGAAGTGACATGAAGTTCTGTGCACTTGGGACTCAGAAATTCAAAGAACTTAATCATTTAAATGATTCCTTTTCATTGCATTTAGCACAGTATTTCAGACTGTTTTAGAATATTATTCTGGAATATTAAAATGTGAAATTTACTTATTATTGAAGTGCCTATATCCACAAGGAACAGAAAACACAGTGTGTGACTTAATTATGGAAAAAATAACTTCTTTATATGGCATTTTGCCTTAACCTATTTTTTTGACAAAATTATTTTTATGACAATAAATAAGAGAATTGGCTTTCTCTACTAAAAGTAGTTCAAAACTGATAGCTTTCACGTGTACCTTAAAATCTTCTAAGAAAAGAAAAAGCTTGTTTAGATTTATTAGCATAAAGGATACAATTTTGTGCATAATTTAATGGAAGATAATTATATATCTGTAATCATACTACACTGTATATATAAATTTAATCATTCATTTTTAACATCTTGAATGAGGTAATCCTATCATCAGAAAATAAGCATGCTCAGAAATTACACACACAAGAAAAAAAAACCTGAAAAACATGTATGCCTTATAAAGAACCCAGAAAATGCACTTCTGGTTTCTATGCCCATGAGTAACTGCAGTCAACTTTCGCCTACTCTCCTTGCTAAGGAAGTACTTTCACCTCACCAAGGACTCCTGTGAGAGTTTTGCCTCAGGAAAGAGAAAATTTCTGTCAGAAAGCACACCTGTGTCTTTTTAGGTACATCATTTCCTTTGATACTCACTGAAAGGAAAAAGTAAGTATGAAGACTGCTGGTTTAATCTCCAGACTTCATCACATAATTTCCAGAAATACAAGCAATGTGTGGGTAGGATTGTTTCTGCTGGATAGCAGCCTATTTGGAGAAGTCAAATTCTCTAGAGTAAATAGGAGAAGCTGTACCTCCAAGAGGAAACTACAGATTTCTGTTCCTTCTGCCAGAGTCCATTATGTCTGCTTTCTTATTTAAATTCTTTCTGTGGGCTCACACTTCTTAGCTCAAGGTATTCTAGATATTGCCCAGAATTTATGACTAAAGTTTGTTTCTTGGCAACAACAGAAGCGCAGTGGACCCGCTGTTGTGATAAAAGTGCACAAGTGGCCCGTGGTTCCCTATTGGGCCGAGCTCACCTTCGTGGGATTCCAAGTGTTGGTATCACACATTTTATTTCAGTGGTTAATACAATACAGTGGTTCTTTCCATCTTCATATAGGCAATTACTGTCCCCTAATCAGAGTTTCAACAGATTCACTGTTGGATTACAGATAATATTATCTTACTTCACAATGCACACTGACCCCATTCTTATGCCTTGGGATTCTTACCTTGTTATTATGAAATTAATAGAAAGGACTTTATTACAGGACTTTATTCAGCATGTCAGATAAGAACAGAATCCTCATTCTAAAAATTCCAGGTTAAAAACTACACAATAAAGGAGTCGGTCATCTACCAATTAACTACTATACGCGTAATTTTTAAGCAGTCACCCCTCCAAATGGTATCCAGACCCTGCGTCAGGCACCCAGCCTCTCCACTAAATGCATGAGAGCTAGGCACCTTGGACTGAGAGCCAAAAATAGCCAGCATATAAACAGCAACGAACTGCCTTGGGCTATCTTCAGGATTTTCTACAGGGAGGGGGGTGAATGAATTCCTAGTTCTTGGAATTACATGTTTAAATTGTCATTTCTGGGAAGAAAATATAGCTGCCTGGAGACACTTGGAGATAATTTTTAAAGGAACAGAGCTTTTATGAATACAGTTGCACTGTTGATTTTGTGTATATCAGGTATACCTATTACTTTTTGTACAGCATAGTGACAGAAACACTTGCCCAAAAAGTGGAAGATCTGGGTTCATTCTATTCCTAGTGGCTTTAAGAGTTAATGAAATATTGGTCACATCTCACAAACTTATTAGGGTAAGGTTTTATGTAGCTGTATTAAGCCATTAATCAGATTTCTACAACATCTTTTTACGAAGATTTAGGGAATGCTTATATTCTTTGGTCTATGCCAAATCTTTGAGAGACAATTTCTGATCAAGACCTTTCAGTTTTATTGCAAATGTAATGTGCATGCTCCCTTCTAAAGTGGTAGACAGTAGTAAAGCACTACCAGCAAATGCCAGTAGACTAATATTTTGGAACAATGACACATTTTGAAAGATAAACATGTGCAATAATATGCAATGATGTAATAATTTTACATTTACATGTAAAATGTAAAAATTAATAATATATAATGCAAATAGGAGAAAGAATATTACACGATAGGCTTGCTCCATTCCTATTGCAGTATTGCGGAAATTCAAGTGACGGAAAGAACTCTAGAGACATATACTTTTCACTATTGCTAGATTTGGTGGGGCATAGCTGAAACTATATTAATAGTTTCTAATACTAGTCAGCCTGAAGTCATTCAAAACCTCATGTCACAAACTATAAAGCTATTCTGGGTGTACAAGCTTTCCTTTCCATCTGATGAAGACGTTACACTATGCAAAAGATTTTCAGCGTTAACTGGACTATAAAGTAAATCTAATAATAAGGACAACTCTATACCCTAGTATTTATGCACTTAACTGGGAGAGCAGGAAACCTCTATTATGGTCCCAAGATTATTTTGTATCTTACTGTAAATAGCTACAAGATCAAATACAAGTAGACAGGCAATCCCCTTTCCAAGAACTAAGCTAAGTGTGTAGACTTCAAATAACTTTGCTTCAAGGGCTGCTCCTACTTTAAGGAGGAGAGGCAGATAAAACCCCCTTCACTGCCCACAGAATCTTCTAGTGATTTCAAGTTATAGATACTATTTTTCCTTCTACTTCTATTTGAATCACACCATATCTGATAGTTCAAAAAAATTCTGGTCACCTGTGCTTAAGTGCAATGGGTTGTGCCTTGCTGTAGATTGATGCCATCTCCCTCAGCATGCACAGTAATACAAACACGTTCAATTTTGCCTGTAAGGATATTTGTAAATTTGTTACATGGCTAGAACTAATCTGTATTTTCTATAGCTCGGTTAGAAGAGGGTATTGCAAATACCTACAAGGACAGTGTTGTATGTATATGAAGGTGTCAAAAATAGTGAAATAGCCAAATAGTGTCAATGGTACTCAAACAACATTTTTCTGGAGTTTCTGGAGACCCTGCACGAGTGGAACTGGCACGCTCATACAACTTCACTTCTGTTAGCAGTGGTATTGGTAGTTAGTCCAGAAGAAATACAACAGTTGTTAAAATAACATGAAACCTGTTTAAAAAAAAATAGTAATAATAACTCACAGCCATCTTTTGCAGGATGTGTTATCAACAAAGTGGCTGAGAGGCTGCAGGTAGTAACAATTCAATAAACTTAAAAATACCAAAGCATTCCAGAATTAGCACAGCTGTGACTAGGAAAGTCAACCATAAAATGGAAAGCTAGTAACTCGCAAAGAACTAACACTGTTTCTTAAACTGGGGAAGGCTGAAGCTTCTCCATCTAAGATCTACTGTATTCGAAACTTTTGCTGAGGCAATGTACACCACATTGAGAAACCTGTAATTCAGCTTCCCTTATCTCTAGGCTACTAGAGCACTCACAGAACTACTCTATCTCAAGATGCCTTATTTTTTAATCTGACACTAGACAGTTAAAAACTGAACTGATGGACAAATTGTCACACCCTGGAGAGCGTCTTCAACATCCCCTAAAAACTCAAGGGAATTTGGCAAGGAATTTGAGCCCCTGTGTGGAGCGACTAACATGCTTTTGCATCTGGGGCTATCAGGCAGAGCGTGGCCTCACGGTGCACAAACAGGGAGCAAAGCTCTCCGCTGCTTGCCAACAGACCCCAGGGAGCTCCTTGTGCTGGGGCTGAAGGTGTCTCCGCCGCAGTTACCTGAGAGCTGGCCGTCCCCCGGGCTGGGAGGCGCGGGCAGGCGGCGCCAGGCCCCCACCGTTCATCAGACTGCCTCGAGGTTCACCACAATGTTCCTGGGTCTGCCTTTGGCCTGCTTAAGCCCTGCCAGTCACGGGCTCAGTGGCCCAACGCTGATGGAGGAGGGTGAGGAGGGGTGTGGCGGCCGCCCCTCTCCCTGTGAGGGCCCCGCGAGGAGGGCGCCCGCTGCCGGCTCAGGGGCGGCGCGGCTGCCTCTGACGAGGAGGGGGGGACGCACACCGGCCCCTCGGGCAGCCCCTGCGGGGGACGGGGACGGAGAGGGCCGCCCCGCCCCGCCCCGCCTGGCCGCGGCGGCCGGGAGGGCGTCGTGGCGTGTGGAGCCCCCGCCGCAGCCGCTCAACGGCCTTGCGGGCGGCCGTTGAGCCGCGCGCGCGGAAGGGCCTAACCGCCCCTGAGCTCGGGCGCCTCGGGGCCAACGGCCGGCCCGGCTTCCCCCGCCCGCGGCCGAGAGCTTCCTGGGGCCGCTGTGCCCTTCCCTCCTTCCTCGCCTCAAAACCTTTTTTTTTTTCCTAGCACGGCTACAAAATGGCCAAGGAACATCTGAAACACCAAGTAGGCTTCCTGTGTAGGGATTTCCCAGTACTTTTCAGCAAAAGCATGTGTGAGGTAAGAAGTTTCGCACATCAGATTGTGTTTGCCTCAGTAGAGCCTAGCCTCTCTAGAATTTTCTTTACCCCACTTTGATACTACAATTTTAATGAATTCGACTTACTCAAAACATTTAAAATAATATTAAATAATTACCACGTCTTTGTGCATCTGTCAGCTCATGAGGGGGTACGAGAGGGAGTGTGAGGGGATGAGAGTTGATAGACGGGCATGTTTTACTTCTAGTAATTGCTGAATACAGTGTTTAATAATGAAAATGCAATGCCTAAAAAGTTAAAAGAACCATTTTAATTGAAGTTATCCTCTTTCCCTGATGGCCAGGATTTTTCCTGTTCCTGTGAATCTAAGCCGTCTCCCTCCTTCCTTCCTTCCTTCCCCACTCTGGAAGATCTTGTCTGCAGTGTCAAACCACCTCTGATGCCGTTTCATAGGTGCTTGGGAAGTCTTGCTGTGGAGTGTGGTATCAAACTTCTTGCCCAGGGTCTAGCACCTATGTTGTCAGGTCCTGCAATATTCACGCCTTTCCGATTGAGAATTTTCCTCAGAACAGAGAATATGCAGAGATGATCTGGTTTAAAGGTACCGATATTTTTGCAATAGAAGTCTTTAAAAATCCATACCAACTAGGCTCACTTCCATGCAGCAGGCCTAGAGAAGACCTCTGCAATACCTAATGCCATTAAAACATTCAAGGCATATTGTAGAATGGTATTAAAGTACAGGAAATGAGGTGCCAACAAACTGTGGAATTTAGTATATACAGCTGTGAAAAACATAGTTGCCTGTATTTGCTATGGGAAAATGGCAGATGTTGTTTAAGCACAAAAACCAAGAAATCCTTTTCATATTGAATAAAGAAATATATGGGAAGTGAGTGAAAGGGAACGAAGATCGGGGTGATGCAATGTCTTGAGAATGAAATTTGAGCACACAGCAGTATAACTGAGATGTTTGTAGAAAGAAAATAGAAGTCTTTTGCACAAAAACTACAAAAATCAATTTGAAAATTACTACAGTTGCTAAAATAGTCTATAAGAAATAAAAAACATAAGAAATTTAAGCTGCTTTTTTAATGCGTTAGCTCAGTGTAGTCCTACACAATATTCTAAGGAAAAAAGTGAAATAAATTATGACTCATTCAAAGTACTATAGTGGAAAATCGGTGTTGTAAAAGTAACACCCTAACTTAAACAGACTCACACTTTCTACACTGTAAAAGAAACAAAACAAACCATAAGCGTTAGGTAGATATTTAAATGCTTAGACTGTGCAAAACAGAATTAGCACTAATCTAGTTCCTTTTCTTAAAATTAAGAGTTTTCTTCTGAAGGATTCAACATTCAAGACCGTAGCTGTAATTTTGTCTTGTTTCATTTCACTTAACCACTTCAACTGTTACTCTTCTCTAAGTTGATTTTGTTCTATATTCTGTAAACATTGGTCGTATTTATATATTAATTGTAAACTAATTATGGTTGTTCTCACTCCCTGTAGCATATCTGAACAGTGTTACCCATCCCCTTAATCCCCAGTGTAGTATTAAACTTTTGCTTAAATTTAAGTATGTGCTTCAGTCCCAAGTCTCTTAGCTGTTATCTGTATACCTCTGTGAAAAATATCTTTCAAACAAGTCTGATAATTTTTATAAAAACTTTTAGCACTTACGCCTGCCATAAAACTCATGGCAGGGCTGTGAGAAAACCAAGTGGCATCACGTGGTATCTTTTTCTATGGTATATACTAAGCATTTGTCAATGTAGTTCAGTTAGAGTTTCCATCTGGAAAATGATCTCCGTTAGATTAATTTTAGCTGCAAGCTTATAGTGCATATTTTACATGTTTGTATTCACAGCCAGTCATGTACTCAGATTCCTTTTTAACATGTGAAATGTGTTTGATCTGAGCAGGCACAGACAGCACTAAAGTTCAATAGCAGACTAAAGCCTCTGTTTTTACAAAGGGATTAACTTTGAAAAGTGAATGTGCCTTTTTCAACAAACTGTTTCAACAAACTGCTGATCTCTAGAAAAATAAATATTTAGTTCTCCTTTTCCTTTTATGATAATATTGCTTTACATTATTTTACCTTTTTAAAAGCTATTGCATGCTATGTCTTTGGATTATGCCAAATGAATTCCTGTGCTCTGTAGGAAGGCTCTGCCTGCCACCTAAAAACATAGCTGATGCGAGATAAGGGTAGACAGCTGTGTATTGATGCCAGAAGTCATAGTGCTAAACAAAGACAAATATGCAAGAATGTGACATGCATACTTCTGAAGAATGAACACTGAAGGAGAAACGTTAACAGCGGAAGTAATCAGCTGTCCAACCCCAGTACAGTAGGACAAAATTAAAAAAACAAAAAGTAGAACACAGCTGGCTAGTTAGAATGAACTGCTGAGAGATTTGTCAGTCACTAGCTTCTATTAGGGAGACACTTAGCTCAGGAGTATTTTTGGAAAGAGTTTCCATGGAGTTGGAGGGACTTCAGGCCTTTTGCTTTTTTCTGATTGGCCAACAGACAGGTGCTGAAAAAGGTGGTAGCAGAAATATCCCAGACCTGGTCGATATCACATAGACAAGCAATGGGAACTTACTTTTTGTTTTGTGGTAGGCTGTATCATGTCAAAATTTAACAGAATTTTTCCTTTCTCTCTTTCTGAAAGAAAAGAAAAGTGTTCAAACTAAGCACCAGATAACATCAGTTGAAAATATGACAACTTTTGTTTACAACTTGGGAGTGGTGTATTGCTCTGTAGCACTCATTTCATGGCTTAAAACTAATACAGTATGTTTTCCCTTCCAGGGTGAACTGTTCTACATACTTCTGATTTGCAAATACATCAGCTGTATGTTCAAAGTGCCCATGTCCTTCAAACAGAAACTTATTATTCCATTAAAAATGAATTGAATCATTTGGTTTTAGAGGTAAGTCATATAGCAAGCATATTATTTAAAAAAAATAGGTGCTTTTAGGAGTAACATAAAGGAGGCCTCCAGAGGGGGGGAAGGCAGCACCCTTTCAGAGGCAATGAAGGCTTGTGTCTGATGGCATTAAGAATCCTTGTATTTGTTCTTTTTGGAGTCAGTGTAGGGAGTTTGGGCCCCTGAACTGGATCCACTGTATTTGTCAAAAGCAAGCGTTAGAATTTTGACGGGGCATTGATTTTATATGTATAATAAGTACACCCCTCTTCAGGCATTTACAGCTTTAGAGTCAACAACTAAACATTGTGGAGGTACAGTCTGGATACTGTGGCATTGATGGACTGGAGGAAAGGAGGTCCAAGGTTTTTAAGTAACACAAGCTGTTAAATGTGTTCTTCGTTTAGGCAGGATCCAAAAATCTAGCTTTTTCCTATTCCTAAACAGTGAAAATTCCTGAAAAAAATCCTAATAAATTGCCAAGACAAATTCTGTGTACATTTAGAAAGCAATGATGAAAAGCTGGGTAAAAATATATTTCAGTCATAACGTGGTATGTTCTACTCACCACCAAACATGAAAAATGCCTGATAAGGTATACACGCCTCCCTTCCTGACCCATTTGATAAGCTGGTTAGAATCAAGATAAAGAGGTAAAGTATGCAGTTGCCTGTAGGTGTTTTTTATATGCTTTAAATTCTACAGCATCAAATGTGCACCTTCATATTGGATATTCCCTACCAAAGAAGGGACATTTAATTCTAAATTCTTTTATTTCATAGTTGTTGAATGAGATGTTATTTGCGTTTCATATTTTACACAGTAATTTTCCAGTCCTTTTTGAAGCTGGTGGTATTAGCCTAGAAAAGGGAGCAAACTAATTAATGAGCTAATGAACTTTGTTTAAAAGGAGAAACATAACAGATATGTTACTCCTAGTATAAAATATTCAATCGGTTAGAGGAAGAACGTGGACCTGGAAGGAAGCAGGCCTGAAGAGCTAAGACAACCACCTTTTAATGAAGAGTGTGATGCAAGTATGTGTATGAGAGGTGAAAGCCGTCAGTGAGACAGAGCTGTGAGAGGGCCACAGAAACAATGATTCATTCACCCAGGTGTAATACTAGAAACAACAATTTGAAACTGTTCTGAAGACAGTTGCTGTCTTTGTTGTCAAAACTTGACAGGCTCTAGAGAACCTGTACTCGAAAGACTGGAGTTTTTATGATGCTTTCACAAAAGGGTCTGAAATTCTAAAATACAATATAAGTAATCAGATATATTATTTGCTTTGAAATTTGTGCAAGAAGAGTAAAATTTGGCTGTAACCAGCAGAAATTAGGTAATAGATCTGTTACTGAACAATTTTTTGCAGTAGCATTGTCTCATTGCAGAGGTTACACAGTTACATATAGAGGCAGGTCTGGTGTGCGAAAAAGAAAGATCCATCAGAGCCAATCAATCTAGACATCTAGACTTTACTGATATAAAAAGAGAGAGGGAGGCTGGTTCTGTAAACAAACCAAAACCAAGCTCCTTTATTCCATTTGCTGTGCCCCACCCCTTCCCCCCATCCTAAAGTAATCCAAACAGTCTGGAGAATTAGAAAGTTTGTGCTGATATGAACAGTTTCAGAGAAAGAATTAGATATCTTTTATACAGAATTAGGGTAATAATTACATATAATATATCATTGGAAAAAATATATACACACATACTACTACAATTTAATTGAGGAATTAGTTAAAATTAGTAAAAACTTTCATGTCAAAATAACTGTATTCACTGTATGAGACTGTATTGCACAGTTTTGTAATTGGTGGATATACAATTTCTATGTAAACAAGCCATTATAGCACATTCTTATCTCCATTATAATAAGATTATTTTGGACTATACCTTCTAAATAATAAATTGAAAGTAATCTTACGAGTCTCTCTTAGGAATTGAAAGTTACAACTTCCACGTCCAAGAGTCTTTAATCACAGGGTCAGCTGCTCCAAAAGCCCATAAAAGTTATCACCTCTTTCTTGCAGGCATAATTAGATAGGTTCCTGGTTAACCAGGAACTCTCCTTATCTTTCTTCTGCAGGTTGAACAGTTGATGTTATGATGTTTTAGCAAGCAGTGAAGCAGATGGTTTCCTGTGTAGCCAGTTTTATGCTCTTCACTTTCCTGGTCACTTGTACCAGTGTGAGAGTGAGTTTCCAGTTTTGGGTGTTTCACAGAAGAAGGAATGGCAGAGGCTGTGCTTAGGGCACTGGTTGTGACTACTTGGTTAAAAGAAGGTTTTGTGAGGGACTCAGGACTTTGTAAAGGCTGATAACATGAAAATGAGGAAGGAAAGGGCTCATTATAAAATGTCAGAGGGCGTATATGGGTTCCTGCTAGCCTATGGATGCTTGCTTCTGAAATTACTTTGATTGAAAGTTGATTTCTGGCAGAACAGAAGAAATACTTTGCTTCCAATATTTAATATCTTTTTATCTGGAGACTGTACAGCTCCAGGAGTCCCAACCCCCTGCAGCAGTGGAGTTGCCAGAGGGCTCTGTGCCGTGTGAAACGGTACATCATAACATCGTAGAAGAAGGCTGGGAACTGGTCACTGCTCGTGGGAGGAGAAAGGCTCCTACTCCTCCTGAAGACCTGAAGCTGAAGAACAGGTTTAGTGCCCTCCAGGATGAGGAGGAGATGGTCATGGCTGCAAGGGAAGTACCTGGGACAACAGACCCTGTGCCCTGCCGGAACACCCGGAAAAAGCGGCGGGTGATTGTTGTGGGGGACTCCCTGCTACAGGGGACGGAGGCATCTATCTGCTGACCTGACCTCTTGTCTAGAGAGGTTTGTGGCCTGCCGGGGGCTCGTGTGAGAGATGTCATGCAAAGACTGCCAAGGCTTGTCCACGCTTCGGACTATTACCCACTGCTGCTCTTTCATGTGGGTGCTAATGACACCAAGGGCAAACTGGAGACCATCAAGCAGGATTTCAGAGCTGTGGGGATGGTGGTCAAGGGTCTGGGAGCCCAGGTCATCTTCTCCTCAATCCTGCCAGTGAGGGGGATGGATGAGAGGAGGAGGAGACGGACTTTCCAAATTAACGACTGGCTGCGCCGCTGGTGTTGGCAACAGGGTTTTGGTTTCTACGACCATGGGACCCTGTTTGAAGATCGACAACTGATGGTGAGAGATGGGATCCACCTCACGAGGCGGGGCACGCGGGTCTTTGCCAACAGGTTGGCCAACCTGGTAAGGAGGGCTTTAAACTAGGAAGGACGGGGGAAGGGGAGAGTTATAGTGACAGGGTAGTTGGCAAAAGACTGCTCAAGTCAGGATGCCTCCAACAGGTGAATGCAGCCAGGGAAGTGCGCGTGGGATGTGGCTATGGAGGACCCTCTTTTACCCCTCCTGGGAAACCTGCATGCTCGATCACCTCCCTGAAATGCCTGTACACCAATGCACACAGCTTGGGGAACAAACAGGAAGAACTAGAGATCTGTGTGCGGTCGCAGGGCCATGATCTCATTGCAATTACAGAGACATGGTGGGATAGCTCGCATGACTGGAGTGCTGTCATGGATGGCTACGTGCTTTTTAGGAAAGACAGGCCAGGAAAGCGAGGTGGTGGAGTTGCTCTTTATGTGAGAGAGCAACTGGAATGTATTGAGCTGTGCCTAGGGGTGGATGAAGAGCGAGTCGAGAGCTTATGGGTAAGGATCAAAGGGCAGGCTAACAGAGGTGACACTGTTGTGGGTGTTTACTACAGGCCACCTGATCAGGATGAGGAAGTCGATGAGGCCTTCTACAGACAGCTGGAAGTAGCCTCACAATTCCAGGCCCTGGTTCTCATGGGGGACTTCAACCACCCCGATATCTGCTGGAAAGACAACACAGCTAGGCACAAACAGTCCTGGAGGTTCCTGCAGAGCATTGGTGACAACTTCTTGACACAGGTGGTGGAGGAGCCAACAAGGAGAGGTGTGCTGCTGGACCTCGTACTAACAAACAAAGAAAGACTGGTGGAAGATGTGAAGGTTGGGGGCTGCCTTGGCTGCAGTGACCATGAGATGGTGGAGTTCAGGATCCTGCGAGGAGGCAGCAGGGCACCAAGTAGGATCGCAACCCTGGACTTCAGGAGAGCAAACTTTGGCCTCCTCAGGGACCTACTTGGAGGAATCCCATGGGTGAGGGCCCTAGAAGGAAGGAGTGTTCAAGAGAGCTGGTTAATATTCAAACATCACTTCCTCCAGGCTCAAGAGCGGTGCATCCCTATGAGTAGGAAGTCAAGCAAAGGAGGCAGGAGACCTGCATGGATGAGCAAGGAGCTCCTGGCAAAACTCAGCCAGAAGAAGGAAGTCTACAGAAAGTGGAAAGGGGGACAGGCCACTTGGGAGGAATATAGGAATGTTGTCAGAGTATGCAGGGATGCAACGAGGAAGGCTAAGGCCCATTTGGAATTAAATCTGGCTAGAGATGTCAAGGACAACAAGAAGGGCTTCTTCAAATACATCAGGAGCAAGAGGAAGACTAGGGAAAATGTGGGCCCTTTGCTGAATGGGGTGGGTGCCCTGGTGACGAAGGATGCAGAGAAGGCAGAGTTACTGAATGCCTTCTTTGCTTCAGTCTTTACTGCTCAGGCCAGCCCTCAGGAATCCCAGACCCTGGAGACAAGAGAGAAAGTCTGGAGAAAGGAAGACTTTCCCTTGGTGGAGGAGGAGTGGGTTAGAGATCATTTAAGCAAACTTGACACCCACAAATCCATGGGCCCCGATGGGATGCACCCACGAGTGCTGAGGGAGCTGGCGGACATTATTGCTAAGCCACTCTCCATCATCTTTGAAAGGTCATGGAGGACAGGAGAGGTGCCCGAGGACTGGAAGAAAGCCAATGTCACCCCAGTCTTCAAAAAGGGCAAGAAGGAGGACCCAGGGAACTACAGGCCAGTCAGCCTCACCTCCATCCCTGGAAAGGTGATGGAGCAGCTCATCCTGGAAGCCATCTCCACGCATGTGGAGGAAAAGAAGGTGATCAGGAGTAGTCAGCATGGCTTCACCAAGGGGAAATCATGCTTAACCAATCTGATAGCCTTCTATGATGGAATGACTGGCTGGGTAGATGAGGGGAGAGCAGTGGATGTTGTCTACCTAGACTTCAGCAAGGCTTTTGACACTGTCTCCCATAGCATCCTCATAGACAAGCTCAGGAAGCGTCGGCTAGATGAGTGGACAGTGAGGTGGATTGAGAAGTGGCTGAATGGCAGAGCTCAGAGAGTTGTGATCAGCGGCACAGAGTCTAGTTGGAGGCCTGTAGCTAGCGGTGTCCCCCAGGGGTCAGTACTGGGTCCAGTCTTGTTCAACTTCTTCATCAGTGACCTGGATGAAGGGACAGAGTGCACCCTCAGCAAGTTTGCTGATGACACAAAACTGGGAGGAGTGGCTGATACACCAGAGGGCTGTGCTGCCATTCAAAGAGACTTGGACAGGCTGGAGAGGTGGGCAGAGAGGAACCTCCTGAAGTTCAACAAAGGCAAGTGCAGGGTCCTGCACCTGGGGAGGAATAACCCCATGCACCAGTACAGGTTGTGGGTTGACCTGCTGGAAAGCAGCTCTGCGGAGAAGGACCTGGGAGTGCTGGTGGACACCAAGTTAAGCATGAGGCAGCAATGTGCCCTTGTGGCCAAGAAGGCCAATGGTATCCTGGGGTGCATCAGGAAGAGTGTTACCAGCAGGTCGAGGGAGGTGATTCTCCCCCTCTACTCAGCCCTGGTGAGGCCCCATCTGGAGTACTGTGTCCAGTTCTGGGCTCCCCAGTACAAGAGGGATGTGGCACTACTGGAGCAAGTCCAGCGAAGGGCCACAAAGATGATTAGGGGACTGGAGCATCTCTCTTATGAGGAAAGACTGAGAGAGCTGGGCCTGTTTAGCTTGGAGAAGAGAAGGCTGAGAGGAGATCTTATCAACGTGTACAAGTATCTGAAGGGAGGGTGTCGAGAGGATGGGACCAGACTCTTTTCAGTGGTGCCCAGCGACAGGACGCGAGGCAATGGGCACAAACTGAAACACAGACAATTCCATCTTAACATGAGGAAAACTTTTATAACTAATATGCTAGATATACATGTTCCAGCCCATTTATTTCAGCAAAACTTTACAAGTGTAATTGACAGAAGAATCTGATCCTTATGTTCTAATTGTCTGGACAGTTGCTCAATGTGTTTTGTTTTTCTGAACAGGACCAAGGGTTTTTTTTCCTGAACAGGCTTAATATTTATCACTTTAATGATGACATAATGCTAATCTATTTACATCATCAAGTCTCTCTCAGACATATATTAGTCATTAGTTTAGGGACAGATGCCTCACTTTGAAACATTTACATTCCAAATTTTTTATTCTGAAAAAAGTATCTGGCTCCACTTAAGCTAAGATAGAACATTTAAAATAGCAGTTATTGCTTAAGTGGCAGCATAGTGAGCAATCTCATCTGATACGTAGTAATGCAATGTTTGTGTATTTGCCAGGAACTGCTCTTTAAGATAAACTGTCAGAATTAATTTTTAAAGTCTAGAGAGATTATACTTACACTAAATAAATGATCTAAAAAAGAAATGACTAATAATTTTGCAGTATCAGATAATAACAAATACATTCATAATCAAGCAAAAACTTGAAAGCAATGGCTACTGAAAAGTTTGGTTTTCAAATTAGTTGTTCAGTACTGGCAACAGGGACTCAAAGTGTACAGCTGGTGGTGAGGATGAATTTGAAGGACATATTTTTATCGCTAGTGGATATTTAAGTCATCATTGTAGTTGGCAGAAAGAATGAGTTTCTAGAGCTGAGTAACAAATGTAGAATTATGAAAATGAGAGGGATACAGTGTAAAACAGAGATTATAGAGACTAAAAGCTTGAAGAATATAATGCAAATCAAAAAGGAAGAAAGGCACTTGCCAAATCAGAATAGCTTTTGAACTTAGTTGTAAGAAGAGGTCTCTGCCGTCTGTTTTAGGAGCAGTGTTGGAGAAGGGGGTAAATTTGAGCTTTGCTCCAGACTCAAGCTGAAGGTTGCACCTACTTATTAATGGTCACTTTCCCCATTTCATTTGGGGAAGCCAAATTTGAGTGGACCTTTCAGATCCATGTGTGTTGCTGGTTGCAGAAATTGGTGTCTATTGACTTGGACCAGACCCTGATGAAGTAAATTAGTAAATATGATTTACCAGAACCTGTAACATCAGTGAGCTTTGTCTTTCAAAGTTCCACTGATTTTATGTATATATTAAATCTGTGTGTTATTTTTGGTGACCTGAAAATATGCATTCTGTTTACAATAAATGGAGAAAAATAAGCACTTCTAAAGCATTAAATGATAAAAATTGTTATATTTTTCTTTCTCTATTCTGCATATTTTAAAATGTAATATACTTGTTTTTGCTCTGTTATTTACTTAAAGTGCAGCAAAGCTCATGGGCAGCTCTAATCAGGAGAAATAACTTCTGTTACTGCTTCAGAAGGGTAGAGGGAAGGAGACTGTAATGCTGAGAAATAAAATAGTGTGGTCTCTACTGCGCAGAAAAAAAAAGTATATAACTGTTTTTATAGCTACACCTTCATCCGTGGCTCACATTGCATTTATGTTCATATTTGCAGAATAATATTACCCCTAAAAAAGCAATAAAAGCGTGGAAGAAGGCACTCCTTCCTAATCTTTCACTTTATTTTTCTTTTCCCAGAACACCTCAAAATCGTTACTGTACTAACAGGTATTTATTAGCAGATCATCCATTTAGACTTTTCAATAATTCATTATCTAAGGTATTTTTCCCCTCAAAGGTTTTGTCACTGCCTTCATTTATGTTCTTCAAACAACCAAAAGCTTTGGAGCTGTTAAAACTCTACATTTTAATTTTCTGGACAGTTTCTTATCAAAGAGGCAAGTCTTCACTGTATTTCTTTTTTATAACCAAATGGATTATTTCTACATTTATACTCTTTTGACCTCAACATCCTATCTGAGCACAAATATCTACCTAGGCAGAGTTCCTTGAAGGATTAGTGCCTTTTCAAATACGTTATGCCATTTAGCTTTATCATTGAGTAACTAGCTATCTTGGTTACTAGTGCCTTTATTGTTCATAAGCTTTTCAGCTGTCCTGTTTAAGCCCAAAATTTTCAGTGTACTTCACTGTGCGCTTGCATCAAAAATGCGTAATGGTAAAATTTGATTTAAAAAGCAAAAGAGATTGAATGTTTACTGATTAATATTTTCTTCTTTTTTCCCGCATACTTTGAGACCTTTGTCAAATAAGCTAAAGGTTAATGCTGTATTTCCTTTGGAGGTTTGGAATTCTGTATAATCGGCTAGCCAGCAGGGTCTAAACACCACCATTCCTCAGTAATTACATATCAGCGCATCTTGAGCAATCATTATAACTTTTCTCTTCATAGAAACTTTTAAGTATATTTTTTCTGAAAAATACTTAATTGAAGTTGATACATGACGTCATACTGCAAGCTAGCAGTCATCTTGTGATGATGCTTTGTATGAATGCAGACAGTTCCCTATTTAGTGATTTGAAAGAATTCATATGTAATGTTGAGCCATACCATATTCCATTAAAGTGAACAAAAGTGGAAGTCACTTGTAAGTTATATATTAACAGAAATGCAGTCACTAGCTCACCTAAGTATTTAATATTTCAGGGATATCTGGATAAGGAAAGCAACACTATGAGATATGCTGGGCTTGTGACCCATTTGTATTATCATGAACCTTCTAATATTGTTCTAGTCAACTCTTTTTAAGAAGGTTTTATTCCCCAAGCTGTGCAAACCAGTTCTGAAGGGTAAGTTAATGTTAATTACCTCTTTCTTTAGCTTAGAAACTGATATATATGTAAAAAACAAAACAAAAAACAAAAAAACACAGTCACTGAAAAAGTTTGAAAATATATGGGAGAAGGGGGAAGAGAATAAAACACATTGTAAGAAGAGCACCTTAAATGCATTTCACCTCATGCACTATTTTCGCCCAGTTAACCAACATCATCTCATTTTTGGCACAGTTTGTGCTTTAGCCAACTACTACTGTCTTTTATTTAAATACTGAATATAGTGTTCTTACTTAATGAAAAGGTAAAGATGAGGCTGATCATGTTTTTGGCACAACTTCTGAGGATACAGAGCTGAGTGCAAAGGCATGGAAGAACATCAGAGAGACAGTGAAGCAGATGTTCATTTTTTGAGTGCAGAATTGCACCACTTAAAACTCATAGTTCTTCCTATATCTGCCTGAAAAGGCAGATAGTGTCAAAGGCAGCTAATAGCTGCAGAATAATCAATACAATAATTTTTCCATTACCAGAAGAAGATTACTAATCAAGATTTACACATTCATGGAAAATCAAGAAAAACAGTACCTGAGAAAAGCAGAATTGACTTTACAGAATGTTCTCAATAGCTTTCCTAAAAATACTAAAGACAACATTGCTTTTTAGTTCCTTTCACATACATATATAAGATTTCAGAGACATTAAGTGGCATATATGTGGATACTGGCTTTTTAAAATAAAATATTGTTTTTCCTTGTTTCTAGTCAATATTTCTAGTTACTTACATGACTAATTTGTGTTCTAAACCCAACTAATTCATTATTGTATGTTACACAAGTTTTACATTTTGAAGACAGTCAAAGAATTTTTCTGAAGATGTACTAAAAAATATGATGCCAATTCTGGCAAATCTTTTTGGAGGAGTGTATGTATATACACACCAGCTAGTACTGCAAAATCTAAACAGGCTTTTTACCAGTTGAAGGTAAGATTAAATTTTTAGTTGTGTTTTAACAATGTGTTAAAGAACATGATAAAGGAAAGCAAATAAAGGTGAACTAAATGATAATTGGGAATCTGGAAAAAAAAACCCACCAAGACTTTATCACTGAGACTATGAGACAGTATGACAGCAACTATATTCATAACTGAATTCAGAATATATTCTCAAATATAAAGAATATAATTTGATGACCTTTGAAGGTAATTTGAATCCTTTGCAAGCATATCACTTCTCTGAAACTGCTGCTGCAGCAGCTAGAAGCCTTTGCTAAGCTCTTATGAAATGTGGACCACAACTTAGAAACTTGTCTCTTGGACTAAATGATTTTGCTTAAAAAAAAAAAAAGAAAAGAAAATTATCTGGAAGAAAACAAGTATTTACACGGGCAAGTTATACTAGGAACATACTCACTGTATTATCTTTCTCCTTTCTTTAATGCAACTTAAACATCTAAAAAACATCTAAAAGACAGCTCCCAACAGGTCATCACCAGTGACAAAGGGATCTTAGTTCAAGATTTTCTGCTCTAAAATGTTTTCATTGAGCATGTGAAAATATGAAATTTCTGAAAGGGGGAAAAAAAGTCTTTCTTATGTAATAATAAGAAATATACAATAAGATGCATAGAAGATATAGTCACATTTTTCTAAAATATTATTTCACTAGATTTGCAAGCTCAGGAAGTTACTGGTTCACATCTTCAAGCACAAGGTCCAGAAACATTACAAAATAAAAGATAAATTGTCTGCAAAACCCTGAAGCTAGTGAGTGGATT
Organism: Apteryx mantelli; assembly: GCF_036417845.1. Classification (NCBI taxonomy): domain Eukaryota; kingdom Metazoa; phylum Chordata; class Aves; order Apterygiformes; family Apterygidae; genus Apteryx; species Apteryx mantelli. The sequence goes on along the minus strand of NC_089982.1, from coordinate 44,172,915 downwards.
TGTTTTGCAAATCTGCTCTTCAAAACTGCAAAATACACATTTTAATTTTATATCAGCTTTGATTCTTGGAAGTTAATACACAGATAATCAAATTGAAGTTTGCTTGAAAAGAAATTCAGCTCATCTCAGATGCTGTCATGGCCTGGAGTGCACTAATAGGCCTTAATTGCTCTGACCAGCCTTACCTGGGGCCTCCACCCACAGTCCTACCAAGGCTCCTGGGGCTCCATTTAAACTCAGGCCTGTTACAGTTGACTGGCTTTAGCCTTCTTCCTGATTGGCTGTTTCCGTTTCCTGGGTTGACCTTGGACTTGGCTTACTACTTTGCCTGATGATCACTGGACTATTGATCGTGCCAGCTGGCCTCCATGCCCTGCCCGCCTCTGGCACAGTGACTGCACCTTGTCAGTGAGGGCATTGCCTGGCCTGTGCTGGGGCTGCCAGCAGCTCCTGACTGGCCTACCCTGAGGGAGCAGCCCTGCTCTTCCTGCCCCTGGACAGGTGCAGTGATCAATTGTTGTAGCTGTATCATAACAAACTTTAATTATAGCATTAATTCTTCTTCATGTTTTCTTCTGGCTGCTCAGAAAACCAGATAGAAATGCAAATTACATTTTCCTTTAGGTATTTCTTAATGGTCTCCCAGAAGATTTTACTGCTGCATTAAATGAATGCAACAACAAAATAAAGAATTTTAGCCTGTTTCCACTGATTGTTTCCAAAATGGCTAGTGTGAAACAAGAATACAAACTTCTTCTTTTGGAAATTGTTAAGTGAATATTCTATTTTTATAAATAAATATTCAGCATAGCTTAATTCAGTGAATTACCATGTGTTAGATTTTTGGTATCATAACCCCACAATATGGCAGACAAATTCTGTTTCTTCTTACCATACTATCCAGACTGGATAGCTACTTAGCTCATTCTTATCTGCTACTCATGATTTTCCCTTTTCTGAGTGACAGTGATCATGAGTGTCATGACCTTGAGCATGCTTCTCTCTTCCTAGGAGTTCAGCTGGTTGCATTCAAAGACAGCTGAAAAGAGCTGCTAGGAAGAAAGAGCTGGAAGACACCATACCTGAAGCCCACCCATCCTTCTCAGGGGAGCTGCTTTTCAGCTGAAGCCATTTTAAGCTTGCCATTGGCCTCACCTGAGCTGCACTGCAGCAGCATTGCAGCTGTGCCTGTGCCTGTGCCTGTGCCTGTGCCTGTGCCTGTGCCTGTGCCTGTGCCTGTGCCTGTGCCGAGGGCCTGCTGGCCTGGGCCCAGACCCCAACCTGTGGGCTGATGTCCCAGCTTGACCTTGGGCCTGCCCACCACCACAGCTCCACCTGGCAATGGGGACCCTGGGCTGCCCCTGGCTGCCACCCCTGGGCCTGCCCTGCCTCCTCACTGGGCATGGTGGGACAGGGCCCTGGCTGGCAAGGTCTCTGCCCTGCTGGCTGTGGTATTGCTCCTGGCTCCCTGGCCCTCGGAGAGCAATTGGACATCGCTGGGCCCTGCCTCAAACCTTTCATGCTGATCTTTCCTTCACATATAGCTTTCCAGAGTGTGACAAAGGATGATCCCCACCTTTAAGCACTGGAGAAGAACACAGGAGAAAAACATGGGCTTACATTATGGGAAGATTTGGAGGACCATCTGTGTGTTTGTGTGTGGGGAAATGATCTCATACCAGGCCTGAGGTGCCTCCATTCTGTTGTCATGGTCATTTTTTCTGTAACTGAAGACTGCTTACTGTGTCTAGCCCAGTGCACCAATGGGTATTTTGTTGCTGTTCTGGTGTTTGCATCCCTTTGACAGTTTTCTTCTGTGATAGTTGTGGGATTGCGAGAAAGAGTACGGCATGCTTAGTGCACTTAGTTTGAAGGAACTCTGTGTGCTTGTCACATACAGAGTATAGAAGAAGTGTTCAGAGATTTCAGTAGGCTGTCACAAATAAGTTGTGCTGAGCTGGTACAATTATATTTTACCTATGGATAGAACTTAGCACAAATTTTGGTAGGCTTTCAGTAAGACTTAAAAGGTGTGTGTCTATCACCAGGTTAATTTCAAATTTTATATATTGTGCTTTATATACAGCTTTTTAAAATAGAGAAAGAAATGTTTTTTTAACAAACAGAGAAATAATATAATAATGGCTAAGAATAGACATATTTTCCTCCAAAAATGATTCTCAGAAATTTCTAAAAGGTTTGTTGAATCTTTAAGAAGAAACAGCTGTTCATCCTGAGGCAAAGAGTAAGCTTGTGATATCTCAGATCAGTTTCATTTTACCAAAATTACAAGCGGATGAGAACAGAGACCCATGATACAAAGTGAGGGAAGATTTACCAGGGTGTAAAAGAATCTCAATCGTTTAAAAAATCTCTGAAGAACATGGTTGAATTTTTCTTTTATGAAAAGTAAGGTAATGTTTATATAACACCAGTATAAAGATGCTTTTTTTATTATATGGGTTGGAGAAGAATTGTATATGTCCATATGACTACACTTACATCATTTCTGATTAGACTTCTTGGGTAACAAATGCACTGACTCAAAATTGGCATCTCAGTAAGTTGTAATAATAAGAAGAACAGCTATTTCACCTTTTGAATGCTTGTCTGCAAATGATAATTATTCATTTCATGAAGAAATTGTCAATGTTGTAAGTATGTAATTAAAAGACTTATAGCAATACATTTGGTATCAAGGGTGGGTATATTTCAGATAATGCACACGAAACTACAGAATGCTTTTTATTACTGGTTTTGAGGATGTTAATGTGCTTGACAAATATTTAGGGAATCCAATTTCAAAACAGTCTCATGAGGAAGACACTATTATGCTTATTTTACAACAGAGAACATTTTTCTGTTGAATGTCAATTTCTATATTTGTCTCTCCTTCTACATCCATACACAATTTAGTGATGATCTGCAGATTTTATGCCTCAAAAAAGTTTGTTTCATGCATTTAAGTCTGATATATGTATCCTCGATATTCTTTTCTAGGAAAATATTTGAGCTATCAAATATAAGGACTATAAAATGTTTGTTTTCTATCACCTGACTTTCTGTTAACTTTTGATAGGTTCTATAAACATCCAGCTGTATAAAGCAGAATTGCTCTTCATATACCATTACCATTGTAGTCAGTATGAATTTTTCACTAATGTGTTTAGATTTAGCCATCTGGAAGCTAAAGAAATGTAATGTTAGGATGCCTGCTGAATCTGTTGTGTGCTCCCTGCATTTGTGGTTCAGAATCTGGGCTTGATACAGCCTGATTCAAGTTCATCTAATTTATTCAGGTATTTTTGTGAATGGAATGACTGTAGGAAATTAGGAAGATGGAAGGATATTCCTTTAAGAGAGGGCTTTTTTTCCCCCCCTTAATCTGGAGGTTTGGGGATAAACCCATTTTTAAGTAGAATAATTAAAAATTCTTCATATACATAAAACTATTTAAGGCCTCATATTGACCAATTGTATAGTTGCTTAAGGAAATAAGGATTGTGCAACTTGTTCTTTTGTCTGTCTGCCAGCTTTCTGGCAGGAGCTTTGAACATGTTGATTAATTTCAGCTAAATTTGATAGCGTGGAGAGGGGTTAAGTTCCTGCAGCTTTTGTCGAAGAGGTAGCTGGGTAAAAGAAAGAGAAACAACCAGTGGTTGAGGCATGGTTCCACCCTTAGGAGAAGAGTTAGTTAAACAAATATTAGTTAGTGGACAATGCAATTGCTAGCATTGCAGGATTGTGTCAAACATAAGAAAAGTTCCCGTCAACCTGGAATGAATGAATTGTACTAGGTGTGGGATAATCTTAACTTCAGGATGTAAAAAATTCAGAAAAGAAAACATTTTTGTATGTTGGAGCTTATGAAATTTCTTGCATGGTATATAATTCCTACCTTAAAACTTTTCTGTTATTTTAGTATTCTTCCTAATTTAATATCCTTCCTATTCTTCCTATTCACCTTTACGCACTACAGCAGAGACATCTACCAAAATAGGCCTAGATTCACAGAATCACAGAATCGCTGAGGTTGGAAGGGACCTCTGGAGATCATCTAGTCCAACCCCCCTGCTCAAGCAGGGTCACCTAGAGCACATTGCACAGGATCGCGTCCAGGCGGGTTTTGAATATCTCCAGAGAAGGAGACTCCACAACCTCTCTGGGCAACCTGTTCCAGTGCTCTGTCACCCTCATAGTGAAAAAGTATTTCCTGATGTTCAGATGGAACTTCCTGTGTTTCAGTTTGTGCCCGTTGCCTCGCGTCCTGTCACTGGGCACCACTGAAAAGAGTCTAGTCCCATCCTCTCGACACCCTCCCTTCAGATACTTGTACACATTGATAAGATCTCCTCTCAGCCTTCTCTTCTCCAGGCTAAACAGGCCAAGCTCTCTCTGTCTTTCCTCATAAGAGAGATGCTCCAGTCCCCTAATCATCTTAGTAGCCCTTCGCTGGACTTGCTCCAGTAGTGCCACATCCCTCTTGTACTGGGGAGCCCAGAACTGGATGCAGTACTCCAGATGGGGCCTCACCAGGGCTGAGTAGAGGGGGAGAATCACCTCCCTCGACCTGCTGGCAACACTCTTCCTGATGCAGCCCAGGATACCATTGGCCTTCTTGGCCACAAGGGCACATTGCTGCCTCATGCTTAACTTGGTGTCCACCAGCACTCCCAGGTCCTTCTCAGCAGAGCTGCTTTCCAGCAGGTCAACCCCCAACCTGTACTGGTGACTGGGGTTGTTCCTCCCCAGGTGCAGGACCCTGCACTTGCCTTTGTTGAACTTCATGAGGTTCCTCTCCGCCCACCTCTCCAGCCTGTCCAGGTCTCTCTGAATGGCAGCACAGCCCTCTGGTGTATCGGCCACTCCTCCCAGTTTTGTATCCTCGGCAAACTTGCTGAGGGTGCACTCTGTCCCTTCATCCAGGTCATTGATGAAGAAGTTGAACAAGACTGGACCCAGTACTGACCCCTGGGGGACACCGCTAGCTACAGGCCTCCAACTAGACTCTGTGCCGCTGATCACAACTCTCTGAGCTCTGCCATTCAGCCACTTCTCAATCCACCTCACTGTCCACTCATCTAGCCGACGCTTCCTGAGCTTGTCTATGAGGATGCTATGGGAGACAGTTTCAAAAGCCTTGCTGAAGTCAAGGTAGACAACATTCACTGCTCTCCCCTCATCTACCCAGCCAGTCATTCCATCATAGAAGGCTATCAGATTGGTTAGGCATGATTTCCTCTTGGTGAAATTCACAATGGTATTTTGGACCTTAAGCTCTTTTGAATTTAAAATGCCTGTGAGCGGCATAAAGTTGGTGTTCTCTGTGGGCTATCTGCTACTGCAGGATACTTCACAGGTTATGTGTGGAGAAGTACCATTACAGAACTGTTTGCAGTCCTAAGTTAATTATCTTTTGGTAAAGATCGTTTTTGAAATAATGCTTTCATAGAAAAGAGTAATAATATCTAATAATTTCAAATTACTAAATACTTTATGTAAGCCTGCAATCTTCAGGTAATGTTTGTTATGCTGTGTGACGGTGTGCTCCTTTCCTCCCCACTGATGTGCTCTCTTCCCCTCAGCCTGACCTCCCTGTAAATAGCACGTATGTAGGGGCTAATTGAGCATGCACCAACTAAGGCCCGTCTAGCAGGCAAATATGACTACGAGTCAATCATCTCCCCCCCATAAACAGGGGGCAGCTCAGAGCCCATTGAGCTCTCCTGCATGGCAGTGGGCTGCACTGCAGAACCTCCCCTTGAGCAGGGACGCCTCTCAAGGTTACTCCTCGAGGTTGAGAGATTCCCCGCGACAGATCCTCGGTAAGCGATTAATAGCATGCTGAACTTTTGCAAACTTCGCAAAACTTTGCTAAGTTTTATCTCTGATTAATTGTGCACATAATCCCTTAGACATAAACCATTGACCAAGTCTGAGACTAGGATTGGATCCAGCCACACCGAGACTCCTCTCCGAAGGAGTTTAGAAAGCAAGGGGGTCCTTTCTGAACCTTGTGACTCAGTGGGAGGGTGTCCTTTGCACACACTACTTTAGACATAAACCGTTGACCAAGTCTGGGACTAGGACTGGATCCAGCCACACCTAGGCTCCTCTCCAAAGGAGTTTAGAAAGCAAGGGGGTCCAGTCTGAACCTCGTGACTCAGTGGGAGGGTCCCCCTTGCGCACACATCTGACCCTGTCCTTCATGCAATAAATAACTGAGTGAACCTTGCCAGGTGAACCTTGTTAAATCGTTCTTATTTACGATTGAACTTTGTTAAGTTGCTGTCTTACTGCAATAAACATAGTGCTGCTTCCCTCTTATGAGTAAAGTGCATCACTCCTTTCACGACATGCTGTTTTCTCAGGTCTTGTTACACACTGTTGGTACAAATATTCTATACTTTGCTTAAAAGTTTGATAAATCAAGGAATTTGATAATCAAGGAAGAAGAATGCCGCTCAGTCCTTATGCACTTGACTTCTAAAAGCATGGTTCTTTGACAGCATTAGTTCAAGATAACTGGTAGGCATCTAGTATTTCCTGATGGCTAAGTATCCGTTTAACACTTCAGCTTATAACCTGCATGATAGTCTGACAATTAAACATACAATATGTATATCAGAATCTCCTCCTTAGACACTACTCAGTACTAGCCCCAGATAAGTAGATAAAAATTCCAGTCCTACCAAGTGTTTGCAAGCTCTCCAGGTACTTTTATATTACTAACCATTTTAATGAATTTTGCTTTCTCCTTAATAAAGGAAGTGGTCCTGGGGTCTTAAGTTTGCTTTTTTATTGTCAGTATACATTGTTTATAAATGTTTTTTAAATTTTATGGAAAAGAATAAGTTTACCTTTGTAGTATATACTTACTTACACTCATGAAAACCTGCTTTAGAGACTTAAACAGGCTTGTGATCCTGCAGTACATGATAGTCGTCAATGCCCGCTGCTGGAAGAAGTATTTTCCCTTAATATTTAGTCTTTCTAATGTTGACAGTTAGTGTGCTAATAACTTTGCTGGGCTGAGGATTTCAGACTAGATTTTGAGATATTGCCATTGATATCAATGGGCCAGGTCTTCTTTCTGCATGAATTCAGTTAACAGAACTGTACATATATTATCTGTTCATTTCAAACTTCAGAAAGAATTTAACTTTTTTTAAGTATACAACATGGAACAACTTATCTTCTGATGAAAAATTTTTTACTCACCATCAAGACTATCAGGTATACCCATAATGCTTACTGAATTTAAAAACAAATAAATTGGTTGAAAAGGATACTATCTTTCCATTTTAAAAACAACTTAAGCCACTTGTGAGCTTGGAAATAACCAGAAATATCATATCCGTATCAAAACAGTAGATTACACAGTAAAGGAAGAGATTATTATATTCACTGAAATACAGGATGGCAGAATTTCATGTGTTGTATTAAATAATAAAAATAACTGAATTTTTGCCTGTCAAAATTAGTGCCTGAAAGGGCAGCTTTCAGTTACAGACTTGGCCCTTACCTCTTAGGAGCTGCCAAGTCCAGTAGCCCAACAGAGGTGAGGTTGCTGTAGCTCCCTATCCCCACGTGTAACCAGTAGTGAGGCTGAGCATGTATTCCCAATAGGAACACACAAAAACACTTGTACACCACACATATACACGCAGCCAGCCACACAGATCAACATAGACAAAAACACTCAGTACTCACAAACAGCACCAACAGCTTCATCCTGTTCCCTTTTCTGGCTGATCAGGATAAAGGTTGTTAGTGGGAAATATATACAATGTGGATCCCTCTGGTAGCTGGGCTTAGACACTCAACCTCTGCAGTAGCTGGCCCTGGATTCTCACTCTCCCTAGTTGCCCCTTACACAGACACACACACGCGCATGCAAACAGGTCTCTCAGGCAGTTGGCCTGGCCCTCCTGGTCCCTCCGGTAGCCAATTCCTCTAGTTGTCTCACTCCCAGAGACATGCACACATACCTGGCTCCCAAGCCACTTCACCTACTTGCTGGCTCATCTAGCCTGATATTCGCTAACAATCATGGCCTGACTTACATTCCCACATTTGATTGAGTTGCTGGCACCCTGGACGCTCGGGTCCCTGTGACCCATGGTCTGACTCCAGTTGCTGGCACTTAGACCTCCATATACACACATACGCACAGAATAGAGTCCCCTCACCTGGGGAAATAGAAGTGAAGTTTAATGAGAAGATGGGACAGACTGTTCTGGTTAGGTACAGGGCATGGCCAGACATGCATACTGGCCAGCAACCCGTTTACCCATGTCCAGTTCTTTTATCCTCTGGTCCCTGTGTATTCCCATACATGTTCCTCCCTAAATGACCTTGATCCTTCCCTTTCCCAAAACAAAAATACTGCTAGGCTCCTCTTGTAGTGCCCCCCTTACTGCTGTGCTAAAAAGCAGAGTACTTCATCCATGCAGAATGGATCAGAGATCCATTTCAGAAAGCTCATATGAATGGGTACATCCTTATAAGCAGATGCAAATCCCTAGAGGCTGGGAGAGACCCTTGCCTTATTCTTACAAGTTCAATACCCTGAAATGTATCAAAATCCAGTAGATTTTAAGCAGAAATGGAGTTGAACTATTGGATATTGAACAGCCTTCTATGGCGATTACTTTCAGAAAAACAGGCAAGATGGGCATGGTTTGAGTTTCACATTTTAGAAAGTCCAATAAAAAAAAACACACATAGAAAATACTAATAAAAATGACTGGGTACCTCTGGATAGTTCCTAATTTAAAACTTATTAAGTTGTTCATAATAACTCTATATAAATACTAAACTAAGATTTTTTTTCTATATATAAAAGCAGTTGTGCATTTAATCGTTTCCTTTATTTTTCCAGTGTTTCTTTAACTGAACTCTGTGAGGATGAAGAGGGCTGTGTTGTGCTGGCATTTAATCAGCTGTGTCAAAATTTCTCAGAAAAGATGAAACAAGTCTAATGCTAAATATAAAAAGCATCCAAAATGATGAACTGCCTCATACCAGAACTATCATTTCTCATTGCATTTATATGTATGTATTTGTAGTGTGAAAGGAAATACATTATTTTCACAGAAGTTTAAGGTGATTTAAGTATCATAGGAAGTTGTAGAAGATGTCTAAAATGTTAAGAAATGCAGTTTAATTATTTCTATCTGAATTATTTTCTGTATGAATTGAAGTATAGTGACTTTACAGATTGTGTCACCATTATTTGATAGATGGCTTTGCTGGGCATAGCAAAATATTTCTACTTTGGACCAAAATCTAGTAAATCACTTTAAACATCTAATTATTTTTAGCTGCTTGAATATTTAAGATAATCTGAATGAAATAATTCAAGCTTGACCTTATTCATATGTGAAGTACTTTCCAGGACTAGGATTGTGGTGTCTTTATTTCATAACTAAGTCCATCTTTGCCTCAACCCTGTTTCAGTAGGCTAGGAGTAGCATTGTAGCCTGATTATTTAGGGTGTAAGCAAGGCAGCATCTTTTATCAGATTGGCTCATGAGAATAGATTTTTCTGAGGAAGGACTAGGTGTTTTCTTCTGAAGAGAAAGGCCATGGATGTTCTACAACTGATGTTAAGAGATCAAATAAGCAGAAAGTTCCTTACGGTCTTTAAATTTGTTACTGTGTGAAAAATAATCAAAATATTTCCCAACTTCTTATCACTGCTTTCTGTACTTTGTGCTGGTACAGTAAGGTTAATGCAGTGAAAGTATATATAGTTTAATCTTTGGATCAAAAATTCATCCCATTCAAACATGTACTAGTCTGTCTGCTGTCTGTATAGAATTTAGGACTAAATTCCGAGGATAGCTGAGGCGCAGCTTATGTAAAACTGGAATTTATGTAGAAAAGAAGCTTACACAAGATTTAGGCCTAAAACTATGATCTTTAATAGTCTTGCTCGGTTGCTGTCTCTTCATAATGATGACAAAACTTCACAGACATATTATTTTTTCTATTTCAATGCATCAACTCCTCTGTGCATTGAAAACTCAGTTCTGACAGAGACTGCCCGAAGTTCAAGAACTCCCCAGAAAAAAGATTAGCTAACATTATGGTAATCCAACTGGGACAGAAAAACATAATTACTCCCTCAAGTAGGCCAGAGACTAGTGATTAAAAGAGCTTCACCTTTCTCCATGAAAAGGTGAATCTAGGCTTCTGATTTGCACTGAGTAGCTATAGCTCATTTTAAAGAGTGTGTTAAAAAAGATATTGAGTATATCTGTAAATGCCTGCATAAAGACATTTATTCTGAAGGTGCAAGTTTAGCTTAGATGGTGGCTACTGAAAACTCCAAGTTAGGTGTCTCAAATTAAAAATAATTTCTGCAGCAGTTTTTCTGTACTAGATGGTTACTGCAAATTGCTTGATGATTTTAGGCATCTTGATTCATGCTTGAAAGAATGGCTATTTCAGGTCCTCATCTCAAGCCTCTCTCTCTCCCTTCCCTCTTTGTTTTGTAGGGAGGTCTTAAAGACAGATGTGGTAACTGTGATGCGCCACTAGAAGGGCATCCGGGATTCTTTTGGATTCTGGGGTTAGCTGCACTGAACTCAAGAGATCATTATTTGTCAAGTAGGAGAATTTATTAGAGATAAGAGATTATAACAAAGCTAAAACTATAGTAAACCTAGAAGTATAACAGAACTGAAAATATATACTTATCAGAGCTCTACAGTTAAATCATGGGTGCACGGTACAACGACTGCTCTTGCCCTTTCATCAAGTGCCACCCCTCCGGTATAGTTTTCTCCGGATTCTCAAGCAATGGGTGCATGGTACAGCGACCGCTCAGGGCCACCCTTCCGATCTAATTTTCCCCGGTTTCTCCTCACCAGGCCGTTGACATCAGGGGCGTCCCCGCCGACGGGTGGGCCCTCGGGTCCCGTGGGTCCAAGTGCACATCAGACTTCGTGGCTTACTCTCTTTTATACCCAGCCAGAACAATGCCAGCCCACAGCTATACAGAAACGGCGCGGCTCTGGTCAATAGCAGCGCGCCCATCAGCGGGTCACCTGGTGCTCAGCCCACAAGAGTGCTCGGGGGGGGCGGGGGTAACGATGTGCCCATTAACAGGTCGTTTTGAGGGGAATGGCTCCACAGCACCTAGATGTTTATGGTGTGGGTCTGCGGTGTCACTTCTCCTTTGTCTGGACTTGTCAATCATGGGGTCATTAGAGGGTGTGCCCCCAGGCTGCAGCAACCCAACAGTGTGGTGGCTCCGGCCCTGGTGCACTCGGGGTTTGTTAAGTCTGAGGGAGCACGGCAGAGCAAACCCCTCTTCTTTGGGCTGCACCATCTGAAGTCCCATGCTTGCCTGTCAGTAACATAGGCATTAAAATACTATTCGATACATGAACGTTTTATTTAACCTTTAAAAATTAAATGGTTCTCTGACACTTCTTTGTTTCTTTCTCTGGAAGATCCGAATCAACTTCTGTGAAGATTTCTCCTACTTGTTATTTGAAAATCCCTCAGGAAAGTCAAGTCTGGTCTGCCTTTTACTAAGGGGAGTAGTAGGAAATCTAAAAGATACCTATATGAACCAAAACACATCATCCAAAGAGATGAAGAGTTGAATCTAAAGGCCTTCCTTCAGGACCTAATGAAGAGGTATATTAAAACCTATTGAAGCATCTGACTAAAAATCATTTCCTCTTTAACGTGGAAAAGGGGAGGAAATAAGGAGTTCTGATTATTTCCTAGAGCCTTATCTACAAAAGGGGGGAGTGGAGAAAATGTGCTGAGAGGGAGCAGCAGGTTTATCTTGGTTAGCTGAACAATGCAATTAGAATATAACGCCGTTTTGGCGTTGAGGGTGTGAGAGATAGCTCTCTCCTGAATTGTAGAAATCTTTGTGCAAGTCTCAAAGGAAACGCAAGCTGTGAAAAGACCTCTGATCTGCTTATGTGGCAAATGTTACATGTCAGCTATCCTCCAGAAAGGCTGCCCAAAACTTGTCTGGTTCCATACTGGGACTATTTATTCATATGTAGCCCCTGCATTTCTCTGTGCTGTATCATGCACTAGTACATGACCTAAGGAGGATTGTGGCTTTTTGCTTCTCACAGAGACATTCTAATACCTAAATTATACTAATTTCATAAATGTTGACTTCAACAGTACTTAAGTACCCAAGTTCCCGTGTGAGTTGAGGCTTCTCTAATTTAGTTGAAGTGATAGGAATCTGGTGTTGTTTCTGCTAACGGAGTTTTAGGGAAAGTTAAAAAGTTGAGTGCAATAGATTTGTTAGTTTCTTTTCATATGGAATTTCCTACTTTAAGAAAACAGGCTTGTAAAAATAGTAGCTTGTGGTGGCAGTGCCATAATTAGGGACCCAGTTTTCTGGTAATATCATCTTGACTCCATCTCCCAAAGTTTTCCCAGATTACTATTTACCTAAATGGTGTTTGGGTCTGTTTTTTTCCCCTTCAACAGTTTCTGGTAGTTTTCAGAGGCAGCAGGAGCAGGTCTCCCCGCCGCTGCGCGGCCGCCAGGGCACCGGGGGACGGCAGGCAGGAATGTCTGGGGGCTGCTGCCTCGGAAACGAAGCTGACCCGGGCGGCGGGGGCACGCCGGGAACAGAAACCGAAAGTGGGCGGGATGGCACCGGCTCCAGTGGCCTCGGGAGCGGCCCAGCAGCGGGGCCATAAAGGATCTGTGGCGGCGAGCCAGGCGGCACAGCAGGCAGCGGAGGCAGGTAGTGCCCAGGCCCGGGCCCGGGGCTTGGGTTGGATTAGGGTTAGGGATAGAGTTGGGGCTGGGGCGGGGGTTGGGTTAGGGTTAGGTTTGGGGTTGGATTTGGGGTTGAGTTTAGAGTTGGGGGTTTTGGATGGTAGTGGCAGCTGGGTTGGAGTTATGTTTGGGTTGGTGCTTGGACTGAGACTGGGGCTAGGGTTGAGTTTAGGGTTGGGCTTTGGGTTGGGGTTAGGTTTAGGGGTGGGGTTAGGGTTGGGAGCTGGGGTTATAGTTAGGGTTAGGTTTGGTGCTGAGGGTGGGATTGGGGCTAGGTTTTGGATTGGTTTTATGTTTGGGACTGGGGTTGGGGTTAGGTTTGGAGTTGGAGCTGGCGTTGGGGTTAGGGTTAGAGTTCGGGTTGCAATTAGGGCTGGCAGTAGCATTGCGGTTATGGCTGCACACGGTGACTGGGTGGGATGCAAGGGAGCATCGGGGCCTGTGGGCACCTCAGATGAGCCTGGGATGAGGTGGTCTCTGGGCACACAGCAGGTAGGCAGGGGCACCACTGGGACAGCAGGGGTGTGCTGGCTGCTGGCAGGGTGTCCAAGCCACCCAGCTGCCCCTGTCCATCCCATGGCTCCAGACACTTCAGATGTTGAAACGTGTATTGCAGAAAAGCGTCATTGTAGCAAAGCTTTTAAGACTTTTTTGACAGGAAATATAGTGGTCCATACATGAGTATGTGCAGGTATAGTTCTGCTTTCTTTCAAAACAGCTGGCCTTCTGTTTTCAGATATGTAAAGTAACCCTTGATTAGCAGCTTGCTGAAGTAGGGATGGCAGTTTCCTAGGTGAATGACAATTTTAGCATGCAGATACATGCATTCATCCCAGAAAGAATCTCAAGCATTTGATACAGCTTTTTCAATTTAAATAAGAAAATGGAGAAAAGTTTCAAGCTTCTTCCTGCCTTGACATAAAATACATATGCAAATGCATAAAAAGTGAGCTTTATGTGGCTGTATGTATATAGATTGCTTACATTTAATGAAAATAGGCATCAAAGTTCAACTATAAAGTTATTTTAAGCACACCACTGTAATATAGCATTCTATGTGTACAGTATTTTACAGCTAGTTAATAGAAGTGTATTTTGTTTCCTTTTTCTGCAACTTCATTTCCTAGGAGTTGAAACTAATGCAAGGTGAAAATCAAAATGAGAATTTCAGCTTAGTTTTGGGTTGAGTTGATGAAATCTGAAAAATGGAGGCTGTACTTTGTTTTCTTTCTTCCCTTAAGAAAATGTGTAAAACTAAAAATGAATTCTAAGGACCCTGAAAAGACGTGCAAAGGATTTTTTTTCAGTTTGTAAAGAGTGTAAAGATGATGTGTTCCTTATACTTCATAAAAATAATTACTAATTTGAAAATGAAAATGTGTCTCATATATGTTCATAAAATGGTTTCTGATTTTTCTTCAAGTTTTATTCCAATGTAGCTGTGAGGTAGATAATCTAATGGTTCAAGTGTAAGAGGATACCGTATTTCCCCCAAATTACATTTTGATTATTTAGAGTTTTCTTTTTTTAGATACCAGAAACGAGATCTATGATGGACTCTGCAGAAGCTGATTTCAGGAAGGTTGTTGATGATGATGCCAGCAAGAGTGCTAGTAATGATGATCAAGACAGTGAGTTTATGTGCAGTGGGAAGCTAGGCTTAATGCAACAGTTTAAAAAGGAAGATGTAGAGAGTGGGAGTGCAAGTGACAATGATGATGAGAATGAGACCAGTGATAAAGAAGAAATAACCTTTATGCAGATGCTTAAAGAAATGGAAAATAGAGAAAAAGAAGCTGAAGACACAGATTACAGTAACTTCTATAGTACCTCAAACAGTGAAGAAGTAACACATCAGGCCTCACAAACTGAAGGCAAGGATTTCAGAGTTCTCCAGGACAAATGTGATTCCCAAAGTCCTGGTGAGGAGATACTGTTAGCTTATGCTTGTGTCTCTGGCTTTTATTATGGTGTTATACCCTTTGGCTTTTTTGTAATTAACTGATGAGTTATGGTTATATGGTTCTACAAATAACCATAACTAATATTTAGAAATTATTCTAAATTATTCTAATTATTTTAGAAAGAATAAACCATCTTGGATTTCTGGAGAGACTGCATCTACACATTTGGACATCTCTATCACAAGGTGAGTAAGTGCCCTGGGGTTCACTGAAAGAAATATAAATATAATTAAAAAAAGTTTTCTTTGAACTAAGTAGACATTGCGGTGTAGTACCCCTCAGAGCAGCTATGTGTTTGTCACCTAGATTTGTTGAAAACCAGGAGGCATAGCCACATGAAGGAAGCCTCATAATATCATAGGATGTCTACCCAAAGATTAAGGATTGTTTGCAGGTTTTAGGAGCTGATCTGCAATATGTAACTTTTGCTATTTATTATTTTTCAGAATCTCTAGCATGCTTTATAGCATTTTGAGTATGTTTCCTCACCTGTTTTAAGGCTTACTACTGTTATGGCATTTACTTCTTTTTTCACAGTTTTCCTTTTCATATGTACCTGCTATGTCTTTTGCACATCTGTTCTCATGCATGATCTTCTGCATCTCCAGATTCTGGTTCCTTTCCCTGCTTGATATGGAAAAGGATTAGCAACAGCACAGTTCACACTGACAGTGAAATGTCTTCTCTACATTCTGGAGCTGACATGCCAGAGATTAGTATTAATAAATGGCAGATAATTTAAACGTGTAGGAGAGATTTGCATAGTTTTGGTAAACGGAAAGCTATTAATTGCGTTGAATATCAGACTGGGCCTGCATAACAAAAAAAATCAGAGGCTGCTGATCCAAGTCAGAAAGAAAAGCTGGGTCTTTCCAGGTGTGTATATAAGGTGGTGTGTATCAGGCACTTTTGACAGCCATGAAGAAAATAAGCACATTCTTACCATTACAACATGGATGTTCTTTTACTATGTAATAGTATTATTTTTCCAGTGGGAGAAATGACATTTCTTTCAACTGCTGAATCTGCAGATGAAACTGAAGTCGTCTTCTGGCAAAAAAAACCCACATAGATTTGAAGTCTGCTGTTGGTGTGTCTTGGCAGTTAGGACTGAGATACTGTAGACAAACTAAGAAACAGAGAACCTTTACTGAAAGGACTTGTCTCTTCTTCATCTGGACCTGCAAAAGTTCTTCTATCTCCTTGCTCTGTCCAGAGTACAACATCATGCCCCTGGACATTCATAGATATTTAGGCATCTGAAGAATGCAGTTAATTCCTAGGATGTACCCAAAACTACTGAGGTGCTGCCTGTTTATATCTGTCATCTTCCCACTGAAGAGGATTTGTTCCTAAGACTGGGAGGATCTGGCCTAAGGCTGGCTTAATGGCAAAATTTATTAACATTCATAAATAGTTTTCTTAAATGGGAAGGGGATGAAGAAGTCTTTTAATTCTTTGCCCTCGTGAAGAAATATATCATGATTAGATTGCTTGTGTTGTTAAGGTACTTTTCATGCCATGGACGTTCCTTGGAGGAGGGAGGTAATTGTCGCTGTTGTGACAGTTGTTGATATCCCACTTGCTATATTTGTGTGGAAACAGTCAGGAATGCCCTCAAAATCCATTTTTGGTTGTCTCCTGTGGGATATTTCTTTTATAGGACAGGTAGTACCTGGATAAGCAGACATGAGCAAGAGCTGCCACAGAAGTTGCAGAGGCCTCAGATGCTACAAAAGTATCCAAAATTGTAGAGGAGACAGTAGTAATACATTCAATAATTGAAAGGATTGCAAACTATTTTTGACTAACTTTAGATCCAAAAAAGATGGTTTGCTATAGATTTTACTTATGCATCTAATGTGTAGTTGATTTAATTAAGCAAAACATTTACTTTAAAATCTATTAGTAAGGAATTTTCTTCTGTCCTATATCTGTAACTTTTTTGGAGTAACATAATGTACATGCTATTTTCCTTTTCTTTCAGTTATGTCAGTCTATTAAAAGACTTTGAGTCTGAATTTTTTGTGATAGATGGAGATTCCTTACTTCTTATGTGGTTATGGAAGGAAACAGAATATCTAACCTTCTTTTACCAAGTTGAATGCTTTCTGCATGACTTCACTGAAAAAGGAGCAAAATACGTCATTGTTTTTTCAAGGTACTGAACAAGTAACAATATTTGTTTGCTATTTAAAGCACTGCACTTTTTCAAAAGGGACTGTCTGATTCTAACCAAGTTTAGGAAACGATCTGTTTGTTGTGTCCGCAAATAAAGAGAGATGTGTGACATTCAGCAGGAATAACATTTCATTTTTTTTCTGCCTCTTCCTTGCATGAGATTTATTTTCAAATTTGCAGTAGATTTTAAGAAATTCAGTAATGTATTATAATTCACATCAGTTTTTGCTGCACAACTAACCATTAACATCCAAAGAATGACAGATCCATATTGTCCTGTATGAGGTTTTAACAATGCTTTTGTTGAATCATACATAGTTTGAATTCTATAAACATATTTCAGATTACTTAAAAATTAATAGCTTTGTTGATCCTGTCATGGAAAAATTATTAGGAAGAATGATAGCTCTATGGAAACAAAAAAGTATATTTGAAGTGACCTATGGGGGGAAAATGGGTAGTAATCATACTTCGCAAACGCAATGCAACTGAAAGGATCTGGAATCACTGCTAGGGATGGCCTAGTATTACAACTGCTCTGCAGTGCTTCCTCTTCTATACAACAGATTTTAAAGTCTTTATTTGCTGGTCATTCATCCCTTTCATATACCTTAAAGAGGAAAGCAAACCAGAAAGCACAATGGTCTGTTTTTCAGAGACAAAAGGTGCAGAAGGGGTTTTCCTTGGTTCAGTCTATGGTTCAGCTACAGAGCTCAGGAGCCCGTCCAGTGCTGTGGTTGTCAGGCAATGTTTGCAGGCTTGGGGAGGGTGGGGAAGTGGGCAAAGGGGGATACATCAGCACATAACTAATCTGTGAAAGTGATTATTCCTTTTCTCTTTGGGCTATTTTCAGCCCCAAGAGATACAGATCAAAACTAGTACAGTTGACACCACTCGTATCTGACACATCTCTTTATATGTTTGTGTTTTCAAATAGAAAGAAACACAGTCATAAAATGAAAATACTGTAGTGGGCATTTACGAAATAGCCTGATTAGATTTTCACAGGAAATCTTAATCTCTCATTTCTCAACTTTTGAGATCTGATTTTACAACTTGAATGTTCTTTTGACATAGTTTTATTTTTTATACGTGTGTATATATATATAAAATATATATGTATAAATACATATCTGTATGTAGACAGATCTATTTATTTTTCACATATTTATATACCTTAAAAATTATTTTTTCGTTGAATTTGCTTGGCATGTCTGGTGCAAAATTACTAGTAGTGTACAAGGGAACCTTAATGATATGTGAAATAAAACAGCATTATGACACTTATAAACTGTAAATAGAATTTGAATATATGCTTGCACAACTTATGAAAACTGAATTTGAATGTTGCTCACTGGAAAGTAACTGAGTAATTACATTGTTTTCATTTTCAACAGGATGCAGAACAGATGTACTTTGCACATCCCCTTTTCTTTTCCTGTGTACTGCATTAATAGAACACCTAAAGCATAACACAGACATCAGTGTTCATACAGAGTTTTCCAGTTGTTTATCATCAGAATGGGAGATTTTCCTGAAGAATAACTATCCTTATTTCATCATCGTATCTGACATAGGACTGACCTGTGTCCAAACAGACTATTTACATATCTTTATTGCTCATTCCTTGTCGAAGAAAATCAATGTTGTGCTCACTTCAGGACAGGAATATGATACTCTTAGAGTTTATGGATATCATCTTCAGAGTTTGTGGAAACACAGACTATTCTTTCAAAAGGTAAATTACACAACTTCTTTGTGGGTTTGCAATCACAGTGTTACAGTTACACAAACCTGATATATTTAAAAGAACTCAATATGAATATTAGATTTTACATACTAAAATTATAAATCAGTGATACATGGCTCATTTTATATATCTTTCGTCTAATACTCTTGAAACCTTTAACAGATAACTATTGTGACTGGTGACAAATTCCTGCCCTGTTCTCCATAGTGTCACTCCAGCCTGTACCACTGAGCACTATCTGGATCTTAGGGAGAGCTCTCCTGACAGAGGGCAGAAAGTGGTGTGACAGGCCCAAAGCATTACTCAGTCTGCTTAATGCTAATGTAACTGATCAGGCTGGACTGAGAATTTGACTATTACCTTCAATAATGAGTGGTTCAGTCCTCCCTAAATTTCACTGTGTGATGCCATGTCCTATATACAATCCAACTGAAAGCAGTGGGATCACTCTGTGTTAAGTAATGATAGCAGAATTAAACCACAGTGTTCTCAAATTTCACATGTTCTTTTAAGGTAACTAATATATTTATCTAAGTTGATATGGTAAGTTCTTTGTAGCTTCAGAAGTAGGTCACTGACTTGGACCCTCAATGTTATTATCTTTTGTGTTTTCCATAAAAGCAGCTTTTGAGCCCTACTGAAAATAATGTTAAATATACTTTATAAAATCCTGTAATATTTTATGCTTTATCCACTGGAACACAAGTTCCTGTGTCTCCTTTTTCTTTTGATGTTCCCATTTGACATCCCTGTTGATAATCACTTAAGGTATGATAAAAAGCCCACTAGTATCAAATACAACCTTTCCCATAACTTTAGTAGCCCTTGTCTTAGTTGGCTTGTAATATGCCAGGCAAGACTAGAGTTTAGTCCAGGGATGTGATGTTTAATGAAATTTTATTTAGAAGAAATATTTCTTGTAGGCTGAGGTTTGATATATAAATTTGTTTTCCATCTGTGTATGGCTAATGGTCCATGATCCATTTTATCTGTTGACTTTCGCATATAACTTTGTGACTTCTGCACTTCTTAGCATGAAAAAGATCTGCGACGTGCCTGTGAAACCGTGGTCAGGTACGCAGCAACATCCCTGTGTCTGTATGGATATCACAAGCTGAGCCTGAAAAGCATACAAAAAGATGTATTTCATCCTTTTTCCTTTTTTTTCCCCCTCAGGGTGACTATCTTTCTCCATTCCTGTTCCTGAAATTCTCTCCTACTCAGAACTGGGGTCTCTTTCCCTTATTCTAAAGAGACACCCTGAGGACACTAATGTCCTCTCTTTATCCAGTGTTCTTCACAGCCACTTGAGGCGCTGTGTTAACTTTCTTTCTTTAGGTTCACTAAAGTAGGATGGTTCAACTGGGGGCTGGTTGTTGGGATCCATCTTGTGGAATGTTTCCACCTTGCTGATTGCTTTTGTCTTGTAGAAGATGGGGACCAGCCCGTTCAACAGAAAGCTCTATCTGTAGGTGCAACGCCGCACAAGGGGGTTGCTGCTGCTGCCCCTCTAGGCAGCAGTGTGACCATTGTCTAAGCCTCCATGGCAGCAGCTGGCTCTTTGGTTAGGATGAGGGAGGGTATGTTCAGCAGCTGCAGATGAAAGTCAGTTGCTGCTGTCAGCAGCAACCTAATCTGTATGGACATCTCAAAATCTAAATCTAGCTGTTTCAGCTGCCAAGGCTTGCACACTCTGTTAACTAAAGTATTCACAATTGGGGATATTTTTTGAAGAGCTGGATTATAGTTGCAAGGCCTGTTTTAATCATTGCTGATTAAAACAATGCATTCTTTAATCTTATTTTACAATATTTTAGCCTAGAAATATGATACTTTTATGGTACCATAATCACCTTTAGTGATTATTCTACCCATTCCATTTCCTTAAATGTTAAAGTTACACTGCAATGTTGTGAATCTACTTCTGCTCCTATTCAGAACAATAGCAAGATTTCCTTTGACTTCAGTGGGAATGATACTGGTCCAGCAAGCTGAATTTTTAGTCCGGAAGCAATTGGTGTTACTCACAAAGCATTTTAAAGTCAATAGAAACATGGCTGCCTGGCTGCTAAAAATATTTCATTTTATTATAATTATCTTTCCTGAGGCAAGTTCAATAATTAGGTAAACCATGAACAGAAAAGCATCAGGGTGCCACAAGGCTTGGCACTCCTGGGGGCTGGTAGTGGCGGGGGCTCCTGGTGACTGCAGGGTAGAACCTCACAGCCCAGGCCCATCCCACTGCCCCGTGAGGGAGCAGGGCAGCTGGGGGGCAACTGGGGGCAGCCCTGGGCATCAGGCAGTGGATGGGAATGGGCCAAGCGGGCTGTCAGCCTGCGTGCTGGGGTCTGGATCAGGCCTGGTAGGGGTTACTAGGGTCAGACACAGCCCCATGATGGCCAGGCAGGGTCATGAGGACAGGGATGTAGTTTTTGTATCCCTTTTTTTTCCTCTGGTGGAATTATATACAGAATAAGATTGATGCATCTTTTTGTAATTTTTATCATGACAGTAATTTGTGCTATTAATAATATTTTGACTGCAGGTATGCCAGACTATTCTTCTCTTGAAACAGCTATGGCCTGAAGGATCTGACATTAGGCGTACAGTCTGTGTTCTTGCTTGTGCAGTGGTTTTAAAAATGTACAGCAACATGTTGAAAAATGCAGATACTTTCATGGGAGCAGAGAAAGAACCATCAGAAAGAGTAAGTATTTTTTAACTATCCTCTCAGCACATTCATCATAACCATCTTGCTAACAGAAGAGATGGCTATCCTTCCAGATCCTAAGTTGAAGAGAGGCCCAGCTGCTGCTTTTGTGATTGCACTCCATAAATGGTTTGATTCAGAGAATTACTGTAGCCAAAGCTTCTTGAAAGGAGCATGGCCTTTCTGTGCCTCCTACAGAAGTGGCTATTTCCAGGGAACTGTTTTATCCTAGGAGTGATTACCTCCATGGAAAGTTTTACCTTAGGAGGTAGTGGTGCTCATTATTTTTCCTTTTCTTACATACAGTAGCATAGTCGCTTTTACAGAAGAATACACTTTTCCTCAAGTTAGCAAGACATTTGACAAAAAAGATTACCTAGGTTTCCTAGATGCGCACAGTCATGACATCATTTTTGTGATCATACTACAAACCTTATATTTTCATTAAGTTAACATACATAAGATACTGTATGAGGAACATATTCAGTGGACTACAGAACATAGATACTTCTTCAGTATTCCTGACCTACTTGTGACAGCAGGGCACTAAGTAGGATCGCAACCCTGGACTTCAGGAGGGCAAACTTTGGCCTCTTCAGGGACCTACTTGGAGGAATCCCATGGGTTAGGGCCCTAGAAGGAAGGGGTGTTCAAGAGAGCTGGTTAATATTCAAGCATCACTTCCTCCAGGCTCAAGAGCGGTGCATCCCTATGAGTAGGAAGTCAAGCAAAGGAGGTAGGAGACCTGCATGGATGAGCAAGGAGCTCCTGGCAAAACTCAACCAGAAGAAGGAAGTCTACAGAAAGTGGAAAGGGGGACAGGCCACTTGGGAGGATTATAGAAACATTGTCAGAGTATGCAGGGATGTGACAAGGAAGGCTAAGGCCCGTTTGGAATTAAATCTGGCGAGAGATGTCAAGGACAGCAAGAAGGGCTTCTTCAAATACATCAGGAGCAAGAGGAAGACTAGGGAAAATGTGGGCCCTTTGCTGAATGGGGTGGGTGCCCTGGTGATGAAGGATGCAGAGAAGGCAGAGTTACTGAATGCCTTCTTTGCTTCAGTCTTTACTGCTCAGGCCAGCCCCCAGGAACCCCAGACCCTGGAGACAAGAGAGAAAGTCTGGAGAAAGGAAGACTTTCCCTTGGTGGAGGAGGAGTGGGTTAGAGATCATTTAAGCAAACTTGACACCCACAAATCCATGGGCCCCGATGGGATGCACCCACGAGTGCTGAGGGAGCTGGCGGATGTTATTGCTAAGCCACTCTCCATCATCTTTGAAAGGTCATGGAGAACAGGAGAGGTGCCTGAGGACTGGAAGAAAGCCAGTGTCACCCCAGTCTTCAAAAAGGGCAAGAAGGAGGACCCAGGGAACTACAGGCCAGTCAGCCTCACCTCCATCCCTGGAAAGGTGATGGAGCAGCTCATCCTGGAAGCCATCTCCACGCATGTGGAGGAAAAGAAGGTGATCAGGAGTAGTCAGCATGGCTTCACCAAGGGGAAATCATGCTTAACCAATCTGATAGCCTTCTATGATGGAATGACTGGCTGGGTAGATGAGGGGAGAGCAGTGGATGTTGTCTACCTAGACTTCAGCAAGGCTTTTGACACTGTCTCCCATAACATCCTCATAGACAAGCTCAGGAAGCGTCGGCTAGATGAGTGGACAGTGAGGTGGATTGAGAAGTGGCTGAATGGCAGAGCTCAGAGAGTTGTGATCAGCGGTGCAGAGTCTAGTTGGAGGCCTGTAGCTAGCGGTGTCCCCCAGGGGTCAGTACTGGGTCCAGTCTTGTTCAACTTCTTCATCAATGACCTGGATGAAGGGACAGAGTGCACCCTCAGCAAGTTTGCCGAGGATACAAAACTGGGAGGAGTGGCCGATACACCAGAGGGCTGTGCTGCCATTCAGAGAGACCTGGACAGGCTGGAGAGGTGGGCGGAGAGGAACCTCATGAAGTTCAACAAAGGCAAGTGCAGGGTCCTGCACCTAGGGAGGAATAACCCCAGTCACCAGTACAGGTTGGGGGTTGACCTGCTGGAAAGCAGCTCTGTGGAGAAGGACCTGGGAGTGCTGGTGGACACCAAGTTAAGCATGAGGCAGCAATGTGCCCTTGTGGCCAAGAAGGCCAATGGTATCCTGGGGTGCATCAGGAAGAGTGTTGCCAGCAGGTCGAGGGAGGTGATTCTCCCCCTCTACTCAGCCCTGGTGAGGCCCCATCTGGAGTACTGCATCCAGTTCTGGGCTCCCCAGTACAAGAGGGATGTGGCACTACTGGAGCAAGTCCAGCGAAGGGCTACTAAGATGATTAGGGGACTGGAGCATCTCTCTTATGAGGAAAGACAGAGAGAGCTTGGCCTGTTTAGCCTGGAGAAGAGAAGGCTGAGAGGAGATCTTATCAATGTGTACAAGTATCTGAAGGGAGGGTGTCGAGAGGATGGGACTAGACTCTTTTCAGTGGTGCCCAGTGACAGGACGCGAGGCAACGGGCACAAACTGAAACACAGGAAGTTCCATCTGAACATGAGGAAATACTTTTTCACTATGAGGGTGACAGAGCACTGGAACAGGTTGCCCAGAGAGGTTGTGGAGTCTCCTTCTCTGGAGATATTCAAAACCCGCCTGGACGCGATCCTGTGCAATGTGCTCTAGGTGACCCTGCTTGAGCAGGGGGGTTGGACTAGATGATCTCCAGAGGTCCCTTCCAACCTCAACCATTCTGTGATTCTGTGAATCTGTGATTAGCACAGCTTGCTTTCTGTACAGATTTTTTGCTGTGCATTTGACAAAAGAGCATAGGTCTATATCTAAATATTAACTTTCCCTCTTAAAATAATACCATTTCTAGCCAGACATACTGACAGTTGTTTTTAAATTTGTCTTGATTTTAATAGTCATATTCTTTTTGGAAGAGAGGGGTTTTTTTACATTGTAATTGATCTCAGCTGTCAGCACTACAAAAATGAACATTTCGAACTAGGTACATCCAGAAGTAATTATAATGCACAAATAAATGCAAGTTATTAGTTGCTTTAACAAAATGAGAATCACTGAATTAAATTAAGTAGAGGTGGACACAGTTATTTTAATGAAGAATGTAATTAACTTTTTATCTGTCATTTCTCAACAGGGAGAGAGTAAACCACTATCTCGAGAAGAAGCAGCTGACCTCTGTAGAATGCAGTGTCTTATGGTGATTTTTCTTCTACATATGCCTCTTTCACAGAGAGCTCAGATTAGGATCATTAAATCCCACTGGACTGAGCGAGTTTTACTATTAATAAAAATGGTATGTGTAGCACTGTCTTACTTCCACTGTCATCAGGTGCAATCATCATTTCAGTTTTCCCTTTTCTTGGTATGGTGTTTTAGTCCTCTGATAAGACCAAAGAATGTAATGTATCTGCTGGAAAGAGTCTCTTTCTGGTTCAGGGGGCTAGGATCACTGGGACTAGGAGAA
The DNA here is from genome assembly GCF_036417845.1 of Apteryx mantelli. Taxonomy (NCBI): domain Eukaryota; kingdom Metazoa; phylum Chordata; class Aves; order Apterygiformes; family Apterygidae; genus Apteryx; species Apteryx mantelli. The sequence goes on along the minus strand of NC_089982.1, from coordinate 44,148,076 downwards.
TGTTTGGGAGAATATCCCTGTATATTTGACCTCTTCTTAGCCATCTACTGTTGGCCAGCGTTAGTTTTAGGATGCTGGGCTAGATGGACCTTTTGGTCTCACCCCATACAGAAATGCTGATGGCAGGTCTTCATGTTAAAGTTAGTTATTGCAGTAAAGGAGAGCAGTGAAGACTAAAAATATGCTATCAAGCTGTTTCCTAATCATCAAGAAGTCACGTAACAGCATGTTGTTTTCCTTGTCTATAAAATCTGGGGTAGTTAACCTTACTTTGCAGATGCTTTGATCCCTCCACATGAAAAAGTGCTCTATAAGAATTAATTGTTTGGTTTAACAGCATGAGTTTTGTTCGCATTTTGTTCTGACACACCTAAGTGATATGAACGATTGGAAATTGGATTTAATTTATCTGCCTGACTTAAATGATGACTCACTACTCAGAAACCTGGCACATTACTATGAGATGGAATACTGTGAAGGTATTTATCTTTGTTGAACAACTTGCTTTCTTATGTTTCTAACTTTATTAAGCTGCAAAATGAAAATAAAAAAGTTTGTAGAAACATGTATCAGCATACTTTTCTACTTACCAGGTATAATAATGGATCAATTTTATGGAATAATAGGGAAACTTTTTGTTCAGAGGTGAGTGTAGAAAATCACAAATTCAAGTGTCTCCACCAGTATTTATTCAGGATACTTTCCCATGTCATATTTCTGATATGTCACTTGTAGTTCTGCAAAGGCAGAGTGATACAGCATAGGTAGTAAGAGCTCTGTGTCACTGTTACTGGGTAGTCTCAGCTTGTTTGTTATTTTTAGCCAGCTTCCTATCCATTTCATTTTGTCTCAGTGCAGCACAGTCAGAATGGGGACTAGATTCTATCCCTAATGTCACTGTGACATCAGATGTTTCTTTGGTTTCAGATAAAACTGATTCAAAATCTGATATTATCTTGTAAATACATGAATTTGGGAGCTGGAGCTTTAAAAACACCATCAGATGTCTTAGGACAACATAACATTACAAAAGCTGACAGAGCAACAGGATATGGATAAATATTCTTTCAGGGCAATTCTGTTTACCTGCCATCTTCTGCTCTGAGCACAGGCAGTCTGTCTGAAACTCAAATAGAACTTTCTCTTTATGAATCAAGTGACAAGATCTTCTGTATGTACCTCAATAAAGCAAGTATAGAGGAATTTTTAAGGGAAATATAAATCAGGAATATTGAAAACTGTATAATGGTATCTATTATTTATTGGGCTCTAAAAAGAAATTTCTGATCCTGCCTTGCAGAAGAGGAAAGTGAGAGAAATGCTTCCTTTTCATGGGGAGCTTGTGTACTTCCATAGACCATCTAAGTCTGGTGCTCTTTGCAAATTATGTTTTCTCAGCACATCTAGTTATATATATTCTGGCCTATTAAAAACTGTGAATGTGTGACATCCTGTCTTAGTTTGTTCTAATGCCCAAAGGCCTTGGATAGATTTGACCTCTTCGTGCCTGATGCTCTATGGGTAAATAGGTAGGTTTTATCTGAGGAAACTTTAATTGTAGATCTCCTCATTTTCTTCTTTTTCTTTTCCTCTGTGCAGAATTAAAGTTCCAGAAGGAATTGGGGAAAAAAATGGAGAGTGAATACCAATGTTTATGGGATACTGTAACCAAGTTGGCTGTGAAATATGATTTCGGAGGTGCTTTCCCAGTACGAAATACCTCCCAGCAATTTCTTGAACAGAAACAGCCATTTTTTAGAGGTACTAACAACTCCACAAAATAGAGAGTTAGCAGCATGATCTTCATTATTATCACTAAAACTTTGGGAGTAGTGGTCTGATTTTATCCTGATTCACAAATCTAATCTGTGCTTCATGGCTCCTCTTCTGCTTCCTTTGAACTCACTAGCAAAACTAGTAACTGATGCTAAAATAAGTCTGACCAGGCTGTATGGGAGAAATTCTGACTCCACTGTAGACAACACAAACATTGCCATTGCCTTAAGTGGGAACTGGGTTTAATTCCATGATTGCTAGCCCAGATCTATCGTGTGTATTGTAAAAAAAATCATGATTACTATCATACATTTAATAATAAAAGACATAATCATAATGAAAGTGGCACTTAATTGTTCTGCAGTAAGGCTGTCTCCAGGTAACTTCTCTGAACACTTTGATGTAAGATTGTGCAGATATTGGGCATGGGAGCAACAAATCAAGTGAAACATGGAGTTGAAGCCCTCAGATGTTGGAGACTGCAGGTTCCGCTGTAGCTCACATTACAATCCTCGAAGTTTGTAGAAATGTGACATGCCCACAAATGTCTTAAATTATACCATCACACTGTGCAGTAGCCCAGAACTGGAGAGGTGTATAGTTGGCTTAGAGATTATTTGTTTCCTTTCTTCACTTGCAAGACCTGTTCTGAGTATTTGAAAGGAATAGGCAGAGATTTTTTGCCTGATATTTGACATTTCTTGAGAACCAGTTTTGGTTACACCCTTTGAATGCTTGTTTAAAACACATCAGACTATATAAATCTTAAGAGACAGTTTGCAAGAAATTCATCAGACTGGAATAAAATTCTACTGAAGTTTATGGGTGTTTTTTAGCTGGTTGCAATAGATTTTCAGTGAAGCTTGAGTAGGCAAAAAGACAGTTTCTTCATTACCTGTGGGCTATAAAGCCATCTTCTGCCAGAGCATATGTGCTGCCTATTCCTGTAAGTCTTCTGAGAAGACCCTGAAGCCTGAAGCTGTGGCTAGACTCCAAATGTGGGAAGGATGCACAATGTGACATATCATCTCCTTTAGTCATGTAACATTAAGTGCAGTTGAAAGTACATATTTAAGGGACTGCAGTCTTTGGGGAGTCAGTGCAGGAAAGCAGATGCCTCTGAGGTGAGGTGGGTTATAACAATAAAAAAAATTGACATAGGTACCTAAAATAGATTATGAGAACATCTCCCTAGAATTAATAATGTTTGCTTTTGTTCCTTGTCTTCCCAAGCATGGTTGTGAGCCCATGTTGGGGGACTGGTGAACCACCGCTTACTCTTAGTATGTTTTACTTGATCAAATTTCATTTAAAATTTCACTTGACAGAAATTTCAAAATATGATATGCAATTATATATATTTTTTTAATTAAGCAGAATTAATGACTTTTTTATGGTGCAAAGACTGTGAAGAAGAAATTCCTGACATAGGACTAATCCCATTGAAGTCTGATCTTGTTGAAGGGTATGCTGGAGATGTTTTGAAAGATCTACCTGTTTTAGAAAGGTACATATATTACTTCTATAGTAAAGAAATAAGATTATATTGGCTTATTTTCTACTCTCCTGTTCTTTACATCCATATTATGCTCAATTCATAGACATGTATGGCTCAGTAAGATTTCACATTTACATGTACTGGTGTAAATATTAACAAAAAGTTCAGAACAAGATTAAGTAAGAGTCAGTATCTCCATATTTTCTCATACAGTTATTTGGTCACATTACAGTCTGACCATTCTTATTCTACACACTGAAACTGTCGTTTGTATGTACAATTTGTATTTGAAAGGCCTGGTTTAGTACCATAAGTTGAAATTGACTTCAATAAAAGAAAAATATTAAATAAAAGTACTGAATAAAAATTACAAACAGGTTATCCTTTACATTTGCCTTGCCCTGCTGCTTGTGGAGGTGGGTTCACTGCTACACAATGAGTATTTTTTTAGCCATTGGGGGAAAAGGGATGTGCATCTTTTAAAGGGTATTTTTGTGAGTTATGTAATTATATTACATTCTACAATTAAGCTGAATGAAAGTAAATAAAGTGGGATTTTACTTTGTTGGTTAGTAATTCTTTCAGAAAAACTGAAAATATCTTGACATACTATATTTAGAGCAGGATTAAGTCCTGTGTTGGCTTTTGGCTTCAGTAAAATTGTGTTTTGATGAGTACCCAGTCTGTAAAATGTTTTGGTTGTTTCACTAGAGATGCCAGAAAACCCTTAGAATTTCTGGTCTGTTGAATGTTTGTATTTTTCAGCAATGATCCTGCAGTTACTTCAGTAATTAAATACAAAGAATTTGATGAACTTCGTCACTGGCATTCTGGCAGACCTCTGACTGAGGAATATGAGAGGGCACGGTGCAGTGCTGATGATAAGAACTATCAAAGCACACATATCTATGTTGTCTAGAACAATATTGGCAATGTAATCACAGTTTTGGAGAATGACTTGTCATTTCAGAAAATATTCACATCTGCATAAATCCTTGCCAAACTAGAGCATTTGCAATGGCTCATTTATACTTAAACGGATGAATCTATGCATTGTGTGTATGCATTGTGTATTATCTTGAATAGCTCTAGCAAGTACAACACAATGAGCACTTCAAGTCAGGTGTTCATGTTATACTCCCTTGTGCTTGCAAAAAACTTCACAGACCTTTTATATTTGTGCATAAACAAACCGTATGCCTATGTGCAATTTAATGTTTACACATATGGTTTGGATAATTGCTTATTAAACTAATCCCTATATATGTGTAATCTACTCAGATGTTTGCACAGTGGATGCATAGCCAATCTTCTCATTTGAGAATAGCATTAAAAAACGAAGTAAAAGAAGTAAGCAGAAGTTGGTTGTATCATAATTCTTGTTTTTACCAATTTGAGACACTAAGGAAAACAAACCATGGACTTAGTTTTTCTCTTAGATTTGCACATTGACATTAAATGAAGTGTACAATTCTGTGCATACTAGCACGTACACAAAAATTTTCTCAAAGATATTACCATTGTCTACTGCATCATACAGTCAATTAATCTAAGAAAAACCTACCAGGTGACAGGAAGTCATGGATTACTTATTGCTACTTCAGTGCTGCTTATGGTTTTCATTCAGTGACTAGAAATGTTGTTTCCTGAGTAGGGATTTGCATCACTCGACCTATGAAGCCAGGGTTCCTTGTGATCATTTTTCTGACTGCAGAGTTTTTTGCATTCCTTCCTGCACTGTGATTTCAACGGGAAATTTGGAGAGCAGTCACTTTCAACTCAACCTGCAGACAAGTAGCTAGAGCACTTTTCCATAATGTTGAAGTTTTATATCTACTCCAGCTGAAGAGGGGGGGCCTATGTCTACCACACTTGAGTACTCTGAATGTTGGTCTATACCATCTCCTCAGTCTTTCCTGTTTAAAACAGAAAGAGTGAGCTCTTCTGAGATGGATATTCACACTGAAGAACTGACTTAGCATTTTGATTTCTGGGCAGAGAGAAATACCTAAGCTTGAGTACATAAGTATCTGTGTGCTCAATATCTTCCATTGACTAGAATTACATGTTTTTTTAGAAGTATTATTTTTTTGTGTCCTGGTGACAGTCTCATTTTTTTGAGGCAAAGGTCTCTTTTTGATAATCTGAATTGCTTTTTGAGAACACCTGCCTAGTTTCATGGACTGCGTGGGAAGCCTAGCTGTTTTGCTCAAACACTTACAGTCTCTTTCTAGGGGTCCTGCTTGTTAAGTTTTGCAGTGCTTTTGGTGTGTGCTTAGGGCAGTCTGAATTTGAGCCTATGTCCCAGATAACAAGTACTGTTGAATTTCAGTGAGTCTTAGTAGCCACTCTCTTTAGAAATGTGGATTTTGCCTTTAAGTCAATGAGGAACGTTGGGGAAATTTAGCTATTACCCAGGTATTTTTTCTTGGAGATAGAATAGGCTGGAATTCTACCAGTGTGTTTTTACATCAAACATATTGTTTGCAGCAAGATCCAAAGATCCAGATGAAAGAAGACAAATACAAAAACTACAGACTTTCTATCATTTTTATGGAAGCACTTTGGAAGAAAGTGTTTCAAAGACTATTGTAAACCAAGGGGCTGTGCCAGTGAATGCTAATACTGCTGTCAAAAAGACAAAAAACTCACGTGAGTCTATTCAGGTTGCTCTTTTCAAATCTGCTTTCTCTTATCCAGGAAAGAATTTCTACTATATAATTCCCACAATGGAAATTTTATACTTTTAATGCATTAGTAGTTCTCAGTTGAAGAAATTAAATTATCTTTATACTTCAATTTTAATTGCTTAATTTGCAAAAATATTTTTATCACTAGTTGTATTATTGAGTGATTATATTTTAATAAGCACAGCAAGTTAATCAAAAATGTAATAAATATGAAGTCTGTAAAGGCTGATAGGTTTGGGCGCGTGGCCAGTAATAAAATCTGGAGTGAACGAGACTGGATTTAAGCAATTTTATTTTGTCTTTACAAAGTTCTGAGAAATACTGCAAAATCCACTATTCATTTATTTATTTCCCTGAATTATTTAGAAACATCAACTGCGTTTGTGAAAGAAGGATCCTTCAAACATTACAATTAATTCTAGCTAGAAAAGTATGTGAACATTTTGTGACTTCACAGGGTATGTACTTGCATACTAATGAACAATACAGAGCAAAAATAATTTGAGCAATATTTCATAATAGATAGTACTATTTTTATATTAGTATGGATTATAGATTATGGCCTCTTTAACCACCAGAAGTCTATTTAGAGCAATTTTTTAACTTCAGTTAAGATTGAACTCTTAATTTTCTTTAATTTATTGAGAAACAGCTCAATACGGTTAGAATTTCTATTATCTATGGATAAAATAAAAGCTTGATGTTTAACTTTCAGACATCTGCTATTTTATTTTTCCACCTTTGTGCACTTTTATATTATTTGAGGAGGAGATGCTTTTTATTGACATTTAAAATGAGTCTTGGATAAGCTTGTTGAGCAGCATATATTGTGTGTGATTCAGAAGTTATGTCTTCTTCAGAATCCAGAGATATCTTAAAAAATTTCCAAAACAAAACACAACACACAGATGAATTGAAAACTGGAATGTACTTGTGGTGATTTGGTTTGTGAACTAGGGTATTTTTTATATGATGCTTGCAGATGTTGATGGTTATCTCTGAATATTTTAATTTTTTGGATAGAAAAGTAAAGCAGAAATAATTGTAGAGGAAAACAAGAAGCGACTAAAAATTAAAGAAGAAAAGAAAGAGCAAGAGCAATGGAAAGCCTTGAGTATGTCAACAGAGAAGGAAATAAAGCAGAATCTGACTGTTGGAATAAATAAATTAGAGAAGTTTCTCAAGACCCTTCAAAGCAAATCTGTGAAGTTCAGCACAGAAATGGCAGGACTGTCAGCCTGTTTAGAAGTGTGTAAGGAACACTGCAGAAAGCAAGATATTATGGCCAAATTCATGTCAGTATTTACCTTGCACCCCTGAGCAGCTTTCCTCTTTAACCAAGGAAATGAGTGATTTTGCACATTCTCAGCTAAAATAGAGACATGTAAATACACACCTGCTTTGGGAGTACTGAAGGTGCTTTTAAGTGTTAACAGACTTTGATCCCCAATTTGAGATTTCAGGATCCTGTGAGTCAGATATAAACTATCCACTCAAATTAGGTTGTAGTTATTTTGCTGTTTTGCCATGTACATCTATTGCATACACAAATCATTTATTGTATATCTCTTTAATGAATGTGTATCATGCACACTAAAATATATCCATGTCGCAGTGGAGTGTTTAATTTGCTGAGGTGGTGAGTCTGAAGAATGCTGACTTGCATGGCAATCCATGTAACCATGGTTAGTGATGTCCAGTTTCACCAGAATTAACTTGTTTATTCCTTACCCTAAGTCAGGAAGATCCAAACTGGAGCTGCATGCAGCCTGCAACCTGCCAGGACAGATTTTTGAATAATCATCAGCAGTATGACTTCTTTTCTGTAGCTTTGCTTGCAGAGGCAGAATATTTGGGTGTTTGGTCTTTACAAGCACTCTTGTATAGGTCACATGAGTGTGAGTTGTCTTCCTCTGGTTGTCTTTAAATAAAATGCTTTTTTAAATTGTCATAAATATGGTTGGATGGATAAGATCTCTTCTAAAAACACCTGATACTCCCCAGTGATACAATCAGCTCTCAAATAACAATTTTTTTTTAAAGGTAACAATCCTAAAGATTTAAGCATAGCTGTCCAAGTGATGAGGAGAATTCATATCCTCCTTGAAAAATACCAAGATCTCTTGGAAAAATCACACTTACAAAAGCTGACCAGATGCCTAAGACTTCTTGGATTTGAGAATTTGGCATGCTCTCTATTCGGGCAGGTAACTTTATAGAATATAGTGATTCTACTGTAATGGCATATCAACTATGTTTTCTTAAGCATTGAATGGTGTGTGTAAGATCTATACTGAGCTTATTTTATTTTGTATTGTGCCATAAGATTTGGAGCTGTCTGTTCTTGTTTCGAAAATCAACATGTAATCTTCTTTGGTTCCATGGATGTATTTCTCTGCTTGATATGGTGGCTAGCTGGCACAGAAAACCATTTCCGCTAGAGTGAATAGAACTGGCTGCAAAGACAACCTTTGAAACAAGAATCAAGAGTAGTTTGCTCTTAGTTACTTTTGTCTGAGTCCTTGAACATCTCTGAGAGGTACCTGCTGTTCCACTCATCACAGTCAGCTGAATTCTGCATGTGAAAAATAACTGTTAAAAGCTAAGCAATGAGGAGCTGCTTTTTAACAGTCCCAAATGTGCTACTTTAGAAAAGGAAATCTTTTCAGACTGTTGAGGTGGATGGAAGCTATTCTGTTTGTTGTTATGATTATTACTGATCACCTCTGAAGGAAATGGCTTCAGATACTCAATTGCCTGTCCTTGCTAGCACAGCTGAGACTCATCAGTTAGATATACTGAATTTGGCTCTGAAGTCAGAAACTGGGATGCACAGCTACTGTCAACATTTTTTTAAGGACTGACCTTATGCTTTTCTGCGTATTAGCAGCCCTTCCACTGGCTGGTTTAATGTTAAGAGCAGTTTGGTACCTTTGTGTGTAGATGGGATGTTAGTGGGGAGAGGGGCTGCTGAAGTGGCTCTCAAGAGGAAGAGGAGATAACTTGCAGACTGCAGAATATGAAGTCATTAGCAGAAGGAAGGAGGATTACAATGAACCGTAAACCCAGTATCACTGGAGTGTCTCATTTTTCATATTCAGTAGAGTTAGAAAGTTTTGGAAGCTCATTTTTGGAAAGTATTTATTGTCCTTCCTTGAGGATTAAGAGTAAGAAATGAGAGAGGAAGTGATTGTTTTGTAAGAAATTTTCTTCTGCTGGAGAGTGTAAGTTATTTTTCTCCTTTTTTGTGTGAATTCCGCTGGTGTATGATGGTTGTTTGCCCTTGAGTACATAGTTTTTATGAGTGTTTTGGGCCCTGAATAAAATATAATACATTTCAGGAGGTAGAGTTGTAGGTTTCACAGATCTCAAAAGGTCTGTTGTAAAGAAGGATTGTGGTGATAGAGGGTATATGTTGGCAAGTTGAAAGTGTCTTGCTCAGAATTATTCTAGATCCACAGTGCATTTTTGACCTACTTTTTCTTTTGCAGCTGCTTGTTTCTAGTAATTATTTTTGCAAAGTTGGGGGATTTTTAGGAGGGATAACTGAAAATATTTCTTTCAAAGTAGAATCAAAGAGGTTGTGGAGTCTCCATCCTTGGAGATGTTCAGAATTTCATTGGACACAGCCTGAGTCACCTGATCTAATTGTACCTGGTTCTAGCAGGTAGTTGGACTAGTAGACCTCCAGAGGGCCCTGTCAACCTAAGTTACTCTGTGATTCTGTGATCTTTTGGTGTAAGTTTTAAGATGTAATACTTTTCTCTATAGCTTTCAGGATTGGGTGGTGTAACTAGACATGACCAGGAACTTTAAATTTGGCATGTCTTAGAGTATATAGGTGTTGCTCGAAAATATCATGCTTTACAAAAACTTGGGCTCACACTCTGCACTAAGTCTTTGTATTGAGTTTTATTTTGCAACTGTGATTCATTGCACAAGGCTATGTGGTGTGGATTTCTGGAGGAAATTATCTAAAAATCACCTGACCTTTTATATTTTTTTCAAAGCTCACACAGAGTTCAGAAGAGCAGAAACTCTGTGCAATTTTTTGAATCTCTTCCTAGTTTTCAAACCAGCTTGAATTTTAATTTGACCTTATAGGTAAGAGAAAGTGATGATCAGAATATAAGCAACTATGCTACTGAAGTGGGACCAGCTCATTTTCAGCTACAGTACATGGACTATTACTTGCTCAGAGAAGAGAGAAATGATCCAGATCCCAGAGTGCAACATTTCATACCAGACACATGGCAGGTGATTAAACTCAAACCATTTGTGTATAAAGTTATTGGAGATGATCTCTGAATTTTTTCCCATTTAAAAATAGACATTTTTGCACTATTTGTGAAAAATACTAGTGTTCTAAGTTTAACAAATTCAGTAGATCATTTTGGACTGTATTCCGCATTTTTTCTACACAGTTTTTCCACTGAGACCTTGGCCCAAGAAATTCGGCATAAGAAATGCCAAATCCATGGGATTTCATTGTTCATCACCATATTTGATGGTATTAGTGCCCCATTTGGGTAATCCCTGACTGTTTTTTTCATCCTTTGCTCATTTGGCTTTAAGGAATAACCAGTAGCATGAGTTGAGAAATAACTTTTCTTTCTAAAATATAGTAAATCTAGCTCTAGTCTTTCTATTGTTGGATTGGGGTGACCAGCTGAATTTGTTGCTTTGCATGTGCACATCATGTCCACTTGCTTGAGTAGCAACTTGGAACTTGGCATATGTGCTGACAAAGGAAGATAATGTTAGTACTATTTCTGCTTCCCCTTCTGTACCCTTTGCCCCATCCTTTCACAGACCTATTTAAGGTGAGAGAGCTTGGAGAAAGACAGTAATAGGGAAGAAGACAAAATAATAAACAATGTATACTAGGAGCAGAAGAGAGATTTGGGCAGTATTGATGTAACTATTATAATGCAAGCAAAAATTACTGCATTGTATAAAACAGTGGGTTGGTTTTTTTTAATACACTGCTGAGTTAACTGGTTTTATTTTTTATTTTTAAAATGTCCACTTTTGGACTGAGAGAGTTCTGGTATCAATATCTTGGACCAAATCATTGAAACAGGTGATTTATAATTTGTAGTATCATTTTTTCCACTCACAGTTCAACAAGAGAAAAGAATACGGTAGTGTATCTAAGTTATTATGACCTTCTGTAGTCTCAAATCTGTATATAAAGTCTGTATGCAAACCTAAGAGATGTTTTCATAGAAAGAGCTTGTTTACTCCGTGAGAACTTCTTAGCAAGACACTTTGACGTAAGTAACTCCTTTTCTCTCTTGGCGAGAACTTCTGGATGCTGTAGATAATAATGAGTCTGTGGTGATTGTTGCTCCCACTTCATCGGGAAAAACATATGCATCATACTATTGCATGGAAAAAGTTCTGAAAACGAGCAATGAAGGAGTAGTTGTGTATGTTGCTCCTACAAAGGTAAGGCTGCATCTTACTACTTATTCTGTATGTAAGACTATGATACTTCTCAGTATGATTCTGAAACCATTTGGGGTAGTTTATTATACAAATTTAGATAATGTATGTCTTTTTATTAGATACATCTAATTAAGCATGTTTAGAAATATCTTCTGAATTCAACCCCATGTAGAATTTTTTGGGTGTTAATATCTACATAGCTATTTTAAGGTCATAAACACAAATATGTACAGAAGTGCTAGAAGTAACATGTTAGGTAAAAGGTAAGAATATCAGAAGCTAGGAGCATGGTGAAAGTAATATTAGAACAGAGCAATGACCAAGCAGGGCAAGCTGTCTGTTTCCAATTGAGCTCACCATTAGATGCTGCAAGAGAAATTTTAAGAAACTCTAGGCAGTTGTGAGATTTTTGTAACAACGGTTTGTCCTAATAGTTAAAAATTGACTTAGGAGCTGAAGCATGATGTTTTGATTTCTTCCAAAACTTACTTTAACATCAAGTAATACAAGTTTCGGATAACAGTCAAAGCCTGAGAATGAATATACAACTACATGTGCTGTTATTCAGTAATAATATCTATGGATTGTCTTCTATAAGTAAAATCAAGATTTGTATGGATATACTCAGGCTGGGCATCAAATTGGTGTTTTAATTTGAACATCAGAGTCTGGGTGCAAAACTAATGTATTTACACCTGCAGCCCTAGGACTTGAGATCATAAAAGTGCTTGTAGATGCAGTAGAATGTTATCTGTTTTTTAGCTGTTTTGAAAATAATTAAAATACAGAATTAATACTATATAATCCACCACTTCACACAACACTAAATTTCTTTGAAAGTGCTTGAGTATAATTGAAAATCAAGTACCATATCTTTTCAATGTTAACATTCTCAACAGTCTAGACTGTTGTAAATTAATAGCAGTACCAAAATTGAATGCTTTTCTATGTATCAGAATGTCATATACCTTTACATATACACTTCTGGTTTTTTTAATGACCTGCTTTACTTAAGACCCTTGTAAACCAAGTGGTGGGAATTATATACAGTCAATTCACCAAGAAACTTCCTGATGGATTGGTGATGTGTGGAGTCTTCACGCGGGATTATCGCCATGATGTCATGAATTCTCAGGTATATGTTTATGGATGTTTTAATACATAATAATAATGACCTTTTGTATTTCATCTGACTTCTGAAAATGTTACTCATTCTGGCAACACTGCATTGATTACTTGCTCTGGTTACAAGAAAATTCATTAAAATCCTTTGGGCACCAGTATACAGCAGATGGAAATCCAGACAAATGAAGGAGATGCTCTTTTCCTTCCCTTTTTATCTTGATTGTGTGACATCTATTCTTTATAGACCTTACTGACATCAGCCTCTCGTTATATAGCTCTGCCTGATGCATTTTCTATTTGATTACTACCAATCTGTTTTCACTAGCCGCCATGGATCAAAATCACTTATAAGTTCTAGTGAAATGTTAGAGTTCATACTCTGAAATGTAGGTAAATATTGGAAACAAATTAGGTAGACTTTGGCTCAGAGCTGAAAAAGATTGAAAAGTACTTATGATTTAAACTGAAAACCAAGGTAAGGTCTTAATTTTAAACAAGATGATAATTTGCTACTGCTGTTGCTGTGGAAAGCTTTTAGACACGCAGTTGATAGCAGTGTAAAACCCTGGGATAAATAGGAGTGAACTTAATATATATTATAGGTATAGTGTGACATTTCTGTAGCCATTAACCTTTTAAAAACTTGATAGTGAAAGATACAATGCAAATGAACATTTGTTATTCTCTCAGCACTGAAATTCATGTTTTTCCCCTTCCGCAAGTTGCTTCTCAAGCCAGCATTCTTTCATTCTTATATAGAAGTATTTAAAAAGAAAACTGATGAAATAAGTACAGCTTTCTTGCTGATAGTAAGAATACTTTAGACACAATCCTGATGCCGCTATTAATGCCTAAAGTGAAAAACCATGAACTGTGGGGTATGTTTTGGCTCCTAGCAGCCACTCTTGCTCATTGTTGCAATTATAACCTTAGTTGGAAGGTGATTCTAGACAGATTAATCATTCATTCATTCTTGCTTATCTTGAAATCAAATATATATATATTTTTTTAATAAAGAAGCAATCTTCCTATGTTTTATATGCCAGTTTACTTGAAAATAATGTTTTACAAACCTTCCTTCTTAGATACTAGTCACTGTGCCTCAGTGTTTAGAAATCTTGATGCTGTCCCCTCACTGCCAGAAATGGACCAAGCGGATACAGTATGTTATATTTGATGAGGTAGATGTCTTTTAATATTAATCAATTTAACAAATATAAGAAAAATCTTGAGGAAAAATGCCTAAGACTCCTTTTTCATTACATATATTATTGCTGGTAAAAGCCAATTTCCAGAAATATTATTTCAGACTTCTTACTTCTCGAATATATATATGTTTTGCTTTTTCATGGTAGCTAATAGTGTTTATGTATTCTAGTAAAAGAATTTAAAAATCTGATAGTCCTCAGGAGGACATACAGTTCAATCAAAGCTACCAGGAACTTCACTTATTTCTTTCAAGCTAGTCGACTGAAAAACTAAAGGTATCCACCATAGTCTCAGTGGTACAAATGGAATATTCCAGACCTTGATCATACACATATGACATCATAAGGTTAATTTTTCCAGGGCAAAAAGTCAATGATGAAGTCTGCTAAATTTAAACTTCGGACTGCACTCTGTTTCTTGTGTATTAAATTAATTGCTAATGATGCCAGTGAGTATCTGGGATACAAATAATAAATGTAGTGTTGAAATTTAGACTAATTCACTGTCCAGTGAAGTCTACAGAGGGACTTACTGGACATTTGATTTGGGTCTCACAGTTGTTTGCTACAACAAAAGAATTATTTGGTAGTGGTCTCGCAAAACTTTTTGTTATTGCAAAACACAAATCAGCTGCTGTTATGGGTGCACTTTGACAAGGAACATTTCTCCTTTTCTTTTCACCATTTGTCTGTTTCCCAAATACAGGTCCATTGTCTTGGTGATGAAATTGGAGCAGAGGTTTGGGAGCATCTTCTGGTAACAATTCGGTGTCCGTTTTTGGCATTGTCTGCTACTATCAGTAACCCAGAACACCTAACTGAGTATGCTTGGAGTTTTCTTGCTCAAAAGAACATATTTAAATTGGATGTGAACTTTTTGGACAGAGAGGTCAATTACTGTATGGAGACAACAGATACAGAACTGGATTGTTATACATTTTAGGCTACCCTTACCTCCCCACTTGACCCCAAATAATACTGTAACTCTTAACTTTCTGTAATGAGAACAGAAAGTTCCTTCAGGCCCTTTAAGTTAGCAGGAAAGAAGAATTTAGAAGGCCCATACCTCTTTTTGAACTGCCAAAGCCTGATAAGCATACTTGTCCATCATCAATCAAGGAAGACACCTGCACTATATGTATGTATGATACGAACATTTTCATACTTATGGCTTGCACCCTGAGATATGTTGGAGAAAATTGCACTAACTATGGTGAGCGGGGACCAGAGGTAGAAATTCTATTGGTGAAATCAAGCAGATAGTAGTAATCTATCTACTTTAGTTGTAGCAATTTTATTAAAATGTTTTCTAACTGTTAGCTTTATTTTAATCTTTTACTATAGGTGGTTACAATCTGTGAAAACGTATTGGCAGCGTGCTGAGAATACAATAGAAGAAAGCTCTACAAACTATGCAGAGAATTTCACAAGAAAATGTAAAGTGAAATCGAAAGTACAAGAACAAAAAAAATCATATCGTGTTAGACTAGGTATGTATCAGAATATTTTGTAACTGAAAAATAAATACTTTTTGGTGTGATTTCTGAAAAAACTTTAATCAGTGCATGAACTTAAGCATATATATTTTTTAAGTAAAAACAAATCTTTTCAGGATTAGGTACTTGCTTTTTAAAGCAAACAAGTGTATCATGACAGCATTTTTGTCTGTTCACAGTCCTGTATGAAGAGAGATACAACGATTTGGAGAAGTATGTGTGTTCTATAAAGGGCACTGATTTTGTTATTGAACATTGTCACCCATGTGCTGCATTAACAGTCAATCATGTAAGCATAATACTGGTGTCAAAATTGTTCATCAGCTGTTGCAGTAAGCAACATGATTTCCCTTAAAATGATTCCTTTATTTTTCTTTTGTTTAACCTCCTTGCAGATTGAGAGCTATGGTATTCCTTCAGACCTTTCGCTGTCTCCACAAGAGAGCATCCAGCTGTATGACACAATGGTAAAAGTCTGGCAAGAGGGGCCAAGGGCACAGGTGTGTATACACAGTTGTGTATGGAATGTATCAACATAAATAGAAAACTAAGTACTATGTTTTTTATTATTGGTATTTTCAAGGAGCTAGATCCTGAGGAGTTTGTCCTTTTCAAGAATAAAGTGGTAATAAAAAAGGTGGCTGTGAGGAAGTATGAACAGGAACTGAAGAAAGAAATAACTGAATGGATTGCAGTTTGCCAACAACAGAAGGTAACAGTTGTTACAAAAAAGCTTTTTCAAAGATTATATATGGCTTTAATATAATTATTAAATAATAATTATGTATAGTAATATGATTAAATAATTATGGGAGTTTCTCCTCCCATAATTATTGTTTCTTTTATTAGTTGTAAATATTGCTTTGCTGAAAAATAAGTGCTAGTATTTGTGGCATTTCCATAAGCATTTTCAAGGTGATGTTTTCACAAGCTTCTCTGGGATTTAAACTTTGATAGTACTGTAAGATTTCAATTTCTGATTCCTTTAGGTACAGTTAAAACTTCAGTCTGCCTCCTTTTTACTGCTTATTTGAATCCTTCTCTGTAACCACAGATACTAAGTATGTTTCTGCATAAATGATAGAAATTAAAGCAATGAGCAGAAAATCAAGTCCTTAATTAGAGGCGATCTGTTCATATATCATAAAAAGGAGTATGAAGAAGCAGTGGATCAGCAACAAGAAAACAATTAAGAAATTCGGGAAATAACCCAAATTTTTTAGAATGGGATACTTAAATGTAAAAAGGACCGTAATCTGTATATCAGTGATGCTTTATTATCTGTGATGACAGCCATGAGTGTTACAACAGTTTGCATTTTGAGTTCTTACTGAAGTCAGTTTATGTTCTGCAGACCTTTTAGTCTGTAAACTATCCATAGTTATTGCAGTTCTAGAAAATTTTAAAAATCTGAGCTGATAGAAGCTGATGCAGAAAGCTGGAGGCATCATCTTTATTAGCCTCCAGGCAGAAGTTTCTGTCATTAAAATCTGTTCAATAATAATGCTTTGGTCAGGTGCATGAGCTACTGGAGCACCTTAAGCCCTGACCTGTGGATTGCTCAAAAGAGGAAAAGTGGACCAAGTTTGCATGCTTTGTTGACAAATTACATGAGATGGATAAGTTGCCTGCCCTATTTTTTATGTAAGTATTTATTTTCCATATATTATATGTGTATTGTCTAGACTCAGAAGAGTGGGTATTAGAGATAAGCATTGACATAGCTTGGCAGCATTTATATGGTAAATGTTAGCTTTGTTTTAAAACCGTATGAAGTAAAGAGTGCTATCAATCCATTTACCTTTATGGAATGATAAAAAGTTCAGCTGAAATAAGACTGGGAGCATTACTGTGTGGGGAATGTTTCGAAGAAAATTATAAAAAACTAAGTCACATTAAAATGAGAGTTAGAGCCTCAGTTGTTTTGCCCCTGGTGTAGTGAGTAAAACTTGTGCAAAGTGTATACTGTGTATTTAGGGATGCAAATGGTGTATGTAAGGGCCAATTTGCTAGGGGAAATGGTGAAATGAGGGGCTATTAATGTGTGCTTTTGTCACAAGGTGGTGGTTCCACTTCATAGACTCTAACAAAATCATATCATATCCAGTGACATGCATCCATGAACCTGTTTTGCATATATGTGAGATGTAATTTGGCAAAGCCTCAAATGAATGCAAAGCTTTGATAATATCGATACTACCATTATTGCCAGTTATACTGTTAATATTAGTAAAGTAGGTACATACCTCAGTGCTGCGCTTAATAATGGAAAGAGGTTACAAATCAGTAAAAAAAGGAGTCTGCGTGCATATTCTCATTGTAATAAGGCATAGCAACAATCACTTAAAATGGAAGATTTTCTCATCTCAGTGTCAAGGGCCTTGCTCCTCCTTATACTAGACACTTTGATAGTTAGGGGAGCATGCTTACTGCCATTTCAGTTCTCACATGCTTGATGCTGGTGAAATGGAATTTCTAAGAGGTCTCTAGAAAAAAAGAAGCAAAAAGTGAGTATACATGTAAATGACACATCTCAAAGGACTCTAATTGCTGGTAAATTAAATCTTTTTTCTATCTTTGAATGACAGTCCAGTTGTAAATTAATCCTATGGCTGATTTCAGGCTGCATCCAATAGTTTTCAAAACCACAGTTTGATATTTGTAATTCCTTCACAAAAGGGGGCCACTCTGTGAAGTGCAACCTCATTTTCAGGCAATTAATGGAAATTCCAAGGTGTTTCTCCTTTAGAAAGATGAAGTGCCTTCCCCCTCACCTACCCTAGAATTGCGGGCCCTTAGAAATTTCTGGTGGCTAGTGACTCTTAGGGATTGTGCGTAGGGTGTGAATCCTCCCTTTAGTAGACAGAACTGATAAATGATCATGATGGGACAAGAACATGTGCTGGGGCAGTGAACATGCAGGTACAGCCTAGTGGTATCAGCTGTGGAGATGAGGTACAGGAATCTATTATCATCTGAGGTTCTTTTAAGGTGCAGGTTCAATGTAACAGCGCTTGGTAGACCACCTAATCAGACAAAGGTCAAGAGTCAGACAGAAATTTAAAAAATTCTCTTTAGCTAAATGTCCAAATTCTGAAAAATTCTGATAGAGATGAAGGGGTTGAGTAGCCATCAAAAGAAGTAGATATTGACTTGGAGTAGTAAATTGGTATTTATGCTTTGTTGGTGCTGGTAAACTTTTTCTCCCTAAGCCATTATTGAGGAATGAGGTTGCAAAGTAGTCACCCTCCATAGTATTACATTAGCATGGAATTAATAGAGACTCCTGAGAGATCAAGTATCAGAGGTGTAAAAGCCAAATTGTTTATCACAGCCATTGGTGGTAGAAAAAAACCCAGTGCTTAGAGTTTGCTTTTGCTTTTCTTATGGGGGTAGAGCCACCAGGGAGAGGAGCAGGTTTGTAATTCTTATGACCAAGCAATGGAAAGAATTTAGATCACTCACTCTGAGTTTCAAAGTGATGCAAGAGTAAATGGATATGATTTTTATTGAGCTCTTTCGTCCATAAAGATGTGAACAGCTTAATTTAAAGAGAAATCCCCTAGTATTAGGATCCGTATTTGGCCTTTCTGAGGATAAAGTCCTTCAATTTTTGCTCCTGGTGACTGCCAGAGTTGAAGGACTTGTGAATATTCTGATGGACTAGGATGCAACCTCACTCCAGGTGATACATATACCTTGTATGATGTTAGTTAACATGATCTGCCTGCTGCAACAAGAATATAAAAATTAGTTTTTGAGAGTGAAGCTGGAGAAGTCTTCATCACAGTTAAACCCCAAGCAGTCCAATACTGAAAAAAAAATATGAGGAAGAACAGCTATGTAGATGACCAAGAAAGCAAGTATTCATTCTCAACTGGCCAGTTGAGAAGAATTAAAATGGCTTAAGGGACAGTCTGATTTATACATCCAAGTATTTAGCTTAGGGAAGGGTAGGATTGAGCATGCTTTCTATGGATAATTTACTGTCAGAACCATTTTACATTTTATCACTCTGTTTTGGAATAACTGCAGTATGAAGGTGAATGTAGATTGTCATTTGGAGATGGAACAGGGATATACTTCTAATGAATAAAATTAATTATTGTCAGGTGTCAGGGCTCACTGAATATTATCATAACAGCATACATCATATATTTATAAGGAAAAGTTCTGTTAGAATTCACTTAACTGATATATATATTACGTATTATTTATTTTAAGGTTTGTCATAAATTCAGCGGAACAGACAGCCTGGAATGTGTACTCCAATTTGCTGAAAAAACAAAAAAATGAACAAGACCCTAATACTGAGAGGGAAAAAGAAAATTTAAGAGACAAACTAAGAAAAGTGAATAAGGGGCTAAAGAAACTCCACCCTTTGTAAGTATTATAACGATATACTATTAGAAAACTCATGTATTATGACAGAGCATAATTTTGTGATAAGATATTCTCAGGGAATGTACCTTACAGCAGCACATTCATCCAGCTGCAGTGTAGTAGTCCCACCTCCTTTTTGTGCTCCAGCAATCCACGCAGTAAGAGTAGCTCTATCGCAGGTGTCAATCAGCAGTATCTTGCACATAGTCCAGCAGTAGAGAGACACCAGCGTCACTGACTTTGTGGAAGGTGCTGGCACTACAGCATGTGTCAGAGAGAGAAATGAGTATATGAGATAATCAGTCTGGAATAGTCTGGAATTGAGACAATATCAATATACCAGAACTGCTCTTTCTCCAGACTGTAACTTTTTTCATGCAGTGACTTAAAAACAGAGTAGCATCTGAGCCTGGTCCTGGGGGCAGTCACTGTGGGAGAACACAGCTTTCTTAGCTTAGCTTCACCATGGCTGGTTACAGTGGTGGATCTGTGAAGTGTGGGTTCACCTGACTGATGAGATGCTCTTTGAAAATGTCAGCCTTTTGCCTTGATTTGTACCCTTTGCTTAGATTTGTTTCCCCTTTAACCTTGAACTTTCTTGGGTTTGTCATTATTGGGTCTAGATTTTTAAAGGCATTTGCCAATTAAATATAGTTACGGTTACCAGGATTGTCAGGAACACTAAGTACCACATTTTTGCACTCCTAATCATGACAATTCACAGTGCATTCTTTGGTCGTAATATCACAAAAGAATGAACTTAGCTGATTTTAATAGTAGTAGGTGAGAACTTTGAAAAATCCAGTAGCAACTTAGACACATATTTAGACATTGAAGTATCTTCATGAATCTGGCTCTAAATAGTTTTCCCTCTCCTCTCTTCTTCAAATCTTGCCCTGAATCCTTATAGTCCATGTCATCACTGGCAGTAAATCTATCACATTTCTCATTTCTCTTTCTTGTTGAGTTCTTCTACTATACAATTATTTTTACCTTACTAATTTGCAAAATTAAGGTACTTCTACATGTTATCTTTATCTTTCTTCATTTTTGTCTATCATCATGAATCTTCCTCTCTATTTCACCCAGATTTATTTGCTGGAAGTGGTTAGCATTATAAAGAAAATTATATTAACATATGTACCCATATGTTTGAGCCTACAGTTTAAAAGGGAATGAATCTGCATCTTTTAGAGCCAAAGTAATGTTTTAAAATTGAGAAATACATGTTAATTACAGAATTAATAGTTTTAATTATATATTTTATACAGTGATATCAAAAAAAGGAGTCCCAGTAAAACTGAAAGCATAATGGTTGTTCTGGCTGAAAAAAGACACTTACAGAAAAGACTTAAAGAGCTTACTGTGATCCCTTCTGCATATACTTATGCTAATTCTAAGGCTGTGGATGAATATGTAAGTAATTCACTGATAATTTTAACAAGTTTTTGGTTTTGTACGTCTAAAATGTTTAAGTTCATGCATAAATACATAAAACATATGTAATGTGTGATTCAGTTGTACTTCATAACAGTCTGTGTTTTAACTTCATGTAACATTCCGAATATTTATATAACTCTAGGTATCAGTCAATCTTAGATGACTTTATTTTCAAGATGTACCCAGAACTTTCATTCTGCCAAAAAAAACTTGTTGACTTGTCCCTGTCGTAGGAGTCATGGGATACATAAGGCAATGAGCTCACTTCCGTGAACTGTCAGCAGTGCAGTTCTGTTACCTGTTAATTTGGATGTCAGACTGATGTTTTTCTGAGTGAGTCATCAAATTTGGCTACATGGCATCTTTGTGTACTTATCTAAAACTTTTCAAGCCCTTAATATCTTGAAAAATAACGAATAATAAATTACTTTCAACCCTAAAACTCCTAGTCATCACAGAGTAACATTTTCCTTGCTCTTCAGTATGTTTCTGCCCCCCTGAGGAAAGAAAAGCTGAGAAAATACCTAGACTCTGAAAGTTTAGAGATGTCCATCAGCAAGGTTAAAGTATATACTTATATACAAATCGTTAAGGAATAATTTGAAAGATATTTATATGACATGATTGCCAGCAACAGGGGGTGACTGGACCTTGATCCAGGAGGTCCCCTCTAGTCCAGAGTTTCTGAGAAATGACTGTGGTTCATATAGCTGTCTCTTACCTAACTTTTTTTTTTAATTAAAAAATAATTATGATATATACCTCTTAATTCAGAGAAAAAAATGCTCAAAATTTTGATTAAGTGTCTTGATAATGCTTTCTCACTGCTCATTGTGATTTGTCTTCTGAAAGACAGGAAATTTCTGTGTATTGGGCCCAAGCCTGAAAATTCTCATGATTCCTGTTCTGGGAACTTGGGATCCCAATGGCATTTTTGGACTGCTATCAGCTGGCTTCAAAGAAACATTACTTTCCACAGTTGTGAACAGATAAAGACAGTGAACAAGTACTTTGGATTTGGAATAGATGGCACTTAGCTGAAGGGTGAAATTCAGAAAATCCTGAAGTAGCTTAACTTAGTGCTATTTCTGAGGATGGGAAAGAGAAACTTGCTCACTGTGTGGTGAGATGAGATGGTGGTACAGAGCAGGGATGACAACTGAGAGCAAAAGAACTTGAGTTGCGCATAGGCTACTTAGGAATTTGTTCTGAGATGGTGGCATGCAGTCCATATCATGAGGTCACTGTTGGCATAGGAAAATCATGAACATGCACGCTTGCTGTTTCTAATTGCAACCAGTTGAATGGTGGATTTGACAATTGGGACTGATGTAATGGCATGTGTGGCAAAGAACGTGGGAAAATACCTGATAGTAATAGAAGTGTGCTGAAGAGCTAGGATTTGTGATCATACTGAAGCTACTGTTGGGATCCATCCAATTATTTACTTGGTACTTCAAGTTCACTGAAGTTCAGAAACAACTGTATTTCTCTGTCATATTTGGAACTTTATCAGATAAGACATTTTCTATTTGCACTGGCAAAATTTGTTTGTGATTAATACTTAACATTTGTTTTTGTTTGTAGACTTTGAGGAAGATCTTTGATCGAGTTAGATTTCAAAGAAAAGGTTATGAGCAGAGAATGCTGGCACTGAGGGGCATTGGGTATCATCATGGTTCTATGAGCTTCAAGGAAAGACAAGTAGTGGAGATGCTCTTCAGGTTGGGTTATATCAAGGTTGATGAATGAGGGTCAGTTTATGGACAGTTTTTGTTTGTTTTAAAAACATTTTAATTTTTCCACATATTTAATTAAAAATTACAGTGTATCTTTCACCAGTGGTAAAATATATCACATCTGGATTTGTCATGCTCATTTTTTAAATGTTGACATGAAGGTTTCCAAATTAATGAAATCAAGTAAATGAATTGGTAGCTGTAAAACTGAATACATAGAAATTACTATCCTTCAGATTAGCATATCACAACTAAATGTGTTCTAGTGAAATGAACTCTATAGGACTATGATATTTCCTTCTCTCTTCACTCAATATTATTTCCATTTGTGTTTCATAAAAGAAGATATGTTATAAACTTTCAAGATATGCAAGTTTGTAAATGTTTATATGCATATAACTACATTTAAACAGTGAAATTCAGGTATGTTCATAGCTCTGTTAAATCCATCATATTAAAGTTTACCTATATGAAAAATAATAGTACAATTCCTGTTGATCTGAGTGGGATGTTACAGATCATTTTTAATTGGATAGTCACATCTATTAGATGTACTAATATGTGATATTTTTATAGGTAGTCACAGCTACTGGAACACTCGCTTTAGGAATCAACATGCCTTTTAAATCTGTTGTCTTTGCTGAAGATTCTATCTTTTTAGATGCCCTAACTTACAGACAGGTATGGAAATAGGATACCTACTGTTTGTATTGCAAATATAGTACATACATACCTATCATCACACACAAATTCAGAGAATATCTTTTCTTTTACATATACTTCTGGGCATATTCTGAGTTTTAGCTGTTCACTTCAGTGACAAAAATAATTTTAGCTAAGGTATTTTTGCTAATGTTTCAGAAGTGGCTGCCCCCAGATAATGGGCAGAGTTAACAGACCTATTTCAGCACTGAAAGTATTGCAATTGAATTAAAAGCATAGATTCAGCTTTCAATTATGGGGGTCAGTAGAGAGGGAAGTTCTTTTGTTTTAGCCAGGCTGTTACAAATGTATGAAAAATATGCTATAAGAACATACAGTGGGATATAATGAGGAAAAGAAAGATACTGACTGGATTAATAGGGATGCTTGAGCTAGTTCCCTCTTGGAAATGGAGCTCCACACAGTGCAACACAGCACTGTCTGGCTAAGGTTGCAAACACAACTGAGCAGAATGTCTCCAATTACAGCACAGTTAACCAGATAGGCTGAGAGACTTTAGCCTCTTCATTAGTCCCTGTTTCCTGTTCATTTGCGTTTCAAAGAACCTGTATTTTCCCAGATACTGCCAGTTTGCCTCTGGTTTTGGACTGCATGGACCAGATGCGGCTGATGCCACCATCTGGCAGGTAGCTTTCAGAGCCAGAGAGTCAGTGGACCTGTGCAGTAGCAAAGTACCTACCAGTCCTTCTTGTGCTACACATATATGATATGATTCCAGCTTTGTCACGTCATGGGGTACATGGGGCAAGTCCCCAAAAGAGACCTGACCAAGAAAGGGTGATCCAAGCAAGGGAATGCACCCTTAGGCAGCTTCCCCCTACTCTTTATTCATATTTTCCGCTTTTTATTCATATTGAGACTCCCTTTGCCCCAAGTCTACCCAGAAACAATTCAGAGCTAAATGTAATTTGAAAACAAAGCTGGTATATAGGTAAAATTAAGTTATAATTTACCTTGCAAAAATATGGATGTTAAAAAGAGGTGTGAGAGAACATAAGTATCCAGGTCAACTTTTAGGTCCCGTATCAAATTTAGAAGACCATATTTAGAAAAGTAAATGAAATAATCACAACTGTAAAACAGCTACATTTGAGGTACAGCACAATTTGCACACATTATTTTAAAACTGTGCATAATGCTGTATTAAGATTGTAAAGATTGTAACAGTATGCACAATTCAGATACATTCTATTCAAAATTTTGATAATTTAAACATTATTGATACAAATATCCTCTTCTTAGATGTCAGGACGTGCTGGAAGACGTGGACAAGATATGATCGGAAATGTGTTCTTTTATGATATCCCACTGCCCAAGGTTGAAAGACTTATCAAATCCAATGTACCTCAACTGAAAGGCCAGTTTCCTCCGACTATTTCTTTAATACTGAGACTCATGCTGTTGGCTGCAAAGGCTGATGACAAAACAGATGCCAGAGCAAAGGTATAGGATTTTTTTTTTTTAATAGCAATTTAGTTAAATTATGGTATCTCTTTAACTCAAGCAGAAAGTTATGCATTTCAAAAGTAAACAGTCGTTCTCCAAGTGAAATTGCATATCCTGCTGTACTCCTCCTACATGGCATTGTACTGTGACTTTTCATGCACCTATTTTTTTGCAATAAATATTATTATGAGAAAGGATGCTATATCAGGAAGGCACTTTTACTTTAACTCTTGTTGTATATAATATTTGCATTAACTACACTTGGAGAATCAGAAAATCTTGTAATATTTAAAATTTTAGCTTTATTTGACAAGCAGGTGTAAACAGATGTTGGCATCAGAAAGAGGGAACTGTGAAATGCTACCTCAACTGAAACAATGAGAAAATTCTGTGTATTGCTTGAAGTTGTTTAAATCAACATAAGCTCTGTGCAATAAAGAGATTCTTATTCTTGACATTGAATGCAGTGATTTAGATAAACAATCCACGGCCATGATTACAAATTGTTCAAGGGGCCCCTCTTGTAATCATTCAGATAGAGCATATGGACATTTATTTTCAAGAATGTAAAAGATGAGCAAAGGACACAATGAATTCAGACATAAGTGGGATCAGCTGTTTGAGATAAAGTAAATTGGTAACCTTATGTATTAAAATATTAAAAATGATATTAAAGTGTACAGAATGATTTTAGAACTTCCTGGTTTTAGTTTAATGATGCAAATGTATATTAAGTTCTTGATCCTATAGATTTGTATATGAACTTCATGTAACTAACTCTGCATAGCTCAGCATGAATTTAAAACGTGCAAATATCTGACATGTGCCAGACAAAGGATGGTCTCTTCACAAGCACTTGTGAAAAGGAGTTGGGTGTTCAATTAAAAAAAAAAAAGAACAAAACCAACCCCACCCAGCATTTCTATCCTGAAAACTAACTGATGAAACAAACATAAAAACTGGATCTTAAATTTCTTCATTTATTACAATACAGACTTCCCCTTGTGTTTCTCATTTCTTGGGTTTTTATTTTTTGTTTGGCCAGGCATTGTCAGTGTTGAAGCACTCACTGATGTCCTTCAAACAAGAAAGACATACTGAACTATTAAAAATCTATTTTATCTTTTCCTTGCAGTTTCTTATCAAAGAGGTATGCTTTAACTCATTCTGGATAGCGGTAGTCAGTAAATACAGTCTTTTTTTCTTAAACCTACCAACTCTCAAAAAAAGTTAAGAACTTCTGTGTGTGCTAGTACTCTTTCACTTAAAAATGTTTATGTTCCACAGCAACAGTCAAGCTTCTGTAGAAATTTAAGGAAACAGATAAAATTAGAGGACTTCAAGCCGGAGGTTAATTTTAAGTTATATATTTTGTGGAATAAATTCAATAGGGAAAGTCTCATGGTATGGTCTATGTAACTATGATCACAAATTGATTTGGAAACTAAAAATTGTGTTCTATTATGTATGAAGCAGCATGCATGTGAAATGATTGCAGCTTAAAACACTCTAAGAATCATATAATTTCCAAAATGCTGGGAGAAAATTATATCTCTAACAAAAATTTAGGAAACAGCTATTTGAAAAGGCTGAAAATTAGCAGTGTATCTCTGCATAGCAATAGTTTCAATTTGAGGGATACTGTTCTGGCAACTTTTTGTGCCTAACTCTCGTTTTGGTTTACAGCCAGGACTGCAGGCAGTAAGAGGTAGCAGTAATGTGATTACACCAACTTGTCTGTGACCAGGTTTCCTGGTCCAGCTCCCAACAGGAGCCCTATTCGGGTCTTCCCTCTGATGGATGTCCCTTGTGCGTGAGACCAGGAGTCTGATACTCCCACTGAACAGAAAAATCTGAAGTCAATATATGGGAGAGATTTGTAACATTTTTAGAAAGTAACAGTTAGTTAGCATGAGAACTGGCCAAAACCAAGTCCATGTTCCTAGTATCCTGTCTCTAATACTCTTTCAAGGGAAGAGTATAAAAAAAGGGGCACTAATACAATGATGATTCCCTAGATACTCCCTGCTTTCTAGTAAGGTGTGATGCAGAATGTTCTCTGCTAGGAGAGAGCTGTCTTGGCATTTATAGTGTTCAATAGAGTTTTTGTCAAATACAGGCTCATAAAAGACTTTGGATCTTTCACAGCTAAGCTGTTTCTTTGTTTTTAAATAACATAGGGCTACTTGGATCAAGAAGGTAACCCCATAGAATTTGCTGGACTTGTGACACACTTACACTATTATGAACCTTCAAATTTTGTCCTAGTGAGTTTTCTTGTGAAAGGCTTATTCCACAAATTGTGCCAGCCAATTGAAGAAGGTAAAACAATATTCCATGCACTTTAATTGTAGTCCATGGCAGGCTCTGTAGTCTGAAATGTTCTGAAATTTCTGGGTGCCTTGTTCCTGCTGCTGCCTTTTTCTTGCCTAGCCTTCATCCCTGCATCCTTGGTTTCTGCATCTCCCCATTCTGTATGTGCTTATATTTCTGTCTGAGAAAGCTAATGCACACATATGGCAATGCTAATATCATGAACCTAAATTTGTTTGCACTAACACTTTCTGAGTGCTTTGCTTAATTATTTAACTGGAGGATTTTTGTGTGTAATGACGTGATCTTTATCCAGCATTATTTTGCTTAACCTCTCTCATGACAATGGCAGCTGGCAGGGAAACTCCTGAATGGGAATCACTTTAAGCAAACAGAATTAACTTTTTTAAATTTTCTTATTTAATCTACATACTTTCTGTTTTGACATAGGCTCAACTGATTTTTCAGAAGATGTCATGGAAGAGCTGGTGCTCATTCTAGCAAACCTATTTGGGAGAAGGTATCTTCCAGCCAGCACAGCGAAATTTAGAAACAAATTTTACCAGTCAAAGGTAGAGAAAGCATTTGGTGTTTACTGTAACTTATATTACACCCCACCTCAGTGAATTTCTGGTTTCATTTTGTCAGTTAGGCTAGTGTCATGATGGAGGTACAGCAGTTAGAATAATGAAGAAGGTACTTACTGGATTAAGATAAAGTGGCTGTGATTTAACTACAGAATCAGTTGACTCTCAGGTCTCAGGTTAAATGAAAAGTGTCAGATTATTCAAGTATATTTTAGAGATGACAAATTATTATATATTTAGTGTCATGATATTTCAAAATTTTAAAGTATGGACTACACAGTGTTTCTTTATGCAATACAACTTAAATACCTCTTCCCCAAATAGAAATTTTATTTCTTTTTCTCACTCTACTAGATTTTTGTCTCAGTCTAAAGAGCTGTAGCATTTTGTGACACATACCAGTGACCTTATAAGGACTTGAGCATGCACTGTGGTACATGAAACTATGGGCTTAGGGCTTTTTCAAAAAATGGGACAGTATGACTAGGATGAACATTAACATTGATTAAGTCCAATGTAGGACTGACAATCTTGGAGAAATAATTTACCTAAATTAGGTAATAAACAGTTACGTATGTTATTTCAGGTCTTTCTAAAAGATCTGCCAGAAGACTTTGAAGATACTGTATATGAGTACAACAGCAAAGTAGAGAAAAACTTTGCTCATTTTCTTCTAACAGCTGCCAAGCTGGCTGATACGGAACAAGAATACAGACTTCCACTGTCAAAGACCAGTAGGCAGTGAAAAATTCATGCCTATTCATCATTTGTGAAATTGGTTATATTGAGAAAGTTAGATTAATTACTGTTTTGTAAAGAAAAAATGGTGAATTCAGACATGCTAATAAGGAGATACAATTTCTAGTTCCCTTTTATTTTAAAGTAAGCATGATAGATTATATTGTATATGGTAGGAGTGTATAGAAAAAGGATCTTTTTAGTTGCTCTTCTTTTATCATTTTAGATAGGAAATAAAAATAAAATTAAAGGCATTTCTTTTTAAATGGAAAATAAATAATTATGGTAAGTGTAATTAAAAAAAAAAGCCTTTCTTCTGGTAATGACTGCATTTGCAGCTTCTGAAATGGCTGTGATAGCTGAATTGCTTTCAGAGTTGTACAAAGGTTAGTTTTTCAAGATTTGAACAGCCTTAAATAGAAGTAACAATTAAAGAGGAACATTGCTCCAGCTGTTCAATCAACTAAGTTACTTATGCCAATAAACGATGCCTAATAACCAGTGCAATATGAAAAAGCATTATGATAAAATTACCAAGCAACCTGGATTTTCACTGGGTGAAAAGTGTTTGACTACTACATAATCTCATGCTATTTCCAGGAAGAAAAATATAAACCCAATGTAATATACCACTGTCCCTTTACCTAGACCTTCTAAAAATATCATGCCTTCAAAAATATTATTTTTACAGAAAGGAAGCACTTAAAAATATAGTAGATACTGTGCTTATTTCTTTTTTCTACATTAGTACACTGATTTTTCAATTTCTATTGTGTACAAAATAAAATAGCCAAAACATCTTATAAGGTACCATATGATCTACTTTGAGGTTTAAGTAAGGGGACAGCTGGACAGTTCCCAATATTTGGGAAGTTGTTTTATTTAAAGTGGATGCCCACTTAATGCATAGGTGAGGTATTAGGGGAGATAAACAGATAAAGTGACTTCAGAACAAGATTCTGAGTTCTGCATATGGCTTTGGATGGTAAATAGTAGCTTTCCAGTTCCACCAGGTAACACATACTGTTTCAAATGCTAAGTTTCAATGTCACTCATCAGAATGTCCAATGAATAATTAAAAAATACCTTAACTTTTCCCTCAATCAAATTTAATATTAGCTTAGGCGAGACTAACCTACATCTGAGGTGTGGCTTGCATATTCAAAGGCCCTCATTTTTAAAGTTCTTACATTGACATGAACACAACTTCTACTGTTACTTACTTTTATACTTTTTACTTTTACCATTTCTTACTTTTATAGTTTTAGCTAAGTTTGAAAATATGATTTATTTGTAACTGACCAGTGATGGCTGAATCGATAGGCAACCTCTAATATGAAAGAACAATTAAGTTGAATGGGGGAAAAGTCACCTTATACATATAGAGAAGTTAGGTTCTAGGATTATGTGGCCTTGTTGAGGTGATTGTGGACCAATGGAATGAAAAACAGAAAGATACTTGTTAAAAGAGAAACATACACAAGTTTCTGCAAACTACTTCTTGTTCTCAACAAATACAAGAACAGAACACTGGAAAGTGCTGCATAGTTGTACTCTTAGCAACCCTATAGTGAAATTCTGGATTTTTCATATTCATTTTAAGATTGCATATTTTAATAACAGAGAGAGCCCACATGGTAATACATTAACTGGAAAACTCAGGGAACATAGGGAAAAGATCTGTAAATCACGGAATGATGGTATTCCACATTAGGAGAGCAAAGCATAAGCTGCCTTACGCTTTCAGGAAAGTCATGTGCATGAAACACATGATCACATGGACAGACTAGTTTAGTTCTGTGCACTGAATTCTGCAGGTTCATGTTGCTTTAGCTCCCTTGTTGGTGTTACAAATGTTACTTTTATCCAGGATGTGAGCAATGGAAATTGAATTTCCTCCTCTGCTTGAGTGGAGAACTTGCTTGTTTAAATAAACGGTGTAAGAGGCAGGCTTGGGGATATTCTCCCCATTTTGCTGAAGCTGTTTCACTTTGAAAGAAAGAAATACATTCCATTAGATTTAAAGAAAAAAAAAATCAAGATCAACCTGTATCCTGTAGTTCAAGATGTAAAAGACACTTTTTATACTTAACACAACTTTGGAGCAAGGCTAGGAAAAAAAACAGTGTCAAACTACTGAAATTTTTTTTATCAATGGCATAAAGGATGTAACTACAGCATACTTACCATAACACAAAGCAGAAAAGGTTTCAGCATAAAGATTAAAGGGATCACTGACATTCTAGAAAAAAAATTCAGTTTAGTGAAGACAGAGTACAAATAAATTTTTAGAAATAACTAGATGGCTCTTCTGATTGAGGTTATAGGCAGATCACAAACCAACCGAAATGCCATTCTGGTGTAAAAACACGAAAATCATACTCAGTTGCATGAAGCAGAGTGCTTGTTATGCACCAGACTTTGCATACTTAAGCCCTAAGAAGGCCTCAATTAGAATATTGGTGTGTGCATGTGCAGTGCCACACTTCAAGAACGTTGACTGACATGTCAGAAGATAGCAATAAGAGCTATTAGAAGTCTAGCTATTACAGCCTGTGAATACAGATTGAAAAAAAATGTTTCTTTAACCTGGGACAGAATAAAAGATGAAGGTAAAAGAAGTCTTCAAATAGTAAAATTCACTTTGTTTTTGGAGTAACTTTATATTGTTAGCTATTTTGGCTACAGATGAAGCAAGGAGAAAGAGGTTTAAATTACAGGGGAAAAGATTTAAATGTAATTATCCTCACCACTAGAAAGTTTTTTCTTACACACTGGAATCAATTGCTTAGAGAATCTTAAGAACAAGTCTAGCAAGAATGATTTGAGTTTGGAAGATTAATTCCATTTTCTGTCATTATCTAAACAAAGAGAAAATTGCTCACTTTTAAAATTCTTTGGTGAAGGGGTGCTTGTGTCTGTATAGCTTATCCTGTACTTAAAACTTCCTTTTTAGATTTTACATTTAAAGACTGGCATGGCTCTGAACTAGCATCTTATTTGATGGACAGCACCAAAAACATATCTGCCATCTCACCTTTTGCATGTTTATCTGGAATGATTGATCGTGATTTATTTCAAGCAGTGAACATTAATCAAGTAAGTTGGGGGGGGGGGAAGAAGGGATGAATTTTATTTTCTTTTAATAAAAATGATTTTTGTTACAGTCTTTTTGCCTCTGGCTGACATGAAGGCAGTATGCACAACTATTACTGTAGCAGGAACAATTGCATTTGAAAAATTTCTAAAAAAAATTCGGCATGGAGTAGCACTACATTATCACCATGAAAGAAACACAGAATAGATAGATATAGGAAAGAACAGACTGTAAATAGTTTGCTCTCTTGAAAAAGGCCTCTGTTCCTGGCTTCTGGGTCCTGTTTACTCTGAGGTAAATGAGTTAGAGATTACTATAAAATTTCAGCTTCAAACCATATCCCCAATTTGTTTTTCTCCACTTCAGGAACTGGTTTTCATTCATCAGGCAGTAGTCCTAAGGAGCCTAGAAGAGTGAGCATTCTGTGCCATTATTACACCCATAATTTTCTTCCCTATCAGGACTTTGGAGATTATGTTAGATAGGATATGAATTAGATTAACTGTAATAAACATCAATATGTTTACTGATACATTTTCCTGTGATCTTCTACCTAGGGTTTGTACCATTAGGGAGTTATCACAAGACTCAATTCTGTAACAGGAAAATGGAATTCCTGAAACTGGGAATTTGAAATTCACCTTCATCCTTAAATTGTTCCATGCTTGTGGCCACCAATACTTACATTTAGAACATTCAAGAGTTAGTTTGAATGCATGATCTGTGCACATGGAAAAATCTTCATCTATCTTAAACTTGAGAAATCTAGTGCCCTCATTAACCCTTTTATTATTCAGGAAACATCTTAGAGCTAGACTACACATAAATTTACTAACAAACTGATTTATCTTCTATGTCAGGAAGCCTACATGGACTTTTGTAAATTTTTGGAGTGGCTCAGGATTAAAGATGTAGAACTTCTCAGCCATGGGTCTGAAGTTGTAGGTTTGACACAAGTATCAGCAAAAACATAGTAGTTATTTTGTATTTTTTTCAGGCTGTCTTACGTTCTCTCAGAATTAATGTCACAAATTGCCCTCTGCTTTACCTGGAAAAGTATGATAATCAAGGAAGGAAGAGGCCACTCAATGCATATGCACTTGACTTTTATAAGCATGGTTCCTTGATTGCATTGACAACTGATAACTGGTATGTACCACCTTCTTTAATATAGTTAAACAGGAACATTATTTTCAATACAGTACATAGCTAATTTATCTTGGAGTTTTATTTTTAAACTGCTCTCCCTCCAGAATTCTCAAGGATAGAATATCTGTTAAATATGGTTAGATTAGTTGAACATTTTAATGAGAACAAAACATATGCTATATTCATTTTTAAGTCCAATGATTATAGCTGAAAAGTGTTAGCTGCATATTCAAACAGTACTGTAAGTGTGAAACCTTGATTTTTGATGACACTAGTTATTTTGATTAACTTGTGGCATGATCTCAAATTACTTCTCATTGTTTCCTGCATCAAAAGCACAAACTGTCTTCTGTACAGGAAGATTGTGATCTTGGAAATCTGACTTTGCCTGTACCAAAGCAAAACTTGCCAGTAATTCTGTATTTTAATCAGTATTTCTTCCATGCTTCCCCTTTCCTAATTATTTCTTGACATGTAGCAACTTGTCTTCATAATATAATCATATCATTATCTCTTTTTAAGAGAAAAAAAAAGGAAAAAAAACCCAACCCCAAAACTCTTGGTGCCCCAGGCTGGTCAGTCACTGCCATATCTCATCATACTTTCATCATTAGGTCTATGGTACATGTGATTTTCCTCTCCTGTCTCCTCCCTGGATCACTTATACTCTGACTTTTCCAGACTTGGGAGTTTTCAGTCTTTTTTTTCAGTCTCTCCTGCCTGTTGCTTTTAACATTGATTATTACTTCCTTCACAATATATTTTTTAATCTGTTTTTGTCTTTATTATTTTACCAAGCTTTCAACATCTCTGTTATATATTACAGTCTTCTCTATTACTACATTGAGCTTTCTCATTTTAGGGACTTTCCCCGTCTTTTTCATTGTGAAAAACCTTAAATAATTAAATAAAAATTGTCAAAGAACCTGTCAAACTCCTGCACTTGATGTAGCTCCAAACAAAAAAATTTTTTTTTACACTCTTTCACCTTCCTAATTGGGCCACTTATAAACTTCATCATTCTCTTTTTTTTCTTCTCAAAAACTAGATTTGAGGTTTTCTCTTTCTTTTGCTCATACCATTTGCTATCTACTATTATCCTCTTCAGTCTTTTAAAGACTGCCAGAAGTGTTGTCTTTTCATGTTTATCATTATCACTTTCTCCTTTGATTCCCCTCACCGGGTTTCCCTAACCTTGTACATTCAATCTGTCTCATTTTCTTTACAAATCTTCCAGCTTCCCCTTCTTAATCAAGCCAGTCATGTACCTGTTTTATTCTCAACCTCACCTCAACTAAGTTCAAGGTCCCTCCCTCGACTACACTGTCAAGTATCTTTATTTTGCTTTCATGCTCATAGCCAATCCAGTCAACCTTTATGTTTGGATAGGAAAAATACCACTTCACACTACTCCCTGAAGGGGGGGGCAATATCATACCTGCTTTTTTGTAAGCTCTTCAAAGAAGGATCTGGTAAGAACCACTAGACTACAATTCCATACAACATTTTTAGTTAGAGTAATACAATTTGGCACTGGTGCCACATTATCAAGGGACAAGGTATACTGATGGTAATTATTTTCAATACAATATTGACTGTAAACTTATTAAAAATTTGTAATATTCTTAATTACTAGGAACTGAAATTTATGAAGTTGTGTTTCAGTAATGAGGGGGATCCTCTCCGCAGAATATAGGATCTTAGTCATCTATAGGTAGATAACATAGTTGACACTATTTCCTATAGATTAATCTGCTGGTTAAATTCTGAAGTATAGTCTTCCAATCTAGACTGGAATGCTTTAGTTATTCAAACAGTTGAAACTATGCTCCCAAAATACTGTTAATAAATTAAATTGCTTTGACCTTTTCCAAATATGACTTGAGTCTTTTGGTAGACTTAGTATAATTACGGAAACATGCATCTCTGGAACATTATTAATTAGACTTTAAGCTTACAGTTATTCTACAGTAATCCTAATGAACTAGTATAACAATGTTTGATGCCACTGTATACACTCTGTATACTCATCTAACCTAAGTGGCAGGGGTTATTAAAGGTGAAACAGTATGATATAATGCACATCCATTTGGATTTTCTTTTTTAGGTTAAACGAAAGAGATGCTTACTACCACCTCAAGGATTTTTCACTCCTCATTAAGACTGTATGGTATGAAAAACTTGTACTTTTTAATATTCAATGTATATTATATTTTTAAAACCACTTAAAATGCTTTTTTTTTTGTTGTTTTTTAAATAAACAGAACATCATTGAGTGAACTGTGTGACAATCCAAATGATAATGTTCTATTGGCATTTCAAAAACTGGCTGAAAACTACAAAAAGAAACTGGCTGCAGTCTGAGCCTTATGGCTAACCTGGATGATCAGGAGAGTGATTAACTGGGGGGGGGAGGGGGGCAGGGAGGAATTAGCAGTATATAATACTCTTTCCACACAGATCAACTGCCTTTTAAATTAAGAAGTGACTAGGTCTGAGTTCTCAAATATGTTTAATAATAAACCTGTACTAATACCCAATAGTAGTAATACAAGGTTTGCCTTAGAAAATTTTAACCTTTATATGTTGACATTTTAGCTTGTTCTATTGTCAAGTAAATAATCATTGTTTTTAATATATTGCAGAACTAGGTAATTTGCAGGTATTTTTTGATTTCAAATGTTTTTTTTCAAGCAGTGATATACATGTTAAGACAGCTTTCAGAAATACACCAAACAAACCTCACAGTTCTGAGGAGCTGTTCCCATCAGCTGTCATTAGGACAACGTTGAAACCTTTCAGCTCATTTGTGTTCAGCAGTTATTTTGGCAATTATAATCAAATTAATTGTTCTAATTGTTCTCCAAGGTTTGCATTGTGTTATAAAGCAGACTTTGTACCATCATGAACCTTTATGAAAGCTCTTAAATGACTCTACAGTTTTAGTCTACAAAAGTATAAAAAAGGTTTTGATCAGTATAATGAAGTTTGATGAAAGTCTCAGCCATGAGTCGAATTGTCTTTTTACGTATTGTACCTTTAAGAGTTAGAAAGATAAGCATACAGGAGGATCGTGCAGTACTTGTCAAAAGGTTCCTTATAATCCAAAAGTAAAGTACATTTCTTATTTCCTTTACTTAATAGAACAAAAACAAGTTTCCACCACTGTTTTCATACATTTGTGAAAATTCTTTGGTTTAACCATACATTTTAGTCCACCTGTAGCCTAGCATATATATACATACATATATATGTGTACATATGTATACACATACACAGATAAATAACCTTGGAAAATTAGGCTTTGATACCAACCCTTATTGCAACACACAATTTTATAATGATAACCAAGAAAATGATGGAAATCATTTCTACTGATGATAAGCAGTGTTTCTTCACATACTCTGTAGTGTTCACAACCGACCATTGATCTCTGACTTGAAGTCTCTTTAGACAGCATTATACTACTACTAAGTGCAACATGCATTGCTAGGTGGTACCAGGAGAAAAACTGTAATTAGTCAGGTAGTGTTGCTGAGGTACCATTAACTGACTAAACTCTTTTTTTTCTTCCACAGTTTTTCAAGCTGCAGCAAAAATAGAGCATAATGGCAAGAACATACAGCTTTAACTCTTCTTGGAAAATAAAATTTACTTAAGTTATTCTTTACTGCCTGGCAATCATGGCACATGTAGGCAAATCTTGCACAAGGGTGCCTCAACTGGAGGTGAAGTGACCTAATTTAGATCCTTCCATGCTCATGTTTCCTGATGTAAATGGAATAATCTTTTTAGCTAACATCACACACACAATTCACTGACCTAGGAGTAAGGTCAGAAATTTAACTCAGTTATTTCAACAGTTAATTAGAACATTTTTTCAGTTTTCCAAATATAAAAATCTTTTGTAAGAGTTTGGCCCTGTCCTCCAATAAGAAAATATACTAATACTCAAAATGCTATTTTTAGATTTAATGTTCCATTTTATTTTTCACTGCCAGGTCATCCCCACAATTATGCTGATCTATCATCTCATTACTTAAAATACATTACTTATTATATGCTTATATGCTTTAAGATTTATCATCCTAACCACAAACTTCACCTCCCAAACCAAGATTGAATCTGTGTTCAGAATACAATAGGTACTTCAAGTTTTGTTACCAAGTTACTAATTCTTTTTCATAGGAAAAGATCTTGGGTGAAAAACAAACTAGTTAGGTGTATCACAATACTGATTTTATATGCTGAAGAATGTAATGTTT
Source organism: Apteryx mantelli (assembly GCF_036417845.1). Classification (NCBI taxonomy): domain Eukaryota; kingdom Metazoa; phylum Chordata; class Aves; order Apterygiformes; family Apterygidae; genus Apteryx; species Apteryx mantelli. The sequence continues at coordinate 44,110,952 of NC_089982.1, read as the reverse complement.
CTTAAACATTAGTAAGAACAATCAATATTTCACTTTTAATAACACATATAGAAAAGCACCTCACTCCCTTCATCGCTTCTAAGAAGTCAAAAGTTTAACAAGTGAAATATCAGGAAATTGAAAATTCTATTAATATCTCAGCAGACTGTAATTTTACTATAACATATTGTAATTTAAGTGCCCTGCCTATCATTTATCCTTCCACTGTAAAAGCTTCATCTTGAGCTATGATCTCTGTCATCTCAGCATACACAGATTACAACTTGCCAAACTTGAAAAGCAGTCCCAGGTCTATATTGAATGCACACACAATTTCTTCTGTAAAAAATAACGTATCATATTCCATTTATCTTACAATTTTATAATAGTGTCTTTTCACTAAAACGCAAAATATCTACTTTAAAGTTTAACATTATCAAACTCTCAGAAAACATCATAAATGGACCCAGTGAAGAGAAGAGATATGAAAGTAAGTAGTTTTAAGAAACTCATTAGGGTTTCCAAATAAGTTATTCTACATGGATGTTTTTTCCTGCTGTGGAGGCAAACAGAATACACAATTTTCTGATCTTTTTGTCATTGTAGCAGAAAAGATCTGAAACACAAAATTTTGCAGCAATTTTTATAGGAGCCTCATCTGTCTCTAAAACTGTGTTCTGTTTCTCCCGTTTTCATTACAATGAGATCAACCTCCTTCCATGGTTGTGTCTGCCTTTAGCATCGCACTCAGCCTCCATCTTCTAGTAATTTAACTTAGTACCTTTTTAAGACTTATCTCCTACACAATCAGAAAAACATGATATGAATATTTAGAGATAGATGTAAAACAATTCTTGGGACAAAACTGAACTGCAGTAAGACTTAAGAGATGAATATAAAGAACTATAAAACTAACAATAATAAAGAGAATTTTTGCCATCTTCCTTACTATAACACAAGACACAAAGGGAAGATTAGTGAGTTTTATAAGTTCCAGAAACTGTTTTTCCAGCACATTTAATAATGGAATGCACTGCCACAGAGAAACTGAGGGCAAGAATTTAGCACAAATCAAATTAGAATTAGATCAATGTTTCCTAAATTAAGAATAGTATTTCTAAAGTATTCCATCACAGTAAGTATAGATATAAGCCTTGCAGACATTTAAGTGATATTTCTCTTACTGAGTTAAAAATCATTTGGAATCTTTTTTTTTTTTTTTAATATGGAAAGTATCTAGTTACCAGTGAAAAATTCTGAAGGGTTGTTTGATATGATGCTTCAGGATTTATGGTCTAATACTTAGGAGGTTGACATATCTGCCTAATACAGGATTTGTTTATTTAAAATCTGGAACTAGCTCCTACTGGAGACTGAACACTAAATAAGATGGAGCTTTAGCCTGAAATAGTATTACCATCCACATATTCTAATAGCTAAAGAACAATTATCTTTCAGATGCAACAAAACAGTTAACAAATCAGAAAGGATAGCATTTTTATCCTCACATATTTTACGAACTAAAAAATTCAATGAGTTCTGTATCCTTAATACTTAAAGTCAAAAATACTATTTTGCTTTTTTTCTATCATTACACATACTTTTTATGGAGATTTTGTTACATTAAAACCTATATTCTCCTAATGCTTTCATCAAACAAGTGAATATCTGTCCACTAATTCCCCAACTGCTGCCAAAAGGATAATGAAAATTCACCGTTTGACAGTTACTTTTCATAAAGGTAGCATTTTGTAAGTGTAGCTGATATCTGTCCCTCACATATAACAAGAATATTCATATAGTGCTTCAATTTTAAATGCATAAAAGACATTATTGAAATAAATGACATTAGAAGTTGTACCTTCAGTATGCATTAAGTACAGCATAGAAACAGAATATAGCCAACGGGAGATGAAGCAAAACAATTTTCAACAGATAGTGTCCTTCAGTGTCCTTCTTTAAACTATTTTGCCCTGGGTCTTCTCAACCCCCGCTTCCCAGGTGGATGTTATTGTCTGTACTCTCTTTCTGACTTGACCCTAGTACAGTGCTGTTGTACTAAAACAGCAGGATACTGCTTTCTGGTGCAAAGGCTTCATCGAACCTGCCTTCGGGGACACCTCAATCCCCACACGACCCTTCACATGCCCCAGTGACATTTCTTGGAAAGCCTGTATTCCTAAGTATGTGGTATGTATGGCTAAACTTAGTCTTTAATAGCACATGGCATTTTTGGTTGTTTCTTCAGTTTGGGTTTGTACCATAAAAATATTTTACTCTATTGAACTGTAGCTGCTGACAAGCAGTTATGTTTCTAGCACAGATATACCTCAACTGGCAAGAATCATGGAAAATAAAACTGTAAAACCACAAGGTATCCCCACTTTTTAATGTTATGTAGTGTTTATTTTGTTCCAGCTCATTTAAGCATAGTTATCTTCTATTTCACTCTGTTCATGTCTCTGATTTTCCTCTAGCAGATATTTTGTCTTCTGCAACAGAAAAATATTCTGATGCACTGCTGTTATCACTAGAGGTTGATGTTTGACTTAGCTCTTCAGTGTCAGAATCAGTGTCACTTGGTATTCCTCCTGCCTCATTTACGATAAGTGTAGAGCCTCCTAAAAATGAATCACTGCATGTGTCAGGAACAGAACAAGCTTCATTCTGAAACAGTACAGACTCAGGTTCATCCTCCTTCCTAGCACAGGAATAGTTGTTTTCAGCAGTAATTCTACCGTCTTCATCTTTTACCTTTATTTCTTGTTTTGTTGACGTAGTAAGTTGAGTGAAAGAGGCAGTCTCTTCTTTATCAGGAATGGCAGCTGAACACAAAGGCTGACTAAAAGAAGAATTACTATCAGCAATTGTTTTTTCATTTTCAACCTTCTTAGAAGAGTTCATGGGAAAAAAAGAATCTGCACATTTTGGACCACTTTGTTTAGAAGCAGGCTCTGTACACTCTAGAGACACTGACTTTTCTAGATTTAAGAGTGTTTTGTCTGGAGATTCTGTTTTCTTTTTTTCATTTTTTTTAGTGCCACTTTTAGAGAAAAGCACTGAGGAGGAAGTCAGTGAATCGGAGGTATTTTTGACAATGCCTCCAAATGAAAACACTGGTGAAGGCAGCTGAAGACAGTTATTTGCAAAGGAAAAAACATAATTGCTGTGGTGAAGGGGGGTCTCAGAAACATCATTCACCCCAGCTGCAGTGCTGGTTTCTGAAGTACTATAAGCTACAGTAGTGATGGATTCTGAGGTATTAGCAGTTTGCTCCAACAAGACCGATGGATTTAGCATACAGCGTTCTATAGCTTCGTTTGGAGAAACTGTATTTTCTCCCATGTGACGTGTTGCATTTTGGTCAGATGGCTTCTCTGATTGGTTAAAAAATGAGGGTAATGGTAAAACCTTAAATGAATTGCTGGCTCCAGATACTGTGAAACGATCTCTTTCTGAATTGCCAAAGGCAAACGAAAAAACAGGTTTCTCACTTTCTGCTGATTCTAAATTAGGACTGGTTGAAGCATTAGAAACAGTAGTTTTAGTTACAGAGCTAAGTTTCATAAATTTAGTTTCATCCTGGTCATCTATTTTATCCTCAGGATCACATTTCCCTAGATAAAATGTAGGGAAAATAGATTTACTGTCTTTCTTTGTAAAGGAAACTGTAGCTGCGTCTTTAATAAACCTGGGTAATGAGTTGTTACATGCACTGAAAGCAAAAGGTGAAGCAGAAACTCTCTCTGCAGAAATATCTAAAAATGCTGAACCTGAAACAGTAACAGGTACTGATGCTGATGGTTTTAAACCAGATGAAGCGCTGGAATTTGCATCCATTTCATTGGAAACCATAACTGCTGACGACTGCACTGGTATTTTTTCTTTCATTACTAAGCCATTAGAGTTCTCCGATAAGGCCAGTGTGCTTATTTCCTGGGACCTTTTTTCATGAAAAAATTTAAAGTCACTATTTGTTTCAGAAAAATTCAAGTTTGTGGATGGAATGCTCTGATTACTAGTACTGGAAAAGCTTATCTCATCAAAACCATCTGCTCTTTGCAAGCTTCCCATTTTTACTCTATCTGCATTGTTTGCTTTAGTAGATGAAGATACAAAAGGAACTCCTGAGGACTTATTCTTCAAAGCCTCAGTGGTTACACATTTATACTTTTTATTTGCAGGTAGAGTTTGTATCTTGAACTCATGAGACAGCTTCTGATGTTCCATGTAGTATTTATAACGTAGCTCCTACAATTACAGAAATGAATCCTGTTAAGTAAAACAGAGCATCTGTGGATTCAGAAATTGTAAAATAGTTATGTACAATGCTAAGATAAAAAAAGCTGTTTGCATATTTTATAGCATTTATGATAGGTTTTTTGTCTCCATTGCTGCTAGAAGTCAACAGAAACCACATCATTATGAAAAAAGATCTTTAAAAACAAGATACACATGGGACCCTAATGACAAAATAGATACTGAAATAGGAAACTATAGAGGAAAAAAAGTATACAAGATGACTGCCAAAGCTGAAAATGTTTAAAAAATACTAGCTTAGAGTCATATTAAATGACAAATTCTCAAGCTCTGTCATGAACAACCACCATCTGAAAATAATGCAGTATTTGATTAGATACAATCAAATATTAAATTACATTCTCAGTGGGACTAAGAGAGTCGAATGTCTTCTACAAAACAATAAATAATAATAATGGCATATTTAGAGTGCCTAAGCGACTTCTAGTGTGTTCACCTGCTATTGCTATTCTGAATACATACATTAAACAATTAACTGCCAGTCACACTCCACTAACTGCAAAAAGATTCATCCCTGCACAGAACAATACTCCACACTGAGCCACCCACATGGGACTGAAATAAGTGTGCGTGTCGGGGGGGGAGTGGAGAAGTTTCATAACTAGATCACTGGAGATACAACTAAAAAGAGACTGGTTTCAGCTTCATGTCAAAGTTTCAGGAATTTAGAATTCACTCCAGGTCTGCCTATTATCTTCAAAAAACCCAGAACACCAGCAAGTTACTTCCTCTTCAAATAAGCAATAGAGAATCCTATTTGGATTAGAAAGCTACAGATGTGTCTGAAAAAGCCCCATTAAAATATTTGTATTTTAAGTCACTAAGTACCATCAAATTCTAGTTTTCTGAAGAAAAAATTAAATCCTGGCAGCTTTAATAACTTTATCAGATTTACATTCCAGAATTGGAAGGGTACCTGTCTCCAAATAAAAGTGAAAAAAAAGTATACAAACATATTTAGAAAGTTGTGTTGTAACAATTAATAACTTAGCCATACTTACAACAGATGTTCAGTCATACCTCATGACTCATATTTTGAAATGCTGACATTTCTGATATTGACATTAAGCGAGTACAGATCCGACCACCATCTGCTAGTGCTTCCTCCTGTCCTGCTACTGGCTGAAAGATGTTTTGCATCAGACATTATAGCCCATTTTGATATCAAAGACAAAACAAAATACTATCCAGCGTTGTAACCTCATAGCCAATTACTTACAAGAAACATGTTGGGTATATTTTTCTGGTCTTTCCATTGCTTTACGTTATTTTTAGATACAGTATTGTTAGCTGAGTTCTCATTTCCTTGAGAAGGTAGATCTATTAAAAGGAAAAAAAAATATATTGATTGGAGAACATCCAAGTATGAAAAATAATACAAATATTTTTCTAGACACAAAATTGTGACAAAAATATTCTGTTTTTATAAATCAACCAAGTACTATTTTAAATATGAAGTTTACACTGATAAAAAAAAAACCTCAGCAGATATTTTCAAAATATACAGGATACCAGGCAATGAAATATAGACTGCAGGTAAGATACTGAAAGGCACTACAGGCATTATGAGTCTTGTATTATATACTTAATACTGGACTTGCATTAAAAAAAACCTGACCCCCACCCCCACCCTGCAAAAGACAGAAAACCCTTGCTGCAGTGTTCAAAGAGCCACATGTGACTAAAATCATTTTATTCCTGTATTTGCATCCTTAAAGGTTCCTGTGCATCTAAATATAGATTCCAATTAAGAATAAACTTACCTTGCCCTAAGCAACTAAGACTCTAGCACTTATCTAAACTCCTGTGATGCAAAGCAAGATGCCTGCTTAAGAGCTTTTCTAACTGCTCTGATGCAGCACTCACTTTTTTTTATCCTACAGGTTAAAATATTTATTTAATCAGGGTGTAGACAACTTTGGTATTACACTACAACAAACATCCATCTAGCTCAGTATTACATTTCTGACAATGGTCATACAGGTTTTATAGGAAAATTAAAATGAAACTTCTCCCAGCTTCCAAAAACACAGCTTAGGCACTTTCTGGAGAGAAAGCATCCACAAAATTTGTTTAAAAGCCTTGATGAACTTGTCTTCTATTAATTTGTTCAGATGCTTTCTGAACTCATGCATAGTTTTGCCATCTAGAATGTTTATCAGCAATGAATTCCACAAACTGTGGGTTCCTAAAGTGCCTTCCTGAATCTGTCCTATATTAAATCCTCCTTACCTACCTTTAACTACACCTACATTAACTGGTATTAACTTCAAGGCCAAGATTTCATTAACCACAGGTTTGATATCCATTTTCTTTTGGGTATACTCTGGTGGCTTCTCATAGCTGGATGCTATATTCATCAGGTCAAGCTGAGTTTTCATTCTGGAAAATGAAAAAAAAAAACCCCACACTTAAAAAAACCCCTTTTTATTAAGGCTCAGATGCCAACAACAAAATTAAATTGTTTAATAAAAAAATTATTGAAAAAAGTAAGTAAAAGGGAAAAAAACCTGAAGAAGTCTTCAATAAAACATTGATAGTTTCCTAAATTTCTTTTTTTAAACTTTATTACTTGAAGATTCATTTGGATTAGGTTTCATGGAAAAAGAAAATTGCAAAAAGAAGTGTCTTAATTCAGTCAAAAGATTTTAAAACCCCCCTGTTATTAATGGGCTGTATCTGAATCAAAATTGTACTCTTTCAGAGGACATTGCTGATGTTAGTCTGAACCACAAAATATTTTGAAGAACTCCATTTTCAATATTCTTTCTCAAAAACCACCGCTTCACTGACCTTTAAATAATTGCAGTCATGTAAGTGATAAGAAATTTAATTAAGAACCTTTAGAAGGAAATATATGGCATTCAGGGTAAATGTACTGCAAACAATGAAAATGAAGATACTGCAGGATCTTCATATATGCTCTTACATTTAAAGAGCCATGCTGTAAAAGCTTCTATTGTTAACTCCAAATATTTTATAACTGAACAAGTAGTACACACTCCAGTACTCCCGATTCCATTTCAAATAAGGTATCTAAAAAAGTCCAATAACCCTGTATTTATGAATTCCTATATTACAGTTTTTGTTAGTGAGCTGATTCAAAGATTGATATCCAGTAGGCTGATTATCTGATCCCAGATAGCACATCACAAGTTATTGACACATACCGCCTAAAATTTGGCACATGCAGCATCCAAAAATCCACAAGCATTAATAACTTAGTTACTAAACATTATTTTCATTAAGTGGATATCTATAGCCACATCTAAAATAACTATTCTTTTGATCTTAAGAATTTACAAGAAAAGAAATAAAGTACGAAAAAAATACATATATACCTTGTATTCAAGCCACAGGCCACCTATAAATAAAACAAGAATTCATATGAGTGTGTTTTCCACCAACTTACGAGAGGAAACTATTGCTTTATTAAAATACTTCTGAGATTAAACTCCCTACCTTGATTTCACAGAACTATAGGTGATAAACCTTTTAACATTTTATATATACATATGTGTGTGTATACATCTATATGTATATATACACATGTGTGTGTATAAATATTAATACACACACTGTTCAAATAATAATAATAAAAACAGCCACATATAAGAAAAGGCAATTCTGGGAGAGAATGACCAGTCCCATAATATTTTGTGTTGAGGACAAAGAGAGATTTCTTGAGAGCCAAAGAAAAGCATTCAGAGTATGAGTCATGAACTATACAGTTATCTCATGCATTTTAGATGTTCAGATATTTGTAAATATTCAAATGAAGGACTATTTTGTATTCCTTGGTGAGGGAAACATCTGCTAACTGCTCTCAAGATGTTATTATACCGAGGTTAAAAAAAAAAAAAAAGCCATCTTTTAGTTTTAAATCAGCCAAATCATAGCAGTATGAAATGCATTTTGCTATAGTCCTTCAAGTGACTACTTACCAAAGAACAAGTAACAACAACAACAACAAAGTAAATTATAGACTAGCTCCTTCCCTATGAGACACTGATGACCTCAGTACAATGAATCTTAAAGAATACACCTCACCAAAATCAGCTGTGTACTGATATGGTGGAAAAAGCTGGTAAGCTTGAAGCATACTGATCACTGGATTCAGGACACTTCTTCCATAAATGGGGGTCACTTTCACCTGAAAGTGAAATTTTCCCTAAGACAAGTTGAGTTACCAGAAACTTGGTCAAGTTCCAAGTACTTCAACTTCTCATTTATCTGAGGACAGTAAAAAAAACAGTTGCAGGAAATAGCAATGTGCTGCAGTTTCTTAGCAGAGGTATGTATACATGAACACTGAAGTTAAAGGAAGCACAGAATTCGGTGATTTCTTAGACCCATATCTGAAGGCTGCACTAAGTTTCAAACAACAGCAGCTACAGTCCTGGACATAAATAATCTAGCTGGTTTAGAGTCAGATGAAAGGTCTAGCCTAGCTGCAGTAACAGTGATGACTGAGCTTGCGTCTTTTGTTCCTCTAGCATTTATCTCAAAATTAATTAAAGGATGTTTGTATCTCCAGTTCCCCTAAAGACTATGACAAAGACTTTCAGAGTATTATACAGAAGCATATAAACTACTTGATACAGTGTTTGTCAGGGTACTTAAGCTAGCTTTGAATAAGCTAATATATCTCCATTGCACACCTCAATGCAAAGAGTACAGTAGGTTTTTGAATCAGTGTAATTCAACTTAAGTCAGTTATCTGGTACGGTACTCCCCTGTGCACTACAGAAAATTATCAATTCTGGCTCCAGTCTTCCCCCTCAAAAGTTTTAGTATCTCACAAATTTAATGATGCAATGAAAGTGCTCAATATACAGAATATTTGAAAATAAACATGAACAAGCATATAAATGCAAGACAACGTTGATAGCAGTACTAGGAAATAACTCCCTTACCCAGCATCAAACCAGCTTACTTTCAGAGCTGGTAACATAATACAGCAAGTGTTACAACAATAACTATACAGTCAATTTCATCAGTTTCTTTTTAATGTAAAGAAAGTAAAAAGCATTAGTAAATTCTATTAAATACCATGGGTTAACTGCAAGAAATGCTTTTTAAACTTTGCTATAGTAAAAAGCATGTTATAAAAAAGTATGAAGTGTCAAATTATTTTAGTCCAAATTCTTAATTTTTTAAATTTATTTAATTTAGTTTTCCCTGATCCAGTCATTATTGTAATCATAATCTATAATGTGTCAGGCTGTACATGACATTTTGAGGATTATACAAATGATGTCAAGTAGCAATAGAAAGGCTATCACCTCCAGGAAACACTGAGGATCACATTCATGAACAAGCTTTTCACAGTCCTTCAGAAAATTCTCAATGGTTTTCTTGTGAGTTTCCTTCATTTTCTTCCAAACCTGAAATTCTTTCTCTTTTTTACTTCTTTGGTTTTCAACATCATCTAGCAATTGCTTTTTCTTCATTTCCAGAGTTTTGAATATTTCTCCAAATTCCAGTGCAATTATCTCTGCTTCATTGGTCAGCATTATCTAGAAGCAAGAGAATGTAAATGCAGATGAAGTTGCAGTAGCAAAGTCTATACTGAAGTCACATTCCTAACTAAGTTCAGAACATGTCTAAACCACAGAGAGTACCAGCATGCTCCATGTCGTGATTAACCTACAACGAGTAAAGAACCAAGTTGTTGCTATCAAGCTACATATAACCCCTCCCCCAAAACCCAGCATCTGTAACTCACGTCAGTATCATCTGGATGACTTGAGATTTCATTCATCAGCTTCTCATTTATTATTCTCAGTTTTTTCAGACTACTGAAGAAGGTTAACTGTAAAGACAGCAATTGAAAAGCTTGTTACAGCATTATCCACTCCATAAAATACATACATTTCTGTGGTTATCTTGAAATTATCTTGGGATGTTCTGTACAACATATAAACAAAGGCAGTGATACAAACCATCACTTAATAACATTTCACACTTTCTTGGAACAGTAAACAAACTTCCATTTGCGATTTCTCTAATGTTTTTAGGCTCACCTACAATACAACATTTTGCTACAATTACTGTACAGCTACAACAAAAGTCTGTTTTTCCTCCATCTTCTTTTTATCCTCCTCCCTCAGACACATCTATCAAAATATAACATTGTTATATTATTCCAGTTTGACAAACAAATCTGAGTTAGTCTCTTTTTTCAAAATATTATGCCTCACACTGACAAAATAGAAAGCTGTCCACAACTGAGTTATTTTGTTTGTTTTTAAACATAGTCTACTACAAAGACTGTTATCCCCCAATTCTTTCGGGGACAGGCAACTCTGGTGAGGGAGGAAAGGGGGCATAGAGAAATCAGTGCAAGAATAACTTCGGGCTTTAAAAATAGCCAATGCCGCATGTAAACTTTTAATGACCAAACCATCCATTGCAAAAGATGTAGACTCCATGAAAACACCTGCCTTATAAAACTGTTAAACTGTTACTGTTATTGTTAAACTGTTACTACACATGAGGTCAGCCATCATATACAGCTAATGGAAAATCTACCCCTTTACCACCCTGAAGCCTCTAGTTAGTACATGATAAATCCTACATCACCTTCAAAATTGTGTTTTCTAATTAGTCCATTACCTATATATGAAACAAAGTCTGAAAAAACAAACATTAACCTTTTCCTTTACTAAGGACATAAACTACATTCTCCAATTCTGGCTCTGGTCAGTAAAGAATTATGTTCAGGGCAGAATATTAAAGCATTGGCTCCAAATTAATGTTTTGTCATGACTGGCTTATTTTCTTAGCTACAATAGCCACAACACTTATCCTCTTTAGCACTGTTTCAATACTGTGTATCAGAACTGTTTTATGGCATGCTATCCAGCACCTGGTTTAAGTAGGGCGTGAAAAACTCACTTTACCAGAATGCTAGCTGTTTTGATAAAAAAAAAAAAACTCTTCTACTACTACAAAAACACCCCAAACACAAAAAACAGTAGGCCTGCCAGTTGCTGGAATATATTTCTGTTGTATAGTTATTAAATTTTATTTATCTAAGCTACTTCTAAGTAGGTAATTAGCTATCATCCGAATTACCTAAATCAACTCAGAGAACCTATAAACAAAGTACCTGTGTGTTTCTGGTTAACAGAACTAGCATCTTTCTGGACTTGGAAAAAACAGATCAAAGCACGGAGTTAAATAACTGTTCGCATCCGTGTGTTACTACAGCAGAAGTACAAGTCTTCATTTACAAAAAAAAAAAATGTTAACTCTTAAGGTGCTTTGATAAGCTCTGTTCAGATCGCACGGTACTGTAAGATAGCCTGGTGCCCTGTACGTGAAGCCTGGCGGCAGCACGGCAAGCTACACTCCGCTGCTCCGCACACGAGTGCCCACGCGTTCAAAGCGGCGCTCTCCCTCGCTGCCTTTCGCCTACCCACGACACTGCGCTTCTCCCCGCGTTTCTGAACAAGAGCGACCCAGGTCGGCTGGGACCCCTCCGCGACAGCCCGACCTCCCGGCCCAACCCCTGGCGCAGGGAGGAAGCGCCGCGCTTACTTTTTCCTCCTGATACACAGTGTCTATTAGGTTGACAGAGTGGAAAATGCCTTGGTGCTCCTCAGACACGCACTGTCCGCAGCCCGCCTGGCGGCACATCCGGCAGTAGAGCTGCACCAGGCGGCTCGGATGCTTCTGGCAGGTTCCCCCGAGGGGCAGCGGGGAGAACAGGCCAGGCCCCGGGCCCTGCTCTGCCTCGGCCGCCTTGGCAGCCCCCGCCGTGCCGGACCGGTAGAGCTTCACCACCTCCGCCAAGGTGGTGTTGACGGGCAGCGCGGCGGCGCCGCCGCGGGGCAGCGGGCAGAGCTTCCTGCACAGCGGGCACGACACGCGGGTGGCGGCCGCGGCGCCGCCAGCGCCCTGCCCCGGGCCTCCCCGCGAGAGGCGGGCCTGCCCCTGGCCCCGCTGCTGCTGCAGGCGGGCGGCTTCGGCCGAGGCCAGGCACTCGAGCACGCAGTCCCGGCAGAAGTTGTGCGAGCACAGCGGCAGCGTGACCGGCTCCTCGAAGAGGGACAGGCACACGGCACACGTCAGGCTGGCCTCCATCTGCGACAGGCAACTGCGCGGCCGAGGCCGCGGCTCCTCCCCCCCTCGGCCCGGCACGCAGGCGGCCCGGCTGGGAGCCCCCGCCTCGCCACACGGCGCCGCTCCCTCCAGATCAGCGCCAGGCGGCTGCGGGCCCCGCCGCTAGCGGGCTGCGGGTGCGGGGGGGGGAGCGGGCGGGCCCACCGCCAACGGCGCCGCCAGCTTCGAACTTCAACCGCCCCTTCCAGCCGCCAACTTCGCAGGAAGTGGAACCCGGCAGTGGAGGGCGGGGCAGGGAGCAGCCGTGGTGGCGATTTGGGGAAGGCGCGAGATTGACACTGCTGCCTTCCAGTCAGAGCACAGGGGGCGTGCGGCAGCGTCACAGGCGGGGCAAGGGCGCTGGGTGGTGGCTGTGCGACCGGTGGCGGCAGCGCTGCCGGTGCGCGCTAGGACCCGGCTCCTCCCAACGGGCGCGCGAGCGGCGGCGCGCCAGCACCCGCCGCCGCCGCCGGTTGCGGGCGTTAAATCCGCGGCCGCCGGGGCGCAGTGGGCGGTTTGCCCGGCTGCCGGCTCCGCGCCGCGGTCCTGCCGACCTCGGGGAACGCCCCCGTGACGCAGGAGTTTCCGGGCTGCCTGCTGCCGAGAGAACTTTATTATTTTTTTATTCCTGTATGCAAATACGCAGCGTTAATATGAAGCAGCTACGCGGTGGTGTGATACGGCTGCGGTTAGCTACATGTAACTGCAGGTGCAAAACCGTGATAAAACTCAAATAGGCTTCGAGTTTTGTTAATGATAACGAATTGGGGAGCGCTTGTCTCATTCGTACTCTAGTTCTGTATTTTTCCTCCTAGGTCCCTTCCTTCCAAAGTTCTGGCTTAAGTTCCAGCTTTGTAGCTGAAATATTTTCAAATTTGTCAAACCCAACAGGTACCCTCAACCAAAATTTCAAGTTTATTGTAAAACAACACTTTTGAAGCATAATCAAAATTGGTGTTTGTAAAAACTGGTACACTGAAAACACATAACTCTCACAGAGCTATGGAAAGGACGGATGCAAACTGCATAAAAGCAAACATGTTATTTGTATGTTTTTATAATGGTACTCTGTTCAATCATACTGACCTATAGTTACCAGAAGTCACAATGCTTGTTTTAAATAGTCAAATATCTATGTTAACTTGGAAACTTTGTAGCTACAGGAAAAAGCAAAGGTAGTTGTTTTAATGTAAAATTACTACATTTTCCCTTGTGAATCTAATTACACAAGAGACTGACAGGAGATACAAACAGGCTAGAAAGCTGCATGGATAGGCTGCACTTACTACACTCGTAAGATATTTATAGCGTGATGTTTTCTTTTGGGAGGAAGCCTTGATCAAGTTCTGCCACCTCTACTCATGCTGATTAGTAGGAAGATACACTTAAGAGTTGTCACAATTTGTTGTCAAAATAAATTTTTGCTAGTATTTGGTGAAGTGTTTTGTTTTGAAACCTTATTTAGGTGTAAAGTGTTATCTATTATTAGTCAGATCTTAACTCATGAATTATAATAAGGGGCATCCTAGAAATACCTGGGCATTCTGTATGTCAGTATTCAATTAATGCTTTAAATTTCGAAGATGCAAATAGTATTTTAAAGTTTAATCTTTTAGAATGCTGAATTAATTTCTCAAAGCCATATAATGTTTTATCTTCCAGTGATTTTCAGGGCATGACACTAAATCAAGAATTATTTGTGATACCTGATTCTAATTTCTCCTTTAGTTTAAAACAGAAAAAGATAAATGCATTAGGTACGTGTGCTAAATGAAAGAGAATACAAAATCACGCTTGGGTGAGTGACTGTTAATAGACAGGAGCAGATGCTTACGATAGTAACTAAAATAATGCAGTTCAAGAGCATAAAAGGTGAGGTATGAGAAGTGGGAAAAACGGCAAAAATGTCATTTAAGGAAGAAATCATGCGCTAACAGTAAATGAAGTAAAATGTACTTTCTCTCTGATGGAGAAGTGTGTAGGTTCTTCAAGAGGCTATCTTTATTATCTAATGATTGGGATGTTAAAAAAATAATACAGGCATTCCTCGGAGATATTGTGGGTTCAGTTCCAGACCACTGCAATAAAGCGAATATTGCAATAAAGCAAGTCACACAAATTTTTTGGTTTCCCAGTGCATATAAAAGTTATGTTTACGCTATACTGTAGTCTATTAAGTGTGCAATAGCATTATGTCTAAAAAAACAATGTACATACCTTAATTAAAAAAATACTTCATTGCTAAAAAATGCTAACCATCGTCTGAGCCTTCAGTGAGTCGTCATCTTTTTGCTGATGCAGGGTCTTGCCTCGATGCTGATGGCTGCTGACTGATCAGGGTGGCGGCTGCTGAAGGCTGGGGTGGCTGTGGCAATTTCTTAAAACAAGACGGCAATGAAGTTTTCCACATCGACTGGCTCTTCCTTTCACGAAGGATTTCTCTGTAGCATGCGATGCTGTTTGATGGCATTTTACCCACAACAGAACTTCCTGCAAAACTGAAGTCAATCCTCTCAAACCCTGCCTCTGCTTTATCAACTCAGTTTATGTAATATTCTAAATCCTTGGTTGTCATTTCAACAATGTTCACAGCATCTTCAGCAGGAGCAGATTCCATCTCAAGAAACTACTTTCCTTGCTCATCCATACGAAGCAACTCCTCGTCCATTAAAGTTTTATCATGAGATTGCAGCAATTCAGTCACATCTTCAGGCTCCACTTTTAATTCCAGTTCTTTTGCTGTCAGTTCGAGTTCTCTTGCTGTCAGCCTGTCCTCTGAAGCTTTGAAGTCAGGCATTGACTTCTCCTCTCTAGCTATGAAAGCTCTAGATGGCATATTCTTCCAATATAAGGCTGTTTCATTTGCATTGAAAATTTGTTGCTTAGTTTAGCCACCTTCATCAATTATCTTAGCTAGAGCTTCTGGATAACTTGATGCAGCTTCTACATCAGCACTTGCTGCTTCCCCTTGCACTTTCATGTTATGGCGATGGCTTTTTTCCTTAAACCTCATGAATCAACCTCTGCTAGCTTCAAACTTTTCTTCTGCAGCTTCCTCACCTCTCTCGGCCTGCACAGAACTGAACAGAGTTCGGGCCTTGCTCTGGATGTGGCTTTGGCTTAAGGGAATGTCGTGGCTGGTTGGATCTTCTATCCAGACCACTAAAACTTTCTCCGTATCAGCAAGAAGGCTGTTTCACTTTCTTATCATTTGTGTGTTCACTGAAGAAGCACTTTGAATTTCCTTCAAGAACTTTGCCTTTGCCTTCACAACTTGGCAAACTGTTTGGCGCCAGAGGCCTTGCTTTCGGCCTGTCTTGGCTTTCGACATGCCTTCCTCGCTACGCTTCATCATTTCTAGCTTCTGATTTAAAGTGAGAGACGTGCGACTCTTCCTTTCACTCGAATGCTTGGGGGCCATTGCAGGGTTAGTAATTGGCCTCATTTCCATATTGTTGTGTCTCAGGGAAAAGGGAGCCCTAATTTCCATATTGTTGTGTCTCAGGGAAAAGGGAGCCCTAATTTCCATATTGTTGTGTCTCAGGGAAAAGGGAGCCCTGAGGAGAGGGAGAGAGACGGGGGAATGGCCGGTCGGTGAAGCAGTCAGGGTGCACACAACATTTATCGATTCAGTTTGCTGTCTTATACAGGTGCAGTTCATGGTGCCCCAAAACAATTACAATAGTAACATCAAAGATCACTGATCACCGATCACTGTAACAGATATAATAATAATGAAAAAGTTTGCAATATTGTGAGAATTACCAAAATGTGACCCAGAGACACGAAGTGAGCACATGCTGTTGGAAAAATGGTGTCGACAGACTTGCTTGATGCAGGGTTGATGCAAACCTTCAATTTGTAAAAAACACAATATCTGCAAAGTGCAATAAAGCGAAGCGCAATAAAACGAGGTATGCCTGTAAACATGTATCTGGATAAAGTTATTTTACTAATTTTTTTTTACTAGTTTACATTAATCATAGAAACAGATATGATTTGATCAGAAGTAGGGATAAAACAATGTTCCTGATAGGAAACATTTGTGTACATTTTTTCCTGCTTCAAGTTTTAAAATTAGGAAACGTGTAAGACTAATTTTTCTTGTAATATAGGGATAGCTTACAGTTATAGATTATTGTGTATAGCTTCAATTTCTACTTAAAATGGATTTATACAGACATCAGAATTCATCATTGTCTTGCTTAATATTCTTCAGCATCACCAGCACTGATGGCAAGTAAGGCACTCTCATAATGTCCGGAAGCAAAATGCTGAAAGAAAAAAATATTTTTGAGACTGTAATTTTTCCTCATTTTCCCCGTTTGTGTATGACAAGGACTAGAGTACTGTTGTAAGGTTTTGTAAAATATCTATAGTATTTTCACAAGGATTTTAGGCCAAAACTATTTAATTTCATGTATCTCAGTTACTGGTTGCTCAGACACCTAAAAATGATCTAGCTTTTAAAGGTTGGATCAAATCTGCTTAATGCTTCTCAAGTTCAATCCCAAAAAATCATTAGCTAATTCTGGAAGTCTTACAGTTGGAATATGGCAACATAAAAAAATTGCAAAGTGTCTTATTAAGAGTCATTGTTATACAATTCAACAGTGCCAGGGTTTTGACTGAAGATGCACAGCAAGAATACAAGAGAAATAGTTTTTCTGAAGGTTGCTACATAAGCACAAGGACTGACCACATTTTGATCTCAGTTTCATACTTAAGTGATAGCAGACTAACTTTGCAAGCTTGTGTGAAAGATGATGATATCAATTAGTGCAGAAACTACTCATGCAAAGTATTCCTCAGCATACACTGTCCTGCCCTGTTCATGTCCTCCTCATGCTACTGAGGAGGGAAAAAATCACGTGGGATGAGAGTGAGTTGAGAATTCACTTACTGAAGTCAGCCTGAAGCACTGAGTAAGATACAAGTTATAGATTCTATACATTACTATTTTTCTTTTTAACCAAGCAACTGAATAGATTTCAAGCCTCAGTATTTTTCTGATAGGGGTCTACATACTCTATACGGTGCCTGCTGAATATATGTAAATGTGTGAAAAAACTTACTTTAATATCATGAAAAAGTGATTTCCCATATCTCTCTTTGTATCGTTGTCTTATAGTCATCAAGTCAATTTCACTTCTAGCGATGAGAATCCTTATAACTGTTTTATTATGAAACCCCAAATCCTAAAAAGGAAAAAGGATGTGAAGAAACTTGACAGTTTGACAGTATGAGCGTGTCTATCTAAACACGCTTTTATTAATTTTTACTAAACAGCCAATTATTGAGGCCACCCATAAAGATATTGTGGATCTGAAAAAAATCTAAGGATTCAAAGCTATCATTTTGCAGAGTTTTCACATGCTTGGATAATAGTAGTCATACTACTGAATAACAGAAATCCACCATGTATCAGTGAACCCATGTTTTGAAACTTTAAAAAGAAAAAACGGATGTTCTCTTGTCAATAGTCACAGATATTCAGTTTTCTAGTTAGCTGTTGTGGCTTTTCTTGCGAGGAATGTATCAACTAAAGCTATACTGAAGCCAACAATCTGTTTCACACCGGCTGCTGCCCAGTGTGGATTCAGAGAGATTTTTAACTATTGTCTTAGAACTTACCTAGCTTGTATTCAACTATTATTTATTTTAAAACTTCTAAATGAATCCATTTTCATATCGTTATTGTATGGAGAATGGTGACATCTAGTGGGCAATAAAACTGATCAAAACAGATTTGGGGGGGACTGATTACCAATTCAGATTGTTCAAAGCCAAATGGATGATTTTATCAACTAGCCATTTGTATTGAAAGGCAGTCCTCCAAAAAGCAAGTAGTAAGTGATGTTAACAAACCTGCTTATGGAGAATCTGATACATGTTTGATAGCTAGATTAAAATCGTTCTTACAAGCCATTATGGACTCTTATAAGCCACATGGACTATGATTTCAAGCATTAGAATCCTGGGTGGGCTTTATTATATTATATTGTAAATGGAAGTATAAAAAACCTATTTGTATAATCTGTACAAAACTTGTTTGCAAAAATAGAAACAATTTAAAATTCCCACCTTTCATTCAAAGACTATCCATGCTTATTAAAACATTTTGTGAAAATAGTAAAAAATTAAAATAAAATGCAAATGCTCATTCTGAAGCCTTTGAGAGTTTTTTTTCCTGCACCACACACATCATCTGAATGTAATGTAGAAGAAAACCATCTATATGATTTTTTTTTAAATTAAAATGAGGTTTTAACATGAAAACCAGTCTAAATGCAGGGCCTTTGAGAAACATCTCTTCTCCTGATAGCTGGTATTTCCCTGGGGTAGTTTTGGCAAAGCTTTTTCATGTCATGATGTGCCAGAATCCAATTTTGACCACTCAAAAAACACTGCCTTTTCCTCTCTGCCAACAGGGTCTTCCTCAGTCCTTTGCTGTCACTGTTGCTGGTTTAGCTAAAACACATGACAGCAGTAGTGGCAGCATCTGGAAGAGGATACTGGGACCCTGTTGCAGTGTTGCTGACTAGGTTTATGGGATGGTTCTGACTTGAACCCTACCTTTGCCACTCTGGCCCTAAAATGGTACTTCTCACTTTACCTATGGCTGATTTTATGACTGTCTTCTATCTTGAGGCTTAAAACATTACATCACATTTTTTATATAACATAATGTGTCATTATTTTCACTAATGAATGAAAACAAAAAGAAATGTCTATAGTGATTTCCAGTGGGAAGTGTCTGTAGCATTCTTTGCATTAACCCACATTTCTTCTTGACATTCATTTGGTTCAGTCTGTTAGCAGTTATACACCAAGATATGAGATTTTGCATATATGCATTGAGCCCCCTGGAAAATCTGACAATTTGTTTTCATGTAACACTAATTCATCATTTAATTAATAATGATACTTATTAAATTCTAGTGACAAAGCTGCATAATAAGAATAGATTGTTGTAAAGCGCACATTGAGTTCTGCACAGCAGGGGGAGATACAATCCATAGAAAATAAAGGTCTTAAAATTTAAGAAAATGATAGTTACCAGACAGATATTTTTAAAGAAATCTAAATATTTAAACTTTTAACTTTTACACAGTTAAATCCCAACTCTTGCAAACACACTACTACTTTTAAATTGATTTAGGTACCAAAAGCATTAAAACAATCAATCAACCCCTTAAAAAACTGAATGGACTGATTTATAAGCATTTGTTTAAAAATAAACAAAAAAACAAAAAACAGAAAAGCTACTTTTTATGATATATGAAGAAGAAAGACTACTTACATGGATTGCATTGTAAAGCCTATAAGCAAAATAGGAAGGCTTGTCCCGAACACAGAGAACTAGGAGAAAAAAGTCACAAGAGGAAAACAGAAGATTACTGTAAAAACACTTCTATTGGCTTTGGGCTCTTTGAAATATAAAGCTGGGTAGCACCACCTGTGATTCAGCTTAAAGTTAAGCTACCAGTTTTCACAAACATGACTATATTTGTCAGGTACAAACAGGGTGAACACAAACGGCTGGCTGTATTTGTCAGCTGCTTTTTGGGTACTCACAGCTGTTGCACAGAAGGGCTTTTTAAATGTTAATGAATATGCTCACATGACATCTCTGAAGAAATATTATTATCATTTTTTATAAATGGGAAACCAAGGCACATAAAGCTTAGAACTTTTTTACATACCACTGAAGTCCTGAAAATTTTGCCAATGATTTAAATGTATGTGGGATCAGTTACTAATGTAC
This sequence comes from Apteryx mantelli, assembly GCF_036417845.1. Taxonomy (NCBI): domain Eukaryota; kingdom Metazoa; phylum Chordata; class Aves; order Apterygiformes; family Apterygidae; genus Apteryx; species Apteryx mantelli. Next base: position 44,090,776 of record NC_089982.1, on the reverse strand, counting down.
TTGTCATTGATCACACAGGAAGGTTGTTATCAAATAACCAATATTAGCCCTTTTCACTCACAATTTAGTGCTGCATATATACATTTTTAGATTTACACAAACATGGAACAGTATTTCTATACAAATATACTTTTCTACATCCATTAATTATCTCCCAAATTTTCAATCACATAATAGAGGAAAGTGGAGAAAAATAACAGAAAAAAATACCTTTTTAACGCATCAGAGATACCATTCCAGATATTTATTAAGAGATTACTGCTAGCATAAAATAGTATTTTTATGTTACCTATTGCAACCAGTAATTCTTGAAAGTATCCATCATAACATTCATTAATGGCATCTACTATGTCTTGCCCAGAGATATTTTGGAACTCCTGAAAAACTTGAAAGAAAAAAAACCCTTTCTTTATTCTAGTTCAGCAAGAGTGAACAACCCCCCTGTTTCCCATCACCTCCAGTATTATCACTATTAGTGTTTCATTACATTAATATCCCCCAGGTAAGGTAATCTAAATGAGTACCTTGAAACCTGGCTTCCAGGAGCTTTCTCCTCTGTTGATTCTCCAATACACCACAAACAATTAAGTCATGTCAAAGCCTCTTTTTCACTGAAAGCTCTAATATATTCTTTATCTAGCTACCTCTGTTTACAAAGCTTTTAAGAACTTCATGTCTTTAAGATATCTTCCACGCTCCAGCTTGGCTAAAATTGGCCAAAGGTTCAAAAATTACGAGAAGCCATACTAACATCACATGCAAGTACCCAGACTTACACGCACAAATATACAGGGCATGCTTACATAGGCTTTAAGAAATGAGGAAGAGTCTCAGCTCATTGTCCCCTATTAAGCTTTTGGAGGACTACATTTTACAGGCACAGGCATCAGATCTCTGGTACAAAGAGGGAGCATAACCAGGTCTGTTATGCAATGTCAGTCCCATCATTACTAACCTCACAGAAGTCACGACAGAGTAATTATTTGTTGATTTGTTACAGCAAAGTAGTTTTAAAGTACTGCTATAAATTGGCTTAAGAAATACAGCTGGCTGCAGAATGATAAACTTGTCACCAAACAGACTTTCTTCCCACTGCAGAGCAAAAGACATCTCAAACCTGTCACCAAACAGGTATGAGATGTTTTCTGTTCTACAGTGGAAGGAAAGTCGTAATTCTTTTTTTTGCAATCTGTAATTATGTCTGACTATCTAGCTTTAAATCAAAACAATCCGGTTACGTTTCTGTGTTTGTGTGTGTTAATTAAGAGAGAGCAGATGTGGACCTTAGAAATTGTCCCATCAAAAACTACTTCAAAACATTCATGGAAAAGCATCCACACAGCAAAATGTCTGACATACTAACATTTGCTGAAAATACTCCTACTGCCTCTCCCAAGCAGTTTTCACCCATAGTAAAGTACAATTTAGGAGAAATCAAGAAAATAGTTTAGAAATATCTGCCTCATCCTGTTGCTTGCATTGTGTGTAAACTCAGTACAGCCATAGCCCATGTCTTTGGTCATGGTCTTCTCTCTTTCATTAGGCACTGTGGTGTCTATCTGTTCTATCTACAGCTGTCTGTAGTCATCAGGCAGAGTTCAATTTTGCATTACTTCCAAACTCCCCTTAACACCAGTGGGAGTTGAGAGCTCAAAGAATTCACACTTAGATTCTTGGATGCTTAAAGTTTCAGACTAATACTTTGCACACTGAGCTTCCTGGTATGCAAACCATGTTTTTATTAGCAAGTCAGATTCTTCCTCTCTACTGTGTGTTCAAACAGCTGAACTGTTGGATTACCCATCCACAACTGCTGGTAACTCCTGTTGCAGAGAATCATTTGGAGCATGTTTTTGTGTTCCGCTGTTTTCTGCTGACATGCTTCCCACAGGATCTAATACACCAGAAAAAGAAAAAAAAAAGCAAAAGATTTTAAGTCCTAAATCACTTTTCAACATTTGTATTTGTTCTTATTTTTTTTATATTTGAGAAGCTGACATCTGATTACATTTACCATCGCATCCTGAGCAGCTGTAGAAGGATCTGCATATCCTTCCATTCTTGTTCCCTGGAAAAAAAGATACATTTTTTTCAACAGTTTAGAAGATGAAGTTTTCTCTGTATGATGATGCTTCTCATTTCTTGAGGTATCACGCACATATTTTTACTTTGGATCACTGTACTAAATAATTAAATGTGCAACTGTAAAAAATATCCTAAAGTTGTCATGTTATGTCCTCATTTCCCCTAAACGGAGGAATCCTGGAATAACAGGGGGTCTTATGAGAGGAAGAAAAGGTGGAAGTGGATAAATTGGCCACATAAGCCAATCCTGTTTTTAATCCCATTTTAAATAAATTTTTACTTTACCAACACCCCCATAGTATTATAATGTTATACTGTAATATGTAGGTAAATATGAAGGTAAAACAAGTATAAAAGTAACATCTGCCATTCATTGCTTATTTTTTATCAATATACTTATTACCAGGAGAAGACTCTTTTCTCAATTTTTTTTTTCCTGCCCAAATTGTAAGAGCAAACATATCAAACAATGGTCATTCTGCCTGCATATAATCATCATCTAAAATTAAGATTCAAGACTGGGAAATATTTGGCAAGTTCAATACATAAACCACAGAAGGATGATTCTAATTTTGCCATACATTTAACAGCTTTTCAGTTACACAAATTAAGCTGATATGATTTAGTAAACATACTATGATCTAAATTATATGGTTGTTAGAAAAAGAAAAAAAGCACCCAACTTTTACAATTACTTTTTTAACCATAATCATCTTGTAAGGACACAAATCAGCCCGGGGTGCAGAACTCTTATTCTCAAGCAGCACGTAATCACTGCCTTAATGATAGGTGTTTGAAGCAATTTACTTTACTTTAGAATTTACAATCATTTTACCAAAAAAGTGAAAGTGGGGATAAGAACTGTATTGTCTATCAACTCTTGGAATGACTGATTTGCAGCTCTTTCTCGGTAAACATGTTAATTTATATTTTAATTAAATTTTAAGTATTTTGCAAAAAAAGAAAGGAATTTCTAGTAAGAAGATAAATTACTTCAAGGAATTATGCTGGAATGGCTGCATAAAGTTACATACATGAGACAAAACAAAAGACAGACAGATAAGTGAACAATAAAATAAGTTAAACAGTACTTTACATGAGTCAAATGCCCACTCCCCTCAGTAGCATTTAACAGCAAGTACTCTTGGTATAGTTTCACTGGAGAATCCCACAATATGTATACTTATTTTTTTTAATTCCAGAGAATGATCATATTTTAGTTAATATCCATATAAAAAGAATGGGAATAAAAATAATCTGTCAGGGTCAGGTTAAATGCTAGTTAAATTAAAATTCTAACTGTTACTTTAATAAGGAAGTACTAACTCTTCCAGAACCTTTCTATTCCAGAGGATTTTGCTGCTATATATTTATTATATTGATGGGTAATTTTTATAAATTCTAGTTTACTTTAGTGTCAACATCAAAACCATAATTGTCACACTATAGCAACTGAATAGAATAGAATATGCAAAGTCTTTTAGCAGCAGTTATATGTCTGTGCTATCAGTCACAAGATTTAACTTTCATTACTGTGGGAGAAAAAACTCCATTAGAAAAAAATGTTTCTTGTTTATAGCTTCTACTTTCGAAACATCTGCACTTCATCTCTTTACCTCAGTTGACAAAGCCTGCTCTCACTTCAAATCTTCGTAAAAAACATTTCCCCTTCTTTTATAAATATGCGTGTGCATTTATGTGTAGGTACCTACACACACACACACATATATATGTACAGAAATCTAGATATATCTTACATATGCTATTATCTCCTGACAGTCCTTTTGTCATTATTTCTTACTTCAGTTTACAAAACATTTTAAAGATAACGAGCATGGTGACCATAACGAGAATGGGGACTCAAAATGTCACGAGGATGATCAACTCAGCAACATAAAACTGCAAACTGGTAAAACTTCAGAAGCTGATGTGCAATACTGACAATTCTCTTGCTTATGTGTAAATGTACCGTGATTCAGCTTGTTTAGTTGTGAAAAGAACATGATCGTTAAAACAAAGAACTGTTTAATACTTTCTTCCACAGTCAAATGTAGCTATATCAACATTTTTACATACTGTCTAAACTGAATTATGAACCATATATTTTAATGATAGATAAAACAGACCTTTAAAACTGAAAATCTCATTTGTACATGAAAGTAGAGTCTTTTGAGAAGAGACAGATTGAGGGTCAGCAGTCGAATATCCAGGGATTTATTCAATCAAATAGTCAGTTAGCTTTGCCTCTATTTGAAAGCCAAAGTCAAGTAAAAGTAGGTGAAGGAATTCAAATTCTTTTCCTCTCCTGTTCTTTTCCCTATCTCCTTGTTCAAAAGTGCAACCTTATAGAACTATCTTTAACCACAGTCACCTCTAAAATTTAAGACTCCTTGAACAATATCAAAAGTTGTTCTGATATTTTTAGAAATATAAGTCATACTATTTTACAGTACCTGAGCAAGGTTCATAAGCGTATCTCTGAAGTGACCTGAAGTCTCAGAATCAATATCTTGTTGAAGATCATTATTATATTCTAGGTTAAAACAAAAATGTATCACCTATAACACAAATGCTCTGAACGCACATTAACAAACAGAATAAATAAATAGGATGCAAATACTTGCAGTGTGTTGATATTTGTCCATTTTCTAATGTCATTATTCTGCAGTAACCTGTGTAGGTTCTGCATGGACCTAATCATGTGGATCACATTCCGGCTGCCGTGGCCGGTGCCCTCTGAGAGCCTCGTTTGAGCCCTGTGGGGCTCTGGCCGTGTTTGGGTCCTGCCTGGCAGCCCTGCCTCCCCGGCACCCCCCAGCTCCCCCTGCTTTTGCAGAGCAGCCCTACTGCTCCTTGGCAGTCCGTACTCAGAAATGCCTCATCAAGCTAGGTGAGTCGAGTGTCCAACTTGCATTAAGAACTTGTTTGAAAAACGGCCTATGTGCTTTTCTTGAAAAAAAAAATGCACAAAAATTTTTGAAAATCGCAACATGTGGTTTCCAGGTATTTCAAACATCATAGGCTGCACTACTCTAAACTGTTACTACATATTTTAAACTTCAAAATTTTGCTTCAGCCTCCTACATATAGTTATTGGGGGAGAGGGGGAGAAAAGAGTTAGTTTTGAGAAGTCCTCTTTTGTAGTCCCCTCTTTAACTCATGCTAGTACATCCAGAGCTCTAGTAATATAACTGCTACTGTACACTTGTAAAAATAAATAAATAAATGAAATTACGCATTAAGTAGGCTTCTTTAATCTGGAAGATCTCCATATTCGACCTTGAGGCCAGTATATCAATTAGACATTTTTCTTCCATGTCTACTCCCTGCATAAAAAAATAAGCAAAAATGTTACTAGTAGAAATCATGACTTTCAGAAGAATACAGTGTATTTATCAAAAGTAACAAAAGACTATCAGTCTCTGCTGGAGACTGTATGTATGTCATACTTTTGCATAGTTTACTCATTTAAATAGAAACTGATTTAAAATTAGTAGTAGAGCCCTATATTGCAAATATACTCTTGCTTAATCTGAATTTCAGCGCGCATGTTAGTAAGTGGTGGAATGAAGTAAGTCTAATGTTGACAGAAACAGGATTTGAATTCATGTTATGAGCTTGAATTGAGATAAGATATGCTGCTTTTGATATAGACATGTATCTTGTTGATGAATATTCTACATTTGGGATAATGGGAGAATGTGATATTGAGCCCAAGCCTGTAAACTCTGACACGTGCTCTTCTCTTTAGCCATATGAATACAGGTCAAGATAGAATACCCTAAAAAAGTTTGAATTTGAGCCACATGGAGATAAAACATGACTTTGCCAATCCAATCAGTAATGTTAATGAAAGTCATACTTCTGATGCTACCAATGATATTTCCCAATCTTTTTATTGCCAACTGTAATTTAAAAATATATCATTAATTCTAGAAAAAGCTGCATCAGTTTCAGTATCTAAAAGATATGAAAAGCAGGAATCATCAATTCAGGAATTTCCTGAGAAGAAATTTGCAAAGGAGGATTATTATTTTCGATAGCCAACAGCGGACCTGTTTTCTAAGAACTTGCTAAAGTCCTTTATGAACTGATTTATGCCTTTGTCCTCCACAGTGTCCTGTGGGAATGAATTTCACCATTTAATTATATGATGTTTGAAAAAGTATTTACTTTTGTTTCAAAACATTAGCTGCTTAAAGAGTGCAGGCTCAGATCCAGAGAAGAAAAAGAAATTTTTTCTTGAAATTGTGAAATCAGTTCAGTTGGAGTGGAATGATCATTGCTTTGTCACAGAGTAATTTTTAAATGTTTATGCAAGGACATGTTCTTCTAAAGAAGTATCAGTGTCTTCAGAGGTGAAGCCATAGAGCATGGCACTGGGGCCAGGAAGTAAGAAAAAAATGTGGGTTGCTGCTCCCTCATCATCTCCAAAATACCCACCCACATGAAAGATGGGAACCTCTAGGTAGAAGACTGAGTAATTGTGTGGAATAGAGGTTGTAGTCTCCAAAATTAACCCAGAGTTTTGCAATTCCTGGAGAGAAGGCATAACTGAGATATTACCTATACTGTTTTTAACATACCAATGAATATGCCTCATATAGCTCTGTATTTGTCATATCCTGGTATACATGAAATACCTTTATAGCAGTATATCAACCATTTCAATGTCAAAAAAATCAATTTAACATATGTTAGGTAATATAGTCATTGACTGTGACTCTTAGTAATTCGGAATTAGACAGGTACCTTCAAGGCATGCCAGAGCTCATGAGCATCATAGGAAGCAGGTGGATACATCAGGCCAACCATGACTTCTTTGAAGTGATGAGAGAGACTCTCTTTTAGGTCTGTTATCAAATCCTTAAAAAAAGGGGGGGGGTGATGACAAAAAAAAAAGCATAGTCAGGATTATTTCAAGAGTCACACTTCTGGCTAAAACTAAGCAACAAAAATCTCTTCTTTAAGTAGTACCTATTCCTTCTAATAATATGGGTGAGATGACAACAGACAGATAAGCAAGTAAACTACGTAGGCTTGTTGGGTTTTGGTTCATTAGAATACAAAGTAAAATTCATGGGTTTGTTAAGAGCAAATACTATCTAATAAAGGCTTTGAAACCAGAGTACCAGGGCAGAGCATCTGAAATATTCCCTAGGTGAATTTGTGGGAACTAAGGATATTTGGAAATCAAATCCCATAAAGCACAAGAGATTTATTGTGCTTTTTCTCATTGTTATTCACTGTGTGATTAAAAAAAAAAAATCCATATTGCTCCCAGTACATAAAAGTATCTGCTTTGGATTACTGGAAGGTTAAGTGCTTCAATTTATGCATTATATTTAAACTGAATTCACTACTTTTGACAGATTCTGGCTTCATAAAAAGCACCTCCCCTCTCCCATGCATGTGCCTCAGTACTCACTTGCCCAGTAGTTTACTAAAGGATGAGAATTTCCTTGCCCACTCTCCCTTTACCCATTAGAATTCTTCAAAACATTAAGAATGCCAAAAGCTTCTTAGTTATACTACTGCTATTTCTGATTAAGAGGATACTTTTATGCTGATTTCTTTCCCCCTTTTTTTTTGTACACCACTGAGCAGCTGTCAGATACGTTCTGACCTAAGTCTGAATTTAAAGGAATCCTAGAAACAGTTCCCATTGTATAAACTCTAAGGCGCATCTTTACAGGACTATACTTCAGCTTTGAATACATATCTGAATATAATCAAATTAGTAGCTGGAGTAGCAAGGAGGGAGGATACATGCACATTATAAAATTAAATTTATGATGAAGAAACAATATGCAATTTTCACTGAATGCACATTAGATGCATTTGACAACCACTAAATCACACATGGAATATAAATTAATTCATTAAGACATTTCACTTCTGACAATATGCCTGTGGGAAAATGGATTAATAATACAAATGGATACTAATTAAAAATTACCCTGCAATCAGAACTAGGAGAAGTGAAGTATTGAAAAATAAGAAAAGACAACTCTAAGTTGTCATTATTAACATTTCCTAATTGTCTCTGCTACGAGAAATCCTTGAAGGCTTATTGTTAGAAGGAACCTTAAGGCTTGTATGTATGTCTGAATCATCCAGCCAATCGATGGTCTTCTTTTCAATCTATTTCTCCTTCTGATGTGTTCCACTTTACAATTGACAAAATGAACAAGCACAGTGGCTACCATATTGAACGTACTGAATTGAAATTAAGAGGGTGGAACACAGGACTGATGGGCTTACCATATATTAAAGTTGGAAGGCTAAAATCATTATTGCCTAGCTGTCTGTCTTCTTTTTCCTGCAGAGTTTACCAGTCATAAGCAGGGACTGCTGAATGGTGTATCTGTCCAATAGTGTATTAATATACTAAAGGACAGATAATTGGACAGTCCATTAATACAGATTACAAGTGATGAAGTGTTATCACTGATACATCATGAAGTATCTTCTGAGATGCAAACCGCAGCAGTTCAGAAGAAGACACATCAGCATATCAGAAGTCCAGAAAGTGACACATCAGAACAGATGTTCAGTAGTTCCTGCTACAAGATTTTGAGGGATAAAACTTTTGAGGGTTAAATCAAGCAAACTGCAGGGAACACTAACCACGTTGACCATTACAGCATATCCACTGTCACAGCTGAGTCCAAAAATTCAGCATTCCTGCTTCATCCCTGAACTAAATGAAAACTAATTTTTACTGAACCCCATTTCCATGTGATCAAAGGTGAGACTGGTTTAATGACTTTCTGGGGGAAAGCTATCAAGAGTATCTGCCAAGAGTACCCAGTACTTAATGGATTCATTTAAATAAGAATTGTGGGTGTGTATGCAAGAGTGAGTCCATGAGTTTGAAAATTTTCAGATTTTCTCCAGCCCATTGCTGCAATATAAGAAAAGTTTGCTTGCTTTTCCCATCTATTATTAGTCATTATTTTAGGGATAAAAAGAAAGTTAAACAACTGCTGAAAAAGTATTACCAGTCAACTAGGAAAAGTCTCTCTGCTCTGGTCCAGGTGTGCTCAAGAAGAGGAATCTAGGATCAACTAGCTCATTTTTTTACCTAAAGATGGCAACTCCTCTATTTTTATGCCTTTATGCCTTATTCTTTTTCTTTCTGTAAATACTTTGACTGATTTTTAAACATAACTGGTAGAGCAGAAATCATTTAAAACATAACTATTTTAGTTAACTATTTAATAACTATTTAATAGTTAACTATTGTTAACTATTTTTTGACTATGGTGTTTGAGAGTCTTGCAAGGTATCTTGCATAGTTAAGAAAAGGTATCTGTTTGATATTGCTCGGTTAAAAAAATGCCAACTGCTGTGGACATAATAGGACAAAGCACGGTTCAATAGTTAAGGAGATAAATTAAAACTTGAAAAGGCTGAGTTCAAGTGTTTTACTATCATAGGCAGCTTTGGGTAATTTCACGTGCTTTAGTCTTCTACAAGTAAAATTAAAACTTCATGAGGAATGTTGCAAGGATGCATATGGAAGTTGTGTGATTTGCATGTGTAATGGTAATGGGAACCTAATAAGTACTTCATAATAGAAAAACACTTTTAATCATTCAGATCCACTGATCTCAATCATTGTTATAATCTTTGAAAGGTAAGAATACCTGTGATTGTTATTGCTTTTTTTTAAGTTTTGTTTAAAACATACACATCTATTCAAGGCTGCATCTTAAAACATCACAAATATTAATATCTTTTAATTTTTGTAACAGTTCAAATAAATCCAGTGACTCCTTATCTCCTAGAGATCAGTAACAACACAAAATCAACCCAATATACTGATTAAATCCAGCTCCTCTCTTTCCCCCAATTCTAAGAGAGCAAGTGAGTGTTCCAGCATATGTAAAGGTCCACAGTTTTAAGGTATTTTGTTATAAAGGTGGCCCAAAGGCTGCCTCTGAAAAACTGTTCAGCTACCCAAAGAAGAAAATACATATTTCTACTGGCAGTGTAAAAGATCACCACATCAGCAGTTAATGTAGAGTTTTTAAAAGAACAGTTCCTAGTTAACTCTAATTAAGGCTGATGGCTGTGTGGTAGGATTTTTGCAAACTCACTGTCCTCATTCACACTGGTAGATTCAATAGCAAGCATGCACTGACCTTCACGGCATTTTTCCAGTGAGCTGTTAGTTTTTCAGGCTTCTGATGAATCAGTTGCTGAAGAGGAACAGGGTGATCCAGAATCCAAGAAAACTGGATTTTATTTAAGATGCTTGGCTAATTTCTATTATGGTTATGGGCACGTCTGGTCTGTTTAATCATAGTGCTTTTCTTTAACTTTCCAATAGTATCTAGTTTCATATAGCACTTTTCATCACTGGATTTCAAAGGATGTTACTATTATTTCACTCTTACATGGCTGGGGTAACTGAAGCAAATTCAGGGATAGCAACTTTTCCAAAGTCATTTAGTTAGCAATAGTAGATCTGGAAATGGAACCAAGACATCTGTCTCTGTCCATTTGTTTAAGAACTCATATTGTTCTTCTGATGGGCTTTTCATATGTTTGAATGACAAAGACTTAATTGTCCAGTAGTTCAAACAAAACAAAACTCACCTTCTGTTATATGTAAAAAATATGGGTAACATACATTTGGAAAAGAAAAAGAAAGCTTATAAATTTTGAAACACCTTTCAAAGAATCATATATTTAAGTAGCTCTGACAAGTATTATGCTTACTGTATGGATAGAATTACATGCTTTGAGGTCTGAGAATGTCAGTGCTTGAGATGAGAACATAAATCAGTGAGGGAATATAATTCCAACTACCTATACTTGATGGGATGGTGTTTTTGTTTGGTATTTTAACTAATATGGAATACTCTTTCATGACATATTCCAAAGACTTAAAGAAAGTAATACAGAACACCCAAAAAACACATGCAAGAAGAAATATGCCTTTCCAAAGATTCTTGCTAGGTCAACAGACGAGCAGAGTGAACACTACAGAAGAAGAAACTTTCCATGTGCTTTTTTCTTCTTTTTTCTGTTTGTGCAGCAGACGTATTTAAATTCTACTGCTATATAAATGACAATTTGAAACTTTCAGAGGTATTGATAGTTACATGAGCAAAGTTGCGTGCCAATCTGCTAGCTGCCAAGCAGCTGTCTGCCAGGCTTTTGCTTCCAGTGACTGACCTGAGAGAAAGTCCAACCACAATAAAGACAGGAGAGGCAGAAGTAAGGAAAGTACAAAATGGTCCTATCATACCCTGCCATACATGTCTCTGTATGCCTCTGCAATCATAAGTCGTTGTGAATTGCAACGCTGTGTTAGGATATCAATCAACGCATCTTTTTCACAACCTGAAAAGGAAACATGACGCTGTCTAAATCAGTGAAGCATTGTTGTTTATTTACATTTGTGATTGCTCATGTTTTGTTCAAGAACATTAACCACATTTCTTGCAAAAAAACCCCCAAACAACAGATTAATATCCCACTGGTACTTACCAACATCAATTATTTACCATGCTTATTGTACCTTTCACTTGCTGGTGTAATACTAGAAAATAGACAGTAATCTGTATTATTATTATCAGATGCATTGCCATATCTCTCAAGGGCAATGGATTTGAAAGCATCAATAAAATAGATAGTGGCTTTCATCAAATCAGAACTAGACATACTAATAGAATTTGTGGCTGAGCCTGGGAAGTCATACTTGTATGCCCTTTCGAGGTTGATTATATTGTCATTTCAGAGTTAGGGATCTCTTTTAAGAGAATGACAATTTATAGTCAGAGCATTTATTGAAAAACTGAACAATATATTTTCTGAGGAACTATACAAGATAAATTATTAATTAAAATATTACTTTAAAAACAATTTCTGAGCCTATTTTATTGGAAGTTACCCACGATCTTTTGCTTAATGGCTAGAGCTTCCTGCTACGCTTCTATCATCACCATGACTGCTTATCAAAAAAAAGAAAAAAAAAGAAATGAATAACATATTCTGATTTTTTTTAAGCGGTTTTGTATTTTTTTCCTTCCCAAAAGATGGCTCTTGGTAATTTCAGATGGCTAAACTTTTTAATGACAATACCGCAAAAATGTATCCCCAGTGTAAATCAATTGACTTTGTCAGACTTGTAACAGAGATGAATTAGACTAGAAAGTATGGGGTTCAGGTAGCATCTCAATGCAGTAGGATAAAATATCTCATGTTTCTACCAATTATTGTTTTTTAGATATAAAAACCACAATAACCGTGCATATATCTTTCTCTCATATATACAACTATATATATGTAGGCATGCATGCGTGTGTGTGTGTGTATTTGTTATAGATATCTTTCACACTTCTTAAAAATTATGCAGATTTTATTACATGATCTTTAACTCACAGGTTCCATTTTGACACAAATTTAATTTGACATTGGATACAAAAAGAATTATGGTCTCTATTATTGCATTGGCAGGGGCTGATGAAGGTAACTAAATATCTGCTACAAAACCATCAAGGATTCCAAAGAGAATTTCATCGATCACTTATGCAGTAAATTATCTTTTTTTCCATGTTGGCAGAGGAAGTCTTGTATTTGCTCATCACACAGCAGGTTTAGCTCTCTTTCTTCTGGATGATGTAGCCACCATTATACCAGCTTTTCAGCTCTGCTCTGATTTCACATCAATTTGATTAATTTCCAAACTCACAAAATCAGTATATTACTGAAACTCTGTGTATAAGGATTTCTTTTTACTCTTTGGAAAATAATTATTGCTAGGAATCTGTACAGCTTATATAGTCCGTAGAGTAAAAAGTAAGGAGGATTCAGGAAATTATTCAAACACCTAAATAACTTCTTCAATTTCTGTAATACCATTGGAATCAGTGGGATAACTTATGTGACAACCTCATCAAAAGGATAAGTGTTGTGTGCAAGATTTGTGGGAGGAGAAGGCATGTCAGTGCTTGTAAATACTATGGAGACTTAAACTCCTCTGAAGCTGAACTTTGTATCTTGCAGATTGTCTTGAAACTAAAACTTTGTTCTATGTACTTTCATAGGTAATCAAAAGTAAGGTTAATGCACTTCTATTTACAGCATTAAATGAAGAGAATCATCTCTGTATTGAAATCTTAATAACATCACATTAGAAGTACTGTTTGAAGTCTAGCAAAATGTTTAAGTCGAACTTTTTTATCTGTAGCCAACTTAATCAAAAAAGACATTTCAGATTGTTCTTGATCAATAATACCCTTCATGGCATTTCATTTGACATTAAGTCTGAATCCTCACGTTTCCACTACAGAAACTGAACGAACAGAATGCAAGATTTGGTGCTGTAAGGCCCTGTGAGAAGCCCAAGAGGTATAAAAATTCCAGTACACACAACAATCCTAACATGATGAAAATGTTTCAGATAATCAAAAATAATCAATATTCTGACCCTCAGCAATACCAAAAATGTTCAGCAGGAAAACGCAAAAATCTGAACAGAGAAAAATACTTTGTGAACAAATACATTTTTCGTCTATAGACTGAAAGCCAGAGTTGCTCCTGAGGGAAAGATCACAGAATCACAGGATGGTTGAGGTTGGAAGGGACCTCTGGAGATCATCTAGTCCAACCCCCCTGCTCAAGCAGGGTCACCTAGAGCACCTTGCACAGGATCGCATCCAGGCGGGTTTTGAATATCTCCAGAGAAGAAGACTCCACAACCTCTCTGGGCAACCTGTTCCAGTTCTCTGTCACCCTCACAGTGAAAAAGTATTTCCTCATGTTCAGATGGAACTTCCTGTGTTTCAGTTTGTGCCCGTTGCCTCGCGTCCTGTCACTGGCCACCACTGAAAAGAGTCTGATAATCAATACTTTAAAATTTCTACTCCGTTTATTTCTATTTCTTGATGACTGATATTTTAAAAGTCATGCTAGCCTCTGGTAATAGCTAATTGTTGAAGTCACAATTAAAAAACTTTCCTTTTTTGTTCTTCACAGTAGTGACACAACATAAAATTCTAATCTCTTCTTATTTTGTAAAGGAAAATGTTTGTTGCTATAAGCATTTGCATAAGCTTTAGATTAATCTTAATCATCTCAGAGTTCCTGTAAATGCAAATGCATCATTTATTTGGAACCACCAGTGAGTCTTTTTGTGATACCTTGAAGAATCAACAGACATGTGGTGATATTTTTAATATTACGAGCTGTTACTTTGCTTAATGCTTGCTATTGCAGAAGAGTTTTCTGTAAGAAAATACATGTTGGAAGTATCAGACAAGATACTCACTAATTCCTTGTAGGGCTCCTCCTAGCAACTGGGCATCCATAATAGGGTTAAAATTTGGAGCAGGAAAAATCGTTCCCTGTATCTGCTAAAGGAAGAAGAAGCCTTTAATTAAGGTGTTTTACATCTTTAATGCTGCATATATAACTGCTGAAAACCAACAATCGTAAGATTAAACAGTCTCCACTTCACAGAGAAAAGGACGCAAAATTTTTAATTTATGAAACAGAAATCAAACTTTCAGTAAACCCTAGGAAAGCAGAGCATATTTGAAGAAGTTGCCCCTAGTATGAGTTGAACCTGGAAAAAATTAAAATTTTTATACTAATTAATATATTTTTCTGATAAAAATGTAACCACAGCTTCATGTTTCCCAACATTTTTCTGAAAATATTCTTTTATCTTTTAAGGTTAATCCCAAGATATCCCTGACAGTCCTCAACATCTATTTCTTTCTGCATTTCTAAGTTCAAAGGACATAATTTCTTAATATGTTTGATGATTACTTCAGACCTACCAAGCAAATGTAGGGGCAAATACTGGTTAAGAATTGGGGAAAAGAATATACAGTCAGAAATTTGAGATTTTTAAAAAAGTTACTTAAAAAAACTACTAATATGGCAGCGCGCCTTTATATACAAATGGGAAAGTACTCACCAAATATTCTTCTGTAGTTTGTTGTCCATTTTAAAATTAAGGTCCTACTTTTCAAACTTAGCATAAAATACAAAGTGCCCTATTACTCATGAAAAATGATCAGGAAAAGAGTGAGAAAAAATTCTTTGGGAAAATGGAAAGAAATCCTGGCCCTTGAGAAAACAATGGGACCATACCAAATTTCAGAGAGTGATATATGATGTTATACCTAATATGAATTGCAGACTTATCTTTTAAGATATCCAATATCCCATCTTCACCTGTTGGTGTGGGAATTGTCTTTGTATCTTGGGCCTCACTTGTTATTTACATATATGGTGGGTAGTAGTTTCTGAGGTTAAGATCTTCAGATAAGTCAGAGTTCATATCCTCATAACATCCTAATTCCTGACAGTGCATGTTCTCCAAAAGTCATTCACCAGAAATTTCCTAAGCATGTGTCATTTGCAGCGGCGCGGAGATCAGACTCTATTTGGCCAGATGGTACCTGAGGTTCTGTTCATGTTGATTTTTTTTCCCAGTGCTACCATGTTAAATAATGTTGACCTCAGTTCAATCATCACTCTCCACAGCTCAAAGAGACCGAAATGCATGAGCTTTTTGGCTGATCAGTAAGGCAGCCAGACAAACCACCCTAAATTTTACTAAGCTTACTAATGAACAAAATCACTACGTAGAGATGCGCTAGAAGACACTATTAGAAAGCAGAATCAAAAATGTATATTGATGTACGCTATCAGTATTTGTAGCAGTTCTTTTGATTTACCAAAAAACCCCCTGACAAATGGAATTTAGTATTGTTGGCTTTAAAATAGTTGATCAATCTTGAAAGGAAAAACAAAACAAGCCCAAAACCAAAACATCATCAAATATTATGTTAGGGCAACTAGAAAATATTTTGATGGGAATAATAATAAAGAATGGTAAGATGTAAACAGAATTCAAGTAACATATAAGATTAAAGACTTCAAGTCTGCAATTTACACCAGTGGTAGAAAGTATAAACATCTCTGGCATTCAGTTTAAGCACCCTCTGAACCTGTGACAGCCCTTGCTGCTCAGAAGGACGGGAGAGGAAAAAACAGAAAATATTTGTAGGCATATGTGTGCATTTATTCAAATCTAGTTTAAAATACCAGTGCCAGCTCTTTTTCTTTGCGACAGCAGAGAACAAGTTCAAATCCCAGAAAGATTTAGTTAACTTAAAGCATATCCTTTCACATATTTAATTTTGTAATGTCACAAAAGGGACCACTAAGTTACTGATCTTTTGGCATTTATGGTACTTGCTTTAGAATCACAAATAACTGACTAACTTAATGAATGCTTTGGCAGTGCAATCCTGCATAATCCTTGGATTCATAACTATAAATGTATTTTTCCAAATAGATATCACTTTTCAATCAGAATCGAGGCAAGCATTAATAATTTGGGGATATAAATCTTTATTCATGAAACAGTCAAAAGAAAAAAAGGCCTTGCAAGAATAAATATTTGCTAGAATATGATGGGAGGATTGATCAAAGCAAAAAATATTTCAAAACATGCATATTCAGGCAGATTATACATTTTTGACCAAAAAACTGAGCATAGTCCTTGTAATTTATTTTTCAGGCAAAATAATGGATATTTGTCTGTGCTCAATTTCCCCTTGGTTCAGCAGAGTTGCTGAACACTTCTTTTAGAAAGCATTCACCACACCTCACTGGATCAGGCTCACAGTCAGTAGATTAAATCCAAATTGGTAAACACCAATCTCCTAGCTAGGATCTAATTAAAGATGCTCCTAAGTAGAATCAAATTAAATATGAAGCTTCAGGTAAAACTTTTAGAAGACACAGTAAAATACAAGATTTTGTTTGTTTTTAATATTAAAATTGTCTTACAGTGTGTACATTGTACTTGGCTTTGTCTTTTATCCTACACAGACATTTGTGTTAGAGGGTAACTTCTGATGAGGATTTTCAGTGTAGCTCACATTTGGATTTTATGACTGGCTTCTTGGCAGACTCAACATTCTGGCAGTATACAGCAGCTCTCTGAACCGAGCACTACGTTTTATAGTGTACACTATCAGCATCCTCAGAAGGAATTGCTGCATTACTAATGATGTCTTATTGTTGGCATAGCGCACAGAGTTAATGTTACAATGTTCTGTACCTTTAGGAAAGCACTCTACTATTTTATGGTGAATCCCCATCTTACTATTAGAAAGTTTTATTCTTTCACAACCTGTGTCAGTTTTATCCTATGATCACTTTCAAAATTTTAGTCTTTGATAAGCCTGCAGAAGCATTCCTGGTTCACTTGATGCATTTAATTTCAAAATCTTCAGGGGCTTGTTACCGATTAACCTTTATTCCATTTGTTTTCATTGAATTTTTGAAATACGTACACAAACAGATCTGAGCCAAACCTTTAGAGCTGAATTTAGGTAATTTTGGGTCTGAGTTCAGTATGATTATCTATATATCGACAGCTTACCACCTGTTGTACGTTCTAACCATATATTTTCTATCCAGTATCAAAGAATTCCAGAGCTGTGTAATATTTACTGTTGAAGGCAAAGCAAAGGAAATTTTTTGGTAGACAGTAAGCAGAAACAGCAATTGATTCTCAGATGCTGCAGTGTAGCCTCTCTGAAGTAAATCCTGCATGAACAACCTATACACCTATCACAGAGGATCAGGCCTTAATGACATGATGGCAGGTGGTAGTACTGTCCGGTGCTGACAAGATACTACACAGAGGTGAGGAGGAAAAAACTTGCTTAAAAAGCAATGTACAAATCCAGGAAGTTGCTTTTCTGAGCAGGAGACTGTTCTAACGTCCTTTTCTATAATTTTATGGGGAGAGTGAAAGCATGAAAGAGATGGTATAGTTTTAGGTTGTTGACCAAGACTGAACACTTGCAAAAATGGCCTGTACTGAGATAAGCCAGGAGGCTGTGGTAGGCATTTTGTTTTGCAAAGATCAGTTACAATCATGTAGCATTTTAGAAGTGCCTGTGGTTACAACCTTCTTTTGCTCAGCTGATGTGCTCACGAAAATGAGGAAATACATTAAAGCAGTAGTTAGCCTGCAATAGCTGGGGCTCTGCTTCCAGAATCTAGATCCCAGGGTGCAAAATCCTACTCCAAAAAAAGTTGCTACACAGGGTTTGCTTGCCTAAGTGTGTCTAAGAGATGCAAAGCTAGCAACAGTGTCAATCTGCACAGAAGGGCCAGAACAGCAGGAGTTTAGTTGCACATACTGCTATTTCACTTCATTTTTAATGAAGACAGCACAATCAATTTTGAGTCTATGGTCAATTCTGTTTTGTTTGCACATCCTTTTTCCTCCAAGTTCTGAAAAGCAGAGGGAAATTAATAATATGATCTCATGACTTTTCTTCTATATACCTTGAGATGGTCACTATACAGGGGCATTAAGTCATTTCCCCATTGAAATTTTCTTTCTGAATGTTTATTATTAAAAATACATTTGATTTTTTCCAAATATCCACCAGAGTGTTCATGATCACGAACACTCAAGTGAAATTTATCTGAAAGAAAAAAAAATCTCTCTACGTAGAGGAGAGATAAACCTTTAAACACCCTCCAGTGAATGAAATATCCAACAGGGTTCTGAATAATTCAAGTTACAACTCCCCATCGATCACGATGAATTATTAGAAAAGGTGTAACACTGGTACCGTCATCAAATTCCAACAGCTTTGAGACAGAAATCACATTACAATAACTCCTTCTGAAGATTAGTCTAAAATATTTTTCAAGACCAGAGAGCACATCATAAATCACAGTGAATAAAAGCCTGCAGAATCACTACAGCTTCCTCTGCAAAATAAAAGACACAAGGTGGTAACTGCTGAGAGACAGAGCATCAAGAATTACTGTGGATCATCTGCTAAAAATAGTAAGAGGAAAAAAAAATTTGTCCTTTTATTAGAAGCCACTCTAGACAGGAACAAGGTAAAGAATTACTGATGTGCCCAGCCAGGGTGGTGGTAACCCTCATCAAAAATCAGCACACTGCAAGTTACTAACCTGCTATAGAATAAAGACAGAAAAATTCACAAGGAGAACAGGATCAACTGAACAGTGGATTAAGACAAAAAAAAGGCTAGGATTGCACTGATAATCTTTCCCTTTCTTAAGGACTGAACATTTGATATTTGAAATTGTTACTATTTAATCATAATTCAGCACTTGTAGGTTATCATTTATAATACTAAAAATTAAATTCCAGCCTTTGATCTACAGACTGAATAAGATTCTTTGATCTGTAGAAAAAGACTCTTTTAAGCTAAACTTTTCTGGTAATTACTTTAACATAAATTCAGCTTTAGTCTGCTGAAATTGGCTTTATGAGTAAAATTTTAAAACAGGAAAATCTACTACAATACCTGAATAATCTTGTACGTCCTTAGTGCATTAAGCTATTTTAAGACCCCCACCAGGTTATACTAAAGAACAAAGGACTATTTTCTTCTCTCAGAGGACAGCAGGCCTGGCCCATAGCACTTCCTCTGACCCTGGCTTTAACATATGTGAAAGTTTCTCTCTGTAGTAAAGTTCCATTCTAAGTTTTTATTTATCATCAGCTACTGCATACTTATTCCTATAGTTTAAGGTAGTGTTATCTCTGCAGACTAAAATGGAGTATGCTGTGTCTGCTTTCCTCAAATAAAAGTGATTCGGAGGTTCACTGGAGTACAAAATAACTAACATAGGTACTGAAATACAAAATTGTTAGAACAGGAAAGATGGCTAAACATGGGAACAAAACCCAAAGATTTAAGACACATGCCCACAGCAACATTATGCTGCTATTTGCCCTGTGCAAAAGTTACATTTCATGGTAAAGCTAAAACTGCAACAGTGAAAGTTTTGCTGTGGTTGTCTTGGTGATGACAAAGGAAAATTCAGGGGTACTTTCACTAAATCTCATTTCTCTAAATAAAATGCTCTCTGACCCACTCCCCAGAAGTAAAACAAAACTATGATTCTGAAATAACAGAAATGTTTTTGAAAGTTAAGAAGAGCAGGAACATTTCTGGATCATTTAACATTTTAGTACTAGGTCTTTATCCAAATCTCACGGCTATTGTTAGCAGAGCTCTTTGTTGACCTCAGGGAGCTTCGTATCCTGCCCTTAGTGCACAAAACTACCAAGCAGTGACACCAGAACGGGCTGTTTGACACCCTGCGAGGAGAGCTAATTGATAAACCGAAGCAAGTTCAGTGGAGAGTCACCAAGATGCTCAGGGGTTGGGGCAGTTGTCTTGTGAGGTGAGGCTGAGGGACTCAGCCCAGAGAAGAGACAGCTTCAAGATGGGGACGCAACAGCAGCCGCCCCCCCCCCCCCCCCGGTACGTACGGGGAAGGCATCGAGAACATGGATCCAGCCTCTCTGCTGAAGTGCACAGCAGAAGAAATAAAGGCAACGATCATAAATCAAAACAGGGGAGGTTGCCTGGATATGAGTTTTTTTTTTTTTTTTTTAAACTATGAGGGTAACTAAGCAGTGGAACAAGTTGCTTGAAGAGGTGTGGAATCTCCCTCCTGGGTTTTCAGGGCCAGACTGGACAAACCTCTGACTGACTTGGTCCGACTTCAGCGTTGACCTTGTTTTGATCAGGAGGCTGGACCAGATTATCTCTCAGTATCCCTTCCAATCTGAGTGATTCCATGGCAATTTTTCTCCAAAGCCAAAGATCAACAGGAATTTTAAAAACAAGTAAACAAATCAGTCACCCAATGACTCAGTGACATGGGACAGAGTAATAAAGAAACTAGTATTATACTCTGGGGGTCAATCCTGCAAGATGCACACCAATTCCAGTTATATACTTTGATAACAGTGCTATGCCTTTTGCAGGATCAGGCACAAACCTGACATTTGTATCACAGACCACCTGTGTTCCACTGTACATATTGTGATTATGTGAGTTGTTACACTGGTAAGAATTGTATGCATTATCAGAATACAACTGTGAATTTCAGGAGCAATTCATTTATGCATTTTCATTTTCTGAAAGGCAGATTAGCAAAGGTATAAGGAGCATGGAGCCTGAGAGAAAAGACTATTAGCAGTGACAGACTTTGATACTTGCACAGAAGAGGAAGTTACTGCTTATGGACATTAAGTTGGCCTAATTATAATTTACAGATGCAAGGCAGTTTATCTTCACCAATCATAAATCAATCACATAAAAAATATTCTTCCCTTAAATAGCTTGTATTTATAAAAACTGAGGGAGGATCCCATGATAAGTAAGGTGTTTATTATTTCCCTAATATCTGAATGCAATTATACCTTCCCAAAGGGACATTAATGTATACTGAAACTGAATAGAGCACTGAAAAAAAAAAAAATTCAAAATCTTGCTTTAAGGAAATAGTGTTTAAGGAAACAGTGATCTACAAAGCCTATGGAAGAAATATGGACTATATCCTTAATTGTTATAACAGTGTGTAACTCTGCCAAAGTTGGTAAAACTTTGTTTTGCACAAGTTGATGATACAGCTTTGGTCAGCTCCTAACTCCTCTTTCACCCAGATATGCTTCAGGTAGCCTCATTACTCATTACACGTTCCCACCACCTTCATAATGAACCATGTGAAAACTCACCCATTTTTCTGTGGATATTCCCCATATTTTTCTGTGCATATATTCAGACACATTCGTTACGTACAGCAATACGAATACTATGCAATTTAATATACTAAGCTGTACCTTCAAGTTGTCTGCACTCAAAAATATTCATTATCACAAGTGCACACACAGGGCTCATATTTATTGGTTTAGGCTGGACAAAGTCATATTTGGTCATTCAGTCTGGGTGCAAGAACACAGATTTTGTGGATATTAGTTTGGTGTCTATTTTGCAATGTTTTTGTAATTTAACAAGTTGTTCTGTTCTGTAAACACTGAAAATAGTAGCGACTGTTTTCTTACAGATTCTTTTGACTCTATATTCCTACTTAATTCCTCCTACCACAATATCAGTTAATTTTCTCTCCTTGAATCTCCACCTACATTCACAATCCATCAGGTCCTTACCAAGTCTACCGCTGGCTAAGTAAAAGATGGCTTGTCCTGTGGTTTAGTCCATGCTATGCATGTACTGCTTGCCTAATGCTATGCCAAAAAAGTAAATGAGTTTAAACTCAGAGTTAAATTTAAACTGTTGTGTTTTTCTAAGTGAAAGAACAATTTGGATCTCTCACCTCCATTGAGCAGCTGGTTTTCACAAAACTTAGAAGAGACTGCCATTCCTCTGTCCGTTCCATATAAATTAACTAACAAGTCCAAAGTTACTGGTAGGAACAGAAGGATGGGCAAATGTAAAGAAATAAAGCCTTATTTTCTGAATGAACCAGAGGGAAAACGTCTGGTATGGTCCACTGAAAGAACACAAAGAACCCTGTAATAAAAAATACTGGTTTAATTTTGATATCCAAGTTCTAACATTCCATGGTACATATATACCATTTTTATAGAGCACTCTGGAAAGATAGCATTCAGCTATTAGAAAGAAAATGCCTTCAGGGAGCAGACGAGCAAAGTTCTGGTTATTTCTGAAAGCAATTTGGTCATTTTATGGGTTACTTCAGACCAGATGCTATACAAGAACATGGAGAAATGTTTTTCATACCATCTTTCTTCTGCAGTATCTTAGAGAAAAACATATGTATTATCCAGAAGGAAGAAAATCAATGAAGCATAAAGTATTCAAGTACCTAAAGCAAACAAGTCCCCAGAGGGGATTCTATGATTTTAACACTCATTAATCCTCTTTCTGATGTCAAGATACCCTCATCTACAAAAACACAGATCTATTTTCATGGAGCTGGTCCAGCTGGGCACTTTATATATACATAACTGCATTTGCTTGCACACATGCATTTAACTCCTTTAAAGAAACTGGTTCCAAAGCAGATGTGAAAACTGAACATGTTTGCATGGTGTTAGCTGAATGAAACAAAAGAAAGACAGAGATTGGAAAGGGACTGTAAAATCTGTAGTAAATCTGAAAAGTAATACTTGCACTGTACTTTCCTTCTGCATAAGAGCAAGGAAGTTACAGCTTTTCCTGCCACTGACCAAAGCTGCAAGCAGTTCAACAAAAGTATCAGCAAAAGCTTAGGCTGTTTTTATCAAATTACTGTATGATGTGTAAAGTTCAGACAATTCAGTCTTGTGATGGAAAAAGCAATCTAAAGTGTGAACAACCTTCTAATAATATTTGTTCACTAAGTCATTCTGCTGATAAAGCCAGATTCCTTAGTCTGAATGTTTCCAAGAGGGAATAGCTACTAAAATAAAATGCCTGCTTTAAGAACTAACTATGCTATGAGTTAGCTGTGCTTTTTACAAAGATATCTTTTGTGTGAAACTTTATTATTAAATAAAAAAAGTCACAGTTAGTTTCGACTTACTGTGATAGTTATATATGGCACACTTCATTGAAAAATATACGATACAGTAATGGAAGGGATACTTTTAAACATAGCATATTCATTCTTTTCCTCCAAAAGCTCTCATCTTTCCTTGAATATGTATTTTAGAAAGGACATGGATGTCTTCTTACCTAATTTCTGGTAGTTTCACCTCTGTATGTACTGTGGGGAGCCATTTTCTGTATGTAATCTCTAATAGTAAAGCCACATCATGTTGCTGAATCTGGCAGAATTGCTGCTGAGAACTTTTCTACATCTCATTCCTAATGTTGGTGGATTTCAGTCAAGGTAACCTCCCATCCAGTCATTCATATGTGGCATACACAAATACTAGTATGTGTAATATAAAATATAAAGAAGATAATCTTAAAGAATCAATAATTTTGAAAGCAACACTTCTATTTCCTTTTTTATGTTTCTTATTCTTCTAAACCAATCCAATATTAATATATTGTGATTTCTTGAAAATGTATTTGGAGCTACACTGTGCTTTTAAGCTCAGTTCTCAATCTAAGGTTGTGTGTAAGGAGAGTAGACAAGATGTCAGTGTGACTCAGTCTCACCATTCTGCCTCTGTGTAAGCTCTGCTTTTCTTTGCTCACAATTTCCTAATGCTCTAGATCAGTGATTTCCAGCTGTTTTGTTGCTGAGTCTCATCTGAGAAAATACCTATTGTTCCATGACCCACTTAATCTTGAGGAACCTGCAGACATCTGGGAGAGTTATGTCTGCTTGGGCTTTGCACTACATCTCCCCATTCTGTGCTGATACCTCTGCAGGCAAGTCTGCTTCACTGTTTAGGAACTGTTGAACTATTTCATACAAGCCTCCTTTAATTTCTCTCCCTTCCCATCCCACAAGTCATTGAGAAACAGGGAATAAAGAATAACAATTTACCCAACCTGAGAATCTCACCATACCTTTTCAGCTAAAGCCTGTAGTCAGATTTTGATGTCTGTCTTGAGACCAAGCTGCACCCTATTGCCTACACTTGTCAGTCTACTCTTTTACTTCTATGATTGATAAGTAAAGAGCTAACCAGTATGTCCTTGCATATTTAGAAGTGCAAGGAATGGACAGATAATATTCACACCATTTACTTTGGTGCAGTTCAGAGAATCAAAGTTAGGAACTTCAGCTCCTTCTCTGACAAAGAGGTCCTTAGGGCTGACTAATACAGAACGATTACATTAAAACAAGCCTAAAATACTAATGTAAATATCTCCCACAATTAAGAATTAACATGTAATCCATTAGTTTTTTTCATGATACTATCAAACCGTCATAATATTATTGTCTTACAAATATATCTACCAATTTTAATGACATAAAAGTGATA
This sequence comes from Apteryx mantelli, assembly GCF_036417845.1. Classification (NCBI taxonomy): domain Eukaryota; kingdom Metazoa; phylum Chordata; class Aves; order Apterygiformes; family Apterygidae; genus Apteryx; species Apteryx mantelli. The sequence continues at coordinate 44,065,947 of NC_089982.1, read as the reverse complement.
TAATTTCCTCTACAAGTTATGTTATAATGTACTAACATTAATACCAGGCAATATATCATATACAGACGCAGTGTCAATTACTTAAATACAATTGGTCTTGATAAATCAGTCAAAGAAATGAAACTGAACTTCCTGATTTCTCCAAATGAAATGAATCTACTAGCTTTATCCGATGGACTTCCTGCCTTGCTTTAGTAATTGAATTACTTTAATAATTAAATAATTAGTAACATAGTAAATAAAAGAAATTCACTAATAACATAGTAATTAAAATCTATCAGCTTTATCAGATGGATTAATTCTTCCTGCCTTGCTTTAGTTATCAGAAATAGATCAATAACACAGAAATTAAATGATAAAAAAGAAGAAAAAAATCTCTTTTCAGTTCTTAACTGGAACCAGGTCTAGTAAAGAATGCAAGATCCCAAGTCTGACATCAAAACCAAACACATTATTAAAACCCATTCCGAATCAATTATCTGTATGCCAGGTGCAGAAAGCAATTTCTTATTTTGTTGTCACAAAATAATAACTATAGTAGCTTTCAGAATAAGGAGTTAAAATTGCAGTATGAATGTTTATTTTCATGAAGAGAGCTAAAGGAACCATTCAATCAATTGCTATAAATTATTATTTAGGAACAATAACAGATAGCTTTTTCTGTGTTATGGCCCTTATAGAGGTAACATTTTTTTTTGCTTTAAAATATTTGTCACTTTTAGAATGCAATGCATTGCCAGCAAAAAGAAATGCTTATGAATGATGAAATTATATAGTTACTTCATGTAATTACACAAAATGTGCATTGAAAAAATATATACCCACCAAAATAGTAGCATATATGAGTATCATCTGAACAACTCACATTTTTATTTTTAATACCATTTGGTGATGGTATATAATTTTGTGTCTGTGTTACAGCTAGGTGGAAGTATAGGAAACTCAGAAAGAGGTAAAAGACCTTTTCTGTCTTAAAAGGTCTAAAATTATGAGACTAGAATTGTTAATTCTGTATATTTTAATCTTCATTTCAGATAGTTTGCATATACTGCAATAATCCCAGAATTAGACATAAATCAGAAGTAAGTTAACTTCACCTAACTAATTTTACTAGTAGAAGGAGAATGGCTCCCAACATGTGTGGCAACTCAAGAGCAAAAAAGAATTTTGAAAGATTTCACAGAACAGATTATTATACTTACATAGTCTCCACAATACATTTTGATACAAGTCTCCAAGTTCCGTTGAGATCAAAAGAGAAACTTTCCTAGAATAAAGCTAACAATTCAGCAAACTAATACTGTTATAGTTAACTTTTACTCTATTTTAAAGAATTGAGAGAAACCATCCAATCAAGCTAATACCAAGTACTTTAGGCTCCAAGGTAACAGTGAAGCAGGAACGGTGCCTGGTACTGTATGTCCTCAGGTTTTACAGATGCACTGTGTATTTAGTCATTAATCATATGTGAATAAGTAAGATTATTTATGTAAGTAAACAGTCTCATTAGCACAACACCCTCTGTTCTACTGTGTTGATTTTAAGAATCAGAATTCAGCCAGTCAGAATGAAATGTTAACCTACAGAAACTACTTGTGTTAATGATTTACTTTCAGCATTAGATCTGGTCTAGTTCCTTTTTTCCTTCTGCTGAATCACTCAGGTCATCACTTACTCTATAAAATATTTCCACCTAGCATGGATAGAAATATGCTATATAGCCCTCATATGCTACCTGGAGTAATGAGGACACATCCTTGCAGCCTCAGTGGAACCGTGTGGATGAGGCCCTCCCTTGATGTTTTCACACCAGTTACAGTTTACAAGATTCTGCAAAGAGAGGAGGAAAAATCCTGTAACATTGTTCTGCTAGAATTATGCAGAATCTGAACCATTCTAGAGACTGACAGCAAAACCACTTTTCTTATAGCTGCTACCTTGTTTTACTTCATTATCAATAACTATTGTTGTATTAAAGCACTGAGAAAACACAAAGTTTCCTCAAAAAAAGAGGAATTTAAAATAGAGGTATGGAAACAGTCTGTATATTCTCTAGTACAACTTGAATGGGAAGCATGGGCTACCGCTGTCGTGATTGGGGTGTCAGTATAGATAGTTTATTTTATTGAAATAGTTGGACAGGAGTTTTAGACTTCTAATTTTCTCGCTTTTGTTACTGTATTCATCACATGCTTTGTATCACCTATTAAAAGTTGGAGGTTTCTTATTACAATTTAGGATGACTTTGGAAAGAAGGAAAAAAATCATTTCTTTCATAGCCTCAATATCTTAGCAACTCTTCTAAACATTAAGAACCATCTCTGGGTTTGTAGGAGCTCTGCAGTATTGATTTCAATACAAGCATGTCAGTGTGTATTATCCATAGGGATTACATGTCAGTCCTTACAGACAGCTGGAAGAGTTTCATAGAGTGTAGGCTTGTGAAGCATGAAAGTCTTAATGAGCTTCATGCTGCCATATCTTTGTTTTTTCCTTTTTCCTTAGGGTTATGGTAGATTTTTTTTTTCTTTATAATTGTACCAAGTACTTGCTTTACATCTCTGTATCTCAAGTGCTCTATGAGGATGGCTGTGGAACATAGCACATTTTACAGCTAAGCAAACTGATCTGTAAAGAATCTGACCTGGCCAGTTAGAAGATTGCACATACAAGGTGCTGAAGGTGGTGACAGAACCTAAGGTGGGATCTAGTCTCCTGATGATGAATATTTTGAAACACTGACAAGAATATGAGAACATTTTAAGCCTCTCTTTTGCAGATTCTCATTTTACATATATTTCTTTCTGTAATAAGTAATTAAAATGCAATACAGTTATCTTCAGTACAACACAAAATGGATTAAACTTACAGGATTACAATGTTTTAGTCTGGTCATGTCAAAACCTTTAGTGGTCAGGGACCATAGGGCTTAAGTTAGTAGAGAAAAATTCACGATTCTGCGAAATACTAATTCCCAGCCATATAATGCGAGGAAAGCATTTTCCTGATTACTGAACTAAATTCTGGTTTTAATGAATCTTTCTCGGAGAAGCCATGACAGAGTCTTGAGATAAAATGTTCAACAGAAGAGGAAGCTTCAATTCCCTCTTGCTTGTGAATGTCCCTTGGCTGTCCTTCCTTTCCACTTCCTCTCTAAGGCAAGAAGCAAGGTTTTCAACAGTGAAATGCGACATACATTTCTCCAAGTAATGCTTAGCAAAATGAATCCAATGTTTGCATTTCAGAGTGAACATGCTGAACATAATCTCAACCTTTATATTTTCTTCAAGATCCAGCTGCTCAGAGGCATGAATCATTTCTAGGGTAGGAGCTTATCCTGCCTTTTTGGGAAAGACCAGAGAAATTGCATTACAGGTGGTTTTGGCCTTCTGAAAATATGGACTAGAGAGCGTGAAAGAGAGCAGAAATTATAACCTAGAAAGACAGAAAGAACTGGTTTGTTTAGACTAAAGACAGAAAAGTCAGAGGGACACATGAACAGTTCAAGTAAATAAAAGCTGTTGCAAGAGGAAGTAAAAAAAAAAATTTGCCCTCACATTCATGGTGGACTGGACAAGAAGTGAGAAGCTCTGCGTTCTTTTTTTCTGTTTCTCCCTCGGTTTAATCTTTGCAATTCTCACCCAATTACAGGGTGAGAATTTTAATACTGATTTGGACACCTGGTTGCTTGTTTTTTTCTTTTTCTTGCTTAGAAGTTTCCCATTTCTGTTCCTGCTTAATTTTCTCCTCTCTCACTTTGTTACCTGTTCTTCCTCTTTGGAGAGGCTTGTTTCTTTTTTGTAAGAGTAAGGAAGGGTCAGTTGCTCTTCTTCAAGTCCTTCCTGCTAGTGGGATTTCTCACCAGTGCTAAAGGTTCTTTTTCAAACTTCTCCCTGTTCTGCTCCTTGAGGTATTTAGGCTTAGGCATTGTAATGGATAATTTCAAAGTTGTACTAATGGAAACCTTGAATAAAAATAACTGGCCGTAATTAATTTCTAATTAGAGATCCATATACTTCTAAAAGAGAATGATTTAATTAAAGTGAGAAATAAAAATGATTTAGTATCAAATTAGTCTATTCATTTTCCTGAAAATGAGAATCTAGCATATCAGTCACATATTAATTAAAAACAAAATTCACATTATTGGTATAATAAGCTTCAGGTATCGCTCTGGAGTCTCTTCAGAGAATTGAAATGGGGAAGCTAGGAAAAACACATTTGTAATGTGTTAAAGGGAAGGGACTTGGTACTCTGTGTCTTTCAGCATACAGTTTATGTGGTGGAAACAGAATCTGAACATAACCTGAGCTGGTAGAATTACTAGTCCATCACCAGAACACAGAATGTATAAGCACAAGACACAGGTAAAGAAGAAACAGTGGAAAGAGATAATCTCCAACTCTAGTACAATAGCACCCTTTGGTGTTTAAAAATGTGACGATGTGTGCAATAGGATTTACAGTCTCTGTAGGTGCTTATAAGCATGCGTAGAAACTTACTCATCACGATAAATGGAAGGATATGGTGGTAAGTACCTTAACACAATGAATCATTGGAGGATATATGAGTCAAACTTAACTTTCACAACTCTCAAGTCTGTATTCATATTACAAAAGAAACTTTGGGCACTTATCTGCCTGTGAATTGCTCTTAGGGTTGCCAAGGCCAGGTTCTGCCCTAGGTCTGAGAAGAGCTCTGAGCACAGTATGTGTACACAGGAGTCAATAACAAGTACTCTGATGGCTTTGGAACTGGCAAACTGTGCCTTAGAAGGGCTACAGCCAGCTGCTATTTGCCTTTCTGGGTGAGCATGCATGAGCATATAGAGTGATGGCTTACCATCTTGCAGCCATTAGTACAAAAAAGACCCTTGCAAAAAGTGGAATACCTTTTATAGCAGTAACCCTTGTTTTGATTTCAAGTTGCTAACTAAAATAAAGAACAAGAAGGAAAGGAAAACAAAAAACTGCGGTAGCAGACTGGAAAGAACAAGAACACTGCACTGCAAGATCATACTGCATAATCTGCTTATGTATGCTTGCTATTTAGTGCTGTTTAATTTTTTTTAATTATGTTAAATATATGATCAAATTGTGAAAAGGGAAGCTTTTAAAGGGTGGAATGTAGCCAGCGACAGAAGGCTAACCAAATGAAGCAGTGCTAGAGCAGGCATTTAAAGAACAGAATAGGGTTTGAATGAGACACTGGATAATGAAAGGTATTATGGGCATAGTTTCTAGACACAGCAGGAGCATTATTATTTAGCAAGTGTAAAATTCTGCAGTGAAGACTTTTCTCACTATCCCATCAATATACCTCATACCTGTATTTTCTGGTGGTTTATTTGCAGAGGAAAATGAAAAGTCTTGGACCTAGAGAGCAGTAGTTCTCAGTCCAATATATCACCAGCGAATAATAGTAGGTTTGTACTAATGTTTTTACATTTCTAGAACTGTCCTAGCTCTTTCAGAGTCCTACATGCTGAAGTACTCTTAGGCAGTATATTACAATAATTCTTGCAAAAGAGCAATTGTCTAGGATCCTACTTCAGGGAAAAAAAAAAATAGATGATGACAGTTTGCACACTGACTGCCCAAACCAGAACAGCTACGCATTTACAACATTTTAAAAAAGCTCTAATCCTCAAAATTACCAGCTTCACCGTTATTGTAGGCACCTTCCTTTGAACCTCAAATATGAGGCTGTACATTACTTAGAGCTGGAGGAGAGACTGAACCCCTCCCTTTAGCATCTCCGAGTACTTACTTTCCACCTCCCGGTCCGCGAAGCCACAGGCCTCGCCCGCGGCGCCCATCCCGCACTGCGCCGCGCCGCGAGGCTCCTGCTCTCGCGAGACGGGCCCCGGGGGCGCGGCCGGGCCCCACGTGGGGCGGCGGGCGCCTGCGCGTCGCCGCCGTGAGGGCGGCGGCCGTGATGACGCGCGGGAGGTGACGGAGTGGCGCGTGGCGGCCTCGGGGTTACGCGAGGAGGGAGCGAGGCGGAAGCCTCGCCCGGGGCGACAGGGGCCTGCGTGCGGCCTCCGCTCGCTGCGAGGGCGGTGCGGCGGCGACGCTGCTGCTTACGCGGTGGGTGGTCCGGCGGGCGGCCTCGAAGTTGCCGCGGAAGGGGAGCCGCGGGCGGCGTCGGCACTGGGGCCGGCTCGGAGTCCCGCCAGAAGAGACGGAGTGAGGGGAGCGCCCGCCTGCGGCGGCTGGCCCGGGGCGGCGCCTCCGCTGGCCGCTGCGGTGCCGCGGGGGAGCGCCGTTGGCGGGCGGCGGCCGTTGGCGGGCAGGGCGCGTGTGGAGAGCCTCGGCTCGCTGTCACCCTCGCGGTTTGAGCGGTTCTTCTGCCGCTAGTTGCGGGCCCGACAGACTTCGGTCACATCTCTCTAGCAGCAACAAAAAGTGGACGTTTTGGTTCTTGCGTGGAAATGGAGTTGAAATAATGCTGTAGTAAACTCATGTTTCTTGTTATGAACACGCAGATTTGGGGCTTAGCTGCATCGTTACTCCTGTTGTGCGCAGTTTGTCAGATAACCCGTTGTAGTGACTCTAGTAGGTACTGCTTACGTTAGTTCTCTTTAACGTCTGAAATTTGTCAGTGAATTTCAGCGGTGAGATTCATTCTGTGTCTGTGCTTGCAGCATCTCAGCAGTTTGTGGGCTGTTGAAAATACAGGTCCAGTGGATCTTTCCTCTTCTAACTTGCCATGTCAATACAAGGCCAGCAAGTCTGTATCACTCTTAAACTTACAATTCAGTTCAAGTGACGTGGTAAAGGTAAACCGCGTTTGGAAAGAGCTAGGGATTGCACCAGCAGATTCTTAGACAATATTTATTTTATGGGGCAGATGTGCTTTCTAGCATCACTGATAGTCCAGGTCCCCTGATCATGAGTATTGGGGATGCGTTTAAAAGACGTTGCCCTGTTTCTCCCTTTCCACGAACGTGCCTGAATTTCCTGCTTATTGAAACTAGATGGAACAAAACTTTCTTCATTGCTGTTCCATTAGGAAGTTGGGAATAAGGATATTGGTTTCTTTATGGGAGCTGGATATGACCATGAGTCCTACAGTTTAGACATGACTGAGATCCATGGAGTATACAGATGTATACAGATCTACACTGAATGCAGTAAGGGTGAATTTTAAACCTACTGTCCCTTGATCAGAGTACTGCAATTTCTTGCACATTTCAGGGAAAATTAGACCCTCAAAGGGCCTAATTGCTATCCACATTGGTATCCAATGGTATTCACAAAAATCAGTGCTGTCTATGGGGAGTGGCCTAATCTGGCTACTGTGACTTTTGCCATCACCTGCTGTTTGTTTGTTTGCTGGGATGCACAACTGACAAGAATGCTCATGAAGTACTAGCTAGACTGAGATAGGTAGGAGAATGCCTGCTCTGATTTAGGCACCCAGTGCACTGGTACATTTGGCACGAGACTAGTTGTGTATGTGAACGTTTGCAAAAAAGGTAAGATCTTAGGAGATTTTTGGACCGAGCTATGTTTAGGGAGCATTGAAAAGAATTTAAAAAATATCAATATCACATAGGCTAAAATGGTAACCAGGTAGCTAAGCTCCTTTGTAGATTGGAGCTCTAAAATTTATGGCCTAATTCATAAGTTAAAAATCATTAAGTTTTCTGAAATCTGTCTTAAATAGACATTTTCATCAGCAGCAGATCTTCTGCAGTTATCCAAGGCATGTATTAAGGAATAGCCATGCAAAACTGAGGGAAAATTAAGGAACTGAAAACAGACTGTAAAATTTTATAAATTTTTAAAACAAGAGGGGATCTAGATGACCTTTCTTGGGATAAGCATAGTTTGTCTAAAAAAGAAAGAACAATCTTCTAGCATATCAAAAGCACACACTTCTGGTTTAGGAAAAACTATTAAAATTAATGGGGAAGAGTGATTTAAAGAAACTTCACACACTTCAAAAATAGTTTGTGTCTATGAAAAGCAATTAAAGAGCTTTCAGAGGTAATGTTGAGTACAGCTCAAAGTTACTAAGCTTGAACTGGCTTACGTTTGTAGCAATGGTAGGAAATGATGCTTATAGCCAATGATTCTTATATTTTGGGGAAAACTTTTCAAGAATGATGAAAAGATTGTTGGCTTCTGGCAGTCTGTATGTATTAGATTGCAATTCTGATAATATGAGATTCTCCCCTAGCTCTAAACCTCACAAAAAGAAACAAATGCCTCCTCAAATATTTTCTTTCTATCTACTTTTCTCAAATCTGCAAACCTCACTGAATCTGTTGTTAGGCAAGAGGGAGTGAGGGTGGAGATAGATATATATGTGCGTGTGTGTATATATATATATATATATATAGCCATTGTATTTGCAATTTTAAATTTTTTTGAGTAGTGGTTTTGTTTTTACTTGGATGAATATGGAATTTCCTCTTGTGATTTTTATCTCGCACTGTAGAATCTTTTTGGTACTGTAAATGCATGAATTTACAGCTTTTTTTTTTATAGCTCTTTAATTTTTAACCTGTTTAGGTCTTGGCTAAACACTGTGGTAGAGTTATGTGTCCTTGGACTTTTTGAAGTTCTGATCACTCGATTTGGGGAGCAGCCTGGAGCGTGCTTTTCTCACAAACATGTCTTGGCTTCTTACCATGGAAGAATATATCATTCTAGGATGTTATTTAGATGTATTGTTGCTGTGTTTTTCTAATTTGATACTGTGTTCTCTTTCCCTATTGTAGAGCTATTGTTTCATGGCACTGTTCCAGCATTTGTGGGTGAGGAACTTGCATGCTTTAAGGCAATTAAAACTAATTCTACCAATTTGTATGTGGGAATGCAAGGAGTTCATGTGAATTCATTTCTAAGAAAGATTTCTTGCTCTTTGGACCTCGCTTCTGCTGACAAGTCTATCTGTTTGTGAAATTCCTATAACTGTTTCCTGCATTTTGAGGAAGCATTAGGATAAAAATTTATTTCACACGCATTATATTTTTAACAACTGTGTTATGAAAGGCACTACACTTACATACTTAAAGGTTTGTAGTTAAACGGAAAATAACCCTACGTTTCCAGCCAAGAAGAACTTTTCATTAAAAACTTATTAAAGCTGTATAAGCATGTTTCAGCAGAACCTGTGACAATTTTGGAATGGTAGTTTTTGAATTGTCATGGGCACTTTTTAATGTTTCACACCTTAAATATAAATTTGGGATGAATACAATACAAATATTTTGACAATGTCAGTGGCTAAACTAATACCACAAGGAAAATCACATTATTTCAAAAAATATCCATTTGACTAGCATGGAAGGAACTTTTTATTACAATAATATTTTTCATTTATTTGCTTTAAGAGAAGGAAAAGGAGGCAGTCAAGCATAATTAAGTGTTAACATGTAACTTTAATGGCAATGTGTAAATGCCAGTGGGATGAATATCTGACCTTAGTACTGTCTTCCTACAGGCATTTAACTTTCTCTGCTGTGCCTCTATCTGGGAAGCCTATTGGCTATGCCAAACAAGCAAACTTCATACTTCCTGAATCTCGGTCATTGCCATGGCAACCGATAATTGCTATTAGGAATTATTTGACTTATAAACTGAACTGATTTTTATTTTTGTTCACAGAAGATTTTATTAATAGAAGTTAATTTAAAATATTTTATCATGGATAGCACAATAAACTGCAATACAGATGGAGGGAAATGTAATTGTTTTTATGACTTTAAATACAATACACATTTGTCAAACAAATGCATAGCACTTAGATTTCCTCAAAGGATGAGTATACAATAAAACCATTCTGCTTTGTCTAATTTATTATTACTTTATTTTGGAGGTTGTTTTTTTTTGTTTTGTTTTGTTTTTTGTTTTTTTTTTTTGCATTTGATAGTTTGTCTAATCCTGTTTCCCTTGTTTATCTTTGAACTATTTTCTTTCCCAAGATTACACTAAAACTGAACAAAAGATTAAGGAGTAGAATGAATAGAAATTCAAATGAGGGAAATTAAAGATGAAGTCCTTTCACAGCTGTAGTTATTTACAGATTGTATCTCATGCTGAGCTGTACTCTGCATATTTTACTGCTGCTTAGGCTGATGAGGACTGAAATTTGGGAAGGTTTATCAACTTCAGTCTCTGACTGTCAAGCTTAAAGGAACTTTTGCTTGTGTAAAAACTGTGCGATCAACTCCATAATTTCCCTTTCTCATCAATATCAGAGAAATAATATCTACTAATAGCTTACATGTGCAGTACCTTGTATGCAATGATTATTTTAAATACTTTCATTTATTGTATGTTGTCTCCACAATGAATACTGTTTTATTTTCCAAGTGAAAGAAATAGTGACTAAGTGATTTGTACAATGTCACCCAGGAAGCCTTGTAGCAGAGCTGGTGGTAGTTCTTGGGCTTCTAGGCCTTCTTTTGGAAAGAAAGCTCTCCTATGTTTAGCACAAATTCCTATTTACAATAAGACCCTCAAAAAGATGGTTTAAGTAGTCCTTAAATGGTGCATGAAACTTTTCCTTTCCTTTCTTTCTAGACATATATCTTTAAGTGAAATGTAATGCAGATTTTTTTTTTTTTAAAGCAATAAATAGATTGTTCTAAATCTACTTAAACCATGTGAACCCAGTGCTAAGCTTTTAACATGGCAACTTACAAGTTCTTACAGAGAGGAGAAAACATCCCAAACGTGGTTATTTTCTCCCTGAATTCTCAAATACTGATAGCTGATGCTATCAGATTTTTAGCAGTTGATCCTATGGTCCTTAGCAGGCAAAGAATGACCAATGGTAGATGTATTTTCAAGATTTCAAACCTCATTTCTTAGGCTCAGCTCTACAAAAGATTCCTCAGAGGAGATATTTAAGCATGGAAGTGTGAGGTTCTCAAAATCTGCTTTAATGATTCTGATGATATTTCCTAGGCACAGGGACATTGCTGTCAGGTGAAAATCCATGTTGTTTGCTAGTCCTAGTCTTGTGAATTGGCTAGAAATTCCTAGAAATTCTGCAACAAATTGTACTGGTTGGTGATGTTTCTCTGGGGCACTGAAACTAATTAATATCTGTTAATGCTAACACCAAGCAGATACAGTTCATAATGAAAGTAAAATAAACAGGCTTTTGTGGATGGACAGATTCCAGAACAGTGACTATTTGTGACTGACTTCTTAAGACACATTCTAACCGTGAAAATAGTTGTAACATAAACAGGTAAGCTTCACAGTCATTTACTTAATTTAACAGAAATCATACTGGATTTTTTCTGTGTCCCCTTGTCCATTTGGTACTGTATATTCTGTTTGCAGAATAGAATATATTAATCTTTGTCAGTATTGTTGTTTCTCCTAGATTCTGACATTCATTTCTTCTAGTGCTAACTATTCATTTTACAGCTGTGTTTGCTAGTCTAAAATTTGATCCATTCTTTTTATCTTTCTTTTTTTCCTATTTAGTTTGATGGTTAATTTCTTTCCTCTATATGTAATGGGCAATCCCATTTTGTATACAGAAGATTAAGGTGATAACTTGCTGTGCTCCTGGAGAGTTAACTGGTCATGTATCTTAAGCTTAGAAATTGATGTAGGCTGGAAGATAACTGATCCAGTCTCAATCTAGTTTGTTATTGCCAAGTTAGATTCAAGTGATGCGTTCCTTGTAATGAGGTCAGGTTTTTCTCAGTTCTTCCTGTGGCAGCCTGTCTGGCCAAGCTGTTCTGGAGACTTGCAGAGCTCTGTGAGTAATTGTGATTATGTAAAGAGTGTTTCTAACTTACAGCGGGCCAGAGAAATCTTTTGGGAATCTCTGTCTACAGTGTCAGCATGCACTACTTCATTGGTGCTACTCTATAACTTGCAAATCTTACATGTACCAGAATCTGATTTCCTTAGATGATGATGTTGGTGCTTTTTTTGATACCACTTTCTGCCAGACCACTAAATTTGGAATAATTAGTGATTAGCACAATAATGTCTATCCTCTTGATAATAAACTGACCAGTAAACTGTCTCACTTTCAGACGTTGTGAGGTATGCTATGTCTAGTGAAAATAATCTTGTATGTTGATAGGTTGGGTGAAGTTAAGCCCTGTTAAGGCTACCTCAGGGGAGTGAAACTAAAGACCAAAGTACCACATATTCTAGCCAGTGTAAACTAGACTAGTCTTAATTTGCTTCTGAGTGGGAGGGCTTACTAGCTCAGGCTGAACACAGTGCTGTTAGCTCTGTATCGCTTTTGGGACATGTGGATATACATACTGCTCATACTGCTTGGGTAAGTGCTATGTTGAGGATAGCTGTGCTATGCTGTGTTGTGTGATGTGAAAATATGCCCACCTTTTTTGCTTTTTTCTTTTCTACACATGGTCTGAATGATTATCTACTTCCCAGCTGAATATGTATGAACATGTCTATGCTTAAGTCCTATATTGGCATCTCTCTGAATTGTACTTAATGTGTACTAATGTAAATAGAAGGATATATGCTAAATTATCAAAAATACTATTGTCATGTAAATTGAAATGAACTGTATCATGAGAAAGCAGATGAAAACTTGTGTAGGAATTCAAAGAGAACATAATGAGTAGAGCTGTACTTGGAGGCCTTAGAAGCACTTGTAAGGGTACATACAGAAAAAGGCCTCACACTTGCTTCTTTCTCCCTTAAAATGTATGAAAATGCTTTTTTTTTTTTTTTTAAACTTTGCTCTAGGAGGCATTCTTGTAGCAATTTTCCTGTAGTCATTTCTCTTTGATAACTCAGAAGGCTAAAGTAATTAGCATTTATGAGAAAAATCTAAGCTCACCACAGGAAGGAAATATCAACAAAAACAGATCTCTGCTGACCTAGAAAACCTCACTGTAGTCCAGCACTGTGAACTGTATTTTGACATTTGTTTTATGAATGTTAGGCTGTTCAAAGGATGGTTTGTGGAGGGCAATTAAGAGATTCAGGGGGCTTTGCAGGGAGAAGAATTAAGAGGAAAATGTAAACTTACAGAATATTCTGGATCTATGATTCCGGCAGTTGCAAAGTAGTAAGGTAGTGGAAATACTGGTAAGTGGGTGAGTGTAAATGAGTCCTCCTAGGCATTATTCTCCTCTCTGCTTAAGCAGAATTGTTCTGAATATTACTTAAAACATTCTTCAGGATGCTTTGCAGTATGTTCAAAATGCCTTGATTAACTTCACAAAAATCCACTTTTGCTAGACAGCCCGAAGAAAGAGGAAGAGTATTCCTTTGAGAAAATAGGAAGGTGCCGTAAACCACATTATTATCCCAACAGCAAGTTTCCAGCCACTGCTGCCTGAAATGTTATTTCAAACTGAATTAAAAGAAAACAGTCACCAAATTTCTTCACTGATAGTCTTTGTGTAGATGACAGCTGTGTTTTATAGCGTTCTTGCTCAAACAATGTTCCAGTTTAAAAATAATAAACCAGTCATTTATGATTCTCTGGAAAGGATGAACTCTCAGTTCTGATTAACACAGAATTTTATTATTAACTTTCAGTTTTATGGCAGGAAAATTATATTGACATTTAATTTATGTGATAACAGTTTCAAAAATCAGATAGTTATGCATAGAATTTACTGCAAACACTTGAATGGTCTGCATAAAGAATATCATTTTATTATTTATATAATGAAATGTCACTATGGTCCCATAAACAGCACTTTACTTTTTTGTGAAATGAAATGTATATAAATAAAATATGAAATACGGTGAATTTAAGATAGAATCTATAAAACCCAACTCTGTTAAGACATAGCTGTAACTTTCCACATTGATGTCTGGTTTAAATATCATAAAGCTTGTCAGGCATTCTAAGTTATATCGAAACCAGAATGTACCATGAGTTGGTGGTTATAGATCAGTGATTTACACAGATGTCTGTTGAAAATATAATGAATGTATGATTTCTTGTAATGCTAAGCTGTCAAAGTACAATGTTGTTTCTATTTTGTAAACACTTGATCTTGGAGAGGATGGAACATTTCTCTGCTGCATGCCTGTACTGATAATAGATGTTGCTCACCTCAGACACAGGCTCTCAGAAAGAAACAGAGTGGCTGTGGGTGTGTATGTGAGGCAACAACAATTTATCTGGTGAGCGTAGCTTATTTGTGAGCTCTGAGCAATTGTTTCTCCTGAAGAACTTTTCTGTTGTAATGACTTGTTTAAACCCATTAGCACGTCTCTAACGGTAAAGACTGAAAAATACAATTAGCAAGTTGTTTACAGCAGAGATGAAACTGCTGTGACTAAAATGTCATTGATGAGTGAATTAACTTCTATAAGAATTGTTTTCCAAAGATGAGTTTAATAAAGGTTTGAGATGATGCTGTAACTTAGAGTTGTTTAGGTAGAATGTAAGGCTCAATATTACTGTTTCAATGTCAAATTACTGCTCATATAACAGGCATTATATTTGTCCTATGTAGTCCATTTGTGCTAGATAGTTTAGGCCTACTCTGCTATACTACTTTTAATACCTTGTAGTTCCACTGGCCTTAGAGCCTAGCAGCTGCTTGATGCTAAGCACTATTGAAATTGCATTTATTCGGTTGCCTGAATCTCAAGGAAGGAATGATAATAATCTCCACGCTTAAGGTAGAACAGCTTTCTGCTGAGAGTGATATCAAAGGCCATAAGTGAAATGTGATGAAAAATGGTGGGTGCAGCAGAAAGAAGTGTAAAATTACTGCTGTCTTTTTCAAAAACAGACTAGAGCAGGTTATTAAAACCTTTGCCAGTGCTGATAGTCACAACTTATGCACAAACTGAAGTTTGGCTTATGTGCTTTGTGTGAGTGCATGTGTTGTCTTTGTTGCCCTAGTAACTGGAATCAGGTTGATACTAGCATGTGCACTTTTGTCTGAAAAAATAATAATGTTATTTACATCTGCTATGCCTAAGGAGAAAAGTTTATAACTATAACCAGTAATGTAAGTATAACTTTCAAAGTTGGAGGAAAAAATAAGAGTAGTAAAATTAGTGTCTGAAAATTTCACGTTGTTGAGAATGTGGCTCTTTGTTGTTGTTTGAGGTTAGTTTTTTTATTTTGGTCATCATTTTCAATGTTGGGAGAAGGAGTGGATAAAACACTGAAATGGCCATTGGGACACCTGGATTGTCACCTTAGATCTGCAATTAATGCTGAGACCCCATGAGAAAGTTAGCTTATCTCTCTGTGCCTCCATCTTCCTTCTATAAGTGGGGATAATGATGCCTTTTTATGAAGTTACTTAGACACTTTTCATGAGAAGCATTATATAAGATATGGACACAAGGCTTTATTTTGTATGTGATATCTATTATGTGAATATAAATAACTTTTAAAGCAGGAGGAAGGAAAGACTACATTAGGATGAGAATAAATAGTATGAGCACTATTTCCAGTATCACCATCGCAAAGACGAACGTTCTGTTTCTGTTATCGTTAAAAGGCAAATGAAAACTCCATTTGTGAAAGATCTGATCTCCATGTTGAAAGATCACCATTAATTTCAACTCACATTAAAAGGTAATGTAGCCTCCAGTTTGCAAAATTTCTGTGCATCCAAACATGCTTTTTATAATCCTCTGTAAATGGAATTTTATTTCTGAGCCTATGGATGTATACAGTCATACAAGTTTTTAATTGGGTAGAGACTTGCACAACTTTGATTACACTTCCTTTTCCTTCTTTTCAAGTTCATTACATTTATCAGAATGGGTTATATGTTCCTGTAGTATTTAGGAATTCAAATGATCCTCTCTCTACTAGAGTAGCCATTATTGCATGATGCTGGGAAGTCCCTTTGTGGGACTGTTCAATTTCATCTGTATTTTGTAATTATTCCTTTATGCTTACTCTCTTCTATCTGTTCTAAAGTTGTTGTTGTTGTTTTTTTTTTTTTTTTTTAAATGCATGAATCCTTTTGTCTGCCTATATAAAGAAACCTATCCAGTAAGTAACACCGTTTTTTACCTTTTGGTGATATCGTACAAAATCTCTAATTGATGTTCCCATCAGTAAAGTCAATAGCATTCAGTTCAAGTTCTATAAAATCTTTGTCACAAAAATTGTATTCAGTGAATCTTTTTTTCCTTTTTTCCTTTTTCTCTTTCCTATTGCTTACTGCTTTAAAATGTTCTGCAGATGACTCATGTAAACATTTCAGCCTATTTTTGCTATTTGCCTTGAATGATTCCTACTATAGTCAATATATATATATATTTTATTCAATATTCATGATCTGAATTTTTTTTGTCACTGTCTGGATGACAAACTTTCACAGAAGAGGCTATAATTTGAATACAACTTTGTTTATATGCATATTGATAGCTGTTTGTCTTTATTTCAGGGAATATCCTTATGAACCTTAACTACCCAAAACTGATTACAGATGTTTCCATGTTTCTCTGGCCCCTTCCTATGTAAGAGTCTCTCATTTACATGCCTTGACAAACAAAGCAAGCCATGCAAGACACAAAGGAAGGGACCATATCCTTATGAATGCTCCTGCTTTTCACCATACAGTGGGATTAGTCTCTTCAGTCGATGATGAAGCAAAGCTGTGAGAAGACTGTGGGCCTCTGTACCATTGTACAGGTGATTGAATATATGGTTGGTGGTGACTGTAGGAGTGGGCAGAAGGGAGTGTTACTGGCTGAAAGAATCTGCTGCAGTATTACCAAACAGAAGCATGCAGAAACAGGCAGCTGGTGTAAAAATCATCAGATATAAAATGAAAAAAACAAAACTGATACTGCTCTAGTTTTTGGATGTTCCTCTGCCACGCATAGCTCAAGACCTCATTCTTAGCCCTCATGAGGGCTATGAATGAGTAACATTAGGTGTTAGGGTACTTGCCTAGCCAATGATAGTTACTGAAACACAACGTAACAGATACAATGGCAATGAAAGTCATTTGGGAAGAAAGCATTGCTGGGAGAAAATATGATATGGGCAATTAAATTTAAATTCATACTTACATGGTAGCTGAAAAAGACCTACATGGTGGATCCAAAAAAAATGCAGTACATTCAAAAACGTGCTAAAATTTTGTCTTGCTTAGAACCAGTGCTTCAGTCATCATTTTATGTAATGATATATCTGAATTTTTTAGGTGAATTCTGCAAATTAGCAAAGAATGACTTGAAAACATCACAAACTTGTTAATAATCCCATGAGTAAAGCATTAGAAAAATGATGAAGATATTATTAAGGATTTACACTTGGTCTTTAGTTGCCAGCATAAAGGATGTGATCTTCCTAAGGCATGTATTAGATACCCTGGCTTCTAATCACTCCACACTTAATATGTTGCTGGCTATAATAACAAAAAATAACTGAAAATGCTAGAAATTCTATAAAACAAGCTGTTGATTCAAAATCAGTTCTGTTAAAGTCCCTCTGTCATAGAGGATCCATTAACTTTCCTCTAAGTCAGTTTTAAAATTTGATGATTCTTCTGCTGATTTCTTGATTCAGTCTGATATCTGTTCTCTTGATTCTGGCTTCTGAATAAGTATTTCCTGTCAGCAAGGTCTGGTTTCTCATTTGCTCAGCAAAGAATCCTTGCTTCTGTTTCCTCTTAAAGGGAGGTTACAGATGGGAATTAGAGATGCTAGTCTTGTTTCATCTTAGAGCTGAAGCCAGGGCATTTGGGGGGGGGGGAGGAGGTAATATGTGAGTGAATCTTTCCTCTTTCAATAATGATTCACAGGGTTTTCAAGAAATGATGCTGGCAGACATCTTTATTGTATCAGAACTTCAAAAGAAAGTAAATACGCTTCAATAGTAGAGAGAAGAGTTTAAACCAACACCATTGACGGTAGTCTGTAGCTGAAGGTGTGATTTGTGCTAAGCTTTATTTGCGCCATTGAAGTGAGCTGTGTCTGCCTGGTGCAGTTCTTAAGTTGCCTTAACTGGAGAACCACCTCTGTCCTAGAAGACTCCTGCTTGTAAGTGAAACCTAAAGTAACATCAATTCATGTTCATGTGAGTCTGCCCTGTCTTTTTTTTTTTTTTTTTTTCTGGTTATAACTTGGCAGTCTTCTAGTTCTCATCCGCCATGGCTTTGTAGGATTCTGTTTACCTGTGTTTTCTGTAAATGTACCTCAAGATTTAATTTATTTATTGTTTGAATGCTGGCTGCACTGAAGTCATACATGCTTCCTGGAAAAAAAAAATCCAAGGATCTCTCTACTGATGTATGTCTAACCCACTAGATATAGCAAACACTTGTTGGGAGAGAATTTGTTCAAAAATCTGAAGCCAGGGTTACCTGCCTTAAACTTTTGTGCTTTTATGGTCCCCCTTGTAGGTTGTGTGTTTGGGCATTTTTAGCTGACTCAAAGAAACTCTGTGAGCAGGATATATGCAGCTTAAAAGTATAGAGCAGTCTGAGTCAAGGTTATGTAGCTGTGTCAGAGCTGGTACACAGGCAGCTAAACACCTGGTTGGGAGGCTGACAGTAAGCTTACAGCAGGGGTTACAGAGGGAGGGTTACAGCACAGACCCTCAGTAACCCCTCAGCCTGATCTGGATGCGGGTTACTCCAACAATAATCCAGTGTGTTTGATACTGTTTGAGGAGTAGTACACATTATGTTGATCATATCGTTGAGAGTAAGTTATGTTTCTTATTATGGATCTTATTAACATGTACAAGTATCTGAAGGGAGGGTGTCAAGAGGATGGGACCAGACTCTTTTCAGTGGTGCCCAGTGACAGGACGCGAGGCAACGGGCACAAACTGAAACACAGGAAGTTCCATCTGAACATGAGGAAATACTTTTTCACTGTGAGGGTGACAGAGCACTGGAAGAGGTTGCCCAGAGAGGTTGTGGAGTCTCCTTCTCTGGAGATATTCAAAACCCGCCTGGACGCAATCCTGTGCAATGTGCTCTAGGTGACCCTGCTTGAGCAGGGGGGTTGGACTAGATGATCTCCAGAGGTCCCTTCCAACCTCAACCATTCTGTGATTCTGTGATGTTATTAGACAAGACTTACACATGGAAGAATGATTTCATCCTGTTCATATAAGGATGAGAACAAATTTATTTCTCTGGTGGAAATGACTACGGTACAGAGGAAGGTCATCATAGAAGATGACAATCGCACTTCAGAATATATTTTTCAAAAAGATATTCTTCAGTTGCTTCAGTGTTCCCTCCTCAGGAGAACAGCAACTTCAAAATACTGTTGTACCTCAAGACTGACATAGCCTGTGAAATTCTTCTCATCCTACCTACTTCTACTGCCAAAACATTTTCTGCCCATCCTCTCCTCCCTTCACATGGCAGGATGTGAGAAGTGTGAAGCAAACAGAGCATTGTGAATCCTGCTAATTCTTGGTCAGTCTAGAAAATGTGAGTTTCCTTTTCATCTCCTGTAAAGGCTTTTCCCATAGTGATTAGGAAGTGGGAAATAGATATTTGGGCAGGGTAACAGAAATTACTGTTCAGTCATTCATTCCTCTTCTTGTCCTGAAATTTTCTTAATTAAATCTTTTATTATGTCTCAGCACTCATCTTCCAAATTGCCTGGCTTCTTTTGTTATAACTCTCTGAAGATATGATGATAAAATGTCATAATCACCTTATTAGATTCAGTTATTCTTCTGTAAGCTTCTTATAGACAAATATATAATGGATGACTAAACTGGGAAAGATGATGTTTACACCCATGTAAAATGAACTTTGCTGGGGTCCTCTCTGAGGATCCCACTGTGGTAACAAATATATATTACTGGAAGTCTAGCAATGATCTATGCCTTTTGCCTATCACACACAGACAGAAGAGAGATGAAGATTCAAGAAATCTTTAAGAAGCATGAGAATATTTTAAAGGAACAACTGAGCAAGATTACACTAGGTCCAGTTAGAGTAAGTTGTTCAGTGCCTTGTATAGTTGGGGACAGCCACCATCCAGAGCAAACTAGTTAGCTACTGAATGTTAGGAGTTAGAGTTAATAGCTCATGCTTCCTGACACTTTGGGATCTCT
Source organism: Apteryx mantelli (assembly GCF_036417845.1). Classification (NCBI taxonomy): domain Eukaryota; kingdom Metazoa; phylum Chordata; class Aves; order Apterygiformes; family Apterygidae; genus Apteryx; species Apteryx mantelli. Next base: position 44,045,952 of record NC_089982.1, on the reverse strand, counting down.
CAGCTGCTGCAGTGTGAGCTTCAGGCAGATCTCCCTTATCATCCTAAAATTTTTCAGCTGCTACTGATCATCCCAGGAGTGCAGTAGAAACCCAGCCCCCAATCAGCATTGTTTCATGAATGTAGAAATGGCACTGCACACAGTGAAATTAAAGTTCTTCCACAAAGGACTGTCCTTTTCATCTTCCTTATCGACTGATACTGCAGTTCATGTCAGGCTCTGTGCTGCTGACAGAGCTGCTCTGAATGCTCCTTATGAGGTCTAATATACAGTGATGGACTTGGAAATTGAACCCAGCCTGCAGCAATTGTCAAATTGTATCTATGTATTTGGGATAAATAAGATGACAACTGAACATTATTGAGGTTATTCTGGCTAGTAACATCTTGAAACTGCTGAGCAGGCTATAGAATAGCAGAATAATAATTGTGGGAATTGTGAATTTTCTGTTAAATTTCATAATTACTTATTGAAATTGGGCTGCTTCTGTGGTGTATCATAGGAAAAATTCTTTTAATTTATGGGACTAGCATCAGGAAAAAGGCCTGGGGAGAAATAATGATTTGATCTTCAGTAGCAGACTTCTGGTTGTGAGGGTGCTAACACCATGACCATTTAAAAACAGAAGTTAATGTGTCACAATTCAAGGGAATTTGATATGTTGTAAAGTCAGGTCTTAGGAAAATAGATCACTTTGTAATATGCCCAAAAGGTTTCCATGAAAATGAGCTTTTCTGGTACAAGAACTTCCTTTTGAGTTTTACTAAGTACGATAGTGGTCAGGAAAGTTACATGACTAAAACAGCCATCCTACAGTTTTACTTCCATTTGGAACTGTTTTAAATAATCACTTTCAACTATTGCCAATTTTTGTTCCAATGAATATGGATTAGCTGAAATTTGTTTAGCTGCAGGAAGGATACAACTTTATTGGCTTTTTGGAGCAGAACTGTTTAGAAAAATAAATGCCTAAATAGCACATACTTGCAGAGTAGCTGCTTCCAAACTAGCATAGCTATGCAGCTGGGTCAAAACAACACATGCTTTTACTCTATCAGTTGAACAGTTTGCTAAAAATGCAGGGATTCGACTACCTGTTAATACTGTTAATTGCTATTAATCTGCTGTGAAAAATCTGCCTACATTTTTAGTGTTATATACTGTATATGAAGTTAAACTGCTTTTGTAAGCTATTGCATTTTGTGATGATCTGGACAGTGCTTTAGAAGAAAATGATCTATCAGCCTGTTTATTAGATAATTACACACATTCTACTAGTTGATGTGGAGTAGCACTTCGGGGTTTTTCTGGCAATGCTTGTACATTCAAAAAGGGTAAATGGAAGCCACTGAATTCTTGAAGGACCAAGTACAATGTGTGACTGGAATTGTCTCAGTCCTCCCACAGCTATGTAATCACGAATATTATGTATTGGAGCGGAGGATAAAGCTACTTTACTATTGAGTTAACATCCCACTTTTTAGCATAGGAGGAGAGAAAAGTGTAGGCAACTGAACTGAATGATTAACTATTTATCTTTAGGGGAAGAGAGACTAGAGGCTTGTAGTTAATCTCCATGACTGAGTCCTTGGTTACAGAAGTAGATTCTGTGGATTTCCAGTACTGAGAGGAAGGGAGAAGACTGCTCTTAAAGGCTGGCAGATAATCTTCCTTTTCTTTTTTTTTTTTTTTTTCAAATTGGTGGTATTTCCAGCAAATATTTCTTTAGTTGTGTAGCTATAATTGGAAGGGAGGGAAGGAAGTGAAACATCCAGCAGAGCAAATGATTTTTCCTTGGTGTAAGGTAGAGCAGCTGTAGGATTTCTTGGAAAAGGTACGAAAATCAAATCGTCAACCAGGATGCAAGCAGAACCAAACCCACAGCGCAGATCATCATTCTCTCTCTCTTTGCTATGTTTTTCTTATGCTCCTGCACTTCCTGGTTTGGCTAAGGCTAAAATCCAATGGGCCAAAACAGAGTCCTGATTGCATATATACTTTAAATGGTGTGTGTGGGAGGGTGAAGAAGTAACAATAGATTTCACATCTGCTATATCTATGCTTACCTTCCATATAGTGATATGCAACTTATCCATACAGAGATTTGCAATTAGATCCATAGTTCAGACAGCTCTCGCTACAAAGTTTTAGGTTATGAATATCTAGAATTCTGTCTTAGTTTATTGTGCAAGTTTTCAATTGCAGATTTAGAATTCTGAGCTCTATTTTCATTGTTCTTCTTTATGGTTTCCAAGCAAATAATCCTGGAAATCTCCTAAGAACCACGCTCTTAAGAGAGCAGAGCCTTGATGTCAAGTTAATTTAATGATACACTAGTGAATTTTGTTTCCAGGATTTCAGAACTAAAATGGATAAAATGTAGTTCCCAAGTTTCAATTTCATGCCTAATTATGTGTCCTGATTTTCAAAGTTGCTCTGCTTCCAGCATCTGCCTTCAAAATCTTGGGAGTGGTATCTATACAAATCTCCATTTGTACATCTCTCTCCCTCTCTCTCCCTCTCTCTCTCTTTCTCTTTCTCTTTTTTTTTTTTTTTTTTTTTGAGACTTACTTTTCTTTTAGAGACTTGGCTATCAGCTCTTAATTATTCATTTTAAAAAAACCTTAAAGCTGAAAATAACTGCAGTTTTGAGGCTGTAGTTAGCAGTGTTTGAAGCTTAAAATGTATAAGCACAAGAGGAAAATAGGAAATGGTCACTTTTAATGCACAGGCTTTTGTTTTCTATCGCAAGTACAGAATTTGAGCTGAATTTTGTTGGATAGAAGTATTTTACAAGTACAATGAGATGCCATTGAGCTGGGAATGCAGTAATGAATGAAATTAAGTAGCTAAAATCTTAAGTGGAGTTACTGTAAAATAGGTAGAATCCTGATTAGTGCTTTTTCTGAGCAATAATGAAGAGGTGACACAATCTTCTGATGACTCTAGCTGATCAGGAGTTTGAAGAAAAAGAAGTCAATAAATACTGAACTGGGAGGGTACAGAGGGTTGCAGTAGCTATTCATGAACTGCACGTAAAACTGTGTTGAGTGGTGAGGTACAGATTCTTACAGGTAAGTAGATAAGTGTCTGCCCTGCTATGTTTCCATTTGGAAGTTGTCTGTGTGAGGAATTTTCTGCATTTGGGATGGAAGAACCCCATATAATAATGGGAACTTTCAAACTGGTGGAAAGTTTTCCAAGAAAACATAATCTAGAGAACTGAGATACTCTCTCATGGATTTATTAAATCTACAGTTGCTGGTTTTGTCTGGGTCCAAACAGAATAAGACGAAGCTCAAAGTCGTCTGTTTCAAGTGACCACTGTCAGAACTGTATGTAGCAGTTGTTCAGGAATTATTTTTAGGTACTCATTTTCAGTTCCTTCAGTTTTGGTTTACATATATAGCATATACATTTATAATTCCTAAACTAATAGCTTATGTGTATAAGTGTGAGTAGTTAATAAGTGTTGTGCCCCATATCTTAGGTTTGACCATTTTTTTTGTTGTTGTTGTGTTGGGGCATTCAAGGATTATAGGCTACTGCTAAAAATTATTAACATTTTAAATCTCCAGTATGTAGCTGTACCCGTAGTTAAAATGGATACATAACCTTTTAGGGATTTTTGCTCCTTGGGTTGCTCCTCTTAAATGCTGATTAGCATCAAGTTCCTGTGCTCATTATAAAAATACTATCAACCCAAAGGACAGACTGGCTGTGTAGTTGCACCCATTCTGTGCCCTTATTGTCTAGTGTTAGTATGAATCTGGAGAAGAGAACCTACCTCTAAAGAGGCGAAGCTAAAAGGTCTTTAATGCCTCTTGGCAAAGAGAATGCAAGTTAAAGCACATTATTATTATTAATAATAATAATAATAATTTTCCTTGAAACTTGCAGACAACAAGCAGGAGCATTGTTTTGTTTTGTTTTTCCCCAAAACAGAAATGTTGGGTTTTTAAGTGCTGAGATTTAGACCAGATGTCAAAGGAACTGTGATATAACTTCATAAAATGCAACTCTATGCAAACATTGAAGCAAGGGGTGCCAGTTAGAAAGAAGTGGGTGAGAACTACTCTTATTAAATACGTTACTGAGGGAAGCATTGTTTTAAAAGAAGTTTTGCACCAGAAACTGAGCATTGGAATCATAAATCCATTTTTCTCTCATTTGTTTCATCACTTACCAATTCTTAGTTGATTAATACTGAGATTACTCATTTCTCACTGCAGTTCTGGAATATGGGGCAGCTAACTTTAGACCCATTTTATTTACCACAGCAACACTTCTGCAATATTCAGAACCGTTAATCTTTGCTTATTTGCTGGTGTAATGCCAAAATGATATTAACATTACTCTAAAATACTTGGAGGGAGGGAGGGAGGGAGGGAGGGAGGAAGTGTTCTTAGCCCAGATAAATTTAGCTTCAGTGGAGCTATGATGGCTTATGCTGGCTGATGATCTAACTCTTATTGTCTGTCATTGAGTGAAACATGACTGTCTAGCTCAAAATAGAATTTGGGGGTTCTTTTTCAAACAAGGCCTCTTTTTTCTTTCCCTGTATTTTCTTAGAGGAAAATCAAATTCACAGTTTGCAAGATCACCTTCATTTCCATGACTGCTATCTTGGAAGTCAGATGTACAGAATTATTAATTCTTACAGTGTCAAGCAAATGAACAGCGAGGCAGGGTGGTTTTTTTTTTTTTTTAATGAAAGATGAGTGACTTAAAATTTCATAAACAATTTCTGGTTTTGGACCATGACTGTAAGAACATGTCAGACCAAAGGCCTATCTAACACCGTTTCCTGACTCTGACAGTGGCCAATAGTAAGTGCTTAGAAAAGAGCATAAGAATAGGGTGAGAATGTAGCGGTTTTTTTCTACTGGCAAATTCTAATAATTTGCAGCTCAGGCAATTCCTAAACAAGAAATGTCTTTGTTTTTGACAACTCTCAATGGATTTTATTTATTTATTTTTGTTCCATAATATTCTGCTGTTTTTTGAATTCAACCATTATGGCTCATTTAAAAAAACGTGTTTGTTTGCATTTTGTGCATCTAGTTCTCTGTGAAAATGTGCAACGTTTCAGTGGATGTTTTGGGAGGTTTGGGGAAGTGTGGTGTGGCAGGAGTCAGTGCTGGTTCCAGGAAGGCCACCTGTGGGGTTGGGGATCAGAGGAAGTTTTGGGAGGCTGGCATGGAGTACTATGAAGAGATTTTTAGTAGTTTACAGGGACAACAGGAAGGAGATGAAGGAGTTGGTGAAGTTCAGAGGTGGTGTGAGAAATGGGACAGTGGGACATAGGGGATTGCTGGAGGTTACTGATGAAGTTGAATTGCTGATTGCTGATCCTCAGTAAGGAAGGGGAGCTGGAAATGGTCACTGGGTCTTTCAAGACTAAGGAAGGATATCTGTCTTTTAGGAGTGCCTCTTCCTCTCCTAGTCCCCTGTGATACAAGATCACTGTACCTACATTTTGAACTACCCTCTCCATTGCCATTCAGGAAGATGCTTGCATCTCCCTACAGCAGCTGTCATGTCTCTCGGGCTGCTACTCAGGAACGGAGCTGCCTTCCATAAGGAAGGGGCCAGGAGCAGGAAGGGGCTGGGGAGATGTTCTCCTGATACTACAGAATAGGTAGGTTGAGGCTGGGACAGCAGCTCTTGCTGCTGTGGGAGGCTGTTTGCCAAAACAGTACCTACTACTGTATGCAGCTCTGAAACTCTCCCCGTGTAGAAGCTGAGGACTGCAGAGGGAAGGAGGCCCTTTCAGCAATACAAGTGTGCATGGTACTCTTAGCAGCTGATCCCTATGGTATAGGTGAACAGCTAGTCAGCTGTGTCTGGTGTGATGTTCCTCTGGACTGTTTTGCCTGCTTCCTTGAGACAGCCCTGAAAGCACAAGTTTTCTCAGCAAACTTAAATCTCTATTGCTTAATGTAATCTATATTAGTAAGAACTAATAATAGAGTATACGTAACTACCTTTATGTGTCATTATTTACTGAAGGTTTAAAAAAAGGAATTGTAAAGTGATACAGATTTGGTTATCAATATACTGTCCAGAATAAGGCAGATAAAAATATGTTGCAACTGGTAATACAGTTTAATTTTTTTCCTGCAGTTTTTTGTGTAGCTCCCTGTTGCTATGCATTAGTCAGTGCAAAATATTAGCTTAACAAAAGAATCAGTATACACTGATAAATTTTTAACAAACTATATGATGTACCCAAGATTAAAATATCTAAGTAAAAATGTTTTTTATTTTCAGAATGGGTTTAGTATTAAGGATAAAATGGTCCTTATCCATTTGCTGCATTATTCAGCTGAGACAAAAATGTAAATGAGAATAAAAACACCCTGTCTGCCATGTTCCATGGCAGACACAATCTGTGGTGCTTATAAAAGGTAGCGAGAGCTGCTTTATGCTATATGGATTAAGTGTGATACTTGGGACACTTCTTTTATGGTTCCTGAACTGTTATATTGCATTGGAAACCATGGAAGCCTGGTGTCTCTAACAAAAAGCACATATGCATTAGGAAAAAATGATGAAACTTTTGGTTTAATGTTTACTTGCGTAATTGCAGTGGCCAATGGAGATCTACTTATATAAATGTAGTGATTTATTGGTACTGCACTTACACTGCTGTTGAGCTGATTCTGATCCACTAAGCCTCATTAGCCCTAGGCTGTTCCTGTGTACACTCATATATAAATTCCCCAGAAACTGAGGGAAGATAGTGTTAATGGTTGAACCTTGGATGGCTTTGTGGAAGTGGAAGATTTGCCTTTGCCAAAGTAGTCTTCTACAGGCCGGTTATAGCCAGCAGGCTATGCCACACAAGAAGACAAACTAAGCTAAAGGAAACTCAAGAGTAAAGCTCTGATCTCCTGATTAGGAGAATTGATTGTAAGCACTTACTAGTAATAATAATGACTCCATATTCTACAGGCTGGGGGGATGAAGTGAAGAAGTGGAAGGAAACAACAAATTTTGCAAGGAAAGATGCATATAATTTGTAATATTAAAGAGTGTTATGCTTTCTTGGGAGAGGAAGGAGAACCCAAACAAAATCCATCATAAAGGTAGCTCCTAAATACTATTTCTCCTTGTAAGGTCTGGAAAGTAATATTTCCATTATCTGCAGAAGCCCATGACAGACTGTAATTGAAATGCATTGTCTCCCCCAGGATAACTACAAGTATCTTGCAACTATAATTTGTTTTTAGTGTTCTGATATTACAGGCACCTTTTATGACCTGACCCTTTGCCAGAAATGAGAGTTCAGAGCATTAAGCATCTGACCCAGAGCCCACTGAAGTCAGAGGTAACCTCCCTGCACTTCTTGCCTTATCCCCAGTAACCTCAGAAGACCTTTGATCAAATCCCTGTATCCCTTGAACAAGATATATACTGATTCAGACCTATTATATACCTCTCAATTTTTTTTAATTTTCACTGAATTCTATTTCCTGATATTGACCTTCATTTGTTCTGTTTGTTCAAAACCTAATTTAGTGTGTTTAAGTAATGATTTGAAGTCTTAGGCAATTTCTGGGGATTAATGTCTGATTGAGAGAGTCGATGGCCTGAGGCAAGACTTAGGGCCATTAGTTTCATCCAGAGAAAATTTCTCAGGAAATGTTTTAGGCTGAAGTTGTTGTTGCTTGGCACTCAGCAGCTGTGCCTGAATTGAGGGAGGGTCACTCTGTGGGGAAATGAATTGCCTATCAAGTCTGAATTGATTTATTAAAAGCTGTTATTACAGTTTATTTTATAGCAGCTCTCAAAGGCCTGAACTAAGATGAGGGTAAGGTAGGAGAATGGAAAGGTTTGTTCTACCTTGGTTTTGCACATTACGTTGCAGCAGACGGTTCCTCCCATGAAGCTTTTATTATTTTTATTTTAAGAAGTGTTGCAGAGCTCCCTAAAGCAGGTGATTGCAGTTTCTTATAGAGTCTTGGCTATTTCACAATTCAAAAGTATTGCAAAATGGATCTTTAAATCAGAATTGCCTTCCAGAAATATTTGATACATAGAACTTCTAAAAATTACCTTCCCTAACCTTTAAATATTAGCAGAGAGATATTCAAAAACATGTGAATTAGGGACATTGCTTATGTACGTAGATAGATCTCTTAATACAGGTATGTATCCCAGGCACGAAATCTACTCCCATACAAGTGCTTCAAGTAGAGTTGTATCCTTATCCCAGTTTACAGGTGGGAGGCAGATTATTTGAATGACCTGGTAAAGGTGCAACAAATTACCTGGAGAGGCTGTGGAATATTCATCCCTGAGCTTTCCAAAACTTGACTGGACAAGGCCCTAAGCAACCTGCTCTGACTTCAAAAGTGGCCCTCCTTTGAGGGGGGGATTGGACTAGATTTTTCCAAAGGTATCTTCCAACCTACATTATGCTGTGATTCTAGGTGTACATGGCAGAGCCAGGAATTGAAATTTGTTTTTGCTGTTCTAACAGGATCTTAAACATGATAAACACTGTATTAATAGTATAATAACCTGATAACCTCCTTTAAATCTGTGACTTCTGATGGGACGCTAGGTTCTAAATTCTTTTGTAGATCTTGAAATCCTTCCTGAAAGTAATATCTTTTTATTTAAGCTAAGGAGATGTAGGCAAGACTCTGTTTAGTGGTTAGTTTTTGTTTTTTTCCTGTTTTTTTCATAGTTAGTGTTGCCATTTTACTTTTTTATTTTAGAAATTTGTCTTCACTGTGAGTTCTCTTTTGGGACAAATGCCTGTACTTTGTAATTGGTAATGGAAACAAATGTAAAAGATGCTTAAGTGAGGTACTCAAAAGTGCATTTGAAAAATACTTCTGTGTTCAAGCAGGGAGTTTGTACAGTAGCATCCTTCCTCTGAAGATTGCTGTTTCAGTTGTGTGGCCACAAGCTGGTCTTTTCTTGTAGAACAACACTGCAGCCCTGCAGAACTTTTTTGCTATTCTTACACTGCCTATTCCCATTTCACTCATTTAATACATTTTAACATGCTAGGTTTTCTGTCTGTGATGCTTATTACTTGTGAACTGGGCACAAGGATTTGCTTAAAACTTGAACTGAACTTTTTTGAGCTTTTGATTTGATTTTCAGTTTTGCCTTTCATTCTACTTCCATTTTTGACTTAATTTGAAAATGGACATGATGAAACATTAAGAATAGATCTGTCATATGAAAGATCTATTAATATTCATCAGCTAAAGAATTTTATGCCTGTATTTTCAACCAGAGTATAATATCTACAAGACTTGGGTGAATGTAGGTATCTCACCTGTTTGGTACTTATCTAATCAAAGCTGCATCTGTCAATTTTTGCCAGTGTTGGAGAGCCATCAGAGCTCAAGTTATCGTGTCTTTTTTTTCCCCTTGTTGAATTAATGAATGCTTAGGGGAATAGAGAAGTTTATTACATCAATATTTTGAGTTTTCTACTCTCTGAATTTTCAGCATTCTTGAAATCTCATCATTTAGGACTTTGAAATGCAGCATCAGCACTTTTTGTGACACTTTACTTCACTGAATAAAAAAAGACAATTTATTGAACATCAAGCTTATGAAAGGCTTTTTCCCCTGACAGCACAGAACTCATTCAAAGAATTATAGGTACTCTTTCCTATATTATTTTAAGAGTCCTAAAACTTGTTAATGATAGACATGAGCAGCAGACAAGATAAAGCTGTTTCACATACCAGCTGAGTACTTTTTGAAGCTAAGATCATTGCAGTAAATTGAAAAGGTGGATACAAAATCTCTGAGAAGTGAATCAGAACTGCAGGATTCATCTTTATTTTTGACCCAAAGAATGTTTTGAGGTGCCTGCTTAAGTAGGAAGCCCTTATTAAGTTCCCAGTGTAATATTTGTGCAATATTCACTGAATCAGACTATTTTTGAATGTATGTGCAAGGGAGGATGAAGACATTGTGATCTTTGTCTGTTGTGTTCCTTTGTTGGTTTCAGCCATAGTAATGTCTGTCCCATCAATCTGCAAAATACTTTTTCACATTTGTCCCTAAAAGGATCAGCTCCTGGCCCGCTAGATCATATAATTAGTGAGTATAAAAAATACAGTCAAAGTTGAACCTGTGCCCAAACTTACCTGATATCCAAATGGCAAGTCCTCACTTAAGATATAGGCCTTGGTTAGAACTGTGAAATTTCCAGGCAAGCCCTGCCTTTTTCTGCTGGCACTGCCTATTTCTATAGGCCTAGGATATAAGCAAGGATTCTGCTTGCTATGAGAACAAGCCATGGCTTTGCCTGACAGTCTAAGTGCCTTCACTGTAGTGCCTTGGTAGCACTGCCAGCCAAAATCTGATGTGGTCTATAAGCAAATAAACTCATTAAGTGTGTGCTTGAATCTCTGTGTGTAACATGGAACTTGGATGACAGATAATGTAGTAAGATTCATACTGCCCAAGGTAATAAAGATACAGGTGGTTCATCCTGAAACCAGAAAGTCTCTGTGTTTGGGTATCTCTCCTGTATTCATATTAGTCTTATTCAAAGCAAAGTGATCAAGTTTATGTATTTTTATTTTTTCATTACTGGTACAAGGTTGGGTAGGTATATCTGCACCTGGGGGCCATTCCTAGGGCTTTGGAGAGGGAGGGATGGGTTGTGCCTAGAATATATCATGGATGGAGGAAAAATAACCTAGTCTGGAAAAAAGGGACTTACTGAATATTTGGTAGGACTGTCAGGAAAAAAAACTGAAAAAAGAAAGACAGCACATCAGTGTGGAGAAAGCAAGAAATAGTGACAGCTCTGTGTGCACAGTGAGGTTGGTCAGCAGAAGATGCATGTTGTTCTGCTCTCTGGTGGAGCATCAGACTGTCATGATGTTTTTTTTTTTTTTTATTGTTTCATCTGGAGTCCCAGTCTGGTATTTGGGGTGTGCATTTGAAATGTGCCATGACAAAGCTGTAATGAGGTAATTTGTCATGATCAGCATGCAGAAAACAAAGCTAGTATCATGATTTGGGATCGGGATCTTGATAGACACACTTTCTTACCTTACTCTTTTTCCTGCCTTGGTGCTCAATCAGCAGTCCTACCTGCACCCTCAATTTGTCTGCCTCTCCTTCCATCACTATTTTTCTGTGGTCCCCATACATACGTGGTCACCACAGGAAGGTCCTTCCTGAAGTGTGAAATTTTAGTGGTTAATGTTCCCATTACTTGAAAACCAACCTCTGGGATGTCAACATGATATTGTTTAAGTAACAAAAATTCTCAGGGATTGTACCTGTTTACAGGGAAAATGGTGATGATGTGTTTATCCCCTTCTGTTCGCTTCCGGAGTTGTTTTCTCGTGGTTGCTACACAATGAAAACTTCTATACTAAGATTGATCTTTGCATGTGTTATCACAGGAGATCTACTGAAAAGCAAACAAACAACATACATATGTGGATTAGAGCATTGTTTTGTGTATTTTTCTCCAAACATCATGTGATTTGGTGTCAACCAGGAACACAAAGAAAGTTGATAGTATTTAGCAGAATTTTACCATAACCAGCAAGCTGCGATTTGAAAGCCAACTACTTTTTTGTCTTATAAAACAGAATAATCAGTTGTATACACTTACATATTCTTCTAAAACTTCTGGAGTTTTATTTTGTTTTCCTACCATCTTGCTAACCACATGCTTAATTCTGCAGGTCCTTCTGTAAGCACACCAGATGTGGAAACCCTGGCCCTTCTGGGCTGTAGAATGGACTTTGGTTTCTGTGTTTTGCTGAGCTCCTGCTTGGCTTCATTGTGCAGATGCTGGATGAAGATATAGGCATATTTCTTGAGAGAGAATATTTGGTAATCTCACTGCTTCTCTGACTACTGCCATGAGGAACTAAATGCAGTTATTGTATATGTGTAACAGCACACAATTTTAGTTTTAACTGTATTGCTTGAAGAGGAAGTTCCTTTTGCTGGTTTCATTTATTCCAGGTGATAGCACTAAAGGACCTTTTCTCTTTCAGCATATGATAAGAATTAAAGAAAGCTTTCAGACTCCTACCCCACCTGGAGAGGAAAGGACTCCCTTCTTTCATTCCTGTTTCTTCCTTGCAGCTCATTATGACATTCATCATGAGATGGAAAACCAGCATGACTTGGATTGTAGGTTGGGTTTTTTTCATTCTCAATAACTAATGAATACAGTGTATATTTTTTACCTGCCTCTTCCTGTATGGACCTCTCACACTGTATATTCTAATATAACCTTTCATTATATTCTATACTGTGCAAGTCATAGTGTTTGTTTTTGGTCTTAAGATATTTTAAACTGCCCCTGGAAGTTTACCATAGGTTGTGTGTTAAGGGACAGAGGGTGTCCCAGTAAAGCTGTTTATCTGGGATTTGTCACTCAGGCAGATGGTGACATAGCAATGTTATGTCAAAGACAGTTGCAAAATGAAAAGCCTTGTAGTGAGCCTGGAGTGTACCTGCTGGAACTGGAACAGATCAGCCGTTCACAACTAATGTTTTATTGATGGCCTAAAGGAAAGGGAGTGGGGGAACCCAGACCAGAAAACACCTACAAAGGAATTCAGCACAGCCTTGAAACTTCCGTTCTGGAGCCTATGTTTAATGAGTACAGGGCAGGATGGAAAAATGTCTGGCTTTCCCCCTTCTCAAATAAGACACGGTGATTCCTGTTAACAGAGGATTTGATTAGACTGAATAGTGCTCTCATACCATCGTTGAGAGGGAACGAGCCAAATGTTTTCCTTATGGTGAAAAGAGGGATGGGAACATCTGCTCAAATCATTGCTGCTGTATGTTAAGCTCAGGGAGGATACCTAGGTTTGGGGAAAGATTTCGTTTTGTCCATCTCAAACTGTGTAGCTTAAGGACTTGCAATGCTGTAATGAGAACAGTCTCATGCTACACAGTATCAGAATGTCAGTGGGTATGAAAATACTACTGTTCAGATCAAGAATAAGCTTTTGATGCAAATCTCCTGATTGTTCCTTCTTACTGTGCTTTGGTTTGCATCATGGAACAGTTTTCCAGAACACTGACTGAATTAGTTTCAGACGCAGCTAACCTGGAAAATGAGTTCCAGGATCATATCTGATGCACTCCAGTTACAAAAGAGTCAGACTAGAGTTAGCACAAGGGTAAAAACTTCTGAAATATTTTCGGTGTGGATGTCAGGTCCTCAGCGCCCACTATTTTGCCCGATAGATCTCCTCCTGTTGGTGTGGACTACTTGCTAATGGAGACCTAGCTGGTCTGGCTCTCTGGCAATGTGAATGATCTCACAACGTGTGCTGTCACTCGTTGTCCTTTCTGTGTGCATCTCCAATATAGCTTGGAGGGAAAGTTAACTCTGCTTTATCGATATTAACCCCTGAACTTTGACTAGGGACCCGTAAGTGCACTAACCTATACAGGTATACCCCTGCGAAGTTGCACAGTTCTAACTGTGCCGTATCTGTATGCTTGCTTGGATCCTGGGAAGAGGCATAGAACTGCTCCCTCTTTCCATGAGTTAGGCTCAGTCTTGCTCCTGGTTGCCTTCCTTGCAGAATGAGAGAAAGAGGGCGGTCAGGAACTGTGGCCTTGATGCATTAGTACATAAAGCAGGCTACCAGAGGGGACCTCTGAGTCACTGAAGCAATTTCCCCACTAGTATAGACAAACACATCCTATATAGATTTGTTTTCGCCCTTTGATTCTAATGCAGAGAATGTCCAGAATCTTACTCTCTGGAAACCTTCCTTCTGTTTATGCAGCCTGTTTGTTGCACTAAATTTGTCCTTCATTTAAAAACCAACCAACCCCCCCCCCCCCCCCCCCCACACACACACACTCCTCTGCTATTTTGGTGTTTCTTTGTGCCTTCTGTGTTTGTGAAAAGCAAGTAGTAGTTACTCTCAGCCATCTTTTTACTGGGCTAAATAAGCCAAGCTATTTTAATATCCCCTAGTGAAACAGGCTTTGCATTCCTGTGATCCCTTCCTCTATGCATCTCCCATTACTTTCAATGCATTTGCAGTATTTTTTTGGAAGTTGTATGATGTTAAAATCTATTCTTCATTGAGAGAGAAGTTGCTGATGCACATTTAATTGTTAGTCAGGCTTTCTGTTAATTAAAAATGTGAAAAGAAACATTACAAACTGCATGTTGATCTTTCTGTGGGAGTTTATTGGATCACATGGCTACAGATGAGAAGAGCATCTGGAGTTATGTTTTCCAGCTAGAACTTGCTATGGCAAATAAAATAATTCTTTCTAGCGCAGTCTTGTCAATCACTATACACTTTAAGGATGAGGAAAGGAAGGGATAATGAAATACAGACTGCTTTTTTGTTCTATAGATCCTTGACTATGTTAAAAGAATCTGTTTACACTTTTTTTTTTTTTCTTAAACTGTAACATTTCCTTGGTAGCTATATGCATAGGCTGTACTTACATTAGAAAATTAAACGTGCCCATGGATGTTTCCAGGCACTGAACCCAAATATTTTACATAGAATAGCCTGTACTGTTATTTTTAAATTCTCTTAGTTTTCAAAAGAGGGAGCTACTGAATACTGGAAAACTTCAGATTTCGTAGTGGTCCCTGCCTGTACTAACACCTGAACTGTGCCCAGGAATCTTTGGAAGATTGCTAGTTAATGCCTGGGACTACTCTAGTTGTCTAATAGTTTAGAAGATCACTGGGAATGATTTTGGCTACTTTTATTTTTACCTGTATAGACATAGGCATTCAGTACCTCTCAACTTTCCCAGGTCATGAACAGGATAGGGGAATATAAACTGAAAAAGCAAATCAATTAGTCATGCAAGAAACTCAAGTGCTTGGAAAATCATCTAAGTGGATCTGCTTGGGGTCATTTTTATGCTTGCTAACATGCTTTTCCCCCCTCCTTTCCTTACTGGCCTTCATTCTTCGTTGGTCTGTGGCTCCACGTTGCATCCAAATGTGCTGTGTATGGCTCCTTTTACGTGTGTTGGACACTATTCCTTTGTTCTCTTTGTTACCTGTTTTAAGGGGTAACTGGTTTTAACAGTTTGGCCAGTTCTAAGTCGGCATTTCTTTAACTGACCATTGGTGAGTTGTTCATAGCTGTGGGGTCTCTGGTGCTGGGCGTGTGCCCCATCTCTTACCATCCCATGCGTGTACTCCTCTGTGCTGCGTACTGTGTCTCCACTTCTCCAGGCCTGCAGGCCTGCAGGCCTGTGTTTGTCTCCACTATATGATTGTTTGTCATAAATATCTCATTCTACATAGAATAACTCCTTGTTATTGCTATCTATATAAAGCTGTGGTTGTATCATAGAAAGATAAACATAAATAAAACAAATTAGCCATAGACATCTGATCAATTAGAAAAATTTGCTGTTAAAGCTAAACCAAGTAAAAACAAAAAGTGGCAGGTAGGTCAAGAAAAGGTCAGACAGAGCAAGCCAGACAAGCCTCAGTCCTGAGGCCTTGCAAACTCAGTATGAAATTTATGGCCTGTTACTAGCAATGGTGATATGGTATTGCACCATCTTTATCCTGCAAGTATGAATTTATGTTTAGCTTTGTTACAAGAAGAGCTTTGTCCAAGCTGTTATTAGTTTAGAAGCTTAAAAAAAAAAAAGGAAAAAAAAAAAAGGCATGATTGCCAAAATCAAATTAATGGAACTTTTTTGCTATAAAGAAAAACAGTACCTTAGTGCACCATCATTCCTGCCACTTAAATAATATAATCCTCAAACACTGCGGATGCCTTTATGGGCCCTGATTTGTTTCAGTCTGCCCTTGCTATCCCACTGAGACTGTTTCAACCTGTCAAATTTGGTAGCACATTTATACAACATTTTTTTACTGCATGTATTTTGAATTTGACTCTTGTTCTATGGGGAACTAAGTGCAACTCTCAAAAGTCATTTTACTTGCCATCTTTAACAACCATCAGAAAAATAGAACTATGTCTATATACGTTGAGCTAGAAGGTACTTAGTCACTCATAAGCTATTTATTACTAAATCCACATAGACCTCCATTGTACTGTTCCTCTAAATGATAGAAACATCTCATACAGTAACTCAGAATATATTAACTGAGTTTAAGTACATGCCATTTTTTTTCTGTGTTAATTTGGTTTTAGACAAGGAGTAATCAAAAAGGTGAAACCTCATAATTGAAATGGAGTAGGGCTTCTTTGGAAACCTTTCAATGCTTCACGTTCCATTCTCGTTTCTTAGTACCTTGCTACTGCTTCTGAACGTACTTGACAAGTGTTGGGCAAAAACGTGTAATGGGGATACAGTGACCTGAACAGTGGTACAGACGCACAGTGATACGCTGAAACACTTGTGACCGGTGAGTTCATTTCCGCAGTATGGCAACCTCCCTTAGAAACTTAGGAAAGCCCTCACCAGAATGCTTGTGGCGGGATTAATACAAGCTGAACAATCACGCTCTCTGTCTCTTCCTGCTCACCAAGATTTTTGAATCAACTGTTTGAACAATTGAATTAAAAATATGGCATTTTCTGACTTCAGTGAACAATTTACAGAAGCCTTTTATAAAATATGTAGTTACAAGTTTTTTCTCTTCTGTGCCAACCCCCCCAAAAAGGAAGTGCTAACCATGTGGCAGGGAACTCCTTTGGTCTGTAATGTTTTCTTTAAAACAGTTACTCTTTGTCTGTGGGGAGTCACTGTATTCTCGTCCAAGTCTAAAATGTCATTGCTATGCAGCTTTTGTCCCAGTTATTTAAAAAAAAAAAAAAAGTAAAAAAAAAATTTTTTTGAACCATCTGTTGTAAATGGAGACTCTCCTGGAATCAGAAATGGCTCGTAATCGCTCTTCTAAAAAATTTTTTATTGAAACTCGCAGGATCTTACTTAGTAGCTAATTGCTGCATTCCCAGTCACTTGGGTAGCAGCACATAAATCTTACGGTTTTCCATAGCTTTAGTGATGTTATTGCATGGTAATAATAGCGAGCTTTCATTTTCAGACTAGAATGAAATACTGGTTTACGGAATAGTGGTCGAGATTCCTGAAACCTTTTAAGCGAACATGGAATAACAAGTATGTCTTAATATTTCATAAGTAATAATTAATTAGTATTGAGCTGCTTATTGACTCCCTTCTACATGTTATTTTCCTAAAATTGATTTCACCTACTTTAATGATGAATTACTTATGCTGTGAGCATTATTATCAGTTAAGGGTATTAATTGCCTTTATTGTACTGAATGCAAAAATATCCTCAAAATGGTGAGGGTATATCATTCTAGTTAATTACTTCTATTTATTGTGGGAACAACTAAGAATCAGTCAGTATTACCCAGGAACAGCTCTGCTAAATTGCTGTGATGGTCTTTTATTGTTTTGTTACTTGATCCATTTCTTAGTAAATTTTTTTTTTCTCCATCAGCCTTTGGAAAGAAGAAATTCACCTCTTGTTAAACTCTCCAAAGCAGTAGTAGAGGGAGACATGCTTACTGGACCTTGGCATCTGTGCGAGTGCTGTTTTTTGTTAGCAAGGTACAGAATGACAGGCCCTCCCTTTCTGTTCTTCAAACAGTTTTAAAAAATGCAACTCCATATTTCCATCAGCATACTGAAGAATTGACAGTATGGGGTGTTTCAGAGGAATTCATATAAACATAGGACATCGCATGTTTTCTTCAGAGCCAAATGCTTTCTTCTGAAGAAGGGCTGATATCAGTGATCTCTTGCACAAGTTATGAGAATCTGGTTCAAGCCAGTGCTTCCAGGTTAGCTGAACAGGACAAATTATCTAATACATATTTCTAAGTTGATGTCAGCAAGCAAGGTGAGAGCTGAGAGTAGAAAGAGGGCATTCTGAGAATTCAGAAACTGGATAGAAATGCGGCTTGCACTGTAACAAAATGTGTCTAGCAAAATGGCAGTTGTCAAGGATTTGTAGTGCAGTGGAAGCAAGTTGTTTGACAGTATAGCCTCTGACTGGGAGAGATAGGGGAACTTGGTCTGTGGTTGCAGTGAAGAGCAAGAGTACACTCTGGATTTTTTGAGAGCAGGTCTAAATTTAACTGCAAACAGTACAAACTGCGTGGGGGTTGAAATGCTTAGGCCTGCTGTATACAAGAAGTCAGTGTTGCATTATTTTTAGAGAGTATGAAAAACACCTATGTATCAAATGAGTGATTGCTCACACTGTTAATTTCATATGATTACACTTAGAGCTATGGTAATTTTGTGGCTTATGACTATTTCAGTTTCCTCAGCAGAATCTTTTCTTCAAATGTAGATATTGGCTGAGTAAGGGACCACTGGAACCTACCCATGCATGTGCACATTCACATTTCATTCTCAACTAGGATATGATTAATAAAACTTAATCATATTTAAGTTTTGATTTTTTGATAAGCTCTGTGAGTGTGTCAGTGTCTGCCTAGTATCAGGTATTTGCTCACAGACTCTGTTTCAGCTACCTCTTGTTAGGTCTGTTTGCAGTGCACACTGCAGGAATGAAGAAGTCTATTCTAGTAATGTCAAGCTAATCTGCAAAAACGCTAGATGTGCACAACTGCTAGTGCTGCTGAAGAGCAGGGCATTGGTTGGAGTGGACCAGAAGAAAAACTGAGGCATAAACAGATGGGGCTGTGAGGAGTATGGTTTTGGGAGAGTGGGTGCTGGACACTGCACTCCCCAAAGGATGCACAGCTGGAGACATTCTGAAGAGCTGACAGCGTGTGCCAGTGGTGCTCCTGGGAAGAGTGAAAAGCGCTGACAGCTCTCGCTAGTTTGAATGAGAGCTGTAGGTGTCAGGTACCAGCCACGCCAAAATACAGCATACATGTATGTATATTAAATGATACGAACATTTATTCATGTGGCTCCTGGATAGCAAATTTTAAAAAATTATACAGGAAATACATATTGTCTTTATGGTTTGATTTTCTACAAACTGGCTGAAGGTAAAGGGGAAGATCTTGAGTCAGCTACAGGTGGAACATAAACTGAGGGACAAGTCACTTCTGTTTCATCTGTTACCAGAAGGATTTAATCTTGTCAGGAAAACAACGAAAAGTCTGCATGCTAACTTGATTCAAAGTGCAAACTGAAGCTGCTTTTTACTTCTTGACTGTTGTTTGTTTCCCCCATGATGAGTCCTGCTGACACATCATCAAAAGATGGCAGGCAAATTTAAATAAGCAAGTAAAGCAAAAATCAGCAGGAAGAAAACTTATAGCTGCAAAACAAAACAATTTAAAAGATTGTTTCATACTTAGAAAAAAGGTAATTGAATCTGTGAATAGTAGGCGAACCTCCTCAGTTAAAAAAAAAATATATATATGTATTGCTGACATCCAATATTTCTTTTTATAGGAATATGAAATAAATCATCTGTGTTAAACTTCTAGCAATGGAAATATTGTAAGATATCTTTGAGGGAGATTGTTGCTACACAGAAAAGGTAACTTTGCTCAAGCAAATATCAGTGAAATTACTCAACAGATAGGGAATCGTGTATAAAGTAGTTGTTACTGTTCGCTTAAAGTTTATGCTTCAAAAGGATCTTGACATTAAACAGAAAAAAATGACCAAGAAAGAGTACATGTTCTTTTTTTTTTTCTTTCCAAATGGACTGTTGAAAGGGAGAACTTGAGCAGAAAGACTACTTAACCCAAAGTTGTTAAAAATAAGAAAATGACCTCATGTTATTGCACTACTATTTTATCACATATAACTATGTATAAAACAAATGTATATGTAAGTTATCATAGAAGGCATTTTAAGTAGTATGAGGAATTTTAATAGTGGCACCATATACAACATTATAATGAGCTTGGACTATGAATTACTGACCTAAATATATAGCAGTAATACAGTAGCATGTTGTTTTATATTTTGTCTGCAACGTATATACTAGAAAATAGTTGCCATTATTTTGGATGGAGGTGGTACCTTTTTAATTGGGATTTTTCTCCCTGTTTTACAAATCTGTATGGTATTTTCAGCACTTACTTGCAGTAAAATACTCTTGCAAATAAAATAAATAGCTCACAAACTAGTATATAATGACTGAAAACATATTTCTACGACAAAATAGGCTCACAAATTATTTTCCTTTGATAACCACCTATGTGTGAATAGACTTGCACGTAGTTATTTTTAGAAGAAATCAGTATTTGAAAAGAGCTGCCACAAGGTAGGAACCGTGATACCAACTATTTCCATTATACTTTGATTAGGAATTAACTGCTCCCTGAGTAAGTGTCAGTTTTCACCTGTTTACCGTCTCCTAAGTGGCAGCAAGATGAAATTAGCTGAACAGTTCCTGTTTCAAAACAAGCCACCATGAAGCTGTTCATTAGGGAAGCCCAGGCTTGCTTTCAGGAGCACTGAAAGTAGCAGGGGAGTGTGAGGAGCACTGAGGAGAAGCGAGGTGGGGGGGATAAAGCTGAAGGGATTAAAAAATGGTCATGTTTTGCATGACCATGTTAGTTGCAATTACATGTGATGGAATAGCCGGTAAACAATGTATTTGTTTATGATTCTTGCCTCTTCTTTTCTTTACATTACTAGTACTCTGAGTTATTAGCAAAGTCATTTCTGTAAATACTTCTAGATTTTAACTGTCTGGACAGTTTGTCTGAGTACTTCAAACTGAACCAGCTCAGATGAGCCACGTAATTCTTATGTATTGTAGATTCTGTGAGAAAGATGAATATGATCCTTCCATCTTTGAGTACTTTGGCAGTATGGATATCTGTTGTGTGTGAATATACAGTCACGTTCTGATTTTGAAAAAACAGTCTTCAATCCGTTGTCAGTTCAGTACACTTCACACGTGTGTGCGTGGTAGGAAGGGGATGATGGTGGATGCTGGAGCAGTCTTGCCAATAAGTTGTGTTATTAATCACTTGTGGGGAATATACAACAGGTGTCATGACTAATACAATAAACAAATTGCATTAATAGATTATATGTTCACATAACATTATGTTTATGGCACTTTTCCCAGTCTTTTTGTGGCTGTAGAGCTTATGACATTAGACAGTAGTCAATCACAGCAGAAAGATGTAATAGTCTACCTACTGATAAGTAGTTGAAAATAGATTCATGATGCACTTCTCATGAACAACATCTTCCCCAGATTTGACTGTAAAATGAACACTACTTTTAATATATTTTGCTTATTCATAATTGTTCTCCAAGTAACTTGTGGAACTAAAGGGACATCTAGGCGGATGCACAAGTTCACACTGTTGGATCTCCGTCACACAGTTGCTCTTGTTTGACTGGGTGCACTTGGAGGGGAGAGTCTGAAGGAACTGAAATTTCAGTGCCCACAAAGGGGCTAATGCTCACTCTTACCATGAGAGATGAGCAAAACTCCGTGCGCTTCTATTGCTCATGCTGCCGTTTGTGTAATTTTGTTGTAGTCCTCTCACTGCCTGGTGGTACTTTTTTGCCATATGTGCATTTTGGAGTTTTGTGAGAATGGGTGTCACTGGCAGTTCACTGCTCTGCCAATAGCTGTGCTGCTCTACCCTCATACGTAGCTATGTATGCACATGCACATTCACGCGCACACACACACACATTTTTCACAAACAAAGGTTCTGTGGGAAACTTGCCACAATCGTATTATTTTTCTGGATCACAATTTGGTCACATTACCAATATGTTACTTTACTTTCTGAACATAAAAAAAAATTGGAAGTTAACCTCAAGGCTTTGAGGTTTCTACAGCCTGAGCATCCTACCTCCTGTATCTTACTCTTCTCTTACACTCACTCATTAATGCATGAGAAAACAGTGACACTCTAATTACCCCAATCTTTTCTGCTTCCTACGGTGTTGATTTCTAAACTCAAAGTTAAATCACGTCTGAGTTGACTACAGTTAGGGTTTGGGTCTAAACTCCTTTGAGCAGTTGCCCTTCCCTCCAGGCTAATTGACGGAGTAGTTCAAATGCTCTTTTTGTTTAGTGATTGACAAATCAATAGAGGCCTTCGGTCAATAACATAAAACCGGGGAGTTCAGATGAACAGAGGCTATGGTGTGTAATTAAATGGTTTTCTAGGTGGTGGATAAAAGGAATAGAAGTTGAGTTCAGTGTGTAGTGGGTAGAGCTGTGCATGTGAAAACATGCTGTAAAGATGCAGGAGCTGAAAGCAGGATTCTGACCAGAAACACACCCTGGTCCAGAATAAAGCTCAAAGAAACTTTTGGTTAAGTGTGGCCCAAACAAAGTCCGTTTGAGAAACCACTTTGCTCAAGAAGTGACAGTGTTTCATTTGAAAAAACACCAGTATTTAAAGGAGTAAAATCTTAATTTTTCTTCATTTGCTCCTGCCTTTTTAGAGGGAAGATGTTTACTAAGTTGAGGCAAAGGTAATGACTAAATTTGCATAATGAGTTTGGTTTTGTTGTCTTTAACTGCTTTAGTTGCTTGGAAAAACATATTGATCTTATCTGTGTGCTCTGATAGCTATAACAGGGTTTAGCTATTGGCTAGTTAAACTTGCAGGAAAATGAATGTTTTTTCTTTGGCTCTGCTTAATATCGACTCTTGCCTGATCTTGAGCTATAAGGTATCTGAAAACTAAATAAACTACAGAAGGTAAATGAATCTGAGATGGTAATTAAACATACAAGTCATTCCTGGGGTAGTACACCCAATAGGTCCAACATACAGCTGTAAAATGTTTTCTTAAGGAATTGTGGATAGCTTTCTTTTAGCAAATACAGCTTTTTTCCTCAAAAAAAAAGGGGGGGGGCGCCTGGCAGCCACAGATTCCTAGTGACTCGTTGACTAAAATAACTAGCTGGGTGTGTAAGTTATTAGATGATGAAAAGATGAATTAGGTTTCCTGCCTGTAATTTTTCTTCTTGGAAAGTGGGCTTCTGTTGCTCTGTGATATTTTTATGACTGGAATCCTTGGGGGAAGCAGTCTGGAGGGAATGCATGGAATGGGAATACCAACTGTGAAAGGGAATAAGTACTGGAACTAACTTCCCTCCACAAACCCATGCATTTTTGGAATAAAAAGAAGAAAAATTGCAGTGCCTTTAGCAGCCTTTTTTGGCTATTTCCTGTGCTTCTGTTATCATGCTCTTTAGAAATATCTAGAAGTTCTGCTTGCTGTCAATGTGCATTGGCTCACAGTTTCCAAAATTTAATTTTTTTAAATTCATCTTTGATGCTGTTAACTTTTGCCTTTGGCAGCTTTAGGGTCTTTACTGCATTGAGGGCCACATAAGGAATGATGATTAAAAAAGAATCCTGTTGGTAAGTTTTAGATTAAAATAACTGTGGAAACATCAGTCTGAGGTCTGAAAACAGCATTTGGGATAGTTTAAAGCAATCCTGTGGATTACCCCTCACAGACATTGTATCTCGCTAAACAGAAATGTCTTAATATGGAGATGCAACATGTTATGAATGACAGCGTGTAAAAACAAACACACCAAAACAAACAAAAACTTTGGGGGGAAGAGGGAGAGTGCCCCACCTCTTAAAAGTAGGGGAGATAAAAACGATGGTTGTCCTTCAGACAAAACTCCTTGAAACTGTTTGTTATATTGTCAAGTTAAAAAAAAAAAAAATTCTTGGATGCAGATAACTAATGTACAGCTTCTTTTTATCTTGTTCTGTTTGGTGTGTGAATATGCTGCCTGCATTCCTTCTGTACTACTTACAGTTCTGAGAACTTATATCAAGAAATATGCTGCTGTTTAAAATCATGTTGACAGATGACAAAAGCTTTAAACATTTTTTAAATAAAAAATAGTTTTTCAAGAAGTTGTTAAGAGATTTCTTAGAATCTGACAGATGAAATTTATTTGTTCAATAGATATCATTTTGTTACTTTGCATGATTCAAAATGTGAGCTACAAGCACTTTGCTCAATGAATTGAAAAGTCATCCAGCTTCATTACACAATAATTCATTCAAATGCAGCCATATCCCTGAAATATTTTAGAGCGATACAAGTCAACCACAACAAATCTACCTATGCTTTTTATTTCAACTCTTTACAAGGCAGAATGACAAAGTTAGAGACAAAAAAATCCTTCTAAGCTGGGCTCATACAGGCCTATTTTAACTTAGCTAATATCACTAAAGTGTAATCACAGAAGTAAGGAATTCAGTATAAGCTGCAAAACTCACTAAGAGACTGAAGAAATACTTGAGTTACTAGGCTGAGGTGAGTTCTAAGCTAATGCAGGTACTTTGCACGCTGTACCTGAACTAGTTTAATACTGGCTCTGAATATGTCTACATATACTATTTTAAGTCTGACTTTAAGTTACTGTATATTGTGGTATGGCAATACTTTAAGCACGCTTATTTTTGTTTAACTAGGACAAAGTAATTATACGTGCTTGAAATGTTGGAGATTATATTTTTGTCCTACTTTTTAAAGTCATTAAAGGGTGTTGCTAACAACTACTATTTGAAATAGATTATATTCTGTTCTGGATCAGTTTTCTCCTGATTTGTTGCAGTGAAACAGCATGATACTTGGGGATTATTAAAACTGCTAAAACAAAGCTTCAAAGTGAAAATCTTTTAAAACTGATAAATGAATGGGAAAAAAAAAAAAAGATGTGTTTGTGGGGGTGTGTTTGTTTATTCCCATCATGGATAATCTTGAAAATACCTTTCAGAAATGAGAGCAAAAATGAATCTGAGAACATGAAGATTTACTGGCTGCCAGTGTCAGTAACTTAGTTTCAGTCAGCTCAGCTTCAGGGCTAAGCACAGCCATGGGGAATGGCTGTGGCTTCTCAGCACTCTGCGGTAGACATGGCTGTGCGATCCAGTCTCCTGAAAAAATAAGCTTCTTTTTAAGTTTGTGCTTTCCTTCTGTGAACCACCTATGCTCATATATACAGCCTGGTTTGAACATCTGGCCCTAATTCTCATATGGTAGAAACCTCTCTTGTTTTTCTTTCAGAGCTTTAATAACACTTCTAGTTTCCTTTTCTGCTTCTGATCAAAGATTTCTATTAGGGGCTGACAAGGAAGAGAAACGGTTTTTGATCTGCAGGCCATACAGTGTATTGATCTGTCATGAGTGTTGCTCAATTTAGTTAGTGTGCTTGTTCTACTTAACACTGGTGCAATGGTACTTCCCAGGCAGTTCAGCCCTCAGCTCGGTTGAGGTTTTATAACTTCCAAGCCGCAGTTTCTAGAGACACTGCTTGACAAGGTGGTCTGACTTCATGCTGTTTTCTCACCATACCTGCCTTTCATGGCTTTTCTTTTCTCTGTTAAAAAAAAATAGCTATTCTGCCTTGCCTGGCCAACAAAAGGTAAGCTATTTCTCAAAACTACTTTTACTTTTTTGCTGGTGAAACTGTTAACTCTGCCAGGTTTTAGGAGTTTTCACAACAAGATTAATATCTCCACAGAAGAACTGGTAGATGTTCCGCAGACCAAATGCTTCTCTGCAGAACTGTGATGTGAAATTTATGCTACTGTTGTTTCATCCCTGACCTTCCCAGGTTAGGGTTTGTCTATACTGTGAACTACTGTAGAGAATAAAGTTCATTTTAAGTGAGGTTGACTTCTGGAAACATACTGGCTACATCAGTATGCAGCTGTGAAAGTTGTGTATTTATTCATATATTAGCATAGAGACCAGTTCCTTCCAGTTACCTCCATAAAGGTGTGCACAAATTTAGGTCTGTGTGAACCAGAAAAATGCACAGTGCTATTAAAGTGAAGGTTTGGTTGTAAAAAAACAAAGTTTCAGGTGAGAAAAATCTGGCAATATTCACGGTCAGCTGGGAAAGGAAGAGAATGGGAGCTAGATTCACATCGATGCTGTTGTGTTTATGCGGATGTCTGCTATTCACCGAAGACTTGTTTTCTAAGTGGCATTTGAATAACACTATCCCCTTGCAAGCACTAGTTTTAAAGACAAAGCAATGATGTGCATGCTGGAGTCAGAACAAAAATCCCTTCTAAACTCCCTGAGACAGACACAGCTATTCATATGATGCAAAAAGATTTTGACTTTTTTTTTTTTTTTAATACCTGTAGTTCCTACAGAGGTGTGGGGAACATCGCCTGTGACCTGTCATTTCTGAGGAATAATCCCCAAAACAGCATGGCAATTGGTTACAGCTTTCCTCTTCCTAAAAACTGCCGGTTCCCTCAGCATGAACTGGCCAAGTGAAAGGGGTTGTCTGTGAATGATCTGAGTAAGCCTGGCTGTAGAGAGGTATTTGGCCCCTAGCAAAACTGTTGCTGTATAAAGGGAAACTGTATCTCTGAGGGAAGGTGTTTTTCTGCCTCTACTCTGACTGCTGAGCAGCTGGGAGACTGTACCCACTGATGGGCCTTCTGATTTTGAAATGCTCTAGTGGCCAACACCCTCTTCTGCACTGGCGTGGGGAGAACCACTGGGGCACAGGGTTTATTTCAGAGCTGGCAGAGAGATCCAGCTCCCAGGTATGGTATTCTTCAGGCTCATTTTTACTATCAAATTGCATGAGGGTAAGATAGGGCCTTATGGAGCTATTTAAGACAATGCTGATAAATGTAAGAGTCTACATTGTGTCAGTCGGTCACAGGTAAAAGCTTACAAAGAGATGAATGAACTCTTGCACTATATAAACACATTTAACTATATAAACAGCAGCATAAAATACTGAGTATTGAGAAAAGTAGTGATCAGTAAAGACCATTCCTCCATCAGGATGGGTAATCTGGTAGCTAATATTTTCTATGCAGAGAAACTCAAAAGATTAAAGAGCCTGTGGCTCCCACTCAGCTTTTGGTATCTTTGTCTATCCATTCCTGACAGGCAATCTTTTCTGTGAAGATGTGTAAGATATATCACAGTGGCATATGCTTTTATTTTGCTAACCCACATGATTGAACATTGCATGATAGACATTGCATGGTGTTTGTGTAATTTGTTGTTTTGTTCTTCTGTATGAATGACCTCCATTTTTAAGAAAAGAGCAACCAGCACAGATGATACGTTTTAATTAGTTTTAGAAGAGATAAGAAGTAAAGAAATTGCTAGGCAACTATAAGGGGGCAAAAAGCAACAACAAACACTTTATTTCACTTACTATATTTTGTGGCAGAGATTTCCCACATTATGCATTCTTCTCTTGCTGTAACCTTCACTTTGGGCTTTGTGACACCATTCCATGTTTATAAACTAATAACTCAGACTACATTGCTGAGAGGTGTTCCTATGAATCTTACAAGTCTTGTAAGGTGTTCAAGCAACTGAAGTTCAGCAACTAAATATGAATTTAGGGAACTTTCCCCTGTGTTTGTGCTCTTCAGTTTTAGTTGCCTTTCTCTTCAGTTGTAAGTAATGTGCCTAAAAAAAAATGCAAAAAAAAAAAAAAGACAAATTACAATCATTAAGTTTCGTTGCACTGTTCTAAGAAAATGAGCCCTGAATAAAATGAAATATAGAAATTTGTTTTTCCTTATAAGGTGTATGGATTTACATAGGAAAAAGTAACCTCTAAAATGAGGAGCAGGGCTGTTAGTCAGCACTCGAACCTACCTCAGCATACTGCCATGGATAAGTTGACGTGGTGCGGCAGGAGCAGATTGGAGAATCTGACTGCCGTCTCCATTCATTTGCCGTTGCGGTGGGTGGCTAGGGTAAAACAGCAATTGCTTATATGGCTAAGGAATATTAGGAAAGTAGTGAATGAGTTTTAGCTATCTTCCCCTGCAATTTAGCCACTGGAAATTACTGCGAGCTAGTATCATAAGATCAGTCAGTTTGAAGAACCATCATCTGAGAACATCTGTGTTTATATGATCAAGCAGAGTTATCATAAAGAATGCTTAATCCTTATAATATAACCCATATATTTATGTGTGACTAACCATAAGTAGTAACAGCATAGCAGATGTCATTTACTTTTGAAAAATTAAAGCAGTGGCCTAGACATGGGGCTTTTCAGTGTAGGAGGTGATATAATCATAAAAAACAGAGGGTGGTATTATGCTGGCATATCTGAAAGGCTCGAAAAGTCAGTATACCACTTCAGTGTCTGGAAGGGTTCCAGATTTTATGTGCATTTAAGCTCTTTTCTACTGTGAGAACTGCATAAAGAATGCTGACAAGCCTGGAGTCCATGTTGGCTGACGCAGCTGTCCTCAAGATCCGTGTGTTTTAATAATTGCCCATCCGTTGGCTCTTCGCTGTTTGGGAGTAATCTGCTGGTCTCAGACCCAGAAGCCTGCCTGCCTGACAATGGAAGAAAGCCAAAGCCTTGGAAAATTGCTTTTGCACTGCTTCTGGAGGTGATAAATAGTAGTATTACCTTTTAAAAAGTTGTGCTTTAGTGTACTGTAAACAACTGTTGATCTTTGTTATATACTCTTCTGTACATATGTGTTTGGGGAGGAGTGGACATAAGTTCAGAATGTTAATATCACTGAATAGTTTTATGATAAAAAACCTTGGGACAGTGACCACTTTGGAGGACAAGGATTGTCTGCTTTTGTAGTTTTTTTTAGAAGGCACTTGGTTTAAAAGGCTGCAACTGAAATGAGGGCTCTAAATGCTGTTGTATCCACCTTTTGTAGGTAAGCTGCTAATAGATTTTTTTTTTTTAATCTGTGATGATAAGTCATGCTTATTTTAGGCTGGAAGGGACCTCTGGGGTCATCTAGTCTAGTCCCGGATCAGCTTAGTTATTTTTAGTATAGAGGGGGGGGAAAAGTATGTAGTGTTATGGTTAAAAACATTCTAGTTAGAATGTGCTCAGCTCTGTACAGATTTGTCTCTAGCTCAGTCTAGTAAGTAGAGATAATGCCACTAGTGCATTAAGAATGCCCAAATTTTGTGTTTGCTTTCAACTTCCAGTGCTACCAGATGACAAGTGAGGAAGTTAGAGGTGCGAAACACTAACTTTTGGGCTTTGTGCTGGCACCTCCCTCCCCACCCCATTCCAAAGTAGATGTGTTTGCAGTTTGGTCTGAATTGGCTTTCACGTTCTCTTCGCTCCTGTCAGTGGTGTCTTTTGTGTTCAGAATCATAACTCTTACAGGAGAAATCCAGTTTATGCATATATTGTTCTCAGTTATGAAATATACAGAGTTAAATTTATCTTGAATACCCCCATGTTTCTCCCGTTCAAGCATGTTAGGGCTTGCTAATCAAAAGTGCTTATCAAATTGAGCTAAATTAGTGTGCTGCAAATTTGGGATGCTCAATTTAGCATTACTGTGAAAAATCCATTTGGGATAATAGATTTTGCCCTGGGGATTTAGAAGAGACACAAAAAAATAAGATTTCAGTCCTAGATTGCTAATTAAAAATTAGTAGCATTGGGAAATGTTTAATACTTCATTCTAATTTTTGACAAATACAACAGATGCTCCAGAGAGTGTGAAAGCTAATGTGGAGAGATGCTCAGGAAGTCTAGGGAGGTCTGAAAATGGTCCCTGTTCTGCCAGGCTATCCTCATATGTTGGTTTGGAGTCTGGCCTGCTTTTATGCATGACCTGAACCCAAAAATGGGTACTGTGAGGTCATTTGCTGCTGGTACAAAGCTGTCAGTCTTCAATATTTTTACAGAAGATTCGAATTTAGACAAAGGACTGCCTTAGTAGAGCCAGATGAAATTTAATGGTATGGGGCACACGATTGTGCTCTTAAGAATAATACAGAAAGTTTTTGTTATGAGATGTGGCTGGTCACCTTGTTGCATTGGTAGATCATAGGAAAAGTGCTACTAATGTTGCAGTCATTGTGGAAAAGGCAACTATGATCCTAAGATGTGTCAGGTGAGAAATTTGGCAGGAGCGGCTGAAATTATCAATGCCAGCACAAAAGTGGATGTCTTCACAATAACATGCATACTGTAGAAATGGCAAATTTGAGGCTTTTTTCCACCACCCATCTCTGAAGCTATCTTAGCAGATATCTTAGACTCAGAAAGAGATTTTGGGTTCTGTTTCGCCTAGCAAAATTGGGGCATGTGAGAGCATGCAGTTGCTTTATGGTAATACACTGCAGAAAGAGAAGAAAGGGAGGGGGGCAGACAATGAGAACAAATTTGTGTAAGCAGGCCAGGGACTGTGAATTAGGAGACAGATACTAGTTTTAAGAGGAAGGGGTTTGTTAGACAAATTTTAACAGGAGTGGAAGGAAAATATCTTAACTGGTTTCCAAATAGCCTTGATAAATCTACAGAGCATACTATAGACTTCTGCAGCAGACAAATTGTGTTCGTGAACCAGGAGGTCTCTTCTAGTCCTCTGTTCATTAGTAGGAACTGCCTTGGAATTACGTGATTTGATTTATACAAAAAGAACAACGCTGTTTAAAGGAATATTTGTAAATTCTTGTCTAACAAATGGTACATACATCAGTTTTCTTAAGTAAGCTCCGTACCATCCACCATGGGAAAATTAAATTAATCTTAGTATCTCCTGTACCAGAAAAGATATTCTAAATGAAAAGTATATTTATTAACTTTCTTGCTGGTAGCTATATCGTTTTTCTGATATATCTGTGATTTTAATCACTGTATTACAGCCAATTGTCATGGAGAAGAAAGTCAAGTATAATACTGGGGGAAGAAATAGCATGATGACAGTTACTGAAAAATGCATTTTTTTTGTTTTTTGTTGAGGTTGTATACATCTTATTAACTACCTATTTGCAGGAAACAATATACTGTGCAACGCAGATTTTGTAAATCCCATTAATTTCTCACTGAAGTTACATCCCTCCTGCCGGGAATACTTCTTTTGAATATAGCAGAGGCTGACATTGCAGTTTAATTACCCTGAAGATCTTGTTGCTACAACTTTGAATGCTAGTTAAGCTGCTGCTTCCATTTTCCCTGCTGGTGGAGACTTTGCATCCTACTGAGCAAACAGGGACAGTCTGGAGCTTATGTGTTTAAATATAGAAAATTCAAGGTTGCTGTCAGAAAAAAAACCTAAGTATTATGACTCCAGACATTGTTTTCTTGTCTGGATCCTTGAAGCTGGCTTCTGTATCTGAGATATTGTAAAATAATTTATCACAGAATTCAAATGCCTTTGTGAAGAACTTTCTTTTCTGGAATAAGCTGAAATAGACAAGAGCTCATATGCACCTGCTAATTAGCAAAAATAGTCCAAAGGCATATGCATTAATTTTCAGTATAATGTAAAGTGTAAAGATGTGCTAAAAACACACATCATCTTCTAAATAAAGAATGCTTTCTAATACTATCTAAAACACTTAAAAATACTGTTTTAGTCAAAGCAATATTGCATTTCGTAAATATGGTCAAGTTCATTAAATCTGTATTCTGAACTAATCTCTGATGTATACCCATATTCTTCCATGCTTGAGGTGTGCACTTTTTCCTGGCTTGTAGTACATTCAGCCCAATGTAAACATCCTGATGACAGACTATTGATTTTTATGGGAGTGCTTTGTTTGCTACATTTCAGTTTAGATTATGGGAAAATTGGACTCCTATTTAGATGCAAGTGCCCTCAGAAGAAAACCTATTTTATAAAGAAGGATAAATGGTATAGAGTGAGCTATAAAACCAGTGACGGACTCTATCGTTTTGGAGTAAGCTTCAGGTACTGATGCATTTCAGGGTTTTCAATGTAACAAGAGTTCCAAAAATTGGCCGTCGCTATCCTGCACTGCGTACTGACAGAAGCAGTTCTTCAAGCGGTGCTATCCCACTGTCCAGCCTGTCGCTCAGTGCTCAGAATATACCAGCAGGGACTGAAAGTAAAACTGGTCAGGAATTTCACAGACAAAATTGCAAGTAACGGGCTGGCTCTTTCTGGGAATGTTCATCTTCATTGACTTTAAAGACCTAGATTGATTTAAAGCAGCTCAAGACTTTGCATGTTGTTTCTATTTCTTTTAATGTGTTACATGGTCAATGTATAAAAAACTAATGAGGAAAGTGCTGCAACAAAGCAAAATGATCTGGTAGAGGTGCAAAGCATATGACTTGCGAGGAACACAGTTTAAATTTGATGCAAGGGCATCTTTGTTTCCAATGTGTTTTCAGGGAACAATCTCCTTTTCTAGTGAAGAAAAGCTGTCTTCATAACATATGCTTACATATTTTAATGTGTATTGCTTTTAAACTAAGATTTCACTATCTAACTTGCCTCTTGAAGAGTAATTTATACAAAATCTAAATTCTGTAATAATTTAAATACATGAGAATAAGCTTTATTCAAAACAGCACAATTGCATTTTCTTTACATTTTATAAAAACTGCTTTAGTGAACTGCATGCCTTTGGATGTCTCCCCTCTCGTCTCCCCTCTCGTCTCCCCTCTCGTCTCCCCTCTCGTCTCCCCTCTCGTCTCCCCTCTCGTCTCCCCTCTCGTCTCCCCTCTCGTCTCCCCTCTCGTCTCCCCTCTCGTCTCCCCTCTCGTCTCCCCTCTCGTCTCCCCTCTCGTCTCCCCTCTCGTCTCCCCTCTCGTCTCCCCTCTCGTCTCCCCTCTCGTCTCCCCTCTCGTCTCCCCTCTCGTCTCCCCTCTCGTCTCCCCTCTCGTCTCCCCTCTCGTCTCCCCTCTCGTCTCCCCTCTCGTCTCCCCTCTCGTCTCCCCTCTCGTCTCCCCTCTCGTCTCCCCTCTCGTCTCCCCTCTCGTCTTTTTGGGGTGGTGGGAGGAGTTATTGAAGGTTGCTGAAGGTTACCTAAGGTTGCTGAGGCACTACGAATGCCGATACCTAGCCAGTACAGGGTGCTATTACTGAAGGGAGCAACAGTGGCTACATTTAGAAACTGTTCTGTGTGGACTATGTAAGCAGGTGGAAAGGGAATAGCTGTCCTTGAGCACAGGCAAACAAGAATACTATGAAAATGGTACTTCAGTGGTATTTGTGCCTCTCTTGGGTGGATGTTTTGAAGACCTAAGGAGCAAGAAAAGGGCCTCTGGACCCTAGCGGTATTTCAGTAGGAAATACTAATGAGCTGTGCAAGTTTGTTTTTGATATCATGTCAGCTTTTTATAGCAGTTACTATTCTACCTCCTAAAACCCACAGGATGATGTAGATCCTCACAATGATAACATTATGTTATGAGGAACAGATCTGTGGAGCTAGCATATTTTGTAGACCTGCTCTTATTGATAACATTAGTATTAAAATCCTCATGCAGGTCAATCATTAAAGCTCATTAAAAAACTCTCAGAGGATTGTTTATGGCTCAAATACAGTGCAAGGAATTTAATTTTTAATTATATACAGAGGGATATGTGAAATGGAATTTACAGTCACAATGCACTTGATTGTGAATTCATAATATATTATTGTTTCTTCAGAGAGTTGAAATGATGCCATTACCTTAAGAGATGAAAATGTTCATTAAATCAGTGGTGCAGCACTGGGCTTTTAATTTGATAGAGAGATTCTTTACTAACTAAGTAGCTGCTGCAGTGTAGCCTTTTCTAACCTCCTCTACTGACCACAATGGTGGTGCTTTGTGATAGTGAGTTATGTATTTTGACAAAGTGCAAAACTTAATCCTTTAAGCTACATTCTTTGCTGTAAGTACAATGCGAAAGTGATAAATAGCACTTCAGAATTAATCCATGGCTAAAGTGCAGATTGTTAACAGTAGAAGGCTCTGAGAGTATACAATACCTTTTTTGTCATCTTGGTAGTCAGGATACAGATTAAAAAACTGCCATTAAATCTTCAGAGATTGCTAATATTTGTATTTATTTACAGTATATATTTGTATTTATAAAATGGCTCACTTGATTCCCTCTATTCAAGGCTGTATGTGGTTAGCGTATGTGAGCTATATGCTTTTTTACCATTACTCTCATTTTGGTTTAGGTGAAATTTTTAGCAGATGTTTTAAAGAAGGTACATTTGAATAATCTGAAGCAGTCTGCAAAGTTGTGTCTGTTTAGTTGGACTGCTTTCTTTTAAGACCTAAAGATCTGAAATATTTGAAATAGTTTGTCATTGTTTTTTAGAACCCACAAAACATTTGTAGTTCAGAATGTTTGTTTCAATGTTCAGTGTTATTTAAAGCATTTATTTGTAAGCTCAAAACCTAAGACATTATTTCATTTTGGTTGAGCAGGAGATTTCCACTGTAAATGAAGGGTATTGTATGAAATTAAAAAAGATTTGTTCCATGTCCTACCCTGATCTGCATGTGTTCTTCCTGGTGCTTTGCCTTGATGATTTGCTAAGATTTGAGTATGTGAAAGGTTACTTATAACTACAGTTAACAGATGTATAGGTTCTTGCTATATACAAGTCACAGAATGTAAAAGCATCAGGATGGAGATCAGAAATTAAAGTTCTGCTCATGCCACTGATTTCACTCTGGAATCATTTTAAACATTTGCATACTAGCTAATGCAATGAGTGCATATGTAAAGGATTCAGTGCTTTGGAGAGGTTCTTCTTAGGGGCAAAATTGATTAGAGGCAAAATCTGGATTCGTGCACTATGCATTCAAGCGCTCAGTGGGGTACTCCAGTTTGAAATCAAGTCTGAAATCATGCTCTGGGGATAGCATTGGGGGCACCCTGGGTGGAAGGGGGATGCCAGGTTGGCTCTCCAGTGGCTGCTGCCTCTGCGGGCGCTGGCTTCTGTGTCCTGCGACTGGCAACTGCTGCAGGCCTGACTGCTGGTTCAGTGATGGGGTGGTGCCTGGAACCGTAACACATCACAACAAAATAAACTTTGCTCATTCTCTGTGAACTGTACCAGTCACTAATGTAGATGTACCCAATAAGACTAACTATGCCTGGGTCTCTGGTACTAGTGTCATATTTTAAAACAATTGATTTCTGTGAGTCTCAGAAATCCTTTAATACCAGGTTGTATCCTATAGAGCAATAATCACCATCTTCTAACCCGGCATAACTTGTTTAGTTTATTTACCTAGATTTCTAGGAAATCTATAGGAGTACTAGGCTATATGACAAAATCTGTTTAGTCTTATCCAGAAAATGTCACTTTCTCTGTGTGATTTTTGCGGTTATTTTAACAGAGAGATGAGTTGGAATTGAAATACTTGCTAAAGAAAGGCAGCTAACCTGAAACTCTTAATTATCTGGAACACTTCAGGCTGAACATTCAGCACTATAATTACCCCAAAATGACTAGCTGGGTTTGGACAAAAATGTTTTTCTTTTGTACTTCATTTTATGCCTCTAGCTGAAAGAGAAATTAAACCTGCAAATGCTGGAGAAAGTGTCAAAACAAGACAACCGAAACAGGAAGTAAGCTTCTTTTTAATTTCTATGGCTTTTTCTTTGTAACCTCTTCAGCTTACTGGAACATACTGTATCATTTACTATTGATCTTAATTACCCTTCAAAGTGTCGTGCAAGGAGATGAAATCAAGAGACAACGTTGAACATGAGCAAGAAGACCAGAATCTGGAAGCAGAGGGAGTTTAAATACAAACACAGTGGACAATATTTCAGTCTCCAGTCTACTTTCAGGGCCAGAGTGAAGCAAAGAGCTGCATGAGGACGCGGTCAGGAGGAAGCCTGTAAATCTGGCAGTGATGTGTAGTTTTTCAGCAATCTGTAGGCATGGAAATAGGAGACCAAATGGTAGCACGGCCATGGACTATTTATATCAACCAAGAATGAACCCAAAGAAATGTCCACTTATCAGTGATGCTAAACAGAAGCTATAAATGCTGCTTGGCCTGGTACCAGAGAATAGTTGATAGCTGACTATGAGTGGATCCCATTAGTAGCTTAAGTGTTTCCAACTGGATGTCAGAGGAGTTCAGCCATTGCTTCTAGTTGTGTTTTATGGGGGGGCATTAGTGGACTTCAAACGGCTCTTTAGATATGACTGGTGAGTGGACAATAGATTTTCGATCCTGAAATGGGTATTTGGACTATTTAAGCTCTTCCAGTCACTTACATATGCTGCTGTAGATTTCTACACAGAGAATGGCATCCTGAACTACTGGTAACCTCTTTGACAGTATGCCAGGATCTCTTGATACATGAAATCAATACTCAGTTCCCCACTTAAGGCCAGCCTTAAGTACCATAGGTGTTTAAGTTTGTCATCAAGTAACTTGTTTGTGTACTCTCCATTGGGCTTGCTCTACTTGAAAGGCTCCGTTTCCTGAGTTTGTGTCAGTGACTGGAAGTCATTTGAAATTGTGAGTGCAAACAGCTTCCTTGTAATAAACCTTGACAGAGGTTTCAAGAACCCCTTTTTTCCCCTAAAATGGTGATTATTTGGAACATGATACAGAGTATCACCCTTAGACAAATATGAGTCTGTGCTCAGAACACAAAAGAGTGTTTAAAATGAAAACATAGCCCACCTGAAGGACATTTACCAACAGGAGTAGAACGCTTTCCTCTGCTGTGGCATTTGGGTTTGCCTGAATTGTGTCTAGAAGGAGCACAGAGGAAAGGAACCCTGAAGACCCAAGTTGCTCAAGGGCAGAGCAACCGTCTGACCTACAAAATTACTGGTCATTAGGGTAATCAGTGTAATCATGATGCTGGCTGCACAGATCTTACATGTAAGTGTACATTTAATGTGTACGTTAAACCTGCCTAGATAAGAAGGCTGTAGTCTGATCTTTCAAAGCTAGTCATGGCCAAACATCTAATGGGGGATAAGAAATGAAAGCATAGGGTAGGAGTTTTCTGGAGTGTGACTTACCTAATGAGATTTTATGTGTCTGCTTTTGTATGTGCTGTTATCTTTCAGATTTCCTGCTTTAGAGTTTTTAAATTATCAGTAGAACCAGATCATAGCTCACTCGGTGCTACTTAATCACTCTCCGCTTGTATATTCTACACTGATGGTTGTTCCTAAAGGCTCCATGTTTGACCCCCCCCCCCCCCACACACACACACACCTTAGCTTAGAGAGACTGTTTAAAATTGACATTTGACAACTGAGTGGCAGGTTGCTTTGGCTGAACTTCAAGAAACACAGAAGGTATTTCTGTAGCATAGTGCTTAGTGACTTTCTTCATGACACTTAACACTTCTGTAGTGCTCATGTTTTTTAACATACTGAATAACAACTTGTAGTTCATTTAGTAGAAGAGGAGGAGGAAAATAGGTGCTGCTTTTGGTAGTTTTATAGCAAAATTACTGTTTCTTAAAACTGTTCACTAGAAATCATACTGCAGTGTAACTCAGTAGGTGATACAACTTTGGTGCATCAGTGAATTGAACAGAAGATGACATGATGTCTGCAGCAATGTGTCTTTGTAAATAACATTTTCTTTCACTCATGGGGCCAAGATTTGGATTGAACAAAGTGAGGATTTTTTATCAGTTATTTTAGAAGCAAGGGAAAAGACAAGGAGAAAAGAATAAAAATGGACAAGAAAAGAACTTGAGTCTTTATAGAAACCTAAAGAACTCTAACTGATGAAGAAACTTTGGCAAGGCTTTTCAGGTAGCTTTCTGTTTTATTGTTTATTTTTCCATTGATCTCTACAACAGAAATGGGATTCTTTTGTTGATTTTTCTATTTTAAATCTCCATGTCGTTTGCTTTAACTGTTGTGTGGTCCCTAAAAACACATATAATGTGAGGATTACTCATTCTTGCTGAACTCCAAGAGTATTCAAGAGCAAGTGAGTAGGTTATGACTTTGAAGCTTAAGCAGTCTGTGTCTGAGATCCACATAAAATGTTTTCCTCAGACCAAAGAGGGAGAGCATATGCAATCTAAAGACTAGAGAAAATCAGAGTTTCTGCCTGAGTAAGCCCTTGGGGTTGTAGAAGAAGCAAATTATACCTCTGTAAGTTATGATTTAAACACACTTTGTGTCTCCAGATATAGGAAGATTGTGAAGCTCTGGTTTCTTGTATCAATTGATTCAGATAATGAAAAATAGAAATTCTGGTTCCTGAATGTGTGTTCTATTGAAATTTATGAAAATGTTAAAGTACAGTAATTGCAAACTTCAGAACTATTCTATTACTTATAAACACCCTACTGTCAGTATTTTCCCAGACACTCCTGATATAGATCCTTCTCCAGTAAGTTAACTGTATATGAACTCTACTTTGAGACATATCTTTAAAAGATAATTTTTAGGTGGAGATTTATAGCTGACAACTTCCATAACCATAACAATGGAATAATGCTGTTTTTCATTCCAAATGTCAACACCTTTTCCACACTTAAACAGATCCCAAGGGTAGGAAATAAGTCTGTATTAGGGCTGGATAGGTGGACTTAAAAGAAGAATGAGTAACTGTTTTGATATATGTATATATGTGTATGTATATATATGTGTGTGTGTGCATATATATATAAATCTGTCTTAATGAACCTAATGTGGTCTTTTTTTTAATATTGTGATGTCACTTTCCAGAAATGTGAAATTTTAAAAATATACAAGGCTGTATATTCCTTCTGCAAACTGGAAGTAGTGTAAAAAGAAAGAGCTTTTTATAGCAAGTTAAAATAATCTTGCTTACAAAAGCTTTTTAATGGTTTTTTTTTTCATAACACTTTGAAAACACTTGTCACCAAAAGATAAAGAAAATTCTGGCGCTTAAATCTGGACAAGAAAGGTCAGAAAGGATGAATGTGAAGAAGGATGAATGTAATTTTTAGGTTGTTTAGGTAGATGGGAGAAAGAACCTTCTCATAGTGGGTCAGACCAGTGATTCACAAGGCCTGGCATCCTGTCTCCAGTATGTTGGATATTGTTAGACTACTTCTGTAATTCACCAAATATGTATATTTATTTGTGTGCATCTGAAGGGAGATTGTGAATGAGTTCTATAGGGGCACCTAGAGGAAATGATTTTGAGAAAAGAGCTTTTGTTACCTTTAAAACACTTTTCCTGTAATTATGAATGTGATTTTCAAGGAAGGTGGTGTCTAGAACTTCAAGATAATATTTATCATTGTCAGTAATGCCCAAGGTGTATTTTTCTAATTCAGGGGTTTTATTTTGTGTGACATACTTGACAAGTTGTAGAAGATGCTAAAATGGATGTTCATATTTTACAGATACAGTCATGAACAGTGTCATCCTCTTTTTTTGTATATATCTCCTATAAAATATAAGTCTTCAGTTTACTATAAATGGTACTGTTAGATACTTCCTGACTAATACTTCCAACTATGATGGTTCAAAGAACAAGCAAATTTCTTAAACTGAGGATAATCTTTTTCTTCAGCACATCATAAATGTTAAGTCTAGGATGTAAGCTTGGATTCCAGCAAGACTTCAAAGTTATTGGAGTGAGATATAAGGGAGTAAGGGTCCTTTTGTAAGGGAGATCATAAATTTTCTTTCGTTTTTGAATGTAATTTTTTGAAGGTGGTTGACAGAAAGCAACTTATTC
Organism: Apteryx mantelli; assembly: GCF_036417845.1. Classification (NCBI taxonomy): domain Eukaryota; kingdom Metazoa; phylum Chordata; class Aves; order Apterygiformes; family Apterygidae; genus Apteryx; species Apteryx mantelli. Next base: position 44,006,664 of record NC_089982.1, on the reverse strand, counting down.
AAGGCAATCTTTAAATATCACAAAGTGGTTTCACTTCATACTGTGGGGACATAGTGGTGGGGGAAAATAAGCATATGCTCAGCAGAAGACAATGACATAATTCTTAACCTACTCTAATTTGTTTCATGGAAGTTAGACTGGTGTTTTACTGGAGTGTTTCATATTCTTTTTTCAGGAGTCAATCTTCAGAAGAAGCCTTTTTCTAGATCAACTTATCTTTTCAAACCAGGTCTTTTGTCAATTTTATTTGTTTTTTGATCATTCTCAGAGACAGCATGATTCTCTGCCTTTGCTCAGTTTCTGCTTTAGAAAGGTGGAGGAAAAGAAGAAAAAACAAGAAAGTGAGATAGCGAGGGTATGTGCCTTCTGAGCTGCTTTCTTCATGAGATAAGAATTAAAACAAAGACGCTGCTCCACTAATACTGTTTCTGACAGAGGCTAATATTGGATGGAAAGCCAGAGCAACCACATCTGATTTTTCCCTGCTTTATTTTCCCTGCTTTCAGTGTAGAATTATGTGATATGAAGAGGGAGATGTCATATTCAACTACAGCTGTTGCTAATTAACACTGTACCTGCAACAGAGCAGTAGGAAATCCTGTATGGAAATAAAAAAATTCTCATACAGCTGCATTTCCCATTTTTCAATCTGCTCGTAGTTGTGAGCTAGGGCAAAATCCTTATAGCTTACTTTCTACATTTTCCATTCAGACCAATCTGCTGACTGGATGCTCTCTCTATCTATCTCAGCTGAACTGCTAATATTGCCCTTTGCTGTCTTCTTTGTCCTTCTTCACCACACCATTCTTCAGCTAATTCCCACCTATCTTAAAAAAAAAAGTTCTGGTGCTAAACATCATGTATCATTTGTTGGACATCAGCTCATTCATTTCAACAGAGTTCATATTTTTCTTTGTGCTCTTGTTTATCCAAAGAATAAGTTTTCAGGGCAAGAATTGTCCCCTATTTTTGCCTGTAAGATGTTGGTGCAATAAAGCCATGCTTTCCGTGCACCTTTAGATCCTACCATAGTAATAGGAAAAGCTCTATAGAAAAACACCTTCAGGATATAATCCAATTTCAACTGCCTCAAAATAAAAAGGCTAGGATAGTGCAATTAGTGTGGAACTAGTTCCACACAACTTTGATAAATGAAACCTGAATTACAAAACTCTCCAAATTTGAGAAAGGACAAATCAGAACAAGTGCATGCAGAACATTTCTCAGTTAATGAATGCACTTAGTGAGACAAAACTGAACTGCTCAAGACTTGCTTAAAATACTCAGACTTACCCTGCTGCAAATGTTCAGCTAGCTTAAGCCAAAAGAGTGGGAACTGAAGGAGAAATAATCATTGGTTAGCATTTCAGGGGAATGAGACAAGCAAATTACAAATTTGTTAAATATATATAGATATATATGTATATAAACTAGCACTGACATGAATTGTTCAGGTAAAAGATGGACAAGTTGATGACAATCTGTAACATGCAGTTGCAGAAGTACTGAGGAAAGAAAGATTGAAGCTGATAAACTCCACAGATCGAACGAAATCAGGAAACCAGCAGAAATTAAATCTAATCTTAATAGCCTTGAAACAAAATGGAGAAAGGCAGTGGAGGGTAGAAGACGATGAATTAATGAATTAAAAAGTGAGAATTAAGAAGATCACAAGTGTCTATTCAGCAGTAGCAGAAGGGAGGAAACTGAATGGAATTACAGAAACTACATTGATGTAGCTCCTGTGTGGCATTTGAGCAAAGGGCATAAGAAGAAAAGAAAAGGGAGGATGGAAAATATGATAATCAAAATTATCTGAGAAAAATATACGGAAGTTCATAGCACTCAGCCCTTTTTGCACGTTAAAACAATCCTTTACAAAATTCATGGATGAGGTGTTGCCCTTGCCCTCCTCACTGTTAAACAGGGAGTGATATCTCACAGCAGGCAAACGAAGAGGCTACAAAGCTAACCGTGGTTTTCAATTGCTGGAGAAATTCCATTGCCACTAAGGAGGAGAAAAACAAAACAAAAAACAACAACAAAAAAACCCGTCTCACAGAAGTTGAATTCCCTGCCTCTGTCCCCCACCCCCCAGGTTATTAACCCTTGTTAGGCAGCACAGCAGTGCCATGATAAATAAATTACACAACCAGCTCTGGAGGATTTTTGTGTGTTGAGAGGATCTATTCCCAGTTTTTCAGACTGGACACTAGCAACTGGAAGTGCAGTGAAGAACACAGTGACTCTTCCATCCGTTCCCCCTTGTTAAAGTAAACAGCAGGGGCTTCAGCATCCCTATAGTCACCTCTGTTCAGGGCAGGAGGTTGGTGTGCTGCCTTGTTCCTACTCATCTTTTGCCTTTGATCAGCTTTGACACTAAAAGCAATGGTGAGGTTCCTTGTTCACAGTAGCAGCCTCGAGACCTTGCGCTCTGCTGTCTTAACTCCCTTTGCTCATTGTCATAATGCTTGTTGTACCAAAAGCTCTTCCTGCCCTTCCAGGAGTATATGAGGAGGCACAAATGAACTCTGTGTTTGGCATGTGCATAGCTGGTGCTTGGTTCAATACAGTTTTCCTTCAGGAATAAAGACGTGTATTTCTGTCGGAATGATTTATGCAAATCCTTGATGACTGAGCATCTTCCTTGATTTTCCCCTTGAAAATTGCATGGCTTATGCACACACAGGCACAGACATGTTCACACTTAGCCTGGTACACTATCATTTTCTAAAGATGCTGTTAAGATGAGGATAAGTCTAGTAAGAAGAGGGGGAAGCAGTCAGGATGATGATGGTTTCTAGTAGTTATCATCTGTGTGTTAAAAAGAGTAACCAATGAGAAGCTAAAGAGCAAACAGTGTTGAGATATTGAAAGAATACAAAATAAAGCCGGTAGTGATAACCCGAAAAGTACACAACAGAAAGCAGCAAAGTATATGGAAATGGGAACAGGAAAATGGTCGTGTTGGCATAGCAGCTCCTGACCCAGCAGACCCTCAGATGGCTGTCTTTCTATTGTGGGTCACTGAAATGCTTTCTACCACAGAATCACAGAATCACTGAGGTTGGAAGGGACCTCTGGAGATCATCTAGTCCAACCCCCCTGCTCAAGCAGGGTCACCTAGAGCACATTGCACAGGATTGCATCCAGGCGCGTTTTGAATATCTCCAGAGAAGGAGACTCCACCACCTCTCTGGGCAACCTCTTCCAGTGCTCTGTCACCCTCACAGTGAAAAAGTTTTTCCTCATGTTAAGATGGAATTGTCTGTGTTTCAGTTTGTGCCCGTTGCCTTGCGTCCTGTCGCTCGGCACCACTGAAAAGAGTCTGGTCCCATCCTCTCGACACCCTCCCTTCAGATACTTGTACACATTGATAAGATCTCCTCTCAGCCTTCTCTTCTCCAAGCTAAACAGGCCCAGCTCTCTCAGCCTTTCCTCATAAGAGAGATGCTCCAGTCCCCTAATCATCTTTGTGGCCCTTCGCTGGACTTGCTCCAGTAGTGCCACATCCCTCTTGTACTGGGGAGCCCAGAACTGGACGCAGTACTCCAGATGGGGCCTCCCCAGGGCTGAGTAGAGGGGGAGAATCACCTCCCTCGACCTGCTGGCAACACTCTTCCTGATGCAGCCCAGGATACCATTGGCCTTCTTGGCCACAAGGGCACATTGCTGCCTCATGCTTAACTTGGTGTCCACCAGCACTCCCAGGTCCTTCTCTGCAGAGCTGCTTTCCAGCAGGTCAACCCCCAACCTGTCCTGGTGCATGGGGTTATTCCTCCCCAGGTGCAGGACCCTGCACTTGCCTTTGTTGAACTTCATGAGGTTCCTCTCTGCCCACCTCTCCAGCCTGTCCAAGTCTCTTTGAATGGCAGCACAGCCCTTTGGTGTATCAGCCACTCCTCCCAGTTTTGTATCATCAGCAAACTTGCTGAGGGTGCACTCTGTCCCTTCATCCAGGTCATTGATGAAGAAGTTGAACAAGACTGGACCCAGTACTGACCCCTGGGGGACACCGCTAGCTACAGGCCTCCAACTAGACTCTGTGCCACTGATCACAACTCTCTGAGCTCTGCCATTCAGCCAGTTCTCAATGCACCTCACTGTCCACTCATCTAACCCACACTTCCTGAGCTTGTCTATGAGGATGCTATGGGAGACAGTGTCAAAAGCCTTGCTGAAGTCTAGGTAGACAACATCCACTGCTCTCCCCTCATCTACCCAGCCAGTCATTCCATCATAGAAGGCTATCAGATTGGTTAGGCATGATTTCCCCTTGGTGAAGCCATGCTGACTACTCCTGATCACCTTCTTGTCCTCCACATGCTTGGAGATGGCCTCCAGGATGAGCTGCTCCATCACCTTTCCAGGGATGGAGGTGAGGCTGACTGGCCTGTAGTTCCCTGGGTCCTCCTTCTTGCTCTTTTTGAAGACTGCGGTGACATTGGCTTTCTTCCAGTCCTCAGGCACCTCTCCTGTCCTCCATGACCTTTCAAAGATGATGGAGAGTGGCTTAGCAATAGTGTCTGCCAGCTCCCTCAGCACTTGTGGGTGCGTCCCATCAGGGCCCATGGATTTGTGGGTGTCAAGTTTGCTTAAATGATCTCTAACCCACTCCTCCTCCACCAAGGGAAAGTCTTCCTTTCTCCAGACTTTCTCTCTTGCCTCCAGGCTCTGGGGTTCCTAAGGGCTGGCCTGAGCAGAAAAGACTGAAGCAAAGAAGGCATTCAGTAACTCTGCCTTCTCTGCATCCTTCGTCACCAGGGCACCCACCCCATTCAGCAAAGGGCCCACATTTTCCCTAGTCTTCCTCTTACTGCTGATGTATTTGAAGAAGCCCTTCTTGTTGTCCTTGACATCTCTAGCCAGATTTAATTCCAAATGGGCCTTAGCCTTCCTCGTCGCATCCCTGCATACTCTGACAACATTCCTATATTCCTCCCACGTGGCCTGTCCCCCTTTCCACTTTCTGTAGACTTCCTTCTTCTGGTTGAGTTTTGCCAGGAGCTCCTTGCTCATCCATGCAGGTCTCCTGCCTCCTTTGCTTGACTTCCTACTCATAGGGATGCACCGCTCTTGAGCCTGGAGGAAGTGATGTTTGAATATTAACCAGCTCTCTTGAACACTCCTTCCTTCTAGGGCCCTCACCCATGGGATTCCTCCAAGTAGGTCCCTGAAGAGGCCAAAGTTTGCTCTCCTGAAGTCCAGGGTTGCGATCCTACTTGGTGCCCTGCTGCCTCCTCGCAGGATCCTGAACTCCACCATCTCATGGTCACTGCAGCCAAGGCAGCCCCCAACCTTCACATTTTCCACCAGTCCTTCTTTGTTTGTTAGTACGAGGTCCAGCAGCACACCTCTCCTTGTTGGCTCCTCCACCACCTGTGTCAAGAAGTTGTCACCAATGCTCTGCAGGAACCTCCAGGACTGTTTGTGCCTAGCTGTGTTGTCTTTCCAGCAGATATCGGGGTGGTTGAAGTCCCCCATGAGAACCAGGGCCTGGGATCGTGAGGCTACTTCCAGCTGTCTGTAGAAGGCCTCATCGACTTCCTCATCCTGATCAGGTGGCCTGTAGTAAACACCCACAACAGTGTCACCTCTGTTAGCCTGCCCTTTGATCCTTACCCATAAGCTCTCGACTCGCTCTTCATCCACCCCTAGGCACAGCTCAATACATTCCAGTTGCTCTCTCACATAAAGAGCAACTCCACCACCTCGCTTTCCTGGCCTGTCTTTCCTAAAAAGCACGTAGCCATCCATGACAGCACTCCAGTCATGCGAGCTATCCCACCATGTCTCTGTAATGGCAATGAGATCATGGCCCTGCGACTGCACACAGATCTCTAGTTCTTCCTGTTTGTTCCCCAAGCTGCGTGCATTGGTGTACAGGCATTTCAGGGAGGTGATCGAGCATGCTAAAACTAAGCAGAGTGGGAAATTTTGAAAGGGAAATGTACAATACACTGAGGGTGTCCTTCATTGAGGGTACATTTTTAATTGCATGAAATGCAACTTCTTTTGCCTAGTTAGAAAGAGAAAATAGCATCCTGTCCAGGAGAGATAGAAGGAGCTAAATGAGAAAAAGATTTTGGTAAGTTCCAAAGCTAACTACTTCCATCTCCTGTGGTACAGAGCCTCTGTGGGCTTCCTGCTTCATTATACTGAAGGAGTCCAGCTGTCATTGGAAAATTGTAGTTGCCTTGCAAGAGGTAGGAAGGATCAGTCCTACAGATCTCAAATCTGGGCTCCATTCAGCTGGTGTGCAAGTGGAAAGCAACTCTCAGAATGCTGGGGTGCTAAGCAAACATGATGTTGCAATTAAAAAAAAATTTTTTTTTCAGATGGAGTGGTTTTATTTTTAGGTCAGGTGAATTGTATTGCTTGGTGCCCCAAACTGTGCAGGAGTGTTTCCTGTGCAATCGTGGGTCCCAGCTATTGCTGTTGTGGCTTAAAGCAGCAAAATTATTTGACAGTCATGATTATTTATATCATCACAGCACCTATGGGCTATAGTATGAATAGAACTCATAATTCTTTGTTCCTACCAGCACAAACTCAGACTCTTTTGTTCTTTGTCCAAATGCTCTTGATTCTATTGCTGATTTAAGATGAAAAGTTGGAAAGCTTGTTGCCAGGCTGCCATCTTACAGAAGTGGTACTTTAGCACTTTTCACCAGTGCGAATCACGTGGTACAAATGTTGAAAAGTACTGCAGAAAAGATTTCACATTCATGGAACTTTGCAAATAGCATTTTGAGAGGAGGCAGAATCATGAAGTCCTTCAGGCTGGGTCTAATGGTATAGCTGACTTCTACCTGCTCTGTTGTGTTGGGCTGGATTATCCGAACACTTCCCAGTATCTAAAACATATATGTTACGGTCTCCTTATGAATGGAAAACACCAGAACTAAACTGTTACAGCTGAAGAACTAGGAGAGAATTTACCCCAGGGAGCAAAAGTAGTTGGTGAAGGGGAAGGGCATCTGCATCCATAGTCTCAGGCCTGTGCTTTTGCTGGCAAACGGTTCTTCCTCCCTGCTGTAGTGGGACTCCTAGTATTAGAATGGACAAGAAGAAAAGGAGAAATTTAGAGCTTATGTGGAGGAGAGACAGCCTGAGGCTTTAGTAGGTAGTTTCTTCAGCATAGCAGGTAGATCATATCTGGTAAAGAAAGAAGTCATCATTGAGAAGTGTGTAGTTAGCCTTGACAGTATAAAAAGAGTTGAAGAGAAACTCCTGTCAGAAGCGTTGGACTGCAATTTTTAAAATGGACATAAAAGAAGACTGGCATTTCAATAGGAACTAAAACAATCGCTGCTGTATTTTGCTGTCATCCTTCAGAGCTGCGAAGTGGTGAGGAATTACAGCATTAATGCTCCTGCTAAGGCTGAATGAAAACTGACTATATTTCTAAGGAGGAATATCCGGCACAGTAAGGTTGCTCTGGAGTGAGCAGTTGGAATTACATTCGTAGACTTTATAACCTGAACACAAACAACTTGACTCCTTGCAGTCTTCCATTTCCATATTCATATTTTAATACCTCTAATGCTGATATTATTCTAATTTTATGGGCTTGAGGGAATGCCTGCACTGGTTGGAATGCCTTCAGGAAACAGGCTTTATTTTTAGATCAAATGGATCCGATCCAGATAAAATCTAGACCTGAACTTTGCAATTACCTGGTTTCAAGTAATGAATACTAGGTATGGGAGGGAAATGAATTGATGTTTTAATTCCACCTGTTACACTGATATATGACTGCATATCAAGTATGAAGTGCATTTGGTTTATACTGATGTATTAGTTTATTAGGAAAATAGTAGTATATAGAAAGCAATAAAATATGATGCAAAATATCAGTTAGTGTTTTAGGTATAGCACGACCATAATTAATAGCACATGGTTATTAGTAACTTACAGCAAGATGTTTTAAGTAGAGAAAAAGAAAAGAAAGACTTGTGCCCTTTAGGGGAAGGACCATGTCTATTTATTCTCATTCTGTACACCAGCTAGCACAAACCCTGATTAGGCCTTGTAGGCACAGCTGTTGAACAATTTCATTGTATTATACTAGTAATTTTGCTTTTCAGCCGACCACAGCTGATGGTAGCAAGGTGGTCAAAAGGTCTAATTCCCAGTCTCTCTCTTACTTGAATTATTTAAAAGCCAGGTTTATATTAATGGGACACCTGGGGGGAACAAAGGATATGGTAAAGGATGCTTACTGGGAGAAAGCTGTGATATTCTCCTCCATATAATCTGTTCTCCCACATTTGAGTGTCAGTGTAGCGGGAGTGGCCATAAGTTAAAATGAGCAAAGTGAACAGATATTTTAGTGAAATGTTGCTAGCTTTGAAGTTCTACTGTGTTTAGGTCTTACAGCAGAGGGTAATCTAGACTTCAGTATTACTCGTGTATTTTCAGTTTCTGTTTTTTAAACAAAAGGAATGCAAATACAATAGAACTTTTTTCCTCCTATTCAAAATGTTCTCTAGAAGAAACAGTGACCAACTATAATGACTTGTTATCATATTAGTTTTCTTGGTTTAAAAGAGAACCGTCAATTTGGATTTTCAGGAATTAATGAACCATTTATTGCTCTTACAGTTTTTCATTACTTTATCAGTACAAGATGAGATAATCAACATTCCAACATCTTGCTAAATAGAGCACTTAAAAAATAAGCTGTGGATTCCATATCCTTGCTAATGTCAGTGCTCCAGAAAGCTCAGCTTTCTGGTAAGAAAAAATTTGTATTGTCTGGGTTTATTTTACTTTTTTATATATCCTGTGAAGTTCCTTTGCCTGCCAGGTCTCATGTGTATGGCTAGGTATATCTCTTTTTGTGAAGTAATATGCTTAAATAATACTTTATCCTGTGAAATATTCTAGAAGAAGTAGACATTATTTTTTTATTTTTACAGTAAGAAACTGAGAAGTGAGATGTCTGTTCCCAGATCCCTACAAAACTTACTAAAAACTCACACAAAGCTAAAGAACTGTATGCAATAAGCATGACTTAAGAAATGCAAAGGAAAACCCAGTCAGTCTCTAAAGTGAGAGATTCTCAACTCTTCTTGAAGAGGAAACAATGTAATTTAGAAGTTTATCTAACCACATAAAAAAGGCCTTATATGCTGACCTTGTTTGGACAGCTTTCTCACTGTTAATGTTGCAATTAAAAGGTATTTCGTACTGATAAGACATGAAGTTGCATTCTTAGTGGCATATTATGTTATGCTGAAAATCTGGATTATCTCCAGTGCAGTCGCTCACATTGAAAGCAACATTTATATCTTCATTTTTAGCCATCATAAATCAGGAGTAATTCTTCCAGCTTTTGAAAAGGAGTCTTGAATTGATTTTTGCAGCAGAGCTGCAGTCACATAGTGTTAATCTGTAAGGAGTACAATGATGCATTCACAGGAGAAAATATTAATATTGCAGTTCATCCCAGAGGTGACTGCATTTCAGTTTTGATGAATTGTTTATTACCATTATCATCTCTTTCAAACTTTGAAAATATTTTGGGGTCTTTGGAAAGAATGAATCTCTGCAGGCAAAGTTCACTGCTATTTATAGCAACAAGCCAAATGGCATAGGCAGTATTAGACATAGTCAAAGAAAATGAGTTCTCATATTTGGCAAAAAAAAAAGAAGGCAAACCAGACCTTTATTAATTGTTTTAACTTCACGTGCTTGTCCCAATAGGATAATTCTGAAACAGGAATACACCATTCCTGGACCAACGGTAATGCCTCGTCTTGTCTAGTGCAAGGTGTCTATGCCTGTCTAGCTGTATACACACGTACATAAACTTTTTCAGGTATTATGAATTGGCTTTTGCAGTATCCGAAGGAACCTATTTTAGAAGTAATGTGTTTCCCTATACAGTGAAGGATGCTGCCTAGGCATCTCTAAGAAATAAGATGCTGTGTCGGTTACTTCACTGAAAGTATTGGTTTAACTAAATAAATTTCAAAATGAAATTTTAAGCCATAAGTTATATAAGCAAAATATATTCAACATTTCAAGTCCAGATGCCCTCTGCAGTTTTACAAAATGTCTGTTCTTTACTGTAAGTGATTTGGAACTGTAGCTTACAAGCTGGGCATCCAACCTGTACTGTGTAAGTGTCATTAATTTGTTTCTTGTTGCGTCAGTTCCTGATACAGTTTTGAACGGTTCTGAAAGTAGTTCATACCAGAATTTTGGTTTTTCTGACTTTGGTTTAGGCATTACATGAAAATGGCTATATCTACACTTACAGACAGGTATACTCAGCAGAGTGACACCCAGTCCTCATCCTCCGACAAACCTGGAAAGGGAGGACTGCAGGCAGGTGCACAGTAACTCGCTGCTTTTCCACGTGGCTGGATTTCCTGATGAGGGAAACTAACGCACGTGCACATACACATCCTAGCGCCCCGCTGGACTATGGTCAAAATATGCACCCCAGCACTGGCGCTGAGATGTAGCCAGTAAAATTCAGGGCTCCAAAACACTGCGTATTTATCTTATGCAAGCAACCAAGATGTGTGACAGGCCTTAAAAATATTGTGTCTGAAGATTACCTGTGAATATTTGTGGGCAAGTGACAAATCAAACTTTAGGCTTTGGGGTATATAGTAGATATTTCAGAAGACTTTAAAAGCAAACTGTAAAATTCTGTTTTATTTAAACAGCAAAGATGGTGTAATTTCAAGTCACGAAGGGCTAGAGTATTGGCCATTCCCTTTCCGTTTCAGGATAAATGAGAGAGGGCATATTTGTCAGGTTCTTTCTTTTGAAACTGTATTTCTTCCACTGCTTGCTTTTCTAGTACTCATCTGAGCTATTAAATTGCTGTTTTAAAGAAATGATTCCAACTCATTTAGTATAAATGCTCATATAAAAGCTGGCAGATAGGGGGGAAACTTGCATAAAGCTTCTGTTTCCCAGAATTCCTAAGGAATTTGGGCCAGTTGCCTTGTCTTAAACAGGGCTGAGAAATGGTGGAAAGTGGTCATATTTCGTTTTTCATAAGCTTTTCCAATTTCTTTTCTGAACTTTACAGTGTTTTTATTATATATTTGGCAATAGCACAATATTAACCCCCTACAGAAAGCAGTGAATAGTTTCTTTACCTAAATAGTGTGGGAGAGCTAGAGTGTAATGAAAGGTGTTGGAAACGGAGACCTTTCTATTACATACTGACTTGCTTTTTTGCAGGTAGATGAGCTGTTGGATACGCAGCACAGATTATTTGGCCCTTATTCTGAAGTTTTATTCTTCTAGAATCTGTTTATCTATTGTGTTTGAATTTTACACTGATTAAGGCAAGGATATAAACATCAAAGCAACAGTAATTACATTTGTATGGCTTTATGCGACAGAGAGAGAGAGAGCGGCAGAGCTGAAAACCCTGCAGCGGGGGATATAAGGAAGTAAAAAGTCCGCAACAAGAATGTGAAAGACAAAGCGTCACAGATTGGTACTTCCAGAGAGAGCTGAGCTTGCTCATGGAAAATGGCAGTGGTATAGGGTTGAAAACTCCCATGCGCATAGACTGCTCTCACAGTTCCCGCTGACTGGAAGTGTGGGTTAATGCGAACCCATTCTGACAGGCCTAATGGAAACAATTACGGTTGCATCTTTTTGTCTCCTGGGTGATATTAAGGAAGATTTCTAGTCTCAGCCAAGAGTTCCTGCTTTCTTACTCTGCCTCAAATCAGCAGAAACATTCTGCTATATTTTGTAACTCACACAGAAGTCTAAGTTTTAGAGCCGCAGTTCAATGACACTTATGCAGCCTGCAGTATCATTTTTAAAAGTTCAAATAATTTTGAGGAAATTGTGTCATTCACAGGTTTGTCCTGAATCCTAGACTTATTCTGTATCCTACAAGTTAATTTCTTATGTTACTTAACCTGTGTGGCCAAAGATAAAGGGGTAAGGGAATAATGACTTCAATATTAATATGATTTCAGGGTGAATTCAGCATATAAGTTAACCAGAATTATTTGGGTAGGTTTGGCTGTTCTGCGTTCTTTTTGAGGTGGTTTGGAAGGGGAGGTAGGGAAGTAAGGAGGCCAAAAGTTTTTACAAATCTCCCATTTACTAGAACAAACTGCTTGTCTGTTAGGTTTGTACTCTTTCAAAAAGTATTTTTTTTTCTTTTGTGCAATGTAAAACCACACAATAGTTATGGAACTACTTAAGGGCAAGGACACCAGAACTTCTTTCACTGAAGTGAAATATGTATGTAAATGTCTATATTTGGGCCTTGGTTTTACTGCAGCAGGAAACCCTTAAGTCTTGAAGTGCTGTTTAGTCACTAGAGGGCGACAGCATTATATGGTAAATGCAGATTACACCGAGGTTTGAGTATCTTGACGCCCTTACGTGTTGAAACCTCCCAGGGACACAAAGCATGTCTACATATTGTTACAAGAGGGTGTTAGATTTGAAGGTTTAGATTTCAACTTTAAACCAGGAATGAAAGATAAATTGTATCTGGCATTAAGTTACTGTTGAAGATGACAATATCTTCCACTGAATGTTTAAGTTAGTTTTATTGTATGTTTTCATTTTATGGGTATTTTAGTTACTCTTTTTAAAAAAATGTTCATTTAAAGAATGTCCTAACATCACTTTCAAGATATCAAATTTAAAAGGGTCATTGAAAATGACTCTTCATTATTTCTACTAATAATTATTTCTACTGCTGACTATTGCTCTTTCTGTAATCTGTGTTCATTCACTGCCATCATACAGTATGCACAACTGGTCTAATCAAATGTTGCTTGACCTGTTAACTTAGTATTTACAGCCCCGTAGGAGGCAGGAGCTGAAAAACAAATGTCATAATACCATAATTTCACATATACTTACTGATTTTCTAGGAAATGGTCTCTGAATGAAGATCATTTAAATTATTATTGAGAAGAAATATCACATGTTCCAGTGTTCTGGGGCTACATTTTGACTGAGGGAAAATAGTTATTTTTGTTTTCAAAAACATAAGAGTTGCATTTTTGCCTGAGAAAAAATTAGCCTTTCTGCTGCTGTGAACGGTACCTGATTAGAGATCTCAGATAAGAAATCTGATGTATGCGTAATAATCCTCTGAAAAAGAGAACATATTGGAGGCCAAATGTTTGTGTAAAATAGAGAAAATGTACTCGTTTATATAAAATAAACCCTTCTGTTTCCCATAAGTGCAGACAGCTGTAAGTATGGGTTTAACTCTCCCTCCACCTCCAGACGCTAACCCCTGAAAATAAACAAAGCTGATATAAAACAATAGCCTGAATAGTTTAATGGAAACAGCAGTTTATTGGAGGAGGCCAGCTATTTCTAAAATACGATCAACATAATTGTGAAGGTACCTGATTTTTTTTCCCATTTTTCAGACATTAAACTGCATTTGAAATAATATTTGAAGATTATTTTGTCTGTCCAAACATTAATATCTACTGTTCTGGTATCTAGAATAGCCTAAGAGTGGTTCTTATCAACACCACAACTCAAGGTTGTGAAAAGGATGGAAACTTCAGGTAGAAGGCAAGTATCAAGTCTTGACCTTCCGTGATCTTAAAAAGTCATGGCACAGTGGAGCTACTCTTCACCTGAGTTCCTTGGCCATATTTCATTCAAGAAATGAAGTATTTTGTAGACTAATGATCAGGATTTTAAGTGTACGATGCACTTTTATTTTTAGACTCTGCTCCCTTTGATAGGCTAAAACACAAAGTTGAACTATGCAGTAATGTAGGTATCACTGTGTAATACTTAGCTCCAGGCCTTTTATTTGTAAATTGTAGTCATGATTGTTCAACCTTAACTCCTTCTAACTATAACTAATCAAAGTGATGTGAGCACTTGCTATTTGAATGCTGCTATTAGAAAATATTCTGGATGTAATTTGTAAATATCCATGGGACATGTGTATTGTTCCTGTATAACTGCAATATTAGATTCAGAGGCCTGTTTGAAGACTTGACACTGATTCAAGGTCTGCTGATTGCAACCATGTACATGAGTTCACTACATTATTTCATATGATCTATATAAGATCTACTCTGTATAATAACACTCTGGATAGTGAATGGAGTTCTGTATTATTAATGTGAGGCTTGCAAAGATATAATTGTAAAGAAATAGCTGATGTTTGACTCAGTGAGGCTATACATTTTGAAAGAGAGCCAACATTTAAAATGACCTATTTAATCATTGTCACTAAAAGAACCCTCCCTTACGCATGTTTAAACAAATGACCTCTAAATGAGAATATTACTATGTTGAGCAAAAGAAGGTATTGAAAGCTCAATTAGCTGACATGCAGTTTCTTAAAAATAGTTATACTTCTCCTCAAACCGATACTAATGTGTTAAGGTGCAATTTTTGGCAGTCTAGGCATGTTATTTTGAGTTAACTCCTTTCTGTCGTCTAGACAGAATTGTACCTCTAAGACAGGAGGATACCTAAGCTCTAGTTATTACCAGATGGGTGAGTATTAAGTCCAGAAGAAATGGAGGCAATTGGCTGAACATAGTTAACTACCTTTATTAATGTCCTACACATCTTAGAGCCTCATTTAGAGACTGTGGTATAGCTTGTACAGCAAGCAAAAAAGTCAATGGATAAAAAAAATTGAACAACCCAAAAGGAAGAAGTATGTAGTTTGAAACTACTCATTCCTGACCTCCCAAATACCCCATAGTGTGTGCAAAAAGTAGGTTTGAAGAAAAGACAACTTGGGTATAGTAACAGAGGATAACAGATAGTCACCTAAGTAGAAAATGGTAGCTTCTTCCACCATGATACCTCTGTCAAAACAACAGAGATCTTCAACAACAGAGGAAGGAAGATTAGAACACCCAATTCACCATATGAAAAAACACATGCACTTACCATGTCCGCATCTTCACTGCTACGGTTTAGGAAAAGAGTTAAAAGTCAGATCTGTAAGCTGTGCTCATGTAACTCTGCAGAGAATTCTCTGAGTATCTTTCTCCTTTCTCTTTGCTGACATGATTTCCAAGGAAGAAGGCTGTCAGTTTTCTTCTTAATCTGAGCCTTGGGGAATTATCTGCCTCTTTGTGTTGTGTCTACCCTGTTTGCTGCCTTAGATGAAATGCTAAGGAAAGGAGCTATGTTCCTGTTTCATTCATATGATGTTTTTTATTCATACCTTTTTAAAGGGGCTTTAAATCTAGTTACTCCTAAAAGTGCGGTCAGTGAGGTTTGTGGGAAGGATGCAGAGGCTTTTGTCTTTCCCCCCGCCTAAGAGACACTATGCTATGTGAGTAGATTAGTATGTTTGTGTTTGTTGTAGTGAGTTAAGATGGAGGGTAATCTCATCTCCGAATATTTTTATAGATACTCGATGTCAGTGATGGTCAGTGGCATTTAATTCTTTATCACAGAAATATTAGCAGATTTTTTTTTTTCCTAGACAACCAAAACAGTCTGTGGATTACAGAATTTGGGTGTTTGCTGCACTTTGACTCTTTGGTTTCATCTGAGAGAAAATGAAGTACATACCATTATGAATGTGCATTATTCCATCTATATAGAACTATTATCTTCTACACTAAATTACCAAAGCTCTTTGCCTGTGTGATTTCTTATAAACCATAACCTTAAATTATGTGCATTCTTGTTGCTACATTGTAGTGAGGACCAGTTTCTGGCAGATAAATATTTTGCCTGTCTCAGAAGGCAGGTTTTGAAACTTGTTTGTCCTCTGCTCTTTTTATTCTTTTATGTTGTTGTGTTGGAAATGGCTTTTCAGTCCCTGATGATCACTTGTCATATAAGTCATAACAACAGATCTGGATAAAAATGTCAGAATTAGGAAAGCTGCATTTCAATGTTTTTTTATAGTATTCTGCAGAACTGGCCAGCCACCTCTCACAGATTTATAGTGACGCTGGTTCAGTATAAACTGATTTGAAGGAGTTTTGAAAGTCTCTGAATTCTAAATTTTTCTGATGAATGTATGCATGATGCGTTTTGAACTGTAATTCAGCTCCCATTGAAGCCTATGGCAATGCTGCCATTGATTCCTATGGTGCAGAAGTGGACTTATAATGAGCTATCTAACATTTCACTTATCTAAACTGTCATAGCTTGAAAGCTGTAGTAAAAGGCTAGTGGGGCTTTAGAGTGACTGAAGAACCTGTAAATATAATCAAAGAGACCAAATCGTATGTGGGAAGCTGTTCCATCTCAATCTCTTTCATCTACGGAACTTGAGAGAACTTGTTTAGTAGATTATCACATACAGAAATGCATAGTCAAGAGCAGCATTTAGAGTGACTTTTCAGAACAAAACAAGGTGAATGAATAGTTTTAAGCAACTATACAGTTTATACAGTTAACAGTGAACTTCACAGTTAGCAACTATAATTCAGTAGATCGAAGTTCTTCAGGTTCATTCACAGAACTTCTAATGAGAAAGCCTTGTTTGTAAACCATATCTTAACTTCGTTTTCTTATCTGTAAAATAGCGGACCCTTATTTTTCTTGCTTGGAGATGGTCTGCTGAGGATACATAATTTAATATTTATGAAGTGTTTCAAAATAGTGATGATAAGTAAAATAGAGGATGAAAGCTATATATTATGTAATCTGGTGTGTTTTAATATTAAAATTTGTTTCATGGCTGCTGATCTTATGTGTTTTGCAGAATTGCGAACACCTGATCCCAAATGAAAAAGTCTTTTTTCCCTGAGAGTTTCTCCCAGCTTGTAAAACTCAATTTAACTAAGTACATCTGATAAGGTATCAGTAAAAAAGACAGATTTTCTTTAAAAAAAAAAAAAAGGCATGATGAAATATGGAACAAATTGTGGTACTTGTTAGGTTAGGTATATTGCCTATTACAGTAAATGAAGCATGAAATAAGTGTGCTTTCATCTTATACTTTTCAAAAAAGACTTAATTAAATTCTAAAGATTTACACAATATATATATTGTTCTTTTATCATTATATGCTACCATGAACTGTCAGCACACGATATACAGCAAGATGGGAAGAGTTACAGTGTATGTAGCAGAGCTGATTTTGGAATTACCAGAAGTTCAAAGCAAAAAAAGCTTTGATTTAACAGAAAACTTTAATAGTTTTTCTTGAATTTGGGGATTTTGAAAACAGTTCAGGAATGAGTACAACCTCCTGGAGAATAATCAAAACCTGACCAGATCACACCAGGACTCTTCAACCCTTGTAAATATTAAATTGTGAAGGATGTGCTGGCTCTGCTACAGAATTTCATTTTTTATTATTTATAATGACTGAAATGTCAATGAATGAATCATCTAGAATGCTATTCACGATGTTTTCAGGCTTTACTGTATCTTCTTTTCTGCTGCTGAGCATAAACATGTTGATCACATTTGTCTCTGTTGGCTTAAAGTCCATGTGTTTGTAAAATACAGGCATACCTTGTTTTATTGTGCTTCGCAGATACTGCATTTTTTACAAATTGAAGGTTTGTGGCAACCTTGCGTCGAGCAAGTCTATTGGTGCCATTTTTCCAACAGCATGTCCTCACTTCATGTCTCTATGTCTACATTTTTGTAATTCTCGCAGTATTTCAGACTTTTTCATTATTACTATATCTGTTATGGTGATCTGTGATCAGTGATCTTTGCTGTTACTATCGTAATTGTTTTGGGGCACCACGAGCTGCACCCGTATAAGACAGCAAACTGAATTGATAAATGTTATGTGTGTCCTGACTGCTCCACCAACCAGCCGTTCCCCGTTCAAAATATCAACATTAACAGGAGTTTGGAAGAAGTTGATTTCAGCCCTCATGGATGACTTCGAGGGGTTCAGGACCTCAGTGGGGGAAGTAACTGCAGATGTGGTGGAAATAATAAGAGAACTAGAATTAGAAGTGGAGCCTGAAGGTGTGACTGAATTCCTGCAATCTCATGATAAAACTTTCACGGGACGAGGAGTTGCTTCGTATGGATGAGCAAGGAAAGTAGTTTCTTGAGATGGAATCTGCTCCTGCTGAAGATGCTGTGAACATTGTTGAAATGACAACCAAGGATTTAGAATATTACATAAACTGAGTTGATAAAGCAGAGGCAGGGTTTGAGAGGATTGACTTCAGTTTTGCAGGAAGTTCTGTTGTGGGTAAAATGCCATCAAACAGCATCGCATGCTACAGAGAAATCCTTTGTGAAAGGAAGAGCCAGTCGATGTGGAAAACTTCATTGCTGTCTTGTTTTAAGAAATTGCCACAGCCACCCCAGCCTTCAGCAGCCGCCACCCTGATCAGTCAGCAGCCATCAGCATCGAGGCAAGACCCTGCATCAGCAAAAAGATGACGACTCACTGAAGGCTCAGACGATGGTTAGCATTTTTTAGCAATGAAGTATTTTTTAAATTAAGGTATGTACATTGTTTTTTTAGACATAATGCTATTGCACACTTAATAGACTACAGTATAGCGTAAACATAACTTTTATATGCACTGGGAAACCAAAAAATTTGTGTGACTTGCTTTATTGCGATATTCGCTTTATTGCGGTGGTCTGGAACTGAGCCTGCAATATCTCCAAGGTATGCCTGTAATGGATAAATTATCCCTGCCCCCCCCCTTTTTTTTTTAATCCTGAGATTTCCACCTAGGTTTCTTTTGGTAGTTTGTTTCCAGATACCACATTGCACGGTGAATATTCTAGGACCTGCTCTGTGGGCAGATGGACTACCTCTCCTCTCACTATCTTGCCTGCTGTTAATTTATTTTTTTCCATCAAAATCTTCTTAAATTAGGGTTGCCTGTATAGAAAAATTCTTAGGAAGATTCTACCATGGAACAGTTAAAATTCTGTGGGTGCCTGTACAGCTTAGAAGTAATATATTGTTTTTATGCATAGCATTGGCAATTCATTTGCAAAAAGAACAAGCACATGGAGTTACAGTTTTTAAATATAAATCATGTATTTATGCCTGTAGTAATGTGTACTGAATAATATTCATTTAGTCACTTTACAATGTAAACTCACATATGCAACCAAACTGAAAAGGAGGAAGAGAAGATACTTTTCCTGAGTGGCAAGTCACTCCATTTTCCCCTGACCCTGATAATGGGTAGCTGAAGTTTCAGTGGCGAAAACTGTTCTGGAAGATTCTGCGAACGCGTTGTGCTATTGCACGTGCATTTTCCTATGTGCAAGAACAGCCCCTGTTTTCAGAGAGCGTTTTGAGTAAACTATTGGTTGATGTTAGAAATCATGCAGAAAAGCAGCAACTTTAGATTTTAAGTGCTCGTGAGGCTACCTAGGGAAGTACTACCAAAGAATTGGGCTTTAAGGTGCATGACAAAGAAACTTAAAATTCATGGGATTGTGTAAATTGGAATCTGATAACATACTGTATGAGAAATTTAATATGTGGAAACTGTTCTTCATCAGGTTGAAAAGTTTCTGAGCCTTGTAGCGATTTATTTATTTATGAAACTGATAAAGGGTAACCAAGAGGAGACACTGATCTAAAAAATTTAAGACAATAACCTCAAAGGAAAATTGGTCTGGATTCTGTAAAGGCAGCGCTTTTCCTGTTTCTCATTGTGGGTGACACGAACGCCTAAAACAACAAACAGAAGGAGAGACTGTTGAGGTTATAGTGTATTCTGACACTGTGTTCCTAATGGCAGCCTGCAGGTGCATCTGGGCATAGGAGATTATTTACGGAGTGAGTTACAAGAAGTTTTTTACAACTGGAGTCATGCAGCAATTCTGAGTATTCTGAGGGTCAAATGTAGTCTGGATTTGAGTGACTGCAGTGCTGTTTTCACTGTAGTGACTAGACCAAAATGCAGGTTGTTTGATTAACCTTCAGGTTTAGAATAAATTAGGTGTATGCTCCAAAAATAGACAAGTGTCTCAGTCTGATGAACAGGCCAAACAACACGCTAGAACAAGCCAAAACTTGATATGAGATTCTTGAAGGCCGTTTGTCATCCAGGTGACTTTTTATTCTGGATAATCATAAAGACACGGACAACCAAGAAAAGTTATTTTAGGTGGTAGTTGAGCTGGTTTTTACTTATGAGCCTATGCTCTTTGAAGTAATGAGTAAGCATGTAGGAAACTCCCCTCATACGTATAAATGCAAAATCAAGGAAACCAGAACTCTATTGCAGAGGTAAAGAAGAGAGGAAGTTATGGCAAGATGAGGACCCACTCCTTCAGGATGATTTTATCATTAGGAAAGTTGAACTGGGCAAATACAACAATAAAAACATACTGAGGTAAATTACTTTTTTACAGCATTCATACATTCATACACATTTTTAGCGTGCGCATGCATGCTCTCACACGCTCTCTCTTTTTTACATATATATAGGTATATATGTGTGTGTGTGTGTGTGTGTATATGTATATACATATATACCCCCCCACACACACATATATGTATCTGTCAGCCATTGGTTACATAGTAATGCAACTCAAAATATTTTCTAATGCATTGGCAAAGTTACAGATGTAGTGTCTTAGTAATTCTCATGGGTTATTATTTAGTCTGTTTTACCAGACCAAAAATAGCTATCAGCCATGTGAGTGATCTGCTGGGAGAAAAATCAAGTGCATCTTAAAAATTGCATTTCCAATTGCTAATCAAAATCTTAGTTTGTTCCAAAGCCTCTTGAAGTGAATACAATTGTTTTTCATATTGGCTTTGGATATGACCCTTAAGAATTTTGCACCATGGCATGATGTATCAATTTGTGGAAACAGGGAGAGGGAAGGTGACACAAACCTGCTTCTGACTCATGGGATTTTCACCTTCAGTTTCTATAAATCTAATACATAGAAAAATAAACTGATAAGGAAATATGTAATATTAATCTCCAGGTACAGGAGAACAAATAGTAATGAAGAAAAATGTGTTTTACTGTTTTGCAAAGTAAGCGTATTTATTGCCAGGTCATAACTTCCCAAGTAAGTTATATTTTGTGCTGCTAACATTATGAAAAACATTATTATCACCACATCTGTATAAATAGAAAGTTCTTTATAGCAGTTTCCAGTTTAAGATACACTTTTACTACTTGAGGCTTGCAGTATTTATAGACTGTCTGACTTCTTGCCACCTACTGCTGAGAAGAAAAGTTTGACTTTAAATGTTTTCTAATGACTAATACTGAAATTTACTGCATTTTTTGAGATTTTTAATAAGAAATGATCATTTCTATTGAACTACATATTGTAATACTGGTAGACTTGCTAGTACAAAAAGCAGCAGGGAACCTTGTATTGGAAACAACAGGTTTTGTCTGTGTGTGTATGTGTCTGTGTAAATATATATATATAACTGTTTATGTGTGTGTGTGTTATATATACAAATTAATGCTGTCAGCATTTCCCTACTGCCTATTTTGTACACAGCAGAGTTTGTCTCAAGCAGTCAACCATTATACCTACTAAAACTGGTATATGTAATAAAGGTGATTTCTAAAGTTTGAAGTCAAATTTTTGTTAAGAGTGTTTAGGAGTGCTTTGCTGATCTGGATATGAGAAAAGTCTTTTTCCCTGTAATAAATATTCCACATTGTAATCAATCTAGTGGAGGGAAGACAGGTACGTCACTAGAAGGTTTGCTGTAGAGCTGAGCGTGAGAAGCCATGACCTTGATCTGTCAGCTCAGAGAAGCAGAGACATTCCAGTTTCCACGTGTTCGCACACCACCTCCATGTGAGCGCCTCTCCTGAGGCTGTCAACAAATTCTTAGTTGTCTTTGGTCATTACAGATTAGGAATGCCACTGTTATCTACCAGTGTTTCTCCAGTTTTGGCAAAGGTTCCAGCTTCCTCAGTATCAGATTAGTCTGGTGCTACTGAAATATCCCCCAAGCACCTGAAGACAAGCAGCAGATAAATTTATAAAACTGTGAAAATACCAGTTTTGTGTCTGTGCTCCAGAACAATGTCTTTGAATAGGAATGGACAAAAAAGGCCAGTTATGTGCAGCAGAATTTGAGAGTGCTCCTTCCTCCAGGAGCTGTAGAACCACTTGCAGCGTCAGATGCTGAATATATTTATCTGCTGTGCTTGGCTGTGTTTGAATCCCTTTCAAGGGACAGAGCAGGGAAAGGCAAAGACACGTTTAATATAATTGAAGTACGACAGATTCACTCTTATAACTGAATGCAGAACTGTAGCTGGTACTCCCCTTCCCCCTCCTTATCCTGGCAAAGGCATGAACAAAGTAGTATGTTTGTCGTATGTGATTGTTTGCAAACAGAGATCCTTAGGCTTCCCAATAGTCGGGCACACACGGTCATTTTAAAGCATTGTCAGATGGAAATGAGTTAGTTGAATGTCAGTACGGGGAAGAGATAATGAACACTACTTACCCACACAAGTTGTCCAGCTTTTTCCTCTCAAGGTACATTACATTTTTCATCAGCAAAGAGGAAACTTCTTTCAACTTTTTTAACTTTAAGGCTAGTTAAATACATTCTGCTGTTATTTAATATACAACAGTTGTTTAAAAAATGCTGTTCCATTTTGTATTTACTGCCATTAAAATCTGATGGTCACCTGATTAAAACTACGTCTATTCATTCTAATTTCCCTTCTTATATTGTACTAATAAAAACACTGCAGTAATATTTTATTAGATTTTTAAAAGCAATATTAAAATGACATTTTTCCATCCTGTATTTTTAAGGTTTTAACTCAATCTCTTTTCTCAGCAAAGATTAAGTAAAATCAACGATATCACTTAATGAGTCAGAGAATTTCCCTCATTATTTATAAATGAAAGTATTCTTTGTGTTCTTTTTTCTTTTGTGTAGATGACAACTATATTGATGATTTCACACAGTAACTTTCCTTTTAGGCCAGGCTCTGTACTATAATGTTAGGGTTTCACACCTGGTTAATATTGCTGGTAACTTTGGCTATTGTGTCTGTAGAGTTACTCCTGATTTAGACCAGAGCTTTCAACAATAAAATTAAATCCTTGTACTTTCAGGTGTAAAGAGGACACTGAAGAACTTTATATTGTTTCCCTAAAATGTTATTTGTAGTTGAAGCCTGTCACACCAAACCACTGATAGGATTTTGAGATTTATTTCCTGCCCAGTGTTAGGGAAGTTTTGGCTCAAGTTCCATGACCATGGCCAGGACAGTTCTAATACAGTGTAATAGCCAGATAAACTCCTTCCTTTCCATTTTAATCCTCTGTTACTGGCAAATGTGGCTTGTCATAGTTTCTCTAAAAGCATATCTTTTTATGCTGTGAACACTGAAGAATATTTCCCCGTATGCCCTGCTGATGATAATGAGAGATGTCCAGGCAAGAATCTGATGCAGTCTGCCAATGCAGTAGCAACGATGGGCAGCTATAATATTAGGAAACAACTAAGAAAACGAATGAAGTTCTGAGGAGATGTTCAGCACCACCACAGCTTCGGTTCTTATTTGGGTTGACTACTGAGAGAAAGCAATAAGAAGAAGCATTTCTTTTGGCTATTAATTTTGCTATCAATTCAGAACAAAAACACATATTTGAGTCAAGATATTTCGGTGTTTGAGGAGATGATAAACACAATTATATGCAAATATAATCTTATAAAAAGAAGCTATTTTCAGTGGATGGATGAGGTAAACGTAACTTTTAAATAGCATTTTTTTGCAGTCCTGATTTTTTTACCATGCATTTCAGCCTTTCTGTTTGGACCCATTCACTGTGTGGATACATTTATTTCATTTTACATTCTAATTATATGAACTGAGTTCAAACACATGGACAAAAGGCTTGCTGAATTTGGCTTGTTTTTTCAGTTAAAGACTGTCCATGACAGATAACATTTTTGTTATTTGAAAGTATTAGCTGAATTAGTTGAATGATTTTTGGTCAGTTTCCTTTCAGATGATCTTTTTTCAATTAGATTTTTGTTTGAATTGATGCTGTTTACACATAAAGATGACATGCTAGGTCTTTTTCTTCTTTACCTGGATGACTCTGTTTTACAAATTTCTGGTACATTGTCATGCTTTTAATCAACCAAATCCTAAGTTCTGCAACTGATTTGCAATATCCATGCAAATGTGTGCTCGTGTTTATTTCCAGGAACGTAAGCAGTGTCATAATAGGCTAAACTGTAGCTTTTCTCACCCAGTACAGTGCTCAAAAGTGATTACATGCTTCTGAGAAAGCTGTAAAACATCTCATGGGGTACAATATGGAATTAGTCACCCGTGTTGCTTCTGCCAGGCATCTATCCCTAGCCTTAAAATCCTCCAAGAATAGAGACGCAACAACTTCCCTAAACAGTCTGTGTCAGTGCTTCACTACCCTTGCTGATGGAAAGCTTTTCCAAATGTACAAACTAAATCTTCCTAGAGGGCACAGCAAGCCCTTTTCTATTCTTATCTACCATGGACATGTAAAATGATGATTTCTTCTTAGCACCCACCTTCCATGTGTTTGAAGATTGCTATTTTATTTCCTCTCTGAAATCTCCCTCTCTCTCTGTCTCTGTCTCTGTCTCTTTCTCTCTTTTCTTTTTGTTTTTTTTCTTTTAAGGTTGCTAACCTCAGTTCTTCCAATCTTTTCTCATTAACCATTTTTTTAGACCATTCCTCCTTGTTTTGTCTGAACTCTCCAGTTCACACATCTTTTGTTTTGGATGTGTTCTTTTGTCCTGTTTATCTCTGAATGGTTTTTAGTCTTCAAAAACTGATTCTGAGATAGGCTGACCAGAGTAATGTTCCATCTGATTTTCTATAAAAGAATAACATTTTATGGATTTTTTCCATTAACTATGTGTTGTACCACTGTTTTCTTTCTTGACTAACATTGCACACTCAACACTTTAATTCAGTTGTCTACACCAAAACCTATTTTTTTCCTGAACTTGGTGTAATTCATTTAAATCTGAGCACTATGAATGAATAGTTCATAGTAATTGGTTTATTATGCATTACCTTGCATTTGTCAACTCTGTATTTCATCTGCCACCCTTTTCTTCTTGTCTGTGCATCCATATGACTTCAAAATAAAATTGAATGCATAAATGATATGAAAACAGATGAAGTGATTTTACTTTAAAATGTGAACATATTCACTGTATTTAGTGAATAATTAGTGAACTAGTTGGTATCTGTTCAGGAAAGTTTACTGTGGTAGATTAATAGTGTAACGAACCTTCGTGGATTTTTTGCTGCTGCTTTCTTGTGCAACTGGCAGGGCCAATGCTACCAGTATTTATGGCTTTGTAAGCATATAAAAAAATATATCAGTTTTGCACTGAGAATGGTGTTTCACAGAAAGCGTTCAACTGCATTTTGTAAATGTAATTGTCCTTCATAGAACTGGTGGAGTGACAGCATGGCAATTTGTTTGTAGGTAGGACCTGATTTCTGTGGAGGACTGGTTCTGTGGGTACCTGGGTAACACTGTCAAAGCCGTAGGGGCCTTGCTTCCACTCTGCCAGGCTGGCTCAGCGCTGTCACCGTTGGGAAACGAAGGGGAATGCTGCTGCTCCTCCCTAGGAAACTTGAAGTTTGAATCAAATGTGGGCTTTTCTACAAGAATGTGGGAGACATTATATATCCAGGACCTAGGGAAGTGCTGAGGGCATTTACTCAGTCTTATTCTGTCCTGGAGTTTTCCACTACCAATCCTTGCTTCCAGATCCTAGAGTCAAATCCCCAAATTTGATTAAGCAGTAACTGGAAGAATTGTTGAAACACTGTGAGTTTCTCTTTCCCTATCATTAAACACCGTTATTTAGGATAATGTATTACTACACCTATACAGAACAAAACAATGTTTTAAGTTTTCAACTTCATCTTTGAAAGTTCGTGCTTCTGAAGACTTCACTTTATACTTGTAAGCTGTAATCTACATATGCAATAGCCTATTAAAGTTTCTCCAAATGGGCTTTCTTCTGCAGTTCTTTTTAGGATTGATACAAGTGCATGGATGATTTAATGCTGATATAATATATTACAGCTTTATCTACATTTAAAATCTTATTCTTGTTTTTCCATCTTTTTTTTGTTTTTCACTTGTCTGGGGGGAAAACACTCCACTTCCACTCCAGTTGTTCATAATGTTTCTTTCTTTTTCCCTAAGAAATCTTTCTTTTTCCCTAAGAAATTAACTTTTCTTTTTCCCTTTGTTCACCTGCATTCTCTCACTATTGATACATCATACCAAGTCCTGATTCAGAAAAATTCTATATATACAAGCTTAACTTTAAGCATATAGTGTAAGCCGAAAAAAATTGCAGCACATGTGTAAAGCTAGTCCTAAAATGGCCTGATTCAGCAGGTTCTTAAATGGTAGCGCTCTTGTTGTCTGTCAGAGGCAACAATTGATATATCAGCCCTCTGGCACTTTCAATTATGAGGTTTGCTGATGCACCTAAGGACTTAGTATTCATAGAGTATATTAAAACAGCTCTGCATTTGGTGCTTTCTTGTTCTGGACTGTCTACTATAGTGTATAAGCAGGTGATTTCTGAAACAGGAAAAAATGGTTGAATGTACAGTATTGTCTCTGAGGCCCTTTTCAGCCTGAATTAAAAATGAACTGGAATGCTAGCTGGCTAACCTGTTTAAGTGACATTTGAAGTTGTCTGTTACCATTACTCACAGACAGGATAGGCTGGTGGTAGAGTGTGTTGAAAGTATACATCTTTACAAGTGTGTAATATAAGTGGTCTCTTTCTATGTATACTGGAAAATGGAACAGCAATTTCTGCTATTACTCTGTCAATAAATGTGTTAGGTGAATGCAACCGAATTACAAATATGCCATTCTTAAATTGTTTCTTGTTTGAAGGCTTTGGCAAGACTGGCTCAAACTAAAATTCTCTTTTTACAGATTTGATGGAGGGATACTGACTTGAGATAGAGAACAAGTTTTGTTTGCTTGAACTTTTTATTATTGTTTTAATATGATTGCATTAAATCACAGTTTTGAAATTAGACTTTTCTTTAATGCTATCATGCTTGAAAAATCCTTTAAGAAATTAATTTAGGTCTGTCCTTTCAGAAAACTTATGTGTTATGACAGAAGACAATTTATTGAGCTTAATCCAGGGTGCTTTTCTGAACTAAGTCTTAAATTTTTGCCCCAGTGGTACGTGCTATGTAATACTTGCTCAGATTTGCTAATATAGTTCCAGTACACATGAACCTTAATTCTAAACAGTATTTTAGTCTTTACAGCATTGTAAAAATACCCTTGTGATTTGTGAATGTGTTTCAAGCCACAATGAATCTGAATCATGAGGCGGAGACTTGTTCTTACTTTTT
The DNA here is from genome assembly GCF_036417845.1 of Apteryx mantelli. Lineage (NCBI taxonomy): Eukaryota > Metazoa > Chordata > Aves > Apterygiformes > Apterygidae > Apteryx > Apteryx mantelli. The sequence continues at coordinate 43,979,380 of NC_089982.1, read as the reverse complement.
GACCCACATTATTTTACATGCTTATCATAATAAAATAATTCCCATTATATTTCACAGATTATCTTTTCTTTACAGTGAATGAAAGTGAGTGTAGTCAGAAACAGCTCCAAAAGGCTGCAAGTATTCTTAGTTTTAGTATTGTAGCTCTTGGCAGTTAAGGATGTCAGACCATTTTGGAGGAAGCAGAGAAGAGGGATGAAAGAGAAATAAGTAAGTTACTACAGAAGCCCTAGACCAAAACCCAACATGTTTATTCCCCCTTTTGCTACATTTTCCCCACAGCACATACTGTTAGGGAAGGTGTATGAGCGCACTAAGTATAGATCCTCTTTCCCTGTCAGTCAGTACTATTTCAAGATTCTCTTAAACTTTAAATATTCTTTCCTTTTAGATAATAATATTTGTATCACCAGAGTGTTCTGACTCGGCTGAGGCTGGCATTTTATCTTAGGTGTGGTTGTGCTCCCTTATTTCTGTAAGGTAAGGAAAATCCTTTATTTTCCTTAAGAAATTTATTATTATTAGGATTAGTTGTTGCTCAGCTGGATTCATTGTTGATACAGAAATGTCCTCACAGAGCCGCTGGGCACCTGGGCGATATATCACCAGTGTTATTTTGTGTAATGTAACTTCTTTCATTGGCATAACTTGACAGGACTTTCATTGGTTGCTCTGTTTCATAGGTTAGCCAGTGCTGAAATGCAGTGTAAGGTGGTGTATTCTTCAGTCAGTTTAGTAAATGAAAAGGAAAGATTTGGTACAATTCTCATAACCTGAAATTAAATCTTTAAGAAAGCTGAGAAAAAGAGAGGATGTACATGCAATATTAGAACTTTGTCTTGGAGGCAAAATTCCTTTAGATTTTTCGCCTCATCCCTTTGAGACACAGGAAAACAGGATTGTGATTTTCTTTTCTTTCTTTCTTTTCTTTTTTTTTTTCTATTCCTTTGGGAGAATATGCTTCCTGAAGTGCCTTGAGCATTTAGTCCCTGCGTACCTGCTGGGTGCCTTGAGGGTATTTGAGAGAGGGTTGCTGCAGGCCTGTGCTGTGCTTTCCTCAGCACTGCTGCTAGTCGCTGTCAGCCGCAGGTTCCCGGGCTACAGAGACCTTTAGTCTCACCTTTAGTAAGGCTGTTCTCAGGAGGTCATTTGAAACTTTTTGATGCTTGGCATTTTTGAAAATGAAGGTTCAGCCATCTGAAAGTAGGCATCAGGGCCTGAGCTGAAAAGTCTTGCATTGAAAATCCTGGTCAAAGTTTCTTATGAATAATGGCTTTTAAATATAATTCAACAAACCTTAGCATGAAAATGCCACAAAAACAGAGTAACAAAAGCTTTTTCATTACCTAGAAGTGCTTTCTGAAATGGCAGCTAACTTTTTCATGAGGGCCTCTAGAATATGCATAAAATGCTAGTGTACAGAGCATAAAATCTCATAACAAATCAGCGATTTTTCTCACTGATTTTTGTCTTCTGTGCTGCACTTTGAGTCTGTTTGAGCTCTGAAGGAATCATCTTGCTACTAAAATAATTTTCCAACACTTTCTTTCCTTTTTTTTTCTCATTTTATCAATGCACTGACTTACAAACGTAATTTGTTCTTCCTTTATGTTTTCATGCTGTGAAAAGGGAAAAAAATGGGAAGTATTGCAATATACTCCCTGAGGGCTTTCAAGATTCAAGAATGAAGCCCAGTATCTTGGTGTAAGTTAGAAATTTTTTTCTGTGGCTGAAAACACATCTGGCCCTCCTGATTACTATGCTAAAAGCTTTCCACGTAGGTGTTGCCCTCAGGATTCCCTGGGGGACCTGCTGCGGCCCTGGCCCTGCGTTTTGTGCTAAAGCCCCAGCCTTCCAGGCTCAATTTACCACACGCTCTGGGGGAGGAACGCCTTAAAACCTCTCTTCACAGGGTTCAGGTTGAGCTGAACTGCACCTCCCACCAAACAAAGCAAAGACTTGTCCACAATGTTTACAGTAGATAACATAGAAAAGATATTGCTTAAAAAAAGAGTTAAAGCACAGTTAAGATTAAATCAGAAAGGTGTGTCTGTCTCTCATCCTGATGACTGTCCTCTGGCAGAGCTGCATATAGGGTTTCCTTCCTTGTGCATGCTTTAAGTCACATCTGTGAGAGAGAATATATTGATAAGTCCGTGACCCTTCCATACACAGAAAGAATCAGTGTTTCTGTATTTTCAAGCAAGCTTGTGATGTTGGCTAGAAAGTACGCAACAGAAGGTGAATGAACGAATGGCACTGTCTTGCGTACCAGTTTCCTAGCCAACCCTAGACCAGTCATTCAAAAATTTAGTGCCATTAAAGAGTCATTTAGCCTCTTCATTGCTGCTTTGTGTTAGGAGTACATTTATAGAGTTTTGAAAGGGTTACTAAATATATTAGCCCTTTTTTTTTTAAGAATGAGTAATTTGAGCAATAGAAACAGTGTAGTGGCATTTCTTCTGTTGCTTGTATTGCTGAGAAGCCCAGGCAGAATGCCAAGCTAATTTAGCTTTGTAGCTCTTCTGAAACCCGGATCTTTTAGCAGGATTATACTTTTTTTGCTGTGTAGACATCTCTTTACAGATCAACGTATTGTGTGAGGTGCTTATCGAATCAGCAGAGAGGAGTTAGACTATTACAAGAAACAAGGAGGCCTAATTTTATACTGGAAGAGAACCTAAAGCATATCAAATTTGTCTCACGTTCTGTTATGATATTCTGACTGTTCTTTCACAAAAATACCCCTGGTTGCAAACAACCTATTGACATAATAGATTAGCATATAATCTATAGCATTTGGATATTTGAATTTTTAAAGATTAAATCTTCTTTAAACTTTTATAAGCCATTTACAATGCTTCTTTAAAAACTGTGGGCAAACATCACAAGTTGTTCTGTTTCTTGGTTCTGTCCACATTTTGTTTTAGAAGATCTACCAGGAGATGGAGTAAATTCAAACAAATATTAATATGGTATGAAGGCAGTTCAGCAGATTACTTAAGCATGTACCTAACTTCAGGTCTGAGTTGCATCACTGTGACTGCTGAATACCTGTCGCTTGAAAGGGAGGGACGGAAGGCCCTTCCTTATCTTTATAATTTACGTTTGCCCGCCAGAGCCCCCCTGTTTGAGGACTTTCCCTGGATCAATTTTGCAAAGTAAAAAGAATAAGATTTTATTAAGGCGACAGATACAACAGGTTCAGAATTGCCGTTGATAAATGCACTTGCTGCTACAAATGTTCTTTCTATGAGCTCAAACTAACAATTAAGTGCTTTCAATAATAATATATTTTCCCAGGTAACGTCCGACGTTTGTTGGAGGCGCAAGTCTTACCAAAGAGGCGTCCCTGTTTGGGGGAGGGAGAAGGAGGCTCGCTCGTCAGCAATCTCCAGTGAACAGGTCGGCGGTTCATTTTTCTTCCCTTCCAAAAAACTTTAGTGAGCTCTCCTCTGTTTTATAGTTGCTGAAGGTGGGATGTGGAAGCGCGGCAGACATACTTCATTGGCTAGATTGCCATTTGCGCGGTTGTTGGGGGTATGCCCCCCTTATTTACATATCGTTATGCAGCAAAGGGCGTGATTTTTAATATGGTAAGCAGGGATAATGAGGCTAGGGGTACTATAGGTCAACAGTTAGTCTGTGAGCAGCAATTATTTTTTGGGATGCAGCCCTTTGTGGTCAGGGGTGGACCGCGATACCTCCATATCGCTCCCTCCTCCGCCGTGCAGCTGGAACAAACTGTCTGGCCTTCACCAGCTAGTTCGTTACTCATGTTGCAAAAGGGTGATGTGCTTTGGCTGCCACGTACTGTTTTTCCCGTGTGCCCCCTTATCTTTCCCCCTGAATTCTCTCTTGTTCCCACAATACCAATGAGGACAAAGAAATAAAAACAGCTGTGAAAACCTATAGCATGAACTCCCTCTTTTCTGAGATTGTGCCCTCATTCGTACGTGCATCATCGTTATCATCATTGTTTACAGATGCTCTTTTAGGAATAGACATATACTAGTAGGTCTACAACTAAATGCTCTATATTTTATCTGGAAATATTATTATATTTTGCATGTAATAATACATGCGTTAAATATTTTTAAAGGGTTTTATAGTTATAAGCAAACGACACAGGTACATCAGTAGAGCTCATTTTATTATCTTTAGTTAATATCTGTGGATACGTGATATGCAAACTGTAGATCTGTTAAGGGAAAAATACTGGAATTTTTTCAATATGATGACATTTATTTAGTAACTTTATGATAAGACTGCATCCATGGGACTATTGGAAGAAAATGATTGCTGTTTGATCGGTGTAGAGACAGAAACTTATGGGGAAGTTTAGCAAATATTTGTTGAATGCTTAGAATTGAGCACAGAATCAGCTGACAATTTTGTAAGATGAAAATGCTTGGCAGGAGGAAAGGTGCTTTCGTTTGATCAGCAGGCTGGGAGATAACAATTGGTATTAGGCGGAAGTGTGTGCAGCCTGTGAAAGGGACAGGAGAAATGTTGTGCGCCCCCCCAGATTTGTGAAGAGGAAAGCATGACAATATTTTCTGTGCTTCCTAAGATAAAGTAAGCTTATAAGTAGGAACTGTTTTGCCTGTTCCTCCATCCCCCCTCCCCAAGAAATTGCAGAAGCTGAAACTCAAGTTACGACATCTTGAAACTAAACGAAAGGCAAATTAGTTATCAGTAAGTAACAACCTTTTATGTGCAAATTCAGTATTTACTTATTTACCAAATGTATGCATGCTTTTGAAAATGCCTGCCTTTTCTATTTTGACAAACTCTTTTGCTGCAGTGATTTGTGCCAGAAGAGGCTTCTGCAGTCTTTCAAGACCTTTAACCTCCTTGTTAAAGAAATATTTTGAAAAATACATAGGGTTAAGCAGAGAATCCACATATCGTGTCATACATAAATCACAAACTGTAGTATGTGTAAAATGTTACAGATAATCTGCTTAACTGAAAACTCTCTTGGAGTATAGTCTTTTCAAATTCATTTTGTATGAATGTATAAAACCAACAATTTATAACTACTTTTAGGTTTCCATTTTGAAAATTCGGTTTTGAAATGTGGTTCTTACACTTTTGGGACTATCCTGGCAGAAGTAACTTAGAGTTATATTGTTCACATTTGCTTCACCTCAGGTATGTTCTTTATCTGGCCATTACTACTTTTGCCTTTCTTCATCAATGACACACAGCCTAGTGTATCAGCATGTATGGCAAACACCGAATTGGAAACATACTTCCCTCTTAATAAGGCACCTGCTGTGAATCACACCCTTAGTGATACTCATTCTCCAAAAACTGTCTAAAAAGTAACAGAAAGTTTAGGTAGCTGGATTGCACTCATCACTGTTTGATTGAAAGTGGTATCTGATAACTCTTCACTCATGAACACATCTGTGTGCCCCTCTACAAAATTAATATCCTTTTGATTGAAGAAGATTTGGTGGTGCATGAACCATGCAATTAGAAACAGTATGAAGGAGCATGCTTTTTTGTTGCAGACCTTGAGTATACCGTTAAAGCAATTAATTTATTGCTGTTCCCCTTGCCATTTATCTAGTAATAAGTGTGAGTAACAGCTAACAGATCAGTCTTACGGATTCAGACAATTTATTATAATAAAAAACAGGCTGTTCAAGTGTATCTTGGTGAAAATTGAGAGGGCCAGTGTCAGAAACAGAGGCACATACATTGTACTGTAACTAATGCTTTTCCCATTTTTGCAGGCTGTACATGCACTTACAGAACACTGTCATTAAAGTAGTATATGCTGTATTGGAATGTCAGCGAAATTTAGTTGAATGGTTTACTTGAAGGGGAACATTTTGTACCAAACAGTCATAAAGTGTGTTTATGTGTTTATTCTGTTACAAAACACAGAAGCAGACACAGAAGGTGTACTATAAAGCATGGTGAATCAATAGTGCTGATCATTAACCTTCTGAAAATCCAAATTCTACTTTTTTGCTCTTTCAGGTGTTTGCTTGAGAGAACAATTCTGGTTTAAGAAATGAATACCACATGCTTCAGATTGCTTGGGACTCTCTATTTTTTTCTAATGTCTTAAGTTATTTTGGAATTGAAATTTTCCCTGAGGTTAGGTTCAAAGGTCACTTATGTACCCCTGAAAAATACACCTCTTAGGCACTGGTTAGCATGGAGATGTTCACCAAGCATGATCTTGTAACATGGAGGTCAATGAAAGCTTTGTAGCAGATTTGAAAGGATGCAGGATAAAACCCCCAAGTATAATATATTCATGAAGGTCTGTAAAATAAAGGCAGTGTGTTTGAGCTGATCTTTTAGTAGCTGTGGTAATGACGGTTTAGTGAATAGTTCTGAGCATATCTGGAAGGTGTTAGGACTTTTATCATACCAGTCCATGATTGTTAGATTCATGACAATGTAATATGTTATCATGGGACCTTTTCTTTTGATACAATTACAAAACAAGTGAGAACAAGAAAGGAAAGAAATGGAACATAGGTTTTTCTTAAAAGGTTTGTAGAAACTCCCAGCCATTTCCCAGGACAGCTCTAATACAGTGGAATGAGAACCATGAAGACATCTACTTTTCTTAAATGGTTTGTGGACTCCTGTGCTCGTGGCGCAAGATTATTATGTGCTTTCAGAGGCTCGTTCTTTTTGGTCATCATGCTCAGTGCGTTCTGCCAGCCAAACCAGGATTTTACACTGCCTGTCGTTCCAGCATATCATTTGGGATCATAACTAGGATTTTTGTTTTAGTCCAACTGTTTTACAATCTGCTCCACCTCTGACCATATCGTATTATGAAATCCTGTAACAGTGCTGGAAAATAAGTGGTGTTCACCATCACTAAGTTTTCTATTAATGAAAATCAAGTCACATAGTCACTAGTATAAATTTCATATGACTCCATGGACTTTTGCATTAATTTTCCCAAGCTGAATTCATAGTACTTAATCTCTATTTATGGGTACCACTAAGGGAAAATACCAGCTCTGCTTTGCCTGCTTACAGCCAAATCACTTCCTTTTGAGGTAATTCTCATGCAGGATTTTTGTATGCTTATGTGTTTTGAAAATGGAGCCACTCTTACTAAAGTGAAAAAATACAGATTTAAGAAATCAACTTTGAATTTTAAATGCTAATCTTACTAAAATAAAGAAAAGATTTTACGGTTCTTGATTTTATCTTCAACTTATATCTACAATTGGGTACAGGATATCTAATCCTTTTTCTTTGGTTCCTTTCCATATATGATCAGACAAAAATCATTGCTAATGATTATGTTATTTTTAAACAGCTGTTTGATTAGAAGTTCCCTCTCTTACGGAAACTATTTCAACCCCTTTCATTATTATTACTGTTTTTAAGTACAACCCTCCCCTTTTCTTTCTTACAAGAAGGAAATAGGAATCAGTAAGTATTGCTTATTGTGCAGCTGACATAACGTAAAGCAGCAGGGCTTTCTTTTAAAATCTTTTTCCAGAACTTCACCCTTTTAAGGGTTACCTTTTCTTTAGTTTCAAGCCTAAACTTATTTATGATCAGTTTATAACCAAATGGTCTTTACCTTTGCCTTTTTGTTTAAACAGCTCTTCTAAGCATTTGGTGTTTTATTACTAGAAAAAAATCTTATCCTCTCTTCTTCCTTTCTGGCAGTTGTTCTTGTTGATTTGTATTAGTGGCACCGAGATGATCAGAGGCGTGCTAGGTGAGTGTGCTGCACGGCATCTCAGTGATACAGCAATACTGATACTTCTTTGTCTCTATCAGAAAAGTAAATGGTGGTAGCTGCCATTTTTAATAAAGGCATCATTTGTAGTTACAATCCTTTTCCCTCTAACTGTTCATCTCCAGTCAAAGAATATAAATTGTTATTAGACCTTTGTAATTTGCACTGTTAAATTGTATCCCATTTCTGTGTCTCTAATTTCTAGTTTATCCATTCTTTCCCATGTGTTACTCTAGTCTTCCTTTCATTGATGCTGTGTCTCAGCTGCCTCTATTCAGATTTTTATTTAATACTGGCAAATAAGATTAAAAAAATCTGCTTCTACCCACTATGGGAGAAGAAAAAAGCTAGAGAGGAGTGATAAGCAGCTTTTAAAGAAGGCATCTCTTCCATTGTATGTCCCATGCAGATTTCTACTGAAGGAACAGACTCATTACCATGATGAATAAATACATTTTATTAGCAATTATTCTTTATTGAATTGTGAAAGTAATTTAGGTGTTTTACAAGCTGAAGAGAACATAAAACAGGTACAGAGAAGATGGGATACACTGGGAAGCTGGAAAAGTGGGAAATTAAATAAATAAAACACTCAGAAATAAAGTAAAATAAACTGTTTTGTTTCATCTTGCACTAATTTCTCACACTTCCAGCTCAGTTTTAATAGTGCAGAATTAGTTCAGGCAAGGTACGTAAGAACTTGCTTAATTTTGATTATATGCGCAAATCTATGAATTGAGTACTGGAGTATGGAAATAAAATTGATTTATTCTTAGAACATAACTGAAAAATATACCAAATAATTTGCATGCATATATAATGAGCTTGTTTTGATAGTTAACCATGACTATTTGCTTAGTCCCACAGAGCAAACTAATTGCCAGGTGAGGAGTGCATGGAGTTTGAAGAGTGGCCGATACTTAGGCACCAATCCTAGCAAGCAAGTAGTAATACAATTGCTCTAAGTCATGATTGACTTCGAAGTAGTAAAATAACAACACCTGAAGCAATGAAAATATCTTGTAAACTTCTGTAACTATTTTAATTACAAAAATCAAATACAGTCTGGCCTGTGTTTTGCACACCCGAATATGAGCCCTGTTAAATTTTGTTACAATGTACAAGCACTGAAAAGGATTATTGCAAAAGCTACCACTTGGTGGTTTATGAACTCTAAAAAGAGGCTCTTAGATTTCAGCGTGGTACCTATTTGTTGCCCTCTTTAGCCAGCTAGTGGTACTGCCCAAGGGGGACTTAAGTTGGATTCCTACTACTTTTATCTTTCTCTACTTGGGATTCACTAACTGCAACAGCAAGAAATGGCCAGCTTGCAGGATTTTTTCCATGGGCTGCGATCTTGTCGGATCTCATTAGCTGAGCAGCGTTGGCCGGACAGCGCTGGCTACAACTCCAGGGGAAGACAAATGCATGGAACCCTTGTTCCTTTGTATCCCTGATTGCATCTCCTGTTACTGTAATAACTTTTCTTTGCTTAGAATTGTCCATATCTACTTGGTGTATTTTCCATACTTTTTCTTTTTTTAATATCAAAGTGTATATAAAAATTAGGTAACATCAGTGAAAATACTCCTGTTTCCAAATCAGAAAATGGTGTTACTTCTTTCCGTAGAATATTAACTCAGCACTTTTACAAATACAGAAAAGATATTGATTGCTCTGGGTTTTTTTGGTTTTTTTTTTTTTTTGGTTTGGTTTGTTTTCATTAGGATTTTCTTTTCCCTTGCCATTGTTTTGTGGACATAGAAATAGGCACCCCATATTCTACTTGGGTTTTCTTTTTTCTTGTTTGCTCTTTTACATGCACATTTTCCTTTCCTTTCTCTAATGACCACATAAGACTAATGGTAGATAAGTCATTTAGCAAATGTGGTATCATCAAAGGAATGCAGTCACTTAAAAAGAATCCCTTCAAGATTTTCTGTATTCAGAGATGCATACATCTATCCTTTCTTTTGAATAGGTTTTTAAACTTAATCTTTCAGTCGTTCTATAAGTACTGTACAAGTCAGTTAAATGTTAGCTCATTGAGTAATAGAAACATCTCAATTTTTGTGGTGGGAAAAGTAGGACTGGAAGGTCCCATTATACGATCACCGTGTAAGCACATCCTGACATAGTTCTTTCCTGACATTAGAAGCCTTCATTGGTCCTTCAGTGTTTTATGCATATTCTTAACAGATTAATCCCAATGAAGTTAAGTGTTTGCATACATCTACATTTAACCAGGACCTAAGAAACAATTGTTTGTCTGCAGTTTTAGATACTCGTGCGGGCTGAAAGCTCACTGGCCCTTCTTTGGATACGAAAGCAGCTTGAAAGCCCCAAGAAGCCTTGCCTGTGCCTCTTCATGCATACTGAACCAGATCCTTTTGCCTCTTTACCCTCCTATTTCTCAGAGCAGAAAAGGGAAAGCACGGCATGGTCCCCTGCAGTGCAACACTTCAGTTCTGCTGAATGCTGATAAGAGAAAATATTCTCGATGCTTTTAAGAATCTAGAGTACCAATAAGACTTCATGCTGGCAATAACAGAAGCCATTGTCTTAACTGGGGTTTAAGCAAATACCTTGATGTTGCATACTGAGTATGTTTGATCATAGTGAGAGATTCTGTTTATCTAAAGACATGCGTATAAGTGTGTTCAGCTTTCCAGCCAAGCTTTCTGAGTGCCTGAATATGGAAATAACAATAAAAATTTCTTATTTACTTGCACCTGGTAGATAAAATAGTAGGGAGAGGATGCTAAGAATGCATAAATTAGAGCATTATAAGCATACAAGGCAGTGGATAGAAGTGACTATGGAAACTTCAACTCAAAGTATTTGCTAATGTTGATATTCCACCCTTATTCTTGCAATAACAGATGTGTAATGAAATAATTATTTGAAATACGGAGTAACAGAAACGTCCACAAAACTGGGAAATTATAATCAAATGCCAATAATAACTATGAGCAAACCATTATCATTGCTGAAGAAGCCAGTAGCATGATTGTCTTTATATATCAGAGGCCTAAAATCTAAGTGAAAATCTGTGATCAGTCATTTATTATTTTGGCTACAAAGATGGGACAGCATGAGCTTCGCATAGGTGAAAATATCAACAAAGGTAATTGGGTCAGATAGCAAAATTTTTTTCTAAGCTGTTAGAATAATAAGGATACAAAATGCTTGACAAATTTTGTTAATATTTTGTTTAAGAAATTTGGCTTAAAGAAATCAACATGCCACCCCAAATCGAATCCTGGGATGGTAAGACTGGTTAAGCTAATTCAGCCTTCCTGCTATGGGTCAGATGGTAGAAGCACAGTGTACTTAGCTCAGTGCTGTGATTTTATCAACAAGCGCAGAGCGCTTCACGAATCAAGAGTCAGCAAATGGCTCGATATGCTACTGAAAGAACATTCATAACATGGTATTGTTTCACAGTGAGTACAAATTAAAATTGATGTGGTCTCACCCCTTAAAGAATACATTCTTTGTCTGTCTCTGCCCGTTGTTCTATCTCCGTTCAGCAAAACATTCGCTGGTTCAGAGTCATTCCTTGGGACTCTACGCAGGAGTACTGGGATGTTTTAGTATGGAAAAAAGGAAAGGAGAAATGCTTACTAGTAGTTAGAGTGAACTGGGGCTCAAGAAATTTTGTTTATATTTCCAGTTCTGTGTTGTCTTCTTTTATGGTCTTCTGACTGCCTCACCTGTGGTACCTGTAATATTGTGCGAGTTAATTAATATGTCTGCAGTGCAGAAGTATTCTGGTTGTGTAAACTTGCTGAGATGTTTGGCAAGTGCCCCCAGTAATGCAGAAGGAAGTTTTTTCCTCTCTTTGCTCTGCCAGGCTATGGATTAGGTACAAAGTCAGGGTGGGCTGAGCTACTGGACAGGGAGTTAGCCAAATGTTGACATTGGCTTTTGATCACCAGTCTGTAAAACAAGTCATCCAAAATGTAGGTGAAAGCAATAGTTTAAGGAATATAATTCAGATTTGGGTGTGTATATTAGAAGGTGCTAAATGGGAAAGTGGTGGAGGAGAGTTCTCTTGACAGCAAATGGATGAGGCATCCTTGCACTTAAAGGAAAACGGAGATTAGCTGTCAGAAGAGAAACGAGGTCAGAGTTTAAAAGAGGAGTGACTGCTGAGAGGAACAAACAGTACTTTGCAAAGAACCTCTCACATAAAAACTGCTAAGTAGATGTCAACAGAAACAAAGAAATGGCAAATAATCTTAGCTGCCAGGTTAGTGGATGTATTTTTTGCCAAGCTTGGGCACTGCATGGAAAGGTGTGCTTTGCATTTGGTTAGGTTGGGGAAAACTGCAGGAATGAATGTGCTTGTTGACATGATGGGAAATATTTTTAAGCTTGCAGAAATTTGAAAAAATTAGTACTTTTATCCCATGGAAACGTGCAAATGAAAATAGAGCAACAAAACTTGTAATGAGTATTGTATATTGTTTAGTTAATGGATTTTTTTTCAGATTTCACATTTTGTATCTGATGTTAAGTACAGCCTCTTTGTGCTATTAAGCAGAGTGAGAGTCTTTTAACCACTTGAAAGCATTTTATACCTGTATCTCTCTAATTAGCTAAGTTTAAACTGTGTACTTCTTTAAGGAAAATGAAATATGTTTGTAGAGTTTAAAAAAGTACTGCCTTGAGAAAGTGATGAAGCCTTCTATAGTGGGGGAACAGCAGTAAAACCCTTAATCCTGGGGAGAGACAGCCACACGGAAAGTTTATTGATATCTCCTAGGAATTGTTCCAACCTGTGCTACGTAGGTAACTTGTAGTACGCAGGCTACTGCAGAGAAGTTAGTGAGTAAGCCTGCAAAGACAAATGCCGTCTCCTGAGCACCTGTTGGGCCTGCCTGGCTTGCCTTCCCATGGGAATCGGTGCAGGGGAAGGACAGGAGGAGCAAAACTGCGATGCCGCCAATGCGGGCAGCTTCACCTGAAGGAGGCCCTGGAGGTTGTCTGTGCAGGAGAGATGGACAAACAGCAGAACATGGATGTGAGCAGATTTCTTAAGAAAATGGAAAGAATAGTTGGGTCTTTAGTAGTAGTGCTGTGTGATGAAACTGGAGTAGATGGCTGGCTGTTGAAATTGCGTGGCGAGCAGGCCAGCTGTGATCTGGATGGGGTAACCCACAAGCCAGCTGTCTGGAAGCACATTTCCTTTAACTTTCTTTGGGGTGGCCCCTCTCCATCTCTCCCCATTTGAAGCAGTTGTTAGAAGAGTGGTCCGTGAATGGCTTCCTGAGATGCAAAATTTTGGGGCTGGGCTTGAAATAAATTACCTATGTTTGCAGTTTCCTTGGGTTCTCACTGAACTATGCTTTCATCATTAAAAATTCCTCTTATGAGAAATTAAAAAACTGCTACAATTCTATGCATTTTCAACTGTGATTTCTATTTTTTACTGTAGTTTGAAGGTAGACTTTTCAAAATATCTTAAATTGGGAAAAGCTGTGATATTTTAGTATTTTGGTCAGCTTTTTGGTGATAGCTGTTGAGTTCTGCTGTGAATAATTTCAAATACTGTATTTTTTCTTTCTTTTCTTCCTCCAAATTTGCAAGTTTGCACATATTTCCCAAAAGAACCCAGGTATTCTGCTGGGTTAAACAGAAGTATCAGTCAGTGCCTTTACATATGCATCACAGGAAAAGTATGGTTAGTAAATTAGAGAAATTTATTCCAGGGAAAAGGTGAATTTCTGTTGACCTCCATTGCTCACCCCATACATTTTAAATCTTTTATTAGTCATTGCTGACTTTGCTGGAAAATGATGTAGTGAGTTTTATTCATGTTTTCCAAATACATATTTGGGAAGCAATATATAATACAATTAGAACAGCTTTTACACATGCAGATTTCCACATAATCTCTTCCTCCCAGAAGGAGCTAACAACATCTCTTTACTATCTTTCCAACCTTGTTTCTTTACTGTATGTATGTTTACAGCAGTGAGCGATGGATATTGTTCCTTCTGAGACCTTACCTGGAGCACAGAACTGTGGTTCGCGGTGGGAATACCGAACATTATGCAGACATGCTGTTGGTAAGGAAGGTGTTTTGCAGCACAGGAAGCAAGTTGGCTTTACCTGGAGAGCATCACAGCTCATTCTGCGCAGAAGCACCTGAGCCTGAGTAGATCTCCTCTCTCGGTGCTTTTGTTCAGATCTGTGCATCACCTCCTTCTGCCACAGGGAAAAAATCAGAGATTAGCAGATTAGTGTTTGTGAGGAATTTATGGCAAAAATGCTCTATTAACATAATTTGTAGTTTGACCAAAGAGCAATCTTTATTTCTGGTGTACATTTTCTGCTCCAATATACAGCTGTAGCACTTGGTGTATATATTGCCAGATGTTGATAAAGGTACAGCAAAAAAGTTACAAACAAAACAATCAGATAAATAATGTGAGAAAATTGGGTGAATTTTGTATCTAACTGCATGAAATTTGTTTGAAGGACTTCTCTCTTGAGAACCCTTTTTCTCTGGCTGCTTTCATGGTATTCTCCGTAGATTTAAATTTGACCATAAAGCTCAGTCATGACCATTGAGTCACCTTGATTTTTACAGCCTTAACAACAAAAACGTATTGTTCTGTCTTGACCATGAAACAATTATATGTATTCAGACTGTTTTAGAGGGAAGGAAAAAACTGAATAACAGTTGAACAGCAATATTTGCCCTGGCTATATTGTCAGAAGGGCTAAGTGCAAACACCTGAAAAAATAATGCTTGTATAGCTTTGCATGTTTCAAAGAGTAATATTTGGATCACATTTTCTAATATGCAGCTCTGGGGTTTATGTGCATTTCAAAGCAGCTATTAGTTAGCCAAATAGCTGTTTAGGATAATTTCAAAAAGTCACAATAATATTGCTGCCAAATTTTGAAGAAAAGAAAACATTCTTTACATGAAAACCTGTTATGTGTTTCAATAATCAAAACATTAAAATGGTTCAAGATGGAATGGTTTGATCCAGTAATATGGTGGCAAACAGATAGTATAATTTTATCTTTTCTGGGCTAGATTCTGAACAATTTTACAGAAGCTGTTTTCTTAATATGCTTTGATATTTAGTGCTTGTAAAATGATTATGACTATGTAATGTCCAGCTCAGAGGAGCAAGGAGTCTCCAGTGGAATTGATTCAGCTGAAGGGAAATGGCCGGTGTTACTCTGCATTACAATGGAGTCAGGAGAGAAACCCCCTCCATTATGGCCATCAGTAATGCTACTGCGATTACTATCAGCATCATTACCAGAGTTCTTTAAGGTACAAAATTAATAGTTATGGAGGCCATTAAAATAACTATTGATTCTCTTGACTATTTTAAGAAGATTTAAACCTGAATGCAGCATGTGTAATTGCAGTTTTGTTTTATCTGGTGTTTCTTCTTCCTCTTTTTTCTTTTACAGAGGTGTATTTTATTTTCCTCCTCACTTTTCCCTCCAGTAGTGAGGTACAAAAAGACTTCTTAGAGAGAAGCATACTCTTTAAGATGCTGGAATGTTTTGTCAAAACCAAGATGCTAATTGGAATCTCCCTCCTTCTCCTTTTCACTGCTTTTCCCTCCTTCTCTGTCACTGACGGCAAAATTGCTCATCTGGATACCACATTCCTTTGTATTATGACTTCCTCTGCTCCACTCTCTGTTCTTCCCTTCTTCTTCATTTTGTGTCGTCCTCTAGTTCTCTCCCCCTTACATCAGCAAGGTACTCAAGCTTCATTTTTCCTAGCAAAACCTGCTCTGACTCCATCTGCTTCTCTCCCTACAGTACCAGCTCCACAGCCCACTGATGTGTGCAAGGGCTGAGGCTTGTCCACCTTTCAGTCTCAGCTGGGTCTCTGGTAACTTCTGGTATAACACTAGGTTATCCTCTCAGTCTGGACTTAAGTGTGAGCTTGTCCATTTAAGGTTCATTACTCCACTCACACCTTGAGGAAAGAGTTTCAAAAGAGGTTCTACTTTACAGCTCTCCTAATACTGCCACACAATGCTGAATCAGGAAAAGAATTACCTAGTAAGTGGATCTGCTATAAACTTTCATTTTGAGCCTTCATTTTATAGAAGATGAACTCAAAGTACTCAATTTTCAGATAGAGCAAGGACTATTTCTTGAAAGTTACCCTTTTTTGTCCTTTCAAATTCTCAGCAATTGTTTCTGTTCTTTTCTTTCTTGCTCTATTCTTGCTATAATCAAACTCTATTATCTTCTTAATGATACTTGCTTTCTTTGATCATGTTTGAAATGCAGGTATTTCTGAATCTAGGCATATATTCTGTAAAGAAGATGGCTTTTTTTTTTTTGTCTTTGGCTTTCTGAGGAAACATCTCCTCCTTCTGTACGCTGTGAAAAGCAACATTGCCACTTGTTTTATTGTCGGTTCTTTGCTTTACATGCAAAATCATTCCTCAAACCCACTGCAGCCCTCAGAGGCAACCCATTTTCAGATTTATACCATGTTCTCAACAGCATCCCATTTTAATGAGTGTGGTTTATACCCCTCCACAGTAACAACTGAAGCCTACAATTTTCATGTCAGTCCATCCTCCTTTTAACTGAGTCACCTCTTTTGCTTGTTCATTTCAATGAAAAATGGGGATTCAGTGTCAAATAAATGGCCACGTTACAAGTATGAATGGTAATGTAAAAAGCAACAGTAGAAATAACAAAAACCTCCGTTCGGTTATTGAACCAGCACCAAATAGTCTCTATGATGTCCACTGTGAAATCATTAGGTTTCACCACCACAGAAAAACAAATCAGAACCTCTAAAGATTATTGAACATTCTGCAGATTTGCAAGTTTATGGGCAAAGTTAAGTCTCTAAAGCAACATATTGAATCTCCAAAAACATACTGAGGAAATTCACAGCATTCAGTGGTTCTCGATTCTCTGTTATGAGGTAAAGGGTAGACTCTACTATATAGTATTTAGGTACCAAAGCTACTCAGTCCAAATTAGATAGGAAATTTTTTTTCTTCATTTCTAATCATGAACTCCATTCAAGCTTGTTTTTATTTGATATGTGATGGTGTTCAGTTTTGCTCCTTTATGTTTTTTTGGGAGGTTCCAGTGCTTCCACTCAGAATTGAAAGTGGAAGAGGTGTGATATTAAGAGGAACCCCTCCAGCCAGAAAGGGAAAAAGTCTCGTGAAATGTGTTAGGTCAGTTTGTGATATCATGGTGGCCATTCACTGCAATGTGGGAAAATTCTGGGAAAATTCAGGACTGAATTCCAAACTTTGATCAGGTGTGTAAGCTGAATTGTCTTTAAACTAAGATTAAGAGGAGAAGGATAAATTGTGTGTTGCATAATGATTTACTTTCATATCTAAATGAGTAGGCTGAAGTAAGGACAAATGTTGGGCTGAACCAGCACGTGAAAACAGGACTGGAGGGCAAAGGGCTATTGTAATTTGCTAACATTAGAAAAACATCAGAAACATTATTAATATCAGAAAAAGTCTCTAAACCTATGTAAAACTTCTCGGCCCAAACCTTCATCCTCATTACACCTTCTAAGCACATTTTAAAGGGAGCTTTGGAAATAATGGGTTTGGCAGGGTGTGGTGAACTTCTTGTGAAGTCCTGTGATGGGAATTAAATTGATGTTGTGTCACCTCTAGGAACCAGTTAGTCAGCAGTGAATGCATTTGTGACCATCTACTTAATATTAGACCTACTACAAAGCTTGACACAATGGGATTGTTGTCCATGTCTAGAGCTCAGAAAATATGCAGTAATAATGAGAAAATAATTACAGAGTTGCAAAAGTAGGATAGGGTAAAAAAAAATGACATGGTAATCTCTAACCGAACAAAAATATCTACTTTTAAGATTCTGGAATGGCTTATGAGTTTTAAACTGAGCTTTAAAAAAGCATAATCTGATGAATTTGGCCTTAAATTTTAGGTGTTACTTTAAAAGGTTTTAGACTTGAGACAATAAGGTCTTTGTAGCAGAGGTTATTTTCTGAATGTGGGGTCTGTGATGCCAATGTGTATGCATTTATGAGCGTAGGCTATTTGGCCTTGTTCTATTACAAATAATAAATAAATACTAGGTCCTGATAGCAATGGACATTTTTATTCCCCAGTATTTCTAGCCCTGTCATTAAAGCAATCTGCTATTACACCAGAATAACCAGAATGTACAAATGTTCACAAAATGGTTAATCAAAGCTGAAATGCCAGAGGGGGGTTAATGTCCATCTCGAAAAAAGTGGAAAACTAAACAAACATATCCAAACATACCAATCCTAGTATCTTTATCAAAGAGAAGAGCACATTATCTAAATAATGTCAATCGATTCAATGGACTGGTCTCTGCACAAAGAGACTGCCATGCAAAAAGGAGAGTGTTTAGGCACAAGCCCTTACATCTAGGGATAAGCACACATTATTATTGTATGGTGGTAGTCTTCAGAATATTAATTTTCAAGAGGAGACTCAAAAACCTCTTTGACATATACCAGCTTCTGCAAACAGACTTTATAATGTATTTCAGAAAAATATCAGGAAAACAATTAGTTATCTGGAGACTAAAGAATCCTTCTGCTATGGAGTATATGGGGCTGTAGTTAAGAGATTAAAAAGGGGTAGAAGAGAATGAGCTTCCTGTTCTCTAAGAAGTTTGTTCCTTAATATATAATGCAAAGATTAAAGGATGTAACAAAAATGATTTTTCGTAACTGGCTTCCTTTTCTTATGGTTTTATTGTAACTACCATAAATGTAATGTTATAGTCATATTGTGGCTGAGATCAAAAGAGGTGGCAAAGATGAAATGCCCAACTATTTTTCTTGTATATTTATTTCCCAGTCTTTGTAGTCATGAACATCATTTCACAGAAGTGCTGAGAACTGTGAGAGTGGTTAAGCACTGAAGCAGGTTGCCTGGAAAGTTGGAGAATCTATTTTTAAGATTTTCAGAACTCAACTGGATAAGACTCTGTGCAAACTGGTTAACTACTGAAATACTCTGGCTTTGTGCAGGGGGGTTTGGCTAAGTGATCTCCAGAGGTCCTCCCAATCTGAATTTTCCTATTATTCTATTCCTGTGGAGTAGAAATGCAGTTCTGGAGATGAGCTGTCTGTATGCATATTCACAATGTCAGTGTGCATGTGTGTTTGCTGTATGCACTGGAGCTTGGAGGGAAGCACATCTTTGCAGTGGCCATACTATAGGCCTGTTTCCTGCTGCTCCTCAGGTTCTCTATAGGAGTGTATGAACAACCATATACCACTTTTCTTTCATGTGCTTTAATAGAGATGAAGTGTGAGGGACACGAGGGGGAGTGGTGAGTGGTGAGTTATCCACAATATGGATAATTCTAAGCAGTGTCTCTCATTTAGTTTGCCTGGATGTGGTTTTGCAAGTGGAGAGTATGCACTGAATATGGTATTACGGCTGTGTGAGGGCATAAATATCTGGAAGAAGTATGAACCAAACTCTAGCAGGATGCCTTGTGTTTGGGATTGAGACACTTTTTGAAAAGGGCACAGAGGCAGTTTGAGCTATGTTAGAGTGTTTACAGATCAAATAGCTCTGCCCTGGTGATTTCATAACGTATTCTCAGCATGGAGATTGCCACACTGTTGAATTTTTCAGCTCTTTACAATAACAGCATGAAAGTTTTCTGAACAATTTTGTCCAGTGTAAGTGGTAGGAGAGAGAGCTATCCTGACACCCAGTGAAGGGGTGTACAGGGGGGAAGAGGTTAGACCACTCACAGGGCTCATTTGATCATAGATCTTTTCTGCAGCTGTTTCTAGGACTCCTACCTGTTCAGCTCACTCTGTATCCTTAGGAAGTATAACCAGTGCTTGGAGCCATGGGACTGTAGTGGTTCTTACTGCTTCAGTCTGTGGAGAAGTCCTTAAGAAGAGACTGGTGATGAGCCTTTTAATTCTTCCTGGCCTAAAAGAATGGATAAATATTGCACTTTTGTTCTCAGAGAGAATATAAAACTTTCATGTGCTACATTATAACCATCTATATTTGCTTACCATGGCAAGGGAGGAAATTAAACTTCAGGCACTTCAAAGAAACTACAGGAATTGGATGGAAAGACATTTGACTTTAATTTTGTTTTGACCAAAAGAAAAAAATGAAAATAATAACCCTAATCCATTGACTTTGCAGCCTTGGAGAGACAGATCTTCATTGGAGACATGACAGAGGCCTGAAGTCCATCCCAGATGAAGAAGGGTCTCTCTAGAAGAAGAAAAGATGTATTTTTCCTTTTCATCTTTACATGCAGGCTGAGATCAGGAATAAAAAGAAATGTAAGTGAAAAAAGAGAAAGTCTTTTCAGAAAGATTTTGATTTTGGGAAATGGTTAGACAGACAGACATATACCTGCTTAAAATTAAAACTATTTTAAAAGTTAACTATTAATTATGGATTAAATTTTGCCACCCTCAGACATGCAATTTTATTCCAAAGATAGAGAGCCACTGAGATAGGTGGTGACCCTGTCTGCTTAGCCAAGAGTGACCCATTAGCGAGTGCACAGTA
Organism: Apteryx mantelli; assembly: GCF_036417845.1. NCBI lineage: Eukaryota > Metazoa > Chordata > Aves > Apterygiformes > Apterygidae > Apteryx > Apteryx mantelli. The sequence goes on along the minus strand of NC_089982.1, from coordinate 43,959,085 downwards.
GAAAAGCCAGATTTAGCCTATATTGAAATCTCCTGGTTCCCAGTCAGCTGCTAACACAAGATTCTGGCTGCTCATTTGCACCATAATCAAAATCTGAAGTCATTGAAATGCTTTGTGCCACAGCTAATGCCTGAGTGTCAGTTAACACTCTAACTCGGGTGAGACCTGGTTTGGACTGGACCTGTACTGCATGTATCTTTCTATTCAGAATCCCAATAGTTATCTATTCCCATGACAGAGAGAAGTCATGTCATTCCACCTCCTGCTTTGCCTTATAGAAGAAAGAGCTTGAATCCAGATTTCTCACATCTAGTTGATCTGTCAGACAGGAGGTTCTTGGTATTTTGAATGGATTCTGTACGAGTTAGATGATAAATTATCCAGGACTTACCAGCCTGGAAAAAAAGACAATTAAGGAAGACTGTAATAAGAGTCTATAAAATTATGACTGTCATGGCGAAAGTGAAAAAAGAACATCTGTTCACTCTTTCTCATAGTACAGGGAAGAAGGCCTTAATGAAGTGATAGGGTATTAGGTAATTATTGAGCCATATGTTGACAGTAGATCTATCTTTGTGCATTCAGGATTTTTTGATTGCTGCATTGTTTGCATGTTTTGCCTAATATAAACCCATTGTGTATCACTGAACAGCTTCAGATATATAGTAGAACCCAAATGACTTGCTTTATCCTGAGACAATGGTATGCATGAACTGACCATATCAGAGATGTTACTTCAGCTACTTTCTCCTTTCCCAGAATTCGTCTTGATTTTATGCTATCAAACCAGTTACCAAACACTATCGCTTTTTCCTAGCTGTAAGTGTTCAAGGTTTGTTGCTGTTTGATGTTGGACTGGAGCTAAGGCAAACAGTAATGTTTTGTGGTTAGCATGGTGCAGAATAAAATGTCAGCTTCAATTTCTGGAATATGTGCATCCACAAGCACTATATCACCACATTCATCTTGCCATTCAAACTAGTTTCTCATCCTCAGCAAAGTAATGAAAAGAGGCGAGTTAAGAAAATCTTATGGTTGACAGCTGCAGAATCAGCATTTGCCTTTTGATGACTTCTCCTTTGATTTAGTGAGCATGCATGGAGTTGGTATGGATGTCCTCTGACTTCTGTGTCTAAAAAAAAAAAAAGTTCATTTTTACTATACATTGCACCTCTTAATATCACATGGAATGCGTTTGCGTTATTGCTGCAGTCCTGGACCATACCAAAGTAAAAGATCCACAAGAATGGAGCCACTGCCTTTCGGTTAAAAGGTTGTAGATTGGCTTCACTTTTCTAGCCAATCATTCAGTAAATTGATGAAAGCTATCCTTAAACAATTTACAGAACAAGCAGATTCCATTACTCAGCAGAACTATATTGGTATTAGAACTGAAATAAAAAAATGGAGAATGTGGAAGGAGTGAATGCAGTGTTATTTGTTGGTAGGGAAATCTGCAATGGTAGATTTCTCTTCAGCTTGCATAAAGCAAGGCTTGCCAAAAATACTGTAACTCAGAATCTGCTTAAAACAATTCTTTACAAGAATAGAATTATTTTTTTCTTCTTTTTTCCTCTCCGGTATTCAGTGAAAAGAGTCGATACTGCTCTATTGTCGCCTGTATTATAATGTGATTCATGTAGGTGGGAAACAAGACAGTTACAAAACAGTTGCAGTTTGTTAAGACAATATTAAGAGCTCCTTAAAAGGAAAGCTGAACTCATTTTCGTTAGCAATACAGTCTCATAGTTCATTTTTCTAATTCACAGACTGTGAAACGTGCTAACAGTTTTGCTACTCACTGTAAAGAAGAGCGCGAGTACTGGGACTCTGGTTTGTTAGAAGCAGCAGTTTCTAAGCTACAGTGCAGGGTCATTGTCTCTCTGAAAAGTAGTATCCTGCAAGAATTATTTCTATTTAGTTTCTATGTGGATTTAAAGACTCACTAGTGGAATTGTTCTATTCACCATTAGGGTTGGCACATAGGTATTAGAGGCTGCAATTTTTAGATACTAAATAAAGAAGGAGCAAAGGATTGAAGAAGAATAAAAAAGAGACAGCAGGTCAAATGAAAACAGGCTTTTCATAGAAATTGTGACCACAGAGGAACATCTGATCATTTAACCTGAGTTTCCTATGTTACAGACCATTTTATGCTTGTACTGAAGACTTTAGGCCAGATAATTCAGCACATCAATTTATTCTTGCCTGAATTCCCTACAATGGCAGAGAATCTGTTATCCAGCAATTCCCCCCACTACATGTGAAGAAGATGCCCCACATTTCTCCTAGTTTCATGTAGAGACAGTTTTTTTCCCACTTGAAATCTCACAAGCAGTATGTGCTGTGTATCTGAGCTGTGCGTATCAACCACAGGATTTTTGTAGAAAATGATCTGTTTCTCAATGTACTGTCTCTAGCCAATAGTATATTGCTGATACCTTAGAGAAGGGTGGAAGTAGTCAAAGAGGCAGTAGGGGGGAAATAAATTTCCAAATGAAAGGGGTGGCTAGCAGAAGACTTGAGGCATGGAATCTGATTTGAATCATTGTTTTAATTCATAACTACAATTTTTATGATTATACTAATGGCCTTTGAAGCAGTTCCCATCTTAAAAGGGCTTATGAAGGAAAAGGAATGGAAAGATCTAGATTTATGAATTCCAAGACTGGGCAGAACCATTACAGATCCTTCCCAACCCTTCTTTCACCCACCACAGAGCAAAGAATTTACACCCAAAGCTGGATCAAAGGTAAATTTTCATAAGGCAATCAGTTTCATCTTGAAGATGCTCAGCAATCATGAGTCTCTGTTCCTTCCTAATAGCAGATTCCTTTTTGTTTCACAGTTGAATTTGTATAGCAGTAACTTGTATCTGGTGAACCTGCTCTTAGTGGCCTAGTGCCCAACATACCGGGCTACAACTTGATGCTTGAGTATTATAGCACATCATCACGTCAACTCTCAAACTTGTCTTAAAGTAAACTTTCAGTAAGGTCACCCCTTAAGTCTTGTTTCCCAACACGGAGGTCTTTTTGTTTCTCTCCTTTGAAATCTCTGAGGTATTTCCATGTCCTTCTGCAAATTTGGAAACCAGAACAGGCAAAGGTATTCTAGCACATGGCAGAGAACAAAATCTCTTTCTCCCTTTTGGTATTCTGCTCTATATGCATCCAAGCATTTTGCCACAGCATTGTTTTTAAAGACCATCTCTACCATTTAACATGCATTTGCATCTGTTTTTCAAATCTGTCCTTGACTTCAACTACATGAAGGTGCATCTTGTTGTAGAGTTTGTCAGAACATTTTAAAATGTGAACCACAGCAGTTTGATGTGAAGCAGGAAAGCAGAGCATAGACAAAAAAGGCAGTCTAAGCAGTTGCATGTCAGAAGACAGAATAGGTATTTGGGCAAAAAAACCCAACCCTTTTGAAGAGCCCCGAGGGTAAGGGCATCATGTAGATCTGAGAAGAGGGTTGCAGGAAAGAAGATAGTTACACTGTCTAATTTCTCTCTTCCTCTTTTTCTCTCTGTCTCTCTCTTCCTTATTTTTCCAAAGAGATTCTTCAATTCTGCATGAAAATTGAAAGTTTTAGGGCTTTAACCATAATGCCTTATTTGCAACTTCATTCAATTACAAGAACGCATCTGATTTCTATAACGAAATAAAGACAATCCATCTTATATATAATTTAAGAAATATGTTTTCTTCTTTCATTTCCCCTAAATTTATTACTCAGTAAAAGACATTAAAAAAAACCCCTTCTATTTCTGAGATATCTGTTTTCTGTGCAATATCAGAGTTCTGAACATCTCCCAGTGCCCACAGAATGACTGGAAAGCGTATTACTGACCTTCTTGGGCTTTGGATCAGTTCCTGGGTGAGAATGCATTTGATATGCACAGAGATAACTGCATCCTGAAGTGGCAAATAAACATTTGAAGCAAAGTAGCTGGCGTGACACAAAGATTCTGTTTTCATATAAATGTTGCTTCTAGTATAAGCGGAGAAAATAGTGGAAAAAATAGTGGACAGAATTGTTCCACTGACATTTTTTCCATGAAGTATCAGACTTCAGAGACAGAGCATCAGAAATCACAGATTTTTCTGTATCAGGATAGCATTTACTAAGGAAACAATAAGCATTTCTTGCAAATATGAAACACTTGTAATCTTCAGTAGTTTCTAAAAACTGAATAGCAATCTCTAACGTTAAGATTTCTCTACCAATACTTATCGTTTAGTTCAATTCACTCACCTCACTAAAAGAGTATCACTGTGTTTCCTAAACTTTTTAAAAGCTGAGCCAGAAAACAACATCAGTTTCAGCAACCTGCACTTTATCAGATATTACAGCCCCATGTGCTTGAATATATATATCTCCTGTACACAATCCCTAGTAGTCCTTTATTCTCAGCAGAGAAATACTTGAAAAAAAGGTAGTGTAGACCTTCATAGTATGACAATTTCTCTCTTTTGCTGCAGCCATGAGGAAGCAGTGGGGTTTTAAGGTATATTGGTGTCTGAGTTATCACTAAAACGAATGGGTTTTGACTCCAGAGCTATTGATTTATTGGGACTCATTGCTGCTCTCCTCCTGCTGGATAGGAGATGGGAAGCTAGCTCTGTTGGTTTCTTTAGAGATTCATTAGGGATTCATGTATCAGTCCATAAAGTGGCCTACAAGATAGTGATTTGGGGAGAGGTGGTCTTCTGTGGTAGCAGAGGCTGGGTTGGCCAAGGCTAGCTGTATTGTTTTGCTCTTTTAATAATATCAGGATAAAAAGGATGTGGCTATATATCTGCTGCTGCTCACCTGAAGAGTATCAGAAGGCCAAGGAAGTGAGGTCCAATGTGGAGAGTCATCAGAAGTAAAGTTCTGTCATCAGAAGTAAAACAAAGGAGAGCAAGCCAGCCAGTAGTGAGCCAGAGGTATTTCTCAACAGGTTTCTGGATGGGTGACCTTTGTGTAAAGGACAGAGACCTTTGGTTTTATGGGAGACAACTCAGAGCTCTTAGCCCAACACATATGCTGAGTGGTCAAAAAGACTTTGGCTTCACCTCTCCTTAGCTGTGTTATCCTATAAACCTGCTCTGGATTCAATTTAGGCCTGGTAAGATTATAGGATTGCACCTCTGTGCTAAAGAACATGGTAGTTTGCCATTTTAATCTATGTTATTGTGTCCAGGTCATTATTGCCTGCTCATCTGAGCTGAGGCATGAGGAAGAAACAATAGATGTGGGAAAGGAAAGCTGAACAAAAATTGGCACCTTTGAAATAATCAACTCCTTCTTTCATTCTCTTTATTTCCCATCTCAGTTTTACAACTTGCTCAAGTGGAACAAAACTTTATTTATTGATTTGATACATAAACTCAAGGAAAACATTGGAGACTGGAGAGAAAAATACAGTGCTACAATTGTGTTAGTTTGCTTTGAACATCTGGACAAAAATCTCATGTAACTCTTCTTTGTTTATGACATTATTCCTTGTCTTAAGATAAGTACTTGTCTTCTGAAATTGGCTCTTGTAGTGTTTGTTGCCTCTAAACAGACAAAGTCAGAAGGGCATCTCAACCTTTTGGTTACTTGTTCTTCATGCTGTGAATGCATTTGTGACATGGAGCATCCCAGAAAGGTCAAAATGGCTCCTTTGCCTTCAAGCATGAGTAGCCTACACCTGGGGATGTACTCACGAGGCACTTACACTCTGTTTCCCTCATCCTGCCTATTAACAATTTCCCTTTCTTCCTTCCACTTAATTTCAAAAAAAATTAAGGGTCAAAAGCTCTTCCAGCAGCAAACATCACTCTCACTCTGAAGTTTGTGCATGACAGAAAAGAGGGCTGAAGGGTCTTAAAAAACTACTGAGAAAGATAAATGCAGCATTCTAACTTACAAAAATACAAAGAATTATAAAGAAGGACTGATACTTCTGAAATAGTTATTTTCGTTCTTCTCTTTACCTCTAGAACTGTTACAGTGCTTGTCATCATCATGCATTTATAAAGCTTAAGTCAAAGCCTTGGTGACTCTAGGAATATCTGCAGGAGGGAGCTCTATTGCAGAAAGTCATAGCTCTCTCCTTGTTTCTTTGTAAGTTCAAGGTAATGATGACTTACCACGGATCTAGAGGAACAGTGAATCTTTTCAGCCTCCTTGCTGATGGAGCCACCATTCTTCCTCCAAAACTGTGCATGTTAATAATTTTCTCCTAGTAATTTCTGCCTCTGAGACCTAGTTAAAACAAAATTTTATTACTACTTACTTTCTTACCTGGACACTGATGCAAGTCACAAGCTAGCCTTACATGACCAAATTATGGGAAAATTGTATTATCCTGTTTTCAGGGCTATGGAAACTTAAGTGGAGAGATCTCAGAAGAAATTAAGGTCATAATCGTCTTGCTAATTCAAAGATCATGCTTTAACTCAGCAAGCAGTTTCTCTGCATATTTTCACTGTTAATTTGCCCTTCATATGTTTCTCATGGGAATTCAAGCCCTTCAAAGAACTGATTATTGTATGCACAACTTCCAGATTTTTAAAATCTTCTTTTTCTGGAATAAGAAGCCACTACCCTCAGAAATGACTTTAAAATACTTGCAAGTTGATTGCTCTGTTTTGTGCTAGCCGTACAGCAGGACACTGCTCTGTGTCAGTTCCTGAACGTATTATGCCTGAGGCAGGCAAGACTCTCGAGGGAGTGGGCCCAGAATAACTTGTACTGTGTATCTTTTACAGGCGCTCATTCCTGGCCTATATGGGTGGCTGCAGAAGCAACGATGCCCAACTATTGCCATTTTTTATGTGACAAAAGGTGATGGCGTGCCCCCCATGAATACGGCATTGGTGCTAGTTCACTCATCTAGGTTTTGTAGCATGAATACAGAATAGATTCTGGTTCACTCATCTAAGTCCTGTAATTAAAAATGGTTGTTAGTGGTAATCCTTCAGGACAAAGTGCTGAGGCAGATAGTGGTGAAAGACCCAGGTTGAAACCCTACTCAGACCTTACACGGCAAGTTGAGCCACAGTATGACTGAAGGCTTTCTCGTTTCAGAGAACAGATTCATTTATATCTGGGCAAGAGAGGCTCAGAAAATGAGCTAAGCTTCTTTCTACCTTTTGTGCTCAAGTACAGTGAAATATGGGCTTATTTTCGAGAGCCTTTTTTGTGGAATGATGGGCTTTAGATCCATCTTGAAAACCCATGCCTTCAACATGGGCATCTTAATGGGCTGGTACATCCATGTAAATGTAATTTTGGTGTAACGCATTGAAAGGAATCTAGTGTCATTTGTGGCTGAAAAGTAATTAGCAGCTGATTACTGAAAAAACTCACCTTAGTAGAAGTTTGCTTAGTGGTGTACCCAAAATTAAGCAGAACAACCATCCGTGCTGACTGTAGTTCTTTTCTGGGATATCATGGTGCATAATGAGGAAATACATGTGTTTTGTAATGTCTTACTTGTTACTTCATATTGACATAATTTACTTTACAGCCTACTATTTTACAGCACTTAGTATCAAATCACACATCAATATACAGTAACAAAATTTGAAAATCACATGATAAAATACAAATGGCTGTGCGATGCATCATAAATGTGACACAAAATGATGTGAAACAAATAATATTTTAGACTAGAATTACCCAACTTGCTAGAGATATTTACTAGAAATGCTTTCTGTGCATTGATTATTCACAACCCAGACACTTCATTGTATAAATTATACTATATAACGTAATATGTTTTCCAAGCAAGAGACCAAGAGAACATCGTTAGCCACTTCTGGACTGTTTCATGGCAGATTTTCCTTTGTGTGATTGATTTTAAACAAGAAGGGAGATAAAACCCTGTTATTAACCACTTGAAAGAATTACAATGCAAAATAGTTAATGTTCTTTCAGAATTTCTTCTTTTCTTTTCCTATTCAGATAGGGAAAGTTTGCCAGGATTCTTTCATCATGCAAAGAAAATCTCTGCAACCAAAAAAAGAAAAAAAAGAAAAAAGAAACAATGAAAAAGGTTTATTTAGAACAGAGAAGGGAAAGGAAGTTTTTAGGCAGAACAGAAGCCCAACAATTTGACAATTGTATGTGTGAAAGGGTGTTGAGTGAGCGTCTTAAAGCCTTGAATAATATATATAGTAATCTGTATGAAAAGTGGTCTTTTACTTAACCAACAGTCTTGAAAGAATTGTTGGTCCTGACAGTACTTATGAATAGAGCTCACAGTTCCACTTTTTTCTGGTTATACCTCCATAAAACTTTCTTCGTCAGTGGAAATTTTGCATGTGGCACTGCTGCCATAAATTTTTGGAGCAATCAGTTATATGAAGTCATTCTCTATAAGCATTTCTAGTATGTTTGAAAGGTTTCTGAATGAGAAGAACAAGAAGAGTTTATAAAATAACATAAAATGTTGTCTAGGATTGTTGATGGATACAAAAAACTAGGGATCAGTGTTTTATTTACTGGGCAGAGTTAGGTAAAGTTTCTAAATTATTAAAAGCTTGCTTTGTAATTCCCTTTGTAATCTCCTATTTTACATTTTATTTTGCAAGATATCTATAATTACTGTAGCCCCCAGCAGTATTTTACTGAATTTTTTTTCAACTGGTAAATTATGAGGTTTCTGAATGCAAGAACTGTGATAGGAAAATCTTCCACTTATTTTAGAAGAGAAGGGAAAGGCACTTTTTGGAATGTCAATATAATGCAGCTAACATGTTTTTGAACTTGCTATTTGACTGAAGACAGATTTATTGCATGTTATATTCCAAGGGCTTCATTCAAACTTATGCTATATTTTTATGGCTGAAGATCCCACTGGGTCAGCCTCTGTGATAACTATTTCTACCTGAAGATGCATATATTTTTTCAGCTTGTTCTGCCAGTTTCAGCTTTTGGGTTTTAAATGTGGTTGAGTAGGTATGACAAGGGAAAAAATTACACCTCATCAACAGGAAGTACTGGTGTGTTTTCTTCATAATGCAAATGCTTTTCATTAAAAGCTATGCTTCCTGGTTAGGGTGGCCGATTCTCCCTTTCTCTATGCTTGCATAAATAAGGGAATGCATATAAAAAAAAAAGCAGAAGTAGCTGAAGTAGTTTAAGTAGCTGAAAACATAGTCCCTCCTGTTTGTACTTTTGATTTCCTTCACAAGCAAAATGATGTCAAGGCTGAGGAGTATATAGTGGAGAGATTAGAAAGTAATTTAAATCTGAGAAGATCAAAAAACATGGCAAGCTTGTTTTCCCAAAATCTACATTTATGCATTTCTGAAGTATGTTAACATATTTTGTGCATGTCAAATACATTGCATAGTTGTTTTTAGTCTGCAAGAGTTAACTCTCACACAACATACTGTGCTGCTATACAGAAACACTTTAAAGTATTGTATTGCTATGCAGCAGTACATAAAGTGCTTTCTATGACATTGTTTTATAAAGATACCCTACTAGCTCTTCATCTCCAGTTTGTCAGAGCAGCAAACTATTACTTCATTTGGCTTATAATACTTGATTTGTCCTATTTTCTTTAGCAAAGATTATAGAAAAATAACAGAAAATTCTGATAAAATACAAATGAATTGCTGAATAATAGAGAAGCACGTTCTCCTGCCTCAGGCAGTGGCTGCCAAGCTGAGGAGTTGTCCCATCCCCTCCATTAGGATGGAGCTGTATCAGTCCCTGATGACTACTAATTAAGCCTTTGAAAGGTTTCACATAGGGTGGAGCTTCAGGCTACAAAAAAGGAAGACATCCGTGGTTCATTGTGCCTCAAAGATCCCACAGACAATTATTATTGGCCCCTTATATTACAAATTCATAGTAAATAATTGCCTGAAGAGCTGGCAATCAGTATTTATATATGCCCCGTTATATCCTTTGAAATTAAACCACAGTTGCAGATAGGTAGCTCCGTGTAAATAAACAAACTAACAACGTTAGTATGTAGTTGCCTGTTTTTCAGTTGCGTTCCTACTTGTGTGTGCATCTGGCACAGTAAATTAACAACCCATAGGGTATTTCTTATACTGTATACCTTTTAAATATGGTAAGAAATTAATGTATCTGTAAGTGAAGTAATTATGCTAGAACACTCCCAACATTCAAGAGCAAATTATTGATTCCGTATTGTCTCTATAAAAAGAAACCAAAACCCTCACATAAAAATTGATGTCAGATTCACTGTAAGAGTGAATCTGGGCAAAAAACTTTCTCTGTATTACATTGAAGCTGTTATTTAATTGTGCACCATATTAGTTAATGATCTTCCCTTGCAGTCTCACATATGTGTTGAACAGGAAAGGCAAAGAGATTGATTTAAGCTCAGTGGGACATTATGTGTCTTAAAGAAGATGAGCAGATACTGAAAGCAAAGCTCGTTTGTCTTTGCAAAGATGAAGAAAGGGGGTTAGCTCAGCTCACGCCCTCCAGGAGCTCTGTGTGAGGTCTCAAGGCCTTATGATGGCTGGAGTGGCGGGCCGCGGTGGGGTGCGTGGTGCTCGGTGGGCGGCCTGGGCTCTGTGCGGAGTGCTGAGCGTGGCCCTTCCTCCGCGCTGCAGCGAAACCGGCCCCACGGCATCTAGGGAAGAACGTGGCGAGTGACGAAGGCAGCCAGGCTGGCGCAAGTCTCTGCTGCAATGTGTGTCCTGCTTAAGTATGGGGCAGTTTCTCAACTTTGCAGAGGGCCTCTCAGTTCTATTCTGCACTGCTGTCTATCTGCCTGAATGGAAAGCTGCAGGAGGAAACCAGGAAAAGATTTCCATCACAGCTTGCAATTAAGAATATAGTTTGGTGAAATCAAGCCCAATGAATTTTGTTATCTTAAAATCTGAAGCAGCTTGGGATGTGTGATGTTACAAATATTCTGAATATGACTGCATATTGTAGGTGCTTTACTGCTTATTAGATATAATGTCTTACCTTTGTACATATTTAAACAAAATTTTTGTTTAAAGCAGGAAGAAACTGGAAAAATATCCCTGGCTGCATCATACCATTACAAGTAAAGCATTTAATCTGTAGTCTGTGAAAGATAGAGATAGCACTACTAATTGATTAATATAATACCATTAATTTATTAACATTTGTAATCATTATTGTTTTCTAGCAGCCTCTGATATGGAGCACAATGCATTTAGTATCTTTTGCCAGCAAATCAGATTCTCTTGCCTAGGCTCTTAATACAGAGCCTATATAGGTCAGTCTTCATGTTGTTGCATTGCTGTACTCTGCTGCTCAAGCAATGGTGGGTAATCAGTGTTTTACTCTTGGATTTCTACTGGCAAATCATGAGCTATACCTGGGGGATGGTGAATGCCTTCAGATACCTCTCAGCTGAAAGCAAATGACAGCATGTTGCACCTGATACTAGCACTCGGAATCAGTGCCAGTTTACCGAGTGGGACCTGCTGTTTGCAGTGGCTTTGAATATATCCAGTACACATTCACTGCGTTTTTCTGGTCCACTGGATGCTCAGTTGAGATAACAGGAAGAAAACTTTAGGCAGTTACCGAACAGGATGTAGTTTGTTTTCTACAGATCAATATTATAGGCTGGAGTTATGGTGCTAGTGGTTCCTCACTTCTGCATTAGTATAGTTAATTAATTACATAGGTGAGGTCTATGTTTAGACATTCTTTCACCCTCGATATGCCTAACAGCTTCTCTACTAGGTGTTTTCCTCCCTTCTCCCTGACTAATTTGACCACAGACTTTATCCATGTCATTTAAGACAAAGATATGAGAGGCAGTGCTGTGGATCAGGGTTCTGAGTTTTGTAGTGCTTTAAAAAAAATGACTTTATAACATCACCTTTGTTATGAAGCAAACAAAGAAGACCCCCACCGCAAGTATTCTGATCAAATGCGAACTCCCCTGGTGCTACTGAGGACAGAAATTGTGATGAATTCTGTTCTGCTCTAAATTACTAATTGACTTTTTCTAAAGAACGCCTACTAGGAGTCTTGAAGTTTTACAGCAAATGCTAAACAGCAGCTGTTTTCTAATTGTTCTTCTCCTTCTCTACTCCTTGTACATATCTCTTCTGAATAATAAGCTGGAGACACTTCAGTTAAAAGCAGATCAGAGAAAACTATGTTAATATAAGAGGATAGGTCTTAAGCTCACAAAAGCCATGACGTTTGTGGAGGAGTTTCAGTAATTCTCTCTTTAAGGTTCTTTTGCACATTAGTATTTTCATTGCTTGTTTTGTGGCATGAGAGACTGACATGCTGCTGTGAGAATCCCATGATAAATATCTGCCTGTCGTGACAAAGAGGAAGATGTAACTGTAGCATTAATATTAAGTTTTATATCATTAAATCACTAGTGGGCTTTAAGCATAACTTACCTTTTAATAATATTATTATATCTAAAGACTAACTGTTGATGGTCATCTCGATAATTCAAGAAAATGGCTGGTAACAGAACTTTCCTCTAGACAGAGTTGGGCCCTATGTGCTGGATTTTCAAATGAATAGCAGCTGCTGTGTATAGGCAAATATAGATATATGTTTTTTTGCCTGCATTTGTAGTACCTTTCATTTTACTTAGCTGATTTGCCAGTTTGTGTGGGCCAGTGTAGAAGTGCATATATGTTTCTCACCCATGAGCACACATCCTGTGTATAACTGATACCACATATTTTGTATTACACTAATATAGATTTACTACTGGTATTTTTTTGTATTAATGCTGGCTAGGTATTTTGAAAATGTAAAGGTAAAAAAAAGTCAAAATGCTGGTGAGGGAAATGCTTAAAAAAACAAGAGATAGAAGAAATAGGTTACAATTTTGAAGATGTTCTCTCTGAATAATTTATTTAACACTTCAAGTAGGTGGCCTGATTTTCAGATCTGTTGAGCCTATTTAAATATCTCAATATAGATTTAGGAATGTAATTAAAACTTTCATTAAATCTTTTATATTCCTCCAAAAATATTTTTGGGGGAGATGAAGATGATTGCAGGGGTGGGTACTTCCTGCTTATTACATTTTGATCAGTATAGCATTTTGATTCAAACGAATCTACCATGACATCCTGGATCAAGTTCAATGTTACCACAAATATGCTATACCAAAAAGGCTGGTTTTAGGTTTCTAAGTGCAAAATCCAAGGATTTAACAGAAGAAGCTGCTGGTTCTGTTGCTTATTTGTGGGCAAAAGCTGCACTTGCCTGAGATGACTGGTTCCAGGAGTGAGCAGCAGCCCAGAGCATTACAGAGACCAAACCCCGTTGTCTTTATGGACAGCCTGAATTCATCATGCCTGCAAAGCTGATCTGCACTTGCCTCAAACAACAGCAGAACTTTTGCTGAGCAAACAGCCCTGTCTTGTTTTCTCAATGGTCAGTTGTGTGGTAGTGCTGCAAGGGCAGAGGACACTGAATGGACAAGCCAGACTTGCGGAAGGCAAATCCACAGCACAGGTGAATACACTCCAGTGGTTGTGGCACCCCCCATGGTATATCAGCTGCTGCATCACCCTCGATTTATACGATGAGTGAATGTTCCAGTAGGTAAGTGAGTGTTCCAGCTGGCAAATTTAGTTTTGGGGTTACTCTTACACTACTGTCTAATTATAACTGGAAACCGTCTCCATTGAACCATATCTGATCGGAGGTTCAGTGAATGCAGTATGATAAATTGCTGCTAGGTTAGAGGTCTGGCATCTTTAACATTTATCCACCTTGGGTGTGAATGACTATAAAAACCACAAGGCAATGAGGGGTCTGATTTCAAAGAGGACTGCCTGCAAGAACAAGACATGCAGGACCCGCCTCTGTGTGAACTTTTGAGCGTGGAGGCATTTTATGTTAAATTGTCTTTTCCATCTTTTAATTTTCTTGCCTTGGGAATTCAGTTGTGAATTGACCCCTGTCCATCATGCTGTACATAAATTACTAACAGAACTTTGAAGTTCTTTCAGCATTTAAAGAGGAAGTTCAAATGTGTGTCCTGAAGGAATTCTAGAGAGAGATGTTTGAAAATTAAAGAAAATAATAGCCAAGAGATTCAATATGTGAAGCAAGCCCCGTATCAGTGAGGACAAGATTAACAGTGATTCAGAATATCAGTCATGTCAAAATGTGTTTATAGGCAAATCACTCTCCCTGTACAGTTATATATACGTATGCATTTATATATACATGTATATAAATATATGTGCACTTTTACATGTATGCAGCTAGATATACAAATAAAACCTGGCTTATTTTGATTATGGGAACATTAATATTAGAACTTTTTCTAGCTTGTAAGTATATGAACCTTACTGAATAGCTATAATCCTATACATATAATGGATTTCAGTTATGCCATCCTAACAATGATCCCCCATCAGATTTTAGGTAAACATGCCATCATACATTTTGTAACAATTTCTAAACTGTAAATTATTTACACAGAGCATGCTTATTGCTTAGGTGGGTGGCTCCAGTAGCTTATAAATACTTTAATAACAAAAATAAATAATTCATGCAAATTTTTTTAATCTGTTACTATGAAACCTTTAATATTCAGAGTAAACATGTTTTAGGGATTGCTGACATTTCTTGAAAGCACGTGAGATGCTTCATTACAACGTTTGTTTCCATAGTGTGAAAACTGCTTGAGTGTGGAGAGCCCTCAAACTGAAAAAAACCTTTTCACAAGCCTTCTGTCCTTGATGTACTTAAGCCATATTCTCAACTCTGAGCACATTTTGACTCCCACCCAACTCATTCTGAAACAGAAGAAAGAATAGATTTTTCTTTCTTTAAGGAAGTGATTGGACTAATTTTCCATCAAAATAAATGCTGGAAATCAAAAGTCAAAGTAGTGGGGTAACAGCTGGTCTAGATCCATCTACTCAGATTTATAGACTAACAAAATAAGCAAATCGTCTGTCCACTCTCATGCCTTGTTAGATGTTGGCACGCAGATATTAGGAAGTTATTTTCCAAGAGAAGGTCACTGTGTTTTATGTAGCCTAAGTATACTAGAGATGAGCACTGCCAGTGATTTATATACTGACATCAGCCAATGATCTGCTGTCTGAGATGGTTCATCATTGTTATGAGTTCAACAATAAATTTGATAAGATGTTAGGACAATTAGAGTGGTGATGTGCTCTTTCAGAAATGTGCAGAAGAATCATTATAAAATGGGAAATTGATGAAACCATTAAAGTGATTGTAAACTTGCACTGGATTCATAAATCAAGGAAGAATTTCCCATGCAGAATTATTTGATGGGCCCATTACATTATACATCACTCATAAATCTTTAGTAGAATCACTTTTTGGTTATGAATACATTAGCCCAACCATACTTACACACTGTTTAAGTATATCTGATCATTTACTTACTTGCTTGACTTTTTATCTGAAATTACTTAATGTGCATCTAAACTGTCTGAGGGGAACATCAGGAGGGTTTGAAAGACACTGTAGGCTCTCTTTAGGATGAAGATGGTTTTATGGCAGTTTTCTACCTCATTGTATTTTCTTTTAGCAGCTACATTATAAAAAAGAATGAAAGACAAACAAATGAAAGTCACTAAGAATAACTTTTGCATACTAACTGAAATGTCTCAGTGTTAGATTGGAATTCTCCATAGATAATTTCTTGGTAAAACATTAAAACATTCTTAACATTTATTCCTATATGTTCTTCATGCATGCCATTAGGATATTTTTGGCTTGATTTTCATCTAAATAAGAATTTACTTTTAATATTAATGTGAACTATTGTATCTTTTCTAAAAGAAAAGAAAGTAAAACATAATAAAGCTGTAGCAACAATATTCCCTCTTTCAGAACAAAACAAAAAAAATAGGTAGGGTTTAGAAATAAGGTCATTTGCAGTATTTTGACATAGTTTTTCAGTACATAATACTCATGGAAAAAGTCCTTTTGCTAGCCAGTCACCCATGGGCAATCATATTGAATGTGTTTGCTGAATGCTAAGATTGACTTTGAATAAAGGGAGGGACCCAGACTGATCTGCTGAATAGTTCAAGGTACAGCTATGGTTTATGCACGGTGCTGATTTATTTACTAGGCTGGCTTATTATTTATCTTGGCTTCTGAAAAGTAAATTATGTAACGTGAAGCTACTGTTAGTGTCCTATTACATATTCACTCAGGAAGTATCAAATAACTCTTGAGATGTAGTGGTCTCCCTTCTGCTATGAGAAACAACACTTGTCATTGAAATTAACTGCTAGTAAGTGCTGCCTTTTTAAGAGAAGGTGGCTAAGAAAGCTTTTCTTCTCAAGAGACAGTTGAAACAAAAAGATGCCATGTAGAGGCTTTTTTTACAATGGAGGCTTTATTGGTCAAAGCCAAGATTAAGCTCAGTTTGGATCAGGTTAAGTTTTTGCTTCTTGGTGGCCCTTCACCATTACTGATATCTACGATGGAGCAAACAATAGTCATTCTGTAGTTAGCCTAGCCATTTCAGGAAATGTTTACTGACTGCTGTTTGGAGCAGGAGTAGACTTTTGATTTGATTTGCACAGTACAAAGCACTGCCCTAGCCTGTGACACTAAACACTACATTGAAGTACAGGAGATAGTCACTAGGAATTGCATGAAAACTCAAAATGTAGCTTATGCATTTGAGAACTGTTGTCATGGACTTCCACCTTGGTCCAGCTATGTACCTGCTTTTGAAACTCAGGCTGTCTTCCAGTATTACATAGAGTATTGCCATTAAACTCATGAAT
Organism: Apteryx mantelli; assembly: GCF_036417845.1. Classification (NCBI taxonomy): domain Eukaryota; kingdom Metazoa; phylum Chordata; class Aves; order Apterygiformes; family Apterygidae; genus Apteryx; species Apteryx mantelli. The sequence continues at coordinate 43,942,355 of NC_089982.1, read as the reverse complement.
TAAAACTCTTATTCTGGTAGATGTGGGGTTGCTAACTTTTTCTAAAACTTAGAAAGCTTTTTGAATAGTATTTATAGTTTTGTTTCTCAGAGCTGCCTAGTTTTAATCTCAGGATGCACTGAGGATCGTTGGTTGGTCAAAGGTTCTTTTCAAACGTGATGGTATATAGGGATATTGTGAAAAAAGTTAAGAAATTTAGCTTAATTATCTGTAGACTTCCACAGGTGAGATGCAAAGCAAAATTATTTCTTTCAGTATTACAGTTTGCACTGGTTATGTCCTTATTTAACCAATGATGACCTTGCAAACAGCAATATATTTCCTTGTGACAGTGAAGACAGGTTGCTGTAGTTTCCTTTTAGGGATTACTAGAGAAGTTTATCATGTGTTATGGCTAATGAAAAATGCAACAGTGTCTCAGCTTCTGAGTCAGAACAGTTGTGACCACGTTATGCTTGTTGTTTGCCGTACTAGCTCTTTTTATAAAGTAATTGGTTATAGGATGAATATCCCTGTTAAGTTTTCTTGAAAGCCCTTAATAGGGGAGATTACCTTTGAAAACTTCTTTATGAAACTCTTCCTGCTTCATATTGACACTTTTACATCCCTTTCATAAAAGCATTCAACCAATAAGTCAAAACTATAGAAATATGCAGCAGAATCTATCTTATCAGTGGTAAAACTGATGAGATGGATATTAATACAGATATAGCAAGCCTCCATGGACATTTGTATGTTTCTTTAGCCGTGCTGCTTGCTGGTAGGACTAGTTTGAGGAAGGGTACCCCAGGGATCACCCAACATGAACAGCTTAGAAAAGCCACAGGTTCAGTTAATGTGCTGGGTGTGACTGGTCGACAAAGCTGCTCACACAAAGATATGAATAAGAAAAGGCTTCTTCATGCTTGACGTCAAGGAAACCAATTCTGGTATTAGGCTGTAGCAGCTTATCTAGGCTGGGGAAATTCTCCAGGATAGGAGCCATACAGGCCTAAGCTCTCCTCTGCTCCCAAGACTGCCAGGGAAGTGAAGAGTCTGAGCTCTCGTGCTCTACCCTTCTGCTCCCCTGGACTTGTCCCTTTTCTTGACAGTGAGCTCGCCAACATCAAAGCCAGAGTTTAATATGGAGATGTCATTGCCTGCAGTAATGAGAGAATTGGTTCAGCAACGTGTATTCCTTTGTTCCTGGACTGTACTTGAGTTTCTGTGAAGCTATGAGGAGATGGTTGTCCTTGAACTTCTTCCTTGGAGTCAAAGTTAAAATGAGAAGGTAGAAAGGATGCTAGATTTGTAACAAAATAATATGTAATTTAATGGCATAACAGCTAGTGATTAAGCTGGAAGGGTTAAATGCAGGGTAGAAGGCGGGTAGTCGAGTGTGCTAGCACTGTTACGAGCATCAGATGATGAAATGACATGCCAAAGTGGGGAGGTAGGTAGTGGACAGAAGGGTATCCAGATAACTTGGAAACCTGGTCTAAAAACCTGGTCTAAATACACCCGTAGTGATTATATGGGATTGTCAGGGTTAGTATTTAACCTGTATGATCATTTACAGAAATTTTAAATCTATCTTTTCTCTTTTTTCTTATTTTTTGAGTGGTTAGCTTTAATAGTGCTTCTATTTAAATTGCTCTAACTTTTCTGGAATCATAATACTATGTTTAGTACATTGAAAGTGTGACTTTAGATACTTCTTTTGAGTTACATGCAGTCCAGACTTCAGAATGCCCTTATTTTTCTGTGATGTTTTATAAAGATTGTTCTTGAATTTCAGTTTCTGTAGATGTGATCAGTTATTTCCCTTTGACAGTGCTTTTATTAAATGTATTCCACTATTTATGTTCACTAAATTTATTATTGATCTTCAGATGCAGTATAAACACTATGCGTTTATTTACATGTGTATACATACATAGAGATGTAGACTAGTATAGTATTAATTTACTTGCTGTTGATTTGTTTTCTTTTTGATTCTGGCAGACTGTTCAGCATTACATTTTGTTGATTATGCTATAATGTTCTGATGAAAGTGATAAAACCAGAACATTAGTAAACTTGTTTTTGCTGCCTTAATAAATCTATTTGCAAGAGATATACTCTAAATGGTAGACTCTGCATATGTCTATTTACAAAGAAATGCAAAATAAAACAACATTCTGAAAGTCCGAGGTATAAAAGCTATGAAAATACCTGGACATTCTTGACAGAAGCATATTACCTCTGTGAACGATCAGGATCCAAAATGAAGAGGTACCAATCTGCGTAAGTTTAATCAGAGAGGAGTCCCAACAGTAGTATTCAAATCTAAAAATTATGCGTTTGCTTAAATATTGTCCTGTTTTGTAGGGCCTTAGCAATGAAAGAAAGATGAAAAACAATTCTGCTCAAAGTACTGTCTTGGAAGTATCCATTGTATATTCTGCTGTCTGCTCTACCCATACAGTTATGCCATACAACCATGCAAATACAGATCAATACATGTAAACTTATCTTGTCTGCCTACAGTATCCAACCAAAACAAAAAAAGGTCCCCCAAAATCAAAACCAAACTGTTCAAATTAGCCTTTGGTATATGCTAAGCTCCAAATGGTTCAAATTATAGATGCTACTAAGTTATGGAGATAATTGAGATTCAGTATGTGTTTATGCTGACTCATAGGCCATACATAAACATATATATATCCTGCTGAACATGTATTTAGATAGTTTCCTCGTTTGTGAGCCAAGTTCTGCATGAGTTAAAAAGACCCTCACTGCCCAGTTAGCCAGACGAGCCGGTGGCAGGGGGAAAGCCATGTGTGCTGGGTACAGGGATTGTATTTGTAGCTTTTTAGATAGTGGCACTGCACAAAAGTGGGCAGGGAAGTCTGTTTGGATGCGAGCAAGAGACTCTATCAGGTTATCTTTTTTCTTGTATTTCTCTTCTGTTATTTTTACACATATAGTCCATTGAAGATGAGTTTTGAATGAAACTTTTGAATGAAATTTTTAAGAACTTTTGGGTCAGTTTCAGTGGGTGTTCACAGAAATGGCAATCAGATTCATAAACATGGAAAAACACAGATAATTTTCATATAGAATTAGCATATAATGTATAAAATGAACTACTGTGTACAGCTATTAAAATGGAGTAGAGCACTCATAAAATAAGAGTCTACGTTTTCAGCAGCTAAGACATGGGGGATATGTTATGCCATGGTTTATACTGTAGTGTATGTAATGACCATGATTTGTCTCAGTATGATTGTCTACGTTCCTTTTAAGTTTGTAAGGTCCGCTTTGGGATTGCCTGGACATCTGATAGATACCTAGCAAAATTTGAATTTTATTAAATATAGTGGTGAATGTGTACTTTCCAGTGTTAAAGTAGATCTCGAAGCATTTTGCAAAGGGAAGTAATGACCATTTATGATCATTTTACAGTGACCATTTATGACCATAGTTCGGTTTGAAAGGGGAGTGTATCTCTGAAGTTATGGGTTTAAACTCAGAACATAATACATTGGCTTCTGAATCACTTATGCCCTTTGAAAATGCAATTCCTATGTTCAATATTTGTTTTTACTTGAATTAATAATTTCAAACCAGAAGGTAAATAAAAGTGAATACTTATAATCTGGGTAAATATATACACTTCTATGTTAGTATAATAGGATAGGCACTTGAGAAATGTGGTATAAATTTAGTAGATAAGAAATGTATGTAATCATATGACATTTAGTAATGATTATTTAATTTTAAAGCATTTACAGTGCAATTTGTGACAAATTATATCATATTTGCAATTCATTTTCAAATTATAAAGTATTGTGAAGTAAAGTACATGAAATTAGCTTTTTTGTTTCATTTTCATGTCTTTTACCAAAAAGGAAGAAAAAAAAAAGACTCTATACAAAGTAAGTGACATATAATGAATTCTTTTGATATTCAGAAGAAGAATTTCTCTGTCCTTTGATAAAGATGTAGTATAGAATTTTATAGATATTCTTCTGTAATTTAACAAAGGACTATCAGAGGGCAGTGCATGACAGATCCATTCAGCCATTTGCCAGTTATATATAGGGAACTTTCCTCGATGATTTGACATTGCCTTCCTTTGGATGCAGAATCTTAGCCTTGGTGAGAGTAACAGTTCTTCTCCCCAGTGCTGATAATTTTGAAAACACGACCTGGATGCAAAAGCTGAAACATGCATCTCATCTTCTGACTGTCCTGGGAGGCTAGGCCAAAGCCATGGCTTCCATTGAGCAAGCCACCAGGGTGAACAAGGAGTTACTGTGAAGTAAGTGGAAGGAATATTTGAAGCACAGCTGCCTCCTCACTTCTACTCTTATCTCAGGACTCAAATGGTCTTCAGTACTCTCTCCGCTCTTGCTGTGTCCTTTTTAGGTAGGATTTTACCACCTTTGGGTTCAGGAGGATCCTACTACGTGCCTTACAAGCTTGCTCTTCACAACTGGTGCCCTCAAGTTAGTGAAAGAGACAGCAGAGCCTGTCCCTTAAGCAAGCCGGAACTCTCTTATCTCCCAGAAAACACAAATTCTATATACCTTTAATATCAGACTTTTTCTGTGTCTTTAACTTCAGTTTGTCCCCCCCAAAATGTTCTTTATTGGGAAGCTCAAATTTCAGCCTTTTATCCCCCCCCACCTTCTATGCACCAGGAACGCAGGACAGAACTCCCCACATGTTGGGAGCACGTGCGCGTTAAGCAGGGTCACAGGGTATTTTTAACCTAGAGTGCAGAGCTTGTAGGTAGCATTCAGTTGACCTGCCTTTGCATCTGCCATTGCCTTTGAACCGGGTGATTTTGGATCCGCTTTAACGCAGACCACTGCTGTGGCAAAGGTGGCCTCCCTTGCTCCGATTGCTGGCCTATTCTGATATGTAGCTACGAGCTCTCCTAGGAAAGTCCTAGGTGAGTGTCCTCTGGAGAGGACTGCCAGCGAGTATGTTAGTTGGTGTAGTTCCTGTGGTTTTGGCATGTCCTGAATCCCTGCTGACTTCAGCTGGAGCTTTGGGAGCTTGTGAAAACAAAAGCAGGCCCTCAGGGCAAATACAAAGAACTCAATAGCAGATGTCTGCTCTGAACAGTGGCATCAATGACATTTAGCCTCTTCAATAAGCTCTTCGCTGAGCTTAGTTGCGTTATTTGTCTACATCTCTGTCAATTAGCCTTTTATTATGCAGATTTCACTTCAGTTTACTTGGAAAACAAAACTGAATAACATTTATTGGTACTCATGAGTAATGACTTGAGGTATTGCTTCTCTATTTGTGCGTAATGACTTAAATATCTTCAGTGCATTTCCTAAGTTGTAGTTGGCATCTTTTCTTTTGATGCTTTTTTTTCCTTTTTGCTGTGAGAAGAATGAGGCTGACAAGCAAGGCATTGCCAGTGCTCAGGTAATGCAAGGTTTCAGAATGACAAATAATACATCTTAAAAACATGCAGGTGGTGAGGTAATGTGTACTTCCAGGATGAAAACCCTTCCTGAATGGCTGCCTGCCCCATCTGACACACCCCTAGACCAGCTGTTAACAGCTGCTGAGGAGGCAGAAAAGTTTCTTTCTTTACATCCTGTGCTTGCATCCTTCAGGGAAGTAGGGAGTGGAAGAATTCCTGGACTTCAGGTTGTTCTTCTTTCTCTTTTCCTCCAGCCCTTCCATCTGTCTCTTCTTTTGAGATGAAGAGCAACTCCTCTGCTCATTTCCTCTCTCCTTTTAAGATGTGAACTGAAAAGGTGAGTTGGGTGAAGAGCCCATGACAACTTCTCAGCACCCAGCCTCGGAAAGAGAGAGGAGATGGAGGATCTGGTGACAACAGATTGGGAAGGTAGAATTGCCATATGGGGTTAATAGGAGGGAGTAGATGTGGGGGACTGTACTGATATGAGAGTTGAGTGAACTGCTTAATTATGTTTAATAATAGGAGTTCTACTTTTTTAACCATTAGTAAGTGCTGAGTTTTAGTGGTGACTGGAGTCGCTATGCATTTGAGGAATGTGATCAGGATATATTGCTTATCAGGAAAAAAATCAGAGAAGTTTTTTTTTCTTCTCTTCCTCGTCAGCAACAGAATGATTCTGGTATCACACTTGACCTATGGACAAAATACAGTCTATTCATTTTCTTTAATTAAGAGTAACTTTAGGCTTTTTTTTTCTGGATACCACTAACGGATCCCCTAATGAGAATGACTGTATTTATATGACTTAAGTGTTTTACCTTTGATTGATGGTGCACTCTGTTTTTTTTCCTGTGCCATATTTGATGACTGTAAATTTTGATTCCTTTTAGCTCTAAAATTACTTATATTTAAGGGTAGAATTTCAACTATCTGTTGAGCAGATCTTAGATAAAGACCTTTGCAATCTTTAAAGGTGAAAATATATATAATGAAGATGATGTTTTGCTTTAAACAGAGACTTCTGACCTGTACATCTTACACCTCCATGTTAATCCCAACAGTTCCGTAAGATCCAATGTTGATTTATATCCTGACATTTCCTGTAGATTGTCTGATATAATGCAGTTATTAGACTCTCATGCTGCTGTGCTGGCCGTAAACACTCTCTGGAAGACATGTCTTATAGGACTCTATAGGCGTCTTATGAAAGATAATTATGAGCAAATTAAAGCAGTCTGCTGGACTGTTAATAATAGAGCTAAAGAACAATTAACATGCACAAGCATGGGGAGAAACAAAATCTAGTTGAATAATGTGAAAACAGGATGTGTGAAAAATTGGAGCTGCTCTGACTTCTTGCATTAGCACTAGATTCTGGTAAGAAAAAATTAGCAAGGGTAGATAAAAATGGCAAGGCCTTTGATGATATGCACCAATTGGACTATTCTGGTGCTGGGATTTGATTGAAAGTAGTGTTGACAATTCCAAATGCCTGTGTATGGAAAACTTATGAATGTTCCCAAACAAATAGGAATAATCAGTTCTGTTGCTCTGCATATATGTTTTTTTTACTGGCAAGGCACTGGGTCTGACCTAATTTATTTTTTTCAATACATAATATTTTGAGAGGGAGAGAGGTGCATGCAAAGTGTATTTACCAAGTGATCTGTAATTTACTATTTGAATTTCACATAAAGTGTATGTGTGTGTCACAGACACAAACGTATGTATATATATATTCATTGAGGTTGAGTGTTTGAGACTGAAGCAATTATCAAATGATTTAATTAAGAATCAGAAAACATATTGTTTAACAAAATGCTTTGTAAATGCTTCAGGAGATGGAAAGAGGCCAAATTTCTACAAAATTCTATGTGGCCTGTAGTCTTTGTTTAATCAAAATTCCTCTGAAATTACTGGCAATTCTGACAAACAAGGACTGTGGTGAGGAATTCTGGCAATTTTGAACTTAATGGAATAGGCACTATTGGCTATAAAGGCAGCAATGTTTGATCACAAAATGCATATCAGAGAAAGAAAAAGGATGTGCAAGTAACCTGAGTGTGCACCAAATTTTATATAAATTAAGGTGTATTTTAGATACACATCATAGAGGATGCATAAGATGGAGGAACATGACATAATTGTTGCCAAAGTCCTGAACAGTGTCAGTTCTGACTGTACATGTATATTTTGTCAACGGATTTAAGTTTGCAGTTTCTCCTTCACCTTTCTTTTGAGTACTCTCGTAACTGATGCTTTGAAATTACAGGTTAAGTAAGACTGTAATGAACTGCATAAATTTATACTTCACAAGTTATGCTTAGAGTCCATCCCTCTACTAGAAATAAATTTCCTGTTGCTGGGGTTTCAGCTTAGTTCTGGTTTGCTCAGGGGTAGCAAGATTTGTCATAGTCTCATGAGGGCTTCTGAGGATGATAGATACATATTTCTGTGACTCCATCATCAATTTCCTTCCTGAAGGCGTGGTATCTGTATATTGTGGGGAGAAGGCTCTTTCACTGTAGTGAAGTAGGTATAGGTGTGATCACAATTGGGAAAAATGGCATTCTATGTAAAATAATGGCCATCTGAATAAAATGAAGGCTTGCAGTAAAGCAGAGGCCTTTTTGGTCATTTACTGAAAGGGAATTTTTGACCTCAAGGTCACTTGCTATTCATATAACTAAAAAATTTTAAATAAAAGCACTGACCTTTTTACATACTGAATATTTAAACGGTTAATTACACTTGGTTGTGAATATGATGTACTTTTTGCAGTTCTAATCTTTCTCTGTTGTCTGAGGTTCCATGCTGTTAACTGATAAGAAATCAAAAATTGGGCACTGATTCCTGAAGTTTGTGATGAGTAATCAAATCCATGTGTACAGTTGTGTTAAATTGATTTAGCATCATTGACACTGATAAGTATGTTTTTATCACCAAGAGGACTGGCCTTTTTTGTCTTGGAAGTATAGTCATGATGGATCAGCTAGTCATAGAATATTCCTGCTCATCCCATATGGTGCTTTGGATCTTTGATTTGGCTGAGATATGTACCAAAAAAAGGGGAGGGGGGAAGTAATTAGACCCTTTCAACAGGCAAAACACAGACTACTTCCCTGAAGCTGACTGCTCAGGCTGGCTGTTCCTCACAACACATTGAGTTATAGAATCTGTCCTTACTCAGACACTGTCTCTCACTAAAAGACACTCTTCTACCTTACCATCTGTCATTTGCTGCATGTTCTCACATTAAAAGTGGCTCCCCAAGTATCGTCAAATGTGAGAGATATTTCCATTGAGATTGGCTGTGTAGCTTCAGAAACGTATTCCTTTCCCCACATCTTCTCTTGATAGCATCCTAATGCCATACGTAGTACTAATGACTTTGGGGCTTCTAAAGGATGAAGATTGATGCACCTAGTCTGTATGGATCTTGTCATTAGGGAACAGCATATAACAGCTTTGCTTTAAACTTCCTATTTTCTGTTCAACTTTTGGTAGAGCGCCTCCTCATACATGGAAAATCATCTGGATTAATTGGACACTGTGTCAGTTTTCAGAAATATGTAACAAGTGACCAGTGATGATGGAGGAAAGAGTGAGCAAGGGGGCAAGACATAAAGATCTGCCTGCAGAGATGGTAAATAGCAGGGGTGTACTGTATTGCAGAGAAAATACACTTTACTGCAAAAAAAGAACTACAACATTGTCATATCAGTAGTTTCACTGGGATGTATCAGCTACAACACATAACTGCTAAGCTGATGGCTCACACCTTCCTTTTCCCAATCAAAGGTCAAATATGAACTTACAAATATTAATCCTTTATTTTTTTGCAGTAGAATAACAATGGAGATATGTTAGCACAAAGTAGCAATTTCAGTGACTTCTGAAATATTTTTGAAGTGTTCCTTTGTCACTGATGATAATTTTATGTTCAGTTTTCATCTCATTTTCCAGCTCATCAGTGTGTTTGCATGCAAGAGCTAAAATAGCTGAGTCTCTCAGCAAGCATCAGTGGCGCAAGGGGTTCTCCAGTTCCACATGCAGCAGCTGCAGCTGGTCTTCAGTGAGCACCATGGATGGAAGAGACTTAGCTCTGCCAAAGATGATGCCAGTGCATCTGTGCATAGCATGAAGCTTCATGACCCCAAGTCATTCCACTAGCAATATCTGCTAATGGGTCCACCACTTGTGTCAGCCAGATATTTCAAATGCCGTGGTCTTTTCTGTGATTGAGGATTCTTCTCTGTAAAAATGGCCGGAATTAATAGCCAGATTAAAAGGATGTGTTCTCAGGCGGGTACAAATTCACTAACTGCAAGTAGTAAAATAAGAAGCAGCATAACACTACAGATGACTGTCTAGGTGCCACGATCCTATGTAGAACATCTAGGCAAAAACATTATAGTGCATGCAAAGAGGGCCTGAAATGTCTGGAAAATGTACTTTGTATCTATTATAATTATAGCATATCCACAGCACACTGGATACACAGCACATACCGAGACTGTCAGTAGCATGCGTGATATTAAGTGAGTTATAATAATTTATAATACCAGCTGAGGAACTAGCCTGGTGTGGAATTAAAAACATAGCCTGTAGTGATATGAGAATATGGGCCCAAGTCTTGCTGGCTGGAGCCTCTGTTAATGCTCTGAGAAATAACTGGAAATCCAAAGCAAATATATGAAGCCTGTAGATTTTTATTTTTTTTTCCCCTCAGTAGATCCAGGAGGATAGATTTTTAGAAGCCTTGCTAAAGACATTTATAGACTGCATATGTGTCTGTATTTTCCACATAGGTGGGGTTGTTGATATTATGCTTAACCTTATTTTTAATTGCTTTTAGCATATAGTAGTCATAAAAGCTGACAGGAACTCCATTTTGTAGGTTGGGGCCTCTGTCAGACAATTATTTTATATGATATTACTGTTATGCCTTGTGACTGTGCAGTTCTCCCAACTGAGAGAATTGCATTTAATGTTCAGAGACAAGAAGGAATATTGTGGTTTCACAGAATACACTAACCATTAGGAATAACAATCTTTTTCCACTCAGTTGGGGAAAATGTTCTGTGTTTTCTCACTTATAGCTAGGAATTCACATGTAGGTCTCTTTCTAAAGAAGCTAATCTGTGTCCTGTTAGGTCCACGCCTGGCCTAGGAGCACAGCAAGCATTGTGTGAATTACACTTTTCACTTGTGAATATCCTGGAAAATGGAGAGAATGCTACAATGTGCATCTTTCCTGTGTTAAATCAGCAAAGGTTCAAATCCTGTAATTAAAGACTTCATACTTGCTTCTCTTAGGTTGCATGGTTTATCACAGACAAAATTTCTGTCAGCATTTGCTAACATAAACGTAGCGAAAAGCAAATTGTAGATCATAGATCAGATACTTGAGCAGTTGTACCTTGATGTAACCCTGTAGGAACTCTGTGAAATTTTGCTGGTTTACATCAGCTGATGATTTTATGGTCGTAGTCACTGCAATAAGTAGTTACATGATTGTGTCATCTTATAACCTTGTCAAGAAGGCATTTCTAGTATTATCACTACATTGTTCAGAGAAACCTGCCAGACTCTCAGTGCATCTCAAAGAATATTTAGAAATATTCATGCTCATCATCTAGTATTAATTCAGGCAGGCAGTGCTTGACTTGTTTGTGTGATTAACTGTTGTTAAGACTTTGTACTGTCACAGGATCAAGTGCTTAGTATACTTTTGACTGAAGAGGATTGCTTCTAGTAGAAGGCAACGTGAATAAACAAGAGAGACAAGATTAATACATCACCATAATCTACAGTTATTAGCAAATGTAAAAAAGCTACAGAGAGCGGGAACAGGGCTGGTGTTTAAAGTAGAAGCAGCACAATTTTCTAAATGTCTCTTTTTATGGTATGCAGGTTACTATCCTTTTGTGGAAATCCTACTGTTCTTAATGCTGCATTTTGTTTGGATTCAGCTGTCATTAACGCAAGGTGACCTTTTTGCTTTTTGGAACCACAGTCCAATATTGTCCTTTGCTAAGGCCTCTTTAAGTAGAGAAAAGAGAGACCTTCTCCTTCCAGAGGATTCCTGTACCCAAGTGCAGTCACAGTGCGCAAACGCTGTAGTAGGAGACTATATAGTGTTGAGAAAGAGGGTGCAGCTGGAGCACTTAATTCCAGATTTTATGGTTTGCTGACAACTTTCTGGTAGTTGTAGGGAAAGTTGTCATGTATCAATACAGCTTCTAAAGCAGACCCAGATCTGTGAGGGACAGAAATGGTGTGCAGTCATCTTTGTCCATCTTTTTTGGGTGGCTGTGCCTTTTGGATGGCCCCTCTCTGATTTGTTATCAGTTGCTTCTGGAAAAAAAAATCTTACAAATGAATATTTCATCTGTTTGGGAATCTTAAAAAGTTACTTCAACAGCTCACTTTGTCAGACCTATTACTAGTCCTCATGGGACTGCATCTTCAGTTAGCTTTTAAATCAGACCCTCTTTAGGGGATACATTTGGCTGAACCATGAGAGATGGCTTTCCCTTTAGAAATGAGTTTCCATCTGATTAAAAGTTGTTAAATTCTTTTTGCTGTTTTTACTGTGAAAGCCTCTGAAAATCAAAGCTCCTTTCTTCACTTCTTTTTTTTTCAGAACCTTATCTTTGAGATATTTGAGTTAGTGATTATATGATCTTTGTTTTCCACTATTGCAGACTTGGAAGACTAAATTTACTGTTTGGGGGGCTATTTTTTGCTTTCTCTTTTTCTGCCTGCTACAATTCCTTATTTTATCTTGTTATGTCCTGGAATAGCATCTAAAGAAATGCTATGAGGTATTTTAGTGATGTAGGTGGCAGTTTTGGCCTTATGTCTCATTATCTGAAAGACAGCATCTCCAGCAGCACAGACATATCTTAGCCTGCCAAGGCCCAATGTGGAACATAATGTGTGAAAGATACCCAAAATGAGGAGAGTGGGTCTCATTCTTGCTTAAAATGCTGTGAATTTTACTCCTTTAGGGTGAGTGAGTGTATTTTCCAACTCCAGTTTTAGGGATAATAAATAATTTTAAGCTGCTGAAGTGACAGGACAGTATATCTGTGTGAAAAGTGAGTCACTTAGGGAATAAAAATGAGTGAGATCGCTCAGAATTAAGTGCATGAGCCCACAGCCTGAGTTACTGGTTTGATATTCAGACAACAAAGTGCAAGAGCTTCCTTCACGCTGGTGCTAGGGCCAGAGATGCTAGACAATATGGTCTCAAGCTTTGAAACTGTTTGGATCTGACTCTGAAATGGAGACTCTAGAAAATCTGGTATCCTACTTTTGCTTTCTGAGCTGTCAGTGGTATCTTCCAGAACCAGAGACCTGGAAGTTGTAGGGCTCCAGGCTCAGGGTGGTTCTGTGCCATACAAGATCTGATGCTAAGGACCTGAAGACACCTGCAGTGAGCCTACCCAGAGACCCCAGGAGCCATGGGATCCCCAGCCCCAGCTAAGATGCAGGAGGAAGATCTGCACACGGCTGGAGATTCTGTTAGTGCCTGAAAGCTGACCAACTTTTGCAGGTGGTTGTTTTGGGTTTTGGAGCTTTTTTTTTTTTTGTAGATTAGATTTAGTTCAAATCTGGTAGTAAAATTTAAATTTAAAGCTTTCTTTTTGAAATTTTGAACAGCTCTTTGGAGTGTCACTTTTTACAATGACCTGAATTTTAATTAGACAGAGCCCTGCTATGTCTTACAGTCTCTGGTGAGGTTGCAGAGGGAAAGTGCTTCAGCTTATTGATTTCTGGACCAAAAAGCCATTCAGTAACTGTGATCAGTAGTTAACAGGTCACAAAACTCATGCTGATTAATTTTGTATCTGAAAGCAATTCCTTTTTATACTGTAAATGACATCTAATGCTGCCTGAGGGGTCTATAGTATATAGATTTTATAAGTGAATGAGAAACTGAATGCATTATTTTCTTGCCTTTTTGTGATGCTGTTAAGTTATTCACAGAATGTTCCATTTTAATACAATTTATGCTTTTACCAGCATTTTAACATTTCACTGTTGAAAGAAAAAAGAACCTTTATCATTCATATTGAAAAAAGCTTAAGCCTTGATCCACTCAGAGTCAGTAACTGTTATTTGGTCTTAAAGGATGGCACTCATAAACTATAGAAAGGCAAGGGCTAAAACGTGCCTTATGGTGCAGTAGTTACAGTGCATCTCATGTTTATTGAAGGAACCATCATTATGCAGAGCCATTATAGTGGATATTCATGCCACTGTATCAAGCAGCATATCTGAATTTTATATTAACCTCTATGAGTTTGAATGAAGTACCTGTATCTTTTCATTTTATTTCACTTTTTCTCCTGTTTAAATCAGCCCCCTGTAGTAGACTGTGTTGTTACATAAATATATACAGCTGCAGCAAAGGAATTAATAAAGACCATAATCATGGAAAACAGAGTCTGTGTAGGATCTGTTCAGGTTATCAATAAAGTGTACATGTTGCTTACTAATTATTTTGTAGCACGTTGTTGTACCATCCTCAGTTCATAGGTTTGACTCATATTTAAGCAATGTTTTAGTGCTATGAGTACTTTTTCGTTCCTTATTAGGAACATACAAATTTCTGTTTACTGTTTATTCAGGATTTTCCCACTGTCTCTTTTTCTGATGCTTCTTAATGTGAAGCAGTGACAAAGCTGGCCAAACAGAGAAAGTGCAGATTCCACCTAGGTTTTTGTGGTGCTGGTTGTGGTTCAGAAAAGCTGAATTTATGACTGTAAGTAAATAACATTCAGATAATGACATTTTCATGAAAGCCTTATTCTAATGTGGGGATACAGGGAACTGAGTCAAAGGAAGGCAAAGGAAGAAAGGAATATATGCTCTTTAAGGTTGTTTCCTTGCTGAAACAATCTTGTAATGCTGTAAAACATCCAGAATCCTGGTCCAGTAAAGTAAGTTCATAGAGAAGAGGTCTGTCTTCTCACCCAGGACTTAATTTCTCTCCACCTGAATTTGCAGTATTCAATCTGCCGAAGTGTTTCATTTCAAGTGAAACTAGGTTCTCATTCTAAAACTTCATTAATACCATATGAAACCTTACACCTTACCTAATTTTAGTACAAACCTACACAAGCCTTGTAGTTGTCCTAATGCCACAGGAAACCATTCAGAATTGGAGTCGGAGAAGTGTTTTTGTGACAGAATTTTAGAAGTATTATATAGTTAACTCAGCTATTTTCACAAGCATTTGATTTTTTGTTTTTTAAGCAGAAGCCTGAAACGAGACTGATTCATTGGAAGCTTTCTGATGTATGTTTTCTGCATAATGCAAGAAAAATAATATGATAAAACTGAAGATATACTAAAGCTTAAACTATTTGATGGAAATCCACTTTTACATGGTAAAGTTCTTTGAGAACATCAAATCCAGTTGCAAGCAGGTTTCAAAAGTTTTAAACATATGGATAAAGAAAACATGCCTGAATATATGAGAAAATAAAGACTTTCATACTTCAGAACAAAAGCTAGTAATTGAGGTAAATTAATTGAGGTATGTTTGGGGGAATCTTCTTTAATGAATAAGTATTCTGTAACTGTCAAATATGTTATTTATTCTGGTTCTGACCATATTTGAAAGCAAGCTAGCAGCTGGTCCATTAGTCTGGCTTGCTATGGCAGCTTTAGAGATGGTTAGACTTCTGAAGTGTGGATACCCCAAATTTTTAAAATTTAAAGTGTCTTTGTGGCTGGTTAATAAAAATGGGAAAGAAAAGAAAATGGGATTTTTTTTTTCTTTCCATCTTGGATCATGTTTTTGACTTGCTGTAGTCAATGATATGTTGCTTACATTTTAACCATATTATTAAAAAAGGTGGATGTTTTCTAAATTAAAAATGTAAATTGTTTCCTTCTGCTTTAAAATAGTTCTAATTTCTAAATCCCCATTTTCTTAGATGTATTTGTTTATACTCTGTGGTAAAACTGCTTTGTAACGTAAGGGATTATGAACCTAAATAGAATACATTCAAACGTTTGAAGCCCAGAAGGAGGTGATAGTCGCAGGAGCTAAAAGGTATTTCAGCACACTTTAACAATTGCTCAATGGGATTTCTCACATAAACACAAACTGCTACAAGACTGGAGCTGTACTTAGCTGTTCCAAATGTTACTAGCTATCATTTTAGTATATATGTGTTGGTTGCAAAAATACACCCAGCCAACCAACTGAAAATACCTGCACCTTCACCCTGCTCTATTAGGGAAAAAAAAACCCAAATTTTCAAAACATGAAGAATTTTCTCTCCAAAATACACTGTGATGCTTTGTACTTTACATTGAAATGGCTTGCAGATAAGTACGTTATAAGGACACCCATGACCACTGTCATTTCCCTTACTCTGAATTTGTTCTTTTACATTGGCATTATGTTAGGGGGGAGATGGTGACTGAGCAATCATTACCTCTCTTGTCAAGCCCACCCTTTTCCCAAATGGCCAGCTGATTTGAACTCATTGAGTGTTAATAATTCAAAAGATTAAAATTATGGTACACAAGAGCAAGAAAACTAAGTATTTGCGCAGTATAGTGTAGGATCAGGCCTATTTTATGCAAAGAGTCAGATGAAGAAGTTCTAAACAGCACCTTTTAAAAACAGGCCTTTGCTTTACACAGCTCAGAGAATTGCTTGTGTTTTAGAGAAGAGAATGCCACTACTGAATGCTAAACTGGGGGAGGAGGGGGGAAAACACTGTGTATCTAAGCTATCAGCTTTTCTATTACATGTTTTATAGTACCGTTTAATTTTTCTGTCATTTTATAAATTATACATGTAAAGAGAGAGAAGTCCTTTGCTTTTGCTGCAGGCAGTGTTTTGATATTGCAAGCTTGCTGTCTAAGCCCTGATGTGAATAATGGGCTGGATGTATTATGACCTGTCTTTCTTTTCTCAGAGAAGTCTGCGAAGTCAAAGCAAGAAAGAAAATATTTCTATTTCAGCATGATAGCCTAGGAGCTGTTCTCAGAGCACTCAGGGCTTTGCTGTTTAATAGACTGCAAGCAGCAAACAGCCTCCCAGAGTCGGGTCGCACACAGTAATGTCACGTGCTGCTCTCATGCATGCAGTGGATGGCCATGCCTTTGCACACGTGGGTACCCGAGCTGCCTGAGTTTCAGGCGTACAGAGGGAAGCAAAATGGAGAAGCTGCTGTTGTAAGATGAGGAAACGGCAGCTGTCATGCTAAACAACGGGCTGAGAGCAGCTTGCAACAGCATAAGACTGCTGTGAGAGCTAGTTAATGAAGCATGACTGGCGAGGGAGGAACGAAATCACAGCACTCAGCAGACAGCCTGTTTAAAATGGTAATATAGTCAGTCGTCATCTCACCTCAGCACTGGCACTCCTCAGGATTTGCTTCTGCCAGTCATTCTGTGCAGATTGTCAGGTGAATATCAAAACAAGCATGACAGGCAAATAAATACGAGAATCTGAGCGAATAGTGGCTCTGTTGCAGGAATCATAGAT
The DNA here is from genome assembly GCF_036417845.1 of Apteryx mantelli. Lineage (NCBI taxonomy): Eukaryota > Metazoa > Chordata > Aves > Apterygiformes > Apterygidae > Apteryx > Apteryx mantelli. Next base: position 43,925,418 of record NC_089982.1, on the reverse strand, counting down.
GAGCATGACTGACAGGAACTCACTGATACTGATGATTGAGTTTTTATTCTGTGACTACACTCTGTGGGTTATTTCTTGTCATGCCCTGCATTTCAGATTGCTTATACAGGTCTCTGGTAAGCTCCCCAAATCATATCAGCATTTAAGAATATAATTTTAACCCACTGTGTTACATCAGGTAGCTCTCCAAATGATTTTTCTGAAGCAGTTTCAGGAATAAACCTTTGTGGTTTAATGATGATAGTGCATTGACTAGGATTTAATAGATCGGGTAGCCTGAATTGGTGCTTTCATATTTTTTCTGCTTAAAGTGACTGTAGTCAGGATTAGACGGAAGAACAATCAGATTGACATGAGTTGTTTTAATTCCAAATCCCTATGCTCAAAAATAGGCAAAGTCTGTTGTTAGGTCTTTGTGTAACTATTATTAATGTAAGTGATAGACTGATCACAATCTGTTGCATAGATGCTGTTTTCTCAAAGCTAGGGTCTGATACTTGTTTCTGTTGTAGGTATAAAAAGTTAATTCCATGAGAGTTAGAGGGACAACTCTTTGTTTTGTTTTGTTTTTTTGATTTGGGAGTCATGGAAATAACCACCAATATCCGATATCTCTGTTGCAGGGCAAATGACATAGTTTACCTTCCCATTCCAGCAGAGAGTTTTGCAGACTTCAGTAGGCTTTGAATCAGGCTCATAATTATTCCATTTCTAATTTAGAAATTGGGAATGATAATTGTAATCTACAAAAGGGCTGTGAAAGAAAAATCAGTTCATAATAATACACTTTGGGATTATGGCAGTGAACAATTAAGTGATGCATTTAAATACATTCTTCTTGACTCTGATTTGATCTACTTCTACAGCTCAACTCCTCTTTAGCCTGTTGAGCTGTCTGTGTTTACCTGAGCTTTCTTTATTCACATTTGTTGTTTTCTCAGACATTCTGAGTGTATAATTTTAGCATCACCTTTGTATTTCCAGCCAGTTCCATGTTGCTGGATTTTAAATTGATAACTGTGATTGTTTCACCCACTGGGCAGAATCAATGATGCTGGTTAGAAATGGTGGAGGAATGGGTTTTAGGTGTCATAAGTGTCCAGCTAATTAGAGCTTTTATCTGAGTTTTAGCCCAAGCATTTCTCCACCATCTACCTGGGCTTACAATAGGAGTTAAATTTACTTTCATGCGTGGCCGAGTCTGGACCTCGCATACTGTACTTGGCAGTGAAGCTTGAGGCAAAATGACTTGAATGCAGATAATCCTCCAATTCTCATCCCACGTTACTGCTCCAAGGGCACGTATGTTGCTTCATAGGTGACAAGCTTGCCTGAGAAAATATCACAGAGCATGTCAGCATAAAGAAATGACAGTTTTGTCCCAGCTGTTTGCTGATGAGTGTATAAATTGTAGGGGTATGGATAGCACATTACTGTGGGGATAACTGGGTCTTGATTAGGCTTAGATACTGATTGCCCAGCATAACTGTGCAGTGAAGGCATCGTGGTTGTGTTACCAACAAATAGTCCTACATGCTCTATGGATTTTGTTTCAGGGTGTGTAGGTTTCTAACTTTTCCAACACTTTGAGTTGTTTTGTGATTTGAGATAAATATTAAGGAGTTTGAGTATGTACATGAACTTTATGCACACTGTGTATTTCCAGGAGGGGGGTGGTGATCTTTTTGAAAAATGCCTTCTAAATGAGAATTTTTGCTTTATTCTTTCAAATGTGATCTGGAAGTGCATTGATAACAGGCATTGCCTGGTGTTTCTGTGGTTGTTGGAACCTGGAACCCAGCAGAATAACCCAGTTCCTTGAGAAGCGCGGGAGAGATTCCATGGAAGCTTCAGTCTCAAAAGAGGGGAGGGGGAAGGTTGCAGTAGGTTCATGTTTTGCCCAAACCAGTTTGTTCCTTCTCTTCTTTCTTTTAGAGCTAGACCAGAAGAAACTACCTGACCTGAAAAGACCTGAATTTTTAAAAATATTTGATTGAGGTATTATTTTTCACATTCACCAGATTAACATTTATAAATTGTAATTGTTCAAAATCCTTCACGCTGATTTAAACACACTGCCCGTTCCAGCGTCAGGAGTTTTGTTTTGTGTGGGTTTTTTTGGTTAATGTCACACAAATTGTTTATATGTGAAATCTGGAAATTATGATTAGAAGTAGTACATTTTGCAGTGCCTGTGTATTTTATTCATATGAAACCATTTTAAAAAAGCCTTTCCTCATATGGCCATGACAAAGAGTGTAGTACATATATACTTGACATTTTTCGAGGTAAGAACCTACCCTCAATTTTGCATCTCTCAAAGCTTTAAAAAAGTTGGAGGACTAAATGAGAATTTACCACTTAACCTGGTAAGTCAGCACTCTGAATGAGATTGCCTGGCTGGTAACTAACATTGCTGCCTGGAAGTCACAATTCATATCCAGAACATGTTATTTAGCTACTTGATTGCTGAACATAATGATTGTTATTGCCTAATTGTAAGACCTGTGTATATAACCAGACTTAAATTGTGTTGCTGTCTGTTAGTGTACAGTTTGCACATTTTTAAGTTTTAATGCCTGAATGAATATGCTAGTGGTATCTCCTTTCACTCAGTAGAAATCCAGTGTTTTTTTCAAGAAATTTGGGTAGTCTTGGACAAGTATCCAAATGTACAGCTTTCTTAAATTAATTTTACACATCTTACTGCTAGGCTCATCCAGCTTGCAATCAGAGTAATTTTCTCTGATTCTGTGAAAACTTCCTGCTGGATTGGGTGGAAGGTTTTGGTTAGTGTGTGGACCCTGACACTGAGAGGTAGATGGAAGTGAAATTTGGAATGGAATTTGTGAAGGACTTTTGTTGGTATCTTTGATTAGCTCTCAGTAAAGTTGATTTGCTTTATTTAATGCTCTTTAAAAGAAAAAAAAATCTGTTCTCCCACTGCCAAGTCTTTTCATTTCTTCCAGAGACCTTTTAATCAAGAGGAAAAAGAAAAGGTTTTTTTTTTCTCTCTCTGTTTGCAGAAGGAGGCAGTAGGAGAATCATATTATTTCAGGCTGATATGACTACATATGAATTAGTATTTTAACTATTTTATAATTACACATTTAATTTATACAACAGCTATTCAGCCCATATTTTGAGTGAATAAAATGGGTAAATGATATTAAGGTAATTGCCATGTTTGAAGAAATGTCCCTCAGCTCTTGAAGCAATTCTCTCTCTCTCTTTACTGGAAATGGCATTTCTGTGAATGGGTATCCTGCTGAATGAAAACTGAATTAATATCTTTCAGTAATTGTGCCATAAGGCATTTTGCACTTCCCTCACGCAGCATGCATTTGCCCTGACTGCAACACATTAATGGCAATGAGGAGAGGATTTTATAGCTGTTTTGTCAACTGTGGTATTAAAAGGGAATTTCAGCTTTGCTTTCTCACTCTTCATAAGCGGTTGGAATTAAATCTGAGGATCATTTGATTGGTCTTGGTTGTTGTTCAGTATGTTTTGACTTGCTCTCAAAGTAAAGATTTTTTTAAATCTTGTATTTGATTTCGTGATCTGTGAGTTATTTCGTTATCTCTTACGAGGTTCTAGATATTTGCTCCTTTCCTCTCCTGTGGTTTGATATAGGAAGGAATGGCAGACATTTTAATACATTTTAAGTATTACATAAGCATCTCTAGCCTGTTAAGTGAGATAAATGCAACTTTCTGTAGATTGGCATAGCATTCGATTAAGATACCACATAGGTAAACACTCATGGGGAGTTGGGATCCTTCAGGATCTTGCATCTTTTAAGTTATTGCTTGAGTACAATTGCGTTTTCTGTTCTTTTCAGCTCATTTCAGTTAGCTTATTAATTTGTGTGCTGTTATATGCAGTTTAGCAATAGTCTGCATGTTATACACACAGTATTATTTTTCTTTAACAAGTCACTAAATCTTTGTGACAGATTGTGAAGCTGTCACCTTCCTAGTGCTCCAAGTAGCTCATATGCCTTTTAACATTTTTGCAGCCACCCTATTCCAAAGCTACGTTCAGTAGACCAAAGAAACCTGCAATCCTAATGCACAACCCCTCAGCTTTGAAATTCTAGAAATAGCATATTGTTGTACTGTTTATTTAACTGCTGTTAATTTTTTTTGCAATTGTAAGTTTTGGATTTATTAGCCCCTGAAATAAAAGGAAACCTCTAAATAAACAAATTCAGCAGTGAATTAGGGTGATATTTTAAAGCAAATTCATGGGTACCTTTCAGTTCATGAAGCAAAGTCTCCTGTGCAGTTCTCACACTTTAACATAAGGCTCTAGTGTTTCCAGATCAGGACATTGTGTAAGGGGAGCCAGGGTAGTTGGGTGAGACTAGCCATGAGCTTACAAGTGTGGCTCTAATTTAGACTAGAAATAAGTTTTCATTCCTCCTGCCTGTGTCCTTAACCCCTCATCCCACTCTTCCCCTTCCTTCCCCTTCCCCCCCCCCTCCACACACCCCAGCACTCCCAGCCTGGACACAGCCCTTGTGCCCCTTGTTCCTAGTGCCCTCTGTTCCTCAACAGCATATCCTGCTTCTCCCTCCAATGTGTGTGCCTCTTCCCCTCGTCCCCTAGTCCCACTTTCAAACCTTTACCTTTCGATCAGGTAAATGTAATTTAGGTTTAATACCAAAATTAAAGAAGGACCTTATTTGATTTCTTCTTATTTGGTCAAAGATGAGAGAAACTTAAATTAGCTTTTTTATATAAAGCACATTAGTCAGTGATATCATACTCTCAGAGATCAGGAAAAGACAGGTTTTATTCCATTTTCACTCTAACATTTACAGGTGTGTTACATTTCGTCTGGTTTAGCCAAGACAAGTCCCAGATTCCTTCTGAACTTGGATTACCTTAATATAGCATGATAAGAATTAAGTAATTCTATTTGATAATTCTACTGTCTAGTGAAATCCATCTTGTAAATAATTTGGGAAATGAACAAAGTGGCCCTTTTGCTCGGTGTGCTTTGGCTAGTGTCCCGCTTTCCATACTGCATCTCAAAGACAAGCCATCACAAAATGCATCGCTCCATCCACAGAAAAATTCACTATCAACAAATTCCTACACAAAAAATTTCCCCAGTAGTACTCCACTAGCAGGAAACTCCTACCTGAGAACTTCCACACCAGTGCTGAGAGGTGCAGGACCTCTGCCTAGAAACAAGGACCCCCCAGCGGCCAAAGCACACTCATGGGTGAGGCAAAGTTGACCCTGAGCGTGCAGTGCAATTCTGTCGAGCTGAGTTAAAGCAGAGTTGGGTGGGCTGGAAAGTTGCGAAGTGTATACCTGCCAGTTTAACGTGACATGGCATTTCACTGAGTATAGCTGTTCTCTGTGGGAGAATAGTAAATGCAGAAGCTGTTTAAAGACTCCGAAGGAAATTGTTTCTCGGTGAGGGTAATTGGCAGTGTCCGTATTGGTGGGCAACATCTTCTGGTCCCTTGCTTCCACATCTGTTCAGGAACTGAAAGATGCATATTTAGGACAGAGTTAATGACCTCAAAATCTCTACCCCAGAGACGCCCACCCTGCAAGCAGCCTGGAAGTCTGGTTCAGATTATGCTGACTTCACTCTTTACTGGGTTGCTCCATTCTCCAAAGCTTGTGGTTTCATACACAGAGAAATATTTTAATATGCTTTATGTGGCTTTTCAGTCTACTTCCATTACAGTCATTCCTGAGCACATCCCTGTAGTGCAGTAAGTGATGGATCTGATGCTTTCCACTGATAGCTCATTCTCTCTCATCTTCACCCACATGGCAGGGGTGGATGGGATGGCTGTGTTTTTGGAATAATTCTTTGTTTGATAAGGGTCTGGGTTTTATTATATGTATTTCTGCACATGTTTTCAGAGGCGAGCCTCTAGAAGAAGAATGTCTTTTTATTTATTTATTTATTTATTTGAAAGATGGAGGCTGGCAAGGTTAGATTCTTTCTTGGTGCTTGTAGAAGTTCATTCTGTGGCATCAGGCTGGCTCAGAAAAAGTCATGCACAGGTGGGCTTTATTCCTACAGGTAAGAAGAGCCATGGTACTTGGGAAATAGAGCTGTTGGCCATAATCCTCATGCTTTATACAAACATGTGACAAACTACATTTTACCTGCCGACTGCTTTTAAAGGAGGGAGAAATGAAATCACCATTAAGAAGTCTAGGCCCTTGAAAGCTATCATCAGCTGGGATGCTGCCAAGGGTCAAAAAGTTGTGAAGAGCCCAAGCTAGCTCCTATTGCTGGTTTGACTTTTGACTTCAATATGGGTTGAATGAGTTGCTTTAGAAAATAAAGCATCTTTGGAGCCAATGGATAAGCTATATGGCAAGGAGAAAAGATTACTGTAATATTTGAAAAGAATTGTTTTCCATCTGCCCTGAAAAGCTGTAATTAACCTGTGTGAGGCCAGAGCTATGTATTATGAAAGAGTGGAATGTATCCATGCTATATGTAGAAGAGGTGGCTCATGTATTTTACAAGCAGTGTGGCATTTTAAAGTATGGACTTTTACGTCTTTCATTTTAAATGACAGTGGCATGATCTGTAACTGTAATATACTGCTGTAAACCATCTTTACCATACTCTGTATTACCTCTGTGGCTGTTTGTTCCTCAGTGGGATCTGAAAAAATAATTCAGGTGAGTTTCATTTACTGTTGCTTCATACTTCTTCACCACAATAATATGCTTAGCTAACAGGTTAACAAGTACACCTTGCTCCCTTTTTCTTATATAAAAAGGTTTAACAGGTCATAGAAAGTACCTTCCAAACCTTACAGTACTCTGCAGATCTTGCAGTATTAATAATGTTCCTTTCCCTTTTCAGTCTTTTTTCTCTATTGCGCTCAAACTTTATGGTTGCACTCAGCCTTTTTTATAACTCCTGACAAGATGCTGCCTTCAATCTACACCCTCTAGAAATCATATTATGTGCTTTTGATTCTGTGTTATATATAAAATATGTTAAACAAGAATCTTAGCAGGAATTAATCATTCTAACTTCACTGGTGCTGAAAATCTGACCCAGAATGTGTGCACTGAAATATTGAAATTACTTACCACTATCTACAGATGGAAATAGAGAATTACAGGACTTCTAATTTATATGATACCTAAAGAAAATATAAAGGGAAGGTGCGTGTAACAGTAATGTGGAAAACTCAGCAGTTTTTTTTCTCTCAGATTTTATTAGAAAAATCTTCTTAAAGTATGTTTTTAGGTGAGTTATTTTATATAGAGTGTTTCAGATAAGTGAGTGAAAGTTAAAAGGTGTCATCCATACCTCTGCAAAGTTCTGGAGAAGAAGGAAATGCACAAGGTCTTCCTAGTTTGGTTAAGTTTTACTGTTGATTATACACTTGGTTTTAATAGAAATTACAATACAATCTAATGTGTAAGAAGCATGGACTGTAGTTTTTTATCTTTTTATTTACCCCTTTGTCTTTGAAACTAGTTCTCTGAAATCCAAAATTATATTCACAAACTCTGCTGAAGTGTAATGGCAAAATATATACTCCTTCATCTCTGATGTTTCCCAGGAGTGTGAGAATGCCACTGGAACCAGTCAGCTACTTCTTTAAATGAGATAGTGGTATTTTTTTTAAACTAGTAAACATGGAGTTTTCTTTGGTTTCCCCCTGTTCATTGTTAATGCAGATGAGTTACGTTTTGTTTGTGAATCGCAGCACTAGCAATAAGTTAGTACAATCTATATTCATGTGCGAACTGTCTTTTTCTTTTTTGTCATTTGTTTAAAATCTAAAAGATTCTGGTGTATTTGTTTACATGTTAAAAGAGTCTGTTTAAAAGTTTCAGTCATCCAATCAAGGATGAAAATCAGTCTGGCTTACAGGGCCACTCACAGACTCTGAACAACAAACATCAAATATCAAGAATGAACAGTAAACAGAGAGCATAACTAACTCTGAGTAGCCTAGACAGTGAATAGTTGCACATAATTAATGCATTCAGAGATACCAGAAATGATTCCAAAAAAAAAAAAAAAGAGGAGCATTGTAGTTTTTGCATAATCATTTCTGTACAGTTAGGTCTCAGTGATAACTTTGAACACCATCTCAAGTTCTGTATTTACTGAAAATTAAACCTAAATGCTAAGCTTGTCCTTTGAATTTTCCGTGTGTACTAAATGCTTTAAAAAGAATTTCTGATACTACAGGGCAGTAACAGCTTTGTCAGTGATCACTGTTCATGAATTTCTAGGCTTGATTTTCTTTTAATAAATCTGTCTAAATCTTAGTGATGCAACATAGGGCACATATCCTAACTCCAAGGGCTAAGATTGTCTCTTTAGGCGCTGGTGGAAGAGTACTCCATGGTATATCGCGTGGTTCTGCTCTACCAAGCATCCAGTCATGCTGGGAGTAGCTTCTGGTCCATGTACAGAGGATTCATTTTTGGGAGAAACAAAGAATGGAAAGTGGGGGTGGTGATGGGGAGGTGCACGGGCTGGTCTCGCTCTGCCTGGGGAATCAGGAGGGTGAAAAGCACTCTTAGCTCTGACAAGCCAAAAAATTACATCTCAGCAGATAAGGCTCAACTAGTTTGTGTTTGGGAAGTTCTTCTGCATTTCAGTCTGTGCTCCACATATTGACCTTCTTTTTACTCCAGTCTTTACCTTGGCAAAGGAAGTGGAGAAACTACTGCAATAAAATCTTTCATCTGTACAGAAGAAATCTCAGCTGTCTTACCTGACCCTAAATTGTCCTAAAGATAAGAAAATCCATCCTTCTGTATCTTATTCTCACTGTCTCTGAGTACCTATTTTATTATATATGCATTAAAACAGTAGGCAGATCCATGTTAATAAGAGGAGGGGAAACATTTATTTCAAAGGGTGGCATTAATTTGTGTTTTATTTCACAAGATGCAGAATTCATTATGAGCTGATACCGTTAGTTTCAATGAGACTACAAACCTGTGCATGACTTCAAAAGTATGTTTTAGTTTTTATGACAGTGGTTGTTTTTAAAGTATGAGGTGTGACAAACTACACTCAATAGAAAGGCTGATGACATGTTAAGAGATTGGGTGTGATGAACTGAAAGAAATGTCCCATGCCCCCTCAGAACTGTCAGTGTTAGCTTTGAGGATCTTCAGAAAAAAAGCAGAAGTATTGGAATACTGGGAGGGGAAAAATCTATGGAAAGAAAGGGGAGCAAAGATAAGAAACATTAGACCAAATAGCTCAACTTCAATCTCTTGAATAATTAAACTATTTGTAAGCATCTGGAAGGTAACAAAGAAATCAGTAGCAGGCAACATGGATTTGTCAGGAACAAGCTAATTTCCTTTTGACAGATTAACAGGCCTTGCTGTGAGTTACCAAACAACTGAAGTCATACATCTTGAGTGTAGTAAGAGGCATGTCTCTCTTGTGACATTTTCATAAATAAGCTGGGAAAACGTGGTCTAAATGAAGCTATTAGAAGGTATATGCAAAACTCATTGATTAACTGTGCTCAAAGGGTGCTTATTAGTGGTTTGCTGTCAAAGTAGAAAGGGCATTCTGGGGTTGTTGTTTCTAGGACCATAGGGAAGAAGTAAATAATGGAATAAAGAACATGCTTGTTAAGGATGTAGACATACTGGAGGGCAGGACTTGAATTTGAAATATTCTTGACAAAATGTAAAAAAAAAAAAAAAGTTTTATAATACTGGATTAATTTAGTACAGATAAATACAGTATCTTAAACTTAAGCAGGGGTAATCAACTGCACAAGTTCTCTTTGGAAAACAAGTGGTAGAAGTCCTGTGACTTGAAGTTTATAGCTGATCACAGGCTGAATGTGAGTTAACAACATCATGCTGTTGCAGTAAGCAACAGGTATACTCAAAGGGATGTCTGTGTCACAGGAAAAGTTGCCTTTTTACTCTTCTCAGTTTGGTGGGACATCAGCAAGAGTGGAGCATCCAGTGTGAAACATCACACTGCAGACTGTGGGAGGGCAGAGGGAATAAACAGTGGGCTGAAAGATGCAACCTGTGTGCATACAGTGAAAGAGCTGGAGTAACTTAACCAAGAAAAGAAAAGAATAAAGAAGCTCAAGGTGAGAGTTTTGAAGGTGAGGTGAGGTTGCAAAATGCAAGGAGCAGTAGAATGAACTAGGTGACCTCTTACGGTCCCTATTAGCTCTATTTGCCAGGATTCTGGACAAGCATCTCAGCAAGAGATCTTTGCTGCTAACAGTTTCAGAATGCAAGTAGAATTACTTATTTTCATTGTTAACTGCATGTGCGCATGCTAGTCCATATGCTCTCTGCGTTACTTTTTTCAAAGTTGTAGCTTAGTGCTTGTATTTGAATTGTAATGAGTTCTCACTAAAATTATTAAACCTAAAACCAGTTCCCATTTGAAATTTCCAGTTGGACAGCTGGTGGGATGCCACAGTGAAAGTTAAAAATTTGTCCTCAGAATAGGAACCTGAGTCCTAACCTAATGTAAATGTGCAAATAAAAAATGGGAATAAATATTAAAATTAAATGGTGCACTTCACAATACTCATAAATTCTGATGTTCAGCAAATTACATTATCCTAAAATCTTAAAAAAATACAATTGTATAAAAAATTACAGTGTATCAAAAATTCCACCTGTAAATTAATTTAATTGTCCTTTCATCAAAGTTAGGCAAAGGATGAACTTTACAGCTTCTTTAAAGTATTGTTAATATTTCCTCTGACTACAGTGGGAGTTTGATTTTTGGATTAAGGACCCATATGTGGCACAGTTTGCGAACAGTGAATGGCATTAGCTTCATCAAGGAGTAATTGATGTTTCCAACTGGTCTCCCATTAACCTGAGAGTGTGAGTAAGCTTCATTTTAAAGGGGTGAGCAAGCAAAGAGTGAAATACAGTTTATCTTCCATTCTTAATGAGGACTCATTGCAGAACTTTTGAGTCATGCTCCTTTCCTGCAGTTATAAAGTGAATCAATTTTTGATTCACTTATTCACTAATATTGTTAGTTCATTATAGAGCTTCTGCTTTACAAAATAGCTGGTTTTAAAGGCTGCTTAACTTTTTCAATGCCAAATCTTTTGTTTTTTTTTTCTTTCAGTGTTCATTTGTTTGGTGTAGCATAGATAGACTAGCTGACAAGTTGCTGATGATATGTAGCAGAGGAAACATCTCCAAGAATCTGTAATTTGTAAGTTTTTGTAAATAAATGTTCCCTCTTGTGTTAGGATAACAGAATTTCCTTTTTGGTCTGAGAATAATGTGTCTCTGGAGAGTTTGCCCAACCTTTTAGGTAGAAGCTGAGGATCTGTGTTAGTCATTTCATTGGTATTTGATATTGAGTAATTAAAAAAAGTCTATGTCTGATTAAAACCAAACTTTCATACATACTCTCATGAGCAGTAACAAGATCAATGTCAGCACTGATACCTATATGGGTGCTTTAGTTACTTGACAATTCCATTACAACAGGGAAACTAATCAATTTATATCTATTTTCTAGTATAATGTTACTGCACCCCCATCTCTCACTGACATTTGAAAAGACTTTATGTCAGCTCTCTGATAAAAACCAGTAATGAGTGGTGAAAGCAGACTTTAAATACTGTAGGAAGATCATTTGACTGTAGAAGTATAGTACTTTGCTTTTCAGCAATGGGTAGTATTTCTTCTATCATCTGGAGTGTTCACAGGATTGTAGCAAGGGCAGTGCCAGAGGACCTTTTCTTGAGTGCTCCTCTGTGGAAGGAGACACACTGCCATGTCTCAGTTCATGCCACTGCTGCTGTCACTATTGCTGATTTGGAAGAGGGGCTGGGCTGAAGTAGAGTGAGGGGAAGTAGGGTGCTAGATGAAAGAGCTGAAGGAGGTGGGTTAACTTGGTATGAAGAGGTGTTTAATAGCTTGTTATGTTTCAGTGGTAGCTTGTAATCGTGTGCTCTTTTGCTCAGATTTTCATCTCAAAGAGTGGGATAGTAAAAACTTCAAATGGTTGTGATTCTTCTGCTGGTCCCATCTCAAGCATGCGTGAGAATCTGATGGCTGCAGTAAGTTAAGCTATTTGCAGACAGCCTCCTTGTTAGAGACTGCTGGGATTGAAGGGGTTAAGGATGTGCTCCATGCCCCCTTGATAAGATTTTAACTAAAAGTGGAAGATTCCAAGCACCTACACATTCATTTTAGGACTTTTTAAAAAAATGCTAATTATCTGGAAAGTATACTGAGTGGTGACAGAGTTGTTAACAGGTAGCTGATAATTATTAGGATTAGAGAGCACCATGAAAGATTTCAGGGAGGGCATGAAAGTAGGAAAATGAACAACAAAAGATGGTACATGGATTTTTATGGTAAGCTGCATTGTAAAAAGTGGTAGGAATTACTTAGAAACTCTACTGGGCTCTAAATTAAATGTAATAACTCAGGAAAAAATGATAAGAGTCAGTATGGATAATGGATTGTAAAGTTTTGTTTCCTTTTGAGTTATAGTGAGAAACTAAGTATCATGATGTTTAAATAATGTGATAATATGATATTACTGCCTCATTGTGCAAATCACTGGTATGTTAGTCTCAAACAGTTCTTGCCCTTCCAGCAAAATTACGTATGTGCACAAGGGCATCGCAGATGGGCAAAGAAATCCTGAGGGGCTTGTTGAGACACTGGTCTGTGCTGGAGTCAAGTTTTGAAGGGAGGAGAGAGAAAGCAGGGAACATGGCAGAGGTATTAAAGTAATGTATGGTTTAGAGAAGGGCCTCCAGTGTCCTGTAGTCTGAGAACAAGGAGCGTGGAAAAGCAGCAAACTTGAAAGAACCAGAAGAGTTTTGATGACACATTATTTACCTGTGGAGTTCATTTTCAGCTACAGTGGTGACACTCAGTGTTTAGTGGAGTGAGACCCCAAAACTGGCAGCTCTCAGGATCTAGAAATCCCATCTGTTTCTGAAGCACTTTTCTGGCCATGTGCAAGGATATTGTCTCTGATCTGATTGACTGCTCTAATGCCATGACGTAATTCTTTCATTTTGGAGAGCATTTAGGAGTATAGCGAGTGTTCAGCACACTGCGTGAGATGTGTTGCTGGGCATCCTGATCATGGAGATTGGAAGAAGTCCCTGCTTTCATGAAGCATGCCCTGAGGATCTTCTGTACAGTTAGTTCGGAGTCTTTTTATGGCCCACATTGCTGCCTATGCCTGAACATCCCAATTCAGTGGGCAGATATTTCAAGTTTCATCTCCAATCTCAAGTCAGTTAGTCGTTCTTCACACCTTCCTTCTTCCCTTCTGTCCTCTGTCTCTGAATTTATTTCAGTTTTATGCCTAACCTCAGGTTATCAATTAATTCACCCCTAGTGAATGCCTTTTTGTTATTGTTTAAAAATAAGTTTGCTTCTCCTGTTAGCCTTTGATGTTAATGTAAATCATATGATTCTCTCTATAGACCGCACCAACAAGTAACTAATGCTGCAGGTCTCCTACCCACCAGTGCTCTGGTAACCGCGGGGTGCCCCTGTGCCTTCCTCTGCAGTGCCTATGTGTCTGTCAGAATCTGGGATGCAAACATTTAACCCTCTACCTTACGTACAATTACACTCTTCTGGGTATCATATCTGGCTAGATGTATTGTTTTGTTAGGATTTTTACACTGTGGAAGACTTCATGGTACAAAAACGTAGCAATGCATCATTTTCTTCAACTTCTGTTGCACTACTTTTATCACGTGTTCTTGGAAGGGCCTGGATCATCAGTATTAGCCTCCAGGAAGTCAGAGCCAAGGTGGTAAAATGTAGTCTACTGAGAATGGTCTTTACGAGTCAAAACCAACGTGCGTTTCAGCTGCTTTTGTACCATATGCTTAATAATGCATCATTTTTTGTCTGGCTTGACTATAATTTCTGTATAGACTGTTAAGCAGAATATCTCAGTCAAAAAAAATTAATTCCGCTTAGACAGTGGCACAGAATCAGCAGTCTGTTCCTGTACTTAAATGACAGAGCTACTGCACTGTGCTTAATTCAGCAATGCTGAGTGAATCAGCATAACTTCATGTCATGGTGGGGATACCTGACAAGACAGGTCCCAAAATGTGGCTTGTTTTCCTCCTCTGTGGTACAGTGAAGTGTGAACTGCAGTTTACTGTCAGACTGCTTGGTACAGTCTGGTTCTTAGCTCATGTTCACCTGCCATAAAGATTTCTGTAGGAAAGTTATATTTTAGGCAAACATGGTAAATAGTAGTAGCTCTGACTAAAGAGGACATCAGAAAAGCTAAAACATAGTGTCTTCTCAGCTGTTAAATATTTCCTTAAACGGCACAACCTTATGTGTCTTCTTACTACATGGTAGGTACTTACAGACTCCTATAGCTCCAAGGCTGTGTTTTCCTGTTTCTGGCTGAAATTGAAAGTTGAATCCTATTTATTTTGTTACCAACTTCAGGTGGATATTTCAAACAGCAAATGCATGAATATTTAGCAACTGAAATATCACATTTATAATACAGCTAAATGTTCATGTATCTGAGAATCAGACAAATCAAGTAAATAAACTACCAGTAGTTCATTTTCTTCCATCTGCCAAAGTTCATTTAGTCCCTCTGGTCCCTATAATATATCAAAAATTTTTGTCTAGTTTATTTTTAAGATTCAACTGTAGGATTTCTATTACCTTCCTTTTGTGGATGGTAATCGTTTTTTCTTTTTTTTATTTAGGTGGTCAATTATTGGCATAGTGGCTATTTTTATAAGAGATTTATTTTGCAATGCATGCCTAAACTTTATTTTGTTCACATGCTATGCCTATAGTAATTCTCTGTTGGTGTTTCACTGAAAAAAGTGATCATCTTATATGCTCTTAAGTTAAGCTGCTTCCTAGCATAGATCCGAAATAAAACGTCAAATCTGAGGACTTCTGTCATTTTACCAGAACTGAAGAATTTGCAGTATACTTCATTTAAAGACTAGTAGTGTATTACAAGCACTGTGATCGTATGCATAAAAAGTCGTATTTCCCTTAAAGCAATTGAGTAAATGTTTGCATAGGTAATTGCATTTGCAGTTGTTTAGTTTGCATGTACCTTTAGGTATCATAGGAGATTTAAACATGCTTGAGATCTTGGGCTACATGGTTGTCT
Organism: Apteryx mantelli; assembly: GCF_036417845.1. NCBI lineage: Eukaryota > Metazoa > Chordata > Aves > Apterygiformes > Apterygidae > Apteryx > Apteryx mantelli. The sequence continues at coordinate 43,910,280 of NC_089982.1, read as the reverse complement.
CAAGCTCTCATGAGACAGTCTAACACAAACTCTCATAACACAGTGTGACAGTTCTAAATCAGGCCGCTTATTTTCCAGCTTGGCTTTCAGTGTTTTGCTGAAATATTCTCTAGGACTTTAAAAACCATTTCTAGCAACAATTAAAAACTAAGCTCAGAAAAATGTGTGCTTTTGGTTTAACAGTTGGGCAGAAGTTTGTGCTGGATTTTATTGTCTGAAACATTCTCACCATCCATAAAAACAGCTAAGTTTTACCCAGTTTCCTTTATTTGAGCTAACACTCCACAGTATAATACAATACATCACTATACATCCTCTCTGTCTGTTGCCAGCGTGATTATACATAATGCCTCAGTGGTAAATTTTGAATTCTTTGATTTTGTTAAAGAGCAACAGGGTTATGAAGGAAACAGTTTGTGGGAATGCAATTCCTCTTCCTTTCAGAAAAGTAATTTTAAAATAGAAGTTACATTATTTTCCACTTTTTGCTATTAGTACATCTCCTGGGTACGGTTTCCTTGGAAACATCATATTGTAAAGGGATAAGAATATATGGAACATTTTCTTACACCCATTGATAGTGTCTGGAAAAATGATGCTGCTGATGGCAGTGGAGAAACATTCAATTTAGCTGAAGCAGAAGCCTGATAAGTTCAGAAAGAGTAGAGAAATCTGGGTTTGGAACATGAGCAGTTGAGAAAGCTTGATGCTTTCAAACTTCTGCTCTATAAGACAAACTGGTGGTTTAGTGGAGAGGATTTTATTCATGTATCATCACTTTATTAACTAGCTAAAGATCCTCTAAATTAGAGGACAGTTTGAATATAATCTATTAGAATATAACTACATAGTTAAGTTGTAACAAACTATAATGCAATATTCAGGTCCACACTCAGTGCTTAATTACTATTTACAGATCTCATGGTTTTAACAAAGCTGAAGTAAATATTGTAAATTCAGTTCAGGTCAGCCTTTTTGAATTGCTAAAATCAAAGAAGCATTATTGCTATTAATTACTGTTCCTTTAAATTTCTGAGGGATAACACCACCACTTGCTTTGCTTTCTGTAAACCCTGAAGAGGAAAGTTGTCGTGTGAAGCTGTTAAAAGTGTGTGGCATCCTAGAATACATAGGTTTTATTTGTACTCCAAAAAGACACTTAAATCTACATTGTGCTACAGATCTGTACTGGATCCTATGAAAACCACAGTCCTCATTCAATATTTTGGCACTTCAAAATCTGTCTGTAAGAACTGTATATAGGTTGGTTCTGCTGAAATCGGGATACCTCAGATGAGACTGTCCCGAAGGCAAGAAATGGTTGTACATTCTACTGCAATGCTAGCACTTACTGGAAGATATAAGAAGCGGGATAATCATATCACTGGCAAGGCTGTTGAGTGTTGTTTATTCTATTACCTCCATTTTAGGAGGTAATAGAATCACTGTTTTGCTGTTTCATTCACTAAGGGATTTGATTTTATATAATGTACTATTTGCACTTTGTTAAAAGCGGTACCCTCATCTGACTGTAAGGCTTATTCCATATGACAGTCAGTCTTTCCATTAAAGCCAGTAGCAAAACAATCCTAGTTGCAGAAGAAGATCTGGTTTTGTATATTTGTAAACCTCAGTGAACAAAACCTTCAACAACTACCCTACAGATGGACAGAATGACACAGAGTATCTAGAAATGTAACATCTTTGGGTAAAAAATCAACAGATGAATAGCCATCCTCAGGTGAAATTGTGTACAACTTGTGATACTAAGCACTGTCCACTGACTAAGTTTTACAGAGCAGGTTAACAAAGTAAATGCATGCCAATGGCATTTTATGTAAAATTCATCCATCATTGCTTCTTGTACTATTTCTTTTTAAATTTGATTTTTCAAGGTTTTGATTTTCTCTCAGAAAATAACCAAAGTCTGAATGAGAACAGAACAGTCTCAAAATTTCCTGCTGGTATCGAGCTGTGTAGCACATCCTCTTTTGAATGAACTCATTTTAGAATAATTTGCTTTGAATTTATAATTGGTAAATTGTGGTACATTGAAAACCACTCGAGAGCAGAACAGCTCCAGTTCTCTGGCTTGTGGGAGGGAGAAGGAGAAGGTGCTCAGCAGCTGTCTGATCATACCCTTGCTCAGGATACAAAGGAACTCAAAAAGTAACAAAGTAACAATGGAAGGAAAAAAAAGGTTAGAAGAGAAAGAAATGTTTAAAACTGCATTAGAGGTTACAGGAAATACTGTGGAGGTTGAGCTGGGAATGCTCTAAAAGACTAGAAGAGACAAATCAGATTTTAATCTACTGCTAGGAAGGGGCAGGAATAGTGTTAGACAGCAGAGTATGGTTTATTCTTTTTTTTTTCTAGGTACTTTTCAACGACTCATTTCCTGGTGCTTTTCTGAAGAAAAAGACACTCGCCCCCTCTCAAATGTCGCTTATGAGTCAGTTAGAGCGTTTTGTTCCAGGGTGCAGCAGCAACATCTTTGAGCATGTCTTGTGACATCAGGTGAGCCGGTCCTGTTAGTCGGGGAGGAGACTTGCCACTGACAATTACAGTTTGCGGTCGTGGCAGTGTCAGGCAGAACATCAGTTGTGTGATTGTTAGACAAACACAAATTAAATGAATTTTTTGAAGTCATTCTGTTCAGCCAACCCCTTGGAGAATGGAGCTTATATACTTATCTCCAGTGATGAGGTGAGACCATGTATGTGGTTAAGGTAGGACATTATGGTTCTACTGAAGCCAGTAGCTGGACAGTTTATATTAGATGAAAATCTGACCTAGCATATACAGGGGTAAGTGTGTAAAGATTGCTCTTAAAACATTACCTCATGCACAGAGAAAAGGGAGCCAGTGCTCTTTCAGTTTAAAGAGACTTCAAATAACAGAGTAAAAGGTTGACATGTCAAGACAGCGGAGAAGAGAAATACTTGAACTGTTGGCAATGTGCCATCAGAGATTCGGAGTCATTCTCAAGCTTGGTTGATAAGGAAGAGAACAAAGAGAAACAAAACCAAAGATGAAATCCCAATTAAAAAAATCAGAGTAAGTTTACCTGCACAGTTTTCCTTTGAAAAATGTTCTGTAATTTTCTCTGGAATATGTTGCATCTCTCTAAACAGATCTTTTCTCTCTGAATTTATAATTATACCTGGATATTGTAGGGACCACAACTCACATTTTTTCATAAAACAAACTTAGAAACATAGAGCATAGTTTATTAGTTGATTCCTGCCCCCATCATTGCTGTCTGCTTCTTCCTTCCGGAACCTGCTTCTCCCTTTAGTTTTAATCCCAGAAGATCCAGGGACTATGATTGACTTTTGGCTGTCTCATAGATGGCTTTTACCCATTAGTATCAACTCTGACTGCTTCTCTTATCAAGTAGTGACACAAAATCACTCAGTTACTCGTAGACGAAGTCAAGATTGAATTTTATATGCAGGTTTCTTTATTCGGTCAATAATAATAAACAGAGCAAAACACTGTATACCAGTGGTGAAAAAATGTTCGGTAAGGTTCAGCTCTCCAGCAGTGCAAACCCAAAGAAAAGAACCCATGGGTTCCCTTTACCTATATATTTTTAATCAGTTATGTTTAACAGGACCTTGTATGTTGTACCATTTATTTGCTATAGGCTATCTTTTGTCATGCAACTTTTACGCTTTTATTGATTGAATAATTGATTTAGCCAAAAGCCAAATAGGTATTCAGGCTGTCAGTGCTATCAGCACTTTGGCATTCATGTGATATGTCTTCAAATGGTATGTATAAACTTCTTCCATGATGCACATCCTCATTGTACAATATGACTGGCATCTTATGAGGATTCTTGCTAATTCATTGCTTGGTAATACACACGCTGCTCATTAGTCTATTACCCAGCGTTTTATCAGTCACCCTCTTAAGCACCCATCACTTCAGTTCCAACAGTTCAACAGCTTCATGTTTTTCAGGCCGGCTCAGCGTTGTATTACTGTGCCATCACAATTCCTTATTGTGTTCTAGCCTCTTTCCTCTGTGTAAGCTCACTTCTGACAATAAAAGTATTCAGGTATCAGGACAACATGGGATTTGCATATGTGTGGCTCACTGCAAAATGTTGGTATGGGTGTGCTGGAAGAGGAAGACTAGCAGACTCAGCATGTAGGGCGAGTGTGCAAGACTGGCAGCTGGAAGACAAACCAATCTCCCCTCCCCACACACCTGTACAAACTCAATAAGCTTGCAGCAGCCTTCTCATTTGTGCGTAGCTTCTGTTGGGAAGCAGGAAAAAAGATGAGTCTAAGATATTTATGCTCTCAGCAGCTTTGGAGGGCCGCCCTAAATGCTGCCGGTGGGAAGTACTCTGCCCCGTGGGAGAGCAGCAGACCGCGCCATGTACTTCTGAGAGGTCTGCTACCGCGCTCCTTCCCTACGCTGAAGGTGGCAGAGAAAAGTGAGGAGGAAAATTTTACAGCGGCAAAGCATTCTTCTGAACTGGGGAAATGTTCAGCTCCGCTGTTCAGTGTATTTGCAATTATGTAGCTAAGACCATGTAAAACAAAGCAGGTAGGAAATGAAAAAAATTAGAGAGGCACAATAAACGCAGCACAGGTTTTACTGAATCACCTTTCCTAGTAGGACCACGATTTAAAGATTGCTGCAGAACATAAGCTAAAGCAATTTTTTTTTTTTGGTGGTGGGGAGAAGGATAGCTTTTTTATCTGAGACTGCTTTAATTGAACCTTCTGGAAGCTTCCTTTCCATTTCAGGTGGCTTATTTGAATTTAATCAAGGGGGTATCAGAATATGAAAATGTCTGGTTGTGATATTGTTGGGGAATTTCAGCTTTAACTTTAATGGTACTACTTGAGCCTGTGTTGAGAATAGAGGTATCCATGGAAACAGTGCAGTATTTCATAAGCTGTAGAGGCTGTATAGAGTCTCTCTATCACAAATACGTTTCAGGAAGAAAATCATCAAGAAGCTTTTCATGTCAGAATGTAGCATAGTTAAAGAGTTTGCCTGTCTTAAGATGAAGATTTGAGCTATCTCGGGGTATAGAGGATTGTTCAGTGTTTTGTTCCTCAGAGAGGTGAGAATACCAAACCAGAACTTCAAAACCCCCACCTTTCAAAGTAGATAGCATATCACAAGAAAAAAGCCTGAAGATGAATTTTGATGTGGACTAAGTGGAAAACTGTAGCAAAACTGCTTTACTGAGTCTTTTTTTCTTTCCTTTTTTATCAGATAGTGAAATAAATGGAAAAAGGAATTTTCTGCTGGTATATGCCCACACTGTACTCTGTGCTCCTGTTTAAGTTCAGTTAACCGAATGTGAATCAACTTGAGCAGGGTAACATAATAACAAATGGCAATCTAAGTACTCCAGACCTTGCTTTCTAGGACAAAGTTTTCTGTAGTTTATTAAGCATCTGTGAACATATCATTTCATTCAAGTTAAATGTCAATCAATTCTGTTGCTCAAGTAAGAGTAAAAAAAAAAATTTAGTTCTGTTTTGTTCCTCTAAAACTGAAATCAAGAAATTGGAATTGTAGACTTGGACTGGTCAGTGAAGATCACATTCTCAGAAAGGTTGTTCCTCCTCATTTTCATTCAAAATGAATAATATGTATCTAGGTAATCAAATCAACTTTCTAAAATGCCAGCGGGATTAGATATAGCTTGCAGTGCGAGCTGGGGGCATTCCTCTGCACACATACTGCCTTTTTGCTTTGAATTTGGAAGTTGCAAATACCGATATTCTGTGTTGGTGTCTGATAACTTGTTCTGATGTTTCTGGTTTACTAGTAAATAATTTCTTAAGCAAACTTTCCTTCATCTGAAGAATGGCCCTGTATGCTAAACCTCAACATATTTTTCAAATAGCTTTCATTTTATGTTGCTAAGATAAGCTGCTTTTGAGATAGTCCAGGTCAAAAAAGTTTTAGAGGAAATTTTGAATGAGATGAACACCCTTTCCCGAGGCCTATGTATCAAAAATAGCTTTTCCAAATCACTTTAAATGTGGGTAAAATAAGCTTGGTTGTCACAGTTCAAGCATGCAATATCTGAAGTAGAAATAACTTTTTAACTGAGAGTTTTAAGAAGAAGAAGGTACAGTTGGGCTTATAATACAATACAGGTTTCAACATTAGTGTTGGAAACTACTACTGTATCCTCTTAAAACAATTTTTACCAAACGGCATTATACAGTAATTTCTTATTTCCAGTGAAATAGCAGTTTGGACTTTTCAATTCCTTCAGTTTATTGGGACATCTGAAAGTAAGCATTTGAAAAATAGAAAAAGAATTATAGCCTTGTCTGTTGCGTCCACATTCAACAGCCAGTCCTCAAAAATGGGTAATCAGACCAATCAAACACAAGCAGCAAGACCTTACACCAAATGCTAAAATACAATCCCCGTTAATGATAACAAGATGTCACTTACATATGTAGTTGTACAGTACAGAATATCAGATGATTCGTTCTGTATGTATAGGTTTTCCTTTCTCTCATTTCCAGTAGGTATTTTTACCTGTCTGTATTGAGAGCCTGGTAAAATACTGTCTCACTGTTAGTATTTGCATCTTCTATCCATGTGCTGAACCAAACCATGATGGAATTGTGTTTTCTTTCTTTCCACCAGATTTCTGTATGCACCACCTCTTATGCAGGCATCACCTTCCATGACATGAGATTGATTCTGAAGGCACACTGTCCTTTTGCACATTGATTCTTCATTGTTTTCCTACAATTTCAGTTAAGAGAGCTCTAGTTATTTGTACTCGGAGTTATTCAGATTATCTCACCTTTGCCATATTTCTGATCCCCTCCCACAAGGCATTAATATTCTCCCTAATCTTTGAAGGACAATCTTCTACACAGCCAAATCTATTTTAAGTTATTTTTTATTCCTGTCTATATTTTGAATTCCTCAGAAATTCTGTATATTATCTCTGGTTTACCAGTTTCATTCAGTTCTTTAATATAACAAAACTTAGACAAATACAAATGCGTGTACTTGCTCTTACAGAATATTAGTCTTAATCATCACTAACTCTCCTTAAATTCTGATAGCATGATAATTTTGGACATTACTCATGTGTCTTGAACTAATGAGAGTATGGTTAAGCTGATTGGTAAACTTGCATCTAAGTATCCAGTTACGCCTGTTCCTGTTGTTATGAAATCATATCTTCGTATGTGATGAAATTAATTAATCTAATTCTTCTGTTGCTAGTTACACTATGAAAGCATTCACTGCCTATTGTTCATTTCCATATCTCTTCCTTTCCTGCGTCTCTCTGGAGTCTCTATAGGCAGTTTTTAAGGCATACTTTGGAGACTCCAGATTTGGAAGATCTCATTTTCATTGAAGTTCTGCACAAAGTGCATCTTTTAGTTTGTCTTCCTTTTTCTCACTGGGAGTTTATGGCTGGTGAGATCACTGCTTTGCTTTTTCCCCGTATCTTTTGCTAATCATTCATTAATGCCTTCCAAGCCAAAGCCTGCCTATTGCATAATTTTCCCAATTTGTGTCATGCTGTTTAAGGTCCGCCATAGCATTATGCAGATATATTAAATTGGAGAGATCTTTCCATATTATGTCTTGCCAAGCTGTGGTGTGCATGTTCTTCTGTAGGTAGTCCATCACACTGTGGAGAATTCCTGGCCTAGGTATGCATCAAACCACAACGACTGTACATATAGTGTGTAGCTGTGAATCATATTAATAGTTTCCCACCCAGGATGATTTCAGAATCTGTGCCAGTTACACATTCTTATGGGTGATTTTATGCCTGGTTCCCATTGGGAAATTGCTACTTAGGTCAGTCCCTGTCCTTTAACTTTTCCAGAAATGTTCTGAAATCCTCAATAAAATAAAGATTTTCAGACTTTTCTCTTGCCTGTTTTGCACAGTCTTTACTGGTTTTGTAAATGAGTAGAGGATTGGTAATAATATTGCAGTCATTGTCATTTTGATCCAGATCATTTAGTCTCTGACTTTATTTAGACTGAAAGACTGACTAGAAATTAAGATCGCTCTCTCTTTCTCTCTCTTCCCTCCCCCTCACTCTTTTTTTTGAAGGTGTTTAAAGGAAAGTAGTAAGGCTAGAAATACATGAGTAAAAATTTAAAATAGATCTATAGATCTACAACCTAGTACAGTATTTGTACTACATTAACTCTAGCAGCAATCTAAATGAATGGTAATTCAGTGATATGGAAAACAGCCACACTGAACAAACAAGTATAATGAGTCATGTTCAGGCCATCAGTCTAAAAAAATTTGAGGCCCTTTGTAGTCATGCAGAATCCTTTTATTAAAACGAATCAGTCTTCCTGAGTTGTGGACTTTGTCACTAAGGAAAATATAAAGAACAAATCAGTGTTTATTGATTGTAAACAGCTACATTTGTATTACTGGCAATAAAAAACACAAACTTTATTTTCCCATTCTCAGATATGGCAACTTAATCAATGATTCTTCACACATAATCCTTCAACAATAACTGATAAACTAGCTCATCAATATCTATTTAACAGCTTTAATTTGGTTTACTAATTCATGATATCTTTATAGGCGTCTCTATCCCTTACCCCAAGTCACATTTACCTCACATTTCTGCTGCTATAATGGTGAGTATTGAGGCTCTTTTACAACTTTTGCTACTCTTCAAGGTTCCTTTCACCTTTCATTTCTTCAAGTGCTGTTCAGTTTGTTTGACAGTGAACTGGAGAATTTAAACCATAAACATGAAACATATAATGCAAAACAATGTTGAAGAGTCAGTGGATCAGCAGTTATCTGTCTACTTACTCTATCAAGGCTGTGGAAATATCATTTATACAGGAGCATTTGTTTCCAATTTAGGTTCACAGACAGATGACACTGTTGTCCTAGACACTTGGGGTTCAGTGTGTTCCAGCTCTGTTTTTCAATGGGAGTAGGAAAACAACAGTGATTTGCATTCTAGAAAGAAGCTCACAGGCACCATGCACTTCCAAGTTCCACAAACATTTTTCTTTAATGCATTGTGTTCAGTACTGTTGCAGTTTTTCACATCCCCATTGCTTTCCTCTGTAGCTTAATTTACTGCTTGTGTCCATGCAATACTATTGGTTGGGGATTTATGTTATCTATCTAACCCGCTTTATATAGCTACACTTAAGAAATAGTGGCCTTAGGCTGTAGTACTGTAGAAATTTGCATTTTCTCTGGCACTGTGTCTGTGTAGGAAACAATCCTTTTATCTATCCATCCCCATGCAAGATGTTCAGGTACTCGCTTTTATTGGCCATCAGCCAAGCTAACTACACTGAAAAGGGTGGTATTCCAGATCCATTGAAGTTGCTGTATTACGCTGATCGACAGAGTAATTACCTCTGATTTAAAATACCATGAGTGTCATGTCTATGTAATTCTGATCCTGATACAGATTTTAAACAGCTTGTTTCTCAGTTTAGTAAACTGGGTAAGTTTAACCTCAGGAATAAACTTTCAACTCACACCTCTCCACGAACATAAAAAATGCTTTAAAATTCATTTGGCTCAAAGATCTAGTGTATGTGTTTGTTTTGGCTTTTTGTTATTTGATTTCTAACAGAATGTTGTAAAGTTTATGTAATTTTGGGCCTAGCAGTTAATGTGTCCCCTGCAGGCAGACTCCATATGAATTAGAAAGAAATTCAATTACTGAACTAGTGATAACTTATCTCAACAGAATGCAAATGGATTGAGATGGTTAAATGCTTGCTCTTATAAATGTACCATTTAACTGGAAAACATGCTTTTTTAGAAAAACAACAGCACAAAAAGCTATTCTGATGTTTTATACTTTTAGGTTTTTATGCATTTCATATTAAGCTATTTATAAAGCAGCCTATGGTGGTCTTTGTTAAAATAAATTAGAATGAAAACCAGAGAAACTGTTTTACAAACATGCTGAACAATTTATTATGTTTCCCTAAAGATAAAGTGGAAACGTTTCCCACTTTAAAATTGAAATGACACCTTTGGTTGAAAAAAAGGTTATGCATTTTTGATATATACATTTGTTTTTCCAGGACATTATTCACCATCATAGTAAAATTCAGACTTTGTTATATATAAAATATGTCTATCTCTAGGTATGATGATCATTTTGTACATATGGAATACTTAGTTAATTTGATTTTCCTGTAAAAAAAAAAAATCCCTCTTTCATCTGTTTATTTCCTGAGCTGATGGTAATTTTTATAGTGGTTTATTTAAATTGTTAATCTTGTCTTTCCATCCTTTGTTGATTTGATGTATTCAAAAATTGGTCTGTGAATGGTATTCCTCATCTTCACCACCAATTCAGACATTATGTTTATTAACAAGCTAATGAAACATGCTTTGATAACACAGAAGCCCATTTCTTCACAGTGCCTCTACTGTATATACCCATATTGTCTTCACTGGTGCATTTTCCTGCAAAAAACTGAGAATTTTGTTATCTGCTTTATAGATACCATATAAGAGGCTGGCTGTAATGTAGCCTTGGGATTCTTAATATTTAAATGGGAATCTAAACATAAAGACTGAGCTTACTATTACTTTTGACATCTCAAAACTTTGCATTCATTGGTCTGAAAGCCTGTGCTTTTTTTAAGAATAAAATAAGAAAACCCTTTTTAAGAATGCTCTGTTTGTGTGTTGAAGATTCACAGTATGAAGTCATCCTACCTGTGTTGCCTATTAAATGATGGTGCTTTATTACGGACTCCAAGTGCGGGATAAGGATGAATCTTTTGTAGGCTGAATTCAGGCAGCTAGCCTGCCTTCTTTAAATGGAGTAGTTATAAATATGCTTACTGAAATCATTGGTAAGAATCTGGATAGTTGTACAGGTCTGATTCATTTCAGTGGACCTTTTAGAAGCAAATTTTTTAGGAAATATCTCTGTAATTTTTATAAAACAAATATTTCATCAGATCGTAAAGCAGTTTTTTCTGTTTCACCACATTGAAGACATTAAATGACTTGTAGTCGTAGTGTTAGAAGGATGAGTTTCATAAAAGTGTTGTGAAATAAGGTTGAAGCAGAAATAATGAATGATATGTGTCTGGTGTCACTAACATAGTATATTATTATTGGATTCTTCAGGATACACAAATTGTGTTTGAAAACCAGTATCCTTGGACTGTGGCTTAGTCCTACAATTTAGAGGGCCTTATAACCATGGTGAAAAAGACATTCATATGTATATTTAATTATATGTGTATTTAATCATGGAAATATTTCTGCTGATTTCTGGTAGGGTTATAGTTTGGACCAGTCCTGCAGTCTGCATAAGTCTTTTAAAAACAGTAACTGCCTTCAGCACAGCTCAGCAGCTTTTGCGAGCGAAGGCCTGTGTGTATGAGAGGCGAGGTGCTGTGGGAAGCCCGCTGCGGGGAGACTGCCTGGGAGCCCAGGCACCCGGCCTGGCACGCAGCCAGCGCCGAGCGCCCGCCCTGCATCTCCTCTCTGGCTCCCCTCAAACGTGTAGACGCAGCCAAGTTGCTGTTTTTTTCAAGCTAAACTGGTCAGTTCAGGAAAAGCCTCCCTTCTAGCTTCAGTAAGAGCTGGATCAGGTCAAGGAAGAGTCAAGAATGAGACTCTAAAGTGACAGTTTACATGGTCACATTATCTTTATTACTCTGTTTTCTTCCTTAAACCAAGTGTATTCACTTACTAAAGCTCTGTAACAAGCACAGTGCTGCACTTTAATAGAGGTGAACTGTTGCTGAAATCAGTCAGATGTTTCAGCACCAGCCTATTGCTGGATTATGGCTGCAGTATCTTACATTTTGTAGGATCAAATTCCCATAGCAGGAAACTGGGGATATTGTTTTTTGCATGTTAATAAATTCAAATATAATATATGCTGTGATATTGACAACACATTTCTGAGTCTTTTTATTCTTGTTTCAAAAGTATTTTATGAATCAGGTAACATGCTAGTTCATGTGAAATAAGAACTAACCTACTATCCTGACACACTGCTCTGCCAGCCTTACGGTTCCATGAAAGAAAATACAGCTTAGTACATACAGCGAAGCTGCATAGTCAATTTAAATACTGAGGTATGCTGGGGTACTTCTGGCTTGAGAAGGCCCAGAATAGTCAAACTTCTTGCACAGAAACAATAGGTGAAAAAGACAGTAAAGGGCTGGATTCCTTAAATAATGATAGCTTTGTCATTTTTGTAGATTTCTGTTTGCTTCTTTCTCTTTCCTTATCTTTCTCATTCTTTTCTTTCTTTGTAGGCAAGCATAGTCTAGCCAAAAAAGACTGATATGCCTTCTTTTCTGGTAAGTTGAACTACTTTTTCACTTCATCAAGTGAGTGAAGGATGAAAACAGAAATGTCCTGAGGATTTTCTGAAATCTTCCCAAATAAAAGTCTGTTTTCTGGGGATCACTGTGCTGTATTATGCCACATAAGCAAAAAAGGGAACTATAGGCTATATATCACCAAAAGTTTGGAAGATTTGTTATACTAAGCAGTATGGCCAGGTCTTCAGTCATTAGCTGTGTCTGTGCTGGAAATTAGAAGTAGTGTTATCAAAGCTAACTTCAGACATTCTTTTGCTCAATACTAGTGAAGATGCCAACTAACATAAAGATTTTAGTACCTGAAGCACCTGCAAACTGTGATTCTGATGATTTGATGTTGAGGTTATTGACCTCCATACAAGATCTTGCTATAAAAGCAACGCACTGATAAAGAAACAGAGAATTATCTTTCTAGGCTGTCCGAAGCAGATGACTGCCTAAGGTCCTTTCTCTGAAGTTTTCATCACATAAATAGTTCTAATATAAGATGTGCTGAAGTCTTAACAAACCAATCTTAAGTCCTTTGCTTACCCAGATTGTGGCTTAGTTGCATGTGACAGCAAAGGAAAGAAAGAAATAAAGGAATGGTGTTTATGATGAAAAAGGTTGTATCTATAGTTCCACTCAAAATCCTATTAGTCCCAAGTTATTTCTGTTTTCATCAAAGGTACCTGCAGTAGTACTATTCAAGCTAGTACAGCAACTTCTACTGTCAAGAATGATAAAATTCTTCTATAGCCAACAAAAGAAATTCATTGATACTGTGCCGAAACAAGATGTGCTTCTAATTATTGAGATTTTCAACTTCCATGGTACAGGAGTTATTTTACATAGCTGTACCTGAAAGCACACAGTTTGCTAGAGATTTGTTTTACTGTGAAAAGACCATCACAGATGCTTTTGTTGGTCATAAAGCTCTCTTTCTGTTAAGGAACATAATTTGATTCTGTAACAGCAGACACATTTCACTATTTTCTTAAAAATAATACAGTGTCTACTAAAACTTGCCAGTAAACAAACAGCAAAACCTGTGAGGCCTGCAGAAGTTGTAGACTTCCTTTTAAAAAAAACGAATAACTGTTACAACCTATTTTTTAGGGTAAAATGTAAGATTAAATGACGTTTTGTTATAGTTTTCAGTGATTTTACTAATGAACTGCTTTGAGGCAAGGAAGGGAAAAAACCTAACACAGATGAACCTATTTAAAAGCATGTGAGTTGCAATGTTCACTCATCTGGCTGCATAATCTGATCTATGGTCAAGGAGCTATGAGGTATTTGTGACATGGGAAGGAAACTAAAAGAACATTTAAAGCCAGGCAGTATGTATCATTCTAAATAAGAATGTAGGCAATGCCTTGCAATTCTGTCACTCAGAATTATATGAATGAGTTTGCTCATGAAATTCTGTTACATAATTGCATAATTTCTTTCATGGAAATACTTAATTTTGATCTTTTGTATTGTATCGTAAAGGAGTAATGGTCTTCAAAGGTGGTAGAGAACAGATGGGTAAAACTGCTTGCAGGAGCCTCCAAAAAAGACGTCTCCAACAGTTTGAAGGTATCATTAGAATACTTATATCACTACATAGGTCCCGACAACAAACATTTACTGTACTACTGTGCTTTTTTTTTCTCTCTAAAAAATCTGAAGGATGCAATATTCTGCTTTAGCACTGAATCTCTGGTGTATCCATATAAGCTGGGATGAACGCTTCTTAATTTTCTGTTTATCTGAAAATACCCATTAGAAACAACTGTCTTTACAAGGAAAGAGTGAGAACAGTAGAATAAGGACAATAGAAGATATTAATAATTTAGGGAATAATTATGCAAGGTCTTTAGGGAAAAAAATTTAAGGGAGAACAAAGAGCAGCTCAGGAATGCAGGGTAATTATTAAAATGAACAATATCAAAAAAGACATTGCAGTAAACTGTTTCAGAGTAGGTAAAGAAGTGACTATCTAGTAATTATGAATATGGGCCCTTCCCCAAGACATTCTGGGGGTGCTGGGGTAGTGTTAGGGAGCAGTGTGGTCTAGGGAGGGATTTGATGCTTTTGCTCCTCTTCTCAGTGACTTCATTTGTCTGTTAAGCTCAAAGCAATGTCTAAATATACTCTGCAATATCTGCAGTTGGACCAGTAGTTTGTATATAAGCAATAAAACCATTAAAGAAACAAAAAATGTATAACTAAAGGGTGAATATGAAGGAATAGCCTATGGAAGTAGAGATAGAATCAGGAATGTAAAGGCACAAAATTAATTACAGCTATTAAGAAATATGAAAGGCAAGAAAGGAGTCTATAAAATATTAGAAGTAAGAGGAATGCTCCATTATCTATAGGGAAAAAGAACAAAAAATGAAATGCAGAAGAAAGGCTGTAGTATTCAGTGCTTTCTTTGCATCTGTCTGCACACATGAAAAAAGACGCTAATTGTAACCTGTAGATTAGCACAGTCTTTTTTAATAAGGAGGGAACATAGGCACCAACAGGGAAAGAATGTTTAGAAAAAATGATTTCAAGTTAGCAAAGCCTGATGAAATTCGCTCTGCAGTACTTAGAAGTTGCCAAAGCCTGTCGTGATTATTTTGGGGAGCTAGTGGAGAATAGGTGAGATCCTAGCAATCTAGAGAGGCTGAAGTATAGAACCTGTGTCTGATTTGGGGGGTCAGATGGAGGGAAGGCTAGAGCTCTGGAAATTGTCAACCAGTCTGCTTTTCTATGTTAACTTGGAAGATACTTGAACAAATTATTAAACAACCTCTAAGTATCTGGAAAACAAGTGAAAGCCAGCATTGATTTGTTCTTGAAAAATTCATCTAATTTTCTTCTTTGACATAATAATTGGTCTAGCAAGAGAGAGAAAAACAATGGATGTTATAGATCTTAACATCTTTAGAAGCAAAGTAGATTAATACAGTCTACAGTAAAATTACCATATTGTGGAGTAATGGGTCTATAAGCACTGTATAGCAGGGAAGAAATTAACTCCAGCAGCAATTAAGAATCAGTTGTAAAGGGACCCATCTGCAGAACGTCATACTGGTAGAAGACTAGGAATGAAAGAAAACTATCTGGGAAAATCCGGTTTGGGAGTAGACTGGCATCCTAAGGGGGTCACAAGTGGACTCACCAAGGGGAAAAGGACAACCTCTCAGCTGGAAAATTCAAAGAAGGCCTCATAAACTGAATAAGACCATTATGTGCCATCTACAGAAGGCAGTACTTGTGATTGGTGGACGAATTTCTGGTCTGGGACAAGCTGGCCCTGACTGGAAATGATGATCCCTTTACATTGCTACGTTGGCCCCAAGAGTGCTTACTCGTCTCTTCTATGCTATTATGAAAGGTCTGCTCAGATTTCTGAAGCAGAACCAAGCTGTTGTTTGAGAATTGCATCAGGAAGCCATGATTGTGGACCAAGACACTGTTGATGCAGGCACTGAGAGTGAAGGCAGTAAGACTAAAGGCCTGGGCTGGCTAACATGGAGTTGAACAGTGGCCCTGAAGAATTCATGAATTTTGCCTTGTGTAGGCCATGTACTGGGCGTTAGGTGAGGCCACCTCACTTAGCACTTTTCCTGAATGACAGTGGTCAATGCATTGACACTTAAAACTCTCAACTATTCAGTTTTGGAATGGCTGGTAGTCATGTCTCAGTCTTAGCTGCTAGTCTTGATGTGATAGAGCTTGCTTGGAAGAGGCTAAAACCAGGAACTTAATCAGTCCTGAGATGGCTAATCTAGCTATTTTAGAAGGGTTCCCCAGGAACGCTTGGCTATTGAAAGGCAGTGGTTACACTGATAATTTGAATGATGAACTATTTTCATGATGAGGAATTATGCAATCACCACTTAAGAGAGAGTTGTGATACATCATCCTTTCAGCCTGAGGGTAACATGGAATAAGAGAAGAACCAAGCCATAGTAGTTTCCTGGATGATGATGGTGTTAGAAGCAAATTCCTGATTGTGATTTGATTCTTCTGTCAATAAGTGAGATGCAAAGGAATTTGAAAATCCAAGGAACTAGATAGGGCTGTGATCTGAGATCCCATTTGTTCATCCACATCAAAGCACATCTGAAGTTAAGTCAAAGGTTAAAATGCCAAACATTCAAGCAGTGAATTAGGGGTCTTTATAAAGAATTAAGAGCGGAGTGAGGATAGAAGCAAAACACAAAGAGGAAATATGAAATATTGGTGTCTAAAGAAGCAGTAGGATAAGACTTTTTCGAATGTGACTATACTGAAACGACACATTGAAGGGATAATGGAGGGGTTACCTTTAATACTGGTTAAGGAATATTGTCATGCCAAAAGCCACTCCTATAGTTTCTATAAACTTCTGGATACGATTTGGCTCACAGTTATCTGCACTTACAGACCTGCAGCCAGTGGGAGAGCCTGGCAGTGCTTCTCTTCAGTCGTGTTTTTTGCAGGCCTTTAGGGTGCAGCTGACTGGGTCAATTCCCTGAAATTCCCACTGGTTACAGGGAGAGTAACAGGTTAGGTTGTGTCAGGCTTTGAAAAAGAGTTAGACAAACTTAATTCACGGATTTTCTAGATGTACAAAAAGTGAGGAAGTGTTTTTTCATGGCTTCTTGAAGTTTCTTCACTGATTCATTTTGATGAATGCTTTAATCACGTGATTTATCTTTTCTGAGCAGTGTTTCAATTCAGGAATGCTGGGGACCAGCACATCCTATTCCTTGCTGCTTCCCACTACATGAGATGTCTGTGCTAGCACTTTGTTCATTTACCTAAGCACATCTTTTCTCTTTTTTTGCTAATTTCCTAAATTCTCATTCAGTGAAGAAAGATACAGGGGTAGAAGCAAGGACAACTACAGGGCATTCAAATTTTAAACACAGATACAAGTAGGAGGGTCACATTTAACATGGGAAGATCTAGGAGAGATCATGTCTCAGAGACGGTAATCCTGAATTTTAAATTCTCCTCTGATTCCTGCAACCTCCTTATATATGTCTAGGCACATAACTGTTCTACTAGTAAGAACAGGATGGTGGAACCAGTCTTCTAGCTCATCCTTAGTGAAGTCTGTTTCTCTTGCTTATTCCCACTAGCTGAAAGTGAATAGGTGGGTATTTCTGTTCTACCATATTGCCTACCGATTTTCCTGCAAATGTCAGGAAGCTGTCAGGAAGTTCTTGTTGTGTGGCCTGCCTACTGACTGATTCTGGTGCACTAACGTAGACCTAGGAACTAGCCTACATGAATTTGACAAATACTCTGAGCCAAATGCTGAGCAAGATTCTTTTGCCAGTCCAATATATTATGCAGTAAGAAACAACAGAGAAAAGGGAAATAATACCTAAGAAATTGAATGAAACATTGCCAGCACAACAAGGATGAAATATCCAGATGGGAGCATATGTCAGAAGAGCAAAAACAGATGGTTATATGCCTAAATTACTGTATCTTGAGTCTGGAAAAAAAAGGATGTTGGTCAATATAATGAGTCTTAGTAAAAGAATTTCTATAAACACGTTATGGGCATGACTGGTTGGGTTATAAATTGTTATGAGCCCAGCACTAGCACATGGTATCAGTAGTCATAGACATTGCTGTTGACCTGCTGGGCTCTATACCATGTAACAGAATCTATTAAACATTTTTTAACCCTGTACAGAGAAGCGGAAGTTTTACAGTAAAGTGTGATATTCCTGTGGTACATAAGATAGCATAGATAGTATGATATCTATGAAACATAGCTTTTGGAAGGCAGTGATTCCAACTAAGAAATAGCAAAGAGTCTGGGAGTTTGAAGATCAGCAACGCACAGATCCAGATCACTAAACCCCACCTGTGAACACGATTACATTATAATCCCATGTTTCAGTACTGTTGTACAATGATGCTTAACAAATTTAAATAGTCTTTTCTTGTCTTATTCTCATCTTTGTAAAGAGTTGTGGATTTATACTTCTATCTGAACAAGGAACCAAAAGCTGATCACTCTTTTACAAACTCGGGTAGAGTTTGATCTCTGACCTGGTCTCATGTCTCTGCAGTCATTTGCTGTGGAGTAGAAATATGATAAAATTACACTCAGTAAATGAGTGCAGATGTTGATTTTATACTGAAGCTCAGCGGAACTCATTCAAAATTTTGCAGAGAATGGAACAGCAACATGAGGGGAATAAGAAAAAAACAGACACGTTTTCAGTGAGAAAACAATTTGCTGATTAATGCTCTGAACTGTCAAGCAAGTAACACAAATGTAGGCAAAAGAGTTAAGATGCAAATATATACATAATTATCATAATTGTTTGGAATTTTTTGGCTATCTGTAAATGCTGTCCAACTTCAGCTAAAACAGTTCACAAATGATACTTTTTGTTAGAGGTGAATATATATTTCTAAAGATTTTAAATGTTGTAGAAGGCAATTAATAGACCTTTCTGTTCTTCTTAGTGCTGAGAGCCCTTTTCATTAGCTCAGACACAAAAACAATTTTTTGCCTTGGTGTATTAATTACCACCATCATGAATGTGGACTGGATAAACAAACTTACAAATGGCTAAAATTAAAACTTTGTCTTCACAAATGGCGTTCAATATTGTAGACTAAAGCCCTTCAAATTTGATAAAACATGGTGTGTAGTAGAATGCATTCAGGAGGTAATTAATACTGAGGCTTCATTTAATCAGTATGTGTTCTTTTGCATTTCTCAGAATGCAATGAATTCAGTTTGATTTTCATACACTTTTCAAGGAAGACACTTCTAAATATGCCAGAAAAAGAAAAATTCAGAAAAATATGCTTTTGGTTTACAGAGAGTTGTATTTGTTATATTATGCTGTCTGATGACATTTTCAAATGTAGAGGTACATAGGGTAGACTTTAGATGTTATATTTGTCTCACAGTTTCTTTTTGTGTAACTTGTGTGAATAGGTGCATTTGTTGTTTTATCCAAATCAAAGGCAGCCATAACTCAGAAGCTGTGTAGTTGTACCTCAGCTTGTACACTCTGTCCTTCAGCAACGTTTATTGGCTTGATGCAAGCACTGCTCTCACCACAGCTACGTGGCTTCTGGCTGAGGGCTATCTCACTGCAGAGTTCCCATTGAGTGGTGCCTCACTCCTGGCCAAGTGGATCATGCTTGCAAAATACCATGGAATCATATCATAGATTATCTCCTCTCCAAAATATCCACAACGTTTAAAGTGTTCTGGACCTCATCACTCATGGCTGTTTCCAGTACAATGTTTTTCTTTAGTGTTGGCAAATGTGTTTTTGCCTCAGTTGATATTAATGAAGAAAGCTGCTGCGAGATCAGATTCCAGCCTTCAGCCATATGGTCTTTGCATTGCTCCAAACCTCTGACCTCTCTCCCAATGCGCTGTCCTGTTCTTTGTCACTTCAAACACAAATTGGTTATTCTAAATTCCATAGCCCTTGGTACCCTACTTTTACTTGTTTTCTCTTGTTCTGTATAGGACAGGTTTTCTGTTTCTCACTCATCCACCATCTACTTGTTAAGTTTTCAAAGTGGCACCGCCATGGTTTCCCTGCACTGCTTTCCCACTTTGGAGGAGCTCCACAAAGATTTCTTGCAAACATCTGTTGGGTCCTTCCCCCAGTCTCTCTATGGAGAGATCAGGCTGAGCCTGATATGAGCCTATTGTTTCCAAATCTGTCTTTCTGTATGTACTGTCTTATACACAGGTAGTTATCTTTTCTGGGAAAGGCTCAGTCTTTTAATTCTTTTTTTGTTCAATGCCCAGTATGGTGAGATTTTAGGATAGCTAACATGACCATGCAAATAGTACTAATACTGTGAAAGAGTATGGATTCATACCCATCAACAGATTACATGTCACTTCAGATGCAAGCAACACTAGGGAATGTTTAGTGCTGTGTCACAGGTGAAAATGATTAAAACACGGCATCTGACCCATGAGCATGTTCTAATTTTATTATTTTTATTCACAAGTAGAAATACTTGTTCTAGGAGGTATTTCTTGAGGAACTGAGATTGAAACTTGAGATTGTCAGAGTTCAATGTAAAAGAGGGAAGATGACCAAGTGATAAAGATATGGCCAAGATGTAGGAAGCGCTACCTGTATCTCTGAGTTCCCTCTAGAGTTTCAATATATTCTTGGCTAAGTCACTGAGAACAAAAATATTAAGATATTTAGGCACTCAGATCTGAAAAAATAACTCGAAATCCTCTAAACAGGACTTCTGTAGACTTCAGGTACCTGAATCCAAAACTGGATTCCAGAAACTCCTGCTCACTGGGCTGCCTAATCAGAGTGACACCTAACCTCAGTACCTGCCCCTTTTGGGGAGTCTGCAGTGGTGTCGGGGCTCCAGCAGTCTCTCAGACTGAGCAGCTGGACAGGGAGCTCTTCACTGATGCCTTCAGCCAGGTGAAACCACTTCGGAAGGGCTTAGTGGACATGCTGAATTAACCTATCATGCCAACAGCCTTGAATCCCTCTTTGAAAGCAGGCATAGCTGTTCTCATTTTAAAACAATTTTCCACAAGGGAGTGAAAATGACCCAGCTTTTCTATGAATAGCAATAATAAATAAATCCTAGTCATTAGAAATCTTCACTAGAAAGTGAGAGATCTTGGTTCTTTTTCCTAGTCCAGCTGAAGATAAATCTATAGCACATCTTCCAGGGTACTAAGATGGCAGAACAGGCTGCAGTCTAGGCCATGCCTCTCCTGCTCATAAAAGTGTGTTTTGCAGGAAAACTTATCAGAAAGAGCAAGCAAAAGTAAGCTTGCCTCTATAGCCTGTCTGCATAAAGAAGGAGGGCTTGGATTCTGATCTGATCTCTCATGCTTCCTTCTGGCTTCTGTTTGATATAAATAAATGATATAAATCCCAGGGCACCTCTTTCCCTCAACCCATAACAGCTGGTTTGCAGAATCATGTATAGGTTATAAAGCAAGGTGTCTTAGTCTTAGTCTTCAGTCTGTTACCTAACAGGTAGGCATCATCACGCTCCAGGTTGAAACAAAAAAATCTGTTCTAAAAGAAGAACTGTGACCTCTAATCCCATGTGGATGAATGCCTTGCCATGCAGCCTAGAGTCAGACCTCTAAGGCCTGAAGTGAAGCAAAAAGTTTTAGACATATTCTTTTTGACTGAGCTTCCTATTTTTAGCTTACTCAGAACCTATTCCACACACGTAGTTCAGCATGTACCTCTTTTTGAGATGCTCTGTTTTAAACATTTAATCCTGTTTTTTAGGGCTTTTTTGGACCAGGTGCTGAAAAATGATGGAGTCTAATAAATCCCTTATGGTATTATTCCTAAATGCGTAAATGCGTAGCAGCAATACAAATCTGAAAGAGTCACATATTTGGCTTACTGTGCCTCAGGTCACATTTAAATGCTGAATAGCAGCACAACAGTCCTGTGAGGATGGATATATTAACATAGTATGATGCTCAGATACTGCAGCAATGAGGGTCTTAATACAGCAACTATAGCCTTCTCATCTGCTCAGCAAATCCACCCTTTTTCAAGTAAGTACATAAGTATAAAATGTGGCAGAAGCAGGCTCTATCTATAGTGGAGAACACCTCAGTCTGTTGAGATCCTGGGAATGTGAACATGAACTTTGCTAAACTAAGATGCAGTTATGCCAGTAACTGAGTCAATATAACTGTTATTATACACAAAATACACATAAAATACTACCTACCAGACACTTTATTGGTACTAAACTAAACTCTATTGTAAATGTTGTCAGTCTGTGTTGGTATATTTTCCTTTCCTTGGTGGTATTTTTTTGCATATAAGGCACTAAAACTTCACATTTGCAAATAAAACACATTCAAGAGTGTATCATTACTACCTAAATATGCAGGGGCTATGTAATTATAGAAAAACTTTGATAAGCTATTGGAATTTGCTGTGAACATGAGTATAGTAATGCACATGGTTTAATCAATACACCTTTCAAAGGAACCTTGTCTGGGAAAATGCAAAAACCATATCTTGCAGTCAGTAATAAATATTTCATTAAATTATCTCTAATTTAACTTTCACTCCCAATGGCAAACCTCTAGTGGTACATAGTTTTTTCCTCTTGATTTTATTTCCCTGGTACCATGCAATCATCTCATAGCCCTTGGTTTCTGATCTACGGTATATTGCCTTGCCTTAGATTAATCTCATAGTCATTATCTCATTTAAGTAGGTAATATTTGACCATCTAATCAGCTTAAAGCAACTTGAGTAGAATAATATGGTATACATTGGGCATTCAGAAACATTTTCAAAACAATAAGAAAGTGATTTCACAAAAATATACAATCTAAATTATTCTCTTTATGCATGAAAATGCACACTGCTTTTACTGACATAATTAAATTGCCTATGTATCTGACTTTTTAATAATTAAAAAGCAAACCCTGGAGTGTTTAAATGATTTGCTATGTTCATTTAAAGCAAGGGATTCAGCAGTACCTATTCAGGCATTTACTCTTTTCATGGAATATAGACAGAGTAGAAGCAGTGCCATTGCTTTTTAGGATGGCTAATTTTATACGGATTTGTTATTTTTCTGTTCTAAGTGCTCCTTTTCAGTGCTTACATTCGTATATGCTAATTAATATGAGAAGGAAGAAAGAGTTCAGCTGATCTTTTTATCATGCTATAGAAAAAAGTATATTCAGATGTCATACTTGTCAAATTGCTGTTTTTAATAGATAAACTACAGTTTTTTTCAAGGCTTTAGTATGTTTTCTGGTAAAGTATTCTAGGTGCTCTTGGATATCAAATTTAGATCTTGAAACTTAATAGCTACTGATCTGGAGGCCAGGTTTATGGCTGGCAGGTAAGAGATGCTGCTTCTTTGGTGGCTGTTACAGCATTTGTACCATGGGATAATGGAGATGCTACCTTTCCAGAAGATAAAAGTTCTACAGAAACCTGAATGGAAGTGAATATGGAATTGTAAGGAAAATGAATCTAGTGTCAAACAGGGACTTGCAGGATTTGTCTGCATGGGACGCTAATGATTTTAAGTCCAAATGAATTTTTAAAGCAGATTAGTGGTATGAAAAAATTTCCAAAATGAATGTTGCCCATGCTAGCTGATTGTCCTCAGTGTGTCACAGTGAAACAGCACTATGGGCTAGATGTGTCTTTAGGGATCTAAACTGAATTTATTTGTTTGGAAAAAGACCCTTGCCATGCTTAGACTGAAGATTAGGTAACATACATTAGTTAAGACATCTGTTCAGTACTTTATATGTAATCTGTTCGCTGTGATGCTTCGTTTCTCATTCATTGCACATTATCCAGCCTCCACTTCTTTGGACTTCTGCCTCATTTACTAGATACCATCCATCCTCTCCAAAAATATGTCAATAAGTTTCCATGTTGCATCCTACTGCTTTCTCACAACCTTAGTTTATTTTACAATTATTAAAAATTCAGGAATTTCAAAAATTTCTACATTAGGTATTTATTTTGACATAATTGAAATTTTGAAGGGCATGCAGATCTGGTCCTATCTGCTTAAATCCTGAGGGGAATAAATAATCCTGCAAAAGCAAAAACCTGTCCTTCTTTAACTGCAAACTATTTCTGACACTTTTGTAAGGCCCTCAGTTAACAGTAAACCAGGAATCCAGCTCACAGTCCTCTACCTCTCTAAGGAAAAGTACGACTTACATTTATCTATTATTCAATATTGCAATATGGCCAATTGTCGGTTCTGTTGTTTTTACCAGCCTGGGTACTCCAGCGCACAGGCTGCTGAGTGTTTATGATTTCCCTCTTGTTTTTTGCTGGCTAGCTGAGTGATTCTCTTACTATTGCTTTAACTTCCTTCTGGCCTTAACACCTACTAAGCACACAGTCTCTAAATATGGAAATACCGTGGGAACCACCACAGGAATTTCTGTTCCTCTCTAGGTCTGAGTACAAACACAAATCCTTCTTTCTTAGTATGGATACCTCATAAGCTTCATATTGTGCATTAACTTTTTACTAAGTCTAGAGGAGGCCCTTTTTAACCAATATTATTTCTTATTCTGAA
Source organism: Apteryx mantelli (assembly GCF_036417845.1). NCBI lineage: Eukaryota > Metazoa > Chordata > Aves > Apterygiformes > Apterygidae > Apteryx > Apteryx mantelli. The sequence continues at coordinate 43,885,894 of NC_089982.1, read as the reverse complement.
AGACAGCTGTTTGATTTCCAGTTCATTGAGTATCCTAACAGTGTGAAAGCTGGAAAAAAATTGTAGCAATGCATTTGAAGCCTTAGGTCATATTCATACTCTTAACAGTCCCAAGTAGAAAACAGCCATGAGTAAAACTTAGTTATAATTTGAATAAAAAGTTAAGGCTTGGCAATTGTTGTCACAATTTGAGGCAGTTCATGTCTGGAGGCAGATCATAAATAAAGCATATTAAATCTCTCTTCATACTGTATACAAAGATCTGTGTTGATGCCAGAGTTTGCAGATACTCGAGGTCCTGAAAAAAAGGACTGCAGTGTGACGAGGACTCCCTGTTGTAAAGTACCTGGGAGAGTACCCAGCAGTCAAGACTTGCTGGACAGAAGATATTCAAGAGTTTCTAAGTTACACTAACTTCACTTGCCATATGGTCGTTTTTTTCCTAGTAGGTATTTGGTATTTTATGCTGACAACAGAAGATTCCTGAATCTGAAAGTACCACGTAGTTCTCAACGCTGCTCCCTAAGAAAGCCTTCTGAGTTCGGTGAATTGGCAGTAGGTCCTACACTGAGATTTAACTGCCACTTTGAGAGATAATATGGAAATTACTATCCCGCAGTCACTTTAGAGGCCTTGTTCTGATACTGCTGCAACATCCATTTGTCATTTAGCCTGTTAATTAACTGTTTGTGTCCTTGAGACAACAATGCTAGAAATTTTCCTTTAGAAAAAAGGAAACAAAAATCCCATGCACTCAAAAAAACAAAAAGTCCCACGGGTTTAATTTGGGTACTACAAATTTCAGAATGTTACTTTAGGAAATACATAACATATATATGGTTCTGTGATAGGATTTTAGGGCCTACTGGTTGTTAGAAAGATATAATTACTGTGATAACTCAGTTACCCAAATCAGGTTGTGTATGCAATCCAAATGTACAAAAATGTTTAGTGCATACCCTCCTGAGCAAAAGAAAATTGTGATCCTAACAGAGGAATGTTTGGTTATCTGGTTTTAAAACTGTTTTTATCTGTGGTTTTATCTGATGTAAAGAACATGTTTTAAACATTAAAACCCCTACTGTCAGTTAGGTTCTTTCTGTAATGCTGGCAGCCAAGCTCTGTTTGGAGCTGAAACACTCAAGATTTACAAATTCCCGACCTAGGCCAGAGAGCTGGGAATCCCTGGACAGACTGCACAGAAGGTTTTCAAGGTGCTGGACGTCTTGGGATCCCAAATGCTGTTTTGTTCCTTTGATCTCTCCCTCTTTGACAGGAGGTAACTTGAAAGTCTGTAACTTTCTACGAAAGGAGTAGTCTGCCTCCTGAAGTTATTTTAAGATCATGGACCCAAGCTGGGATAGTGCATGGCAGAACCTGCCTGTGACTTTGCAAAAGTTTGCCAAAGCTTCATGTTCCCAACAAAAGGTCTGTGCTGACCCATCTTAATTGTGTGAAAAAAAAAAGTTTTACTGGAAAGTTGTCAAATAACTTGATTAAAGACCCTTAACCTTGATTAATACTCACTGGGGTTTTAGCCCACGCTGAGTTAAAAAGACATGCAAGAAGGCCAGGCTATTGTCATAATCGAAATGAGTTTAGCAGGAAATATAGGTGTTCAGAGTTCATCATTTCAAACTGGAATAAAACCTTTTTCATCAATGCTCAAAATCATAGTATACATTCACTTAATGGAGCATAAAGAGGAAGATATATTAATGCTTTATGATTTTTGACCTCTTGTTTAATTCATTATCCTGTTTTCCACTAAATACACAGATGCCCCCAGTTCTAGATGTTTCTTTATTAATTTCCTTCTGTGATAGAGAATAAAGAGAGCCATCCCAAATGCTGAAGGGTCTCCACTCATTATCACATTTTACATATCATGCAGACATAATCACAATGTTAATTAGTGACAAAGGCTTGATTGTTCTTTAATTACTTTGCCAAGAGCTGGTACTAAATATGAAGCCACAAATTATATGACATATTATACATGGATTGGCTTTAATGATATCTGCATGTACCAACATGAATATTTCATTACTAAGCTTTAGTTATTACCATTCTAACATGGCTGTTAATAATGAAAACACTGGGTAAAGTAGATGAATGAGAAGTTTATTAGTGCAAATCTTTAAAAGGCACCCAACACAGTGGCGTACTTTTACTTGTTGCAGAGTTCCAGATACCATCATCAGGACAGGGTGTGCGCATTATATGGCTCTTCCTAACTGCCATCTAACCTCGCATCGTTATGTGTTTTATGATATGACTCCTCACTGAAAAATGTGTAGTGGAATAGTCTGTGGAATAGGGTATAACCCTAAGAAAGTGCCCTGTTGGGTAGAGAGTCAAGTCTGTCTTATTTTCTGTGTGGCCTTGCAGACACAACTTTCTGAAAACCAGCATTCAACTTGGGAGAGGATTTCTTCTGGAGTTCTAAGACATTTCTCTTGGATGTTGACTCTGTAGGTTTAAACCTCTTCACCTCGGGCCGAGGTGAGAGTTGGATGCAGGCCCCCAACTTTCTGCATGCTCTGATAGCAATTTACTATGCATAAAGTGAAAGCAGTAAGCTCCTGTGCCAGCTATCTTTCCGGGAAAAGATTGAGTACCCACTGCCTGAAACAAGTCTCATCCCATTTTAGAGCAGTGCATGAGATATACTACCTTGAGTAAAATGCCTGTTGTTGTTACTGGTTGATAGTAAGACACTTTATCATATCTAAGACAATCTATCTTAATTTATTATCTCTGCTTGTTTATTACAATCATATTATGAAGATGACATTTATGTATCAGCTTTGATTTGAGCAAATAACTTTGACATTCAGCAGTAAAAGGGCAATCCCACAGTTGTGCTTTGAAGCAAGAGTTCTGTTGTTCAAATATGAATAGACTTTCCTCTCTTTACCTGGACCCTGTTTCGTACTTCAGGATAGAAATAACTATGAAATCAAACAGAATTGCATACGTCTAGTGGTGGGACAGTCATGTAGTTCCTATCATATCGTCATCCTGTTTTAAACCCAAAAAGCAAGACAAGAGACAGGTGTACATTTTGATCAGATTTAATAGAGAGGAAAAGCTATTAATGTCCATTGTATAAGTATGAAAACAACTGGGCTTGTTGTTTTTTTCTCCAGTTTTATAATACTGCCATTTTACAGAAGAGTTCACAGATGGAATTTCTCTGTATAGCTACATTCAAGAGTGCTTTGTGGTCTGAATAATTAAAAGTCTATTCTAATTGCCCTTTTATGATATCTAATGCATTGTTAACATGTTATATTTTGCTTTGATAAATACAGTTTAAAAAATCTAGGAGAAATAGATGGTTTGACATTTTGAAGAAGGTAGTCTGCAGAAGGATGCTGAGTTCATTCACAAGGTTGCCGTCTTCAGTTCAAAAGGATACTTGTTCCTCCCAGTGAGGTCCTGAGAATACTGTAGAGTTGATGGTCTCATTCTTTGCAATTAATTGTGCACATAAAATCAGTCTGAGTATCTTCCAAAAGCTGAGACCTTATATTCTTGAAGGAAAGCCAAGGATTTCTGTACTGCAACAAGAGCTGAGAGTGGATTTTGAACAGAGAGATTAGGCTAACAGGTGAGAACCAATTAACACTTTTTGGACCAGAATGCTCTTTTAATTTTCTGGAGAGAAGAAACCAATATTGAAAAATCCATATTTAGAAAATTTGGAGGACTGTCCTCTAGACCGAAGGAGAGTAACTGAAAGCTTTGAGGCAGAGAAATGACTTGCTAAGTAGTTGTATTATGAGCATATTCCTAGGTATTCCTAGGCATTTTTAAGCTGATTTAACATTTACTTTTTGCTCACTTTTATACAGTTCTAGGGAAAAAAAAGGTGGTGCTTTAGAGGAATGGATATTTTGCGGGGAAGTCTCTTTGGGAAAGATTTTATGTATATTTGATTAATAGAGGACTTGTACAAGATTTATTTTTGCAGTCAGAGTGGAGGAATAGAAAGTTGTCATTCATCTTTGATTCTGATCAAGTTTCTCGCTCTCAGTATGACTCACCTTCCCTTTCCTTGCAATAGGAAAGACAGCTCATGGTCCAGAGTGCCAAGTGAGAATGAATGCATATAAAAACCTCTGAAGATGGATGCAAGTGCTAATGATTTCCCTTTGTTTCTCTCTGGTGGCTGAGGCTATTTATTGCCTGCTGGTTTTGCTTACCCATTTTCAGATATTGCTAGCCTTCAGTGGCTGAAATGAAATGGTGTGGAAAATGTTTCTGTAAGGAATAGGAAACATAAATACTCCATGCTAACGTAATTCAGTCTTTAGTTACATGCTCATATATTATTTTTCTAAGCCTCCTGACTTACAGGAACACGGATAGGTGGCACTCATTTAATGATCAGCTTTTCGCCTCATGGTTCTAGGAATGGTCCCTCTCCTGATTTATTACACGTTGTTCAAACCATGCTTTGAAGACAGAACCATGAATTTCTTACATTTTGTGTCACCCGTCTGTCTTCTTCACAGGAATGAATTTATTTTTACAACATCTGTGAAGTAAGGGATATGATATTTATTGTCCTGTTCTACAGAGGTGAATCTTCTATTCAGTCAAAGTGAAACATTAAAATTGGGGCTGATCACTTTAACAAATGTAGGCCTTGTTTTCCAGAACACTTTGTATTAATGTATTGTGTTAACCCAAAGCCCAGCTTCTGGAGCTTCAGTCGAAGCTGCATATGTGCCGCGTTGAAAGAGAACCACAGACAATCTCAGTTTCAAGAAAAGTTCAGACTGAGTGCTGCTTTGGTAAAATTGAAACTACCGGTAACAGGTGGAAACTGAAATGTTGCCACAGAAGGATTCAGCTTTTTGGTGTGTCTGGGTGGGGGTCAGCTGGCTAAGCAGCCCAGCTGCCTTGCCTAGCCAGTTAGCAGCATCACGGCTCAGTTGCAGAATGTGCAGGTTCTTGCTCCCTGAAGTGATGTGACGGGGTACAGGGAGGTGAACAGGCAGCTGAAGATAAGAAATAGAGGATCAAGGAACACAAAGCTGTAGGAAACTAGATTTTATTAGAGTTGCTACTCTCAGAACAACTTACCTAGCAATGATATGAAGCTGATCCTTGGCTTTATTTTTCATTTGGAGGCACTCAGAGTGTGGAGATCCTGAAGGTAGAATGCCAATGTCAAATATTTTACCTAAATGTTTTCTGTCTTTTTATTCCTATCATACTTCCACTTAAGCAAATTTGTGGCTTGGAATTTTGTTCTCAGATGTTTCAGGAGTTTCTTGCTTGCTGCACATCAGTGAGGATGAAGTGTTATGTAGGAACATCATCCTAGGAACTTGCACTGTTCTGTTCTCCAATTATGATAAAGGGAGAAGGTATATGCATATAGTGCTTGTAATTCTGTGTGCAGGGAGGAAGTTATCTTACACAGTTACATAGTTTCATATTTTGAACTTTCTTCTTTCAGTAAGGAGGGATGAAGCTATTTTTGCATTCAGTGAAACATAAATAATCCTATAGTTGTCCAGCAACAGAAAGCTCTGGATTTCATACTGGATTTCATACTATGGGGATTTCATCTCGGCCATCATCATGGGAAATTTATGAGATGCTTCAAGTGCTATATCTCAACGTGACCTGGAAAGCATCTCCATCTGATTTGAAAGCATCACTTGTCTGCTTAGTACTTTTAATTTGCGTGTTTATTAACCCCCTGAAATGTACAGTTTCCTGGCAGCAAATTCTGAAATTTGATGGGTATTTATATATTTGTATTTTTTGAGGGCATCACAATGGCATGATTAGTTGTGGTTATACAAGCTGAAGGTAAAAAAAATAAATAAATAAAAATAATCAAAGCCCCAGGAGAGGTGGGTGAGATTTGTCCATTTGAGACTGCTAGAACATTTGAGGCTGCACAGTAGATACTGAAGAGTCATAAATTTGTAATGTGTAGCCATTGTGGCTGGAGGGATAAATATTCAGTACCTGTTACTACCTGATAAAATCATACATAGGTATGGATCTGTTTTATGTGATAATTACAGAATCTGGTTTTAGCATCTGCTTTTACCTGATAAATGAACTTTTTTATTTTAAATAAAGGAAAAGCAATAATTCACAAGCTACAGGCGCCATGAAAATGCAAAACAAAGCTATCAAAGGGGAGGGAGGAAAGGAGGACAACATTTTAGATCCCCTGGTAAACACTAGGCTGTGCAAAGAAGAGCTATGTGAGCTTGCTGTGTATATGGTTTATTGGAAATATTTCTGTCTCTTTTCAGAATATTTTTGTAAATATTTGAACTAAGCTTAATTATATGGAATTATGAACAAAATTGATCATACCAAATATGTCTGCTCTAAATATGGATGCTTACCAGGAGAGCTGGTTTTTATAGCCTGTATCTTGCAGAGAATTTGACCCGCATATTTTGATAATCCATTGTCACAATAGTCAAGCAACAGCTGATTAATAAATAATTAGAAAAGAGAACTTAAGAATTGCTGTTTTCCATTGGAGTCTTAGCCTTGGGCCCTGACATGTGCATGCCAGAGCATTGCAAGCCCTCGTGTCTCCTCGCCAGCTGGCGGCGGGCTCTCACCAGCCGGGGGAGCCCCAGAAGCTCCTGAGCACATCGCATTGCTTTTGCCTGCTAAGATGAGAAGCACTTTTGGGTGGTACTGCCTTTTTCAGAGCTGTTTCTTAACTTCCACTGCAGTTTGTTAGTGTAAATCACTTGCTGTCTTTTCTAAATGCCACTTCCATTAAAAAAAAGTTTTTTCTTGGACCGTAACTCAGGGGTTTGTTTCACCATGCTCTGTAGTGATGTGTGGCATGTAATGTTTTGTGTAGAATTTACTTCCTTGCAGACTCCTATATCCCACACATATATAGCGGTTTTAGCTTGGCTTTTAATGTAGCACATGGTGCTCCAAAATGCAGCCAAGTATATTTGTAACATGCAGATGTGAGAACTGTGTATATTGCCTCAAGTAGGATGTCCGCAGTAGGTTTTGCACTGCTACTCTGGGTTATGACAACCCAATAGATAGGTCAAATAATTCAATTTCAGATGGTGGATATCTTTTTTTGACGAGGATCACATCTTAGGAAGGTGGCTCGGGGGGAGGGGGAGTATTTTTGTGAGAAAATGGGAAATAATTTCCAAACTAAGTGAGTATCTTCTTTATATAAGAGAAGTTACAGTATGTTTTTCACCATTCCTTTGGGGAGTTAAAATCCTGAAGTCAAGATAGCTGGGTGTGGAGGGCAATGGAAATTCTCTGCTATGAGTGGTTAGAGAAAGCCCTGACCCATTACACTGTGTATGGCACGTCCCAGTACAGTCAACTGTGCTTACCACATCTTTTTTCCTATGTTGCATGGCTCATTGTGTACCCCTCTTGAAAGAAACCACTTGCATAGATTTATGTCATCAGCAAAGCTCTTTATAGTCCAAAGTAAATCTGGTTCAAACACCTGTTTTGAATGGCAGCAGCTCATTCAGTTAGGCAGGTGTTTTCTCATGCATAGTCTGCCTGAAATATGATGGGTATCTGCATCTGCAATTCACGTATTTGTCCTTGGAGCTTGTGATGTTGTACCACCTTAATGGGACATATGTATGAAATGATGTTTTTGAACTTGTCCTAAGAAATTCAAATATGTTTAAATATAAGCCCAATGACCTAGAGCTCTAGAGGGTGAAAACCCACCCCCAAAATTCACATCAGCTTTCTTGGAGGAGTGCTCTGATGATACTTTGGGAGTTACCCTAACTGTCAGAATGGAATAAGGCAGCAATATTAAAATAAGAGAGAGAAAGGGGATCTCTAAGCTTGTGGTGAGAACTCTGCTTAGGGTCTTGTATGCTTCTGTCTTTCTTTGGTTGCTGTGATGACTCTTTATTGAGGAGATCACATTAAATTCGGGGCAGAACTGTACTGATGCAGCTACCATTTTGCAGTTACACATCAGAAGGGAAACAAAGTCCACAGAGTACAGCTGTAGGTTTTATCCATTCGATAGACGGTTACTGTCCAAGTCATGAAAATCCCTTTTTTCCAGTAAGGTTTTGTTTATTTCATATATAACTTCAGTGCCTGTGGGCCAAAAGGGTCTATCATAAGGAACCAGTTTTTGGTAGGGTTTGAGTCTATGCTATGTCTTTCTCTTCTTAAGAAGATGCCCTTACTACTTGAGATGTAGAAAGGTGTTTTGGTACCATTGGCGTTTATATAACCCTTTCTTTTGGACTTCTCTATTGGTTGCCACCATTTCACCCTGCTGCTGCTGTTTTCTCACAAACTGAGCAGCAATTTGCACATATCTTCCCCTGCCTGGTGCCCCTTTCACTTGTCCTTGTTACGTGCCTGATCACAGCACTGTGTTTCTGCCAACAGAACCTGGCAGATGGACTATGTAATATACAAACCTTTGATTCTAAGGGGCAAAGCATGCAGGTTGAGTCTTAGGGGAATGAGGAGTACTTAACTGACTACAGAGTTCATGGGAAATACAGCCCACATATTCATAGGTTAAGGTCAAACCTGTAAATATCTGTAGAATTAATTTGAACATGACACTCTTACCTTTATTTTTGAAAGGGTTTTGAGTTGCTTGGTAAAAATTTGGTATTTCATAAAGTGTGAAGACAAAATAACCATTCTTTCATGCTTTGCAAGAATAAATGTGTCTGCTTATCTGAGTAAATTATCTATTCCTTTATAGTTCCTTCACAATGTGAAGGTCAAGTAAGGATGATGACTTCTTTGCCTGGCTAAGTTTAATTCCACAGCAAATGAATTTCTCTCCTAACAGGTTCCTCAGCTACGTGGGTCCCTCTATCACTCTTTCTCCTAGCCCTTTTATGTGGGCAACTAAAGGAAAAACACCAAAGCAGATGTTTGCCATTTCTTCTCAGTGACCAGTTCTTCAGGGTCCATTGCCAGCTGAAATATAACAGTTCTGTTGTGAGGCAACTCAGAATTTCCTTACAGTGAGACGATCATAATTAACTCCCTGATGATCCTGTCATCTCCCTTCTCTGTCACACCAGGTTGATCTCATTTGAGTTAACAATCCCTCAAGGCTGTTCTGGCAGCCTGCTGCACAGAGTTGGGCAGACTGACCAAGCTGCAGCACCCTTCTAATGGGTATTCACTCATCCTAAAAGATGTTGCAATTTAAGTACAAGATATAACATGTTCTCCTTCCTTAGGAATATTTAAAGTATGGTCCTGACAGATTTGGTATGTAGCTTGATGCTATGCATGATTTGCATCAATAATCAAAAAGTGAATTATAAAGTAATTTCTGATAAAACTTGTGAAAGATGCAAAAGTTGACAGAAGCAATAAATAAAAGAAGCAGGTTGTTAACCTTGATTTTTCTTGATGTTTTACTACAGCCAAATACAAAGGACATACATATATTTAGGGACAAGGAATTCAGCCTTTATCTACAGATTTAGGGACTCTATCCATGAAAGCAGTGACTTTGAGACCATGTAGGAATTTGTAGGATGCCTATGTTGGTACTTTAGTTTAGATGAGAAATATGCTTTTGAAACCAGTTCCCCAATCATCTCACTATCCTTTGGTTTTTAGCATGGAGTGGTCTAAGAGCACATGAAATTAATTATTTTCAGTTGAAACTAGACTGGAGGATGTGCTCCAAGATGTGCACTTAATGCACAGGGGTCACAAATAGGCATTCAGTCTGACAGACCAGTCTGGAGATAGTTCAAAGTAATACCTGCCTGAAACATGTATGGTGTGGATGTCAGGTCCTCAGCACCAGCTGTATGTTATGATGTATGTTTGATTTAATCTGCACTACAGGGTTATGTTGCTGTAGTGGAGATCCAGTCGAATGGTAGTTCCCTGTGTGAGGTGATGGCAAAAAAGGGTTGATGTGCTCTTTGGATCTGTAAACACAGGAATAGTTTGTAGGATAAGAGAGACCGTTTTGCAAACAGGTATGGATTTACTTGCAGTTATGTGACCAGGATATCACATACAGTTCTGGTATCTACATTTTCAAAGAATTTTAAATGCAGAATATGCAATATTATGAAGTAATATGAAATAAACAACAGAGTTGTTTCAAAAAGATGTCTTGGTGCAAGTGATACAGCCTTCAGGATCTGTTATATAGGTTTCTTTTAAGGTTTGATTATCATGTGCAAGAATCTTCAAGAAGATTAACTTATACACTAAGAAGCTTTTTAACACACTCGGAAAATGGTGTAATGTGAACTCATGGCTAGAAGATAATCTGACAAGTTCAAACTAGTGATATGCCTCACTTTTTTAACAGTGAGGATTATTAATCTTTGGAACAAACTTTCTTGGGAAGAGATGAATTTTCCATCTCTTGATGTCTTCAAATCAAGACAGAATGCATTCCTGGAAGAAAAGCTCTAGCTAAGCTCAAATTATTGGTCCCACTGCACGTAGAACTGTGATAAAGGCAGGTCAAACTAAATAAGGTCAGACTAATAGTCCTTTCTGTCCCTAAAATCTATGAATCTGTCTTATAAAATTTATATATGCCTTCCTCTCACACAACTGAAACCTCATTTTGAGCCACTTTATAACCACAAATTACCTGACACCTATGCTATCAAGTTTCCATCACTCTTATTTCTGGAATTAGTATCACTCCACCCCTCTCACTCTACAGACACTTCTTCCCACCATTACATTTCATAAAGGTAAGATATTCTCCAATCTTGCCCGACACTCTTTTGACAGGTGGTGCTATAATGTAACCTTAATTAGTCCAACAGACTGCCAGGGATTTTTTGGAACAGTTGGACAAGGGCACTTGTTGTGGGCAAAAAAAAAAGTGCTTAAAGGGAGAGCTGATATGATGTCCACAGTTAAATTTGTCATTCCATTTTATCTTGGAATATTTTCAGCACCTAATAACATTATCAAACTTTAACCTTTTCTGCTAAAATCTGCCATATTTTTCTTTTTCGGGGAATGAGATTAGGCCCAGTAGTTGTATTTCTAATAACTATATATTTTTTTTCTTTAGTAAGCTCCAGTGCTGCATGTATCAGCACAAGGGAGTTGACATTTGAAAGGAAGAGAAATGATGATGTTAGGTGAGTAGGAAATTCATAACACTGTCTAGAGAGAAATGCCTTTTTCCTGTCACTGTGAAAAACTTTTCAATTCTGGCCTCTAAACACTGAAGACTTAATTCTCTAGAGTCCAAGACTCTAGAGAGTCCAGTTCTCTAGATGCTGGACTGTTACTGAAGAGAACATGTCAAGAGACTTTCCATGTTTACATCCAGTTTTGAGTGATTAATATAGGGCCACAAATCTGTAGTCCTCTGTAGATTATCAGACATTAAATGGAAAGTATGGGAGTTCAACTTGAAGAGACCAGGTTCTTGCAACAATAGATAATAATTTTACCTGAAAACTCAAACAGTCCATAAAGTGAATATATACAAAAAGGAATTTGGATATGACATGGAAAATCCATATGATACATGAATACATAATATATGCAGTTGGGGGATATATAGATACTAATGAAAACAAAAATAAATATATGAAGAAATAATACATTTTTAAAGGCAATAGTAAAGATTATTTTAAAGGCCATTAATAGGGGGTTAACTTTTTAGGGCAGAAAATCTGTGTTTAATGACTGAGCTGGAAGGAGCATTTGAAGAGTCTGCAGATGGAAGCCCCTTCATGGGCACATATTGGATGCAAAAAAGACAGCATCCTGGTGCTTAATCCCGATTTTATTATCTCTTATTATGATAAAGTTACCTTAATCTGTGAGAGGTAATCAGATATGTTATCATTTTATTTTAATAAAAATAAGATTAGAATTAAAAGTATTGGCTACTTTGTGAGCAAGCTCACAAGCCAGATTTTTGTCTGTGGAAAGGCCTCTGTCTCACATTTCTGATGTTTCGCTGTTGTCTAACTTCCTATTCACCTAACTAAAGCTAAGCTGATGTAAGCTGCTTGCGTGAAGACTTACATATACAAAATTTGTATTTATCTTATTCTGTCTCTAATGGTTATCAAATATGATTTCCAAAAGTACCTTATGTGAAATACTATACTTACTCCCTACTAAAAGAGTTGGGATTAGATGATAGCTTTGTATGTCTCCTGACAACTAGAAACATTCACATAATGGACATTAAACCCAAAAGTAAATAAAGCCTTTCAAGTGTATTAGTTGTAATTCAATAATATTCACTTGGGTTCTGACTCACCTTCCTTCATAGTGATATGTAAATTAAGATATGATACCTTTTCTCAAAAGTTACTTAGAATACAATTTATCTTTTGGCCTGTGCTGATAGATGCTCGAAAAATAAAATTAAGTGTTAAAGTGCTTTGGTTACAGCCTTATTGCTCAATGACATGGTCTGTTGTTTGTGTCCTGCAAATTAATAGCATCAGGCCAGTTGCCTAGAGACAGCATATGTATTTCTGTGTGTAGAAATGAAAGGAGCTCTGGGAATTATATGAAAAATATATTTAATTAAGTAGGGACAACTAGGGAATTAAATACATTTAATTTAGGGACACTTTATAAGGCACCCCTCCTTATGTGTTTGTAGCTGGCACAGAAGCTGTCCTATTAAATTGAACCTGCTGTCCAATTCCACTCTTATTTTCTTCACTAAACACATTTTCAGCTCTAAAAACAATACAACAGGTGGAAATAAATTTGGCCAGGACGTTGAGGCTTATGTTCTTTTTAATTCCAGTTGACTGTATCCAGATCCACTCCATATGCAAATATGCTTCTATCCTGACTTGCAGAGTTACTGTAACTCAGAAAAATGATTTGAGTTGCATATATTGTGTTGCTATCTGCCCTCCCCCAACTCTCTTTCAAGAATCTATTTAATAGTCACTTCCATCGCTTTTTCTCAAATTGATGGTCACCCAAAAATTTCTACAAAGCAGTGCTCTGAGCTGAAGAGTCAAAGGAGGCTCTCTCCAAACTTTCTCCTGTATTTAGAGGTCCTCTTGAACAGTCTTACAGCCTATTTTTGAAGAAGTCTGTTCTGTACTTATGAAGCTCCTCTGCCTAGACTAGCCTGCAGCCAACTGACAGCGGTTCCTCAGGAGCCATCATCACTAGTGAGCAGTGCTCTTCTGAATATCAGTGACAGGAACCACTACGGCAGATGCTTCCCCTTCCCATTGTGCTCTGTCAGCCATATCATGGCCAAGAGACATGGCAGAAAGCTGAGATAGCTTTTTTGAAAGCTTCATCACAGTGGTTTGTTAATAAGAAAAGGTGAAGCTCAAGAGATGTGAAGACAACGTAACAAGGATTATGCTTGTTACACCCCTAGAAATGTGTACTAAGTGCTGGTAACAGCTAAGCTTCTATGTGCTATTCTAAGAAGTATGCAGAGCTGCCTAAAACATTCTTGCTGTCCTATGCCTGACAATGTTTAGTATGTATCATGGGACAAATGGAGCCCTTATTTCCTGGTCTGGACCAAGCAAACCTCCCTTGTCCTCCTTCCAGCATAGAGGGTAGGGTTTTCCTCTTCTTCAGCTTCAGGGATCTAATGACAGTTAGAAGCAGAGCAGTAAAGTTCAAAGCCATTGACTCTCTTGACTTTCACCTCCAGCTTCAGGAGCAGCAAGCTCAGCAAAGCCTTGCTTTACCCAGAAAGTGTGGAAAGGTAGCTGAGTGTTCAGTATTGATTAAATTGCTGGATCATCTCTGAAAACTGTTTTTTTTTAAAAGGTCTGGATGACGATAAGCATATGAACTTATAAAATGGCTCAGTGTTTGGACTGAAGGATAACATCAATGTTTGAGTGTGTCAGATGTGGGCCTTGAACAGTTGTGGATAAATTCAGGTATACAGCAGAAATACAGTGAACAAATCCAAAATTTCTGAAGGAGAAAGGAACAAAAAGATTGAATGCTTTGCAAATATATGCCATGTATATGCTGTCTATTGGTATTACACAGTTGTATGACAAAGAGTTTGGCTCTGAGTACATTTTGAGTTTTGAAATGTTATGATATTTTTTTTAACTCACTTTACCCTTTTGTTTGGATGACTCCTTCTCATGTAATCCTAAAATGGCTGAATGAATTTTCTTTTAATTTGGGTCTTGGCTCACCTGAGCTTGCCTGTAATGCCCAGGAGAATGAGAATCTTTGCAGTTCATTTAGACAGAATTTAGAACTTCACTAAAGCTTTGAGCACGGTTCTTGTTGGATTAGACTTGTATTTCACAGAATCACAGAACAGCTGAAGCTGGAAGGGACCTCTGGAGATCGTTTAGTCCAATCCCCTGCTCAAAGCAGGGTCAACTAGAGCAGGTTGCTCAGGGTAGTTCCAGTTGGGTTTTGAATATCTCCAAGGATGGAGTTAGTGCCCATTGCCTCTCATCCTGTCAGTGGGCACCACTGAGAAGAGTCTGTCTCCAACTTCTTTATTCCCCTCTCCCTCCCCTTAGGTATTTATACACATTGATAAGATCCCCCCTTAGCTGCCTTCTCTCCAGGCTAAACAATTCCAGCTGTTTTAGCCCTTCCTCTTATGTTGGATGCTCCAGTGCCTTATTAATCTTTGTGGTCTTTTGTTAGACTTACTCTAGTATGGCTATGTCTCTTTTGTACTGGGAGAGAGCCAGAATTGGTCAGAACTGGACCCAGCACTTCAAATGTGGTCTAATCAGCGCTGAGAAAAGGGGAAGGTTCACCTCCCTCGCTCTGCTGGGTATGCTCTTCCTAATGCAGCCCAGGATACCAGTGGCCTTCTTTGCTGGAAGGGTGCATTGCTGGCTCATGTTCAACATGGTTTTCATCAGGACCCCCAGGTCATTTTCTGCTAAGCTGCTTTCCATTCAGTCAGCCTTCAGCCTGTACTGGTGCATGGCACTATTCCTCCCCAGGTGCAGGAGTTGGCATTTTCTTTTGCTAAATGACATGAGGTTCCTGTTGGCCCGTTGCTGCTGCCTGTCTGGGTCCTTCTGGATGGCAGCACAACCATCTGGAATATCAATGACTCCTTCCAGTTTTGTATTGTCTGCAGTCAACCCAGTTTTGTATTGTCTGAAAATGGAATGATAAAAAAAGTATTCGAAATCTGGGAAAGTATATGTTTTATCAGTATGGTGTCTGGAATGTATCACTGTGTCAACCCCGCATTTCAGCCCTTATTAAGGTTACTAGCTCTTTCACTGTATCTGACCTGTATTACAGTACTTGCAAGAATCACTGGCATGATCTGTATCAAATTTGTTGTTTTCTGGCAATTTTAAAAGCTCAAACTTTTAAGTGATGTAAAAACTGTGTACTTCTAAGAAAGCTTGGTCTGTGACAAGAACTCAAATAAGCCCCTTTTTTCTGATTTACATATAAAGTGAGCAAATCTAATTAACCCTATGATTGTCCCAGTAAATATCCCCCCAAAGTAATTGTAATCTCTTAATTAAAAAGATATAGATCAGTTGATCACTTTTAATATATAATTATATCTTTAGAGAGAAGGAAAGAGACAGTAGTTGAAGTACTCCTTGGTGGGACTTAAGTTGAGTTCTTAGCTTCACCAGGTTTCTTTGTGACTTGGTCTAGGCCTAGTAACATAGAATTAGAAGAGAATATCTGAATCATTCAGTCAAGCTTCCCACAAGACAAGAACCATACAATAAGTATTTAGCATAGAATGGTCTGTAGAATATTCATTTTTTGTGCTCCTCTTCATTGCAAGCCTCAAAATGCATTCCAAATCTTAAAGCAAACTTCAATTCTATAGTAAAAGGTCAAAAGCCCCAGTTATGTTGGTTTTTGTCTCTCCAACTTGTTGGATACTAATTTAATATGGCTATATCTGACAAGGCTAGATGTAGTGTTGCATTTTGTAGCAGTGTTGTTGCAGTCTTGATAGATGCGGCAAGATCAGGTTTGTAGTAGGTTTTTTTTTTTCTTTTAATTAGGCCAGCTAGTATAGCTGCAAAAAGAAATAACAAAAAGCTTCTGGGCACATGTGCCTTTCTTCCAGTATGAAACAGAAACAGAAAATTTCAAAGCCATGCACAGATTGAGAACAACTGTTCTGAGTGTCACTAAATATCTATCAATTAGCCTGACTGAGAGAAAAGACATTATCTGTGGCATAGATGGAACATAAGCAGGAGGGAGATGTGTTAGGATGATGATCTTTTCATTGAAAGGGAGGCAATTTCATTTACAGTCTGTGAAACATCAATAGGTTAATGGGGAGAGAAATTATGATCCAGCCAACACTTTTACTGGATCCCTGATATTTGGTATCCAGGAGTGTTATAAATTACATTTCCAAGAGTTACCTTTTGAAGATGCTTTGTATCTCTCCCTTAAGGATTAAGACACAGATCAGAGGTAAAACGACTGTTTTGTATGAAGTGTTCCCTTCTGAAAGTCAGACCTGTGGAGCAGAGCTACTTTAGTTATGATTCCAGTTGGACTCTAAAAACTGGACCATCTTATGCCTTAAGCCCCCTGGAAGGGTCAGTCCAATAGATCTTGTGGAAGACAGACTTGCAGTGGGAACACAGAGGAAATACCTTTCTCTTGTTCCCAATATCCCTCCAGTATTTCATGGAGTATTCTACTTGCTGGCGTCTTGTCTCAGAATTCCAGTTTCATCTCTTTCCTCCCCAGTTTTTAGATGGGAGGACATAACAGAAAAAAATGTATTTCACAGATAGCACCACCTTGGTTTTTTTAACTTACAAGAGAAAGCTTACTATGAAACTTCGGAGGCACCAGTTTTCTAGAAGGGGTTTTAGATTGTGGGTACTACAGGACCTATGTTGAAGGTGAATGTCCTCGATATTTAATCCTGGTTAAGTAGCAGAAAATGTAGTATGACAGCTTGGCATTTTGTATATCCCCCTTGGAGAGCTTGTCTTTTCCTAAGTGCTGTATAGGATACCTAGGCATTTGTGTAGTTTTAGCTCATAATCTCTCTCTGACTCAGCTTCACATCTGTAAAATAATTGTAACACTTCCATGGCTTCCAGGGCTTTTTCAATGCTGGATATACTAAATCAGTAGGAGATTCTCAGAGGGAAAGGTCTGTAAACCACGCTGTGAGGAATTAGTAGAGAATAGTTTGAAAAGTTTAAATAGAATTAGAAGCATAAAATATTAGTGTTATTAGTGTTATTTTCTGTACAAAAAGAAAAACCACACACTTTCCATCTAAACAGTTCTTACTTTAAATTTTAGGAAGTAACAAAAGGAGAAAGGAGGGGAAAAAAGAAGCAAAACTTGCATGTAAGAGCACAGTGTAACTCCTCCATGAGATATGCATTGCATTGCATATTATGTGCAGTCATGCATAAATTGGGGTAGGCATTTGCCAAGCAGAAGTGAAGCAACACTTCCCAATTAAAGGAGCTCACAGCTTAAGGGAAGGTGAAAAATCTGATGCAGGTTATAAAGGACAAATAACTAAGGCTACGAGACATATCCTGATAGTGGAGGTTATATATCCTGATAATGAGGTTAAAACAATGTAAAACATATGAAATACGCATACTTTTCTCTCAGCTATGTCTCAGACTTCGCCCACTAGTTGCTGGTAGAGAGAGTGGATTGCAGAGAGGCAACCTTTTCCTGAAAAGCTGAAAGAGGGAAAAAGCTGATTGAAAAGTTCAGACTTGAAGCAACAGAAGGAAGGATTGTAGGGGAGGTAATGAGTTAGCAGAAAATCACTGGGAGGTGATGCTCTTAGGCAAGCTGTCAAATTTAAACACATGCATAAGTTGCACTAGATTTTATGCCACGGAGGTGTGTTCCTGGACTGGATACGGGCACCTTGCGCAGCCATGCTCATCCGCTCGCTTACCAGGCTGCTGAGAGGGTGGTGTGAAAACACTCCGCTCCCATGTTGGCCTAGCCTGGGGCAAGGAAAACATCTCCCCGTTGTACAGCATGCGATTCATGAGCTCTCTCCCATTTAGCTGTGACAGCTGATACCTCCCCGCCAGTGGTGACCTCGAAATGGGGAGCCCCTTCAGCTGCTGCACGTAGGGCTGCCAAGGCCTGCAAACCAGAGCCCTTGGCTCCCGCTGCACACACTTGGCTTTATAAATGGGATGAAACTGATGGTGACTCTGTTTCAGGTATAACACTGTACAGGTGGGTTGTGAATGGTGGCCAGGAGAGACACTGCTGTGCCAGTTCTGTGTTGAACATTAACCTCTGACAGAGGTTGGGGTTGACAGCTGGAGCTGGTGGCCCCTTGGCCGCCACAGCAAAGCCTGACAGAGCTGTGAATCACAGCTCTTCGAAAACAGGCTTCTTTTCAGTAGCACAATAATGCAGAGTTAATATGTCTCACTCCTATATCACTGCTTTCTTCCCCTATTATTTTTTCTGTTTGGAAACATTTCTGTTCATCTTAAATTTTAACCTGTTTACTAGTCTCAAAAGAGCCCCATTTCTACTCTGTGTCTTCATTCACGATATCTGATTTGCATAGCTGAATTACCATCAACATATAATATAAAAATCATGGTGGCAATAGGGTGACTGTAGAAAATTACCAAATTCTTACAAAACTTAAATAAAAAGAATAGCATTGTGTTAGATCCTTGTATTTAAAACTGAAAACAAAACTAGAAAAACAAATCATCCTTGTTTACTGATTCATTATGCCAGAACTTATAAAATGAAAATTGTCAGATCCATTCTGCCGATATGGCAGAATATAATTCATTCTGCACTGTTCATTGTCTTCTACTATATATATAATCTGTTTTAAACACTCACATAAGCTAGGGCATCCTTGTCCCATTTTTTTATTTGTAATAAGATTTTATTTATTTATTTATTTATTTATTTATTTTTTACATCGAAGACTGAACTTGCTGTGAGAACTGTTATCTCAAAGGAGCCATCCCAGTGTAAAATGTTTCATCAGCTCTGTTCCAGTTTAACAGAATTCTGCCAGCCATTTGATATAATAACAATGTATGAACTTTTGTTCTGACTTTTTTTACCTCCTATTTTTATTTCAGGATGTACATGGATTGCAGAAGGAATCCAAGCCCAGGAGCAGCTAGCCACTCTTTTGCTGCTGCTGCTACTACTACTACTAAACACTTAAGAACACCTTCCCTGAACAGAAAATTTACTTCACTTGCCATGAATCTTACCAATCCTAAATAAGCTAATTAACATCTCCAAGACAATATATCACGACAGAGAAAGATCAGTTAAGAAATAAGAGATTTATTTGAAGTTCTTTAGAGACCATAAGACGATAATAGTAACAATAATAATACAAAACATAGACAAGCACTTCATGTCATTTCTAAATGAAAATGTTTGCCTGGTGTATATATTATGCGTTTAGATGGAGATGTGTTTTCATCTAGTCATCTTTCATTCATTTGGATTATGACACTGTATTATATTGCAGCTACTCTCATCACATGGCTTTTTGATCCAGAAAATTTTGGGATTCCAATATAATCATATAAATTTTAAAAGACACAAAAAATTCCAGTGTATGAGTGCTTTTGTGTACAAGTTCCTGCTCTGCCTTGTTGTAACTTTACAGTCATTACTTAATAGAGAGTGAATTTAAAGAGAAACTTCTGCTTTTACAGTCTATTCCTCAAGGTAATAAATAGTACTGAGTACAGGGGGATGAGGCAGCAGGACACAAAAAAGGTGCAAGAGACTACTTTTGGAAAGGGGAAAAAATGAGGCAGAGGTTTTCCAGGGAGCTCTCTGCAATGCCAGGCTCTCTGATAGCTTCTTCTTTTCCAGGCAGCTTCTCCAACTCTCTTCTTTCCACCGTTGCACTTCACTAAAGCTGCCTGTGCTGCACGGTTGCCGCTTAACTGGGTGCAAGGCTGCAGTGTCCTGCCTCTGCCTGCCAGAGCAGCAGCTCTCTGAGCCTGAGCAAGCCTTGTGCTCCAGGTCCTGGCTGGCCCCAGAGTTTGCAGTGCTAGCCACGGCTGGGTTAGTGAGGTCGGAGATTTTCCAGTGGGGAAGCTGTTGCTTTTGAGTTACATACTGTCCTAGTGCCATTCAGTTCATTGGGGTGTGTGTTGGTACAAAGTTCGAACTGGGATCATTTGATTTGGTTTATTGGATTTGTTTACTATCAGTGATTTCTGCAACAAATTTATTCTTTTTCTTGCACACCTAGCATCTGATTACCTTCATTATTATTCATGCGCTTATGATTAGCAGAGAATTTCCTTCTTTCACATAAAAACAAAAATTAACAGTGTTCCCAGTTGGGAAGGAAATTCTTACTTAAATACATCAGGCTTGTTTGTTTTTGTTTTGCTGTTTCTTATTGACCTTTTTAAAGTAAAGATTCAGTGAGTGCATTCCAGTATTAAATTCCAGTTTGTCTATAATAGTTTAGGGCTGCATTTTAGTCATGACTTCAGTTTGTGCAGCCTATTACTGAGTAAAATTTCAAGATGTTTTCGTTAGATGAACATCTCTCAAAATCATACTGTGTGAACCAGGCACTTGAATTCATGCATATACTTTCTATTGTCTTCACAGTTTTGTATAGCTCATTTTTCTTGTGTCCTCATTTTTAAAAAGAGGCCTAGTTTCATTGGCCTTTCTGTATAACTGTATTCCCCAAATCTATGCATCATTCAGGATTCCTTTTACTTTCCTTTCTCCATCTCTGTAATATCAATTTTATATCAAGGTGACCTTAACTGAGCTTGGTATTATTATATAGTGTTGTTCTAGGACCACCAGGCATCACATTCATTATCTGTTAGCAATTTTTCTCTGAAAACTTTGCTTGCCACCAGAAGAAGAATGATGGAACTGCCTAAGATGTATACTCGTTCACATAGCCATGCTGTTCTCGAGGCATTTCTTTAATCCATGCCTCTGGATTCTGCAGTTCATAACTCATCATCATTGAAGTGTGAGAAGTTAGGTGAAATTTAATTGCACAGAATTTCAAAGATGCAAATTGGTCAGGGAAGAGGAGACCATATTAAATCCATTAAGTTTTCAAAAGCATCTGATGCTGACATTAAAAAGGTTCCAGAGGCAATAGCATTCAGTGCATGATGAAGTTCCTCAGAATCAATTTTGCACGGTCTCCTCATAAGCTGACGAAAGCATCTATATATCTGTATCTGCCAGTGGG
The DNA here is from genome assembly GCF_036417845.1 of Apteryx mantelli. Taxonomy (NCBI): domain Eukaryota; kingdom Metazoa; phylum Chordata; class Aves; order Apterygiformes; family Apterygidae; genus Apteryx; species Apteryx mantelli. The sequence goes on along the minus strand of NC_089982.1, from coordinate 43,864,719 downwards.
GCAGAGAAAGGCACTCAGTGTGGTAATGACACTTAAGCCTCTAATTCCTATACTGTTCTCTCTTTCTCAAGAGTCAAGTGATGTATGAAGCATGTTTATCTGCAGCTTTAATTTAAAGGCAGAAGTAAGTTTAAACCATTCAAAGATGTGTCGGCATGCTGTGTTTGCCCACTGATAGCTAGTAAGTAACTATAAAAGCCTTTCACTTTAGGTAAGCTGGTTTGTCTGCATCTTAAGTGACAATTGAGTCGATCAGTGATTTTTCCAGTGCCGTGGCTTTTTCAGCAGAAAATGATAACTTGGAAGAGTATATCAATCTCAATGAAACCTTAATCAGGCAAGGTGCTGAGGCGAGCGAGAGTGCCCCTCTCCAGCCTCACGGGGCACTTCTCTAGGAACGAGGTGCAGCAGTCTTGTACTTGGTCCCAGCTACTTTGGTGAATTTGGGGGATGGATGGAGATGCTGCTGCTCTTTCAGGTCAAAGGTGAATTCTTACAGAAAGGAAGACGTTTGAGATCTGTGAGGTGCTTCCTTTTATGTCTAGATGATACCACAGGAAAGATGCCAGTAGTGAGTCTGAGCTGTAAGAAGTAGCATTACCTTGAAGGAAGTAATCAGCTCTCCAGATGGTTAAGAAAGAATAAATAAACAGACAAATTAGCCTGGGAAAGCACCTCTTTGGCCAGAGACTACATGATAGCTTTAAAGTTCAGTGTGTGGTATACAAGAAGTTAATAAATGAAAGCGGAAAACTGTGTGTGAACAGCAGTTGCTCTCATCCATATCCATATAATGCATGCTTATTTAATAATGTATTGTAATGTGTCTTCAAGAGTTTTTAGCAGGATAATTAAGAAATTGCGAACCTAGCTAGACTCCTCTTCTTCTTTAAAGGGTCTGTACTTATCTGACTTGTCATATAGATTTCAATAAAAGCTTTTTGTAAGTAGGTGCTGCAGGAATATGTTGCATTAGCATAAAGCTCACCCACTTTGTACAAAATCAAATCCATCAAAGCAGTTAAGTACCTAGCAAAGTTTGAGCTCGTGTTTTGCTGTGAGCATGTGAGTTGCAGTTAGTTTCATTAACTTTAAGGCAACTTGCATGCTTAAGTTTTCTTCAACAGTGTCTGCCGAAGCAGAAGCCAGAGAGCTGCTTGTTAAACATTAAGGAAGAAGTGATGAAGATAAAGACAAAGGAAGTCAGTCTTGATTCATTTCAAGTAGCTGTTTAGTTACTTCTCAGATGTAATAATAATTAGCTAGATTTTGGGGATATGAATGGAAATGTCTTTATCTGTGGGAATCACCATAAGAGGTATGAGATATTTCTTCTTTTTTTCCTTTTAATTCAGTCTGTATGTACCCTCTTTGATGTGCTGCCAGGTTTGGTTAAAGAGCTCGCATGGACATTTTATATAGATGGCAGGCCTAGTTAGCAGCCTTCCTGGGCATATCAGTGAGCACAGGATTGAATCCACTTTAGTTGATACTTCAGCCTATGTCATAATAACTTACAGTAATTAACCAGCTTTCCCTAATGTTTGAGTATGACAATTCAGAATATGTTTTATATATTAATCCAACCTTTCTTCCAAAGAATCTTGAATCTTGTTTCGTTGCTGATTTGAGTTAGGCAGTTTTGTCACAGGGTTTATTTAAAATAAAGAAAAGTAATAGAGTAAGTAAATATCAATTATGAATCATGAATACATCACAGGAAAGTTGTCATTGTCAGACTAGAAAGAAATTGGACAGGACCTATTTAACGTAAGTACTTTGGTTTGCTCCTGACTCCCTTGTATTGAAGAGAGTCGTGGTTTTACTTCAGCAGGAACTCTGCCATGAGGTAACATGCTTTTTTTTGTGAAAATCAGAAAGTGAGATGCTGCCCTGTAGTTAATGTTGCCCTTGGAAGAGCTCGAAAGAACCACCTCCTTAAACATGTCTATTATACCTTATTTTATCACATACTATTTTTTATGTATGTACTCCCTTTTTTAGTCACATCTGTTAAACGTATTAAGATGTCCAAATCTACACAGGTCACTGGTTTACAGGTTACTCATTATGTCAGTTATGTGTTGGCAGCATCATTAATTTCAAAGTGTTAATATAGCTGTTCTGGCATGCATTTTCTTAAAAGGTTTGGTGTCAAAAGAGTTGACAACTTAACCTTGTATCATTGTTTTCCATTTTAACTCACAAATGGGGGACCTGTAACCTTTTGAGATAATGAAGTCATGCCTGGTTATCTCCGCAGTGTTAGAGGCACTCAGCTTGGGGCAGTTTCTGGCCCTCAGTCAGGGTGGCAATGTGGCTTGTTGCATCCATCCTGCCAGTGGCAAACTCCTGGAGAAGGGAGTGCGAGTGCGTGCCCATTGCATCCCCATTGCCTGGCACCTGCAGCCATTCATGACTCCTGCGGGCTCAGTGGGCCCCCTCTTTGCGTGTTGCTCCCCTGCTCCTCTGGCATGCTGTGCTCCCAAACTCACTGCTCCCCTGCTTGCGGGACCGCGCCAGCCTGCGCTGGCAGCCTTGTTTAGCACGTGGCTGTGCCGGCTGCCAGGCGCTTTGGGAACCCCTCTGTCCTACCAGGGCCAAGGCAGGGTGCTTTTCCTAACCCACAGATATTGGTCTGTAGGGGCTCCAAGTGTCATTCTGTGTCAGCAAAAGCCGCTTATCAGTTCCAGTGAGGCATCAGGGATCCATTCTGAACCATCATGGATCCCAAATGTACTGCAGTGGGATCCCAGGCACCTCTAGCATTATAGAGAGGAGTGTGCAAGTAATCACAAGATTACAAAACCGTGGAGACAAGCGGGTGCCAGTAGCCCCCAGTACTGTGTGCTTTGTCGTCACCTTCTTGGTCTTGTCCATCCTGTGCAAAGACGTGAATCCCGAGAAAGTATGCAACTGCCAGGGGTCATTTGTGCCCACCTGTCTTACGCCTTCTTGCATTACGGCTGTAACGAGTGTTACAGAATAGCCGCATTGTCTCTCTTAAGTTTTGATTTTTAAGTGAAAAGTTAGGTCGTTCCTTCTCCTTGAACACACTCCATGCGGGCAGTGTTAATGTCTCCTTCTCCCTTGATGTGCTCTATGCAGGCAACGTTAACAGTCCTAACACTGCCAGGAGCGCGAGATACGTGTGACGCCCTTCTTGCTCCCCTTTGTCACGTGAGCCTGTTCCTCCCTTCAAATAAGGCCTTACTTGTGCTAGTCGGGTTCAAAACCTCTGTCAGCATCATGGCTGGTGCTGCCCTGTCCTCTCTTACATACTCATTCACTGCAGATTGGAGTTGCTATCCTGCCCTCTCTTTTGCCATTGCTGCCTCCGGATCTGGCCACCCAGTAACTCAGAGCTACCTCGCAGGGGGAATTCCCAAGGAGTGCCTCATGTAACCACCGTGCAAGGCTGCACCTCTTAACACTCTCTTTAAAGCCCCTCTGGGAAGGATAACAGTACAAATATCAATTAGGCAAAATATTTTTTTAAGAAAAAAATCTACGTGGCCCTTTTTCCTTCACTCCATCTAGCTGAGTGAGCAACCTGATATCTGGGCAGCTCTACCTATAATATATGCATAGTAGAAATAGCCGGGCAACCTACTTATAATTCAAGTCACTTTACAACAAATTTTTTGAAAATTTCCCTGCATGTATTTCTGCAAAGCTAATTATGTCCCCCCGTAGGATCAACACTTTACTAATTTAAATATGTTGTAACAATATTGTCACCAATGAATTTTAGTGCTTCAAAAGGGAAATTATTCTATGGCAACAATTAGAAAAAATTGCTTTGTTTTTCTTTTATGTAAATTGTTTGACATTAGTATTCACTATTTCAAGCAGGCATTTGATATGGGACAAGTAGCAGTATTACATGAAAGGGTGGGAAGTGAAAACATAATCGCATCTCTCAAAAGAGAAAATTATAGTAATCTCCGTGTGATAAACAGAAAATTCTTAGAAATCAAATTCTGAAGTTACATCTGCTCTTGAGAAACCTGATCAGCACATATGTTACATGGCAGGTAAGGCATATTCTTGTACCGCTTATTGGAATTCCAGCAATAATGCGTATGCCAGTAAAACACATAGTATATCTGATTTGTTTTTCAAATTTATGATTTGCTTTTCTTCAAATACTAGGCACTATGTCCTCTACTGACATACTGACTTTTTACCAACAAACTGTTTTGGGGGAAATACCACTTGCCTTACGTGAACTATCACGTTGTCCATCCCTAATGATTGTTCATTTATGTAAAATAAATTTCTTGCTTCCCCTTGTCTGTGCTTTTAAATTCATAATCACTTAACTGTAGAAGGAAAAGGGAAAGAATAGAAATGTCTTTTCCATGGAAATGTTGTTTGTTTGCTAGAAAAACAATTAGTCTAACTGACAGTTAAATACTGTAAACTGAAATGGACACAGTAATACCTCTCGCTCTAGCTTTGATTTTTTTTAATTTTTTTTCTTTTAGTTTCTCATCCTTTGTTTTGTTGCTTGGGATTATGAAGCACTCACCAGCACAATGCAGACACATCCATTTTAAGGCATTCTTAGTGTTTGTCAGTTCATTTTGAGTGCAATAATGTTTCTTATGATGAGGCTTAGAGCTAGGTTAGTGTATGTGCGGTAGTGGAGGCTCGCTGTTTTATTCAGTTGATTTTCAAAATGTATTCTGTGATTAGGCTGAGGAATGTCACTCTGTCTTCTTTTATTTGATACTGGCTCATGCATACGTTAGCTTTGCCTTTCCCACCTCTTGAGTCAGAACATTTTGCATTCTAATTCAAAGTTATGGCATGAAATAGTTGGAGGATTTTGAGTTTAAAAAACAGTTGTTGGTTTTTAAGTAGTATAACCAATTCACCTATTTAAGCACAGGTGGACATGCAAAGAGCATGAGAGTAGGGTAAGTCCTCAAGCTGAGTACATTGACCCTGAAGTTACAGGAGAAAGAGTCCTAGATAATTTGCACCCCCAGACTGCTACTGAACTTCAGCCACCCTGTGCAGACTGGAGGTCACTGGTTTAGCTGCAAAGCAGTGTAGTGTTCCTCCAGCAGCTCTGTGCAAGGCTCAGCTTTCAACAGGCTACAGGAGTTGAACTGTCCAGTGCTTGCTGGCTAGGCGGCACAATCGGTAGTTTGTACCCTAGCCAAGTTTCGTCCCTGTCAGGGTCGTACAGGTGACACAGAAGCTGCAGCACCTGCTCTTTACCATGACCCCCTCTGAAGCACTTCTCTGATTTGGATAAGCAAACTGTAGTGTTAAACCTGAGCTGTAGTATGGTGCAAAACAGCTTCACCCAAATGAGAGTGCCTGCCATACTTAACAAGTAGTACTTGAACCAGTATAATATCAGTGAGTTTGGGTACCAGGATGTGCTATTTCTAAAACAACATGTAACCATTTACTGTATTGTGCGTATGTCTGCAAATGCCTGTTAGTTGGTAACTGCTTTACTTTTCTGTCATGAGCTACTAGGATTTCACAGATTGGTTTGGGAGCAAGTGCCCTTGCAGCTTGTAGAGCCCAGCTCTTCTCGCTGCAGCCCTGCCTATGTGCTTTCTCTGGATGCTCAGCTGGTTTGCAGTTTGGAGCTCTCCATCAGCTCCTGTAAAATCACTTTTATGCTCTGTAGAGCTCCTGCTTAAATAGCATTCAAATCAACTCTATTCAGCCTCTAAGCTACTGTTGTACCAGGTCTGCTTCTCAAAGCAGTACAAACTTTCATGCCTTTCTCTGGAGTAATAAATCTGAGGCTGCATTCACATGAAAAATCTCAGTATAATTTATTTACAGGTTAAGGGCCTAAACACATCCCTATAAATAATGCTTTGGCCTTATTTTTTCCTTTGTGAATGTTACATTTTTTTTGTGCCTCTTAAGGCCTTCAGGTTATTATCACAGTGAATACTGCTACATTATATACACAGTGTTAGGAAAAGGCAAGTTGTTTTCCTCCAACCCAAAGAGCTAACAACTGCTTTAAGTCTGCGCAGTGCTGATACTTGACATCCTTTCTTCTGTTTATTTCTATCATGATTCTCTTTCTTTCCAAGCAACCACCTAACTACTAATGGTCTGTCTACTTTGATATGTATTTCAAGATGGTGCAGTTAGCCCAAATTGAATAAAAGCTGTTAGACTAGAAAGTTCTTTTGAAATATGATTATAGGTACATGTAACAAAAAAGTGAGAAAACCACATGGCTGGATCTAGGAAAAAACAGTATTTCTTTTGTTTCCGTAACTTTCTGCAAAGGCTAAGTATAGTCCTTTTTAAACTACAACTATAAATATGATTTACTGATGTCCAGCTTTGACTCCTTATACAAAATAATACTACAAAATAATAGCTTAAAAATAGTAGCTACAAAACAGTATCAGTCATTACAAGTAGATTATGTATTAAAGTCTTCTTTATCTAGTCAATAAACTATTTTAACCCGAATAAGAACTACAAGCCTGAACACCAGATTATAAGAGAATGTTAACAATAAATTGCTAGTTTATAAAACAAAGCAGGAGGGATCTAAAACTGTGCAGTTCTTTTGAAGGCAGCATCTATAAAAAGATTGTCCTTTGGCATTGATTTTATTGTTGTAATCAATATAAATATGCCTTTTTAAACCATTTTGTGATATTTTAATATCTGACAAGTTGTAGCCTTGTGTGTGGGGATAAAATACAATTACACTTTTCTTCTTGCTGGGCTGCCAGATGATCTCTTGGTGGAATGACCCTGAGGTCAAAGATATAACAGGCTACTTTCAGCTTTTTACAGTGTTTTTACTGGGACTATTTTTATTACAGTTATAGTGGATGCTGTTATGCCTCTAGTGAGTCAGGGCTTGGGACGTTTATGCCACCTGTCATCCCCTCTTAACAGCTTTGATCTTGCATGCACTAGTTGGAAAAATTATTGTGCCATTTTTCAGTTGCAGCCTGCAGTGGTTTAACACAGCTTCTGACACTTTTTCACAATATGAGTTGATACAGACAAGCATTTTTGAAGAGAGCCCTACAGCTAACAATAATATTTATATCTTCTGCCATTCATGGAAAAGCAGAGCCAATAAAACAGGCAAAGGATCTGGTGTGTTTTCTCTTTTGCTCATTAATGTTTCAGTTGATTCTGTGGGTGTTCTGTGGAACAGTGGTTGCTCTTGTTTTCTTATGAAAAGGAAAGACCATATTTCTTATTTCTTATTCAAATCGATTACCTATGAGTAATTTTGTGGTGGTGTTGTGTCCTAAAAGATGGACTGAAGCTTCACTCCAGGATCTGCTAGAGAAACGGAAGGTCTTACTATCCTGAGATGAAATGATCCTTGCTATCATTGAAGAGTTTAGCGCAGCAGTTAGGGTTTTCTGTGCAGGCATGTAGGACTGGATCCACAGCAGTTTTCTCTCAAGCTCATTTGAATTTGAGTTGGCTATAAATGGTCTACATTGACTGAAAATTCAGCCAGGGATCAATGTGACCAAGGCCAATTGCTCCAAATATGCACGTTTTTCCTTACTAAACTTTACTATCCCTTATTATGCCTTTTCTTGCACAAGGAGTATTCTAATGAATCCTTTCAGTAGTCAGTTTATGCTGGCCGTGATGAATGAGCCATACTCTGAAGAAATGACAGGTTCACAAACCAGTCAAGGACATTTAATCCAGTGCTGTGGCAGCAACATTTCACAATGACAGTTCACTTGTTCAATAATTTCATGGTTTTGGGAACAGCACAAACTTGCAAGACCGCCTTTGGGGATCTACTCCCCTGGTAGAGTAGATTGGGAGAGATTGCTCCCACTCCATCTAAATGGGATTTGAGTGTTACTTAGAATTTAAGTAGGCATTTACAGTGACTCTGAAGAGGGCTGAAATAGGTGATGTTTGGCCTGAAATGACAGAGCAAGTAAATTACTGCTTTTCCTAGTTTACTGTGTTTGGAATTGCTATTTTTTTTAAAAGCTAGCATGTAATCTGTTCTTAACAAGGCCTCTATTTTTATGCTTCTGTTCTTTGAACCTCTGCAGCCAAGTTGCATCGATTTTGAAGACCACTCTTCAAAGTTTCCCCTTCAGTTCTATGTCTCTAATTTTTCCTGGCCCAAACAACTTGGCTCAAAGATTTCTTGATGAAGGTGTCACAGAGTGTAAATAAAGAGTAGAAGAATTATAACGCTAGGATGTCGTTGTTGAAGTCTAGCATGCTGACATAGCCAAGCTCCTTGCAGAAGATTATCAGAAGAGTAAATCAGGAAATTAAAACAGCAGCTTCTGGATCAATGTAGGTTTGAAAATCCTAGTATGAAGTGAGCACAGGGCTTCAGAAGCAAGAATATGACAAATTAAAGAGGGAGTAGAGCCCTTTCAGTTCAGAATATTTAACCCAACTCTTCAAAGCAGAAGTCATTCTCACCAAAGAGAGTGAGGAGATAGGAAAGTGCTGAGATCAGATGTAAGAAAATAAGTGTTCAACTGATCTTCTTTAGGAGAATCAAATAGTAATGACTTAATAAAACATATAACACCAGATTATACCTATGTGTGGTTATGTGAAGACAAATCTTTTGAAATTAAAGGGAAATGAAACGAGTGACAGCAAACTACAGTAGCTTCAATTAGGAGTCTGACACACAGATGATGCAGGTTTTTTTTTTTTTTAACTAATTCATTTAAAAAGGGCCAAAAAGCCAGTTCTCCTCACCCACTCACACATGTTTATACAGAAATCACCCATTCGTTCGGATCCAAATACACTTGGAGCCAAGCAACCTGACAAGATTTTTAATGAAAAACATCTTTAACAGAAGAAGTGATTAAAAAAAGAAAAGTTGGATCCAAAATTACCTTTTAAGAGAGCAAATGAGGTAATGTAGATACCATGGGACTGAGTTAAGAGATCTGAGCTCTATTCTTACTTAATTATTGGCAGTAATTGGCAAATTAGCTAGGGCTGAATCCACAGAAAGGTGGTAAGTGCAGCAGTTGACAACTAAGTGGAATCCGTGGTGCTAAGTATGCCTGGGATCCTATACAGCCACTTTTTGCTTGCTATCATTTGTGTGGATGCTGCCCTGACAGGCATGTTTGAAAAATGCCTCCTAAACCAAGCTCCATAAGAAAAGGAGAGTCCTAATCTGTGACTTGAGCTGGGATTTGTATGTCAAGTAACTTGATGCCCATGTGTAAATATTTTAGGCAGTGCAAGAAATGTGCCTTCAGATCTGGAAGCATTTTCAAATTGATTTCCTAAGATAGCGAGTAGCATCTAAATCACTGTATGGATTTATTTTTGATCCATCCTCCTACCCAGGTTCCTCATCTGTGAAACTGAGATAATAGCACCAAATGCACAGACATACCATGAGGCTTAATACATTACTATTTGCAATGAGGTTCAAGGTTCTTGGTTGGAAGCTGCATAATGCAAAGCCAACTACAGCAACCGAAGACAGTCATTCTGACCAACAGACTTTGGATCAGAAGTTAGGAAAGCTCTGTGCAAGTCTGGTGTGAAAACAGGGAGCTGTTGCTATTGCATAAGTTAAAATAGGTTCTGGCTGCTCTGGACTAGGACGTCTGAGAACCTGTTGATAACAGTTGTCTTAATGTGGTGCTGCTTCCTGGCTGCAAAATCAGAATTTTGTCAGTTCCTACAAGGACCTTGAAACCTCAAGGACCTTTGTTCCTCAGCAGAAATCAGTTCTCTTATGAATGAAATTCTGTATGAGAATTAAATATTCATCAAATTTCTCAATTACTATTCTAATATCAGTTTCACGGATGTTCACTTTCAAATAAGAAGGATTTAAATGTATGCTGTGATTAGTTTGACTTATGTAACAGGTCAAAATTACCCTACTGAGTCCACTAGGTAGAAGAAATTACAAAGTGACAATCAACGTATCAAAATTGCTTACCTGTGAATGTTTTCTTTCTTTTTTATTCCCTTGTTTTAAGAAGCCACTGTGTGGAACAAACTTTGGATGGGATTAATTAACATCATTTAGAAGCTAGTTGTGAAAGTCCAGAATAATTCCATGTAACTGTTGGCTTCTGACTGTTGTAGTTAAATTAGGAGTCTAAGCTAGAAAGAGAAAGGCAAGTTCCGATTTTCAGTGGGCTGACTCACCTTTGAAAGTTACTTCCTGTCATCAGTATTATAAGAAACAATAATGGTAAGTTCCAGCTGTTTCAGTTGGAGCCTATGTTTATGGGGTCAGTGAAAACAGTGTTTCTGACTAACTTCATATATTGCATCCATCTGTGCTTTTCATTGTTTCTAGTAGTCCATTTTGTTCCAAATAAAGTTAAATAACAAAGCACTACTGAAATGTCATGGGCCTGTTAGTAGAATCTGGTAATGATTCAAGTTTGAGATACACTGCCAATTTGTAGGAGTATGAGAATAATATTCAGGAATATCTGGATGACCTTAAGAAGAGCAGTAATAGAAATGGAATGAAATGTTCTAGTACAAGGTCAGGTACTTAAGAACTACTAATATGAAGTCTGTTGTAAATTGAAAATGACTGATAAAGACAGAGACATAGTTAATCATAGAATAACTGTGTGATGCAGCTCTGAAAAAGACAAATGCCTTCCTAGAATGCATCAGAGAGAGGAAAGTATTTGTGCCATTTGAAAAGGTCTTGGTGAAATAATGGCAAATCATACTTCAAAAATATATTTGCAGACTTTCGGGCCTGTAACTCAAGAATTGTCTGGGGAAAGAAAACAGCAAGAATAAATTCCTTCATCCTGCATTTCATAAGCATTACATATGTTTGTTCCTATAAAATGAGTGGACATTAACCCACAGCCTGACGACTTCAGGACCTTCTTTCGTTACCCATTCTTTACCTCTCATGCATCCCTCCCCAGACCTGTCTACAGCCTGATTCCTCTACAAACAGGACTACTACTTCTGATCCAGTTCCACCTCTGATTTTATGTTAGTTGCTATTTTAAAAGTGCTAATACTTGAAAACAAGTACAGTTTGTGGATTTAAAAGAAATGTGAACATTTAAACTGAAACAGTCTCACTAAAGAGCACGTGGGATGATCAGGCCAGTGCAGAGCATGTCTTACAGTAGGACCCTAGAAGGCGTCTGCTTAGTTTCGAAAAGGGCAGTCTGCAGGAGGATGAGGTTGCTTCCTATAGGAGTCATGCTGATGTTTTCAGCGGGGTGAGTACCTTGAAACAGAGTTACTATTTAAGACAAAAGGTAAGACAACCCAAAATGTAGGAATAGTCCTGAATAAACTTAGGTCGCAATTAGAAGAAAAAAGTCTGACCTACCATAGTAGTCATATTCTGGAACAGTCTTTCAACTGCAGCAGTGGAGAAACAAAACCCAAAACTATTTGATTCATTACTCGATTTGTTTAGGAAAGACATTTTAGTTATCCGCATTGTCTGTGATAGCAGGAGGCTGGACTTGATAACCCTGCAGGGTCTTTCCAATCCTCAGCTTTTTAGTTCTTCTGATGACAAACTCTGTGAACAAAAAGGTCCTTTCTCCCTCTTTGCAAGACTTTTTTTTTTTTTTTTGCCTTTTCCAAATTTCAGTTTCCATAAGCAATATTGGTCAAGTGTTAAAACTGATACAGACTTTCTTCTGAGTTTTGTGAAGTATCACTTAGTTTTATTACAAGGGTCATCTTTATTATATCTGGTCATCTTGATTAAATTGGGGATTAAAATGCTATTTGTAGGTCAATCACACTGTGAACTAATCCCAAACACTTAAAATGTTACATTGTCTCTTGTGTCCAGAAACTGCAAAGTATTTTTACTGGCAGTAATTAACTCAGTCTCACAACAGTTTAGTGAATTATGTAATTCACAAAAAGATGATTATCAAATCAATGACAGAATTGCAAAAAAAAAAAAAACATGTTGTATCTGCAAGTAAAGAGTTTTGTTTCTACTCATGAGTAGTAAACAACATAAGCAGACTTATAAATATAAGGTTATGGTATTTTATGTTAAGGTATATTGTAAAGTTCTGTAAACAAAACATTGGTAAGGCTTTGCTTCAAAATATTGGAGAAATACTAACTTTACAAAAATGGGAGTTTGCTTAGGCTTTGTTTGTATAAAATTCAGTGTTGATATCTTTACCTAATTTTAGAGCTACTCCTAGTCCCCAGAATAAGTTATATGCCTGAAAAGGTTAAGAAATTCAAATAAATATTTTTAAAAGGCTAGTAGCAATGGAAGAGTGATGTTGCTTCTGTTGTTTTCTTGCATCTTTGGGTGAGCAGTGTTTATTTGTCCTAGGCTGACATTTCCAGAATTAAGCATTTCCTTAATTCTGGTTTTACCTCCCAGAAATATTGTCAGTAAAAACATCTCATATAGAACCCAGTATCTAGGTAAATAGATTTAAAATATGGTACAAGGGAGAACTGCAGAAATAAGTGATTTATTCAACAGTGATGAATTGCCTTGAGAAGTATCTGGTGTCTGCTTTCATTTTAAGTTCTTTGAACAGCTAAGTATTAAATAATGTGTATCAGAAGTATGTTAACCTGAGTGGTACAGAAACTCTGGAGATTTGTGAATGATAAATAAAAGATTTTTGTCTTTTTTAGCAGCATGTGTCATTGTTACTCACTGTCATGCTGAGCAGTTGAAAATGAGATGGTGGGCACATGAAGTCATATTGGTATAAGTTCTTATTTAAAAAAAAAGACAGATTTGAGATCAAATACAGTATTTTCGGAAGTAGGTCTTTTTTCAAATATGTGAGTAAATATTATGTTAGTTTTACTCTTCATGGGGAATGAAACCACAATTAAAAAAATCTGTTGAAAAAGATACTTTTGTTAATGTAAGCAAGGATGAAGAGTTCCATTAGACTCATGCTAAAAATGTGTGAGCTGTGTGAGACACCTGCTACCTGAAACCACCCGTCTGGATAGTTGCGGGTAATTGGATTTCCTGTGGGTTAACTATGAGGTAGGCACCAATCTTGATATCCTGCAAAAGAGAAAATAAACATTTCAGATGTCAATGCAAGTGCAGTCTTGCTTTTGGTTGTGCTTGAAGTTGTGTCATGTATGGCATGAAATAGTGCAAGCTGCAGAAATGTGTTACAAAATGACTGAATGGGGTGAATTTTTTATATTGGGAAATTAAACAAGCCTGCACTATTGGGAGATCAAACAGTGTCCTGCTCTGCCTTCTCCTCTCCCACTTTCTGTGAGGGATGTTACAACAAAATTTCTGGCAGATGGATTTTGATGTACTAAGATGCAGTGTCTTTCCTTGAAGACAATTGGGAATAGTCAGATGCTTACATCATTAATTCTGTAAATTCAGTGTCTGTCTTAGAGCTCAGCACCTAAAAGAGAATTGAAGAGCCTAACAGCATGCAGATGTTAAAACACCACCAACATCAAAAAACCAACTCTCACCCATTGTTACTGCTATTTATTACTCATTATAGCTCCCAAAGTTGCCAGACACTTCTTTAGAACAAAAGAGCTTGATTATTGTCAATCACTGAAACCTTTTAGCTCAGGTACAGGAAGCAATCTATGCACTAAGTACAGCACGAGCTCCAAAATTCATCTGGGAAGCTGGGGAAATTGGTTTTTACTGTGCTCCATGCTGGACCTCCACGGCTGGACATTCAGACTACATTTAACTACTACATTTAACTACATACATCTTGATGGCTCTCTTAAGAGATAATTAAAGAATCTAATAGTAATTTGCCATGAAGTTGCATCTGTTAGAGAGCAGCAGATTTTTTATCCCTCGGAAGTGATACTGTGGTAAAATGCACAAACTATAGCATCCTTTTCCCCCAGTGAAATATCTGTTCAAGGGCCTGGAGCTGTGGGTTGTGTCAAACTCAAGTTGGCTGCCCTGTAGCTAGCTGTAATGTTTGCAGTGAAGATTTTGTTTTGAGTTTTATTTCAAATGGCATTTAACTTCTCATGCACCTGTATATTAAACTCTCTCTTTTTTTTTTTTTTCCTTGTGCATGTGGCTTGTCAAGAAGACTGCAGCTCAGTTTTTAGTTGTCTGCCTTCCCAAAATGCTGTCAGGCTAAGGCATATTGTCTTATATATCATTCACCAACAGTTCAAGATTAATTAGTCTTTCACCCATTTTAAAGGTATCATCTATATCCTGAAGGCAGAGTATGGTGTTTGGCAGCCTCTTCAATCACTTCAAATTCTTCTCTATATACTGTATAAATAATCTGTGAAAAAATTACTCTGTTCTGTGAATAGCTACAGATACAAATGGCATATTCTCTACAATTCCACAGTCTTCAGTGTATACAGATTACCCCATTTGAGCATTATACCAAGGACAATAAATATATCTCACTTGTCCTATAATCTTACAGCAAAACTGACATGTTATTTATTAGCATTCATATTAGCATTCAGTGATTTTTAGGGTTTTATGTATTCTTTATTTTGCCTAGTTCACAGAATGATAGTTCCCGATGTGGGCTGTAGAAGGCTTGTTTGCAATGCTGGAAAGAAATGTTTCTAAGTATACATAGAAAAAAATGGGAGAAAAAATTATAAACAGTAGCAGTGATGCTATTTGGATGCATTACCTGTATGAGGATTATTAGCTTTACTTCCTAAAGTTTCTCCTAACTAACTCTATTTCTTATTAATTAAAATATCTGCCCAATACCCACAGTTATGAAAATATGCTACCTGCTGTACTGGTAGTGTATGCAGTATGAAAGTACACAGAATACTTTATCTAATGACATTGACTTTGTCAATGATATTGAAATTTTACCTGACTTAACAGCCACTAGTGAATAGGAAGTAGAGCAAACGTAATGTAGGCATGCTCTCTTGTTGTTCAGTGCAGTGTGAACTGGCATTGTGTTATCTTGCTCTGCCCTAGGGTAAATCCAATTAGTGGGTCTGGCTGTTTGCGTTAAAGATATGCAAGCAGTGCCTGAGGGTAAAAGCTCAGTAAAAACCTTATGGATTATAAAAATCTAGAGGAAAGTACTGTGTTTATTCTTCTCTATCTTTGAAATGCCAGAAGGAAGAAAACTGTGAGTGTGATTGTATTTGTCTTAAGAGTACTAATTCTAGAGGAAGGCTTTATCAAAAAGGTACATTTTACATTTTACAACCTGTTCTGACATGGTAAGGGTTGGATCCAGCCTGATGTCTGTTTTGGACATAGGCTCTATGGACAGGATTTTGCTGCCAGGAAATGCTCTGGTCCCAGCGTCTGTGAGTCAGCTGATTGTCACTGCTTGGCCCTACTGCAGCTGATAGAATTTGAGCTGTCATTTATAAATAAATAAACAAGGTTTCTGCATTGCAAAAATAGTATTCATAATGTGAACTGATGTACTGCTTTCTCAGTAAACTGCCTTTGTAGAAAGTCTTCAGACAAACAATAGAAAAATAAAGGTATGAGCTTTGTTACCATACCCTTCAATACTGGTTTTACTTCAAAACTATTTAAACAAGCTAATATATTAACCATAAAAAATGTGTGTTTTTTCCCAAATGACTCACAGATAAGTCAAAATATCTTGGCCTGGTAAGGAGATGGAATACATGACATAGTATGTATTTTCTACTTTTAATGCCTGTGAACTTCCCATGTTGGAATCACTGGGAAGAAAAGAAATTGTTTTGTTATTGTCCATTCATTGTTCTAGATAAAGCATATCTAAGTCTCCTCCAAGATCAACAGCCACCAAGCTCCAACAGACTTCTGTCATTCTCTTACAGAATTTATTTCACTTAATTTCCACTGTATTCAGTTCTTCATTCTGTTGTGCTGTGATTCAGTTAATATCGTTTCTTGCTCAAGTGAGATCAGAAAGTGGTGGCTGACTCTTTTTTACATTTAAATGTTGGTTTTGAGCCCACCTGTTTGTTTTTTATATCCACTTTAAAGATGAAAAAATTCAAAGCAATATTTTTCTTTGCATTGGAAGGGTCCTAAAACTTGTTTAATGTGACTGATGAGAGAAATGGTTGAGGCCTTTTGAGAAGGTACCGAGACACAAAGGAGACAATAATAATATAAGTCTCACGTGTGCAAACATACATAACTTAGAGTGTGGATTGGATCCTCTAGAAAAACTCATGTGTGAAAACTCACTGAGAGGAAAACTCATGAAATTTGCCTACCTGCTTGCAGCTGGTGACCCCGTGGGTCTCCAGCATTTTACCCTTATGCCATCAGGCAGTTCAGATAACAGCTACCCCTCATAGTGTTACTCAACCCATAGTCTGTAGATCTGAGTTTGTAAGTCAAGGAAGGTATGGTAAAAACAAAACCCCTATTTACACAGCTGCCCTTGCAACGAACAGGTATGTGTAAGTGTAGAGGCAGAGCCATCGGTCATTGCGTAAGCTCTGGGCATGGTGTGTGCAGGAACCTGCTTCCAGCAGCAGTCAGGAGAAGACATAAACACTATCTTGCTTTTTCTCTCCCAGGTACAGACAATGATGAGTTATGACATGGACAAAAGAGTTTTCTGGGGAGTTATTTGAGAAGGGTTTTTCATTATTTATTTGTTTATGGGATTGCTTAGTCCTTGTTCAAAGAAAAGATTGGAAAACACTGTTCTGTGCAGGCCTCCTTCCCATGCCAAAGAAGCACAGCAACGAGCAGCTTATCTACTCTCCCCTAGGTGCAGAAGAGAGGGCAGCATTTGCCACAACGTGTATATAGATTCAGGAGCTGCTTGGTGCTCTATAACAGCTGGCTTTTGTTAATATTTAATGGATTCAGTTGTGATTTTTGGAAAGAGAATTTTGAAAATCCTCTGATCTCTGTATCATTCAATATTGAAGTACAGCAAACTAGGGAACTGGTCCATATCTACATTAAATAAATATCTAGAGTCTGCTATAACCTTCGCTATTATATTCTATTATGCTGATCATCTTTTCTTGGTTATTTCTGCTGTATGTATGAGAATTTCAAAGTGTGAATGTACTGGGGGGAGAATAACTGAAGAAGGTCATCTCACTGCATAGTGCACAATTCTGATTTCAGAGGAATATGAAATTCAGACACTGTGTGAATTTTGAACATTTTCCACAAAACTGTCAGAAGAAAGCTGTGGCCTTTAATGATCACCAGCATCTATGCTCTATTGAGTGTGACAGGATGAAGCAAGAATTCAAACTGAGTCTGCTCAGTGAATTGTCTGCTGATTGAGATGTAGCTTGGTGAGAGCAAAATGGTCCCAGGAGGACAAATTTCTATTGAAAAAGCAAGTGGAAAAATGTGATTTGAGGCTAGGAAGTGTTCTGTGGAGAGGCTGTGATGTACAATTCTGATAAAGAGGGAAGAGAAAGTGATAACGAAATGCTTGGATATTTTTTCTTTGGAGATAAAAATACTCATCGCTCATTTATACCAAAAGTAAGATAATACTCTTAATTTCTTGCCCTTTATGTGAAAATATTTTCTGTTTGATCTGCAGACAGAACTGATAGAAACTCCATGACTCAGATGTTGCCTAGGGTTTCAGTATTTCTGTTTGTGAGATATTTCAGATTAAAAACAGCCATCATCTGTTGAATTAAACAGCAGCTCACAAGTCACACTCTCAGCTATTTTAACTTTTCTTGGCACTTTACTGGATTTAGAATAGGCAGAATTTCCCTTCATTTTACCTTTCTGCTATATTTACTTCTTATCTGCCTGTATTGGATAGTAAAATATTAGAAAATACAGTGGAGAATAAAATAAAAAAGAGAAATACAAGGAGAGTTTATTATATAGCCAAGGAAAATTCCCCAAAGATGCAATCTCCTTTGATATAGAAGCAGACAAAAATACTGTGTCTAAAACAGCGTAATACATTCAGGTCCTTCCAAACCATTCTGCCTCCTCGCAGTCCAGGAAAGGGCACCCTTTCACACGCATGGTGACCTCCTATGAAGCTCCTTCCATGCAAGGAAAATATATGGAGTATCTCAGGCAATGCATGACTGCCCCGTGAGCCTGTGGTTTAGATCTTGTCTTATTAATTGAAATGCTGCTGATGTGGCGCTTCATGCCCTGGTCACCAGCTTGCTTTAATAGTGACTCTCCCCCATGATCACTGTTGTTTTAGAACAATTTTTCTCGATCCCCTTCTGACACACTTTTTTCACGCAACCTGTATGTTTGAACTGATGCTCTGCTCTGGCTATCGTCTTTGAAACTGTTCAGTTCCTCCAGAAAGGAGGATGGGCAAATGCCTGTAGTTACTGATGGCACTTGTTTAACCGGGGTGGTCCTCACTGTCAGCAATAGGTAGTCAATTCACTGGCTACTAAAATGTTTGCCACTAGAAATTAATTGGTTAAATGTTTGCCACTAGAAATTGATTGGATATTGTGACAAAAAATAGCAAAATGTGCTAGCTGTGCTAAATTTGTGTTTTTAGGAGAGAAAATAGGCATGGACATTTCATTTAGACAGAGGTATTTCATTCAGCTTCATCCAGTTCTGAGGTGTCTAGAAGAAAACCTATGTGCCCCGAGTGATGTCTGCATTAATGTTCTTCCAACCAAAATGTTATCAACAGTTTTATAAATGAACGTGTGATATTTTTAACAGCGTTGGAGCATTAAATTTTTATTTAGATATGGACAACTTGTTAGGAGTATTTATTGGACTTTTACCTACGTTTCTTATTTTGTAATGAGCATATTGTGACTGTGTAACTGTCTGCCCTGAAGTCTGCAATAGGTGGAGCGTAGGCAGAGCATAGGTAATGAAAACTGTTTGTCACAGCCTTGTAGTCTTCAGGGACCTAATATAAATCAGAACTGACTAGTCCTCTGGGAGGAGTTACACTTTGAAGTGTAGGTTTATATTCCATTTGTATTCTGATAACAAGTTATATATATATGGTCTTCCTAATGGCAGGTCTTCACTCAGGTATTAAATAAGATATAATTCACAGGTGACTAGAATTAACAATAAAAGTCCCTGAAGAATATCATTCCTACATCATTACTTAAGCCATTTTTAATGAAAAAATTGTGCATTTAGATGAGACAAATGCAAATTAAAAAAAGGAAATTGAAAATTCACAGTACATGAACAGTATTTGCATGGGGGCTACCAACTTAAAGGTGATTAAAGTGTTTTCACAGATTAAACTAAAGCAGGCAAATAGCTTAATTATTCATGTAATTAATTATTTGGCAATACAGCAAGTGCTTTTCTTACTGCATCATTTTAAGGCTGGCTGCTACAGAAGTGGCATGTCATAATTCTGACTTAAATCCAATTTTAAAACATGCTTATACTGAACAGTGGACTCTGTTTCAAACTGTATCGAGCACTTTAATTTGTACTTTCAAAAGAGCAATGGAAATACAAAATCAGATAGACTGTCCTGGCCAGTACCAAGGCTTCAGAGGAAAGTGTTAGGACTTGGTACGCAAAGCTAATTATCCTTCCATGTTGGATTTATAATAGCTCAAGCCCTGAAGCATGAGATTCAGAGCTGCTCTACAAAGTTTAGCATTCATTTTGATAATGCTGCAATGATCCTTAAATCCATAGGAATGTGCAGTAGTTTTTGAAACTTAGCAATTGGCATTCAGTGAGTTCTGATAAGAAAATGACTTTGAAGCCATTAAGATGCCATACTTGGATAATGGCAGGCCAGATTCTGCTTTCAGTCGTGCTCAGCTCCAGTTGCTTGGGTACTCTTTGCAGAATGATCTGGTTCAAATCCAAGACATAAATCTGCAGACGTGATAATATTTGCTAATGAAAACTGTATTATTTATCCTGTTTGTCCTTGTCTGCAGTCCTTCACTGTAGATCCCAAATGTGGGAGCCACATGTCTTCAGTTTGCAGTACTGAAATTCTGAGATGTTTCACCCTAACCTGGTATTAGTAGTCAACTGGGAGAAAGAAAATGGTGATGATAATAGCATATTATTATTTACAAAAGCTAAGTATATTTCTTTACATGATATGATGCAAAGCCTTTTTAGTAGCATCTATCTATTTGCAACCTTCTACTCATGCTACCACTTTAGGTTTTTCTAATAGAATAAATTATTGCTGTGATATGAAACTCATTAATACAGATATATAATTCCTATTAAAACAAAAGGTGCAATACTAGACAAGAAGCATTCTAATATCTCAGCAAATTCCTATTGGATTTCAATAAGGATTGCTGAATACATCCCTCCGTACCATCAGACTGAAGTGATCTTCTAAAGAAAAATCAAGGGGAATTTTGCCTAAACAAAAACCATGACTTCCAGATTAAAAATATTATATTTTGCTAGCATATATGCATTTTTAAATACATAAATTGTAATTTTTAACAGGAGTCTATTAATTATTTTACTACCTCTTTTAGTATGTGTTTGAAAGATTTGAAATTTGTTCAGTGAAGAAAATATTTCTTTTAACCATGTTGGGAGTTTACATAATAGAAAAAAATTAATTAGTGAGTTAATATCCCTCTCCAATTCTAAAAATTTAAAGACTTTTTAACTCACAACTGGCAAAATAAAGCAGATTACATTGCCATGAATCTTAGGTATGTGTAAGTAGGGTATAGTTAAATGTACAATATCTTTATCTTACTAGCATTTGCTTAAATATATAAATATATTTTAAAAAATCTAAATACATTCTATAAAATATACTATCTGCTAGTTTTCACAATTTTTGTTTGTTTTTGCATGCAGAGTTAGGTTATGTGTAGGTGGCACAGACGTGGAATATTTTAAATCTCCTATGGACCAAACATGTAGGTATAGTTCTTAGAAGCATAAAAGGTATTCTGTTTTAACATATTTTCCCAGTTAACATCATCCTTAGAGGATTATGAAGGCAGGATACAATTATATCTTGGAAATATCTGTTTACATTTGTCAGTATGTACTTAACCACCATGCACATACCTATTTTATGCTCACTTTACTAAATATTTTAACAGATGAATTTACATGCAGTTACTTTTCCAGAAACAGCTTACTGTCCTCATTCCTAAGATTCGGTTATTTATTCCTGCAGTTCTCTTTTTCTTTTGCTCATTCTGCCCATTTTTTTCTCTGAAATTTTCCCTGGATTTTTCCTTTCCTTTTTTAGTAGTAATTTTTATAAGACTTTTTTTTTCTTACTAAATATTACAGTAAAATTTCTGAGGTTATGCCATATCAAATGTGACATAAATAAGAAAATGAATCCCACAAGTAATTTCACCAAGACAGATTTTGCTGTCCTCCCCCAAAACAACAACCCAAAAACCCTTCAATAGCCATGACCTGCCTGAGTTATTCATTATAATTAAGCAGGATTCATATATTGATTTTTATCATAATTATCTCCTGTTTCAGTTCTTCTAGAGAAGAGTGTTTCTGTAAGGCTATTGTCAAGCCCTTAGTAAGGGTTCAATATCTACTGGAAACATCTCACAAGAAGGTTACTGCAGAAGAAATTATAACTGAATTATTAGTGTTAGAAATAAGCTGCTGCTTTCCAGTTTTAGTCTTCTTGTATGTTAAAACCACACTGCCCCTAATTAAATGTCTCAGCCTTGTTAGTCGGAGGTTTACCTTCACTGAGCATGAATTCTTCATGCTTTAAGTTGTTAAATCATGTTCAGAGAGGGAATGAAGTGCCATCCTCTACGAGTATTTTGAGTGGAATGTACCAAAATGTCACCACTGAGGATCAGAGGAGTGACATACAACTCTACCAGCTCTTCAGGTCCTTTTAATCTTGTTGGCTACATGTGTAACAGAGGTAGCTGAAGGCAAGCAGCACAGCACGGCCGGCATCTTTGTGGTTGAGCTGGCGTTCCCCCAAAGCAGGGTGCCTTTGCCTGCTCTGCCGAGGGGGCCACAACGCTCTCTGCGAGCAGTGCTGGGGCACTGTCAGACAGCGTTACTTGGCACAGACCACATCTGTGCCACGGAGCGTGTTAACAGTTAAGCAATATGGACCATCCACTGTTCAGTTTGCTAGCTATGAATACAGCCGTTTTTAAAGCCGTAATTTACCACTAGCTACGGAGGCAGGTGTGATTGATGATTATTTAGGTCGTTGCTGGCAGCCTCTACTTCTGCTTCATACTGCCTGTAAAAACTCAGCAAGAGCCATCGCTGGGCACTGGGGCAAGTTGCCATCCATCAGCTCATCAGTGTTTGCATGTGAGGGTTCCTACGTGTGTCATGCATCAAAGGTAGGCAAGTATTTTGGTTCTTGCCCCTTGGAAAGTATTATCGCCTTATCTGAACCCAAATGATTGTGCTGCCCTCTTATTTTTTGTTCACAGCTCATTTAAACAGAAGGTGGTATTTTGTAATGAAGTATGTTGTTGGGAAAAATCTGTCTGTGGATATTCTTGTATAAAACATAGTTGGTAAAAATGGGAAAATGTCTTTTGGGTTGGAGGTCTGTGTTCTTCAAGTGCAGGTTTGTTCTCCATAGTACATTTGTTAAAAATCTTCCTGGTCTATCTAGTCTGAAGTCCCAGGGGATGGGAATCTGAGACAGCTTTTGAAAAGCTATTTGACTTCTTGATTTTTATCGCTGTCAGGAAGGCTTTCGTAATACAGTTTCTAAATTCCTCCTGTCTTAATAGTGTTCAGTTATAGTCCCTGCCTAGCACGTTAAATACTTTTTTCCACCAAGTTATACATGCCCTTGATACCTACCTGTTTCTGGATACTCACGGACTCTTTCCTGCTACTCATCAGCTATTGCCAGGGACACACAGCCAGATTTTCTGCTTGCCACATTAGGTACTCAGTACTCTATATTCCTTGGCCTCATTTGGAAAAAAACATTTGTAAAGGTGAGTGAGCAGATCAAGCTCCTTTTATTCTTCCATCTTTGCTTTCGTTACTAACAGTGAAATTCAGCTGCCCTAAACATTGGCATCTAGTGTCAGTTTAGGCATATTGAAGTATCCTGTCTGGCCTCCAGCCACCACTGCAAAACAGCGTGGGTCACCTCTGTCCTATTTGCCAGCTCCGTGTGGACGACTATCCCACAAGGATGCATCAAGTAACACTGGACAGCTTAATCAAAATCTAAATGTCTGCACTGGTATGGACAACTGAATTTAGGCCATCAAACAACATAATTTAAAATGGACTCCTGAGAAGGTATTAAGGATAATGACTCAAAGTATCTGTTTACTCTAGAGCAGATCTTAATCTGAGATGTCAGGGTCTCTAGAGCAAAGGAAAAAGCACAGTTCAGTGTGTGAGTGCAGGCTGACCAGTGACTACACAGAAAAATCCTACAGGGCAAATTTGGGTCTCTTCTCAGGAGCATAATAAGAGTTTTAGAGATTTTTGTTACCCATCTATGGATTGACCCACTTCATTATTATTGTTAATGACAATTGCTGGAGTTTATATTGTTAAGTTCAGGTAAAGACAGAGTATTTGGGTCAGGGTAATTACTAATGAAAATAATGTTGAAAACTAATGTGAATAAAAATACATGTTACATGATTCTGTAAACTTGTAAGAGATCTTTAAGGAGACTGGAGTGGGGAAAACAGAATTCTGTGGGTTAATATTGAATAAAAGCAGGAGTTTTTCAAGTATAAATATTCATGCTAAATTATCTTATTGATTTTACCCCCTGCAGTAATTATTTTATTGTTCTACAAATCATACCAAAAGACTAAATTGATATAAAAATACTGCTGACATGGAAAAAACAAGAAAGAAAGATTCTGTACTAGTGAATAATATGATAGGAAAAACACTTTTTCCATTTTTGCCATGAATTTGACAGCTGTCTCTATACAAGAGCCGAATTAGAAAGGTGAAAGGAAAACATCTGTAAAATGAAAACTGCTGATCCAGCCCCATTTCATGGAGCTGACACAACCTGTCAGAGGTACACCTTCAGCTTGCTTCATGTATATATGATTTTCTGCTGGTATTATTTTGTTACTTTTTTTAGTGATACTGTTTTTCTCACATTTTAGCTGGATTTTATGCAGATCGTCCCTGATAATCTGCTTTATAAATATAGGATACCTTCTGAACCTATTTTTTCTCTTTCAAACCATTGTCTGTTTTGACTGACATTCATTGCAGCAACTACTTCCTACCATGTTTTTATAAAGCAGTTGACATGAGGCCTGTATAACCATTGAGAACCTCCAGCTACACTCTACCAATAAGAATAATAAAAATATTATTTGTTGCAGGAGCTCTCAGGGCCTCTCTGCAGACATGAAAGGTAACAAATTCCCTGAACGGAGAGAGTTTGCAGTAATGCTATTCAATTGATTTCTGGGAATAGCAACTCAACAATAAAATGAAATTGTAACTTAGGAACATGGGAATTAAAAATAACTGTGAAAATAGTCCTGTGTAATATTTCTATTGTAAACAAAGGTTAAAACTTGCATTAAATTAAAAGCATCCTCTTCCTTTCTGATGATTTGGACTTTGCTCTATTTCTTTTCTTTAGAAAGCATACAGTAAAGCATCCTCTTGAATTTCTGTGATGACATACTGAGAAACTTGTGCAAAGCCTATTAGTAATGTTCATAATGTTGTTGAATAGCTAAATAACACTGATCTTGAGATAAACACAAATATTACAAAACCCAGAAATAAATGTTTGCTTCCAGTGTTTCAGTTTGAGGAAATAGATACTGGAAACAGAACTGGAAATAGATAGCACAGCATCTGTAAAGCACCACCAAAGATCATGCAGTAATTTTATCCTGCTGCTTGAAAAACAACCTCAATGCCAGTTAAAAAAAAAATCTGTACGAATTACTTTAAACTGCTAGCCTAAAGGACGTCACTTTTCAGACACTTGTGGACAGCTTCATTAGCAGACAAGCAAGAAGGCTGTTAGGGTGCCTGCTGCCCAAGAGCGCTGCCCGTCACGCTGACAGCTTACAGGGGCGCAGAGGTAATTGCTACCAGTGTTTCTTTTCTCGTCTGTGGTAACTGGTAACTCTGGCAGAGCAAAACCAAAGTTGGGGGAAAAGCAATGCTTCTTAGCATGAGCTTTTATTTACAGATCACATTCATCTCGCCAGGAGGTGTGGGCAGCTTTGAGCATAGGCTATGGGTCAGTGAACTGGCTGGAAATAGGTGGCGTATTTGTCAGCTAACTCTGGCAGAAAATAGCTAGTTTCATACATAGCTGCAGCCTTTAACAAGATGTTGGCAACTCTCCCTTCAAGCTGTATTCAGATCCCCAGAGGCAGGCAAAACGTGGGGAGGGATAAATATTTGAGAAGTAAATGGAGAATGTAGTCTGTAGCCAGTAACTTTAGAAAAGCCCCATCTACATGCAGTGGTGTGAGAGAAAAGAGAGCTGGGCAAAAGCAAGGCCTGGATTCACTGCTATAAAAATGCTTTAGCTACTGCCCCCTGAGGCAAGCTGATGGAGGAGCCATTTTCAAGGACTGTAGTTTCAGAGCTTCATCGTTTCTGTTGTGCCTCTGTGGCCTCTAACAGCTCGCGTTTGTGGGGCACGACTCTCCAGGGAATATTCCCTCGGCGGAGGCCACTGCCCTAGGCTGCACCCCGAAACGATGGCAGGTGCCTCCGTAGGGAGCACCTGAGCGCTGCCTTGCTTGGCAGGTTGCTGGCAGCCAGGCGTGGCAGAGACGAGCCATATTCTGAAGGTGGGTCAAGGCACAGGGCCTTGAAAAGCTCGTCAAGACTTTCTTTTATTGTCACACAGAAAAGATAAAAGGGAGGTCTGAAAATACTGTGAGAATTAGTTGGTAAAAAAAAAAAAAGGAAGTTGCTGCGGTTTTTTTTTTTTTTCAGGCCTCCAGAAAGGGCTCTTTAAAGTGATTTTTTTTTTTTTTTTTTTTTTTTGTCTGAAAGAATCAGTCTATTTTAATGGAATCGCTGGGCAATGGTAGTAATACAATTCTCTTATAAACCTACAGGGAAAAGGATCATGAAAAGTGGCTTATCTGGATAGCTAAGAAAGTGTTTCAAAAAGTGGTCATTCCTGATTAGTCATATGTTCCATTTTTATATTTATCTGAGTGCAGGTGTGTTATGAGCCCAGTCTGTAGAACTGCTGAGACTTAAGCTGTGTTGAAACAAGTTTTAGCCTGAAAAATTTTAGAGGACTAGTGCATGTAATAAGTGCATGGATTATCAGATACAGAGATGTATCAGATATATTCCACAACACTCTGTAGGAACCTTCTTTATAATAATACAAAATATGGGTATTAAAATGTGCAAGTTGCCTACAGGTTTTGTAGGTTAATATATGAGATCTTTTTTGAGTTCATAAGAATTAGATTCCAAGAAATGAGTGCACCTTTTTTAATTAAAAATCTTCCAAATAAGTACCATATAACTTCCACTCCAAATAATCTTTTTTGTATATTTTAGTTAGATGAAAATAAAACTCAGAAAGTTTATTTGCAATCTGTGCACTTCCTCAGGGAAGCATCATCTTTATAACAAATGAAAATAACAGTTGTACTTAAATATGCCTGTGATTCTGCCTCTCGAAGACAAGATCATGGATTTTTATTCTCATGCCCATAATCACCCCAAAGTTTCTGGGTTACCATTATGTCTGAGCGAAGTCAAAATCCAGTAGCACACTGCACGAGTTAACATCAGTTATATAACTGCAGGCAGTATAATTATCATTTATCAATTGTAAGCATTACACATTTATATAGACTCTAAAGTTCATAGTTTGCGTGAGAAAGCTTTCTGTTA
The DNA here is from genome assembly GCF_036417845.1 of Apteryx mantelli. Taxonomy (NCBI): domain Eukaryota; kingdom Metazoa; phylum Chordata; class Aves; order Apterygiformes; family Apterygidae; genus Apteryx; species Apteryx mantelli. The sequence goes on along the minus strand of NC_089982.1, from coordinate 43,838,000 downwards.
GGACTAGGCTATTGCCTATGCAAGTGAGAAATTCTACTTGGCTTCAAAATGGGCTAAGAATCTGCTTGAGTTTGGCCAAACACTGAAACGGTCATTATCTGAAGTCAAAAGTCAGATTTCCTCCTGACTCAGTTTGGAGTGAGAAAGGGAAAAAAAGAGAAGAGTTAACTGTAAGTAGAATTTCATGGTCCTAGCCTTCATTCTCTGTAAAATACAGCCTCAAAAGACAGGCTATGCTTTGGGACCAGCTCCTTACCTGTATAACCATATGTGAATGCCTGCAGTTTGTCAACTGGAGATGGAAGGAAAGAGGAAGGATCTCTGGATCTGGTGCTGTAATGGGCAGGTTAAGTCTGCTTTTCTTTCCTCTCAAACTCCTGTGTCTTTGTAAGATGTTGTAGCTTTGCATTTAGGAAACTCAAAATACACAAAAATACTTTGAGTTGCTCCTGCCTTAGACTCATGCGCATCGACAATGATTCAAGGTAGCACAGTAAGATAGTGTCCCATCTTCAGAGAACTTCACCTAACTGGCTGTTGCAATCTTCAAAATGTTTTGGAACACTTTTACTCTGTCTTGCATTGCAGTACTTCTCTCCATTCTAGTCAAAGGACGCTAGGAGGTATATATACAAAATTATATAGATCACTATGGTGATGCAGAGGTCTCTGTGGGGGTAAAACCCCCAAATACCAACCTTCTAATTACCCAGGATTACTGATGTTGCATGCAGAAGTTATCCTCTAGAGAAGAAGATGCAAATGTTTTTGTAAAACCACTGGATATAAAGGATTTGGCCTAGTAGGGGGTTTATTTTTGCACAGGAAAGCACTTGCAGATAGTACAAGACTGTAAAATCAAGAGCAGCTTTGTTTGTAAAATGAGCCATGTAAGACCTAAGGAGCCAGTCTGGAACGTATCTGGCGTTTGGAAAGCGTGTTGTGAACAGCGCTGCGTAGGCCACAGCCTCGATGGTTATTAGGAAAGTTGCAAGGAACGTGGAGCATTGCTAATTTACTACGAATGAAGCGGACTCTGCAGGGCTAGCCCAGGAATTCAGCTCCCGCCGGAGATAACCATGAAAGTAGTCTTCATCTGCAGACATGGTTAGCCCTGGTGGCAGCACAACTGAAAGAATGGATTTGGGGTTAGAGACAGAAACTAGTTTCACCCAAAAAAAATAGCAGTAATAAACTAGAGGCAGATGGAATAAACGGCCAAAGAATGTGAGCTCTGATAGTTTTCTTCCCATTTGACTTCCGACAGGTTGTGTCCATATTAGATGTAAGGCTCTTGTATGAAAGAATGTCCTTCATCTTTCAAATGGCCGTGCAAAATCCACAGTATAAATTGTTCTAAGCAAAAACCAGTAGGAAAGTGTGTTCCATATGGAGGGATTCACTTGCCCATTAGATTTTGTACCTGTTGCAATTGAATAATGTGAATGTGCAATAGGGCTTTGGCAATCCTTTGAACAAGGGTCCTGGAGTAATTTAAAAGTACTTAGCATCCCAGTGCACTTTTCCAGGGTATTCTCAGCTTGCATCACGCATGAGCTGCATATGTCACTTAATGTGGAGTTGATGATGCAAGGATCTACCTCAAAGACATATCTCCTAGTGACTACTACTCCTTGCCAGCAGCAGGGAGTGAGGATTTCCTAAGACAGGATTTCAGTTACCACAGATACTCTATGTACCTGATTTTAGTATTTGTGTTCCATTTAATATACTTGCATTTTTAAAAATGTATATTATATAAATAAATGCATAAACATTATGCATTAAAAAATCTATATAGTATTTTCCAAAAGCTTTTTAGATGTAGGGTTTCTTTTTTGTAATATTAATATTTTTTCCCATGCAATTTTATGTCTCATTCTGATTATTGTTTTCCGTTCAGCTGATATAATGTTCCCTGTGTTCCGGAAAAATAACAAAGACATAATATTGATATTCACATTTTTATTGTTAGTGCACAAGTTTTATAGCCTTTGGACAAATTCTCCTCTTGCTTACACTGACAACAAACTTTAGTCTTTAAATTTTTTATGAACCAGATATGAAAACTTCTACATGCCCATTGTTATTTTTTTTTCCTAAAAGCAGAATAATATTTCTTTTTTCTTTTTCTATTAAGTTTGTGGGAGTTATTGTGCCCATTAACATGCATCAGAAGAGCATACAGTGATATTCAGTAAAACACTGCAGAAAACTTATTTCCAGATTTGTCTTCCACAGTCCTGAGATGGCTGTGCCCCAGCCACTTCCATTGCATATTTTAGCAGAGCAACACGGCACCAGTATGAGTAGCTTTTGGGAGATGAGTAACACGGTCTGACAAGTATTCTGAGGAAGGAGGTGTATATAACTGGACTTGAACAATATTTAAGCAATTTTGCAAGACCGCAACATATTGTGGCTTATTTAAATGATCGTGTGTAAACGTAGCTGTAACTGGACATAACTGAATAGTGTTAGCACAATCTCTCTGATGCAAATGGGAGACTTGCTCAAAGTAGAATTGGAATTTTATTTTGGTTTAGTTGTATGTCAGTGAAAAGATCCATTTTGAGGCTTTTTTAGGGTAATATGGACACTGCATTCTAAAATATGCTTTTCAGCCACATTAAGCTTTATCTGATAAAATAGTCTCATCTTAAAAATTAATTTTTGGTAACTTTCTAAAAAAATGTCATTTATGGTGAATTATATTTTTCATTATGCCAGTGTATTTTTCAAATCTTTTTTGTCTCTGAGATCATTCTGAACTATTACGCTGTTAACACTTCACACTTGTACATACGTAATTCAGACTGACGCTAGGTTCTTTGCCATGAGCAAAAGGCTTGGCTGAAAGATGATATTCTTAAAATAGAGAGATGTAAAATCCACTTACACCGCGTGATTATTTCTTTAAGCTCAGTCATAATGCAAGGAAAGAAATGTGGAAGAGTATTGTATGTAAATAGTAAATACATGTATTGTTATTAGAACTGGAAGAGTTTACTCATGTCAGGAGTGAAATTCTGGCCTCTCTGAAGTTTCTGGAGTTTCTGCCACCAGCTTCAAGAAGTCAAGAGTTCACATCAGAAGAAAGGAGCTAATGGAAAAATGCCACAAGTTCTTAGCAGAGGCACTTCCAAAGATGCTTTTGAAAATCCTGTTCTTCATGACAACAATTACATAACAGCTACACACTAAAAAACATTTTTCATGAAACAATGATTCTTACCTCTTTAATTTGCCATGTGTTCATTAAAAAGAACAAACTGCTTACAGGTCATCTTTGAATGAATAAATTGTAGGTTTCAAAGCAAGGTAAAGCTACCTGTGACTCCAAACAAAGGGCACAGTAGTCATCAGCTAATTCACACTTGTGATGAGTAAAATTCAGGCTCTTTGATTGCAGCAAACTGGATACTTGGGCTTAAAGAAACCTGTGCGTAGCATAAGGTACAAGCTGGTGGTAGAGCTCAATCATGTTACTGCTGCCTAACAAGGTCCCATCTGTCAGCTGAGTGACAGGCGTGGATAGCACGGATCTTTTTAGCCTAGCCCAGCTGCAAAGTGAAGCAAGCGATCCAAAATCTAAGTTTAGGGAGTTTCAGCTAATGTATTTTACTTCCCAGTTTGGGGACTAGGGTAGAAGCTCAGAGCGCATATACTGATACTCCCACTCAGTTGGGGGCAGTAACTTCCTGAGCTTGGATAATGCTTATTCTGTTCACTTGTCCTGTATTCACTTACCATTGTATTCACTCATCGTACCTATGGACCATTCTAACAGTCCTCACTGAAATACAACAGCCCTTTCCTTTTTAAATCCTGTCCCTTGCACCGACTGTTAAAAAGGGATAGTCTGGGAGTCTTGTCTTTTTGCCAACTCTATCCTACCCTCAGATTTTTCCTTCTACAAGAGAAACTCAGTGTTGCTATTCAAATAACTAGAATACTTTTTAACAGAAATTTGCCCATTAAACTTAGAAAATCATTTGAATATAGTGGTAATGGATTGCTTTCTTGCTAAACTGTTTGAGATGTTATATAGCATTCTGGTTATTTTATCGTGCAATTATCTCATGCAGATCTGCCTGGGAACAAAAAGGGAATTCAGAGGAGATATTTGCTTTTAATTTCCTGCCTTTTCTGCTGCTGAAGACTCATTTTAAAAATTTTAAGAATGTACCTTTGCGCTTAATACATTGTCATTCTGTTATGACACTGATGAGCTTAGTGTTCTTCAATGGCAGCTATTCAAAATGACATTATGTAACACATGCAAACAATACCACTGTGTTTCTGAATACCTGACTCTCTCAGTGACTTATTTACTAGCACTTCCCGTTAGTACTGTAGAAGCTATGGTGACAGCTTTTTCACTCAGCAATCATCCATCATGGCCTTGAACTTGTCAATATGAGTAAGGCTGTGCTGTGCTCATCTATAATGGCATTCATAGCTTTAAAGCCAAAGCATCTATAAAGATATTATTAGGTCTCGGAGGTAGGTACATTTGATCTGGTTCTTTGAAACAGTGTTAGATTCCTTAGTTAAATCTCTAATCTCTAGAAACACGATTCTTGTAATTTCTAAAAACTTCTGAAGAAAGAGTTGAATAGTTTGTCTGTTACTTTCTTTTAAAATGGCATAAATAAATAAAAATCAGTTTTTCTTTCTGAGAAGGGTAAATAGGTAAAATATGCCCTTTTAGTTGCTTTCTTAGTCTTTGAAATTTATACCATTTTCATTTTTTATATAGATGATAAATATAAGGATTTAATGTAATGAATCATGATTCTCGGGAAGAGAAAGAAGAGACAGCGTCATAGATGATGACATGTACTAAAAATAAAGCAATTCTTTATTGAGGATATTTGGGTATGGAGCCAGCATGTAAGGTGTGCGCCCATGTAACAGAATCACCATTCATTCCCATCTCGTGGCTCCGTGTGATCACTGCACCAGCTGCTGCTGCTGCTGCTGGGGGAGGCTCCAGCCCCTTCGTCCTGCTCTGTCTCCCATGCTACATCTGCCACACACCGAGCGCACATGCAGGGTTAGCTCTGCCTCTCTCACGTGAGAGCTACCTTGAGACTCCTACAGTGAAGTCTGCGTTACACAGTGTGCTGTCTCTGCCTATACTCCAAGTCAAACAGAGCAGGCATGGAGTATGTTGCAGACTCAAATTTCCAGCGGGTGTTGGCATTAATAAACACTGTGCCTCTTGCTTTTTACATAAGCTATATATTATGAGGGAATCTATGCTGGCAAGCTGGAAAGCAAATAACTGTATTTGGTGAAGATGTAATAACCCTACTTGGTAAAGATATATAGCTAAGAATCCCAGGCGATTGCTCTTGGGCCTCAGAACCAAAGAGCTTTCTCACCACTTTCTGGGAGCACCAGCAGCTGGCTCTGCCAAGGTGCGTGGCAGGCGGGACGAGCCGCTCCTGTAGAAGCGGGGAGCTCCGGAGGACATTAGCTCCGTTCCTGTTGTAGACTGTGCCTTTGTCCATACCTGAAATGAATTATCTCAAATTACTGTGAGCACAGTAGATATGGTTCTCTAATTATAATTTTAATTGCATCTAATTGTCATATTGCATTCCACTGCATACCAGTCTGCCTTGCTCTCTTCTAGATGCTAATTCCTTCGGCTTGAAAACCTTTCAGAGTTTGAGTTTGTAAGTTCATGGCAGGCACCAGTCTTGCTCCAGATGGCTGCAACTATAGGTTTGTAGTAGGTTTTTTTGGGAGTGCTTTTTAAGTTCTTCAGTCATGCTTCCACATTTTTGAGAACACATGCTAGTGTAGAGCAAAGAGAATCTGCTACTGGGTAGAAATACCCCCAGCCCAGAACATCTCATTTTCTGTTATTGCTTTAAAAATGAAAGGATGGAACTGGAGAATGTGGAAGGATGAAGCTGAATTAGAAAGAATGCAAACAGAATGAGCTCAAAAGGGTCAAAAGAATAGTGTATGAGCAGACAGGAAAGAAATGGGAAGAAGAGTCTAGAGAAATAACACTTTATTTTCTTGTAGTTTGCACTACAGATTCCAAATTTTCTATGAGAATAATGCAGACAAATGGCAAATATGGTCATGATTTTCCAAAAGTGGAATTGAAAGATAATTGTATTATTATTTGCATTACAGTGTTTATAATTACAGATGCTAGAACTGTTTATCATATTTACAGGTCTGTATCAATATAATATCTAAATATCTCAACTTTTAATATATTGTAGTTGCTGTCAAGTTTGAAAAGGTGATTTTGCCCATATTACAAATAAGGAACTGAGGCAGAGAAAGGGTTAGACCTACAAGGACAACAGTGTTGTGAAATTATGGGTGCAACACTGCACTTTGCAGAGGATGGATTAAGTAAGCTCTTACTAAGGCAAAGAATATATGGTAAAGGAAGCCTTTGGGAGAGTGTCTGGAGGCAGCAGGTCTTATATATTTCACAAACTGGCTTTTGAGAAGGAAACTGACTGCTCTGCTATACTACTTAAAAGATGCTTTCTGAGTTAAGGGACTACTTCCCATTTATCAGCTGTATATTCTTGCTATTTTTGCCCCTCTCCTTTTGAACTACACTAGCAAAAGCCCCAATTCTGACCCTGCATTTACTGGTTCCAGGGAGGTTTGGTGCTCCATGTAATGTTGTCTTTTGCCGTTTAGAGTGATGGAGTTTTGCTTACTTTGTTACCTTACCCTCTTTATCTGTGGCTACTGTATAAACTGTATTAGCTCTTCAGTGCATACCCACAAAAAACGGCTTTAAATTGTTTAACATATAGTGGGAGATCCTTAGCTAGTGTGAATTATTGTAGCTAAATTAATTCCAACCCCATTCCATCTGATCCACCTGCCTGAAGAAAGCTTCATTTTGTCTGTTGAATTTTATCTAGAGCTAAAGGTTTTACTTGACATCTTCAGGTTAAAAAAAAAAGACATTATTATTTAAGCATTTATTATTAATATATTAGTTAAAACTATTTAAATAGATAGGATAGAAATTATATAGATAAAAATCTAAAGCAGAGAGATAGAGTAAATAATATGTCTGCAATCACAAGGGAAATCTGGTAAATTTAATATTTGAACCCTGGGCTCTATATTTTTGAAATAAAAAAAATTTTTATTTCCTTAGTTGGCAGGGATGGCTTCTATGACTACAGAAGCAGTAAGAGATTTCTTAGCTCTCATTTTTATCAATAAGAAGAGGAGCTCACAAGGTAGATTTCAACTGTATTATTCCTTTCTGCATATTTTCATGAAAGCAAGTGATGAGGTCAGAAATTATAAGTGTGTTTCTAGCAAATGGTGAGCTTTTCCTTATCGAAACTTGTCAGACAGTAACAGTTATTTTTTCCAATGCTCTGTAGTTTCTTGAAGATTGTACCAGTCAAGGATTACAACAATTTGAGGAAAAGGAACAGGAAATATAGATATTTTTCAGCTGGTGTTTTAGTATTCATCTGAAAATGCCTTTACTGAAGTTAAACAATACAATCATCTCAAATAACTGTGCTGCGGATCCATTACTCTGAACATTTTTTAGTCAACATTTTAGGGGCAATCTGTCAGATAGGGCCGCTGCTTCCTCAGCAAACATGTAGTTTGTATACATTTGCTATGTACTATAGCTATAGTTCGTAATAACTTGAAAAGCGAAGAGGATAATTGATGCGACTGACTGTCACAGAAGCCTGGCTGATGTTAAACACTTGACTGAGGTGTCTAAATTAGGAGCTGAGTTGCTCTAGCTTCTGCGTCTAAAGAGCAAAATGAGCAGCTTCAGCAGGTAATGGTGACGCTAGGCGAACTGTGTGGCACCCTTTCGCTGCGGGGACCATAGGAGCAGTGGTCGGGCTCTGAGATGGGGTGGTGCACTCGAGCCTGAAAGTGGGAGGGAACATTTAAAGCCTCTGTGATGATCAGGGACTCTAACCATGCCCAAGCCTCAGGTCACACTACTGCTCCCGAACATGCATATATGTTGCGTCAGTTGTTCGTGCTGCCTGCGGGGAGACCTGTATGAAACCTGATTGACTTGAGCGCATCCCTGTGTGAGCACGCGGCAGAGCTGATTGCAGAACGTAGCGGGAAGGGGCCTCAAATTGTTCAAGTGGAAAGTGGCATTAGTTAGATTCCTTCAGAATAATTTGGTGCCTGCTTCTCTCATGACTGTTGAATTGAGAAACAGCATCTGTTATTTCATTGCATTCAATAATCATGTGGAAAGGGGAAGGGAATGCCTTTTTAGATATAGAGGAAGCACAATGTTACGATCATGGAATGGGAGGAAAAAGTGAAGGTGTCATCTGCTTCAAAAAAATACGTAATGCATTTCACTTTGCAAGATTTCAGATTGCTGGAACCTTTTAACAGGCTGGTTCTAAAGCTTACGGAGAAATATATAGCTGATCCATGTCAAAACTCATGATGTTCAGGTTCAAACTCCTATCACAAGCCAATAATAGTTAATTGCTGTTGGTAGCCATTGTATAAAAGAACCATGTGAACTTCCCTAGATAAGCAATAGAAGTTTTTAAATATATAATCTAAAGTATTTTTTGTGTGAATTTTTTCCCAAGGCAAAAACAGAACATCTATGTTTTTTTATAAATAGGATTTTTTAAATGTTGAATGATTTTTCATTCATTTTCACTGTGCACATGATACAGTCTGTAAGAGAAGCCTTATATTTAGCTTACAGCTGATCACTGGGTGTCCATTTGGAATGGAAAAAATAAAGTTCAGTCTTTTCTATTGCCACCTTCTATTGCCTATCTCTGCAATAGAATTTGCTAATCATCATCAGCAAGAGCTTAACAGAATATCCTGGGGGGAACCAAACACCCCCTCAAATCTTGAAACCTCCAATTTCTCCTGTGCATAGGCAGGGCACACTGCTTTCTGTGGCACTGACCTGGGAATTGATTCAATCCTCAAATTTAAGCAAGCAGATCTTGTAGGTTTTATGTTTCTTGATAAACTCTGAGGCAGATATAGATGGTGGGGGTGTCTCCTTTCCTGTTGGCATGAAGAATGGATATTTGTTTTTGAGGTGTCTGAGTTTTATAATATACTGTACTTGACTGGCAGGTGCATTACAAAAAGAAGTCAAAAAAAGATTTATATGTAATACACATATATATTAGGTCATTCACCAGTTTTCACCAGCTGGCTGAATAAATGAATTGTCTGGCAGGGAAATCCACTGACACCATCAAATTCCTCAGGAAGGAATGTAACTTGGCACGCTATGGATGCTCGTTCCTGGATAACAGGAGAGAAGTGATGGTGGTGGTCTTGGCTCCTGAAAATCAGGAAGCCCAAGGCGGCTTTGTCTTTCTCTGTGCCTCTGATTGTATAGCTCTGTTTCATTCCTGCAAACTTTAGATATCTAATGGAGAGCTTAAGTCGAGAGAGTAGCCGTCCTCTGCCCCGGCCATAGACCCTGGTGTGGTAGAGAGCCCTTGGGAGACTGGCTCACGGGGAGGCAGGTGCTGTTTGCTTCTCTGGCTGCAGAGGGAGCCTGGGCGAGTACGCTCAGCTTGAGTGACTTCATTAGATACGGGTTATAAATGATGAGTTTAGTTAATGGGTTAGGAATTTAAACTTACAGGCCTTGAACTTGTTCCTGCACTGTGTTGTGGCTTTGGTAGGAGAGCGAGGGCGTGCGTGACGAGCGGCAGGCTGGCGCTCGGGCAGCTCTGCTGAGGAGTACTGCGGTGGGCTTCAGCCCTCTGGCTGGAGTCTGATTTCTCACTTTCTGTGTCACTTTTTTAAACACTGAGTTATGGAGCACAAAAGAGGTTAGGAGGGTGAATAAAGCTGTTCCTTCTTAATTTTGTTTTGTTTTCTTTCATGTGATATTATTTCTCTAAGGAATCATGTTAGGCACTGTAACCAAAAGATGTGCGTTGAAAATCCTGATTTCAGAAAGGGCTTTTCTACAGCCTATGAATTAGTGCCTGAATCTGGGAAAGGGTAAGATTTCAGATACACTCCTCTATTTCACATGTCTCCTTAGTTAGTTTAAACAGCTTCCTACTAAACATTTGTAGGATATAGGATTTAAAATGAATTCTAAATCCAGTTTTGAATAAAAAGAGAAAAAGAAAAGAATAAAAAGCACCATAAAAGGATCTTATGCCTATAGCACAGGGCTGTAGACTCCCTTCTGGAAGTGTGCCAATGAAGGGAGAGGGATTCTAAGTCTCCTTGTTTTCTGACCTCTCTCAGCCTTTTCAAGCAGCTGTGTCTATTGGCAATAAAAAAAAAAAAAAAAGACCTAACAGGTAATATGCTGTGCATCTCCAGAATGTATTCTGTGTTTCAAACTGATGAAATGACTCGGAAGTCCCTAACCTATTCCTGCATAACTTCTGTAACCAAAGTACAGCGCCCACTCATGCCAAATGTATTATCTGGTATCTAATCAGAGAGAAACACCAAAGCAAGGAGTTTGGTGGTGGCTTGGTCATGTGCAACGCAGAAGTCTTGTTTTTAAAGTCAAGTAAAATAAAAAGGTTTAGAGTCATCACAATGCGACTGTTCAAATTAATTTGCAATTCAAATGACTTCCTCTGTGCCATTTCTTATAATTACCTAGGTTTATGTTGGATAAAGTTTATGGGGAAAAAAATCACCATAATCTATGATTTTTCTCAAATTTTGCAGCTGCTAGGAAGCCTAAAGATGATTGTTTATAAGGGCAATCTTATGTTCTCTTCGTTTTTTCCCTTTTCACAATTGTTTAGCCATAAATGGGGAGTGGAGGAAGAACCCTGTTTAAGCTTGCTTCACCAATCCACTGCTTTGAATTTTTAATGAAGACAGCTAAATAATAAAAGCTCCCCAAAGGTAACAAAATCACTGTAACATTCTGATGGCTCCTCTGTAGTCTGCTATGGAAACAAATATCTGTGAAAGATGATTTCCTTTAGTGTTGCCTGATGAAAATGACCTTTAAAATAATCACAAAAGCGAGGCGTTAACCACCTGCTGAGGAATAAAAGACAGACATCTACACAGTAAATGTTTTAACTACTGCAGGAAAAAAAAAAAAAAAAGCTTTGGGTAAGTCTTCAAATTATATGTTGGTTCGAAATTGGAAATGAGGAATTCCCTCAAAGTTAACTTATTACATTTTCTATTGATATTCAGTAGGTAACAACAAAACAAAGGGATGCCTCCAAAAGTTCCCGATAAAGAGGTTTAGAGCAGGCACAAACAGTGTTAACAGCCACAAATTGAGACGAAAACAATATTAAAGAAAATTCAGAAGGTACTAAGACTTTGGTAAGGAAGTGCAAAGTAATGACAGCAGTATAGACTAGAAGAATCTGTGCTAGAATAGCCTGAGGGCAGCAGCTGAGAGTACACTAAGTGATGATGGATTTGGGCTGATGCAACCTAGCAGATGTCTTCTGAAAAGTTGGAACTGGAAACTGCATATAGGGAAGCTTTCCATTAAAAAAAAAGAGTTCAGAGTATCGTATCATATTTCAAGGAGAAAATTTGAAATACTTAGTTTTAATGATGCTATAGTATTGTATGTTAAAATCCATTTATAATTAGACATAGGTAATATTATGCAGATATATCAACATGGTTCCATATAAATATCTACACAAAAACAGTACAATTCTGTCACAAAGAAATCATTCATTTTGTTGTGAAAGTTAATTATTAATTGTATTTTGCTACTGAATTATATTTTTTAAATTGTTTTCCTTGCATGACTTCTGAAATGTTAGCCTTTTCCCTGGAAATCCAGTTCTCACACCAGCTGCAGTCAGAACCCCTGTTTTTGTTCGTTGTGAACGTTTGTACCTCCAAAAATGCATTTCTCCAAGCACTAGCTGGGGATATCATTGATTAATTTTGTCCTGGAAACATGATGAGCCATAAGAAAAGTCAAAGGAAAAAACACCACATGCTGAACCACCAGCAGTCTTTGGTGACCTCTCCTTTCATGACCTTGCTTATGTTGTCAGAAGTGATGGGGTCACAGCATATGGTTCAGTGGATATCTTCTCTTCTCCTGTTATTTTTTTTTCCTTTTTATTTCTCATTCAGATGGAACTGAATGAAGATAGGCAATAAACTCTAGGGTTTCTGAGCTTTTTTTCCTATTGGCATAATGTTTCAGCCCTCTCAAATAATCTCTAATATTCTGAGAGTGGGCCGTCGGCAAAACAGTTTGTGGGGAGATGCCACATAATTGTCAAGAATTAAAATAAATAATAAATCAAAGGGGGAGAAAATTTCTTTATTTTTCCCAGATGCTGATTCAATGACTGGAATAAAGAGAAGGGATTTTTCAGAGAAATGTAATTTTAAAAGTTGGTTAACTATTAACCACGGTATTTAATAAACCTTAAATGGTTCAGACACAAGGTAAAGTACTAAAATCAGCCTTTAATTACAGAGGCTGGGCATTTCTGATGGGAGTTCATGCTAAAGTATCTATTCTGTACAAAATGTGTGGCTTCGTTTCTTTTAATATTTCAGATATGCTGTAAGATTTTGAAAATAGATTACTTGGAACAAATTGGGTAGATTTGGGGTGTGTGTGTTTCCTGTCCCGTTATATAAACTGAGTTTGGAAGGATCTTTTCTACCATTTTCCTGGCATGATTTTTTACTGGTTTACGGTTTCTTGGGAGTTATTCTTCCAGCACAGCTCATTGATAAAATTTTTCTGATACTCTTATCTTGGCTGTACAGTGGTACGTGTCATCAGATTGCCCATCTTCTCACATAAGCTATTCTGAGTTGAGAAAAAAATTCAGGAGTTGCCTGGATCCATTCTCAGAACATCAAATAGTTTCCACTTTTTCCAAAGTTTTGAAAAGTGGCTAATTACTTGGAGTCTTGAATTTCTACTTGAGCTACCTGAAAGTGGTTTCTGTGGGTAAATGAAAATAAGTTCCCTTTCAAGAGCCTAAAACTGAATCATTTAAAATCACTGGTATCTCTGTAGAATGTTTAGCTCACATTAATGTTTACTTATGGGGAAGCTTGCCCTTGAAAGACGAATTGACTTGATGCTATCGAAGACTAAATATATTAGTTTGACATGAGTTGACCAGAACGATTTTTCCAATTGTGAGAGTTTGCCTTTAGATGGAATGCAAAAATGCCGTGTGCATATTATGTGGCAAATATTCAAGCACACTCTCAGTACCTTGTAAGTGATAAAATCAGTTATGGGTTCTCAGAAGCAAGAATGTTCGAAAGTGGGAAGTATCTTCTTTGGGAATCGATCTTAATTTTAATGAAGGATTACATCTGGGACTTAAAAAGCAGTGTAAAGCTCTTTCTGTTGGTTTATGGTGAGAAAAATCATGAAGGCTGAAATATCGATGATTCAAGGATTTGAGGGTTTAAGTAGTTTGTGTATGGTGAGATTGTTTTGTAAGACCTTCATTAAAATTTTGTTTGAGGTACTAAGGAGAGAAATAGCATTGCTAAACGCATTTGCTTGTAGTTGGACTATTAGATTATGACCCACTTATTTTCTAATTGAAGCTTTTAACCTGTTTCAGTTTAGGCTGTAGGCCCAGACCCACAAAGCCATTTCAGAACCTAATTCTTATTTGAACATCTCCCTGTCACTGATTTCAGGAGAATGTACTCATCAGAATGAGAGTTAAATGCCTAAATACCTTGGAACAGCTGAATGGTAGTGCTTTTCGTTGGACCTGTAATTTATATACTGATACATGTTCTAATTTTTTTTGGAGACGCAGCAACACCCTGCTAGCCTGTAATATTCAAACAACGCACATCTGCAAATTGCACTCTGCCAAGGCTAAGCAGATAGGAAGGTTTTTATCATATTTTTGTCTATGCTGCTGCAGAAATACAGAAGTTAGAAATTCACATAAGCAAAGATAACATACTGCCAGTCCGTTTCTGCAGTATACTTTGGATTTGTAGTCATTAATGGTCTTTTCATGAAATGTTGATGCAGCCAAATTAAGCTCTTTTGAATAAGCAGGGGATTTTTCTTAACTAGAAGTGCAATATTGAGCCAGTAAAACTACCTGATTACTCCATATTTTTATGTTTATGTAGCTATAGTCACTTCCATATAATTGCACTGCTACTATTAGCAGAAACCATTCAGACTTTATTAAACATATCTGTAAAACTCATTTTCATTAAATACGTGACATCTGCATTTCTCTCTGCTGGGCTCTGCCTTCCTACCTCAAACAATCAAAACTAGACACATTATACATCTGCCATCTTTTATAATCTAAACTGCCTCAAGTAGGAACAATGCATTTATATTTTATAATGAAAAGAAAGTCTCTGAATGCCAACTAGTAGACACAAAAGATGATCTTCCTGTTTGCCAGGCTTGGATTGTCAGACATTAAATTTTTTAGCAGCCACTTCTGATGAATTATTGATGTTCTCACTATTTAGAAAATGGATCACATCACTGGAGTAATTAGCACCCTGCCACTTCTGCCTATCATATTTAATATATCATGAGAGACCTCTTGTGTTGAGATTTTTTTTAAATGAATGACTAGCTTTGTTTCTCATCTATTGCCCTGTTGCACATTATCATCCAGCACGTATTGATGGTATTCAGTAGGTTTAGGACCAAATATGCATATGCGCCTTCCTTTTAGTTTGTGTGTCCAAATTTCTCGTAGGAATTTAATGATACAAATTTTTCTTCTAAGGATTACTATGCCAAGCAAAAGTTCGAACCTATACTTTTTGCATACCAACAGAGCCTGTTGATTGTAGAGAAACATTTTCTCCACAAAATATGCAGTTTTATCAGGTTAGAAAAAGGGTCCGTAAGTCTGTCATGTGACAATTTGTATTAAGCTTATAGTAGGAAATATTTCCCTAGGAACTGGCTCATGAAGCAATTTAATATTGTTAGCTTGATATTTGTTTGAGTTTATCGTCTTATATAGTTTTCTTTTATTTAAATTAATATGGATCCACAAAACAGTTAATAAATTTAGCAGGTATTCACCATGGTGCTGTCTACTTAGTTTGACTTAAGTGATATTGAACTGAATATTTCCGTGTAAATTGTGTAGAATGGAAGTCTTTTCCAACTGTTAGGATAAGCTTCAGTAAAGGTAGTAAGGAAAGTGTATTCAGATCAACATAACCAAGTATAGTATCCCCTATATATAAGATATCTTAATTCAGATATATAAATATGTGTCTGCCTCAAGTAGGAACAATGCATTTATATTTTATAATGAAAAGAAAGTCTTTGAATGCCAACTATATAAATATATAAATATCTTATCTCTGCTGCTCAGGAACTATAAGCAGGTAGGAATAGAATTTTGGTTAGCAGATTTTTATAATTTCAAATGAATAAAATAGAGTTCTGTTTTGAAGTTTGTATCCAACAGCTACCGCTTCTTGCAACAAGAAGATTCTACAGGTTCAGAGGAAAGTACTTTTATAAAAACAAACTAAACTTTAAACATAAATAGAGGCCATGGAAATCTTTTCAGAAGTCATTTGCCATAATTTACTATCCTTTTACAAAATTAAGATGCAACAATGGGACTTATTCTTTGTTCTTGATTTATACGTCTGTGTATTTCAGAATTTGTCACGCCTTAGCAATCCATTTCTTCTAAGAACCTGCTAGAAATAACTGAAAACACAGAGGT